>NC_139745.1:380000-1648168 GCF_964211835.1 Anser anser | reverse complement strand
ACAAAACTAACAAAAAAAACCCACAAACCCTGCTCTATGCCTTCCTCCCAGCAGTAGGTAAATGATTTGTTGGTCTCATTTTGAAACCCAAAGTTGTACCTCTATGTTTGTCACGAAGACTGCAGAGAACGAAGGTCAGAGAGCCTCAGAGTTTTAATGTGAGTGGTTTTGCCCATTGTACAGAGTCACGGGGAATGTGAGGGCTGAAGCATCACCTTCCCCAAAAGTCTGACCAGTCTCTGCTGGAATGAGACTAAGACTGGAAGAGTAAGAGAAGTTCCCAGTCTGATAGGCTTGTCTGAAGATGGAGGACTCAGGTTTGTGGAAATTGAGATGCACTGGCAAAGCCGAAAAGTGAGTGTTTGTAGGGTTCCAGAAAGTACTTCTAGACAATCAGTTCCATTGCTTTAACTATCACTGAATAAATACCTTAATATCTACAGATAACTTGTGGCTGTGCTTGTTCTTGTGGCCTACTTTGCTTGGCCTGACCTACAGTATGTGCCAGCTTGGCACACAGTTGCCTGCTGGAATGGGAATGTGTTTTACTTCATATTTATCTGTCTATCAGATCACTGTAGTTTTGCATAGGCATTAAATAGGGTGCTGCCGGATTGCCTCACCTTGAGATAACAAGGCATTAAAAGTCTGAGCAGGGATGGGAAGCAAATACTGTGCAAGGTGAACTTTTGCAGGGTATTGGTTCTGGGAGACATGGTGCTGTGTGGGCAAACTTTGCCCTAATGAAACTGAACATGCCAAGCAGAGCCCAGCACCAACCCTGCCTTGCTTGTGTCATTAACCATTCGATTTGGACTTGGCGCAGGGAGAGACCAGACAGCTGCAGGAGGAACTTCAGGTGGGAGTTCAGAAAGTTTCTTCTTGAGGCTGCCAGGTGAGCGATCACCACTTCATGGTGCTCGGTGCAAAGTCCATATGAGACTCGTTATGCCAAATATGCCTGAGGGAGACACTGCTACACAGAGAGAGACAGGTTTGTGAGTGCTGAACACCTGACATCTCCTTCTGCAAAAGTGCCAAGCACCAGTGAGATTTCTCTCCTGACAGGTGCTGAAGTGTCTGACTGTCTCCCTGTCTTTAAGGTACCGTGGAGCCAAGCCGGTTTTGGAGCATGCCTGTAGGTTCAGGTGCTAATTTCTCTAGGCATTTGTGTGACACTGTAAAGGCATATTACCAAGTGCAGCATTTCTAAATTTACTCTAATGAGGTATAGAAAAAAGGAAGTCTGAAGTTGAAGATACGTTAATCAAAATACAACTCAGGAAGGTTTGCCTGCTCCCACAGTACAGCACTGTACTGCTCCCACAGTACCCAGTGCAAGGAGTGAGGGACAATGAAGAAAGAAGACAGCAAGAAGCAAGTTTTGCTCCCTAAGATACAGGATGCCCAGTGTGACTGCTCTAAATGGTAGCAATCACCACCTTTTCAATAAGAGCAGGAAACTTCTATTTGTAAGAGCTCTCCAGGGCTTGCCAACCCAGGAATATGTGGCAGAGACTTCGGCCACTCTTACAGATTAGCTGAGATACCAGAGTTGTTAAGGAAATTCTTCAATTTTATATGCAATCTTAATAATGTGTTTTATTGTTTTATATTTCTGTAACTTTGTTCTATTATTACAAATTTATGTTTTTAGGTAAACACATTCTCCACTCTCTAGACCTCTCCTAGTGATAAAACTGAAATAGATTCACTTTCGTGTAAGGAAACACTGCCTATATGAGGGTGTGGTAGTTCTTAAACCTTGGTACCAGAGGACTCCTGTAGTCAGCAAAATCTCTGCTATTTTCTCATAGAAAGCTGAAGAGCCACAGAGAGTCCCACTTGTGTTTCTTGGACTACCTAGGAGCTGGTCTGATGGAGGGAGCAGCTGGTACCACTAAGAGATTGGAAAGCTCCTGGACAAAGGCCAGGAGAACATGCTTGGACACTGGGGTACCTGCAGCAACTTCTGGTCTTTATCTCACTGCTCCCGGCCTGTGTGGAGTCAAAAACAGACTTTGTCAAGGTCACAGCTTCATCGGAGAGTGAAAAGTACACTTGAGATGGCTGCCTCTCCCCATCCCCCCTTATGTTATTGGCTGTATTTCTTCAACATTTTTACTTAATTTCAAGAAAACTGTATGTGAGTGCATTGAGTGCATTTGAGAGGTGCTCTGTGGATCTGGAAATAATTGTATGAGACCATGCTCATGGAGGTTGTATGATCTCTTCTCCAGCTGATGACTAACTGCAATTAAAAGCAGCAGTTAAAATACATACGCATGTGAGAAAACAGTTCTGCAGATTTGATGCTCCATCATTTCAGTGGGATTTGGAGCTCACTTTCCCATGGAGGTGTGGTAGGTAGTTCATCTGAGGAGAAAAAATGAAAGACAGACCACAGGAACGTGTTTCACTCTCAGTGGAGATCAGGAATCTGATCTGTTCAGGGCAGCATATAAGAACAAATCCCCAGTGTCAATACTTCTTTGGAGATGTCCCAGATAATTACAGTCACTCATCCACTAGCATGAGGAAATCAGGCCCACGTTTTGTATGTTTGGAGTGGCTGAGTCTTGCCAGAAAAGGGCTGGTTCCTCAGCACAGGGGTATGGAAATAGCTCCTGCTGGCACGAGCTTTCTGCTGAGGCCACGACCACCAAACCTGCTAGTGTTTGATGTGCTGCTGGCTGTTGAGCAGCCTGGTCTCTGCGAATGAGCCAGCCATCAGCCTTCTGGCAGCATTGCTGCTTGTGTGAGGGTCCAAATGCCCTGAGGCTGAGGGGAGCCTGTCATCCAGGTGACCCCTTTCCTGGGGGAGTTGCAGGAACCCAAACTCAACACTGACATGCCACTCTGTCAGTTTGCACTAGATACACAGGAAAAACATTTTACCTTGGACTTCAGGATCTGTACCAGGTCAGGCAGTTTTTCAGTTTAAATTTAAGCATTCAAAATACACTTTGCAATTGTCCCTTTTATTGTTGGGTGTGTCCTTGTCATGACTTGGAGTGAGACCTCTACAGTAACACACTGAATGTTTAAGACCCTGGGTACACAGTACCACAAGTGAATAGAAAAGACTATAGGAGAGAGAAGTTTTTATTAATTAGCATGTGCAAACCATATCACCCATGAGATACAAAAACTTAGTAATTCTCAGAAAAACTGTTACTGCTGCTACTAAGAAGATGCTGGCTGTCTCATCCGTCATGCAACACCAAGTTTTTAATGAGGACTAGGAGCAGATGAGAGCACTTGAAGTCAAGGACAGGAGCTCTGTCACTAAAGGGGGCTGCTCTTTGCTTGTCACAGAGTCACACATGGAATCAGAATAGCTGAGGTTGGAAAGGACCCTTGGAAGTATTGACCCCCGGGGTACCCCTCATAGCACTGATCACCACTCTCTGGGCCTGGCCATTCAGACAATTTTCAAGTCATCTCACTGTCTGCTGATTCAGCCCATTTATCAATATCTTGGCTTTGACAAACTTATGGGAGATGGTATCAAAGGCCTTATTGACGTCTAGGTAGGAAATATCTGGTGCTCTCCCCTCATCTACCAGGCCAGTCGTTCATTGAAAAGCTTATCAAGTTGGTCAAGCATGACTTCCCCTTGGTGAATCCATGCTGTTGGATTTTCTTGTCCTTCTGATGATTTTCTTGTCCTTCATGGGCTTGGAAATGGTTTCCAGGCTGAGCTGCTCCATTACTTTCACAGGAATTGAGGTTAGGCTGACCAGCCCCTAGTTCTCTGTGTCCTCCTTCTTGCCTTTCTTGAAGGTAGAAGTGACATTTTCTTTCCTCCTCTCTTCAGGCACTTCTCCCAGTCACCATTATTGATCAAGGATTATAAAAAGTTACCTTGCAATGACATCTGCCAGCTCCCTCAGCATTTGTGAGTGCATCCCATCAGGACCCACACACTTAAATATGTCCATTTGCTTAAGTGTTACCTGACTGGATCATCCTCCACCAAGAGAACATCTTCCTTGCTTCTAGCCTTTCACCCTGGTCTCTAGGACCTTGAATTCCTGAGGGCCAGCCTTGCTGGTAAAGAATAAGTCTTCTTTTTTGTCACAGATGTAATTACAGAAGCCCTTCTTACAGTCTTTGGCATCCCTGGCCAGGTTCAATTCCATTTGGGCTTTGGCTTTTCTAACTTCATCCCTGGCTGCTTGGACAATGTCTCTGTATTCCTTACTTCCACCATCTCTTTGCTTCCTTTCTGAGTTTGGCCAGGAGCTCCTTCTTCATCCATACAGGCCTCCTGGCTTCCTGTTCATTGGAATGCATGACTTCCTATTCACTGGGATGGGTTGCTCTTGGACTTGGAGGAGGTGATCCTTGAATATTAATCAGCCTTTATGGGCCCGTCTGCCCTTCAGGGTTTTATCTCAAGGGATTACAGAGCAGATCCTTGAAGAGCCCAAAGTCTGTTCTCCTGAAGTCCGGGGTTGTGAGGTTCAGGAACCTCCTGGATCGCTTATATCCTGCTATACTTTCCCTGCAACAGATACAGAGTTGAGGTACTCTATGAGGAGCAAGACCTGCGAACCTATCGGCTGCTCCTATCGGTCTGTAGAGGGCCTCATCCCCTCACCAGCAGGATCGAGGAAAACACCTGGGCCCCCATGCCCTTAACTTCCACCCCCAGAGCTCTGTAGTCACTTTTGATATAGTCCAGGTTTCCCCTGGCAGTATCATCTGTACCCACATGGAACAAATGTCTTATCACTGGTGCAAAACTATCTCACACAAGACAGACAGATATACCTAATTTGTTATCTGCAGTTAAAGTTAATTTTCTGTCTATGCTTTTGGAAAGTCCCAAGTTATTTTTCTCTTCTGACATATCTGACATTTTTCTGGCTATTCTGTTTCCTGTTTGAGTTACTTAGCCTAATTTAAGTCAAGATGAAGCATATGCTACTGGCATATATAATGCATATACGTGTATGATTAACTGTCCTATATACCTAATTAGAGTTTAACCTACCCTACTTTAAGGCCTAAGCATACTCACCTCCAACTGTATCTTGAGTTGCAGATCTGGGGTGTTCACTCATGCTGGTCTGATCCTGCGGGCATCAATGACACTGCTGCATGTTCACACCAGAGTGAAAGGGAAACAAGGCCCAGGTCACATCCCCCCAAGGACAGTGTATTGCATATCTTGAAGGACAAGAAGAGTTGCTTAATGAGGGAGACTTCTTCTGGGGTTAGAAAGCTCACTGGGGTTTGCCCTGCAAAGGCACAGCTGGTTGCATGGATTGGAGCTACCGTACTGGCCTCCACTTAAGCCTCCAGCCTCCCCGTACCAGTGTCAGATGTGATAACTCCAAAACCAACGAAGAGGGAAGGAGAGGAGGAGAGGCAGACAAATAATCTGGGAGGAAATTGGAGCTTGGCAGAACTGTTCTCTCCTGGTTTTATATCTTCCAAGAGCTGCAGCTGAGGGCTGGCTGCCTAGAGCCAACCTTGCTGCTCCCCTCTGGATGCTAAAGGAAAAGCTGAGCCATCACCAACTGGGCTGCAGCGTGAGGTCAGGACTCAGTGACTTCATGAAATCTGAATTCCTGCTCCACCATGCTGTTGGAGAAGGTGGTCCTGCTAAGTCTAAGATCTCTTCTGCTGGGTGATAGAAGGAGGGACCAGAAAGAACGGATTCAAGGGCAGAAGTCAGATAAAGCACATGGCTCTGTTCATTCCTTCCTCACTCTTTGGCAATACCTCATTTCCAGGATTTGACACATTGGCATTGCAATGCTGCTGGTAACTATATAGGAGATTTTCTTTTGATCCTCACTGCTGCTTTTTACACACACCTTCCTTTGCAGGTTGACTGCTGTTCTGCAAGGGAATTGGAGAGCTATGCTTAGTGATGAGAGTTCAGCTGCATGACCTAACTCACATTGCGGACTGCAAGGCTGGGTTCCTACATTCGAAAAATGCACATGGATTAACAGGCCACAAGTTTTAGGTCTGGATTATTTCACATTAAGCACTGGAATCCAAATGGCTCTGCTCTCAGAGGTCCTGGTATTATCCCTTGATATTGGTGGGATTTGGTATTTGGACAACATGAAAAACAGAATTAATTGCAGTTGTCTAAATATGGGCATGGGAAATTAACTGTGGACACTCAGAGAGAGACTTATCTCACTTGCTTTGAGACATCTTGAATTGAGATGTTTTAACCAGAATGAATCAAACTCAGCTGCCTTTGCTGTCAATGGAGAGAGACGTACTTTGGGGACAGTCAGCACAGTGGTTTAGAGATTACGTTCGGATGGGCACACCTTCTGGAGCAGGTTATTTCCATCCAAATAAACCAGAAGGGATGAGTGCAGAGCAGCACCCAACCCTGAGATGCCGAGTCTGCGTGGAGGAATAGCCACCCTCATGTTTCCTATTCATGTGCAGTGGCAATAATGCAGAAAGATCCTGGTCTTGCAAAACAGTCTACTTCTCTGTAAAATACCCAGTCAGCAGAGCTGTGGTGACAGCAAAAAGTGGTGCAGCATCCCCATGGGCTTCCAGGATCTCCCTTTGCCTGCAACCTCCAGCACAGGCTGCTGGGCCAGGATGAGAGTTCAGCCCTAAAGAAATGATAGCGTGTTTTGGTGAGGTTTGGGGTGGAAGACAAAATTCTAGCCATAACTTGACTTCAATGATTCATGGGCTTTGAGGTCAGAAGAGATTAAATGATCTTATCTCTCCTCCTGAGATATAAAGCACCTGGAATGTCACCAACTGATTTGAGTTCATAACCCTCATGACAGTGCAGAAAGCTGCCTGGTCTTGTACTCAAAATCTCCAAGTGGTGGAGAATCCACCACATTCTGAAGTTGCTTCAATGATTCATTGACTTTGCCTCAGCTTCCAGCAGCTGTTGGTTTTGTCTGTCTGCTATCATCACAGATCTACTTTTCCTCTGGCTGATTATAGACTGTAATCAAGTCACTTTTTAGCTAGTTAGTCCCCTTTGTGAGTACATACTGTGAGTTTAAATACCCCTTGTACCTCCAAATTGGAAGCAGTCTGCATAGTTATTACATGTCTTCTGGAACGCTATTACCCCAGAAGAAGCATAATTTCACTGATGGACACATTATTTTTGGATCAGGTAGCAGTTTGTTGTAGTTAGAGGAAGGTTCTATCTACCAGTGTCCAGACACTGCTATATATTATTTTAGTAGCTTAGCATCTCTGAACTGTAGTGAATGAGAAGAAATGCTGTTGTTGCCCCAGGGGCAGAAGCTTTCTCTGGAGGACTTGCTTGACTCCTTGAGAAGTTTTTCCATGTGTAAAGACTCCTTTGGCTATAGACATAGACAATTACAGAGGACGACTGAGCTCTTTTGGAGCTACATTCAAAAGGAGAAAGTCACTTCCTTCTGGGATATTTATGGTGGTTTGATTCCTCTGTTATCTCTTCTGTTGAGCAATGGAGACAATGAGTGATAGTCTGATAAGTACTTTAGGGTGCTAGCTGGGATCAGGCTTCAATGACACTATACATGCACATGAGGAATGCGAATCTCTACCCTAATTAGTTTATAAGCTGAACGTACAAAGGATGAACTGTTAACAGGGAGGGAGAACAACTTGTTTAATATTATGCAGTGACTGAGGTTTATAGCTTAAGGCATCGTGATGATGTCTGGATACTGAACATAGAGACTAGTTCCTTTATCTTCTCATAGAAGGGTTTTGCAACCAGCCTGGTGACAAACTTCCCTGGACCAGCTCCATGTTGCTAACAGTGGGATTTTCATATTTGCTTCTGTGCATTTAATGGTTGGGATTTTTCTTAATCAGAAAAAAAAAAAAAAAAAGAAGAAGAAATCTGAAGCCCTGTTTGAGGTCCGCAGGAGTCATTTGGTAACTAACTCCTACTGGCCTGGCCTTGCTGTTAATCAGGCCTAGGACAGAAGACCTGCACCTGGGCAGCAATGTAGCTGACGCTGCATGGAGGTCTGCAAAAATACTTAATTTCTGTTGCATCTCTCTGCCTAACATGTCTCATAGGAGGAGAGACAGACAGCATACCCCATTGTGAGGACAGAGCTTAAAAGAGCAGCTTCCAGACTGCACCATAAAGCCCTTAAACTCCTGGCTTCATCTACTAGCATGTTGTTGTTGTTGTTGTTGTTATTATTATTAATAATAATAAAATTATTAATGTAAAAATGGGAACTTTGGCACAGTGGTAATTTTAGATATGTTTTTCTGAGTTCTGCAAAGCCCATAATAATATGTAGAGGGCTTCCCATTCATGTCTATCATCGATCTATGTCAGTAGCAGTCTTTCATGTTGGGCAATTAGATGTTATATGAATTATAAAAAACAGTTAAAGAAGAACTGTGTAATTAAAGTATGCATTTTCATCCTATGCCCAGACATAGGGTGCCTAGCATTGATGCAAAGCCTGGCAGAGAGGGGATTATTTCAAGAGATTTCTAGATATCCTTGCAGTTGTACATGTGCGGTAAGATGGACCAGCCGCAAACTCTCACCCTGAAAATCAGTATTTATTCACCAATTTCTGGGTTTCAGTTTTTAAAAGGCAGTTATCTTAGTTGCAAATATTAACTATACAGCACGTGACAGGCTTATTAATTGCAGGTTACTGAACACAGGAACTAACTGCAAGGTAGGCAACTGTTGTTACTGTAAGCATCATGTGCATGGAATACAAATAAGCCAACAGATTAAAGAGACTTAGAGAAGGTAAGAAAACAAAGTGTAATTGGATAAGACCACAACCAAGATGACACATTTCAAACTGCAAGTGGAGAGACCAATCACTCAGAAAACAGTAACCAAAAAGGCTGAGCAGGTTCAAGTCCCCATGGTTTAACCTTGTCCTGAGGGCAGGTCCATTAACATGGCACTGGTGTGTCCGAAGTCTCCTCTTCCCAAAGAACTATGTACTCCAGAAAGACATTATGGAAAAGAGAAGAGCCCCACAGTATAGTAAAAGGTCCAAAACTGAAAAAGTGATCCCAATGGGGACCCGGCTTCCTAAAAGACGTTCGGAGGCTAGGACAGAAGCAAGGAGGAGGAGGAAGGCAAGGGTTTAAGAGAGGTGTAGGGCAGGGCAGGACACAGTCTGAGAGGATCATAAAGTTAGGTGGTTGACTGGTGTGATGAGAACAGCGGTTGAGACTATGCAGTGGCGAAACATGAATCCTCGTTTCCAGAGAATGCTACCTTTTTTCCTTTTTTTTTTCTTTCTTTTTTTTTCCTTTTCTTTTTTTTTTTCCTCCTCATAGATGTCCAAGAAAAAAAGTGAGACCTTTACCAATTTTGGCAGAATGTACAGGAATGAGATACTCATCATTTTTTGCAAAATACTCCTGATTGGAGAGAGGAAAATATATATATATTTGTTGAAAGATTTCAAAGAGTTTTAGACAAGACCTAATCCCTCAAGTATCCTGCTCAGATGTCATTGTTTCTGTCATCATGAGTGGGTGCTGCATGCATCAATCCTTTTATCGCAAAAGGCAGTTCTCCTTCCTGCATCCAATTCCCATGAGGGATGAAGGGCCACTTCATTCTTCTCCTGCGGTGAAGTGAAAATTCTTTGCTACAGCTGGTCCAGTGACTCTTGGCTAGCATCTTTCCCAGTGATTACCTGTGTGTGTCAGACCTGACTTGTCTACACGTGTGGCTTCGTTATCGTTGTGTGGGCTTGGCCCCCAGCAGCTCACACAGAAAACTCTTCTCTTGGGGGGCCTCAGACCAGAACCAGCACAACTTATGAGCCAGGCATTGTTTGCTCTGGCAGCCTGGTGCAATGAAAGGCCTTTGGTCTTCCTCAGCTCTCTTTGTTTCTTCTCTAAGGTTTTCTGTCCCTGCTCAAGCTATCACCACGCTTGTTAGCACACACACACAACAAATCCTGACCTCAGGGGTGTTCAAAGATTAGGAGAAAGCAATGTCTTGTCACTGAAGCTGGAGGTGCAGAGAGCATCAATAACAATACGTTATGGACAGCCAGTACATGGAAGGATGCGTGAGGGAGTCTCATGCAGGTCAAAATGCCACAGCAAGTGTAGATTATTAAAGAAACAATCTCACAGAACCTTTTGTTTCTACGTGAGGACAGCAAAGCGTATGATCTCAGCATGTAGACTCCTGACTGGAAACAACCTGGAACCGAATAGTTTGGTTGCAGAAACCAGCCTGGATATGAATTGGTCGTAGCAGTAAGCTCTGGGCTCTGGTCCCAGGTGTCCTGCTCAGTGTGAATGTAGCTTGGGGTACACTGTAAAGGCCAGTGGGGTCCATCACACCAACAGTACCAGCCTGAGGGAGTGCTTCTAGCCTGCTCTTTGCTCTGTGGATAGGATGATTTGTCTCCTCTGACCTACATATATTAAGAGCTAATGAGGATTGACATGTCCCCTAGCTTTGCATCCACAGTGGGTCAGGCAAGCTGACTGGGTCACATATGACACCCTGAAAGCTGTCTTGGTTATGGTTAATATGGGTGTAGACTTCTCTGAGGGTAGCTTTCCTCTGGAGCAATGGAGAAGATGGGCCAGTGTTTTAAATAACTTCAGCTGCCTGCTCCTGAATTCGAGATCAGGTCCTGGGGATTATTCTGGGTTCAGAGGAAACAGTAGAAGAATTTCTCACTCAGACATAGAAGAATGAACTAAACCCGAATCAAAAAAACCACAGATGATCTCCGTTCCCAGGAGAGGGAGATCTCATTCCAGGAGGATGTCTGGAGTGGTCCTCTCTCTATCCCACACCAATTTCTTATCCTTCCTTCCCATGGGAACTAGAATTAGTTTTTAGAGTTTCTTCCTCTGAAGGTCATTTAGACTTCATAATCTTTTATACATACTGAATTTGGTCTTTTCAGCTCCCTTTGATGGGTATGTTGGTCTTCCGGCTCTGGGACACAGCCCAGTGTTCTTTGGTAAAATAGTTCAAAGCACAGAAACACATTTTAGGTGAATGCTGTGAAATATTTCGGGGAATTTGAAATTCTTTCAGCCTTTGTATATTATTGAAAATGAAATCTGCAAAACATATGGAATCTGACAAAATCTTTGTTCTGGAAGTCTATTTTAGTTGAAAAATTCTGTTAATAATGAAGTCCATGGTCTTTTTATTCAATAAAAATACACATTTTGGGAAAAACATTCTAATAAGCTTTCCATATCAAGGTAAACAAGTCAAACCTGACATTGTACAATAAATGTTTTTCTCTAATTGAAAGATTTTTCATTTAAACTATGTTTTGAAGGAAGAAGTGAAGTGAGCTTATGGGCTTCTTCTAATGGCAGGATAACAGAAATTCCCTTGTATTTTGGGAATCCTTGACTGCATCTTTAATACCTCTTGACTCATTTGTTTCAACAGGCTGGATTTCAAACTGGTGTTGATGTGCTGTCTGTTCCTTCATCTCTGGCCATGCAACCCTTGGGAGTACACTGGCTCCTTATTTTTAATGGAGTATTTTATTTCCTGTTTTTGAAGGCTGTAGACATGGTACTTCACAGTGACCTAACTTCTGTTATGCTGGAGCGCTTCATCTCCTGCTGTTCATGTAATACTTGACAATATTGATCCACCCCTCTCCCCCCACGCTAATTCTCCATGATTACCTAAAATGGATTAGCAAATGTTTGCAAAGTTTGTTCCCTACTTTCTGTAGTTCCTTAGTTCTTGTTATACTCTGGAATACAGGTAGTCCAGACTGGTACTCTGGTGAATGGACTCTCTGGATTTTAACTGCAAGGGGGAAAATGTGACTTAGCATATTCACGTAATTTGGTCCAGCTTCCCTCCATTACCTTGGCAGCCCTTGTCTGAGTGAAGGACTGTTTTACATGCAAATACAAACCTTCAGCTGTAAGGAGAGCTGGTAGCTCGAGCACCTCTTCCCTCCCAGCGCAGGGCGTTCTGCCATGCCCTGAAGCAGTCCTGGACTGACAGATGCATCATAGGTGCAAGAAAAAACATTTCTCACTAGTACCAGCGTGCATTCCCATGGCTCATGGTGCTACACACACCACTGCAGGACCTGACCCTTAACTGCTGCTCCTGTGACAAAGGTGAGGTCTTCATTTGGGCACTCCCTGAACTCCTCAGGCATGAAGAGCAACTCTGGGGTCAGGCTCTTCACTGGGATAAAATAAACCATGCTATTCAGTTCCAGCTCCACCTCTTGAGCAAGAGAGCAAGCATGAGCCATCAGAGGGAGATGTCTGAGATGAGATAGATGATCAGCTCCTGCAGGGAGGTGGAGTGGGGAGGCTGCAGTTTGGGACTTGTGGGTTAAGTGAATGAGGAAACAATTGCTTTGTAACAGAAAGGGCTTACATTGCCTGGTTCTCCACTGCTCCGCGCTTCTCCCATTGTTTCTCAGGCTGTTGGAGAACATGTCCCAAACACCAGTCTGGGGTGTGCTAGGAGGTGCTTGTTGAGTGACAGGTGACCATGCTGTGAGATGAAGTGAGATTAGAGACTGGATATCTAGTTGTCCTGAGCACAGTGAAAGAAGGAAGCAAAGCTGACTTTATTCCTCTTTATCTGTCCCTAGGGCTTCTGGGGACCAAATGGACCTTTGGAAAAAGCTGAGAAATGTCTGCAGTCACTGCAATGGCCCAGCCTCCTGATCTACAATTTCCACCTTGGCAGTGCTTTTCACCTGTGTTTTAAACCCATGTGCCTCTGGATATACACAGATGAAATGACAGAGGCTTTCCCACTTGCAGCAACTTCAACCAACAGCATGGACTTCTCAGTGCAGCATCCCATCAGGTGGCAGCACAGGAGTCAGTGGCAGAAGGACAGCTAGCAGCCGGTCGCCTGCTGAAGATTGCTTTTTCCAACCTGCGCACCCCTGGTTCCTCCCTCCTGCTAGACAGGCTGGCTGGGGAGGGTGACACCGTGACCAGGAGCACTGGAGCTCGCACTTGCCCGTGGCACCTGCCCAAAAGAATTAGTCAGAGCCACTCAGCAGCTGCCTTGGAAGAGTCACCTCCATGCACCCTGCCAGGATCGGTGGGACTTCAGACAAAGAGGACAGTGTTTGGGTAATTTGTCGATGCCAAATCTGTTCATTATCCGTCTCTCAGCATCAGATAAGCGTCTGGAAGAATTGGTCGGCAGCCATAGGGATGGTGCTTTCTGGCAGCGTCTGACAGCCTGACAGGGCAGGGAAAGCTCGGGGGAATTTCTGTACAATGAAAAGAGGCAACACACCATGTCGAAGGCCAAGACTGCGCCGAGGACCATTGTGTTCAAATCCCACTGCAACCAAGCTTTTCTTGCCCCTTGCTGCCTGGCAGCATGAGCCCCGACAGCTGACGTATCCTGCCCTGTGGGGTGTTCCCTGTTCCAAACGGAGGAAACACGATGTCCTCCCCACCTTACACAGAAGCTCTGCAAGTAAAGCACCTTTGAAGCAAGAAAGGGGCAGGCTGGAGCAACACACACTCCCTACCTGCATGTTTTTATTACTATTATCTTATCAGCCGTGGGGCTCACAGATAACTGTACCCAACAGCCTGCAGCCACACCAGACCATCTGAGTTACAGGCAATGGTGTTCTGTGAGTTGAGGAGCCAACAGAGGCAGGAAAATCTAAGGATTCTCCCAAAGCCACAGTACTCATTTCATGTCATTGGAAAGAAGGGGGTTTAAGAGTCTCATGAATGCTCAGAATCAGCAGTTGTTCTTTGAAGCCTACCAGTACTCTGCAGGAACAGTTGAGCTGTGTTTGAGCAACTGGTCAGCATCTGGAGCCCAGAACTTCCACCTCTGCTCTGTTCATGTCTGTGTATCCTCTCTGTCAAAGGTGATGGTATTCCCTTGGCCTGTCTAGTTGTTTGGGTGTGGACTGGAAGCAACTGGGATTCTTCAGAGAAGAAACCGTCATTGTTGAAAAGAGTTTTCTTGTCAAAAGGGTTTCTTAGATCCAGGATGGTGTTCTGGTAGGGTGTGGAAGGAATTAGTCACTCCAGAATAACCCAGTGGTTAGGGCATCTGCAAAGTCTGAGGCACATCAGGTTCAGTAACAGCTGAGCCTCATTTAGAACAGGAACTGGAATTTGATCTCCCACATGCCTGGTGAACATCCTTACCACAGGATTATTCTGGAAAGAACTTGTGTTTATCCAGAAAACATTTCCAGAGATCTCAGTTTCAGTTTTACTAAATATATATATATATATGCATATATATGCATATATATATATATATATATATATATATATACACCCCTCAATTGTTTCTTGGTTTCTTCTTCTCCCTAAATAAAACTCTTGTTTTCTGTCCCTTTCCTGTATGGATTCTTCTTTGCTGTATGTACGTACAGAAATGGGATCCCGTCAGCTGAGCACCGACTCCGTGCCAAAGATAAAGAAGGTACATGATGTGAAGGCCAGACAAGGAGCTCTCTCCAGTTGAAAGGCTGGCATGGATGCTCTCTGATTTAAGTACCAGAAATCGGTCTAATTCTTCTGGCAGCGAAAGAGTGCAGGAACTGAACTGGCAAAAAGTTGCTGTTCCCGGAAATGATAATTGATCTTGATATTCACTTTTTATGGAACAAATTCCCAGTTACAAATGGAAGATATGACCCATCTGGAGGAGAACATTCAAGAGGTTTTCTGGTGCCCCCTTCACTTGCCATGTTTTCTCATCTTTGACAGAACTTTTTAGCATAATTACCCTCCATTTCTTGCCTATGTTACACACCAAAGTTCCCATCTCTGCAATTCACCATTCATCAACCCTCCTGGCCAGCTTTTTCTCCTCAGACACTGGGGCAGCTCTGATGTTTATACTGCCCCTCATTTATCAAAAAACATTGCCTTAGTGCACACAGACACTTCTGTAGGTGAGCAGGGGTAAAACAAAGGGCTTTGGGAAGTCCACCATTGCCTGTCTAAAGTGAGACATCAAATGTGGGAGCTGGGTGACTGCAGCCCACAGTCAAAGAACCACAATGTGGCCCAGGTAGAGCTTTGCTCACAGTAACAGGACACTACAGATGGAGTGACTGAACCTTTATCTGCGTTGAATAATGCATGGTCTGCAAATGTCCAGGACAAGTTGAACCACCTGAGGATAAGCTGAGACTACTGGGAGAGGTCGGCAAGAGCCAGATGTGTCTCTACTTTTTGCTCCCATCTTCTTTTTCAGCGGTCATTTATCTGCTGGCAATTTTCTGTTGTTCATCAGTGACCTGGATGCCCCCTTTGAACCATCCACGCTGGACAGGAAGGAACCCCTGATAGTTTCAACCATTTAAAATTGTGGTGTCTCTGGAATTGCATTGCTGGTCTTTACAAACAGCTCTGAAATTTTACCATCAGTCTCCTGAAGTTTTTAAATTAAAGTTCTCAGGCCCACTGAACAACAATGCATCATTCACTCGGCTACTGTCCGCAAACCGCACCTACAGCAAAAACCTGAGTGAACAGACAGGCTTGCAATTGTCTCCTTAAGGCCAGGACATTCCTGTCTGAATTTTGCATCCGCATCACTGTTTAATGGAGGAAGTAAATTCCTTAGCTGCCCCTGCTGAAAACACTCTGCTCCAGCCAGCCACATTTATGGCTAAGCTCTTGAGACCTGAGGAGATTGAGATGCCTTCTTTCTGAGAAGTACAGTTCATCTGCCATAGGAAACTTTTTTTTTTTCCTTGAAAAAAAATTCTCAGATTGTCAACCAAAAATGGGATTCTAGTCATGAATGTAAATCTTATCTCAATGCTTTGATGTTGCTAACCAGAATTCTCCTGATGATATCATCTGATGGGGTGGTGCATGAGCAGGGTCTCCAAAATAGCTAGGCTCATATCATAGAAGAAGTTTTGTGCGAACCCCTTTGAGACAATGTACTTCCAAAGCAAAATGCCTTCCAGTCTTCTACAGAATATAAAGCCGCACATGCCCTTTAACTGCCGACAAATGCATTGCAGCAGACGTACTTGGTATTCACTCATAGAGAAGGTTCTTTAGTGAGAACAGCATTCTTTGGGACTGTAAAAGGAATCATTCGACTGATGTTAATAAACTGACAGATTAGAAATTGGAGAAAATAAGAGGCTGAAGCACTGCTGCTGAAAATGCTCACAAGGCTGAAATAGCTCTGCACATTTTGTCAATCTAGTCAGTTAACTGGAAGGAAGAATCTAATTTATTCTGAGGCCCAACATGATGAATAAGTCATTTCCCCAGATGGGAGCAAGAACTCCTTGAAACACATTGGACAATTCAAAGAGAGCATTTTGGCATTGAGTAATAAATGTGGAGGAAAAAAAGAAAAAAGGAAAAGGAAGGAAAAAAATATTCATTTTTCTCCTCTCGTTTGTGAGGAGTGATTTTCTCCTCTCTGTTGAGGAATTTCATTTTATCTTTACATTCCCAAGCCAGTAAGTAAGGATTTTTTATTTTGTTTTATTTTTTTTTTCCCATCAAAGAAGGTCTGTGCTAAAAGGAAACAGGCGTGAATTACTATATTCAGTGTGAGGCCTTTGCATTTTGTATTAGGAGGTTCTAATAACAATATTCTGCATACACTCTCTGCCAACAGGTACATGGTGGATCCAAGACAGAGAATTTCCTTGGTGAATCCTCAGAAAGTGACTGGTTAATAAAATTTACTAGAAAGAAATAGCTTTTAACCCTTAGTTCTTGTTCCCATCAAATAGGTGTAAGACAAAGTAGAACTGCTCTCTTTAAATACCCCTGCTCTGTATCTGCAGGTAATGTGCATGTGAGAATGACGTGAATCTGCCTTTTCAGGGCTGTGAGAAATGGTGGCCTGTTCAAACTAAGACCCATGACAAACACCAAAGGTTGGCCCTGGCTATGATTAGGGATTTCACCATCCCCCTGAGCATCACATGGGATATGTCACAAGTCCCCCCTGAGGGACCTGGCAGCCTGTTTGCTCTCCACCTCTTGGCTTGCATCCTGCAGACAAAGGGAAGTGGGTTGGCCCAAGGTCCAAACATTCCTGTACTTTAGGAAATTTTAGTTCTGGATCCAGATTGATGGTATGTGTGAGAGTCTGGGCCCTGGCCATTGGGATCAGTGTAGAGGTCATTTTATTCAAGAACTTAACAGTTGACAAAGTCCAGTAATTCCTGGGGCCAAAGCCTTGGAGCGGAGGTGGATCTGCTGAAAGAATGACTTGCTGAAGAGAGAAATACACTAACCCTGCTCCATTACAGAAAAGCATATCAGAAGGGAACATTAGAATTTCTTTGAATCTGGCTAAAGCAAGTCCTGTGCTCCCCAGACCCTTAACGGGGTACCCACGTGGCACTGTGCAATCCTCCAGGAAATGAGCTTCCTGCACGACGTGGCTGCATCAGCACAGCACTGTTACTGGGTTATCCTCATTTCACCAGGCTAGTTAGCCAGCATAGAGCACCGTGCTAACCTGACAGAGCAAGCTGCATGTTCAAAACACACTTCAGAGATGATCTTTTTCATGTCAGAGAAGTAGACTGCATTCATTATGCAGACTAGTTTTTTAATGCGCTTACTGCTGCTTCTGTTTTCCATCATGCCTGGAAATATCACAGCAACTAGAAATGCAGTGAGGATCAGAATATGCATGAATCAGGGCAGAACTTGTTTGTTAAATCACAGAAAGCCTCACAACTGTGGGGAAGTAGGGTGAGTTCCAATTTTAGCTTGTCTGCAGCTTTAGCCTATTTCAAGTCACGAAAAGGAAACTCTGTGAAATACCTAGGGCCAAAGCCCCTGAAGTGTTAGTGCACACTGCCTGATGTCCAGCCTTCCTGCCACTCTTGCACACCACGAAGCTTGAGCTTGCTTGCAAGTGAACACCCAGCTCTATGCACAAGTGTTGAGTCCTGGCAACCTTAGGGGCGCAAAGATGCACTCGCTCATGCACACTCAAGGGTCTTCTCATCAGATCCATTAAAAGCCCCGAACTTCGCTTACTTCAGAATGAACAGGCCAGGTCTCTGTGTGGAAACAAGCTTTCATTCTGATCTCAGTGGTGCTCCTCACTCATGGTCATTCAGCTGGGAGGAAGACTGTTTATATATGCATAGTTTATCTCCTCCACTCTATTGTCCTTCAGATACACCAGCATTCAATTTATTGATGTATTACATAACGTAACATTAGCTTCAGGCATTATCTGTCCTCATTCTATTTGAACAGCCAACATGATCTTTATATGCTATTTCCTGAACTAAAGGCTCAGGCCTCTTTGCTGTCATATTTGTGTGTGTTTTGCAATCTGCACTTGAAAGATAAAGCCATTAACCCAAGTCCTGAAGATTTCATGATTAACATTGAAGAACTGTGGGCAATTCATCACACGGCATCTCACATTATGGGTATGGGAATGTTTTTCCCCATCCCAGAGCTGAACAGTTATATCCAGCACATCAGCCCTGATGGCACTTCTTAACAGTACCAAATAAATCAATTTAGGAATGAATATTTTTAAGTACTATTAGTAGCAGTCTCTTTAGTTGACACATACTTTACTACACAAATACAGTATGGCACTTGCTAAAAATCACAGGTGCTTATTATATGGAGCAGATTAGACTCCAAAGAATGACTTATGTTGCAGGTCTCATGTAACTGGTCATAAAATATCGTTATTATTTTTTTAATTATATGTGATAATATATTAATACAAAAGAAATTTTTGTCAAGAATGTGTAATAGAATCTTGGATGGACATCAGATGGATAAAGAAGAATTAATAACCAGTTGGCTGTTGACTAGGATCCAGTAAAAGTCTATAACTTCACAGTGGGAGAATTGGCTTTTTTTTTTTTTTTTTCCACCATATACTTCATTGGCCCTTTACAGGATCTTGTGGGCATCCTGAAGAATGGGTCAGTCACCTGGCAAATGTTTCCCCCAAACTAGGAGCAATTGGTTGGAAAGAACAAACAGATACAGAAAGCTGAGAATGATATTAAGATGTTCTCTAAGATGTGTTCATTAAAACCACTAAAAGCTACAAATTCACGATCAAGAAAGAGGATGACTTTTTCAGAAATACTTCTATTCTCAGTGGCATGGAGAAGCCTGCAATTAGAGATAAGGTACTATATCACTGAAGAAGGAAGGAGAAACTGCAATAAATTTCCATTCCATGATCTACAGTTTAAAAAATTACTAAGAAAAGCTAAAGACAGAAATATGTTCAAGTTTTGAAAGCATCTTCAGAGCCAACTAACTGAGAAGACTTTACATCATTAAAACGATTAGTGGAAAACAAACCAACTTAAAACACAATTCTTTTGTTTGTAATTTTTTGTTTTAGAAAAAAAAAAAGTCTATGTGTTCAGGTGTAATTTTTGATCTAATAACGCAAGAGGTCCTCCAGGAAAGCAGTTTGCATAGGACACAGAAGACCAAGAGAAAGTCCCAGGAAAAGCCAAGGAATTCCTGAACTGCTTGGGCATAGGGCCATCTCTTTGTGTACTGTAGAAAAGATGCTAATCTTAAATTCCTCCTACTGTAAACTAGGAATACATTCAACCCATTTTAATGCAAATGTACTTCAGGAGGAAGGGACTACTAGGTATGGTTGGGACAATATAGGTGAAAAGTTGTTCCTACAGTGACGAAGCATAAAAAAGTAGTGGAGAGATTTTAACTCCATGCACAGCACACAGAATCACAGAATCACAGAATCATCTAAGTTGGAAGAGACCTCCAAGATCACTGAGTCCAACCTCTGACCTAACACTAACAAGTCCTTCACTAAACCATATCACTAAGGTGGGACCAGTATGGAAAAATGGGTCTGGCATCCCTTCTAGTTGCGAGAGGTGTCCACAGAGTACGTGTCTGTGTGCTCATGTCCCCTTAGAGTCAATGGAGATCTGGACAATACTGTTGGTGAATTCTGAATTCATCCCTCTCTGAAGCAGACTCTTACCTTTGCCAGGTGAATCGCCCTCTGGGCTAAACAGCCTGGATAAATCATCCCTCTGTGGAGGATGAGCAAACTGTCTGTGCTGCAGGAACAAAGAGCCCACCACCTAGAGATGCATTTGGATGGGAATTTGGGAGAAATGTTGCCTCTACTGCTGCCATATAGTCTCTAGCACTGGTGTCCATAGCTTTAAAGGATGTTGAAAAATGGACTGCATACAGATGAGTGCCAGAAAATAAATAAATAAGTAAATAAATAAAAACAAGACTTTAGGACTGGAGTCCTTACCGTCTGTAGGGAGAGCCAAGAGAGAGATCATTTATTTAGTTTCTTGTAAATGAAGATTGATTTGATCACAAAGAATGGATACACTCACTATCAAGAAGTACTGCGGGGAAACCACTTTTCAACAAAGGAATCATGTCTGAAAGTTGAAATTAGAGAAATTCAAAGGGGAATGAGACAGAAATTTTAATGAGTTGTTGTGTGCATGTGATTTAGAAATCTTGACAGCATGTAGTAAAGGCAATGTAGACCCACAATAAGTGCAAATAAATGTAATGTGGCATACTGCCCAAAGAGAAAGAATGTGTGTGGGGGGGAATAAGAAAACCAAATTCTTTAGAGCAACTGGGCAGACACATTATTGGAGACACACAACGCAATGTGCATGCCATATGATCGTGCATAGCATTATCAAAAGTACAGGGAGGTGAGTGTCCTTCCTCTTCCACACAACAGGGCAAGGGAAGGTGTGTCATGTAGCTCTGAATCAGTTTTGCTTCATTTAGGCTCCTCTAATTGCATCCCATTTGATTTCCCATTTATCAACAAACTTCACTGCCGAATTAGGGGAAGTTATACCCTTTATCTACTGTTGAGTTTAAATATTTTTGTCTTGGAGAGCTGAGAATAAAGAGCCATAGGTGTGGGTGTGGGTGTTTGTGTGTGAGTGAAGTGGGGAAGAAAAGTTGACAATCCTGAAAGTATCCAACTGGGAGGTGGGTGGGTAAATAAACAGAGTGCTTTTCAATGCAGAACAACGTTTTTTTTTGGCATTATGGGAACATCTATAGGGAAAATGTATGTAAGAGGTGGCATTTAGACATCTTGCATAGTGTTCATGCTTGCTTTGTCATTCTGCAGTAACCTGAAAAGAAGTCAGAATTACTGTTTTAAGGCAGGTACTTTCGGAAGCAGACATCTAACTCTGGATTCTGGGAAGGAAAGAAAAAAAAAAACCCACAGGTATACATGTCTATAGTTGAGTCATGGGAACATTTTTAATCAGGTACATCACTTTATCCCTACTCTCTGCACTGTCCAATGAAACATTAGGGAGAAGCTGAGGAGCAGGATATATTGCTCCTCAATCCCTGTTATCCTATTCTGTCAAGATGTTTATTAATGGCTTTCTGACTCCCTGACTCTCACATTCTGTATTGCCCAGTAGCTCAGTAGGAGAGCTGGAGGGACACTTAAGTAAAAACCTCCCATAGTCCTATAATTGCTCTCTAGGCAAACAATGCACTTTTCAGTGAGTCACCACAGAATTTCAGTGCATAATAAGAGAATGACAATAATTTATTATCAGAACAATTCCTTTTGTCTGCACGATGTCATTAGTTTCCAGCAATATTTATAGCTTAAGAATGTGTATATTTGCTCTGTGGTTTTTGTTGTAACATTATGTACATCAAAAATATAACTAGTTTGTAGAATAAAAGAGAGCTAGGTATGAGTACAGCAGTGAGTGATGAAGAATGGGTTTGAAACTGGTAGAGCCAGTGGAGGCAGGCATGGCAGTGGCTCCTGTCTACTAAATACCTCCCCTCTGCAGCATCTCAGAGTGTTCAAAGGAGGCTGTCATGTTTGGTGAACAAGTTACTTTTCTTATTCTTGTTTTACTGAGAGTATTTTTTTTCAGCTGTTAAAAGCTTCAGGTCTTCTAGCCCAGTGTTCCTGATCCCATTTGGAGACCATATGCCAAGATGGGGAATTCCTGTTCTCTTCTGAGCAAGAACAGAGCCAGAAGATCCCAGTCCCAGCCCCCCTTCCTGCTACAGCCATGGAGGGTGGAGAAGCAGAGGAGGAGAGGCTGGAGCCGGGTGAACTCTGGCACTTCCTACCAGGTGAAGAGGCACTTGGGGGCTGCTGTCTGGGGCGGGTTGGACGGCCTCCAGACTGAAGCCGACTTCTCAAGGCACCTTCCTCTGAGCTGCCAAGTAAAATCTTCATGAGCCATAGGGATTCGAGTTCAGGAGTGAGCCTAGTCTGCAAGAATAACAGCTTAGGGAGCTGGGTTTGGGAGCTCCAGGCCTGCTGCCCATCTGTTAGATAGGGACAACTCCCCCAGAGAGCAAGCAGAGACACCTCCCAGGAGCAGAGGCATGTGGAGCTCTGGGTACACGTGTTACTACAGCAGCTTGGTGCTAACCGAGCGGCCCAGCTCAGCATCTTGCTGCAGTCTGCTAATTGTGCCCATGAGCCAAGAGGCTGCTGGAAGCAGCATTATTACCCAGGTATGCTGGCTGGTGTAGCCAGGAGGTAAGGCGCAGTAGCATTAGTTCAGTGAGAAGGTATGATTAAGTCACCCAGCTTTATGAGAAATGAATACAGCCATGAGGAGTGAGTCACAACTGCAAATGAAATGCATCTGAACCAAGTTAGTGAGAGACAGCAAGTTAGCCTCTGGAGCCCAAATCTCTTGCAGAGTATTATTTGAGAGAACGGTGAACTGAAGCTCAGATACCAGGAGAAAGTACAGCTAAGAGATCAATAGCTTTGAGAAAACATGTTCCTGTGGTGTTAACTACAACTCCAGACACCACTGTCTCTCTTCTTAGAAACCACTTTGAAAAATGAAAAGAGTTTCATAGTCCATTCACTAACTGGCAAAGGTGGCTCAGCAATGGCTTAAAGCTCCAACTTGTCCTTCTTCATACACTGAAGAGACATTGTACTCTACTCTAAGCTGTATGATTCTGCCACACTGCCATCATTGTTTTTGTGGTTATGGCTATAATGATTAACTAGCAAGAAGCCTCCACCAGAGGTGTGGCCAGTTCCCATCATTTAACCCAAGAGTCACAGCCTTCTCTGGCCCGTGGGTTAAAGTACTGGGCAAGTAGCATGCTGCAGGCCTGGAGGTATTTGGCTTTCGCTGTCAATCTGGGTTTTTAGTGGTGGCAAATTCGGTTTGTTCATAATCCTGTGGTTATGAGTAATGGCAGAGGATCTTGTGGGCAACATGCTGGGAACCCTTTACTTAACATTGAACCAAGATTAGGAGGTGTTTCTCCAAGATGGTCTAACTCAGCCAGAAGAGATAGGACCACCTGTGACAGTCTGTGTTTCTTTGTATTGGAAGATTCATCACTTTTTTTGCATAAAATCTAGGAATTTCTGACAATGAAGCTCTCACCATTTACTCATTTCCAGTGTTTCCTAGCTTTGATTTTTTATTCTAGCCACTGGAAATTCGAACTGTGTAGTCATCTGCTCTAATGACTCACCACTCACACCAACCAACATCTTAAAAAGTCTTAGTTCTGGGGTTTGCTGGCAGCTGAAGCTCCTCACATGGAATATGTCTCTGGGAAGTGCCTCATAGTTAGTTAAAAAATAAATCTTTGCAAAGTCTTTTGAAAATCTATCCCAGCAGCATTGATTTAAAACAAGTGATGGTGTTTGCAGTTTCAAAGACCCATGATACAGGACCTTAATAGCCTTGGGATCCCTCCAGCATTGTTAGGCAACTGATTCAGCATATCCTCATAAAAACTAGGGTATGCTTATGTGTGAGTACCTTGGCACGAGAATCAAATCCCTGGCTATGCTGCTGCATTGGCAGATGCGATCCCTACAGGAGTGCAGGGGCCACAGGGGCAGCAGTCACAGTACAGAGGTATGGTCCTATGTGAAACATGCTCCAAAGACCTGAAGGTCAAGTGAATTTGTAAAGTATAGTGTGCACAATTGCTGAAAGAAAGCTTTATGGAAGAAAAAGGAGATAAAAATAAAAAGGATAGGAGTCCACTGGAAACAACCTCAGTAGCGTTAAGGAAACCTGAGGTTGTTCCTTGTTTTGTTGATATTTTTCCTAGAGTGATCTCATAACTCTTTGACAAATAAAAGCCTCGCTGCTGGAGAGATGACCATCTGTCTGCCCCTCCCTGCCCTCCTGCTTGTTCTGTTTTTCCATTAGCACTGGTGCCTTTGGGGCCTCTTTAAAAGAGAAGCAAATAAGTTATGTAACCACACATGCTGCACACTGGATGGGACATGGTCAGCAGAATCCTTCAGAGGCATCTCCAAAGTTATACCCTTGGAGCATCTGCCAGATGATTACATGGGGCACACTCAGTTTGTGGGCAGTGATAGTATCTACCCCTCTGCTCCACTTCCCTGTAGGTCTCAATGATTTTTTTAAGGTGTGAGGCAGTAGCAATAATCCTTCTTTAAGACAGTGAATCTGAGGCCGCAACTTGTGTGAAGTCATCTGATCGGGAAGGATCAGATCTTCAGCAGGATCCAGGACTGAGCCTCATAACACGTGCTGCAGCTGTCAGGGGTTATACCATGGGGACGCTTGAAGGAGCAGAGATCTCTTTATGTCTTTGTTGTGGTTGTGTGTGGTTAAGGAGAGAGTGTTCATGGTTTGCCCTTTGCTCTGGCATGGCAGGGGAGGGAGGAGGAAGTTTTCTTCCTCACGCAGAAGAGGATATCTCCCCTTTCTAGAAAGTCTGCTTGAAAGATAGAGGCAAATCCTCTTCTCTTGCATGTTGCAGTGTGAAGATGAACTCAGTGGAGACAGCCTCCCTTCCTCTTCTATATTTAGGATGATTTCTGTAGGAAGGTATCAAGGTGTCATTGTGTCTGGCCTCTTCAGCCGTGGTGTACTTGTCCCACTCCTTCTTGATGGAGGACAGAAAGCAGACAGATTAACTCAGGGTGAATCCAAGTCATGCTGGAGGGCATCTGCTACTTGAGGTGTAACCTCTTTCAGAAGCAACTTCTTGACTTGTGACCTATTTATACAGTGTAAGATATTTGTAGGGGAAAGAATACAGGATGGGACCTTTGTAGGTGAAGTGCTGGAAAGCTAGATGATCCTCCCTGGAGATCCATATACAGAGAAATTATCAATAAGGATGCTATTTTATGTCTCAGTGGTACTCAGGAATTAATTATTCCCAGGGTGCTTGGCCTAGATTTTCCTCTGCACCTTCAGTTCCCAGCAGGCAATGTATCAAGGTCTCTTCTGAAGATGTGATGATTTGCCAGGAACCTCAGTGGGCTTTTGTGAAAAGACATAATGACTTGAGCATCCCCTCTGATTAAACTCCAGTAGTACAAAGCTAAGGCAGTTCAGCAAGGGGCAGGATTTCTAAAGAGCCCCAAGCAGAATCCTTCGGAACCTGCTCTGTACAAAAGCATCCCACAGAAATTAATAGATAATAACCTCCTTTCTTTTATTTTCTTCAACAGTGTTTCAAAGAGATTTCTAGCCCTGTTCCAGACTTGAAACCGTATAAAGAGGAGCTCTAGTAAATTCTGGGTGTCTGCAGAGTCTTGGTAAGTCCCTGAGAACATAATGGACTTCGTTTTTATTCAATTCTCTGGGACCTTTTCCCTATCTCCTCCTGCCTCCTCCTGCCCAGACATCCCTACATTTTTCAGTGGAGGCTTTGCTTCCATACGATACTGCCCTCTCATGGAACAGCAGAGATGTGTCACTTCCGAATTTCCCTTCATCCCTGTGAAATGGGAGTAGGGTTGGGGCAGGGGATTCCCTATGCTGAGATGTGAGGAGGTTGTTTTGGAAATAGAAGGGGTTCTTGCACAGGTCCCCTCAAGAGATGTGACTCCTGCAGCTGGAGGCCAATGTCTCTACTACAGTTCCATCTCCTATTATTTGTGAGACCAAGGGAGACATGATGACCAGAATCACAAGGAGAGCAGGTAAAACTGATACTTGCCTAGGGCTGACAGAAGTGAAGAGTCTTTTGGAAGATGGAAGTTCCTGAGGAGAAAGGCCATATCCTGTAAAATACAGGTGAAGGTTAGTGGGATTGTTGCCAAAATGCAAGGCTGGGAATTGCTGGTGGACATGATAGCTCCCCTGTCCTAGACAAAAATACTTTTGTTCCAGGCATCTGGATATCTCTGACCACAAAACAGATGGACAGTAAAAAATGATGTAGATGGTGACATGCTCCAACTGAGCAGGAGGTTGGTCTAGAAACTTCCTTAGGTTCCTCCACACCTGAATTAACCTATGAACTGTATTAACTGCTCCTGAAGTGCAAGCCTGGAACACAGATTGCAGCTGTGTCGGCTGTGTACTGCTGGTATTGAAACTATTTTTTATGATTTTTCTGCCTAATGTTTGAGAAAGTGAGGAGCTGTGCTATACATAATATGGAAATAATGACTGGGGACAGGTGATACTTGTGATGCTTAAGCAGGTTCTGTGAGACGGACAATAAGTGGAAGTAGTTCGGCTTGTTGGTTCCAGCTGATTAACTTTTTGGTTTTGGGTAGGCCATTTCCTTTTGCTAAGGCAGGATGGAGAAGAGCTAGCAGAAGAAAGAGGAGAGGAAAAAAAAAAAAAAAAAAAAAAGATTACTTCCACCCATTGCATTTTAGCATTTTTTGTTTGAAAGGGAAGTGTTCAAGAAACTCAAGTTCCCTAGAAACTCTTGCAACCCACAGCAAAGCAAACTCTGCTTTCAGAGCTGAAGGCTCCTATTGTTACCTTGGCTGTCAGTTTTTGCAGCTTTACGAGTTGTAGGGAAAGAAGTATCAGCTGCTCAAAAGACAGGTTTTATTAAGGCCTTCAGGTTGGGCGTCTTTGACAGCCTCCCCCCACTGGGGCCAGTATTTTTTATTGATGTAATGGGAAAGCTTTTTCCCCTCAGATGTCTTTTTAATGCCTCCTGTCTCATTCTATCATGGAGTCGGAGAAATGAGAGATGGAAAACACCTATGAGGTCATGAGGCCCCTGCCTGTCCTCACCAGTACTGAATCAAGACAGGCAGATCCATTACATTCCTGTCGCATTTCATGCAGCAGCCACAAGTCCTTTGCTTGAAGTCAAAGAAAATAGTTAATTTAAAGCACAAACTGAAATATCTTCCCCTTTCATCTTAGTCTTTGTTTCCTTAGAATTATTAAAAATCCTAGCATGAGGTGGTTCCCTTTAATTATTTCAGAGCATCATGTAACAATGCAGCTGAACTTCTTCTGGACTGTCAGATGCTGTCCCTGCTTTGGTTCCCATGTACGTCACTGTCACATGTACTCACACATTTGCTCAGCTGTAAGCACAGATGGTGCTGAAGGAGTCCACCCAAGGGCACATCCTTCCCAAACCTTCTACCACTCATGGACAGGTCCCTTCACATCATCTCTCCTGGCCCACAAATGTCTCTCCCTTAGAGAAATCCCCTCTCATGCCCTCTTCTCCAGCAACATTTTAATAAAATATAAAGGAGCTCCAAAGATGCATGATGAGGTTTGCACTCCTACAAGTTGAGAACAGGAAAGGCTGGCTGGCTTGAAATCTCATTAAAGTTACGTCTATCTGGCACTTGAGATTTCCAGGAGAGGAGGCTGGAGCATATCGAATAGCCAGGGACCAGTGTCAGGGAGAATGTCACAAATGCTGTATCACAGCATGCTCTAGTTTCAATGCCACTGAAAAGGCTTTCTAGAACGTTTTTTTCTGCCTACCCATGTGGCACAACAGAATAGCAGATGGCTCCTTCATTACCCTCTACAAGTTTTTTCTACCCATAAGATGGTGAAACTCTTGGTACTGAGTCATGCTCCAATGCACACCAGGAGTAAGTGCACTGAAATCAGTGAAAGCACAGCAGTGTCAGGAGCGTGGACAATGTGAAGACAACAGCACCAAAGCACAATAGATGCAAGCAAAGTAGATGTGCTTATTCTCAGCTGGCTGAAAACACTTCCTGACTGCATATGGACCTTCTGGAAGCATTTCTACCCCTATTTCACAGAGGAACACCTCGATGGGATGCGTGGTGACAGCACACCAGTCTAGCAGCATGGCCCGATGAGGGGACATAGCTCCAGGCCATGCTGACTCTGCTTTGCTAATGCATAGTATCATGCTGGTGCCATTCATCAGTTCTGGTCTTGGAGTCCTGGGTGGTATAACCATCTGTTTTTTAACTGCAGGAGGATCTTGTATCCCAGATAATAAAGAGATTTCACTGTATAAGGGCTTGTCAGCTGGGAAGTAAGTGTCTATAAATCAGATGCTGATCAGGTCATGAACACTTCTCTCAGCATTCAGGGAGAAAGAAATATATAGAAGCTTAAAAACCCCAAATAACACTATTCCTGAATTTTCTTTACCATTTGCCCAGTGCATAGAGTCAAGACAGGGTAATAACTACAGACCTGTAATGTAAGCACATGGAGAATAATATAATTCTGTGTTTTGGTCTAAATCTATGATTATAAACATGCAGGTACGTACATGACTAGTGCCAGGAGACGTAATCCAAGTCACCTCTCCCACTCTAAGGGGAATAAAGATCTGGAGGGCTCATCTTTAAAGGCAGCCCTCAAAGACTTGTTTCAAACAGTGTCTGTTGCTTGGAACTCTGCCTCCACACCCAGGTCTTGGAGCACTGCTAAAAACTACAAACACAAGTGAAACCCAGTTCAAAACCAAATGATTTCAGTGCACGCTGTCCCAGGCCTCTGGGCTAGTTTCTGTATTTCTTTCATCTGAGACTCTCTCAAGGTCTGAAAAAATTCCGTTTTCAGTTTTGCATGGGAGAAGGTGGTGCACAGGAAGTGTATACCCTCCATGGGCTGCTTGGCCACCTTCTGTCTCTCTTGAGCTAACCTGATGTTGTGGGGGAGTAGGTAGAAACCATGGAGGTTGTACACCAAGCTACAAGGAGCCTGAGCTATGTAAGCAGTGTTTGGTTACAGCATGTGGTTGGAAGGCAGTGTGTTTGGGTAGTTACTACTGGTTCATGTAAGTGGTTTAAAAATACCTCTGTCTGGCCCCAGCATATGCACCATACCAGTACCCTTCCTATCCAACCTATTTGTGTCAGCATTGACATAACTAGCCTTGCACCCGCCCCTGCAGCTCACTGCAACAAAAACCTGCAAGCCCTGCCTAACCTTTCAGGAGCTCCAGATCAACAGAGTGGATGTCTGCAGAAAGAAATTTCAGCAGTGTTAAAAAGGATCTAACCTTCTGATCAGTAACAGCTGAATGCTTTGAATTAGGCAATTTTACAGGTGAGCTCAAAGGTAAGGTTATAAAGGAAACCTTTGGCCAAGCCAAGATCAGGACCCAGGAGTCCTGTCTCTCAGGACAATATCTGGACAGTAACAGGCTTCACATGCTGTTATAAATTTTTCTCTGGAGAGGGCATTCAAAGAAAAGAGGTGGAAAATCAAAGCCCAGTAAAGGATGAGCTCTAAATGTACCCTGTCCCAGCTGCTGGGTACAGACAGAGAAGAATCATGATGAGCAATATTAAGAAGAGAATAAATTAATATACTGTCTGCAGTGTTCTCTGCATCCTCAAAAGACCCCTTTTGTCAACTCAGAGGAAGGCTGTGACTGAAAATTTAGGTCCAACACACTGATGTCCAGTCTAAACTGCCCCCTGTGTTTTCCTCCTCTTGCATCCCACCAAGGTCTTTGCCCTTAACTACCTACTCCCATCCTGGCTGGCCAGCTCAGTGCTTGCTCTCTGTGCACTCTAGAAGTAATAGGGATTCTCCTGCAGGGTTGCCCAAGGACCTGAGAAAGTCTTCCATTCTGCTCTGTCTCTGTCTCTGCCTGTGCTTGTCTCTCTACTGACTGTAGCAGTAGCTCCAGGACAAGGTGTCTGCCTTAGAGCTTGGGTGATGCAACACCCCACCAGGACTGGACTCTGCACCATGCACTCCTTAGATAATGCCTTGAGCAGACCCCAGCACATGGATACCAAACATGTGAATGAATAACTAAAAATAGCAATATACTCAAATGTGAGATAGCTTCAGATGGCGTATCCAACTGGTATTTTAACATCTGAAGCCAACATTGCTCAAAGATGCACATTTGCCATCAGGAGAGAAGGGTGTGGAGTCTGCTGCCTTAACTCCCACAGAGCACAGGGAAAGCAAGAAACACTTCAAAATGTCTTTCTAAATAACGTCCTGCCTTCCCCTCTGCAGATGAAACTCCTTATTTTCCAAGGCTCATCCTGACGCCCAGACATACTGAATGTTGTTTTCAACACGTGAATTACACTTAGCTTCTAATTTAATTTATATATATATAATATAAAGAGAGAGAGATGAAGGAAACAGATACAAAACATTGTTTAAAGAGAACACCAAATAACCATCCACCACCTGAATGCACAGTTGAACACGTATGGACATGTACTTTCCATACAACAGACACACATTCTACCCCACATAGATCACCAACATAGGCATTGGTGTATGGCTATCCATGTGGACTCACCACTCTCCTGAGCAGATGCATGTGACAAACGGATGTACCAAAGAGTAGTTACACTCCCTATGCACACACTTGTACATAGACACATCCTTATCTGCATAATTTGTTGGGGCAGGAGCTTTCTTGATTCTGGGCCGCCAGGTTGTCTTGCTTTCAAATACTCAGCATCGTTAGTGATGGTGGGTGCAGTTTTGTTCATGGCACTCCATGTTCCTGCTGGCATTGTCACCGGGGCCTGGCCCAAACCATGCACTGCCACAGAGAGACCTGCAGGGAGCCTGGCACTGCCTTGGGTAGGAATTTCTCAAATGACTACCAGCTGTGGGAAACGTGGCCCTGCAGCACTAATGCAAAGTTGTTCTCTTCCCACGGATTGCACAGAGCATTTAGATGCCTGAGGGAAGTGCTGAGGGCTCTAAATGACTTGGTACCTGAAACCAAGACGTCCATAGCTTGCTCCAAACTCATCTGGGGACCTCCTATGAGCTGCTGGCAATGGATTTATCAGCAAAGAGAGCCTGCCCTGGGGTAACTCTGTGCCATGTGCACACACCCATGCTGTGTAAGAGGAGAGGGAATATAGGGAACACCCCACCATGGCAGCTTTCTCTTCAGCAGGAGGGGCTGAGCTCACATTTAACACCAGATAAGAATGTGCTCATTAGCAGCTGCCAGAGTGGCTGGTGTGCCCTCTGTTCACACTCCTTTTCACACTCCCTGATAAAGAGCTTATGACCTTTGTCTCTCCCCCATCATTCATCTTCACTGGAAAAATCATGACATTGTTCTTCCTTCTTTGCCCAGCAAGGGGGTTGAGAGCTTTTGCTGTCCTCAGCCTCACTGCACCTTTCTTGAAGCACTGCTGATGTTCGGTGCTGCTGTATTGAGGCTCAGATTTGGATAGCAGATCTCTCTCTCTGCATGTCCCTGTTGGGATCTCCGTCCCAGGTGCTTTGGGTTACTCAACAATTTCCTTATCCCTTCCGAGAGAGCAATGGAGATCAGTTATGTGGTGAAAAAAATGCTGTTCTAAAATGAAATATTAAAATATTTCACTGAGAAATGCTGGGCAAAGTATTTTAATGTTTTAGAGGTCATTCTATTAAGTTGGATTTTAAAGTCTGCGAACATTCAGTCCCCATGTGCTCTGTAGGTCCAAAGTGATGCTGTCACAACCTTCCTGAAGACAATTGTTTTAGCCATTGAGGGGCAACGTAAAATTTTTAAATCTCAACAGCATTTAGATACAAGACCAAGGTAAAAAGTCCTTTGGTGTTCTGTGCAAGAGATATTTGAAAATGCATTGTCGGTCACTGTCTTTGGTGCAAATGGAATCTCTGTCAGTTCTGGACTTGCTACAGGAGCCAGTGGCTCATCCCCATTGTTTGAGGTTACTCCTACAAGTGCTGTGACAGTGCAGCAAATGTCAGTAAGTTCATAGTAACCCACTACCTACAGGGGACATGACACTACTTAGTGTCATCATTCCATGTCTTCTGCATTGAGCTCTCTCTATGCCTGTCCCAGGACATGGCAGGAGGTGATAAGTGTAGACCTATTCCCTACTAAGTGTCATTTACTGGGTGGTGAACTATAGCGTGTCTAATTTGTTTAAACTAGGTTCTTGGATAAATAATCTTTCTTAAGACCTGATAAATACAGAAGAAAAGAAAAAAAAAAAAAAAAGAAAGAAGGAAGTAATTTAATATCTTTTCTAAGTCTATGAAGTTCAAAGAGTTTTTGCATGATGAATAGAAAGTACTGCTCAATTTGCTTTACGTTGGCATGAACCAAGAACAGGAACCCCCAAGATGATCCCAGGTTTATCACCTAGTTACCTTCTGACTCTGTCTACAATTCAGGCTGTAGAGCAGTTGGAGACACTGAACTAACTTCAAATGAACAAATTAAGGTAGTGAAAGCAACACATTGCAAGCATTTGGAGCTCAAGGTCACATTATTCTGCACTGTGGTTAGATGAATTGTCTCACACTGAGTACAGTGAGGCTATAGTTAAAGTATTTCCAGTGCTGTAGTTAGCTCACTTCAGGCTAACCCATCTCTGCCCCACACTGGAGTCTGCCACATGAATGAACTCTTTGTGAAAGGGAAGACACAGAGATGACATAGTTTTTAGATCTAAACCCAAGATTTTATTCAAAGTGCTGGTCTACACAAAGAAGTAACTACATGCTATTGGGACTGTGTTAGCCCTTGTCAGGTAGTGCTGGAGCAAGTTCTCTGGGGGCTACACCCTACGCCAGCCCCTTGTGCTGCTCAGGGTCCGAGGTTTGCAAATAATAGGCAGGTCAGAGAATTGCTTGGGTATAGCTCTGAGTGCTAGACTTTATCTTCAGGTTGCTCAACCCTTTTATAATCCCTTCAGAGAAAAAAGGAGGTCAGTTCTGGGGCAAAAGAGTGCCATTCTAATATGAAACGTCAAAATATATCAATGACAATAGATAGGAAAATTTTTCTAACTTTCCAGGAATTATTTCTTCTGAAGTCTCTGTCTCTACCAGAAATATTTGCAATCTTAAATCTAAGTTCAAGTATAGTTTTGATGCAGTCCAGATTCCAGGTTTCTTGTGTGGACTTGGTAGGCCATTTTCCCATTCAGGAGATGAGAAGTGCCAGGAAACCTGATTTTTGTAGAATCATGTTTGGAGATTTGATTTTTCACCCTTCTCTACTGAGAAGAAAAGAGAACACCATTTGTTTTACCCAGCATAACAAATACCCTTCTGGGTGGCCCATCTAGCCCAGGCTTCTGCCTCTAGCAGCAGTGAGAATGGATTGAGTGCACATGTAAGTGGCTTTTTTTTTTTTGCATTTCATACACTCTCACTTCCTTCTGTATCTGCAACTGTTGGATTAGACAGAAGATGGGACATCCCTGCCTAGACCATTAATATGTATTTATGGACCTGCTGCCCATGAATTTGTCTAATCTATTTCCGAACCTGCTGATACTGTCTGCATCCATGGCCCTTCATGACAGCAAGCTCCAAGTGTTAGGTTCCCACTAGGTCAGGAAGTGATTTCTTTTCTGCCTTTCATACTGATATCTGGCAAGTTTCACTGACTGCCCGATCTCCTACTAGCCCATCCAATTCTAGCAATGTGAGGTGCAGTTTAGATAGACTTAGATTCAATCTAGGTAGTGAGTTGGGTTTAGCATTCAGATCACCCACCTCCTTTATGACTTTTGCAACCTTGCCCACATTCCTTTTCCTTCTCTCCAGACTGAAGTCATTTCCTTTTCCATGTCCTCTCCTCGCAAGGCAGTCTTTACATCCTCCTTGATTATTTTCATTACCTTTCTCTGTCTCAGAGTCAGTTGCTCCGTGTTCAACCAGGACAATCGCCCCACTATGAAATGTATGGAAGTAGATCTCTTCTTTCTTAAGAACTCACAGTTTCTGAGGCCTCTACCACATTTTATAAATTACCTGGACACAGGAGTAAAACACACACTAAGTAATTTTGTGGATAATACATAATTAGGAGGAGCTGTCAACTCCCTAGAGCACAGAAAGGCCTTGCAGGTAGTACTTTGCAAAGTAGAGGGTTGGACAATCACCAACAATATGAAGTTTAACAAGAGCAAGTGCTGGATTCTGCACCAGGGAAGGGGAAACCCTGGCTGTACATACAGACTGGGGGATGAGAGGCTGGAGAGAGTAGCCCTGCGGAGAGGGATCTGGGGTTTCTGGTTGATGGCAAGTTGAATCTGAGTCATCAGCGTGCCCTGGAAGCCAAAAGAGCCAACCGTACCCTAAAGTGCATCAGGCACACCCCTGCTAGCCTGTCGAGGGAAGGGATTGTCCTGCTCTGCTCTGGTGCGGCATTACTGACTACTGTGTGCAGTTTTGGATGCCACAATATAGGGACATAAAACTATTAGAGAGTGTCCAAAGGAAGGCAAAAAATATAGTAAAGGGTCTACGTGATGTATGAGGAGCATCTGAGGTCCCTTGGTTTGTTCAGCCCAGGGAAGAGGAGATCAGGGGAGGCCTCATGGCAGCCTGCAGCTCCCTCATGAGGGGAGCAGAGGGACAGGTGCTGAGCTCTCATTACTTGCTCATGCCTGTATTACTCAGCACGTAGAGACAATATATTTCCTTCTGCTGCACATCCACAAAAGCATTAAAAGTTCTTAGTACCAAAGACGCCCCAGATGCTCTCCTAGCTGACATTCAAATGAGACCTGGTCTAGCCTGTCAGTATCCCTTGCTTTTCAACACTTTTTGGCAGATGGTTCTGGCCCCAGAAGACCTCTGATGTCCCCAGGGAGCTCATCAGCTCATCACTGTCCAACAAGAGCTGTCAGTGGTGACCACCCCCAGCAAACCAGCAAGCTCGCCAAGAGCTGCTCTCCCCAGTGCTACAGCGAGTCACAGCTGGATGTGTCACACACCAGCTGATGACAAGGAAGAGAGGTAGACTGTCTGCACAAGGTGGATGCAGGGAGCATTGAAAGTTTCTTTGCAAGTGTAAAACATCCTCTATGAAAAGTGCATAGTGACTTCCAGCAGCCGCAGAGTAGGCAGGGTCTTGCAGGAGTAGCCAGCTTGTCAGAGCCCTGAGGGTGCCACTAAGCCGTAATGGCTTTGACCAACCTCACCCATAGCCCCAGCCCCTGCCCTTAAGTCCAGGAGCCCGTTTCAGCTCAGCTATCGACTCTTAGACCAGGTGTGAGCTACACTGTAGGAATGCTCACCTATTGCCATGGTCCTACTGGACATGTGGACCCTAGCTGGTGACATCCTTTCGAGGGCAACCAGCCTATGTTATGCTCTGACACAGGTGGTGTCACACATATCCTGGTGTGGGAACTTCCAAACAGCCACAAGGAGATGTTTGTTTGACACCATGAACTTTACAGCCAGAGCTGGAGCACTGTAGCCCAAAGCCTGAGTACCCAACAGGTCTGTCACTGTGTCCTCCAGGCTCACCCCATCCATGAGATGCTGGTAGTGCCAGGAGCTTAGTCCCAACTCTCAGGGAGGTCCTCAGTGCGGCTCAGCCAGGACAGGAGGTGGCTGTTTCCTCCCCCAGTCATTGAGCTGTTCTGGCAGTCTCTGCTCTGTGCTCTTTTGTTGCTAATTAAACAAATTTGTTTAAACAAACAAACAAAAAACACATTACTCTTTATATATATATATGTATATGCTGAGGAGGCAGAAAAAGTTTTCTGGTCTCATCTGTCTTAAGTTAGTTTTAACCTAATAAGGTTTACAGATGGATCATCCTATGACAGATGAAAATAAAGAGACTAAAAACGCAAGGCCAAAGCACAAGAGTAGAAAACTTTGTCAGGCTTTTCTAAATATATGGTCTATCTTCTCTGTGTCTGCCTACTGTCTTCACTTAGCACAATGGATGCATGAAATATCATTTCTTAAGTGCACTTTGACACTATCCCCCAAGTAACTCTGCTGTACTCTGAAGACTGGAGAGCTGTCCCCCTCCTGCCAAATCTGAGCAATGCAGCTGAGATCACTTCACTGTTACTGTAAGTTTATAACTTCTGAGACCAGGATTACTTACAAATGGATAAAATATAACAAATCACAGTCTTGCTCTCAGGCTCTCTTATCTTTCAGGTCTTGAGTAGTGCTGCAAAATCTACTACCACTCTACTTTGCTCCTCTCCATAGCCCCAGTGGTGTCCCTGCTCAGACCCATGGGTGCAGCACTTCAGAGGAGCATGTCTAGGGCTGAGACTCTTGAGAGGGTCCTGAGACTCTTGTTTGTATCCCCACCTTGCTTTCAGATGACCAGTGATGCAGAAGGACCGTGCATGCCACTTTTTGGTTACTTCTTTATGGCTGGCTCCATTTGAAAAAGACTTTGGCTTGTACACCAAAAGAAAGAAGGTTGAATGTAGCTTAGTCCTCAGAGAAGTCATTTCTCTCTGTCAGCGACAACTCTAATCTGTCATTCTTGTGTTTAAACTGTTCCTTATAGCTACCTGAAGGAATATGAATAATCCTCTGGTATTTCTATAACCTCCTTCTGACCTGTTTGCTATTTTTACCTGAGCGCTTCATCTACCTGGGATGATGTGGATTACCAGGGTTATAATTGTCAGGGGCTGGCAACTTGTTCAGCCGGGGGCAGTCCTGTCATGCTGACACAGATGCAAAGGCATGAGATCTTCCTTGTTTGCTTTTCAAGCGGGAAACGCCTCGCCACGTCCTTGATTCTGTTTTTGTATGGTGTCCAACTTGGCGGTACTTCTCCTCTCCCTGTTCCACGACTGCTTGTCCCACGGTCAATGAAATGTGTTCTGCTGTGGCTTGAACTGGCCACTGCTGAGGGCTGTGCTTGCAGTGCGTCTTCACTCTTCTCCCCCACTCTCACCAGTGCTGTGGGTACAATGGAGATGTGGGAGAGATGTTGGTCAATTGCCAAGTGAATGCTGTTCACTTTTATGCCCAAGAGACAATGTCAGAGAAATTCAGGATATCTGAAGTCCACTGGCATGGTAATAATGATGCTTGATGGATTTGGCGATGTGACTTCACAGCCCAGTGTTAGAATACTTGTGTGGCTGGAGTGAGATTAAGTCATGAGTAGATGTCTTAGTTTCTCGCTGATGAGTTGCCTGAATAGGAGACTGAAATATGCTTTCATGCACACCTTAGCTCTGTAGTTCAGGCCCCAGCTGGGAGGTGAGATATGCGGTCCCTCTCCCATTCCACACAGGAAAGGTCTATACACATCCTTATTCAAGATGCCCCCTGACCACTGGGTTGTTCAGGCAGGATGGGGGAGACTCTGTGTGGAGGCAAGCACCTAAATTCCTTTGGAACTGTGACTAATGGTAACTCTCACAAATTCCTACCATCAAGCTTAGGCAAGCTTACACGAAGCATGACAGTGTTAGTGAACCCCACTATGAGATGCATGTCCACGTCTGTCACCCACCCACAGGATGCGCAACTCAGGACGGAGTCTCCGTGGGTTGGTGGGATGCTGAAAAGTTGAATGTAGCACATGTTAAATTCTTACAGAGAATCTAACACATTCAGTCTTCTGCATTTTTCAGCAGCTTAGCAGCTTCTGATACATAGCTGTACTGGTAGGCCTTTAAGGTTTGAAAATCCACATCACGCATTTGGTTGTAACAAATGGAGAACGGTGTGAGAAATGTAGGACAACTTCACCGTGCAAATTCATGTCTGATTCTGGACCTGGTAGCTGGATTTATTTTGATGAATTGCTATTTAATTATAAATGCAGTAAAAGTCATCACCCGTCATGCTGATGTTGTACTCTTTTATTTTGCTTACCACAGTATTTAGCTGTTACCTGTAATTATACCTAGCAGATATAACCCTTTTGTGAAACTCACCTGTCTGCTGTACTTTAGAAATGAAGAACTACAATTGCATGAGAGCAAATGCCATGCAGAGCTCAGTGAAATGCTTCTGCTGGCACAGCAGAAGTTTGACGGAACAATCTGTTCCATCTGTATGTGTCATAATAAAGAGGTTTGATCATCCTTTGCAATTATTATAAACTGGATCTGGCCTGATTATTCCTTATAAACTCTGTAGCCAAGTAATTTAGCCTGTTGGAATATTGACTGACATTCGTTATTTGGTCCTGATTTCTAGGAAACCATTTGATACTCATAACTACTTGATGATATTAGGAGTACATTTATGTTCTCCAGAGAAAGGTGCTAGATTTCAACACTCCTGGAAATGTTACCTTTCTTGCTAGGAATTAGGCTTCAAACTCTCAGAAATCCTTTTTCACTCCAGTATCTTAAAGGCAGATCTCCTTACCCACATGTTCAGAGGGACCCTTATCCCAGTAACTGAGTCCATTCTGGTACAGTCAAATGCAAAGATGAAAGTTAAATTAATTGTAGCACAAGCGATTTGGCTTTGGTTTTGATAAAAGCAAAATGCTGCTGTTAAGCAGTGCTATCTCACTCAGAAAACACCACATAATTCACACTGTGGACATATTCATCGTGAAACAAGTGTGCCTTGTTTCTCTTTAGCTTAATACACTTTTAATGAGAATTAAGCTAAACAAAGCAAGGTTTTTAGGGAGGTGCAATGTCTTTTCAGTGATAAATGGGCAGAAAAGAATTAGTCAGCTATTGGACAGGTGGGCTTCCATATCTGAAAGTTTGTCTGAATTTTCTAATGCTGGTTTTGGTCTAATTGAAGAAATTATCTGTCCTGACAAACCTTGCTTAGCTTGTAGCCTTTAACCTTCTTATCTGTAGCACAACTTGCACTTAACAAGAACAAGAAACACGGGCATCCATACCTGGCATTCCTAAGAATGATAATCGTACTTCATAGACAAATATATTTTTGGATAAAGGACTTTGCTTGGCCAAAGTCTGTAACTCTCTAGACAAGACTAGCAAACCTTCTGCAGCACCTTTGTTAAAACATTATTAATCAGCAGAGATTAGTAATCAGCAAATTCTTTCTTCAGATATAAAATCTGGATTGCAAATGTGCCTATTCGTGACATGTGGGAGCTCTGCTCGTGGTGTGCTAACAGGACTGTGTCTAAGCACACTCTTTCTGAGGCTTTCCAGAGATCAGCAGCTGTTTAGAACCATGATTTAAAACCCAATTACAGGCTGTGTAAAATCCCTCTTATTTAACTCAATAATGTGTAATGGGCTCAGCTGGGATTTCTTTTGTATAGCAGTGTTTTTTTGTGTGTTTTTTTTTTTGTTTGTTTTTGTGTTTTTTTTTTTTTTTAATATCATCGTCTTTAAAATCCATTTAAAGACATATTCAACAAAGGCCCCCTGTCTGAAGAGAGACAGAAGATGCTGGGGGACAGGGAAGGGCTCTGTTCATCCACTGAATCCTTGGGAGGTCTCAGAGCTTGCAAATGTGACACAAAAGTTGGCAGGAACCTGCTGCCCCAGGCAGGGACAGGTTTGGTTTGAGACCGTACACCAATTTGTCTAAGAGGAGTATGGAGGTGCTCCACAGCAGGGATGTGTTGAGGGAAAGGGTAACCAGCTTATGGTTTATTCTAGCTTGTCTGGGTAAAATGGAGGAAGCTCAGACCTCTGCAGAGTTGGATCTGGTTGTGTAAATGGCCCCTGCCCACACCACTGCTGCTGTTTGCCCCCAGCACGGCTGTGCTTACCTGTGCCACCTCCCTGGAGCAGGGGATGGGCACAGTCTCATTTCTGTGGGCCATACCCAGTCCCAGTGGAAACCTGATAGCCTCTCTTGGGCTTTCCCATGAATGAACTGGGCCTCGCAATTTCTGTAGGCTGCAGACAGGTGTGCAGGCAGCTGCTGTGCACTGGGAACATCTTCAGTCATATAGTAGGTGTGAGAAATGATTTTCCTTCTCCTGCTGCCAAGACATTAAAAAATCATAGTGATTATATATTCAAGGTGGAGGACATCTAATCCAATCTTCCACATTGACCCTTCTTAGGATCCCCTAAGAGCACTTGGTTCTCCTGGATATCCTTAAAGAACCCGCAGGACAACTAGGCAGTTGGGCAGGTTTTGAGGGAACCTGTCATGTTGAAAATCTTTGAGAAATGTCTTTAAAGTTGTCAAAACAGCTCTTCAAAGCTTCATCCTCATAGCCGTCTTCAGAAGAAGAGTCCTAAAGCTTGGTTTCTGTCATCCAACAGAAAAAAGACTAAAGTCTTCTGTAAATATACCAGGGAGTAAAAGATCAGGAAGGTTTGCAAGGCATTTAAACATAAGGACCATAGTGACGCAAGAAGATGAGTTACAAACTGATCATGCAATTACAAAGAAGTTTCTAGTCCTTGGACAGTTGTGGGACCCTCCTCATTTTAAGCCAGAGCTTGACTGGCTCCTGAAAGGGATCATGCAACGTGACAGCCCACAGGGAATGGACCCAGAGGACCTGGTAAAGTTTCTGGACCCTGGAGATCTCACATGAGAGGCACTGATACCCAAGCAATGCATCAGCGCTTGGAGTGTCGAGCTGTACCTTTACATTGAAGCTATGCTAATGTCTCTGTGGAAATCAAGGTTGTGAGAATCTAGGCAAAGACAAATGTCTTGGATATACCTGCTTTCCTCTTATGCTTTTTATATTTTAAATCCCCCCTTATGTAGTTTTACAGCATGGAAAAAACCACAATATTCACCTCTTCACACTGAAGTAGCTGAGGACTGAACTGTGGAAGACCAGGAGTTGCTTACAAGGTGTTTATCTCTTTTTCTGCCCATTTTGCCCTATACAGCAAGGAAACAGACACTTAACAATGCAACTACAAGTAGCAGAGAATATCTTCACTGTAGGTGGAGAAGCCTTCCCTATTGTTTTTCAAAGCTGCGGGCTGGCTCAGAGATTTCCTTCTCACACCAGCCAATCAGCCCAGAAATGGAAATGTCTCAGGGTCACAGACACATGGTAGGGTGTTTTAGGGAAATTAAATGCTAAATCGATTACATAGGCTTAGCAGATTTCCTAGGGCTAAACATGGAAAGAGAAAAAACAAAGTGGTTTTAATGACTTAGCTGAGCAAACATAACAAGAAAGCGATGAAAAGGTGAGAAAGATAAGACAAAATAAATAGAGAGAACTAACAGGAGCTTGCTATGCAAGAGCAGTATTGCACTAGGGAGTAACCCATTACTCATGCTGCCAAGGGTACAGTATGTAATGTGGAGGCTGGTCATGTAACACCAAGGGGTTTGTTCTGCTACAGTATTTCTTTCAGAAAAGCAAATAAAAAACCCACAAACCTGAAAAAAAAATATTTAAAGGAAAGTGAACAGTATTCTTTTCTCTTTCCTGTAAAGAGAGTTTTGGGTTGGCATTTCAGCATTAGTATTTTAACTTCACCAAACAAAAAATGTTTTCTTATGTCCACTGACAGTGGAGCACTTCGTGCAAAGAGGTGAGGTTATGCCTGGAAAACACGGTGGGGCAGCAGGTAGCAGCATATACCACTGGTAACTGCTGATTTTTCTTCATTGTCACTGCCATGCAGTGACACAACCATCAGGAGCTGTCCCTCATCTGGGACAGCAAAATGTCCCATTTCAGCTTGTGACTGCTGCTGACACTTCTATTCTCCACTACAGCAAGATGGAGAGCCAGTCCAGAGCAAAGGGCTCTGCCTTGGGCTCTGTTCCAGAGCCCAGGGAATCCTGAAACCCTTCAAAGGTTTTGTTTTACAGATGTAAAAAAGGACATTCTGTGATGCATAGCTCTCCAACAGAAAGTTACTCTCTGCTTGGCTCTTGGCTGTTCATGCCTGATTGAAGCTATCTAAGGTATAGACACATTCCAGCAGAAAGTAATTAATTCTTTTAATAAAATTTTCCTCCTTGTGTGGGTGAGACAAACCAGCTAGGACTCTATATCTCACTGTATATCTATTTCTGGACAGTAATGCCTTCCTAAATGTCCTCCGAAGTATTGCCGTTTCATATTAAAGTTAAAATTTATATGAGGCAAAGAAAGGCGCAGGGCAAAAAAGGAGGCCCCTATTTGGCAACTTTATACATAACAGATGATGACACACCTACACCAGAGCTCACTTTCTACATGCCACAGAGAAGAATTTCAACATGACAGGAGTAATGGAGAGGTTAGTGTGGAGAAACTCCCAGAAAGCACAGAGCATAGAAGTCAAACCAGGTGAAATACGTGTGGATGCAAAAATAGCTATTTTTGTTCCTTGAGAAATGGATACACATTTCATTTGGGGGAGGGCAATGATTTTCCTATGAAAAAGGAAAGGAAAGGAAAGGAAAGGAAAGGAAAGGAAAGGAAAGGAAAGGAAAGGAAAGGAAAGGAAAGGAAAGGAAAGGAAAGGAAAGGAAAGGAAAGGAAAGGAAAGGAAAGGAAAGGAAAGGAAAGGAAAGGAAAGGAAAGGAAAGGAAAGGAAAGGAAAGGAAAGGAAAGGAAAGGAAAGGAAAGGAAAGGAAAGGAAAGGAAAGGAAAGGAAAGGAAAGGAAAGGAAAGGAAAGGAAAGGAAAGGAAAGGAAAGGAAAGGAAAGGAAAGGAAAGGAAAGGAAAGGAAAGGAAAGGAAAGGAAAGGAAAAAGAATGGATAGCTGAGCTGAATTATTTTGTTTTCCTCCCTTCAAATTTTTACATTTTATCTCAGCTGGTTTCCTGGCAGTTTCCTTTCCCCCACTCTCTGCACACTGGTAAGCTGCTGCTGTGTCACCTACAATTACATTTCCAGTTCTCATCTTAGACTCTGCATGGTTTAAGGAGGACCTGTTCGTCCACGTCTGCCCTGATGTCCTCGATAAAGATAGCTGGTTGGGACTCATGTAACTTCTTGTGTACTGCATGGGAGCTGAATGGGGTCTGGCTACCCTTCTTGGAGTACCCACAGAGCACAGAGCAGGCATCTCATAAACATCAAGGATGGCAACATTGGGCATCTAGCAGTTTGACAGGCTGAAGGGGGTGATTTTGGCCCCTTTGTCTAAGCATCGTTTTTTAAATATGCATGGATTTCCTCCTCTCACTCTTCAGGAAGATATGGAGACAGTTTGGAGTAAATGGTCTAGAAGGGAGGAAAGAAAGAAAAAGGATCTCCCTGCAGCTGAAGGGAAAGCCATAAAGCCAAAGAGGAAAAGCTGTAGGGAGTGAGGTGAGAAATGGGAAGAGACAAGGGGATGAGGATGGAGCCACTGACAAATCATGGCAACCTTCTGACAGAAGTTTAAAACAGCCTCTTTGAGGGCTTCCACTCATGGAGTGAGGTTTATTGTTCTCAGCCAAGGCACAAGAGATCACTGGGGATAGCCAGAAAAGAGGAGGTGACATTTGCTTGATACAGCCTGAAGATCCTATCAGGACCCTACTACTACCTGCTGTCAGACTAGAGAATCTGGTCTTAAAAAATGCATTTCAAAGATGCTAAACATTTTTGTGTGTGTCTTTACCTCAGACTGATAAGGAAATACTTCCCCTCAAGTGACTCTTGATTAACTTCTGCTGTATAGACAGCAGCATTGAAAACAACATAGTGTTCCCCCAGGGCTGAACCATGGGCCAGTGCTGAACAGCTCCTTTGAAAGGTGTTGAGAACAACTGCAGGAATTAGAGATGTGTTAAACTTAATTTAGCATCACTAAAAACAACTGAGGCAATGATTGACCTAAAGAGAGCCCTATGATGGAGAAAATTGAATGCATTTCTAGGCAAATGTTAGTTATTTTGTCTGAATCCTTCAAGCACTAGCAAACTGCGGTGTTTCTTAGGTGGAGGAAGTTGAGTTTATTTAGACTTCCTAAATGCCTTTGATAGGTGCTTGACCAGGTGGTGAGAGGTACTGGATGACCACAGACTGAAGGAGGAAGACCCATCATGGGTGTATAATTCTTCTGAGGCAAAGGGAAGAAAAAGAATCATGGTTGCTTTACGTGCCCCAAAACTCCTGAGGGACCTCAGGGTATGGTACCTGGCTCTGCCAGACACTCAGACTGTCACAGAAAGGAGTCATTGCTGTGTTGGCGCCTGTTTCTGACTCAAGGTCAGGTTCTGGTCCCTGTATGTCTGGTTGTGTCTGCTCCCATCCTTCCCACAGTTCATAGCAGCAGGGCCAAAGGAGGTCATGAAGATTAAGTGATTTAATGAACTTCTGAGTCTTGATTTTGCAAATATTTCTGTGTTCTACTTCAGAAGAATTATTTATGTGTATAAAATCATAGGAAGATAAGAAGTGGGTCAGATTGATGGTCCACCTCGCCTAGGGCACTGTCTCTGGCAGCAGCACCAGAGCTGCTATTTAAGGAGAGCACATGAGCACGGCTGCTTTCTGCAGTCCATTCCCTTTGCATTCACCCAGCATCTATAACTGTTGGATTAGAAATACCTGACAGGACTTCCCTGCCTTGTCCCTTTAAATATGTGTTTATAGACTTGCTAGCCATGAATTTGTCTAATACTTTTCTGAGCTTGCTCACATTATCCGCCTGCACAGCCTCAAGGGACAGCAGGCTCCAGCAGCTCGATCCCCACGAGGTCATGAAGTGCTTTCTCTTGTCTTACACCGCTCCTTTGCCAGTTCCTATGGGGGCCTCCTGCTTCTTGTTCCATAGCAATTGGTCAATAACCCAAGTCAAACATTGCTGTTTATCTTCATAAAGCTAAGCCCTGGACTGGAAACCCCTTGAAGTAAAGTGACTCCTCTTCACTTGTGTTTTTACAATAACACAAAACAGGAGGCTCTGGCTTCTGCAGAATACGTGGTGATGTGATATATTTCTCTTGTGGATTTTTGGGGAGAACAGTTGGTATTTTTCTGTGCATTACCTGAGAAGGAAATGCAGTCCTTGAGCTTTATATGCTATTATAAGCCCTTCACCATGACTGTGACATATATTGTACAGCTAAAATTTGAACCCTGTTTGCTTTATCAGTACTAATATTGCATAGTGAGTGTCTCCACTCTTGCTGGCAGTAAGAAATATGGGAGAGAGCTCTTTCATGAAGTACTTCTTGAGTAAGCAGCTCTGAATTTTCTTCCCCTACTTATTGCAATATTTCTAGAAGTTTATGGCTTTCTCAGATGTTTTTACCCCAGAATTACTTTTCTCCCAGAATGCAGTCTCCCAAAGGGAAGAATAGGCACATTAGAAACAACTTTTATGTTTTCAAATTTTCTTTACCATTTGCATCATCTATGTGGTCTACTCCCTCCTCCTCCCCCCTCTCCCCCCCCCCTTTTTTTATTAAATAATAATTCCATATAATTATCTGGTTTGGCTCTTCTCTGAGACAAAGCTGAAAAGTCAACTTCACTCAGCATGAGTTGAAATCACAGAGAAAAGCTCTGGTGATGTTTTAATAGTGCACATGGTGCAAGACCATGTGTTGGTGAAGGTAGTTAGACAGCTTAGCATATAGCAGTGAGGAAAAGATGTCAAAGGTGACAGTCTATTAAAAACTGCTGGACCATGAGGCAGAAAATACCGTGCTGCTGTTATCTGGTGTGTCCTCATTCTTGCCTTCAGCATTAATCATCTCAGCTCAAAACCAATGACACAGATGTAGAAAATGTCCATTGGTGTGTGAGATTGGCAGAGGCACCACAGCTAGAGGGAGAACAGCTGGCTGTGCAAGGAGAGCCTTCAAAGGCTGGGATCAAAGAAGGGGAAGAAAATACCCAAGGTATATTCAAAGTTATTCATGAAATAGCAAAAGCTACAGAGTAAACCAGCTATCTGCTCCTTACCAGCCTGACAGAGCAAGGGCAGCAGGACATCGGTTCTGTTAGAAAGAGCATCTGAACATTTCAAGGTTGGCGTGCAACAGACAGCTGACATTTTGCTAAAGACATTCTACTTCTACCTAGTCGTGAGCAGTCTCTGAGCTACATGAGGATGGAGGAGGTTTTAGAAATCCTGAGGAGTGAGGCTGAGAGTTGATTGCTAACCAGTGACAGCTGTCTGTGGTGTTGCCTTTTCCAACCCTGGGTGCAGCCTGTTGGATTATGTGTTGTCTGTTCAGGCAGCAGAAACGCCACTGAAGCAATGGTCTGTCCTGATGCAGCAGGAGACGGGTTCCCACACCTGTGGGCCATCGTAGGAACATGTCTGCTGGGTTCCAAGCTGGTCTCTCCAAATACAGCATGATCCCACCTTTCAACCTAGTCAGTGCTAAGGCAAACATCACCTGAGGATCACAGCCCATCAGAGCTCTAGCACCTACGCGTGAACAGACAGTCAGCCTCGCCTGTGCTCTCCATGAACATCACAAGCAGCCAGGAACAGTGCAGGACATGCTTTGCTGACACTCTTAGCCAATCTTTAGATTAAACATTAGGAAGAAATTATTCTCTGTAAGGGTGGTGAGGCACTGGCACAGGTTGCCCAGAGAAGCTGTGGATGCCCCATCCCTGGAGGTGTCCAAGGCCAGGTTGAAGGGGACCCTGGGCAACCTGGTCTAGTGGGTGGCAAACCTGCCCATGGCAGGGGGGTTGGAACTGGATGTTGTTTAAGCTCCCTTACAACCCAAGCCATTCTAGGATTCTGTGATTCTATGACACTCTGGACCAAGCCAACCTCTCCCCATTAGTTCAAGGCACATCAACGCTGTTGTTAATATTTCATCCCTTATGTGCAATAAAATGAAATTTTTTATGTATTTATACAAGGGGTGTTCCAAAGTTAAAGTGACTACTGAAGGGAGAGACCAGAAGGTACAGATTACAGGATGTGTCTTACCATGCAATTAGGTGAGAGCAGTCAAGAGATGATGTGTGTCTGTGGGACGATCAGCTGTGATTCCTCTTCAGCTGTTTGGGGGATGGATCAGGGAGCAGCCAGGGAGCAATGGTTGTTTCTCACCTAGATTGAAAGTCCTAATGAAAAGATGAGTGCACTTTTCTACAGAAAAATGACATTTATATCCTGTAGGGCTTGGATCCAGCTAAATCCCACTCCCATTGAGACAGCTACATCACCAAATGGCTGCCAGGAGGTTTGAAAAGAGTCAGTATATTTCTTTACCATAAGTGGGCCCTTACTAAGGCTCTCACAGTCCATGAGTCACTGCTACCCCACCAACATTATTATAATTATATTTTTATTATCACTGTTAGGAATCCACAAGCGAATCATGAGCTGCAATCTCCCAGTCAGGAGTGTGCCTCTAGTTCGTGGCGCAGAGCCGTGTTTTCCTTTTGATGTCTGCATTCATGGAGAAGTGCCTGGCCGCATCTGTGAGACAAGAATAGACTGTGTCTCCCACCCCGAGCGCTGGTCATGTTATCTACAGGCAGCAAATTACACAGTAATTCCTCTTTGAATTACTCAGTAACTTGAAAGATAATTACCAGGTAACCTGCAATAACCTGCCCTAGCTACTGCGTGGACAGTATTTATATGACACTAGCTATGTAATTAAAGAGCAGGTCGCTAGCTGGATGTATTCTGGGAAATGAAAGGATACCTGGAGAGTGACTAAGAGAAATGAAGACTTAGTGCTCAGAGTATATAATAAATATATCATAGGCATCATCCTCTTTGACTTCAGGCCAAATTCAAACCATTTGCATTCTGTCCTCTGTAGCAGCCTAACTGAAAACCACATTTCTATCATCTATACCTTCAAGTAAAGAATGGAACCATCGAGGGAATTACCTCTGCATTACCTACACCTCTTTAACCAGGAGTTACCTGCCTCCACCTCTATGCACACAAGCTGAAGTTCTGGAAAATATCACAGCTCCTGCAGAGTCATATCTGCAAGTCCTTCAGATAAAATCTCTGCTCCGTATTTTATACATTCTGAAACCCAGTCATGACTTCACTCTACAACCCGACTGGCACTTTTGGTCAGTATTGTATTCCCTGCCTGCTTGCTGGAGTCGCCAGTAGAGAGCCTTGTAAGGGTATCCAGACCATTGCCCTTTCAAAACCTCCTTTCTGACAGTGCTGATAAGTACTCCTGCACAGGTTTGTTGTTTGTTGTTGGCGTGCTAAGACAACTGGGAACACTGGAATGAGCTGAACTATCTCCTTGACTCCCTGTGCTTTTCCAAGTCCAAATTTACTTTTTTCTTTTTTTTTTTTTCTTTTTTTTTTTCTCTTTCATATGTCAGTTGTAGGCAATTTGAGGCGAGGAGCAACCTGGTGGTCTGTATCTGTATAGCACCTGTTACATGGAGGTCCTTGCTCAGGCGCAGTATTGTGTGTGCTCTGGAAATACTGAACACAAATCAACACACAGAAACACATTATCTAAATTTAACAGCTTAAAGTAGGAAGACTTAAAGGTATTGTTATATAAAAGCGAAAGTATAAAAATGATTTACTGCAAGTAAATACCAGCAACCCCCTTATCTAGGTGCTGATTCAGGAAAGCATATAAATATTTGCTTTAGTTACGATGATTTTGATAAATGCCTCAGAAGGGAACATTTTCCTGACTCAGACTCTGATCTGGAACCACACAAAGCAGCATAACATTACTCACAGTCTTTATAGGGGTCAGCTTCAGAAGAAAATTGTGTTTGTTCAGCTCTAATTAAGACGGCTGACATGACAAAACCTCTTCCATAGAAGGGGACATGCATTGTGACAGCCTGTGACGGTTCCCTTAGTTATAAATGGGAAGCTGGAGCTGCAGCAGAGTCAATGGGATCTTTCTCAAAGGGGCAATGTGTCAGGCATGGAGCTCCTTACTAAATCAATACACCATCCGGCAAGATGCTTCCCAGACGTGTTGTGAGAATGTGTGTGGTTCAAGGAGTTTTTTCAAGGAGTTTACGACCAACTGAGCCCAGGGTAGGCAAAGAGCCGAGCGTCAGCTGCACACCTGAAACAAATGAGCTCCATCAGGGACAGCTGGGTGACATTGGGACAGCCACCATCTCTGTTTAGCTTCTGTATCTGGCAGAGGGAAAGGGAGGTGGTGCCTCCCCCCAGGACAGAACGAGGTGTCCAGCACAACCAGGCTGTGGTCTGAGCTGGGAATGCCAAACTTGGCCATTGCAGAAATAATACTGTGGGAGGCAGAAAGGTGTTTGTTTGGCAGAAGCAAGGTGTCCAGGTTTTCAGTCCTTCCCTTACTCTGTGCATTATTTGCTTGTTTCTGTCTCTTCCTCTTGATAGTTTTTTGTTTGTTTTTATTTTTTTCTGCTTTAATAAAAAATAGAGTAATATCATTAATATCATCATAAATAATAATAAAACTGAGAAAGTACTGAGCAATAGCTATGAAATAAAAATGAAAAAAACAATTCTAATTCTTTGATTAAATCCTAAATTTTGACCAACTTGAAAGAAAAAAAAATCAAGAGTATGAAATTTGGATGTGAAATATCTAATTTTGAAAAAAAGTGTCCAAATTTCATTTAAAAATGTTTAAAGAAGTTTTAAGTAGTTCTCGCTAAAATGTGGCTGCAGGTGTGACCAGAGATCATAGAATCATAGACTTGGAGAATGGTTTGGGTTGGGACCATCTGTTTCCAACCCCCCTGCCATGGGCAGGGACCCCTCCCACCAGACCAGGTTGCTGAAAGCCCCATCCAGCCTGGCCTTAAGCGCCTCCCGGGATGGGACATCAAAAACTAATAATGTGGAACAATCTAGTACGATCTGGTGTCTGCTTCTGTTCTTCAGTTCACTGGCTAGAAATTAGGTGCCTTTGACAAAAATTTAAAATGCTTCTATAGGAGACAGAGCTGCAGTAAGGGACAGTCCCTGGCAATGTGCAACTGCAGCACAGTTTCTTCCCATTCTCTGTATCTGAGTTCCCTGTGGTTTCACCTGCCACCCAGGCACATTTTCATGGAGGGAAAAGCAGAGCTGAGCAAGCCCTGGGGTTTCTCAGATATGTGTCAGCTCGATGCAGGGGAGAAATGATACCCAAACCAGGGCTGGCCAGGACAGGGAATTTTCCACCACTTACTTTGAATGAACGATTTTTGTTTTGTTGGAAATTGGTCATGGAATTTCTTCATTCAGTGCCCTGAATCAGATTTTTTCCGGTTATTGTCTCTTATCTCAGTCCCAGAAGTATGAAAAGAAATAAAAATATCTGAAACAGAGGGGTTTTTGATTCTTTACCTTGAAAATGTTTCAGCTAGGCATTTCAGTTGGGTCTGTTACAAGACCATGAGGCTTTCCTGACAATACCCCTTGCTCATTTGCCAAAGACGCCCTGTTAGGCTCCAAAAATGTTAACATAGAGTTCACTATATATGGGCAAAAGCAAGTACATTTGCTCAGGGCAATGCATGTGGAATCCCAACTCTTCCTCATTCTCTCTCTTCCCTCTCTTCTGCCCCTTCACCTTTTCTCTGTTCTCTCAGTGCACCGGAGTACACATTTAGTAAATACTTGGGAGGCTTGTTCTGGAGAGGATTTGCTTTTGATTTCTGAAAGTGTCAACAAGCACAGTAGCAACTTGATTTGAAGCAGCAAAACGAGAGCAGCCTACAGGGACACAGGGACTTATTTCTCTATAGACAGCATTAGAAGGCGAGAGAGTTCTGCTGCCTCTCTTTATTTCTGTGTATGCTTTGTACAGTCCTTTCAGGCTCTGTCTAACTAGTTCCATGTCCATCCCACTACAGAAAAGTTACACTGGCATGAATTATCATAACAGCCTGGTATAAATTATCATAACCCTCCAGAGTGGGGCCAAGGACCTTGTGGTACTAGATGATGGATATGTGGGAGCTGCACTGGGTCCTGTCGTCTCAGAGAAAAGGGCTGCTTCCAGACACGGTCCCCACACTGGTTCTTTCAGACCTCTCTGTAAGACACACAGGGAGCAAAAAAGAGGCATAGTGTTATTTTGCAGGAAGGATGCAAGTGCTCTGGGCACATCATTTGCTGTCAATAATAGGTGATAGATTTAAGCTGTGACTTCAATGCCTTTGGTAGAACATTCTTGCTGTTCTTCTGTACCATCATCTAAATGACTTGTCCTGCGTGCTGCTAAACCTGTTGGTTCCTGCCCACTTCAGCACACAGTCCTTAGCCTTCACACCCCAGATCCACAGGGACCACGTGGCCTCCCCATACAGCCAGCCTTTGGGCATCATCCCAGTCCTGCTGGGGACCAGGTTTCCTAACCCAGGAGCACACTTTCTGCACGGTGAGGGTTTGCTCAAGTCTTCCCTCTACCTCAGCAACAATTTCCCTAATACAACATTTTGCCAATCCAGCCTACGTCAGGCACTCCCATGACTGAGCCTGTGCTGTACCAGCCTCAAGTGCCATCACAGTAGCAGCGCAGCACAGGGACGTTGCAGATGCTCGCCTCCACCTGAGCTCCACCCCAGCTGATCCTCAGCCCTACCCTGAGCAGATTAGGGCAGTGACCAGCAGTGGAGGAGTCGTGCCCTCCAGAATCCATGATCTGCAGACACACTGGGCACACAACCTCCACTTGGCTCCCAAACTTTCTGCAGGGTATAAGGGGGGGGGATGAAAAAATGGTGGTTGTTTGCTGCACCCCAAGCATGCTCTGGAAGGACAGAGCAGAGGCAGCTCCGCCTGGGCAGAGTTATTTGGACACCGAGAAGCATCCAGAAGTGATGCTTGCAATGCCTTGACATCCACATAGGAGCACAGACAAAAACCTGCCAAAATACCTGAACAGGTGAAACCATGCCTCTTGAGCATTTGTTAGTTTTTATTGAAACAACTGGGAAGACACTGCTGGTCAGGATTAGCTTCTGGAAACAAGATGTTCAGTGAGACACTGCCCATCCTGACAGCTGAGCCCTGGGCTTCTCTGGGCTGTGGACTTGGACTGCTCTAGTGCTTGCTTCTGCACAGGAGGAACTGCTGGTCCAGTCACCTGCATGTCATGCACTTCTTCACGCTTTTGTCCTCTTCTGGGAACAAGTTACTTCCTTCAGGGAGCCAGAACCACTGCGCACATCCTCAGGCTGGGAATGTTCACATTCACCATGGTCTGAAGTGTTTTGTTAGCTCCTTCCAAAGCCCAAGGCAGGTATTTCTATCGTCTGTGTTTGCAGATACTGGGAGACATTTTTCTGCATGTGCACTGAGATCTGGGGACCCCTGCTATCTTATCAGGCATGCACAGACACTGAAAAATAATCACATCCCTGATGCACATTTCTTTGTCTTAAGTGGAAGACACCTTTGTAAGGTGTGGAGCAAGTGGCAAAAAGCCCCTCATAGCCACCGGGGCCTTCGCAGAGCTGTCCCTGTCACCCAAGCATATGAACGGCTGTGGGAGATAACTTTTAGGATATTCCTTCCTCCCCTCCCATCCAACTCCCCCGCCTATCAACCCCCCCCCAAAAAAAAAATAACATAAAAAGAATAAAAGAACTATCTTCCAAAGCATCCTGGCATGAAGCTTAGAGTAGGTTTTCTTAATTGCTGACCAAATCTTCATTCAGCTCCTCTTCATTTATATTCAGTATTTGATCAAGTGGCTTGTAGTAAAGTTAATGGGATTTTTGCCTTAATTAAAACTTAAATGAGGACTCCAACTGGTCTCGTTTCAGCTAATCTGTACACAACACCATGACTTTGTATGATGCTTTACAGAGAAGCTGCAAAATCCCTGCTGGGAGCTAGTGCATCAGTCAAACACAGTGAGTGGAGCGAGCCATAAGGAGGAGAGGACAGGAAGATGAAGCACTGAAAAATGAAGTTGGGGTGAAATTCCTCAAGTTGCAGGGAGTGTCTGCATGATGTCCCCTAAGTTCAAGTGGACAGCATGAGCACCAGGGCTGGAGAGCAGCAAGCACTGGGGGAACCTGGCCATGGAGCAGGGCTGCCCTTCAAAGTAGGCAGAAGTAGGCTCTGCGCATTTCAGCTTTTTGGGGTGAGCAGGACCATGCTATGGAGATGTCAGACGTACTCATGTGGCTCTTGTTGGTTAAAGGCCAAAATAAAACCTAGTGCTGGAGGAAAGGCAAATGCTCTAAGTAATCGCTGCTGATCCCTTCACAAAGGGGCACTTGAGGATTCCTGGGTGAAGTCATTGGCTTGGCCTCGGGCAGGAGGGAGCGTAGCCAGAAGCAGAATGCTGTTCTCTTGGCCTCATGCTTCCCCTTGTGCTAGCCAGGACTTTCACTGCAACAGGAAGAGCCAGCAATAACACATCTCCAGCTCAGATGCCAACAGCCCAAATCTTTGATATGTTGCATGCAAAATCCAGTGATTACGGTGTCTCCAGCCCCGATATCAAAGAAGAGGCCAACAGCCCTGGGTCACACAACTTCCTCCTGCATGGTGCTGGTTCGGATTCTTTCAGGTGACAAACCCAGAGCAATAAAAGACAGCAGAGGTTAAAATACAGTTCCAGTCCTGACGTGCAGTCATTGATTTTGTACAGCAAACAGACTCATTGACCCACATCAAATGGCACCCAAGGCATATGCTGGAAACCTCACGTCTCCACAGGCACGGTCCAAGAGTTGTTGATCTAATTCTTGTAAGTGACCCTGCTTCTGCTGGCTGGCAACTGCCCTCCAGACAGAGGAGCCAGCTCAGTAGTCAAGGCTTTGTCTCTGAAGTGCAAGGCGGGGACTGGTAGGAGGCCATGAATGCAGGTGGCATTTGGAAAGGTCAGAAGCAGCTCAGCAAACAAAAGCCATCACTGGGAGAAATCAGGAAGAGAAAGCAAATATCTCTGTGACAGCTGGTTGCTGCACATAACGGTGGCAATGACATCAAGAGCAGAGAGGCAGCCAGGATGAGAGACTCAGTCATGCTTGGGGGAATGCCTTCTGCTCCTCCCTGGGAGATGTTATCTGGGCCAAGAAGAGACATCCAAAACCCATTAGATAAGGCTTCTGTTTGTTTCCCTGCACAGCTCTGGCGTGACACGTTGGCTTGGGATGAATGCCTTGAGAAATGCTCTGTCAGAGTTACGGGGCATCCCTAAAACTGGCCTCAGTCCAGACACCGCAAGGTCTTGATTTCACTGAGGAGTACAACCTGTCTTGCATCCCTCCTGCCTCCGGCAGCTGGCTCCCACCATGAGCCTCAAATCAGCCTGTGGTGAGCCCCGCTCCGCAGGAAGGCTTTATGCTGTCTGTCTGCCTTGCTGGGCTTTGCTGGGGAAGTCCTTTCCTTCTCTGTGCCTCAGTTTCTCCAGCTGGGAACAGGCATGAGCCCTGCAGCTTTGGGTTGCTTGTTTTGCAGAAGTGATCTCTGAGTTCTTCTCTCAGGCTTTGCTTTTTTCATCCCTCCCCATCACTGAAAACTGAAGTCATGTGGGCTGAATGCAAGTAGGGGCTCCTTGTGTATGAACAAAGCCCAATTCTTGCTGCAGTCCTGTAGGAATGGTCTGGATTCTTAATCTTAGCTCCCTTTCTCGTGTCCAAGAATGCAAGAAAGATAAAAATGTGTTGTGATTTAATTAATTAATTAAATGGTTACTTTTTAAATTAATGGCTAATAAGTTTTAGGTGGAAAATTCTTGATGTTGTCCAAATGCAGAAGAACCGCAAATCAGTCTTATTCTGGGGCAGGTGGTAAAAACTGAGAGGTGTGCACAAGGCGCTTGTTCTGTGGACTGCACATCTAAGGACTCAGGACAGCATTGGCTCAGGACTTGGCACCTACAACAGGCAAGATTGCGAGGAATATTTGCTCTGTGCCAAACAACTGGGATCCGTATAGCCATGCCATCCCTCCCAGTAGCCTGCAAGATGGGCAAGCATAGGCATGGACATGGATAGCAAAGCAGAATGCTTACATATGAGAAGAGGAGAAACGTCCTGTTCCCCACCTTGCACAGCCTGGTACATGGATCCTGAGAGGGAGGAATGTGCTCTGTCTGGTTCCTGCTCCTTCTCTGGTCACTCTGAGCAGGACCCATTCGCCCCCCATCCCTGGCTGTTCGCAAACCAGCCCCTGACGTGGGCAAGCTCTGGTGCATGTGTTGGTGCTATGCTTGGCTGTGTTGCTGACGCTCCTTAGCAGTCAAAAACAGTTATCCTGGTGGCCTTTTTATTTGACCGCAGAAAGCCCAAACTAGCTGCTTTGAGTGGCCTTTCCCTGCCCAAAAAATGCCTGGTGAGGAAAGAGCCTTGCGAGAAGGCTCAGCAGAGCTCAGCACAAAGAGCAGAAGCCATGAACAGGCCCTGACGGTGATGAACCTTTTGCAAGGACAAATGAGTGTTAAAATCTGGTCAATGGTTTCAAGCACATTTATACATGTGCATGTGAGGCTATGTGTATGTACATGTGTATGACCCGGGGGGGTTCTGTCATCTTTCTCCTCTGTCACAGTATGGTGTTTTAATCCGTGTGGTTAAATGAGTTTTGAGATTGCTAAAGGCATGCTTCACCAATCGAAAGGAAAGTAAGGGAATGGATATGAAATCCTGCCCTGGGGTGAGAATTACATCCCTGCTTTTGTACAATGTATAATTAACCAGTGGAACTCATTTCTGTGATATATTATTGAGGCAAATCACTGTAGTAAGCTTCAAATAATGACTAGATGGAAGTGGGGAATGGAAAATTTCACAGAGCAGCAACGTCTCTAGCTCCCGCTGCTTGGTGTAAAACACAGCCCAGCTCCTTCACGTCAGGGCAGCCAGAGGAATGATGCTGAGCACGCCTTCGCCACGAGGCGCAGCACCAGCCATGCCAGCTGCACGGAGCAGTGGCTGAGCCTCCTGCCTCTGCAGACACCAGGACCCAGCCAGTGCTGCAAGGGGGAGAGGATGCTCTGGGCAGGGGAAATGCAGCCACCAAGGAGCTAACTCCTCAGGAGTCAGTTCTGGGACCAGCACTATTTAACATCTTTGGTGGTGACACGGACAGTGAAATTGAGTGCACCCTCAGCAGGTTTGCTGATGACACTGAGCTGTGTGGTGCGGTCAACACGCCAGAGGGAAGGGATGGATGACACCCAGAGGGGCCGGGGCGGGCTGGAGAGGTGGGGCTGTTTAACCCCCATGGTGTTCAACAAGGCCAAGTGCAAGGTCCTGTACCTGGGACTGGGACAATCCCAAGCACAAATCCAAGCTGGGTGGAGAATGGATTGGGAGTGGCCCTGAGGAGAAGGACCTGGGGGTGTTGGTGGATGAGATGCTCCACATGAGCCAGCAATGTGAGCCTGCAGCCCAGAAAGCCAGCCGTGTGCTGGGCTGCACCAACAGCAGCGTGGGCAGCAGGGCAGGGAGGGGATTGTGCCCCTCTGCTCTGCTCTGTGAGACCCCACCTGGAGCCTGCGCTCAGCTCGGAGGCCCCCAGCACAAGGAGGACGTGGAGCTGTTAGAACAAGTGCAGAGGAGACCACAAGGATGCTCAGAGGCCGGAGCACCTCTGCTATGGAGACAGGCTGAGGGAGTTGGGGTTGTTCAGCCTGGAGAAGGCTCCGGGGAGACCTCACAGCGGCCTGACAGGGCCTAAAGGGGACTGCAGGAGAGCTGGGGAGGGACTCTGTGTCAGGGGGTGTGGTGAAAGGTCAAGGGGTAGTGGCTTTAAACTCAAAGAGGGTAGGTTTAGATTAGGTATAAGGAAGACATTCTTTACCCTGAGGGCGGTGAGGCCCTGGCCCAGGCTGCCCAGAGGAGCTGTGGGTGCCCCGTCCCTGGCAGTGCCCAAGGCCAGGCTGGATGGGGCTGGGGGCAGCCTGGGCTGGTGGGAGGTGTCCCTGCCCGTGGCACGGGGTTGGAATTAGATGTTATTTAAGGTCCTTTTCAACCCAAACCATTCTGTGATTCTATGATTCTGTCATCCTATGATAATGGGGTGTGCAGGACGATGGGATCTTCAGGCACGGTAGGATATTCCCATCCTATCTCATGCTAGGCATCACCAAGGCATACCCTGCAGTCAGCCTGGTAGGTGCTTAGGGTACTTCTATAAAACCAAAGCATGCAGTGAATGCTCCATCCCTAGATCACCCCCATGAAGATATCTCAGACACTCCAGGGCTTCTTAAATGATGCCAGATATTTCAGCTGAGGCAAATGAATTTACAATAATGGGATCTTAACCCCCTGAGTTCAGTTTCCCACACAGTGTCTAGTGCCACTTGAGATGCCTTTAGGGTATCCCCTGGTCTCCTGCTTCTCCTAGATGAAAGTACAGCTCCTCTGTAGCCCTGTGTGATATTCACCATGCCCATACGTGTTCCTGGGCTGTTCCTGGACGTCTCAGGTGGCACTGGTTCCTTTGGTTAGACAATTGAGTCATGTCTCTCATTCATGTGTGTAGAGGCAGCTGCAAGGAGGTGTCTGAATTTGGAACAGCTTCTGGAAAAAGCCCCTCAGTTTTTTAAGTTTTTTAAGAAGTCATTAAGGGTTCTCACTTTTTCTATCATTTTCATAGACCATCCAAGATGAGGCATCCTCAGTTTTGGGACAATTTCCCAAAGTGACAATGACCCCTTTATTTCTATTTGGGGAAGTAACAGTTAGTTTAGAATTTCTCAGTTATTACATACTGCTAGGTTGTGTTTTGTTGCTTTGTTGTTGTTGTTGTTTTTCTTCCATGGCCATTACTTTGCATTTATTGACATTGCATTTCACCTGTCAGTCATGAAATTCCTTTGCACTTCTCAAACGTCTGTTTTCATGTTAGCCCAGAACAGATTCTTGCAGCATCCCACCAGTAATGTCCCATCATTAATCTGTGCTATCTACCTGTAGGTTTATTTTTTGCCCTTTAAACAGTTATTACTCCTGGAGCAGACGTTCCTTCTTGTCTCATAAGTTATTTTTTTAAGAACCTTTCATGAGAAATCTTGCCAAGAAATTGTTTTGTGAATTCAAAAGTATCATCTTGACTAAATCACCCGTCCAAAGACTCAGTGAGTACCTCAGAGAGCTCTAGGGGAGCTGGGAGGCACAACTTCACATTGTGAAAGTTGCGTAGTTTTCATCCCTGGTGTATAATATGGATCAGTGCTAAGTATTCCTATATATTTTTGGTTTTCATCAGCTTCTTGATTAAGATATCAGACATGCTGATCTGTTGTTTCCTAGAGAAGATTTGTAACCTTTTTAAAAGCTGATGTTGCATCTTATCATTCTTTCATTAGTGAAGTTACTTTAAGTGTTGGGTTGTGCATTTCAGTAGTTGTTCAACAATTTCATGTTTGAAGTCCTTGAAAACTTTAAAGCTAATATCACATACTCCTGGTAAATTGTTTTTGATCATTTAATCTGTTCCATTGACAATTCTGGTTAAATCAGTTCTTTATGTTCATATTTAATAAAGAAATATCAGATTGTTTTAATATGCTTGAGCTTCAACAAAGTAAATAAACCATGATGCAAATAATTAATATATTTTTATAAGGTAATATCTGCCATGAATGACCTTTCCTGCTTCTGTCATCCTTAAATAAACCAACCCAACTGCAGACTCCCAGTGTCTGATGTACTGCAAAAAAAAAAAAAAAAATTATTAGTGTTTTTCATGACTTTAGCAAGTTGTTTTTTAAGATCTCTTTTGCCTTCTCTTACTGGTTTTACATTTATCTTACCAGAGCTTGTGATCTTTCATGTTTTCCATGCAGAGGCACGATATCCACTCTTGTAGGATTTTTTTCTTTCCAAGAATAGACTTCTTTATTCTATTGTTTAACTAAGCAGACTTTTTCTTTGTGTGATCCTCTAACAATTTTTAATAGTGATTTATATTTGCCTTCAGCAGATTTATGACGTGTTTAATCTGTATTGTTTGTCTGCAAATATTTTAGCTGCACCTTTTTCTTTCCTCTGAACTGCCATCCTCATCCTTTAGTATCCTCATTCTTGAAGTTAAATGAAATAATATGGCTCATTTTTACTCCTCTTGTAGTGGTTTAAATCATGCACTGTAAAAAGTTCAGTTCGGATGATAAAAACTCCTCTGTGAGCCACATGTTAGAGTAAAACTGCTCAGATTTGTACAGATTACCCTGCTGATTCAGAACTGGGGACTAAGCTGATGTAAATCAGATAAATGGATCTAAGGTAGCCCATGTGGCTTCTGCACCAGTGTAGTTAAATGTCTAAAATCATATGCTTATTTCAAAAGGCATGAACATGTACATGGACCAGGACTTGAAGGATAAGCGTGGTAAGTGTTAGTGCATTTTAAATGCCTACTCAATACCTTCCATGGTGAGGTGTAAATAGTCATCCACATATTTGTTCCATGGTGTCAAGGTAGGCTAAGCCCTGTGAATTTGTGTCTGTGCACAATCACTTAGAAATTGTTTACACTCAGCAAACAGCTGGCTAATTGATGGTTAGGCATATCTCTGCCTCTGCCCCAGTTGGCAGGCTAGTGGTGTGTTCTTAGCTTTCCTTTTTAAAATCATAAATCACGTTTCCAAATGAAATCTCTCTTAAGGAAACAATTGAGAATCAAGGCTGTTGTGCCAGAAATTACACAGCCCTTGGAGCTGATTCACATGCACATGCAAGAAATACTGTCTGCACTTCAGCAATGGGCTGCAAAGCATCATAGCTGTCCTTGTTCTCCAGCATCTCCTTCTGGAGAGGATTCAAAGCCCTTGTCAGACACAGGCCAAAGGACCTGCAGCAGGAAGCGAGGCAAAGCACGTTACAAACATTAGCAGGGTGGGAAGGAGGGCGAGAGGAGTTGGCAGAGCTGGGGTCCAGCACAGCAGCTACTGAAGCTCATCAGATTGTGGTGCTCCTGTGCTAGAGAGAAGGAAGCCAACAGGAAACAGAGGGGAAAGGCCAAAAAATATAACAGTGCTGATTAGGAGGAAACTGTTTGAAAAGGAGAAGTCCGGGTCCACAAGGAACGTGTCCAGTGGCCTCTGTGAGTTCAGAACTGCACTGCAGAAATCACTGAGTTAGCTAAATGCTTTGTCCCTAGTGAATTCAAACAACACATGGCTTCTTTGTCTGTGAAGTAGATCAGACCTGAAATGAGGTCTCCTCTTGTTGAAAGGGAGACCAGCACGAATAAAAGAGCAATAATGGTGCATTCATTTTTAAGAAAATAAAAATAATATTGTTGTGTATATGCTGCCATTCCTATTCACCATTTTTGACCAAAGATATAGGAAGGCACAAGATGTCATGGAGAAAATGAAAGAATGAGTAAACCAGTGTTGCTTCGTTTATGCACCAGTCATATGTCAGTTTATGACAGCTTTCCTCTGGGCAGATTACCCCCTGCTCTGGGTTATCATCTTTGCCAACACAAAGTGAGGGGAACTGACACTTGTAGATGAAAGAATATCACTTTTTTTTTTTTTTTTTCTGACCTTTATCTAGGATTTTCAGTGCTGGAAAAGGGATGGGGCAAGATTACTTGAAACATCTTATTTTTCTCCAGCAACACAAAGCCAAGCTAGCAAGGCTGCGCCACTCTCAAGCTGGCATGTGCCCTCATCTGCGTTCCCTCTCTGGAGCACATTAGGACAGCACAAGAGTTGCAAAGGGAATGGCAATGCCACATGCCCACCACTTGGTGCCCACAAGCGTGAGATCTGGTGAGGACTTCCTGCACTGCTCACTGGTACATCAACACATCCTAAATCCCACCGCTGCTTGATGAACCGTTACAGTGACAGGAAAGGGCCAAGTACACCACTGCAACTGACCCCATCCTTGTCCAAAGTCACACCTGACCTCCCCAGATTGCTCTGGCCTTTACAGACCTGCCACGGGACAGTGCTGGTCTCCCTTGGTGTTGCTCATGGCCTTCACCAGGCACTGGACCAGAATGGGTGTATGTCATTTGGGTCCTGGTGGTGGCACTTCAGTTACCTATCTGCAAAACCTGTCCTCCTGAATACAGGGAGAGACTCAGTGAGGTGGAAATGCCTCAAGGGAAGGCAGCAATGCATGGCTAGAGCACAGACTCAGATTTGGACTCCACCTGCTGTCTTCGTTGGACAAGTTCGCTGGAAAATGGCACGGCCTCTTTGAGGCTCAGATTCCTTGTCTGTGGAGAAAGGTGGTAATCACCACCTGCTTCACATGACTGATAGGCGTTGCTGAAATGTCTCATCACCCAGGTTGTGCTATCTATCAGATCTCATTTTCTGGCCCAGTCACATGATTGGAAGCAGTTAACTACATGGTAGGGGGTGGGTGTACAATTACTGTTATTAATGAGGGGTTAATAGGGCTGATGCTGTCAGCTGTTCCATGATCACATCTCCTAGCAATACAGATGGATATCCTGGGAGAGCCTGTGCATGTGGTTTTGCTTGTGCATGCATCTTTGCCTTACTACCAAGTAAAGTAAAATACAAGCCTGTTCAACAACATCCTTTAAAAGTCTCGGTTGTTGAATGTGTTTTACTGTCAGACTATTAAATGTAACAGCTTGTTTGCAGCTGGTAATGGAAAACCCCTTCTGCCTTGTGGGCAAAGCCCTGACCTGTGAATCACCATTATGAGAATCACTGATGCCTCTTTCCTCCTGCTTCCAGGCCCAGCCCTTGTATCTGCATCCACCACCTCCTCCGTCCTGGTCTCCCCGCTGCTGTCTCTCAGTGCTGGAAGCTGGGACAGGGTTGGCTGAGCAAGATTGTCTACTGGAGGGGAGAAAAGAAATAGTTCAAGAATTTTTCTCTACCAAATTCTGTGAGGGGCACAGTCCCTTAGGAAAGTATGTGTAAGCACATGCAGCTGCTTTTGTCTGTATATCCCCAGAGCTGGGCACCTACCTTTACAGCAGTCCTCAGTGTGCCACCTCACTGTGAGCTCTGCAAGGACACAGCTCCTCTCCTGAAGAACAGAAGCCTAAGACATGCAGGCACATATCCCTCCAACAGGATCCCCGCTCCTCTCTGAAGACAACCCTTCCCACAGAGTAAAAATGAAGAACCATAGAATCACCGAATTGTTCAGGTTGGAAAAGATCTCTAAGATCATCTAGTCCAACCTTTAACCTAGTACTGACAAGTCCACCACTAAGCCACGCTACGAAGTTCTACATCTACACATTTCTTGAAGATCTCCAGGGACGGAGGCTCAACCACTTCCCTTGGCAGCCTGTTCCAATACCAGACAACACTTAACAATAAAGAAATTTCTCATTATATCCAACCTAAACCTCCCATGAGGTCATTTTCTCTCATCTTATCACTTGGTGTTTGGGAGAAGAACAGCCTCCTTTAAGGTAATTGTAAAGTACAATAAAATCTCCCCTAGGTCTTCTTTCTTCAAGCTAAACAACCCCAGCTCCCTCAGCCGCTCACCATAAGACTTGTGTTCCAGGCCCTTCACCAGCTTCACAGCCCTTCTCTGGACACATTCCAGGGCCTCGACACAACTTTTTATAGAGAAAGGAGCTACACATCTAACAAGGTTTATTGTTATTTATTATTATTATTTTATTTTTATATATAGAATTCCGGAAAATGCTTTGATTTAAGCTCAGCTGTTGCCCAAGAAGCAGGAAGGACTTCAACGCAGTTGGAGTACCCTGAAGGTTGAAAATGATTCCCCAAATCTTCAACCTGACCTTGTTTTTGAGGGAAAGCCACGCACCAGGCAGCCATCTGCTGGTCCTGTGGCCACCCAGGGCATGGGGCGAGGACACAAATGTGCGGTTTTTCGCTTCAATTTACATATAGCTGTGCTTTCCTTCACAGGGAGTTTGGGGCCATGGGCAAACCCTGTGTATGTCCTGCTTGTCCACGGGGGAAGGAGTCACAGTAATTTCCTGACTTTGGATTTTAGTTGTGGCTGGCTGGTAGGGGAACAAAATCCGATGGCTGTAGATCAAAACTTCTCCCAAATCTTGTGGAGAGCCTCCACAGTTCCCGGCCACTGTCCATGAAGACAGACCTTCACAGCCCCCCAAGCTCTTCCTCCTCCTCAGCAAGGCATGAAATAGAAATGACTTTGTTTACTTGCCACATTTCAGTCTCATTCCCCCTTAGCTTCCTGCGTGTTCAGACTGTTCCCTTTTTATCTTCCCAGACAATCTCCATTGCCTTTGTTTGGCTTCCAGAAAATCCCTGTTCTAACTGGGCAGGAGGAAAAGCAAATTCAATGGCTTCCTCTCACCAAGGAGAAGTTTTGAGACGGCAAAGCCCAGGGCAATGCAGCATGTTTTCCTCATACCCAAGTCCACGTGAGTGGGTAGTGTTCAAACATAACCCGCACTGTCCTACAGATTGCTCTCTTGGGCGGAAAGGGGAAAAGAAATCAGACCAATTCTCTATTAATGTAAAAATAATGTATGCATTTGTTTGTCATTTCTGAGTTCTGAGTGTGAGCAGCCCAAGAGCAAATTCAGAAGTCACGGCAGAAGTTTCTCATCTGAACGTCATCACCTTCTACTCACCACAGCAGGCACTGCACCAACCGCTGCACCAGGCCACATTACCTCCGTTATGGAAATTCAAGAGTGTATGGGATCACTCCTGGGCACTGACTTATGATTAATTTATTGTAGTGGTTAGTCTATTAGATCTCTTAGTCCTTTCTGCCCCAGAACAATTCCTGGGCATGGCCAGGAGCTAGCCCGGACCGTGCACCTTTCCCAAGGACAGACTGGATGTGGCTACCAAGGCTGGGGCTAGGAGAGGTACCTGTATGGCCTCGCTGCATGGGGACACTCCTAGGCACTTGTCCTTTTCTGTTACTGCATCATCTGTGTCCATGTCTGCTCCTTGACTGCATCTTGTTCCTCCTTTAAACCATGGGCTCATTTTGCCTCCAAGTCTTGCAGCCAGTGCTGCTTTCCTCTTTGTCTAAGCTGCCCAAGGAGAGAGCATTCCTTGTCCTTCCTCCCTCCTTGTCAGACCACGCTGTCCCCACCACATCACCAAGTCTTCACACTGTGATTGATAAAAAGAACTGTGCCACTGTTGGGTACAGATGCTGAGACTGCTCTGTGGGAAGAGAAGGGGCAGGATCTATGTGGACTGCCTTGCTGTAGGTGGCTGGTGTGCATGAAGATATGTAGGGATGTTTTGACATTGTAATTATTTTTCTGTTTTGCTTCTAATTGCTACCACATGTCCAGTGCATTAGAGAAGCATTCATTAATGCTGTGCTCGAATCCAAATAAACAATCATCTCCATTTGCCCCTCCCTGGACCCCTACATCTTTTTCTGTGTGAAAATTTAACAGACAGGAGGAACACGAGCCCTCTGCTTCAAGGGAAGCTGTGATGTCTTCAAGGCGAGGCTTTGACTCGCCTGTTAGCCCAAAGGAAAGAAATAATGATAGAATTTAACAGAATAAAATGTGTTGAGGGATGTGAAGAGAGATACTTTGTAATACAGAAGCAAATCGGGGCAAAATTACCATCTTAATTGTATTAATGTTACCAATTAGAGACAGAGCCCGTGTTGCTCAGCAGGAGTGTTCTGGGATAGAAGGGAAGACAAATTATCTGCGAACTCCTTATTTTGTCTTTGTGAATTACCACCCCAAGGTACTTAATTGAATCTCTAGTCCTGATCAGTGAACATTGTTCAGGGAGTGAATTAAGAAAAGGCCCACAGGCCTACTCGGTTTTGTCCCAATTAAAAGAAAAACTAGATTTTTTTTTTCAAATTTTTTTTTTTAATTGCTACATGGCTAAGAGAGAAACCGAAAATTAGGAGCCGGGTCTAAATCGTGTAGTATCTGCTCAGAGAAGTACACATCTGGAGATCTGGACACGCGTCTTGGGTGCACATGTGGCAGTCTGCACCCCACTCTGAGCACCACTAAAATGGGAAAAAGGAGCTGGAGCCTCCGAGCCTTTCCTGTTCCCGCTCCCTCTGCTCCCATGGGTGGCACCCTACTCCCTTGGTGTTTGTTGCAAGTCGTGTTTCGAATTTTTCGATGGTGATGCAACCGTCCATTGCACTGAGCCAACATCAGTGATAAGCACCAGCCAGAGCCAGCAGGTGGTTTTCCACCAGAGTCTTTTGTTGTCAGAATCCTCTTGGAGGAAATGTTCTGGATATTTCAAGGTCTCCTGAGATGAGTTAATCCTAAGCAACACTTAGTTTAGAGTGATGTATTTACAGAAAATCCCCAAAGGAGTAGTATATGTTGACTAGCTATTTTGCTTTTATTGTGTAGATCATAGTTTGTGTATTTCCAGATTATTATCTTTTAGTCCTCGAGTCTGCTTGCTGTCTTGTTTAGGAGAGAAAAAAAGAACCAGGGTGAGTGTTCCCGAACATTGCTGGATTGGACCTTCAGATACTGAAATATTTTGATTGCAAGAAACAGAACTGTTTGTCAAAGTGCTCTGAGTGCCAGGGCTTCTTCCATCTGGACCTCACACCTTACCCCTCCTTGATTTTCTCCATGCTTAAATGTATTTGTTGCTTTTCTGAAAAAAGAAAAAAAAAAGTCTTCAAGTTTATTAAAATTTTTATTTTATTTTGTTTCGTTTTGTCTTATTTATTTTATTATTTTTCTGCTAGAACAGAATAAAACTATTTGACTCCAAGCCCTATAACCCAGGGTTAGACCACTCTTGTGTGGCTTTAAAATGATAATGTCTGGGGTGAATAAACAAAAGCATAAAACAAGTCCAAATTATATCAGTTTACAGAGCCCTGGAGTTTACTTTGAAACTTTGTGTTGGTTCTGATCCTAGTTTCATAATCATGAGAAGTGAAGAGTGGGATTTGAGATTAATAAGGAGTAATAATTCTGATGTGGGCTTGTCTTTATTATAGATAGAGATTTCCTCCTTTCACTCGCGGGGTCTAGAGTCTGTCTGGAGGCTGGTCAGAAGGAAGCCTGGCCGCCCCATGGCTGGGAGGCCGTCCTGGAGAGAGAGCAGAGTTTTACAGCAGTGCAAGGATTTCTACTCCTGCTCTCCATGTTCCCTTGTTTCCTTGCATGCCTTGTGCACTGTGAGTGCCGGGTTCAGGTACAAGGATCCTTCCTCTGAGTACAGTATCCAGCACATTGTGGTCTTAGCCAGATCCTGAAGGCTCATTATAGTAATAATGATGAAGTGTTCAGCAGCTTTGTGTTGAATGCCAAGGGAGAGGTGACCTGCAGGAGAACTCTGAAGGGGATTCCTAGAAAGGAAGGGGATGATCTGCTGGAGCCGAGCTCTTTCAGCCTGGCTGCTGGGAGATCTGTGAACTCTTTGAGGGAAAGGAGGCTGTGTAAACAGGCAAGAGGGGGGAGCCATGTAAGTCAAAATAAATGTTGTGAAATTCTTTCCATTGTATCTCACTGAATACAGGAGCTTGGATGATGAAGCCATGAATTCCAGAGAAGGGGCACCTGGAACAGGGCCTGTGAGGAAGGGGAAAAAATATTATAAAACATAATGATCAAACAGTAGGGGAGAGCAAGGACCATGAAAACATCAAAAGTCATGGCAATTGTTTTGGATGAGAATGTTTTTAAGAGTCCCTGTTTACGTTGGACAGGAGAGTTTGCTTTGAACAATGGGTGAACTTTTGCAAAGCAGGCAAAATCCACTCTACTCACTACTAGGAGTTTATTTTTCTTTTGCTGAAAAAATGCATGGATTTATAAAAACAGTGAAAAACTAAAAGGTGTCTTATTGTATTGCTGCCTACTTCAGGTCTTCTTCTCACACTATTCATGCTGGACTGTTAGAGATAGGACTAGATAAAATGCAGGGGCAATTTACCCTCGAAATGCCCATGCGTTAAATGTGGGGTATAATATATGAGGTTCATACATCACAGATGCAAACATGTAACTATGGTCCAGACACCAGGGTTTTCTGCCAGAGTCACTAAGCTTACCTAAGCTCACCGTCCAGCTGATTCTGAACAATTAAACTTTGCAGGTGTCTGAGCCCTGGTTTTACACTTATTTTTAATAATATGTTGGTGTCCAGTATACTCCAGATTTGCATTTGTGTATGACATTGTAATCACAAGATATTGTCACACAGAGATGCAGCCCTGTGGGTCAAGAATGTGGGTGCTGCAAGCTAAAGCAGGCTAGAAGAGAAGTTGTGGCTGTTGCTCCAGGACAGGCTGCTGGAGGGTTTGCTGGGGATCTGATGAAGGCACTTTCAGTCCCCAGTCCGTTTGGGTGGGCCTCTCATGACATGAGCTGGGAAGTCTCTCACCCCAAGCCTGCATTATCCCTGCGTGCACTTGTCTTTACAAACTGGCCTCATCCACTCTGCATCTCAGAAAGCATCTGTTACTACTGTGCTGCTGAAACCCAGGTGTCCTTGCTCTACTCACAGATGTACAGAGGTGAACAAACAAGTCCAGACCATTGGAGTCACAGAAGGGCCACGAGCAGCCCAGCAGCAGGACTCCTGCAGCTGGAGAAGGCTGGGCAGGTTTCTGTGTACATGGTGCTTGGACAATTCTCCTGGGAGCTTCCCCTGAGTGCTCCCTGTCTAGCGGGGCACTCACGGAAAACACACAGCAGAACCATCTTCGTGGCTTCTTCTCCTCTCTTCTATAAAAGAGAAATCACATGAGAGGCTCCATCAGCTAGAAGATATTCTCTAAGCACTGATAAATATGGGATATTTGCAGCAGCAGCCAGCAAAGAGAGTGGCTTTCTCCAGACAACCTGCTATCTCCAGAACAGAGCACCCAGAAATTTATGTCTATTCTCTCACATCAAGAACAAGCACAGCAGCACCATGCCATGCTGCAGAGTATGTAACCCTGAACTGTACCTGGCTATGACACCTGTCATTAAATAATACCTCCCTTCACTTCTGCAAGGACCTCCTTGCCTGCCTGCCCTGGTGCCAACACTGCAGGTGACCAGGGCAGGTTGGTGGCCCCGCAAGGCATGGTCTGCCTAAGAGGGCCCTACATCGCAGCCCCTGGACAATGGCTAGCTGTTCCTGGAGTGCCCCATACATTCCAGGATGCATTGGGCCTCACAAGTTAAATATTTAGTCTTTCCTGAATTCGAATACTTCCTGAGCTGCTGGTTTTGTTGTTTCCATATATTTGCCTTTGTTTCACTTGATTAGAGCGGTGGGCCTTGTAGATAGGGACTCTATTCTTGGCAGAAAGTGGAGTATTATTAACATTCCTTATCGCGGGAGTGTATATTATTGTGTGACATTGCACAGAGTAACCTTAAAATAAAAGCCCTCCTCTGCCATTCTGGGCATTGTTTTGACTGCCAGCCGCCTCCGCAGCGCTCTGAGCAGAGACACCGCTCCCTGGGTTATCAGCTTCTGCTTCCACTCCTTTCCTAAATCAGTGCCATTCACTCACAAAAGGATGTGCCTTTCAGCGTATCCCTGGTGGCAAAGAAGCACGGTGGGACTTGGGGCCTGGTTTCCAGTGAACCAGAGGTTAAAGCCAATTTGGCTGCCTCCTCTGGCTGCAGGCTTGCTCTGGGGAAGGGGTATAACATGCCAGCTTCAGAGAGAGATAAGCAGTTTGCATATCACTTCAGAGAGTGCATCATGCAGAGTGTCTCCTAATCCCCATGTCCCCTTTCTGACACTCGTTAACATTTTCCCTGACCAGGGCCTTTGGCAAGGACGAGGCAGCTTTCAGGCTTCTATGTGGAAAACTTGCAGTTGTCTCTGCAGAGTCCTCTATCTAGCTTGGCAAAAATAAAAATGCATAAAGGATGGAGCAGGCCTTATGGTTTTCAGGCTTGCCCTTTGAGTTTTGGTACAATACATAAATTATAAGTTTCATATTTAAATAAAAAATAAAAAAAATGTGTCTTTTCCTATCACAAAGTAACTGTGCTGCAGTTCTGTCATCCACCCTGGCAGGAAATTGTCTCAAAGTAAAATAACAGCAACACAGGCAACAGCTCATGCACATCTATCCCATGCCTAATTAAGGCTATTTAAATGCTAACATTATTAAGCAAGAGCAATTTCTTTCTCTGTCTCCTTTTTTTTTTTTTTTTTTTTTGTAAAAAATGCAGGAAAATTAAATGTCTTAATAGAGGAACTGTGAGTGTGAATGTGCCAGCAGCAGTGTTTGCTCAGCCATGTTAGGAGTTTGCAGAACTGTCTCTTACTGTTTTTCTGGGTCAGTGTGCAGCTTGATAGACGCTATTTATATTGTATATTGGGCGTCCCAAAATATGCAGGAAGTGCAACCCAGTTGGGTCAATGCTGCTGGAATTGTTTTGCTGTTTGTCCAGCCTTAGTGCTGCTCTCTAGACTGCTTTGCATTCAATAAGGGTGCAACTTGGCTGGGAGCATTTCTACTCCAATTCTCTCTTAACCTCATACTGACAAGCTAATTGCAATACCTGGTAGCAGAATATCTCAATTGCACTGTCACCTGTCTCCTCAGCCTTGCTTCTGCCTGGAAGAGAGAAAGTGGAACGTTGCCTCTTTTGGTCGGTGGGAGGAACAGAGCCAAGAGCGGTCTGCAGCCGAAAGCACTGAAGGATGCAAATCTTCATCCTCAGATCCATCCTTCTTCATTGTGCTGCTGCCTGCTAGTAAGGAATAAGGTGTGTCACATGTGGATTTGATAGGATAAAAAGCCTTCTCCAGACCTCAAAGCCAGACCAAGGAAATATTTTTCTTTAGTTATTTTCAGAAATATTGGTGAAAAATGGGTAAAAATTGTATCTGCAGGATGCTTTCTACAGCATTTCTCAGTAGAGAAGTTATGAATTAATAGTTGAAGTGTTTCAGGTGTTCACAAGCTTTTAGCTAGCTGATCAACATATACACCTTTATTATTATTATTATTATTATTATTATTATTATTATTATTTTCTTTCTGAATAGGAACACAAGAATTTCTAATAGCTCCACCCTTCCTATCCTGTATGACCGAGTGCTTAGGTGCTATAAAAACTCCAGGGAGCAGAGAAATTGCACTGTCTGTGCAGAACACTGTCACAAAGTATGATAGATAAGGAGATAAAGGAGCATGTTGCAGCTGGTGTGCTGGGAGTGCAGCTGAAGCAGCCTTGAAAGAGTGTGAAGATTGTTGTAGACAAGCTTAAACGCCACTTCCTTGGTGTAGCAGCTGGTTCAACTTGCTGCCAGATCTCCTTGCTCTGGAAAAGCAGAAAAGGTTTCAAGGCATTGCTTTGGAAAGTTTCAGGAGCCTCTGTGATGGGTAGGTTTGTCCCAAGACCAGTTACAACCCCAGGGCAGGGAAGGTCCTGGTGAACCATCTCAGTGTGACCAAGAGCAGATATTAGGAGCAACAGCATTGAAACACAAAATCTTGTCAGAATTGTCCCTGCAACGCTCCTGAGCTTTATCTGGAAATGCAGAAGTCCATGCTGACCAGCATGACTGCCAGGCTGAAACACAAGGTAGACAACGACACCTGAAGGCAGCAGGCTCCAGTGCCTTGAAATCTTGGCAGTGTTCTCACTTAGTCATCGGAGTGTGTTTACAAGTCTCTCCCACTATTCTCTTCCTGCCAGCAGCTGACAAGCACGTCTAGTTAAGCTTAACAGAAGTATGTTTAATAATTAGCAGAGCTTAGGAAGACCTTGCTTGCAGCTCTGTTGCGTGTGGAGGTGTTAATAAGAGCACATGAGGAATGAGAAATGTTTGGCACTTGCAGCAGCTGGAGGATGCTTCCACCCTCTTTCCATGAGCAGCACCTCTCAGTGGCTTCAGGCTAATGCCATCAGTGCCTGGAGGCTCCCCTACATCTCTGCTTCACGTCTGCCCAGCTGCTGCCAGCAGTGAGGGATGCTGAGGGCAGCGAAGGGGCTGCAGCGTGTGGGGGGGCTCGGTCCACCTGGGCTCCCCCTCAGCCAGGGATCTCCTGCCCTGGCTCATGCTGGCTGAGCCTTGCCTGCCTTGCACAACCGCGTCCCAACACAGATTGCCCATTGCCTTGCTCTTGTTGAATCTTTCCTGGGAGGCATGGGCCACTCTTTTGCACAAGGTGTGTGTGACAGCTGGGACACAACTGCCCCCAGCCTGTCCTTCCCACCTCATGGTAGCTGCTCGTCGTCAGAGCTCTGGCCTTCTGTCTGCTGCTCTCCCCCTCAGTCCCATTCAGCCTTCTGGAAACGTCCCTCACCAGGGCATTTTCACTTGCTCCATAGCTCTGAGTTGCACCTCTCAGTGCTGCTGTCAAATCTGTCAATCTATTTCCTTGCTCATTTTCATCTAAACTTCATCTAATCTACAATTCTGTCCATCCATAACCTTCCTTTTTTTCTAGAATGTTTCAGACTTGCTCCTTCTGTTTATGTACATTAGCTGCCAACCTTCAGACTCCTCAACACTTCTCTTTGCTTTTCTTTTATGGCCTTTTATGATGTTTATGTTACATCAAGGTCTTTTCCCTTTATTTTTTTCCTTCCTGCCCTTGGATATGTTTTCTTCCATCCATGGCTTTTATTGCCTGTCCTTATCAAGAATGTTTCTGTGGGTGACAGGGCTGTCTGGAGCACCAGACCTCTATCTGCAAGCTGGTAGGTAGCTCAGATCTGGGTCAGGCCTTCCGAAGCACTCTGCCCATAACATGCTTGACCTCCCCAAGGGCAGTCCCTGAAGCCCCTCACTTGACCCTGCAATACCCTTCCTGTTTTGGCCTCCTCTGAAAGCCAATGGCTGCCACCTTCAGGTGCCTTTGTTTGTCATAATCATGGTCAGCAGTGACAACATCCCCTGCCGTTCCCATAGCCTCAATTTCAAGTGGAAAAGAGGGTGCTTGTCCTTTGCGTCTCACAGAGGCTCAAAGTTCACCTCTGATGCTTGTTCACGGCATGAGTGAATGGCATTCTGATTGCAAATGCTGATTTCTCAGGGCCCCATGAGACATCCTGTCTGTACAACTCGGAGAACTCAGACCCACAACTGGAGACCCCTGGTTCAGTCCATGGTCTAAATGTTTGCTCCCGACCCCAGACCCGAATGTGGGGCAGTGATTGATCTGTGATCTGCAGAGAGATGGGCAGCAGAGCAGAGGGCTGCTCTTTTTTTCACACCTAGTGTCTCAACCACCTCCACAACTCCCTCACCCAAATCAGGAATGGGGAGATACCATCACCACCACCAATTAATTGATGTGCTTCTAACCTCGAAGTCTTGTTGATTTCCAGAAGAATTTATTCTGAGGAAACTGTGTCTAGCTAATACAGGAGCTCTGGATTTGTCCCTCCACTTAGTGGACTTGCCCAAGGGAAGATGAGTTGGAGAAGGTATTGTGACAGCGCAGTGTGTTCAAGGGAAGTGTGTCCATGTGGTCAGACTGGAGCAGTTCACTCCTCAGTCACAGTAAACCTGGAGGTGAAAGAGGGAAATGTTCTTGGCAGGACACAGAGCCATGATAAGCTGGGAAGAGGAGTCCAGGCATGCCACCATGAAAATCTCTCAACACAAACAGTAAGCAGCCCCTGAGGCAGGACGTGCTGAGAGATCATCACTGCACAGATGCCATGACAGGGAAGAGAAATTGCCAGGGAAGAGAAATTGCCAGGGGAAACACAAAGAATTTCTCAGGTTAGGGCACATAAGTGGTCACAAAGATGCTGGGGAAGTCAGACCATCTTGCATCCTGCCAGGATGTCGCTGCATAGAAAGCAACCAAGCACCTTCTCAGAAGAAATGGGACTGTCTTCTTCACTGCTTCCTTAGATTTCCGTAAAAGCATGAACACCGCCCTCCATTTCCAGACTGCATATATTTCATTCTGTCTTGCACCAAGGCTGCTCCATTTTCAGTCTCTCTTCTTCCTTCTCCCTTTCTTTGTTGAAGTGATGGAATCCCATCTCAGCTCATTTAGAGCATCTTTATTCACCCGTCAGCCTTGCTGTCCTTGTTTGTTTTCCCTTCTTACCAAGAAAAGACTGTTTTTCTCAAAAATGCTAAAGTCTGTATGATGGACTCAGCTCAGCACATAGTTCTGGTGTTCCAAAGGTTTGATGTCTTACAGCACTGGGCTGACTTCAAGGACTCAGTGCTCCACCTGACCTGGGGGTAAAGGACCATATTGGATTCTTCTCTTATAGTGTTTGTGTCCTAAGCAGTAACATACGTTTTCTCCTTGGATATTTTGGTGAAGACATGCAGGGAAAGCTCCAAAAAGTCCCCAGGCAGGAGGTGACAGCACTGAAAAAAAAAATAAAAAATTAAATTATTTAGGAGTCTCAGGGGGAAAAAATAGGGATCTGGAGAGGATCAGTGGGAAGGGAAATAATAGGTGAGGTGTGGACAAAGGGTCTAGTTTTAGTGCTAGGTCAGCTGAGGAGTATGGGGATGGGTTGTATGAGGAGAGGGAAGAGAAGTCCTCAGAGGCTCCCCATCAGAGATGAGGAAGGAGGCAGTGGATGTGTAGACAATATTTTATCTATTTTATAATAGGCAATTATTTCTTTGGCTCTCTAAGACTATAGGGCACCTGGACCTTAGGAGGCATGCACAGCCTGCAGCAGCACCAGTTCCTGTTGGCGTGGTGATGCCTGCTGTCCCACGTCCAGGGAGGTGTGGGTGGTGGGGCTGGCCATGGACAAGGGGTTGGGGTGAGGAAAACATCTGACAGCCCTGCCCTGGGCCCCCTCATTGCTGCCGACAGCCCCAGGAGAAGCTGGGGGAGTTGGAGGGGTGCTGGCCCCTCATTCTGCCCCGATGGTGTGGTATGGGGTGCAGTCAGGGGAACCTCACAGCTCCCCCCCTTCCAGAGGGTAAGGGCCAAACCCTTGTTTTTCTGTCTCTCTCTCGTGTTAAAGCTCCTTCCCTTGCAGCTGCTGGAGTAATTTAATTAAATCGTAATGCTGTGGAGCTGGCTCTGCTCCAAGGGCAGGAGCAACAGCTTGCCACCTCGAGGGCATGCAGGCTCATGGGGAGCCAGCCACACAGCACCAATAACACACTGCACTTGACTCATAAGTCTCCCGATGACAGGTTTAGAAGAAACCCCACCCCGAATGGAGCCCCGGAGGCAGCCTTCTGCATGGGGCCCTGGCACCCCAGCAGCTTCAGGAACTGGAGCAGCGCTGCCTGAGGTGATGCTGAGCTCTCTGGGACCATCCTGAGCTCCCTTCTGTGTCTGGCTCCAACCAGAAACCAGCAAACCCCGTGGCAGCTGCAGGGCAGAGTCTTCTACCCAAGTGGAGCCGGTGCCCAGGATGGTGCTGGGGAGCCCGGGGGACCCCAGTGGTGCCTGCTCCTGGCAGAGGGGCTGGGGAAACGAGGGTGATTTGATGGTCAGGGCCTGGATGGAGGTAGAAAAACAGAGCAACAAAACCTGGAGCAGAAGAGCGTCCCTCTGCCCCCAGCCTACTGCTCTCTTGGCTCTGCACCTTTTTTCCCCTCTCCTCCCCTCTCAGCATCTCCAGCCCCATTTCTCTGAATGCAGGCAGAAATCTCTGCCCTCATCCTGTCTGCAGGATGGCACAGCCCCCATGCCGCTTCCACAGCATCCACCACTCTCCCAGACAAAATGCCCCCATGCCACCTCCTCTCAATTGCCCACAGGCAAAGCCTCCTCCAAGTGCCTTTCCCCCAGCCTCCTGCAAGGGGCCATGGCTGCAGAGCTTTGTGTCCCCAGCACCCCGGTCCTTCCTCTGCCAGCAGCAGGCTCCCAGTCCCATCCCAGCCACAACCAAGCCACAGCCAGACGCAGCGTGCTCAGCCTGCCCAGCATTGCCTGGAGCGAGCGGAAGACACACAGCATTTCTATTCTCTCCCCTCTGTTGCTTCCCCTATCTCTGCCTCTCCCAGAGGCAACCTGTGAACAAATGCAAACCCCAAGGAAAGGCTCAGATCTTTTAAAATGAAATAAAACCTCTCTGGAAGGGAAAGACACGTAGAGGCACAGCTGCTGCCAGCAGGGAACTGCTCATTGTGAGCATCTCTGTCTGAGGGCAGACTGCAGCAAGAAGAAGTGCTGGCCTTTTGAGCATGGGGCTGCTGCTGGCACCGGGCACACGAGCAATGTCATGAGGCAAGCAGTGGAAAGGCAGACAAGAAAATCTTTGTCTATTATTCCACTGTAAGAGGTAAAATCCTGGCTGTTTTCCACACATTCCCAGGAAAGCAGATCCTTAGCAAAACTCATCTCACCTCCAGGAAGGATGAGCCCCTGGAGGAGCTCCCAGCAAACACCAGGCAGAGACAAAGCCCATGAGGGGCAAACTTCCATTAAAGCCTAAAGCACGAGCATATACTGGTGGCAAACATATCGCCATCACCACACCGGGACGCCAGGGCTGGGAGAAGTGAACTTGCTGAGATGCCTTGGGCGCAGCTGCTTGCCCCAGGCAGCTGAGTCCTGTGACTCCCCAGAGTGCCTGTGCTTGAGGCAGAATTCAGAAATCATGAAAAGTCTGTCTGCAAGCCCAGGAACAGAGATAAGGAGAAATGTCAGGTTATTTCCACAGCTCTGGGAACAATCGACCTCATAAATCCTGACCTAACTGGTCCCTGCCTGAAGGGTAGTGCAGTCCCCATGGCTGCACAGCCCAGGAGCTCTTGCCATCCTTGCTGCCAATCCCTCTAGAAAATGATCCCCCAAAGGAAAATCACAGCTCCCAGACCAACTGGGATAAAGTCCTGATCCTGGCAAGATAACAGAGGCAGGAGTGGGTCAAGGTGGGCAGGAAAAGTGCTGGCCCCAGTGGTAAATGAAGATCTGTGTGTGTTCAAATAAGAGCGTTGAATCTCTGTGCACAGGTATGTGTCTGGAAATGGGTGGGAATGGTGGAGGGGGCAGTATGGGGAAGCTGGCTCTTCCCCCAGCAGCCTTCCCGCACAACACGTGGCTGTCCAAGGACACCATGCCCAGGGCATCGAGGGGGGAGGATAATACAGCGGGCTCCTTTGAAACTCTCTGGGGAAACCCCCTCCAGCACTTTGCTCCTGGGTGCTATCACTGCTGTTCAGTCCGCAGCCCTTTTAATCTGCTGGGGAGGAGGAAGGGCAGGAGGACGCTGTGCACTGGGACACGGGGCTGGCGTCCATCCCTGAGCACAGGAGCCCCCTCTAGTCCCTCTTGGGTGCCCCTGTCCTGGCTGTCCCCAGGAGGACACAGGCAGGGTGCTGTAGGGAGGCTGAGGGCAGAGAGGATGTGTTGGGGTGAGCTGTCCATGGGAAGATGCTGGGGGAAATTCCAGGGGGCCTCTCAGGGCCTGTGTCCCTTTCCAAGGTACAGAAGTACCTTGTTTTGGCAAAAATCTCTCTCGTTTTGATGGTACTACAAATTCTGTGCAAGTCTCAGGACAACTTTTCTGGATCCCTGCTGGTGGAAAATGACTAGGACCTGGGTGAAGGCAATTACTGGACCCTTAGGCAATCTCCTGAGAAGCACATACTACAAAAATAACTCGAGAATTTCTCTTCTCCAAAGTTCAGTGATACCTACAATGCAGAACACAATATAATCTGACCTACAGTGGATAAGATTGTCTGAATGGATTTCCTTACAGGGGATTGTGTTGATTATACTGTAGAGGAGTTATTCTTGGCATTATACTTATTAAAATATTAACTACAATAACAAATACATCCTAGAGATAGGCTTATGATGAAAAATTAGGATTAAAATTCAGTCCCACCATGGTGGGATCCTCCTCTGCACATGGACAAGTTTGCACTTAGTGAGTCTGCACATGGACCTGACCTGAAAACGTCTCGGACCCTGTGTAAGCATGAGGCCAGCTCTGCTGAGCCCAGGATTAGTGGGGACTGTTTGGTGAAACTCCTCCAGAGCAGCAGGTATCCCGATCATTCGTTATGTGCTTGCTGAAATCCACAGTTGGCCAATGCTCTTCTGAATACTAGGACGAAGTTTGAAATAGTTGGTTCATTTCAACACTGACTCCTATTTGCCTACATGTGAAAAGCAGCTGGGCAATCCCATGATCATTCAGAGTATCCATGTTGTTACTGGGAAGTTATTTCAGTAAATAATTCCTCTTGAGGTGTTAAAAATTATCATTGTGTTTTATCTAGGATTTGTCTAGCTTCATGTCAGCCAGTGTAGCTTGTGATATGTGTGCTGGAAGTATTGCAGAGTGCGCTACTCAGAAATATTAACTCTGGCCTTAGCATTAAATACGCATTCAGCTTGTTAAAGTCAAGGTTGTCACCTCTTGATCTTTGCTTTGACATGCAGGTAATGTGCTCTCATTTTTTGAAACAAGAGTGAAAAAGAGGCTTAGAAGCAAGTAGTGTGTGTGTAGAGGGGAAAAGAAGACTTTATTGAGTGATCATTAATATTGCAAAAACAAGTGCTCGAATGTTGGAAACTTTAGGTTTAAAGTTGTCTTTCCCATGGAGTTAGCTGTTGAAGATATATTAACATAATAGAGAGAAATGGGTTGTTCCCAGGATTTTCAGAGCTGCCTGAAAAGGAGGATTCATTCCTGTGAAATGGTTTTGAAGTCTCTTCTTCCTTGTATAAATCAGGAAGCCAACATTTTTCAAAAGTCAAAAGAAAGCTGGAAATAAAGTCTCTGAAGGAGCTGACAGGCTGCTGGCTGGAATAGTCACCTGAGACTCATAAATTCAGATCTGGGAAAAAAAGAAAAAGAAAAAAAACAAAAGAGGCAGAAAAGTAGCATGGGCCAAGTGGAAACAGATGTGTGGTCTTCCCCTTGTCCCTACAGGTGTCACTGAAACCAATGCATTTTCCCAAAGAAAGCTTCAGTTTCAAAATGCTGCCTTTTCCAGGGTGAGAGGGGGAGCAAACCTGTAACTGAAAATCTCCTATCAGCTTTAGAATTCACCTGGATATTTCCTCTCCTTTCCTTTCCTTTCCTTTCCTTTCCTTTCCTTTCCTTTCCTTTCCTTTCCTTTCCTTTCCTTTCCTTTCCTTTCCTTTCCTTTCCTTTCCTTTCCTTTCCTTTCCTTTCCTTTCCTTTCCTTTCCTTTCCTTTCCTTTCCTTTCCTTTCCTTTCCTTTCCTTTCCTTTCCTTTCCTTTCCTTTCCTTTAATATATTTCACCAAATTTTGCTCTCAGTCACGTGGCCACAAAGCTAGAGTAACTAGCCTGAAATTGAGATAGGTATATGCCTTGGCACCATGGTGATAGTTGCCTTAGAAATAAATAAACACCTGAAGCAGATGGATGGATTTCTACCTGTGTGGTGGGGAGCTGACTTGGGCCCAGTGCTTGCTGCATGGCACATTGATTTCCAGTTCCATCTGCAGACTTCTTCCATCTCTAAGACAACTGTTTGGGCTTATTTGTATTCCTGCCGCGATGTAAAAACGGGAGCCTGCGAAGTTATCTTTCCAGGTTATCTTTATTATTAGCATAGCATAGATTTCCTGTGATACGGATAGTGGGGGGTTATTCTCCCCTGAGGACAGCCCGGGTTGTGTTTAGGGAACACACCAAACACGGAAACACGTTTGTGAACTTCTCTGCTCTGTCCTGGCCACCTGCTTGTCATCACCACAGACCGCTGTTAGAAGTGATTGCAAACCTGGGGCATTTTTACTGCCATACGACTTGGAATTGCTTTTGAAGTCAGATTTCCTATTCCACTGGCATGGATTTCTTTTGGTCCAAATTGAAAAGCAAACAAAAACACAGGAAACAGTCACACAAAATTAATATTTTAAAACTATTTCAAACGCTCACATCAGGATAAAAAAAAAAAAAAGCTCCATTTTGCTCCATTTAATGTAGGTGTTTGGGCCTTACTGCAATGCTGCGCTTCACCACAAAAGGAAATTCCAGTAACTCTGAAGTGGAGTCCTCTGACCTCGCTGAAATATTGTTGTTCAGTCTTTTTATTCCATGCTGAAGTTTGTCAAAAGCAGCAGTTCCCTGGAGGAAAATTCCTGCTCTGATGAATAGGCATTTTCCAAGAGAGATATGCTCCATCCGCAAACATTCCCAACTCCAGTAATGGTGCTCTGGAGGATGTTATTAATCGAGCCCAAATTTCCAGGGAGCAGATGTCTGTCATGGGCCTCTAGATGTTTGTACAGGTGATCACAGAAAGGCAGGAACGTGCACTTTGAGGTTCTCAGTGAAAACCCAAGGCACCCAGGGCAGGGTCCCACAGGGCCAGGCCCCAAGCCAGGCTCCAACAAGGGGAACGAACTCCGTGGCAGAGCGGGGGTGAGAGGCAGCCCTCCAGCAGGTCCGTTGCTCCTGCTTGTAAACCGCATTCCAACAAAGAGTGAGCATCACTTGGTGAATCCGAGCTCAGGTGGCATTTTAGGAGCTCTCCCAGTGCGACCCAAATGAAGTCTTCTGCTCTTACTGACAAGCTCACCATGCCTGAGTTTGGCAAAGAACAGCTCCAGCATTTGCTCGCTGACATCCGGTACCGTTCTCAGTTTCTCCCGATGCCTCATGTTTCCTGTTTCACGCGCTAAGCTCTGGTGTGTGGCTCTCTTTCTGTATGCAATTAAAATCAGGAGCCAAACAGCCAATTTCCATTGGCATCGTCATATTTTGCTCTTCCAGAGATGCCTCATCAGAGGATCTCAGAACATTTTGCAACTGTTCATTAATAAACCAGCCACCTGTCTTGGAAGACAGGCAGAATTATCCCTTAACTGCATGTAAGTAAAATCCAGGACACAGACATTAGCTAGTTTGCCAGAGGTCATAAGAAGTCTTTATCCTTGCATGACCCTGTGCTTTACAACTGAAACCTTCAGAGAGGTTTTCGGACAGCTATGCAGGTGCAGTGGCTGTAAATCAAATAAAAAATGGTGGTGTGAACTTTGGTTTATATTCTGATGTTTCTTCCTAGTTTTCTCCCATCTCATATCAAGGGGCACATTACTTCTTTGATGAGGCTGTCTCTGGATCCATCAGACATGCTACAACCACCTGAAAACTTCCTTAGCCTCGGCAGAAGGAGGGATGAGTGTCTCCAGCAAATGTTTTCGATGGGAAGGGAGGGAGGCAGGTAGGAGCCCTGTGGTGCATCCACAGGCTGTGGGCTGGCTTTGATCTCTGAGGGCTTGACAGCACCTTTAGGAAGCACATATTTATCCGTGCTAAGAGTCTGTCTCTTCCTTCATCCGCTCAGATGTCTGCTTTGAACAGAACACCAAATGATGGTCATAAATATCAGGGGATAATTAGAGAGTTTCCTTTCTCTTCCAAGTTTGAGAGCTGCAGAGAAGATGATCCTTTAAAGCTGCTCAGCCTCTACCTTTCCCCTGAGAGGGCTCCTGCACTGGTCATTGGTGCATCTTACCAAGACACCGCTGGGCTTGGCAGCCAGTTCCCTTCAGTAATTCATCTCAAATATTCCTTGTGCTGCTTTAGATTGATGATGTTTTCCCCTTTCCTTTCTCTTTATATTGTCACTTAACTGCTCCGACTTATAAAGCTGTTAATCTTTCACACACATGCTTACGTTAAGCAGCTTAAGAGCACTGCAAACACTTTATCCTCATAAAGATTGAACTTCCCTGATATGAAACTTGTAGCTCTGGAATAGAACAAAATTTACGTACGCAAATAAAAGCTGAAGGTCAGGGACAGACAGAGAGACTGTAAATATTTCTGGGCCCATATTTCAGAGGATTTGAAAAGAGGAGACAGGGGTTGATTGGCTCCAAGCTGCTTCTGTGCCCTGAGTCAGCAGGAGCTGAGAGGAGGGGGAAGATGGTGCACCACGAGGCTGCATAGTGCAGAAGAGTGACCTGCAGGCTCCAGCTGACTCATCCCACCGCAGCCCGGCAGGACCACGCTCTGGGGAAGCCAGGGTTAGAGAGGCTCAGGAAAATCCCTGACATTTTTTTCTTCCAGGGATGAACCAGTTTAAGAAAACTAAACACTGTCTTTCCTGATGAAAGCTCCAAGAAGAAAACTCTGGAGTGAACAAGAAGCTTGCTGGCTGTCCTAGAGCAAACACTTTGGTGAGCTCAGGAAGAGCAAGACACTGCACCATATGTCCTCTGCCCAGGGCACAGATTCTCAGAGAATATTAGAAGGAGAGAGGTAGCCTTGTGGCAGGAGGAGGCTATATTGGATGTGAGCAGTGCTGGGAAGTGATGTTTAGGGTATGGCCATGCTTGGCTATATCCTCTCTTGAGGACATCTCCAGAAGCACCATTCCAAACTGCTCTGGCCAGTGACCCAGCTCCCATTCAGAAATCTGCACGCAGGTGAGCACCAGGTGAGCATCCCCTGTCCCACGGGTCTGTGCTGTGGTCCATCAGCTGGTACTTTCCTAACGGGTGGTACAACAGGCTGCCAGGGCAGCCCGAGGCTGCCAGAGGCAGGACCAGCAGAAGGCTTTCCAGGGCTTTGCTCTCAGGCTGCCTGGATGCATCAGGCTTTACGAGTGCCAGCACAGGCTCAGTGAGACCAATTTAAGGATTAGGGGGAGAAAGATTTATCATTTCCCAGTATGCAAGGGTAACTCCATCTCAGGCTTAATTATGGGCCATTTACAGATCAAACTCTGAACTGTGGCATAGCAAGGATTTAAGGCTAATGTGAGCTCATCGCAACCCACAGCACAATCAGACTCATTCCTAAAGACCTTACTAAAAATTCCTCCTATTTATGGGGAGACCCAGAACATTTGGTGGACATTTTCTTTCCAGCAGAAGAGCTGTGCTTCCTGAGGCAGAGCAAGCAGCTGCTCTTAGTCCTATTTCAAATGACTCAAATTCAGTACAGATTTCTTCTCTCTTTTGAAAGGGAACTAATCCCATCTCTGAAGGGAAGAGAGGCAGTTTTGAAACATGCCAGGCTGTAGTTGCATGGGGTTTGTGCCCTCTGTTCCCTGTGTTATTGCTCAAGAAAAGCAGCACAAAACCCAGGCAGACCTTGGGGATGCAAGGATTAGTGATAGGCTTGGTCTGACCTTAGTCCAGGACTTAGCTCCTTACAATGGCTGGGCACAGTTCAAGTTCAGATCAGGACACGTCTTTGTTAAGCACTGCAGAAACAGGTGTGCTGTTAGCTGGTCCTGCTATACCCCAATGACAAGCCCTGGGCAGCAGAGTGAAATGCTTCGAGACACCTCTTATAGCTGTGAAGAAACGATGTCCATCTGTAAGCACAGTGACACAGCTGCTCTGAGAATTGGTTTTTCTGTTCTGGGATGGTAAGTTGCAATTAATTCAACACGTCTGGTCCTCATCGTGATACTCACAGGCTTATGGTCTTTTGGTCCACGGGTGATGCTGCACCCTCTGAACCATTCTGCACTGGGATTCTGCCCCCGTCCCCTATCAGTCCTCGCGATATTTTCTTCCCAGTTCCTGCTCTGTATCATGGAAGGGGAATGATATAAAGAGCAGCTGCTGGGAGCAGCTAGTGAAAATCCTAGAGAAGGATTTGGGACCACAGCGGCTTCAGCAGGGCTGGGACTGTGACATAACCTGGCCTATGTAAGGCTGCAGGGCAATTATGGCCAAAGCCAGTGCACCTCCTTGTACCTTTCCTTGGCATGTGGTTCTCCTGCCTATAAACACTTGGGCACATTCCTGAGTGTTGGAAACACACAGGGAGTCCTGGTGCAAATGGGAACTGGGCCAGTACATCCCTCTTTCCCTCTCCATTATTTTTCACTGGATCTATCTGAATTCCTCTGGCAGCGATTTTTCTCTCCTCCTCTCCCTTCCTGCATGGAGAAAGAAATGGCTGTGAAACCTCCATGCCTGGGGAACTGCAGTGAAACAGTTAATGCTTTCCAGGGCTTGTGGTGGGGATGCAATTTATAATTGTGTTTTCCAAGAGAGCTATAAACTTGTCTCCTATCAGTTTTCTGGCTGAGGCGGAGAGTCATCAAGAGTTGCATCAGGGATGAGGTATAATTCAACCAATTATAACTGGCAGGTTATGCTGCACTTGTAAAGTACGGATTTTAAAGCCTGCAATTGCTGATAAACAGTATTGCAGGCAGAGCAGAGCAAAATCTATTTGCAGTGAAAAGGGGAATTATATCATTTAACCCCTTCCTCCCATGCGGCCCGTTAGCTTGTTGCCAGTAGCGGTTGTCCACCTCTGCAGCAAATGCCATGGGGAGGGGGTTGCACTTGGCTGCACAAGGGTTATGCCTGGTGGAGGGGCTGCAATGTGCTGGGGTGCCAGGAGGGCAGAGGAATTCATGTGGTGCTGGGGTGCAGGGAGCCACAGCAGGCTGTGAGTCAATGGGCTGTGAAAGCCCATCCATAAGGGAAGTGATTTCCTACCCCACATGCCCGCAGGACAGGGCTGTGGGGCCTGACACATTCAGTGCAGGGATGCTGCCAGGTCACGCAGTGAGAGTAGCCCTCAGGAAGTGTGTGCCCTCTTCCTCCGTCCGTAAATGCTGTGCTTTTTTATACTCCATTTAGATCTGAAAGGGTGATTGTTTCCCTTCAGCAGAATTAATTGTAATCTCGCTATTAGATAATTGTCCTTTAGTCTGAGTGCAGCTGCCTCTGAGTTACACGGTTACATCACCGGCATGGGGGGTGGCTCTGACAGCATCAGTCTCCCGTAGTGGAAAGACATCTAACTTGGGTCCAACTTCAATAAATCCTGGGGAGGTACAAGGGGCGGGGGGCTGCGGAGAGGAAATGTTGCCTGTGAAATAATTCCCTCTTTCCTGCTTCTGCGAATGCCCCCCTTGCTGCTCCCACCCCTCCAAGACCCCTGTTGGCCACAGGCAATCGATGGACCTCAGAGCCACCGTGGCCAAACCGTCACAGGAGAGGGGAGGAGGAGGAATAGGAAGAAGAAACTCAGCTGGGTAACAAACACAATTAACTGTGCAAACACGAGCAGTATTCAGTCCCCTTGTGAAGGAAGGGGAAATGTGCTGGGCCTGATTTTACGCAGAGCTAAGCAGATGCGGCTGCCGTTAACTTCAGCCCCAGCTGCGTGTCCTCAGCAGCTCCGGGGAATCATTCCTCGGCGGCCTCGTGCCCGCAGCTGGAGGGACATTTTGGGAGCAAGGCCACTAGAGGGCATTCTGGGATTCCCACAAACTCAGGCTGGCACAAACTGTGTCTGCCTAAGGGTTTCTGAGACTCTCTCCAGACCTGCCACTGCAGCCAACCTGGTCAGGTGCTGGTGAAAGAGGGAGGAGTCTGGTTCTTCTGTAGGGTCCAGGCTGCAGCGATTTAGGACTGTTTCATTCTGTGTTCCTGCAAACAGCTGAACGTTTGGGGCATTTAGTGACTCGCAGGGGCTGGGGGCAATTCACTTCCATCTTTTGTTACATGAAAAAATCTACATACCACAAGAGCTTGTTTTTTTTTTTTAGGTCCGATGGTCCTAGAAGAGGTATGTGGACCGGTGATGGGTCTGGGCCTACTGCCTCTGAGGGAAGCAGGACAGCAAGGTGGGATCTGTCCATCCTATATCTGCCCAATGGGGCTTTGGAGGAGGCACAAATATCAGGAAGCCAGTCTTCAATGACATGCTCCTTGCACTCACATTTTCCCCAGGCTGTAGGCAGGCAGTCTTTTTGCCACCTTTTCTTCTGTGATTTTCTTTTCCGTGTTTCTCCCCACATGCTGTTTCCATTCCTGTGCTTATTCCACTTTAATTTTCTTGGCTTGCTGGTCAGCAAGCAAAGGACGGACACTGTGCCCTTCCCTTCCAGCAGCAGTCCCTGTACTCAGCTGGGTCCCATCCTGGTGCACCTCCATGGGGTCTGGGCCAGGCAGCTGTGACAAATGGAGCACCAGTGCAGGACGAATACTACCAATATCCCTTGGAGATGTTTCCTTAACTGTTAAGGCTCCCAGTGATGGAAACTCCACACCTTCTCCAGGCAATCCATACCAGAGCTTCATCATCCATCCTGCTAGACAGGCTTTCCAGATACTGCCATGAATCTCTCTTGTGCAGCTTAAGTTCCTTTCTTCTTGCCTTGTCCACTGCAGACACGGAGAACTGATTACTCTCTTTTCTGTAGCAATCCTTTGTAACCTTGCAGACTGTTATCATGCCGACCTTTCTGCAAGCTAAACGTGCCACCTCTTCCCATCTTTCTTTGAAGGGCGTGTGTCCAGGCTTCTGACTATTCTTGATGCTGTCCCTGGGTGCTCTCCACTTCTTTCTTGAAGCAGAGGTCCTGAACCTCCTTGGGGATGCCTGCAGACAATGTTTGCACATCTCATGATGCTGGTCACCTTCTTACCAGCAAGCTGAGCGCCCTGGTCAAACCAGGTCCTGTGCTGCAGAGCTGCTACCAGACCATTGCTTTCTGCCCCCAGCCTCTCTTGTCAGCTCCTGCCTCATTTTGCTTTCGTCCCTCTTCAACAGGGAAAAAAAAAAAAAAAAAAAAAGGCTTTGTTCTTATGTCCCCTCAGGTTTCTCAGTGGTGAGGAGCCTGGTGAGGGTGGCCTGATGTTGTGACCCTCTGCTCCACCTGGAAGGGCCAGGAATGCAGAACTTATTGCTCCTGGCCCAAATAAATATGAAACAAACAGACACAAATGGCACAAAAGTAGTGGCTGTGTAACCACTGGTGTTCTCAGCTGTGATAATGCTGTGAAATGATATCTGCTATTGTGAGCTTAGAGAATAAAGGTCTGGGTGGCTGAATAAATAAAAATAACATAAAATAGTGCTGTGAGCCCTTTTCAGTTAATAATCCCAAGTATCCAAGATTAGGCATTTCCCATAAAACCTTCATGTTTTCAGTCATTTTATGAAATGACAACATAACAATAACAACATGACAATGGCTTTATAATAGGACAATAGCGTACACATCTTACACATGAGCCAGAGCTATTTTTCGCCAGTAAAGTTGCAGTGAATTGATCCATAAAAGAAGAAGAAGAAAAAAAAAAAAAAAAAAAGATAAAACCAGGGCTGCTTTTCTGAAGACTTTCTTAAGTCAGAAGCAAATGACTGGGTTCAGCAAGAGAGTCACTTGAGAACATTCTGCGTGTTGGTTACCCAGTAACCTCGGTGGTGCCTCCTGGGTTTAAAATCTCTGAATCAATGTGGTACTTAGTGGGTTTGGTAATCTGTGTCCACGTTATCAGTGGGGTTTAGGAATCCTGGCTAAGTCTCCTGTCTTGGGAATGAGCCCGGGAAATGGGTGATGTGCTGCAGACTAGGAAGGTAAGAGGAGGCTCGTGGTTCCTCCACGAGGAACTGAGGCTGAGACTGAGCGTGACTTTGCAGCACGTGGGTCTGAAGCGAGCGCCAGGCCCCCAGCCCTGCAGGCTGCGTTTGGGACAGTGGCTCCTGCAGGATGGAGTTCACGTGGAGTGAAGCAGCTGTGTAACTGCTCTTGCTCACACAGCCTGTATTTGTTTTTGTATTTATAACTGGCAATAACGTCTTGGCTCTTTCCTTTTTCAGATACAAAGGCAATACTGGGACTCCCAAAATATCTCTATATTGGCCCTTACAATAATTCTTGGGGCACTGAATCATTTCTAAACGATCAAAATATGCAAGGAAGGAGCCAGATCTTTTGACAACATAATGACTTGAGCCTGACTCATGACTAGAGGTGGAATCCCACCTCAAGAAAAAACATTAGTCTTTGTCTGAGGTGAAAAATTAAGACTCAGGTGCTTTTTGTGTCATGGGGCAAACAGCAAAAGCAGGAAACCCAAGAGGAGAACTTCAGGGAGAGGGTCTGGATCACCTCTGTTCCTCTTCCCTGGCCAAAAAGGTCTCTGCCAGGAACTCCCCAGGGTGAGTCTGACAGCACCAGTCTCTGCCCATGTCCTGTCCTCGCCCCCAGGTGTGGTGGAGGAGGCACACCAGAAGAAGATGGAGGGGTGGAGTTCTCCACACCACGGATCCCTCCTCCGAAACAGAGTCAACAACAGCTGTCCTTGTAAAACATAAGCGTCACCTCCACTTCCATAGTGAGACATCTGGTCAGGCCCTGGTTTCCTCATAGCATGGATATTACCTTCACAACCTCTGTGAGCTTGGCCTATTAAATGTTTTCAGGAGACTCAACTGAAGGCGCAGGCTGCTACTGGAGCCACTGAAGAGTTAAACTGGCAGCGATTTTACAGCTGATGTCCCTGACACAAGGTAGAGGAATGAACAGCCTCCCTGAGGGACTTGGCCGTGGTGAGCCCTGTTAGTGGGAAGCATTTCTCCGGTCAAGGAGCTGAAGGCTGCTCTAGCTGACAAGGGAGCACCACGCTGGTGGGGGTTAGCAGTGGAGACGTGTCCTGTCTGCAGCCAGGAGTTTGGCTGCTCCCGTATTCCCAGGTGCCAACAGTTATTTACAGCGTAACCTGCAGGGTGCGAGTCCAGCAGATGCAAATCTGCTTGGCCCCTGTCAAGTGATTGCATTAAGTGCTGCTCACACCAGCAGCTCTGAGAGGGGCCTGACCCGGCTCTGACCGCTGCCATCTGGACCAGTAGCCACCAGCTCATCAGACACACAGATCGGATGCTTCCACATCTGACACCAGACCTACTGCGTGCTGAGCCAGACACTTTGAAAAGCTTTGCTGGTGTCACAGGGATGTTCAGGCTGCTGAGAGCACCAGGCAACACTGATCCCTCTTTAACACTGACATCGGGATGTGTCAGAGCGGTGCCTCTGGCATCTCTGGAGCTGCACAGGTACAGGGGCTAGACGGGAGGCAAGGTCCTGGACTGGCATGTCACCTCTTATTTGGCAATTTTGGGCTACTTTTGGTGGTGGGGTTTGTGCATTCAGCTTTTCAGTTATTCTGTATTTCTAGGGCAGAACATGTCCTGACAAGGACTCCTGTCTTTCACTAGTGTCAGTGAGAAGTCGAGGGCTCACGAGCCAGACAAGTGACAACTGCACTGCTTCACAGGGGGCAAAGCCTCCATACTAGTTTGAACTGAAGATCTGAGCAGCGAGGTGCCAGTCTTGCATTCCTGCACAGCCTTCAAGTGTCAAATCTCCCCCTGCCCAGGCTGACCTGGAAGCAGTCATTCCAGCCGGCTGCGGCTCGTCTGTCCCACGAGCTGCCAGCTTGGTACTGCTCCTCTCCTTCCCATGGCATGATGAGGAATACCTGAGGGAAGTCTGACCCTCAGGTTGTGTGGCCTCGTTCTGCCAGCACAGCCATGGTGCAGTTGTCCAGGATGCATTTGCATGCTTCCAAAATGTATTATGACTGACTTTACATGACTGGAGCTGGGTACCACCAGGATCAGGCCTACTAGGCTGACTGAAGGTTTCAATGCAAGCTAACATGAAAGCTATATTTATTGAGGTAGAAAGAGCGAGCTCTTCCACTGATCCAATTGACATCTCTCAACATGCAGGGTGGGTTTTACCTGCCAGGATCATACAGGAAAACGCAGGAAAACTCAGGTCTTCTGGTTCTTCTTTCTTCGAGCAGCTGTGAGCCAGCTGCAGGCAAAGTTCAGTTCTCCCACGGTGCAGTGAAAGAGAGGCAAAGCAGAGCTCAAATGTGTTGTCAGAGGCAAGAATGAAAGGACACGTCCAAGGCCCACTGAGAGTCAGGAAAGCAATTTGAAGGCCAAGGGGCTGCAAATCTGATGGCAGGGCGGAAGAGATCAGTGTAAGTGTATGCTGAAGCATGAATTGAAGAAGGCCAGCAAAGAGCGCACGAAGCAGAATGGCATCAGGTCCGGTGGGTCAGGCACTATCACGCACTCCAAGGAGCAGATTACATGGCTGCAGCAATTGATATGACAGGCATCAGAGGAGGCTATCCATCTGCGAGCGCTCAGCCAAGGCACACCATCCCATTAACGTCTGCTAGACTGGAACGAGATCAAAGGGAACACTCCTGCTGCAGAAGGTATCCAGCATCAGAGGAGAGACTAAACACTTGGTAATGGTCTGACCAGGAATGCTTGCCAACATAGAGCCACACAGATCATGACAGAGATGATGCGGTAGGGCTTGTATAGGGTCAGACATGCTCTCTGTATGTCCTGTTTTTTTCCACTGTGTGGCATGGGAGTCTTACTGCGGCCACTTTTCCTGTCCTGGCCATCCCCACATCTATTTTGGCAGCTGCTACAGGTACAGCTGAGCCACGCTTGTGCACTACTGTCCTGTGAAAATATTACTGGTGCTTTCTTTAGGGCTTGGTTTGTTATTTCTTCTTATTCTGCTCATTTATTTTAAAACAAAATACCATCAGGCTTTTGAACACAGTTGCTTCTCATGCTGGGGAAATAAATTGCACCCAGTGCACATGACCTAACCATGCCTATTTGAGTAGTAGCTGTAAATATAAAGGTACAGCTGCAGTATGGAACTTTCTCCCTACAGAGGCAGGAAGCTTAGACTGGAGATATTGCAATGGGCTTCGTCATCTTGCAGGGTCATAAGCAGAAACTTGACATCACAAACTTCCATTAACACCCAAGTCTTTTTGGTCTGTCCAAAGAACCATCACCGAGTGGTGCCTGCAGTCCTGCCCAGGGGCCTGCCCTGCTTCTCCCCACCAAGCTCTCTCACAGGAGAGTGGGGGGATAGATGTGGAGGTCAACAAAGTTGGAAGAAGTCTTTTGGCTGACTTCTGTGGGTCTGTTGGTTTGGGATGGGTGCTGCTGTTTTGCGTGTGCTTTATTGCCTTGCTGTAAGGTCAGTTCAATATCTCTCGTGTGCTGGCTGGGCCACTGCCAAAAAGTAATGTAGCAAGACAAGGACAATGCTGAGATGAAGAGAAGTGGATGAGCTCAGTGCTCTCAATGTTAATTATCAGGCGTGATCGGCCTTGCTAAAAACTTCTCAGGCCTAGAGCCACATTTTCTCACTTGCCTTTTGTCACGATGGTGATGGATAAATGAATGGTATCTACCAGGCCCAGCTCCTCAGGGAGATGTAAGTGCACAAGACAACTTCTGTACTAAAATTATCTTGTGACATGCACAGGAGGTTGTGATGTGTGGCCCCCCCCCCTTTTTTTTTTTTTTTTGATTTTATGTCTGCTCTTGCACAGAGCAAGCTCTGCGAGAGCCAAGTGACATGGGAGCAGCCACCAGCTGCCTGGACCTGGCTGTGTAGCTGGGATGGACTGGGCAGCACCCGCAGGTCTAAAGAAGAATAAATGGTGTGTGCCAGAAACTGGGACTTTTCCCAATTTGCTGGGATGATTCCATTTTACTGAGACAACCCAATGAGACATCCCCTGGCCTGTGGAAGGAAAAGTTAGAACTTTGTTAGTGTGTGTCCTGTGCACCTCTAAATGCACACTGTGACACTGAGAACAACCTGGTCCTTGCTGGTGTGTGCTCAGGAGCTGCCAGGCTGTTTTCCTTGCATTACACTTGCAGAAATGGGTTTAAAATCCTGCATGGAGTCACCTGGTAAGGCCACCCTGTTGGTGTGGGACAACAAAGTCTTCATACTCAGAGGGATGTCATTTTCCAGCAAAACCAACCAGGTGCATTTTTGGAGTAATGGTCCGTCCTGTTCTCATTTTATATCTTCTAGCTCTGAGGTTGGATACATCCCTCCCCAGCAGGGCCCACTCCACATATCTTCAGTGCATCCTGCTGGTGAGGCTGACAGCCTGAACAGGTCTCTAGGACATAAGGAGGTTTATTTAGGTCAGTAACCTCCTGTGCTAGCAAAACCCTGAGCTTACCATCCCAGACAGTATATGTCAGTGGCACCCCTCACTTACAAAAGTGACTGGACTCACTCAGTCAAGGCTTTGGCTTGAGAGAATGGGTTCAACTGCACAGTCCTAAAACAGGAAAACAGGGCCCTTTCTGGGGCAATCCCCAAGCAGAAGAAAGCATCTGGGGACCCAGTACAGAAATGAAGCTGAGTCAGCATTTTGCAGCAGACTGCAAAATCTCTCAGGGGAACAAAAAGGAAAAAAAAAAAATCCTTTGAGAGATGATACCAAACCTCAGGATTTTTGCTCTGAAGCAGAGTCTGCTGCACTCTGCTAATGGACAAGTACCTTCAAACACCACCTCAGAGCACGAACCCCCTGCAAGGTGATGAAAGAGCCACTCAAAAATCACAGCAAGTGTTTTACAGCTCCTGCGTTCACTGCTGAGGAGTAGCATCACTCTGGGCTGCTCGTTCCCAAGTAGCCATACCATGACCCATCCTCAGGGCCAGCCTACTCCAAAGGATCTCTACGCACACAACTGCTCCGAGCTGAGGTCCGGGACATGGTGGGGCACAGAAGTGACCACGGCATGGCACGCGGTGGGATGGAGAAGCGTCAGAGACAGCGGTGATGCTGGAGGGGAGCTGGGGCCACTAGAGGGAAGCATGAAGCCGCTCACGCTAATGGCTTCGGAGGATGGAGATGGGGAGGCCGAGAACTGGCAACAAAGGACAAGGAGCTGTGGGGATGGGGACAGGCATCGTTAACCCCTAGGGTGCTGCTGCTCCGTGAGCACCTAACACGTGTCCTCGGCAGGCGCAGCTGAGCAGACAGGCGTGTGAAAGCCATGAGCCATCTCCGAGTGGTCCAAGTCCTTCTTGCCCAGAAGGAGTCAGTGGGAACTCACCTTCCCCAGTATGGGCCCGAGGCTTCCTAGGAGCAGTGGTGTGCCTCTCTGCTTCAGCACATAAAGAAATGTGAGGTGAGAGGGGCTGTTCCTAGCTGAGGGATGAGCTGTGAGCCTCAGCTGAGTCTGTGTGGGTCCTCTTGGTGTCCAAGGGTGGAGAACAGCGCAAAAATAAAAATAAAATAAAAAAATCCCCCATCTCAGAGGTTTGTCCAAGCTGGAGCCAAGGTTCCTGGAAATAAATGTCAGCAACTGAGGGGTCAGGAAAAGGGAAGGGGACCCAGACACCCTCAGTTGACCACTGCTGTCACACACCAGGTCCCCAGACAGATCCTGGTGCCCGTTTGTGTGTGTGGCCAAGCCCTCTGCTTCCTTACACTGAGGATGTGACTGCCCTGCATGATGAAGGAGCTAAAACAAAAATGTTATACCTCTCATTTCATCTTTGGTCTGCTATAGTTCTCACTGCCCGCTCAGGCCCTCCTTTTGGCTACACTGGCTACCTGTCAGGGTGCACAGGTCCACCCATCACCTCTGGCCATGCACCCAGAAACACACAGCAGCACACAGCTGGGCTAGAAGATTTCTTTTCCAATGTGGTTCAACATTTTCATGAAGAAAGATTCCCTCCCCAAGTCCCTGAAGGTTCTGTGCAATTAATCTTTAGCACCTCATTTACCTTTGAATGTATTGTTTCACAAATGACCCGGAGCCAATACCATCACCTTCTCCCCATCCCTCAGGTTCAGCTTATGACAAGAGGATAAAGCATTTGATAGATGGGAAACCGCAGCATGGTGGTCAGCCCTGAGATACATAGACCCTAAGTACCTCTCTCATTTGCTGACTAATCCTGGGTGCTTTCAAAAAGGAGGACATCTCACCCAGCCACAGCCAGTTTTAGGGGCAGGTGAATGACTTGGGAAGCCCATCGTCCAGCTGTGGCTGGAAGGCACCTGGATGATGAGAGCAAGACCCTCCATCCCACACAAAGGCCATTTTGGCATTCAGGAGACAGTGACTGACCCAAAAAAAAAAAAAAAAAAAAAAAAAAGAGGCAGCAAGTGTGAGCTCTGGTGGAGTGAGTCCTCCTACCCTCATGCCATGAGTTCCTTTGGGTCAGGGCTCACTGGTGTTTGTGTGTCTGGAATTTCAAAGGTGTTTTGTACCTCTTCTGTACGAGACCTGAAACTGCTGAATTTAATATGTTTCCTCTTTCCTCACGGGTTTGCTCTTCCTGGAGGAGGCACCTTCACCATCTTCCCCACAACAGTAGAGTGTCAAGGCATGAGCTTTCTGGTCTGTGGGGACTGTCCTGGGCATCCCCTGGAGCAGTTTCTTCCTGTGTGGGGTAGAAGCAAATGTGGGGGAGTGGGAAAGGCTTACATTAGCAGAGACACCAGCTGCTCGTCAGCCGGGCTCTGGGACTCCCCACACCCCATTACCCGCGAGCTGATGGAAACCCTGCACAGGACAAGCCATCGGCCCCAGCAGAAGGGCACAGGACACTGGAGCTAGTGCTGGATGCTCAGCTCCACTGGGTGTCTAGGCTGTGTCTTGAAAAGCTTGGGGTCAGAACTCCATCCCACGGGCAGGAGCACATCACGGGGATGTGCTTAGCTTCAGGAGGGCTGCTCTCCATTTGTTTCCCACCATACACCTTGGGAACAAGAAGGCTTTGCCCAGGGTGTGGAGCTGACAAAAGCCAGGCATCAAACATCCAGAAATCAGCCCTTCACAAAGGGATGCCTATGAAGCTCTAAACCTCCACAACCCCGATTTGAGCCAGCCCCAAGAGTTCTATGTAAATGCAAGAACACATGCTGTTGACTAGTTCTGTTTCTGTCCCTGCTCCCAGCCATCCTTTGAGCCAGATTATCCCCTGAAGGGTCTCCAGTTTCCCTGGAAGTCCAGAATAACATCCTGGCAATGGCACAGGCAGGAAGCAAAGCCAGGAACTGAAGCCACTGAACACTTGTCTGGAGATGCCTGCAGAGCAGTAGTCTGTCCTTTGAACAACCGAACAGGTCTAGACTGGAGCAGGGAGAGGCAGCAACATGGAACACGTTCAGAAACAAATCCGTACATTGCAGTAAGCCCTCCTTGGAGCTGTGAGGAGCCCGTAAGTGAAGCCTTTACTGGGAATACCCTTAACAAGGTACCTGGAGAAAGCGGTTGCATTTGCAAAAGTGTGGGGCAAAGGGTGTGAGACTCCACCTCGCTGCTCTGCAAGAGCTCAAAGAAAATGAGGTGACTTCTGCTGTATGGCAAAGTCCCTGCAGTGCTCCTTTCTCTGGGCATGGAGATCAGAGTATGCCTGGCTGCAGCTCTTCCATGTGTTAAATCTGCCCTTGCTTCCAGTCTTTAGATGTCTCATTTTTCTGGAAAACTCTTTGCTAGGAGAGTATTTCAGATCCTGTTTGAACCATAGCCCATGAACTGTTCTCCACTTGCTGGCTGAAAAAATGGGGGTCTGAGCCTATGTGTCTGCATCTGTTCATGAGAATGCCTTGAGGCATCACATGTTAATACACTCACTGCAGACCACAGACTAGCATTTCTTAATCGTACTAAATCACGGAAAATGACAACATGCTCTGGCTGCAAATGAACAGAGACACCTTTATGCGCTGGCTGAGCCTGAGCAGAGGAACATCTCACACTGCATGGGAGAGAGGAGCCTGCAGCAAGGGTTTGGGGATGACCCATGGCACTTCTTCCTAGCTGGTTTGGGGGGGGGGGGGGGGGCACACCTTAGCTCTGCCCATGGCCTCTCTGAGTCACCAAACCCAGGGACTCAGCTCTGCTCTGGAGATTTTACTACTCTTTGTCCAAGGATGTGCTGTTCTTATGGACTCATGAGTAAAGGCCACAGCAGCATCGATCAGGACTGCTCATCCGAGTAACCACAACAGGATTCTGGAGTAAACTACAGATAGACACTGCTACCCGGCTTCCTGCCTTTAGCTGAGGTTTCCCACTCAGCGATAGCCACTGTGTCCATCATTCAGCAGAACTGCTGTCCTGGCTCTGATCCTGCACAGAGATCCTCTTCCATTTGGGGGAGACAGGATGGTCAGCACACATCTTGCTGCAGAAGCACCCCTCATGCAAGAAACATGGGCAGGAATGCTTTGGTGTGCAATTTACTTACTTATCCCCATTTTAGCAAAGTGGCTAGCCTCACTCAGTGCGGTAGCTCTGCCCCATCTCCACTGAGCATCACAGCACGTCATACAGTGACCCTTTCAGCCTTTGCTGGGTGGACATTAAAAAAAAAATAATAAAAAAAAGGAGCTGCAGAGAATCTAAAATAGCAAAAATCCAACATAATGAGGCTTTTCAACCCAAAAAAAGCCAAAGGTGATTGTTGCTTCTGATTGGACATGCCCTGGTATCAGGGTGACAGAGGTGAGACAAAAGCTTGGGGTCAGGACCAGCAGGAAGGGCGTGCACCCTGCCTCCCCTCCCTGGCTCGGTACGATTGCAGGGCCAGGGAGGGCCAAGTGCATCAACCAGGCTGCACTGCAGGGGCACAAATCTTCCACAGCCCTCAACTTCAGCCTGAGGGAAGTGAGTTTGAAAGGAAAATCACAGCAGATCCACCACCACTTTTTTCCCACCTTAACCTGACCTACGTTTCCCAAAGAAACTGGCACTTTCAGAGGTTGGAGAGGGAGGAAGAATAACAGAGAGCTCTGTATCCAGCTCGTGATGCCATGCTGCCAGCTCTGTGCCACAGCAGAGCAGGGATGAGCCTGTAATCCTTCCCTGCCTCCCAGTAAGACAGGATCAATTTGTGAGCACCAGGAGAGCTTTGAAAGTGCAGGTAGGAGGCTGTAAGAGAGGAAGATGTTGCAACTTCTGGGCTCTGAAATTCAAAGCAATGTGCCGTTTCATTTTTTTCCGCAGCCTGCCAGGCTTTGACAGGCTGAAACACCCAGGGTGAGGGCAGCCTAAGCTGCACAGAGATGCTGTGGAGCTCTCTCCAATAAGTTTGGCCTGGAAGAGCTGGAAGGAGCTGAGCCAGCTGGGCAGGAGCTGCAGCTGCCCCAGGACCAGTGCAGTCTGTACAGCCCCACGCCTGGCAGCCAGCACCTTCTGCTCCTCTTCTCTTGAGGTCTCTGCAGACTCCAGCTGCTGGTGGCACTGCACGCCCGTGCTGGTCAGCAGGGTGAAAAGCAGAACTGGAGGAGCTCAGGTCCCTGGTGTATCCATCATACTCCAGCCTTCCCTCCTGCATTCTCCAGGCCTATATACAGGAATATATGGCTCCACACGAAGTAAGTTCTTCGTGACATTGGCCGCGACACTGGATGGGTTTGCTCTTTGTCTTAGTACCAGGTCCACATCTCACTTTCCAAGTCTCTGCAAAGAGCAGGAAGAACTCAGACCCAGGCAGATGGACCAGGGTTACTCCCAGCGGCAGGAGACCCATTGTGGACGATGCTTCCCCAGCAAGTCTCAGCCTTTGTGGCTCTCTTGGTACCCAGGCTGGTGCAGGCAGGCTCTGATGGATGCTCCGCTGGTCTCCTCTGAGCACGGGGAAGTGCAAGCAGCAGGGAACGAGGCAGGGCTGGCTGATGCCTCGGCACCGCAGCGCGAGCCCTTTTGAGTGGCCTTATCAATTATTCACACAGCTCAAAGGCACAGCGGGTCCACCTGCAGCTCCCTCCCTCGCCTCTCCGAGCTCTCTGACATAATATGATTAGCTGGCTCTTTCACACCAAGAGCTGATCTTGGGAGATGTCTCAGGGAAACACCTGAGACACGCAGCATGCCCACGGGCTGGGAAGGAGCTGGAGTGAGCTGTACTGCAAGCCCCAGCTCAGCTTGGCTGGGCTGCAGCAACCTCTGCAAGCAAAGACCCCGCTCCTTGCTGCGGGGAAGGACAAATCCACCCTGCTTTGAGATCATGAGTGACTGCAGGCTGAGGCCAGGGACGGATGTGACCCACAGCCTTGCTGGGGCCTCCTGCAGCAAGGCAGATCTCACAAATCCTTGGCTGCTGTGAGGAAACCTGGATAAACCGTGCTACTAATGCTGCTGCAAAGCTCTGCCCTGGAGCAGAGCAGGATCAGTGCCTGCAGGTGGTGCAGGCTGGGGCTCTAGAAGCACCCAACATCTTCTGTCCCCTTGCCCTGTTACTTGTTTAGCTATGGATAGCCCTGATCCTATGGTTCTATCTCCTCTCTGGGAATGGGGGACAGGGAGGTGCCCCATTAGCTCAGGTGTGAGCTCTGCACCACCAGTGGAGGTGCCCCAAGGCCTCCTGGTGCCATGGTGTGTTTCTGCACGGCTGAGGGGCACGGGGAGAGGAGATGGGCTGGGAGGAGCAGCGGTTGCAGGGATGACAAGTCAGGGTGCAGGGGTGATTGGGATACACTGGGCATTTGCCTTCTAGCTCACTGGAAATCAGGTTTCCATGTGCGGAAGGGGATAATGAGGAGCCAGCAGGTGCAGCGAGGCAGTGAGTTTAGCTGCTGGGTGCGCATCCCTCCACCAAGAACCACCCGTGTGCAAGCTGGGATGCTCCCAGCCACACCAGCCTGGCTCTGGGAGGCAGGAGATGTCCTCCAGAATCCAGGTTTGCACACCCAGACCCCATCCCTGGCTCTGCCAGCCACCCTGGCACAGCAGCAGGTCTCTGGCTGCAGTGTTTATAGCAGCCTTGCCTGCACTGGGGCAAGACAGAGGAGGACATTTTATTTCTGGCTGTGGTGAGGAGGGTGAGAAGCATGGTACGAGGAGAGTGCTGTAAAGAGGAGATGTGTCTGGGCACCTGTTGGGTGGCACTCCCACCCTGCTGCAAGGGGCTGGTGGCTTTTCAGCAAGGGTCCTGCTGGTGGGGCTCCTGCCTTATCCTCCCCGTGTCTGGCTAATCTTGGGATGCAGGGGTGGTAAATTCCTGGGAGGAGGTTTATCCCCTCAGCAGCATTCAGTCTCCAGGATGAGACTGGAGGGGAGGGGGGGCCTCTTGAGGGCAGTGAACGGGGCAGGGGGTGGGAGAGCAACCAGCACCCCCAGCCCTGGGGCACTCGTCCCCTGGGGAACGGAGGGAGGATGTGGGGGGAATTTCACCTGGACCGGGATGGAGAGTGAGACGGGTGACGTTGGTCTGCAGGACAGAGACGGGAGCAGGGGGTGCTGGCTCAGGGCTCCCTGCCCGCAGCCCACCCGGACACAGCGGGGAGAGCAGGGGGCTGCTGCGGCAGCGCTGCGACCTGAGCCGGCTGCTCATTTGTAACAGGCTCCGCGTTCACGCTGTGGTCTCCGTCTACGAGCACTCAGCTGCCTTGTCATCAGCCAATTCGATCCATCAGCTTCTTGACAGGCTCGGAGAATAAAAATAACCACCCATTTCTAAGTGCCTATTATGGCACTTTGAAAAATGCCTCCGCAGGCGAGCCTGAATTATTCCCAAAGTACTCATTTTTTAAAAACGTTATTTTAATGTAATAAATTATTTGTACTGAAGAGTAAAAGATTATCCGTGTACCCTGATAGCTCTCTGCACAGCGAGGGGCGCGGGCCCATGCCTGTTGTGGGGAGGGGAAGGTGGAGAGCTCTGGGGCGGAGGAGCCGTCACGGCCACATGGGAGCTGCCACGGATGCTCTGTGCTGTGGGAAAACACCAGTGGGAGACCCACAGAGCTGCCTTTGCTGCTTCCAGGAGCCAGTGTCACCCGGGGGATCTGAGCGTGGCCTGGCACAACGAAGCATCCCCTGGGTGAGGAAGGATGCGAGGAGATGGGCCAGGGGGGCAGCCCTCATTGCTCCCAGAAGAAGGGGGTCGCTGCTGCTGCAGCTCATCTGCAATGGGCAGCTCCCAAATGCCATTGCTGCAGCCACCCTGGAGCCACAGAGAGGCTCAGGAGGCTTTCCCCCACGTCTCACAGAGTGGTGTGGCGTGGTGATGCCCACACACCGCTCCTGCCCTGTGTGTCGGGCTGGACTGGCCCCAGCGAGATGGACAACCTGCACGAGTGCAGAAAATAAGGAAAATCCTCGCCTGGGCTTCCTCCAGGTGCTGAAGCAGGCAGGGGGGGGAGCCCTGGTGGCTCACCCTCAGAAGAGCACTCTGCACCCAACGGCCGGTGAGGCTGAGCGGAGGCAGCGGGCTCTTGCAGAGGCTCTGTGGTGATGGGAGGCTGGGCCGGGTGCTGGGGTGGCAGGAGGAGGGAGATGGGCAGCCTTCAGGACCCAGCGCCTGGAGCACCCCGTGCCACCCTGTGCCACCCTGTGCCACCTCCTCCCGCAGGGATCCCACCCACACGCAGCCGGGGCTGGGCTCACCCTGCTGCTGAGCAGCGCCTGCCTGAGGATGCCACAGCCACCTCCTCCCTGGAGCAGAAGTGCTCCAGAAAGACCTGATTTTGATATATATATATATTTTTTTATTTTTTTTTCTAGCAAGATATTTTCAGCACCCCTGGCACTTTTTCTCGTAGTATTCTATGATATTTTTAATCCTGAATTTTTTAGTTCTGCTTTGGTTTAAGCTAAACCCCAAAATACTTGCTCCTCACAGTCTTGTCTTGCAGAAAAATAAAAAAAATAATAGTTAAAAAAAAAAAAAGGTGAGATATTATTTGGGCTGAATGTTTTGGGTGAATCCAATAATGATGTGGTGGTTTGTTTTTGTTTTAATTTTTTGTTTTCTTAAACAGCAATGTGTAAAATATGTATTGAAAGATATATATTGAAAGATATGGCTTGTGTCTCAAGCTACTCCTGATTACAGACCCCAGCACTGACTACCGGGCTGCCCCAGAGTGTGGGACACCATCACACCGAGGGTGCATGGACGTGGCGGGGGGATGCTCTCCTGCAGCCTCAGCAGCACCGGGGGTCCCTGCGGGGAAGGAGAGCCCAACGCCCTCCTCCTTCTCCAAGAGGGGCCAGCACAAGGTGCGAGCACGCACCTGCCCCAGCCCCACGCTGTCCCCACGCCTCTCCCCGAGCCACCCTGGGTGCGCCACGATCTCTGGAGCTGCTCCCAGCCCGTGCCCCCGTCACGTCCCGGGGCCCTCCTCCCCGCCAGACCTCCCCTCCCCGAGCGCCTTGATTACAGGGTAGCCATTCAAATCATTTTAATGAGCTCAGCCTGCTGCTGTGAGGCACCAGTAACTATGGCAACTTCATTCAAAGGTGCTGTGCGTGGTGGCTGTGTCAGGATGTGTGTTTCGGGGAGCTGATTGGAGGAGACGGGCGAAGGTGGGAGCCCGCTGGGAATTTGGGCTTGTTTGCACCGGGGGGGTTCATTTACAGCACTGACAGGTGGCACTCTGAGGGGCAGGGGTCCACAGCAGACAAGTCCCCCTTGGCCTGGGGACCTGCTGCCTGTGGCCCCAGGGGACCCAATGGCCCCGTGCCGCGGGGCCGGGCGGTCTGCAGCTCTCCGCCATTGTCCTGGCCAGCACCTCGCAGGCATCAGCAGATCAGTCATGAATCCCAGCGAAGCGCTTGGCCCTTGCTCTCTTCTCACGCCCAGGGAAAACAAGTTGTCCCTCCAGGCTGGTGGTGGAGCGTTGTCTGCCTGAGAGCAGGATCAGGCCCGTGGTCCCACCTGGGGCAGCACAGCTGAACCTTGCACCAGCCCTGCTGCATACACCTAGGGCAGTCCTAAGGCACTCACAGAAGTTACGGGGCTTGTGTCAGCACTACGTTAGCATCGTGGGCAGGAGGAACAGGCGTACGCTCATAGTAAATCACTGTCATCCCACTCCCGCTAGTGCTGGGCACTGGATTCGCAGAGGAAATAAATCTCATGTTTCAGTGCCACTGGCAACCATAAAACCTCAGTCCAGGTGCCACAAACCTCTGTGGTCACACAGTTTGTGCAGGTAAAACAAAGAGGGGCTGCAGCACTGATCCTCCCAGCCCAGCAGGTGGAATTGTTGGTCCAGCCCCCACGCGGCTTTGCCTGGATCCGGCTGGGGCCATCCCACAGCGCAGCTTGGAGGAGGTTCCTGCCCTGGGGGAAGCCTGGCTGAGGCCGACTTGTTCCGGAGGAAAGAGCTGCTTGCATGCAAGGTGTGTCTGGGAGGTGTGCTGGCCTGGGCAGCATTCCCCAAATAGCGCCCTGGCACTAGCACAGGGCAGCTTTAAACACCTCCCTTCGGATCTGCCTGCACTGTGCTGCTCTGTGGCACAGGAAGATGCCACAAGAGATAAATCACCAAGATCTAAGGTCACCCAGTGCCACACCGTCTCTCTGACCCCTTTCCAGCTTGTTTTGTCAATGGCTTTGCACAGAGCTTGCCACGGAGTTTTGCTGGCTTGTTTCAGCGGCCTAATTTCTGTATCAGTCTCTTCGGTGTAAATAAATGCTGCAGAAACCAGAGCTTGTCTGTGGACTCCACCACTGAAGTTGCTCCAGATGCACATGTTCATCTTGGATCAGTGTCTCATCCCCGCTGAATTTCTCAAGTTAAATCTCAGGACTTTCTTTAAGCATCTCCTGGATTGTCTCAACAATAAATTTGTGTTTATAGGCTCGGTAGCTGAAGCTTGTTTTTAGGGGAAATGCAAATAAAGAGAGAGTGAGCACTGGGAGAAAAGGTGGGGATTTCAAGGGTCACAGGTCGCAGCAAAGAAAATGCTCCCTGTGGACACTGCACCTTTAAGTCTGCTCAACCTCAGACTTGTAGAAATAAAGCAAAAAGAAATGCTCTCAACATATCTCTGAGCCTGAAAAGAAAGTTTCTCGCTCAGGCTGGAGCTGTTCCTGACTTTGTCTCCTTGCCCACTTTAATTAATCCAGCCAGGATTACAGTTACTGGGAAAGCAGCATAGGAGAGACACATGACAAGAAGTCAGGATGGAAACATGGTAAGAATTTTTGGAAGAATTGTATTTTTTTTCCACTGGAAAATACTGATTTTTTTTTTGCAAAACCAACACTTATTTTAAGAAAAGGTCGGGTTTGATTAATTTATTGAGTCAGAAAAAATCTGGAAGGAGTTCTAAATTTATCAAAATGAAGTGTTTTGACATTCTTAAAGGAGAAAAAAAATCTATTTTCCATTTCAGATGACCCTTTGTTTTGAAATTTAAGCTAATTATACTTAAACATTTCAAAAAGATAAATACCTTGAAATCAGACTTGGAAGGGAGACACGGCTCCTAAGTATCTAAGTTTTTGACTTTTCAGGACAAGCTGAACGCCTTTGTGTAATCTGAGACTCGAACACTTCCTCTCACCTCAGCCCAGGGTGACACAGAGCAAACGCAGCCTCTTCCGTGCGAGCTGGGCTCGCCTCTCCGCCCACAGCGCGAAAGCTTTGTAAACCTTTTCCAGGTGTACAGCAGAGGGACTGGAGCAGCTGAGTTGGGGTGGCTGCAGCTGACAGCGATGTGCAAACAGCTCTGATGGCACACATGGGCCACAGCTCCCCAAAAGGGGACCGTCCAGGTGGTCCCGTTGGCTGCTGACCCCATCCTGAGCAGAGCGTGCTGTGCTGAAGGGGGGAGGACCCCCCCCCTCCACGGCACACGGGGGGCAGTTAGCGGCAGTGGTAACCCTACGGCTGGTCCAGGGCTTGGGGGGCTGAGTCAGCTGCTGGCTTCAACATGTAAGGTCATAAGAAAGTTGTTTGAAGCCCCCAGTCCCAAAATACTGGGTACTGGGATCCCACAGGCCATTGCCAGGTGTGAGGTGCTCCCCTGCGCCGCTGGTCCTTTGGTTTGTGTGAGCCCATGTGGTGTGAGCTCTTTTTTCTTTTTATTTTTTTTTCAGGTGGGACAACGGCCCTGCTTATCACGTCTTGTATCTGGGGCACAGGGCTGCCAGAGCCGGGTGGTGAGCCCAAAGCGCAGAGGTTGTGTGAAGGTGTCTCTGGCTGAACGCTTCATCTGACAACTTTCACTGCTCTTTTAGGAGCTGCACAGACCCAGGCCTCCCCCCTTGGTCTCCAGCCCCAGCTCGTGGCTGGGAGCCAGGATTTTGCACAGCCTGGGGACAGGGATCCAAGGGATGCTGAGGGACAGCGGGTCTGCACGCAGCCTGGATCGTCGGAGCCAGCAGGGGAAGGTCCGCGTTCGTCTCCTGGCATGGAGCAGCTCCAGGCGAGCAGCAGGACGGGGGGAGCTGCCAGCTTCCCCGCTCCCTTCCAGGCTGGGAAGAGCTGCCGAACACACATGGCCTCTGGGCTCACTAATCTCTAGCCACAAAGCTCTCGTCTAAGTTGCTTTTCTGCTCATTGGAAGTGATTACATTTTCCTGGAAGGATTTGACCCTCTGGCTGCTGACTGCAATGGCAGCGCTCCTTCTCCGAGCGGCTGCTGGCTTGGGGTTTTGCAGAGTGACAGCCAGCAGCAGCGGGGAGCTCTCTGCTCTCCTGGCCTTGGAAGCAGCTGCAAAGGCTCCTGGCTTGCAGGAGGCTTGGATGGGCAGAACGAGAGCAGGGCTGCAGGGCAAGGAGGAGACGTTTCACCCCCAGGGCAAAGTGTGCAGGGAGGGAGGGCAGCAGAGGGCAAGGACGAAGAGGAGAGCACATATCTGGGTGCAGGTGACCTGCTGGCTGCCTGGCCAGTCCAAGACAAAAAGCAGACAGGACACGGAGAACGCGACACCATATCTCATTAGGAGTTTATGCAACATTAGTGCTGCGGGACCAGCCAAGGTTCAGGGGTTTGGAGGCTTGCTCGGAGCCAGGAAGGCTTCTCTGGACTTGCTGGGGATGTGGGTGGGTGCTGAGCTACGGGAGGTATCTCCAGGGCTTCACGCCAAGCAGACTCACTGCTCGGCTTCATAGCCTGGCAAAATAGCTGTGACCAGCACCTTCCCAGGGAGTGAAATTGTCCCTCTCCAGCCCCACGGAAATCCCAGGAAAGTGTCAGCAGTCCAGACTAGTGCAGCTCTCCAGCAAAAATATCCTGTTAACTTGGTGGAGCCAGGAGCAGAAGAAAAAGTTGTCTCTTCTCTTTGCTTCTTGGATCTGGGTCTCCAGGAAGATCTGAAGGAGTTCCCCAGGGTGCTAGAGGCTGTGATGTGCACGGCTGTGATGTGCACAGCTGGAGACCTCATTCTGGGGCTGAGGACACCGGTCTGTTTGGTTTGGAGCAATGAAGGTTACTTCTAGCTCCAAAGCCAGTAGTGGTGCCACTTCTCGTATTTTTTCCTTGACTACTGGGCATTGACCTGCACCAATTTATAGGAGCATAACAAAGTTATGGACAGCCCAAGCTGCTGGCACCTGCTGCACTGCCTCCTCCCGACCACACTGCCCCATCCCATGGAGGGAGGCTGCGAGCAGCTCAGGGTCTGCACCCCTCCCAGGGCCCTCCTGTCAGAGAGTGACCATGGTGGACCTGACCACATCACGATGTCAAGGGCCAAGAGGAAGGGAAAGGAAAACATTTCTTCTTGTCTCCCAGACAGGCCAAATTAAAACCAGGACATGGGAAGCACCGTTACACTTCTGTGAAAGACGCAGTTTGCGGCCACTCTGCTGACGTTTCCTGGACAGAGGAACCTCCAAAAAGTCAATATGATATGGAGTGCAGAAAGTTCATATCTGTCCCTTTCACATGCGCATGAGACAGAGTCAGCCACATTCAGTAGAACTTCTCTGTCAGAGCATCCCCAGGCTCCCGGTGCTGATGTCCCCATAAGCAATAACATGGTGCCTAGTGCCAAGAATAATCAGAAATTATGGGGTATTCTTGGTACATCTCAGCCACCAAAGCATCAAAACAGATCTGTTTAGCAGAAGCAACTCCAACTTCTACAGACAAATGAGGTGCCTTAAAGTCGAGCGAGGTAGAAACTCATGTTCAGCAGCCTGGAGGGGGGGTGGGGGGGCTGCATCAATATGTACTGGTGAAGCAAGGTTTTCAGACTTAAAACCCACATCTCTGAGTAGTTCCTGCCATAAATTCACAGGTATGTCTGTATAACTGGTTTAGTAAGCTAGTTCTTGCTGTTCTGATCCAATCTTAGGGTCTGCCCAGGTCCTAGAGGTCTGTACAATCCTGCAGCTTCTGCTACACCAGGGACATTAGGAAAAACTTTCTTCAAGGAAAGCCACCATCCAGAGACCTTCTCCCCATGCTTCACACCCCCTATAGCTGGGCACACAGCTCTGGACATGCCAACTTACCCCCTGCCGGAGAGTCCCACGTATTGAGCCAGGGCAAATCTGACCACCTCGGTTCTTCCTGATGTGCAAGAGGAGAACCAGACGTGGTGGCTGGAAGCTACTCCGATTGTCCGGTGTCTCTGAGGGCCAGAGGACAAAGGTAACCCCAGTCAGCCAGCTCCACGACTGTGTGCAATCATGCCGGAAGCCTCCAACACGAGCCTGCTGCCCTCTGCCTTCCACTCCAGCGGGCATCTCCTGGCAGGGACTCACCGTGGTCCTGGGAGCAAGCTGCTGGGGAGCAGGAGGGCTGTAATTACAGAGATAGCTCACACCATGTCACCCAACAACGATACATGAAAATGCTACATAAACCCATCTATCTGGTGCTCTCAATTTATCTTTCTGCCTCTCTATTTATTTCTTCCTCCAGCCTCTCACTTGGTACCGTGCAGGAGCTGGAAATGCCAGCTGCTGAAAATGCAATTTGTTTTGATTCACCAAAAAATTCACCATCTCCCAAAATATCTCTGTGACCTCTTGAATTTTTTTACAATGAATTATGATAATGGTGATTTTTATTTATGTTAACAAACTGCAGTAGCTCAGCATGGCCAGCAAATATACAAACATATATATACGTATATTACTATATTTTAAATAAAGATGCCTTAAAACTGTATCAAACAGAAGGGATTTTTCTCTCTTCCTTTCTCTCTTCTCCTTTTCTAAAAGGCATCAGTACCAAATTTCTACCCTAATTATAACAATGCTTCTCCTAATGAAAGAATTAATTTGCCTTCTCTAATCAGCTGGCTCGCTTTGGAAATTGCAGCCGATCTGGTGGAGGAGGGGCTGCGATAAAGATTAGGAGGAGGCAGCCCACAGTTTCCAAGGTACCTCAGAAATTAGGAAGCCGCATCCAGAGGAGGTGCAAATTGGGGGTGCTGCTGAGAACCGCACGGCAATGCTGGGGTGTGTCTCCCTGGGGGGGTCTGGCACCCGAGTCCTGGCGCCCTTCCTGCCCCTGTGCAGCGCCAGCTCTTCCAGGAGGGAATTGTGAGCCACATCCCTGGTTGGAGAGGTACCCCCAGTGCTGACAAACAGTGGTTTCATGGCACATCAGCTTGTTCTTGCTTCTTCTCTCATGGGGGAACATGGGGATGCTGAGACAAAGAGGTGACATCTCCCAGCCCCCAGAAGGTCTGGAAGTGCAGGCTCTGGGAAGCAGGGGGAGGTCTGGGGGTGTTTCTGCTTGGTGTGTACGGCTGCATGAGCCCCGGGCTGGCTCCCTGATGGGCTTTGGGGTGGTTCTGCTGTGGGAGGACTGACACAGCTACAAATTAGGGAGTGAGTTTTTCTCTCATACTGCTTTGGTCCATGGGTGATGGGGCTTTGGGGTAGCTCTGTGAGGGATAGGGCTGTCTCCTGCCTTGCTCAGACTTCTCCCTGTCAGTCCTATCACAGGAGACAGCACCCTGGAGCACAGGTCCCTTAGCAAATCTCAAAATTAGCCCACTCCATCAGTAACTCGTGTCAAAAGCCCTCACAACCTGGTGAAGACAGGCTCAGGAGCCTGGGCCAGAGGTCTGGGTGCTGCAGTTCTTTGCAAGGCCCTGGCCTGGACCCACTTTCTGCTGCCGAGCAAGTCACTATCAGTACTTCTGATGCCCTGCGAAGATGTACCGGTGTGGTACAAGACACCGGGATGTCTCATACAGACTGCCACACCTCGAGTTTCTGGTCCTGTAGGTGCAGTCACGGCAGAGCGGTGCGGAGCTGTCTCCTGCAGGAGGAGACTCAGAACTGCCACAATCACCCGGATGTGGTTAGAGCCCCATGCTCATGTACAAAGACTTACACAGTAGGAAAAAAAATCAGGTGATGTGAGATCAGCTCTGGGGTATGGGTATCTGGGTAGTCGTAGGAGAAACTGCAATTTAAGCCCTGCTCACAGGAGGCCTGGGGACAGCACGGTGTTTGGTGACAGGACCAAGCACTACTGACTTTGAGGCTGACTCTGGCTTTGTGGGAGGGATGTGGACTTAGCTGCTTGCTCCAGCCTGATGCTATCCAGCAGAATTACAGGAGGTACCAGGCTGGAAATGGTAACATTTTATTCAGAGCCTGTGCAGCTGGTGATGATTTCAGTAAATGTGGGCCTCTCTGAGCCTTGGGACATGAAGATATGGGGATTTTCAATGCTCCATACACTGCTAATCTTTCCTTTCCCTTCTCCAGTCTGCACTGTTCTGGGATGGAGGCAGAGCACAGAGATGTGCTTCTACTCGTTTGCCTGAATATCTCTAACAGGGATGTGGAGGCACCACGAGGGTCTGAGGGTACCAAGTGCACTCAGAGGTACAGAGCACTCGGGCAGTGTTGCTCTCACTGCAGCGAGGTCTCTACATCCATGAAGAAGGTTCCTAGCCTTGCAGGTGCCAGGTAGAGTGAGACCAGGATGCCCACCTGGCGGTACACACAGCCCGTGGCTTATAAATCTAAAAGGCCCTGGCTGGGCAGGGCAGGATATTGTATCCCAGCCTCCTGCCTGATTCCCCATCAGTTCCCAGCATCAGTTCCCCATCCTGCCCTGTCCTCTCACCCCATTTGCAGACTCACTGACACAAGACCTTGCCTCAATTTTGGCAAGTTTTGGGGAAGTGCAACAGGAGAAGCTGGAGCAGGAGATCTGAGAGTGAATGGGTGAGGCCCAGCAGCTCTGGGTATAGCCTGCTTCAAGGACAGGGGTTGAGTCTGGGATGATCAGGTGATGAGATGTTTCTGGTAAAAGCCATGCAAGCACTTTGTTTGGTGGTGAAATCAGGAAAAGGGTTTAAACCCCAAATAAAACAAGTAGGACTGACAAACACTGCCTTAAATCCTGGGAAAATGCACATTTTCCAGCACAGCATGGGCAAGCAGGGGTTACCAGCAAAGCTCTTTTAAGACATGACAAGAAAAGTGGCACCATGCGCGCTGAGAAAAGACCAAAATCAGCCAACAACCTGAGTGTGTATGGACACCATGAGCACACACAGACAGTGGGGTTCTCTTCTCCTCCTACCTAACCACAGGTATCTCTCCCAGGAGATCCTCCAAGAGGGTGAAGTTCTTCTGCATAGATGGATCACCTCATGGATCTGCTTATCACTGGGTGTTGCTTATCGTGCCCTGGGCTATACCACTTTAGGTGGTATAGCCCAGGTGCATGGCGCACCTTTAGGGTGCATGGTTGCTGTGTAACAGTCCTTGCTGTAACTCTGAAAGGCCCTTGTCTTTCACGCCATCTCCTGTCCCTGTGCAGAGAAGTCTAAGTAGCTTTTACTGCGCTTTATACCCAAGGGAAACATCTCACCATCATGTGGAGGTGGTGAGGCACCGGAACAGGTTGCCCAGAGAGGTTGTGGATGCCCCGTCCCTGGAGGTGTTCAAGGCCAGGTTGGAGAGGGCCCTGGGCAACCTGATCTGGTGGGTGGTGTGCCTGCCTATGGCGGAGGAGTTGGAACTAGGTGACCTTTGATGTCCCTTCCAACCTGGGCCATTCCATGGTTCTGCAATTCTATGATTCTATGAGTTTTTGACTACGATTCTATGATATGAAGACCCAGGCATGCCAGGGAGCGGTGGGCCAGGTTAACCTGAGCCCCACCAGCACATACTGTCTTTTTAAACGTATTTGTCAACAGGTGCAATGGTGTTTTAACGTTTAAATAAGATTTTATCATGGTAGGAAAGGCAACACAAGGCACCTGGAAACCAGCCTGCGAGAGGAGAGGTCCCAGAGCTGAGACAGGAAGCAACACCTCTGTGGGTGGCACTGCACAGAACCATGTAATTTGACTGTCTCCTCATCCTCTCACTCTCTGGGAGATACCCAGAAACTCCACACAGCTCCTGGTGGGGTTGTTCCAGAGGTGCTACGTGTGCATGCACACCAGCACACAGGTGCCTGAAGGGTACCCAGCCCCGACCGCAGGGCTGGCTGCCTCGGGGCAGCGCTGCGCTGGCACCAAGCACAAGGCAGGGGCTGGAGGGTGCTCACGTGCCGAAGCCATCAGCGCCATGGGTGCTCCTGTGACAGCCGCCGGGTATCTGTTTTCCCTTCGATGGTATAAATGCTCTCTTCAGAACAGCACATTCCCACCATCGCTAATGAAAACACATGGTGCGTTTATGCAAAAGCTCCTTCTCATTCTTGGTAATGACATTGGTGGTGGCAGCTCCTGTCTCCTCCTGCTGCCTCGCTCCCTCCCAAGCACCCTTGTCATTTCCCTTCCCTTTATCGACAGCCTTTAATGGGATGAGTCTTTTGCCAGCAGAAAGGAGCCAATGTGTTCTCAGCGGCTGTCAAAGGCACTTCGACTGCATAAAGAGCCTCCCATGTGGTCTCACAGTTAAAATATATATACATACAACAGACAAAACTGTCACCAATGTGCCAGAACCATCATTAGCACTTGATCTTCCTAACACAGAGGACATGCCTCAGCCAGTTATTTTCATCCTAAAACCTTATTTCTTTTTATTTTGGGAACTGGGCTGGGGAAGGGTACTTTGTTTCCCCTGCACTTCTTGGAAGAAACAACACAGACCTGGTGGGCACATTATGTTACCAGTAAGGAGCTGTGGCATCTCTACAAGATGCTTTCAGAAAGTGTCAGACAACCTCCAACCTGCCTACCCCCCTTCCACCCTTTGATGAGCTTTAGATGAGACTAAGCTAGCCGCGAAGTGCAGGAAAGGGAGAAATTACACAGCATCAAGAGGGAGCAATAAAGCGAGGATGAGCTGAGCAAGAAAAGGAGCTGATTTCTCTGCTAAATCAGCTCACAAGGGCCCTGCAGCACCTGCTGCTGTTGAAGAGGATCTCAGCAGGCAGACCTGGATGTCTGCAGTTGCCATAGGAGAAGGGAAGGGGCCTTTCGTCTGAACCAATGTTACTCGTTCCCCTGACCCTTGTGCTGCAGATCTGGTGCATCTGGGTCTGCCCAGGGTACAGGGCACTCAGCGGATTGATCCTGTAGGGTGTGCTGGGGACACTGCAAAATGAGCAATGCACGTGGGGCAGCTGCATAAGCAGGTTCCTTGTCTCCCTGCAGAACATCTGCCCGTGACCTGTTTTCCAGCAGTGGTTATGGTCTGCCCCCTGAAGACAGCATTGCCCATTTGCACATCGTATCAGATGCTGGAGAAAGAAGCTGGCTCACCTGGAGGTGCTGAGAGGGCCTGTGGCTGGTGTTGCTTCCCTGCCTGCAGGAGAGGAGCTCTGCTGGCCCCAGCAGCACACCGGTGTAGCAGTGGTGCATCAGAGGGACCCCAGCACATTCTGCTGCCAGACCTCAGCTCATGAGCACCTGCCCAGAGATGTACTCCAGCATTAATCTCCAGGAGGATCACACCCGTCATCTTCACCTTGTAGACGTGCTTTGGAAGGCAATTCCTTGTGCACAGCCCAGTCCTACAAGCATGGACTTTGTCTTCCCCCACCAACGTTCATTTTACCCAAGCAAACATCCTGCCAACCAGCTCCTCTAAGATAAAGAAACAGAAAAGAGGGTCCAAATAACAAGAGGAAATTTCATTTAATAACCAGAAGAGACCCCGACAGGACAAGTTTCCTCTGGCTCCCCAGCTCTGGGAGCAGAATTGGACTTAAACCATCGCAGGCTGCAGTGGTGAAGGTGCTCGGGGCTGCAAGGAGGCAGAGGGCAGGGCAAGGCTTCGGGCTGGCCAAGCAGCACTGGCACGGCGTCCCCGGGGCTGGGGCACAGGGAACACAACGCAGGCGGCTGCAACCCTCAGCTGCCCGCGGGAATAACCGCGCCAGCCACCTGCGTCCCAGCCAGCTCAGCTGAGCCCGTGCCGGAGAAATGGGCAGAATCAGACCGGAATGATGAATACGTTGGAGGATGCCATGCGGTTTCGCAGACAGAAAGAGAGGCTAAATTCATCTACTAAATTATTCACTGTGAATTTTTGCTCTGTTCTAGCAGACACACATCCAGCAGCTATATAATAGGGAAATTCAGTATATATCATAGTAGTTAGACACGTATCCATTACGCACAGCAGTTGTTAATCTTCAGTGAACGTATTTAATAATAGCTATTTATGTAACATACATTAACTACCCCTTTTAAACTGAAATTGAATGCATATTTGAGAACCTTAATTCAAAGCACTACTTAAAGCTGAGTCTCTGAGTCAGGATAATAAGGATTTTTAAAGTGGGGTGTTTAAGTACTTTGGAATAGAGAAAGGTGACTGGTTCAAAACCCCTTTTTTTTAATAAAAAAAAAAAAAAGAGGAGGGGGGTGCACTTGAAATCCCTCCTGGGTGCAGACTGGAGCCATGTGGCCAAGCAGGGACCGCTGGCAAGGAGACAGCATGGAGCTGGCATGCAGCTGCTTATTGTGAGCAAGAGATTGCTGAGTGCCCCAGAGGCACCGGAGCCCTGGGAGCACACGCAGCCTCGGCAGAGGCCAGACGGATGATTCGGGCTCTGCATCTCCCTTGGGCAGCGAAGGCTGCTCCAGCCACGGGAACCTCCTCTTAGTGGCAGGGCTGCTGCACTGAGCCTGGCCACAGCCCCCACTGCACGGGGAAGGTGGGAAAGCACCGTGGTACCTCCAGCCTTGCAGCAAAACCTGTCACAGACCTTCTAGAAGGGAAAGGAGAAAAAAGCACAGACTCAGAGAGCACTGCCAGGCTCCATCTGTCCCCACAGCACTGAGGATGAGGGCATCCTGAGCTCACTGCCTGGGGCCAGGGATGCTGCCACACTAGAAAATCCTAAAATATCTCCCTATTTTTTTATTATTATTGTTTTAAATTGTTTTTTAAATCCTAGAATTAATAGAGATGGAGAGGAGAGGTGGCACTGATAAAGAATCAAAGTGGGACTTAACTGTATGCTGGGGGCATTGGATACCCTGCCCAGAGGGCATGCATGATCTGTGGCTGCCTCACCACCCAGAGGGGCAGGACCAGGGTGTCCTCCTGTCCTGCACTGACCCTCCGCTTGCTCCATTCTTCCTGCTCCTCCGTAGCCTCCAGCCCTCCTGATGAACTCCCCAGCTCCTCCCCTGCCTCACCAGTTTTTTTTCCGTTTTGCTGATCACTTTCTAGATGACCCAAGGTGAGAGGAGCTTTTCTGTGAGCAGTGGAACCATGGCACCTGCTGGTCTCCAACTTTACGTCTCGGAGAGCGAGACATCATCAAAACCTTTCCTGGAGGCGGGACAGTCTTAACTGTGCTTCTGCAGGGGGATTCTGGTTAAGATCCCATTTCTACTTCTCTCTTCAAGACACTGATTTAACTTTCCCTTCCTATTTTAATAAACTTTGTGGTGTCCCAGTGTCTGTCCTGTTGACTCAGACTGTCATCACCCAGAGGCCAGGACCACCAGTTTCTTTATTACTAGATCAGCAGCAGGTGCTCGAGGAGTGTGAGAACAGGGAGAGTACACCAACCCTTTCCTGATGTCCATCCTGAAGGCTCCTAACCCAAAGGTGCATTTTGTCCTTGGTCTGGGAGGCGTGGAGAGCCAGCAGCCCTCCCTGGGCTGCCCATGGGTTTATGCACACCCTCAGATTCCCACTGACATCCCTCTGGAGGTGGGACCAGAACTGCCCAGGCTTGAAGGCAGAGCCCACACAGGATGTACGTGAGGACAGATTGGCAGCTTCTGATCTTTATTCCTTTCCTAATAATTCCTAATATTTGATTTGCTTTCCTAACCACTGCCGAGCACAGAGCTGACATTTTCAAAGATGTATGTATTATAACACCAAGATCTTGTTCTTTAGCAATGACAGGCAGCTCGTGGTACTTTATTTAATTCATAAAGTTAGGACTGTATTTTTCCATGTACATTAGTTTCCATTTATCTACATTGAATTTTATCCATCATTTTGTCACCAGTCACTTGATATCATGAAGTCTTTGTGCAACTCCTCACAATTGGCCCTTGTCTTTACCACCAAAATAATTCAGTATCTCCTGTTCCTGGCTGTAGGTATTATTGCAAGAAAGAAAATTGATGCTAAGAAGCAATCTGTGGTGGCATTCAGCACAGCTAAACCATGTCAGCCTCAAAACAGAGGTGGGAGTGAGGCTCTCAGTTAGGCTTGATGGGACGCACAGCTTGGGGCATCCAGGCCAAAGCACCTTAGACCTGCCTTAGACTCATTCGAGCACCGACAGCGTCCAAGAGCAGTGCCTGGCTCAATGCAAAACCCCCAGGGTCCCAACCAGCCTGCCTGGTCATGAATCTCTCTCCCACCCCATATTTTCCACCTGAATTTGGGCTCCTGAAACCCGATCCTGGTGAAGGAGCTGACAGACCCTGGAGGGCCAGACCTGAGCAGAGGGAAGCATGCAGGGCAGTGAGAGGAGCTCGTGATGCAGCCCCTGACATCGGCCACAGCCCCGTGCCGTGACAGGGGGCAGGCAAAGCAGCAGCAGCAGCAGTTGCCCTCCCAGCTGCCCGGGCCAGAGCTCGCTCAGATGTGTTTTGTCTATTATTCAGCAGCTCTGTGTAGCTGGAGGTCGAGGGAAGGGGCAGGTGAAATCGTAACTATGCTTCCTTGCACTCAGCATGGGGGATTGGAAAGGCTTGCGGGGTCATCGCCAGCAATTCATACCTGCAGGGTGCAAAACCTTGACCCACGGGGCAGCACGTGAGAACACGATGATTTTCTGCAGTTTTCTGACAACACAGACAGTGTGGTGAGGAACGGGCGCTTGTGCCCTGTGTTCAGCCCTAAGCACCTTGGGGAGAGCTGGATTTTCAATTTATGCTGGTGCCATGGCCAGCATGAAGGAGTCCTGATGGTGTCGATGTGGCTGCTACTGAGCATCAGTCCCATGTGGGTGATGGGAGGGAGCCTGGACAGAGACAGGGCAGGGTTCAGCCAGGACAGTGAGCAGGCTGTGCAGCAAGGCTCTGCAGATAGACTAGAGACACTTTTACCATGGGATACAGAAAGCTTTTCTCTCTCCAGGCTGCTCCGTTTCAACCACATACATGAGAAAGCACTTAGATCCCACAAAATGAAGAGAGGCAAGCAGGAATAACTTACGGAGCCGAAGCATTTGCACATGGATGATGCAGGACGAAGAGCATGCGTCTCCAGAAACCCTTTGACGGGTTGGGTCACACAGCAGCGCCCTGCCTGCTGCCTGTCGTGGTGTGAACAGAAGAGACCACTGTACCCCTCCTCCTGGTTTGAACCAAGGCTGCTCTGCACAAGGAGAAAGCTGCGGGGCTGGAAGCTTGGCCTTTGCTTTCCTCCACAGCCACCGATGACAGCACTGGGTTTGAGCTTGGAGGCACGAAGCCCAAAAAGCGACACCCTGTTTCTGCACTGGCAGTGTCAGGACTGCAGTCCCAGAGAGATTTGCCCTGGGGCATCAGCTCCAGGAGCCGTGAGAGATGCCGAGGTACTGCTGCAGGTGGTGCCGTAGTGCCCAGCACAAGCCAGAGGGATGCTCCTTACCTGCACCACCGCAGCGGGAGCAGCGTGGCTCCCTGCTACCCCTGGGCAGGGCTGATGGGTGCAGAGGGTCAGGTTTGCTGCCAGCTGGGTTAAGCCAGCCCTGTCTTCTACATCTGCCTGCAGTGAATTAGTCGGTCTGAGAGCAGGCATGCAAAGGGTATGGGGCAGGACACCAGACCAACACATTCATAGTGTCTTCTGAGGGTAATGGTGGCATCCCCTGGGTAAAAGAGGTGAGCAGGGCCAGGCATGGGGCCACCCTGAGCTTCCTGGTGAGGATGGGAGAGCAACACCCCATGGCTTTCCCTGTCCCTCACTTCCCCAGGGCGGTTCCCTCCTGTCTCCCTCTCTCCCACCTTTTCTCCCTCTTTCGCCACCCTATCTGTGTGCAGAAGGCCTGACCAGAGGAGCAGCCGTGCTCCTCTCCTGGGTTCTGTAACCATCAGCTCAGCCACGAGCTGGCAACGGCAGAGCAGGAGCACAGAGGACGGTGCTGGGGGCAGCTCCGTACCCCATCATCACATCCCACGTGTGGGGCTGTGGTGGAGAAAGTCTGTGCAGAGCTCTGGGTCACGTCTGCGCGATGGAAGGATGGATGGGCTCATGCCAGGGGCATGGACACCCCTGGGAAGAAGGATTTGGCTGGGAGACCGGGTACTGGGAATGATCCAGAGATGGCATGTGTGCTTGCTTTTCTTTGCAGTTCCCGTTGGAGGCTGCTGGGAAGCTGGACAAGGAAGGGACCGTCTTTGCCACAGGTGGTGTGCCTGGGCTCTGGGAAAACAGCCCTCCTGGTCTCTCCGTGCCAAAGCTTAGGCCAAGAAGAGCTGCAGAGACGACACGGCTTGATTTTCGGGCCAAGAGGGAAAACTTCACCCCCGTGGAGCACAGGGTTTCTGCTTGAAGGCAGCAGATCCTGCAGCAAGGTATCTGAGTGGATGAACAGCCTGGAGTGATGGGGACCCCAGCGCGGGGCAGAGCGAGCTGTCGGAGGGGGTTCTCTTGCTGGCTGCTGACGCTGGTGCTCAGCTCCCGCTCCCCGTTTGCCTGGCTGTACCCTCCAGCTGCTAGCTGATATCCTGCTTGGTCTGCGAGCCAGCTGGCTGTTTGGTGTCTCCTCCTCTCAAAGGCACTTCTAAACTCAGCCGAGTCGGTTGTTAATGCTGCCTTGGACTGAGCAGTGAACATCGTACCTTGCACTTCTTTCCTCTCCCCGTGCGCAACAGGTTTCCAACACCTCCAATCATCCCTTGAGTTATTTTCTGAGGATTTCCAAATCTGCCACCAATCTTTTAAATAAATACACAGACCTCTGGCATAGGCAGGAGTTCGGTGACTGCCTCAGGAAGCCATGTCCAAAGGTAATGCCATGTCCCTGCTGCAAACTGGTATTTCCCTGCTTATGGAGCCAAGAGCTGTTTCAGGCCTGGCAGCCACGTCGTGGTGGCTTCTGGTTTGTTCATTATCCATGACATCCGCTTTAAAGATTTTACTTTGTAGCATGCAGTCACCTCGCTTTCTAAGGGCCAGATTGTTCCTTGGATTTGGAAGGGGATTTTAGCCTTTTATTTTTTATTTTTTGAAAAAAAAAATAAAAAAGAAAATGAAATGGTTTTAACAACAAGAGCTGCATGGAAAAGAGATTCCTTTTAGTTCATTTGCAAACTGTGCATTTGTTTGTTTGTTTTTAATGTTATTCAGGCTTGGAACAAAGATAGAGTTTTTCCAAATTATTGTCAAATTGATTTTTAAAGGGTTTGGAGTCAACATTTCATTTGACAGTATCAGAATACTTTGCTTCAATCAAGCTTCTGGATTTTTCAAAATTAAATGAAAGGGAGTTTTGAAACTGAAGAATGTTTCAGACCCAAAAAATCAAAACATTTCATTCTGAACATGTCAAAACTGGCCATTTTGAGTGTTTTCACATGTTTTTTCTCCAATAAACAAAATTGGGCAAAATCACCATAATTTTGCAAAATACTCCAGAGCAGACAAACTTGCGTTTCTACCACAGAAAAGTTACACAAAACAAAATTCATTAATCTCCATTCCCAGTGTGGCATTCAGTGGAAAAAAAAATAATGCAAACCCTGGAATTCCAAGGCAAAAAAAGAATTAGTTCTCTCTCTGGATAAACAGTGTTTCCGCTCCTAATTTTTGTTGATAAATTGCCGCTTGCTGCATCAGCACGCCAGGCACGTGAGGTGCCGAGCCTAGCGGCATCGTGTGATTTCTGCCCCGCTCCCCTGCCTGCTGCACGGAGACTGCTGAGGTCCCACTGGTCTGCGGTGGTCTGCACTGGGCAGCCTCCCCTGCGTATCAGCACCCCCCATTTATTAGCGTGGATAAATGCCCTTCCTTTCCCGGCTGGGATCCATGTGAAGTCCACCTGCCTCATTCCGCTGGAAGCCTCAGATGAGATGTATAAAACACCTCAGCACAAATCCAAACAACGTGTCTGCCTAACGGTCGCCAAAGGGGCATTTTCCTTCAGAGCAAATCCATCACCGCGGCGAGCACCAGGCTCCGAGGGCTCAGCTCCGGCAGGCCCAGCTCTGCTGGCCGGTGGCTGCAGCACCCACCGCCGAGGTGGGCTTTATGTGAGAAACAGCCAAGCACCCTCCAGATATTAATGCTGAGAGCCCGCGGTTAATTAGCCCCCACAAATCAACTCAAGGCTAGCTTCAGGCTTGGGAGCGACCCGCGCCTGCTCTCCAGCAATGTCCTCCTGCTTCGTCCCCCCTGTCCCTGCCTCTTGGCTTGCACAAGAGGGACGTGTGGCAGGGGGCACAGACCCCCCCGGCAGCCCCCCAGCCCTTGGCATGAGCTGCACAGCTCTGCCCAGCCAGGGCGAAAGGAGCTGATTGCCTCCGCTCGCCAGCTCCCTTGCTGATTGATTTATGGAGTGGGAGATTAAGGGCTGGAGCTGGTAACAGGGAGCTCTGAAATGAATGAAATTGCAAAGAGGATTGTGAAGTGCGGCTGAGCTGCTCTGGCAGCAGCACCGAGCAGCCGCTTTGTGCCAGGCGGGGAGGACGGAGGGGCAGTGGGCTGCAGGGAGCGCTGCGACCCCACGTGGGTACACAGTTTGTCCCTTTTCCCAGTGACAAATAAGTGTCAGGTACAGATAAGAGGGTGTCACAGGAGCATCTTGGTCTTGCCTTTATCAAGGCAAGATGTGGCCACGGGTGCAAGAACCTCCGTTCTTGAAGTAGGGTTTCCTGCATCCGCTCCCTGCTCTGCGGGTACCCACGGGCACTGGAGCGTTGTTGTGGGCTTGGTGCCACCTGCACCTTCTGCCACTGGGCTGGGCAGGCACTGTAGCACCACAGGTCAATTAATTTAATGTTGTAAAGCAGTTGCAAAATCACCTTCAATCATCTGCTCTCCTGCTTGTTCTCCTGATGCCTGAATTGTGGGTTCTGCATTGGCCTTGACGCTTCCCGATGGCTTCTGTGGAGCAATGGGACAGTGTCCCTGCTGACATCAGGGCTCTCATTTCGTTACTTCCAAGGAGACCTTGCAAACCAACAGGGAGGTGCTGGTGCTACAAGCTCCATGGGTCAGGAGGCTGTGATAATGGGAGGTCTGGCTCTCCTCCCTGCATGCCAGTGATTGCATTTTACCATAAGCCCATCATAGGCAGTCAAAGGAGGAACATGGGCCTGAAGCAGGTTTCTATTACAGGGGGCACCTGAATATGTGCATGAGGTTTTTCTACTGGTTGAACAATGCCCAAACCCACCATTGGAACACTTCTTTTGCAGTCTGCTGTGTTCCTTAACACCCCAGCACCACGCACCCTGGGATCCGGGGTAAGTTTTGCCTTTCCTGTGTCCTTCAGTTCCCATGGACACACCAGCAGCACATCAATGGAAAATCAAGAAGATTTAAATTGCTGCAAACCAGCAATGAGGAAACCCAGCCAGCCCAGCCTGAACTTCTGGCACTGGAAAACTGTTGCTTTTGCCCTTGCACAGGGCTTCTGCAGCAAAGCGCCAGCACAGCGGTGTGAAGGCTGGTGAGCAGCGGCAGGGTCCTGGGGGGGTCTCGGGGCAGGGCAGCACCCTGCGGAGCAGAGGGAGCCCAGCCTGGGGTGGGATGGGGAGCGACGAACGTGCCTTTCACAGCAGCCAGCTCAGCACCGAGGCAGTCGCACGCCAGCCCTCGGCCAGCCCCGGCACAGCAGGACACAGCTGATCGAAGCCCGATGGATCGAGGTAGATCAAAGCTCCCCTTTTATCTCAGCCTCCCTTCTGCCTTCTTCCACAGCTGGAGGGCGTGTGTTCCCCTTCTTTGTAGATGCTCCATCCCCGTCTTTAAATCTTCACTTAAAGCCTCCCTTTCTTCTCCAGCATGCAGCTGAGTCCTTTCTGAGTGTGCTGTTGTAATGCCCGTGGAGGATCCTGTTCTAAAGGCATAAATTACACTGCACCGTGTCGGCTCCCTCTAGCTGAGCATCTTTTTCAGGTAACACTTCGTGTTAAGTGCACATTACCCAGTCCTGAACTGCTCCAGTATCACAAAGCGTGGCTCGGGGGACACCCTTCTGCCTGGCGTTCATTAGGATCAATGCCGACAGCACGGTCCAAACGAGGATGAAGCCTGACACCCCCCTCCTCTGTTGCTGGGGCTGCCATTACCTAATTGGATCCAATGTAACATATTAGAGTACACATTATGAGATGACACAAATTGGGTTTGGCTCTTTCTCAGCAAATGAAGGGGCCTCAGTTATCGTAATGAGCCCAGCGAGAAGGAAACGCATGGGCGGCCAAGTGATCTGCCTACAGGAGCCCCCTGGACTACGGCCTCCAGCTCAGAACAGGTCGCATGCTGCTGCCGGCCCCTTTAACCTGCAGAAGAGGGTGGAAGCACTGCTTGGGCTGCTCCAGGGCGAGGGCAAGCCCTCACAGCTGGCTGCAGCAGCAGGGCTCGCCGTTCACCAGGACCGGACAGCCCTCCCAAATGCCATGACCTCATTGTGGTAATGGGGCCTTCATGGGGGCCTTCAAAGGGGTCTGGTTGTCTGAGGAAAACAAGGTATCCCAGAATATAACTGGTGTTAGTGGTACGGGCTTATGCATGAGGCCAGTTCTTCATGAAACAGAAGAGGTTGCAGGGGACTGTTGTTGAAGATCAAGGAGAGTGAGGCCGGGCCTCAGCAGCGTCTGAACCAGCTGAGCTCCAGAGAACTCTGTTTCCAGATAGCTCAGCCCAAGGGCTGCTGCTGATCATCCCGTCCCACTGCTGCCTTGGCCTTTTGTCCAGGATACTGCAGATCCACTCTGCTCCCCTTAGGCGGGTGGGCAGAGGGCACGTGCAGAGCATCTCTCCTCTAACCCGCCTGCCTGGATCCCCCAGGGACAGGGGGCACCGTATCTGGGGGTGAAGATACTGGATGGAGGGTCTCATTAACTCTTACCATGGTCAGTCAGCATTGCCCTCTCATTCCTAACAAAGAAGCTTTTTGCTAACCACAAGCGCAAGAGTGGTCAGCCTGTGCTGTGCAGAAAGAGGGTGCTTAATGTTTACTGGGTTTAGAGTGACTGCAGATGATGGTTCATAGGCACATCCAACCTCTTTTAATATCTAGTGGCAATAAGCTCCGCAGATTAACCACACGCTGTATAAAAACTTGTATTGGTTTTGAATTTACTGCCTTTTAATTTCCTGCATTATGATTTTCTGCATTTCCTGAGTTTAATTTCTTGCATTTCTTAACTTCTCAGCCCACTCCAAGATCTAATATGGAGTATTTTCTTACCACTGATCCCAAAAACCACTGGGACCAAAAACACCACAAAAACAGCAATCCTTGAAATGTTCTACCATTTGCACCTTCATCAGTTTTGGATTTGTGTGTGTGTGTGTGAGATTTTTTTTTTTTCCCTGCAACAAAGAGAAAAAAGGCTGAAGAAAACTGAAAGCTCCAAAGCATGGCAAATGAGCTTCTGAAGGTACATGCAAAACTGGAGTTTCTGCTCAAGATGTTCCTGTCCAAGCAACAAAATAAAGAAGTTTGGTGTGGGAGGAGGGTTTTGAGCAGATACGTACTGCAAGGCCCTGCTTCTGTGCTGAAGGGACTCAGGTGCTGGGGGAAATCAGCACCACTTCCATCCCACTCATGTTGGAACTAGAAGATCTTTGAGGTTCCTTCCAACAACTCTATGATGTCTTCCCGCAGAGCTGTTGAGTTGTAAGCGGTCCCCTCAACCTACAAATCGCTCCACCTCAGTTTCTGGCCGTTATTCTTGCAGTCCTCCTGTCGTCCAGAGCTGAAGCCTGCCCCAGTATGCAGATGGAAGAGGTGCCCTGGAGCAGAAGACCTGCCCCACGGTCTGTGACACACAGCTCTGCTCAGCCCCTGCCCCGGCAAGATGAGCGCCAAGCCAGCACCAGCCTGCAAAGCATGTAGTTATTTCGGTGCAACCCTCAGCACAGCAGCTTGCAGCAGCTCAGAGCAAGAGCACCAGGTGCAGGCAGATGCCTTCAAAGTCCCATCCAACCCTCCAAGGGACCCACCGATACCTGGGCGCCCAGCCCTGCTCTGGAGACGGCTCACCTCCACGCCCCAGGGTTTCCGGCTCACAGCCTCATTCACCACGGCCCAGGTTCCCCCTTTTTCTCTGAATCACCTTTAATAGGGGAGGATAAAGTAGCAAAACCGGGGTCTTTTCTCTTCTCTGTGCAGTATTGATCCCACTGCCCTGGCTGCTGTGGTCCTGGAGCAAAGCAGCAGTTGGGTGCTCCCCGAGATGGGTCCAGTGAGGCACCAGTGGGTGCTTGCACAAGCAGGGGAGCCAGAAAATCTGACGCTGATGCACCACTAGAAGCTGTGAGCTGCCAGACAGCTCAGGCTCAGTCTCATCTCTGCAAGACCAGGCTGGGGAGCTGGGCCCGGATGCTCCCGAGGAAGACGAGGGTCTCCTGCTGAGCACTGTGACACTATGCTAAAGTGTTTGGAGAGACCTTCCTTCCCAACCCAGGCAGCTAATGGCTGGTTTATGTCCTGAAGCGTGAGGGTTTAGGTCCCCTGCAGATTTTTATCCCATTTAATGTAACTGTAGATATCCTCTGTATTCATATAAATGAATAATCCTTTCTGAATCCTTCTAAGCACTTTGCTTTAGCAGGCTGGATATTATTAATCATAATGCTCTGCACTTAGACAGCATTTTACCTATTCACAGCACTGAACAAACACTGGCTAATTAACCCTCCCCATGCTGTGGGAGGCAATTATCACCATTGATGCCCAGGATGGGGACAGTGGCACCAGAAGAAGCAGTGAGCGGGGATTTGGGACCAGTGCTGCCTCTTCTCCCACAGCATGGCACTGGGGGCACTGGAAAGAGAGGAATCGCTCTATGGTTTTGGACCTGTTTAAAACTTAGATGTCTTCTTCCCTGAGAAACGTGGAAGAAATCTAATTCTATGTCCCTCCACTCCCTCTACCCCACCCCCCCCCCAAAAAAAAAAAAAAAGACTGCCTTTTTGTACTGAAAGTGCAGAAAACTGGCAACTACAATTAAAAGCATTTAATTAACTAAAGAGAAATCAGCATTCAGAAAGAGAGATGTTCTTGGGGGCAATTTCTGTCTACTCAAAGCAATGGGGAGTAGGGGCGGGTTGAAGGAAATGCCACCAGAGCCATTCTGGATGGTTTTTCTGTGCAGCCACCGCCAGCTGCAGGGGAGTACTGATGATAATAATAATGATTCTAACGATAATATTTCTGTGCCTGCTTTCCCTGCAGCATCCTGCCACAGACGGATCCCAAAGCATGTTATAAATGGAGTTGCTGTTGACATTCCTCTTGCACAGGCTGGGCTATCACAAATGCCATGCAGCTGAGAGCCAGACTTCAGCTGTCTCTGCACTAGGCAGTTGCCAATTGCCTCTGCTGTCCCCTGAGGGGACCAAGTCTCCGAGCCGCTTGCTGGCAGGGCTGACGCAGTCTTTCCCTGATGATGAGGGACTTTGCACCCTTTCCTTCCACGTGCTGCTCCGCTTTCAGATGGATCCCCTTGGTGGAGACAAGCCGTCCTCTCCCTTTGCCCCTTGCCCCATCACACAGAATTTATTAACCCTTCCATCCCCTTGAACGAGGGGGTGGAATTACCCATGGCCAGGATTGCTGGCAACTGATCACTGAGGTCATCTCGGCAGCCTTAGTACCAAGTTCTCACTGCAAGATGAAGTAGGATGGGCAGGATCTGTCCCTCCAGCTCAAGGGAGGAGCAGGCAGAGGAGGCGTTATTGGGATGCATGCCCTGGAGCAGGAGAGCAGGCATCAGGAGCAGCAACAGGCAGAGGGGCTAAGTCCTTTTAACTGCCTAGGCATGGATCTGCTCTTCTTCTCAACAAGCTGGTCACGTGGAGAAGCATCCTCCCAAGGGACAATCACTGAGGGAAAGCCCTAACATCGAGCCCCAGGTGATCCTGCTCACTGCCAGCAACCAAAGCTCCCCTTCCCCAGGCTGCCAGTGGCTGCAGGTCATGGGGCTCAGCCGGGAGGACAACACTCCTTCCCGGTCAGATTTCACCCCCGGGCACATCTCCAGCCGAGCCAAAACTGCCCATTACTTTCCCAGCTGAAGCCCTCATTTTGCAGACAGAAGGCCGTTTATTGCCAGATAAATAACACTGCAGCTCACAGAGCCGGCTCAGGGCGGCACAGGGACGTGGAATTGCAAGTCGGGATAATCACAGGTGTATATCATATCTCAGGGGGATGTTATATCAAAGCCATACTTGCCTGTATGAAGACAGCAGCTTGGATTTGACTCAGATACCAAGTGCTTAGTGAGCATGGCTTCACTAGGCCTCGTCCCTTCTAGCTGGTTCACTTTGCTGCCCTCCCCGTGGATTGCCACTGCCCTTACCTATCCCAAAAGCTAACGCACCGGCATGTATTTGTATTGCCCCAATGTCATTCCTCTAGCTGGCAAACGTGACAGATGAACTAGACCACTCATGCTGCTGATGGAAACCCAGCACAAGCAGGAGCCAACAGAAACACTCGTAAGTCAGAAGAGATGCTGTAATTCTCACTCGCCTACCTGAAATCCCTGCCTGCCTCTCTCTGGATGAGGAATGGGGTTTCTCCTGCAGGCCCTGCCCCGAGCCCCAGGCCAGCTGACAGCGAGAGGAAAGGTGCCTGCAGCACGGAGCCTCCCGCAGCAAAGGGAAGGGAGGAGGATTGCTGTGTGGTGCTACCGGGATGAGCTCTTGTTCTGTTGGGGGTAAGGAAGTTCCCTTTGCCTCTGGCACTCGGGGAGCTCTGGGGCTTTGCTTGCTTTAACGCCATCCCTAGGAGATGAAGGGTTGCCTTCTGGCAGGGCACCTGTCCCTCCCGGTGTGGTCGGCTGGGGAGGGAGAACTCTTTCTTCCCTTTCGCTTCACAGGCCCTGCAATGCCAGGCATAAGGAGGCTTTGCAAACCCTGAAATGCCGAGGGCTGGAGCACGAACGTGAGCCTTGGGGCAGACCCTTGCAGCCATGTCCCCGCCAGCAGCCCAGGCAGCATGCCCAAGGGGCTCCGTGTGCTCCAAAGCAGCCTGCCCCCAGCAGGCAGGAGGGTTTTTGTGCACCTTGTGAGCACAGGGGGTCGGGACTAGCCCAGCACCTGGTTCTGCTGTGCCGGGAGATTTGCAGCAGGAGCTGGAATCCCACCTCAGGACCCTTTGGAGGGGAGGTGTTTGGCAGCCAGGCCACTGGTTTAGTACCTTGGAGAGCTGGCTTCAAATCTTTGCTTCTGTTCATGCTTGCAATGTGACCTGAAGCAAATTGTTTTTGCGTGCCTCAGTTTCCCCACATCATGGCAGGAATGACAGCTCTGCACCACGTTCCAGAGACCAGGGAGAGGCTGTTTGCAGAGGGTGACAGTAGAGCAGTGCGTGGCTTTTGGAAACAGTGCTTCCACGCCTCTTCTCTTCCATGCTGGGGAATTTGCTCGGGAAGCTGCACGAGAGAGAGAAATCCCCTCTCCTCCTGGTCTGCCCACTTGTTACCCTGGGAGAGTTCTGGCCGTGATGGATTGCTCGAGCGGGAAGGCAGGGGTGCCCTTTCTGTTTGTGTGGAGTGTGTCTAATATACTGATATATGCTGCATTCATCCCTTTTAAATATAAATCAATAAGCTGCTATATTTCAAAAGAGAAGAGAGCACGGGCCAGTCAATGTGCAGTATAAATGTCTTCATTCCCCGGGGTCCCCCTGGCTGGACTTAGGGCCGTAGTGCAGCCACCGAGGGAGGGGAGACGTGCTCGGGGCTTTCCAGCGAGCGGTGCCAAGAAGCAGGCAGCAGCACGTCAGGGTTTTCCCCGTGTCCGGATGCTGCCAAGATCCCCAGCTGCAGCCGCGGGAACCAGCCTGGAGCTGGCACCTGCGCGGCCGCTGACCCAGCCTGCCAGGACGGGGCAAGCTGCTCGGTGCCCCTGTCTGCACCCCTTTCTGGGCCCTTTCTGGGCCATTGGCAGCAGCTTGGATCCCTCTTTTAACTTTTTCCTTGTTTTGGTCTGCTGGATTCAGGGCTGTGTATGTGCACACAGAGTGCCACCCAGGGTGTGCTGCTCAGTTACAGCAGCCACGTGCACAGGAGTGACGGTCTCACCTGATTTCTGTCTAAGCTGCTGGGGTGTCGATGTTTTTCATGAGCTCTCCAGGAGTCAGGGACCTTGGGGTACATGTGCATTTGTGGATCCAGAGTCCAGATCTCCCTCCATCCTTTGCCCCTGCTGCTTACCTGGAAAGCCTCCTGGGCATGGGCCGTGGCTGCACCTGCTCGACAAAACCCTGCAGCCCAGGATGCAGCCCAAGCTCCCCCGTCCTTCCCAGCAGCCAAGGGCACTGTAACCATGGGCTCATCCCGGTGAGCATCATGGGCTGAGCATCTCCCTGGCCACGGGGACGGGGCTGGGCACCGGTGTCCAAGACAAGGCAGAGGCAGGGATGTCAGCTCTTCCTAGCTGAAGCTTGTTCAGGCTCAGATAACCACAGAATCACAGAATCATTAGGGTTGGAAAAGCCCTCCAAGATCATCTGGTCCAACCACCCCCCTACCACCAATGTCACTCACTAAACCATGTCCCTAAGCACCACGTCCAACCTCTCCTTGAACACCCCCAGGGACGGTGACGCCACCACCTCCCTGGGCAACCCCTCCCAATGCCTGACTGCTCTTGCTGAGATGAAATGTCTCCTCATTTCCACCCATGCAGGGGGTGACTCAGGGTCAATGTGGGGAAAGGAAAATCCCTCGTCAGTGCACGGAAGGGGCTGAATGCTGGCTCCAGCCACCGCTGTCTGTGCATGAACACGTCCACTCGTTGTTGCCTGTTATTCTTCTTGGAGCTGGCAATATTGAGGCCATTATTAACTTTACAGTAAAAATTTAAAAATAAAAAAAGAAGTAAATCCACTCTGCACAACTGCAAAATGGTTGCAGATCCAAGAGCTGACAATTATACAGCAGTTTCAGATCTAGACTATTATTTATGATCAAAAAATGTCAATTTGTATAGACTCCAACATTTCACCTACTAAAAAGCTCACCCATTAATTCACGATGCATTTAAATGCTCATTTTAGGCCAGATTTCTCTGGTTAATGCACATGATTCTCTTTCAAGTCCTTTGGAAGCCAAAGTTGAAGTTGAAAAGGAGAAGTGGCCCCTTTTCTGGAATCTTCTGCTGAGAAAAAAATGATAATTATCTCTCAATATTTTATTAATAATCAATTTCTTATGATTATTTTTTTAATGAGATGTCATTACATAAATGCCCTCATTTTCTGGAGTGCATTTGGTATTTGTAAGAGTCTGCGATACAGTTTGCATGAATAATTCCCATTCAACTGACTATTCCCAAACTGTTCGCTTCAATTCTCTGCTATTTATTACTTGAGATGTGTGGTGGGCCATGCCACTGCTGGGTTATATTGTTAATTGGAGGAGTTTTTCGGAAGAGATGCATTTAGGGTTAGCGGGCAGCATGGAGGACAGCATGCTACCTGCAGCTGGCAATGTGGATAAATACTCAGATCTGAAGCATTTCAGGATCAGCAAACATCTCCCTGAAGCTCTGGGTGTCTTTTAAATGGTCACATCCAGCAAGCACCGCACCTGGGCCAGGAGAGCCTGAGATGGCTGCAGGGCGAGTCCTCTCCAAAACACTTCTCCCATGTTGTGAGGTAACTCCAGACTTGATAGCAACATCCAAACTCCCCAGTTTAGCACCCAATTAAAAGGGAGAAAATTACCATTTGGGGATTTCTAAACACACAGACCCTTTCAGGATTCTGTGGCCCCAAAGTAAAGGGGAAAAAAAAACCAATCATAAAAGATTTAGGATTTATAAAGGCACCTTTCAGGACTGCGATACGTTTGTAGTTGTGCTAAAGAGCATCTTGGAAAGCAAATCTCATCCTTTGGTTGTGCAACGTGTTTCTTGGGGTCAGGAAGCAAACTCTCACCACCAGCAAAGGCTGGGCAGGGTTCCCCTCCTGTTTCTTTCTAACTACAAGGCTTTCAGCCATTCTCAGCGCTGGGCAAACCCCAGCGACCCTGCAAGGGCTTTTCTGAAACCAGACCAAGCATCTCAGCAGCATCTCCCCCAGCCAAAACCAGCCACCCTGGGCGACAGCCCTGAGCACCGAGGGGATGCCGCCCCCCCCCAGCACACCGTGCCCCGTGCAGGATGAGGCAGTGCCACGCTGCACCCCGCTTTGTGGGGCTGCTGGCGGTGGGGAGGGAATCCCCGCATTTCTGCGGGGGGGGCACGGGTGATAAGAGGCTGGCAGCGTTCAGTAAGTCGGCTCTGTCTCAGAGCCCGCTGCCTAAGTGAGACGTTGACAGAAACAAAAGAAAGCCCGTTAGGAAATCTCTCCCCCCTCCGCCTGGAAGAGGGCGAGGGTTTTGTTCGGGGGGGAAGCGGAAGGTTTGCATACATTTCAAGCCTCAGCCGAAATACAAAGTGCTTTTTGTGAACGCAAGAGAAAAGGACGTGAAGCAGGCAGAGGAGGAGGAGGAAGAGCAGGGGAAGGATGCCTCAATACAAAAAAGCTTAGCCTGATAAAATATTTAGGACGGGCTCACACATCAGAATATTAATGCTCTGCATTCCTTGTGCTTGCACTCTGTTGATCTTCATTCTCCAGTGACCTTGTTTACAGTATCTGAATTTGCAGTCTGCATTTTAATAAGGCCCTGAGAGAAGGTCTGAGACACAGCGTCTCTCTGAACCAACTTCAAAACCCTCCTCCGACTGGTGGAAATTTGGGAGGATGGGATATGGCTCCGGGGTGCCTGGCGCCTCGTGCCTGCCCGGCCAGCCTCGGACCGGGAAACCGGGGCACCGTGCGGGGGGGCTCCTGCATGCATTTAATTAATATTCATTCCCACCTTGTTCCCAGGCTTGGTGGGAGCCCGGTCACCTCTGCATGGTGCAGGCAGCCCCTGCATGATGGCTGCTCCCCTTCTTCTCCAGGTGACTCCAGGGACATCGACCAGCCAGCGCAGAGCTAAGCAGCTGGAAGTGATCCGGAGCCACGGTCCCCTCGGCAGGCGCAGGAGGGGTCCAGGGGTGGCCGCTGTCTGCAGCAGCCAGTGGGAGAGCAAAGCGTGTTCCTGAACCTGAATTGCTTAATGGGCTGTGGTTGGGTCTCAGCAGGCGGCGCAGGCTCTGGGGGATGCGGGACAGATCGAGCAGCCGGCGTGTTTGTCACAGCTGTCGACGGCTGCTGTGGAGATGCTGTCGAGGAAGGGAGCAGGCAGGAGGGAGCCAGGGAGCTTTCCCGGGGGATGCTCAGTATCCCAGTGCCCGAGTCCAAATCTGCTGGCCCAGGAGCCGACCTGCAGGAGCTGAGCTCTGGACAGGAGAGCAGCAGGGCACCGGGCACCTCCTGCATGGGTCCACGTCCACCCAGCAGAGGGTGGTGGCTGCCCATGGCTGTGCAGCCCAGGGCTGGCCGTGCTGGGGCCGTGCAAGGAGCTGTGCACATGGGGATCCCCCGGACTGGAGCAGGCCTGGGAGGAGGGGAACACCCAGCAGCTCCTCCCAAGCCCTGCTGTCCCAGCCCAGCTCTGGCCCCAGCAGACAGCCCTGCCCTGCTTGCAAATGGTGCAGCTGATGGTGAGGTTTGTGCGGTGCCCAGGCAGGGCACAGTGGGTGTCCTGGCACTGCAGGGATGGGTGGGAGCAGAAAAATAACACCAAGGCATCAGGGGTTTTTGGAACTATCCCACTGAAAGCAAATACTGGAGACGAGCTTTGTGCCAGTCACAGCCTTCCAAATACCCACATCCAAACCATTTGGAGGGCAGGGGAGACGCTTCCCCAGTCCCACCCCATTCCTATTTGTTCTTACTGTTGGAAGGAATAGGAATGCCCTGTGATTTGAGAAGGTTCTGCAGCATGCCTCCTCCTCACCCTACCATGTACCGTCTGCACCAGGCCTGGTGTGTGCCCACGGTGCCACAGAGGGGACCTCAGAGTCCTGGAGAACCAGCCCGGGGCATGCTGTGGTTGGTGTGCCTGCAGCCAGGAGCCCAGGCTGGACTTCCCATCCACACAGCACTTTGCACGTTTTTACTCTGACATAAATGAATGAATCCTCACAAAGCCTCTGGGAGGGAAGGGAAGATGATTTTTTTTTCTGTTTTACAGATGGGAAAATACAATGTTTAATCACTGGCAAAGCAAAGATAAGAGCTTGGAGCAGCTTTCTTCCAGCCCTACCTCTCCCCTTGACATAATGCCTCAGTGGATATGGGGCCACGCAGCCAGCCGGGTGTTCCTGCTCCTGCCCAGGCCCCTGCAGGAGACCTTCACTGCTTCACCCCTGCGGTCCCCTGGGAAAAGCTCATCAAGTCTCTCCCCTTTGACTCCTCACAGAGAAACAGCTCAGGGCAATGCATCATCTTGCCTGAGAACTCATCCTACCCTGTGGCACCCGTGGGTCTCTCCTGGGGCGCGGATGACAAGCTCCACTGCCCGCCTCCTCCCCTGCGGACGGGAGCACTCACAGCCTGGGCTGGGGAGGCTCTGAGCTGGAGCCCTGCGTGGCCAGCAAAGCAGGAGAAATTGCAGCTCTGCCTTAGGTTAAAGCCATCATCCTGAAGAGGTTTGGAGATGATTTGCAAGAGCACAGAGGGAAGTTCCCTCCTCCCAGGCAACCTTCCTTCCTTCTCCGAGGAGCACCAGGCACGAGCATGTGTCTTGTGCAGGTCCCTCCTCAGGTCTGCCTGCAGAACAAGCGCAGGCTGGTGACGTGTGGCCCTGCGGACCTCTGCTTCGCCGACAGTCACTTGTTCCCCTCCTGCCTCTGGCTTTTGGGCACTCCAGAACTGAATCTGAATTATAAAATACCATGAGGGAGGTCTTGTGTCCTCACTTGTGCTTCTGAGGGCCATTTCCCCCAACAGTGCTCTGCTGCTCACCTACCTGGAAGCGAGCGCCCTGGCCAGGGCCAGCAACGGGGCATCCACAGCCGAGCTGGGTGTCCATGCTCAGGGACCGCGTCCCTCAGGGTCGGTGGTGACCTGGCCAGCTCCATCACTGGAGCCCAGAGTATGGTGCAGGACCCATCTCCTGCAGTGCTGCAAGGCTCTGGTCCTAACACCTAGGGAAGTCCCTGTCTCCCACATACCTCAGTTTCCTCATCTGACAAATGAGTTCAATGATGCATCCTCTTGCAACATTTGGGGTTTAAAGATGGGCTTTTAAACACAGAGTAATTGAACCTTTCCCTCTTTCCCACCACACTTAACAGGGTGGGGTAAAAATTAAATGTTAGGACCAGGGCAGATAAGGACACCCTGCCCCAGCAGGGCTGGAGCAAGGGTCCTGTATGCTCAGCTGCCTGTGTCTGCACAGTTGTCAGGCTCCCTCAAAGGTCCTGGAGGAAGGGAAAGGTCATTTTATTTTTTCACATTTCCCAATAATAATCAGGCTGGAAGAAAGCAGAACTGCAGTGCAGAGAAAACACAGAAACATTTCTCGTGATTCTTTGAAACTCCTTGTCTCCCTGCCTGGCTCTGTGTATGAGCGAGGCTGGGCCTCAGGCAGCAGGGTCCAGGCACTGGCACAAAACCCCCCAAAGCATCAAAGTGTTCCCCGAATTGGAGCTGGAGGGACACGGGCAGATTCAGACCTGGCATGGGAAAGGGAGGAAGCGTGGGGCAACCTCTGTGAGGGGTGTTCCAGGCCACCCTAGAGAATGCATTTTGGGGTACCTTTTGCTCCTGCCACAGGGAAGGATGTGCTGCTCAGTGCACTCCATCTGCCCTTTGATATATATGGTGCATACTGAGGTGTGCAGAGCCAGCGGGTCCCCAGCGGAGAGATGCTGGCTACGGGTGCAAGAAATGCAGGGGCAGAACCATTTCCATGTGCAACATGGAGAAACCCTTGGGGAAAGGCAGCTTGTCTGCCTGCTGCCTGCTATGGGCTTATCCATCCCCGTGGGTTTGTCCATCCCCACGCCAGAACTCTGCCTCCCTCTCCTCCTCACCCCACTCCTCCAGAGCTGGCAGAGCCTGGGCGAGGGACGGCGGTGATTTATTTCAGAACATTTCTTGCCTGTTGAAAGCCTGACCTCAGATATGGAGAGACGACATGGGGAAGATGTACGAGTATCTCTCAGCAAAAGTGCATCAGAGAAATTGAGCGTGAGCTGCCATCAATCTGCCCGGGTGCAGCAGCCCCGTGCAGCAGCGAGGGGACCGGGGCCGGGAGGGACTTGGCGAAGGTCACCTGGGAGCTGACTCAGCCTCCGCTCCCCACGCCCGCCATCCATCACGCCGCCGGGGAAGAGGCAGGGAGCAGAGGCTGGAGGCAATCTCCTCCTCATCCCTCATCCATTCCCCTTTACAGCTTCATTTAGGAGACTGAACAGACACGCCGGCACAAATGTCACTGGGGGCACGGCCAGCGACAATTTTTCGGTGGCGGTAACAAGCCCTGACAGGCTGCAGCGGGAGAGGCATCGCCCCGGCCAGACCCCCCTGCCCGGGGACCCCAGGGACTGGGACAAGGACAGGATGGATGGGGACACGGGGACGGAGGCGATAGGAGGGTTTTTCCCTCTCTGACTTCAGCTCGTGCAGCACCAGCATTGAAAGGACAGGTCGCAGGACAACCTGCAGATTCTCCCCCCCAAAAAAGTGAGGGCTAGAATAAAGCTGAGCTCTTCTTAGGAGTTTCTGGAGGAGTAGGAATCTGAGAGGAGATTTTTCTCCCTGCTGAATTAACACCACAATATGGATTTGCTTTGCCAAGCCCCGTCCTGAGGCCAGCCGACCTCCACACCCCACAGGCAGGTTTCTGCTTTACCTCCCAGGACGGCCAGCCCCTGCAGGGAGCCCGTATTCCCTCAGAGCAGCCTCTCCATCATGCCCATGCCAGGGGAGGTCCCAGGCTGGGGCCAGCACAGCTCAGAGAAGTGAGCTCCTGGTTGAGACTGGGATGCTCCCACAGAGTGCCTGAACCTCAAGAGGAGGTTGTCAGAGGGTGGCCTGGAAAGCCAGGGTCTGAGTTCAAACCTCCATCTGTTTTGTGAAGTGAGAGGGTCCACTGCAGGGGGCTGGACTGTCTTGGATACCCAACATGGTTCAGCAGACTGCTGTAAGAGAGAAATGCCCCTTCTGTAAGCAGAAACACAAAAAAGTCCACGGTCCAGGGGCTTCTTGCTATCAAATCTTACAACTTAGCATAGACACTTCCTTGACTCCTTCAGTAACTGTTGAATGTCTTTTGATTACTCCTTGTGGAGCAGGAGGGGGAAGCAGGCCCTCCTCTGCAGGCTGGAGATGGCTCCGCTCTTCTCTAACGAGCTGCCACTACTGCCAAGCGCAAGCATCCCCGTGCCTGGCCAGGCCCCCTGGGGCTACGGTGGAGCACCATGAGAGCACAGCCCACCTGCAAGCACAGCCTCGTTGTCCTCCAGCTGTGGTGAGCAGCACACGTGGGTCTGCATCGCACCCCAGGGCGGCTGCTTCGCAGCCCTCCCGCTGCCCCCCCCCGGGTGGCATTTCTGCGTGTCGCAGTTCAGCACCCACGGCCTGCCTGCCTGCTGCCTGGGTGCTCATGGGTCCAGCAGCTCCGTCCAGCCTCCCGAGCTCCTGCTCCGTGTTCCTGCACTCATTTACGATGATGCTCTGAATACACAGGCACGGAAATGATGTTGAGTCCAACCCCAAGTGCAGCACCCACCATGCAAAGAAGCATTCTTAGATTTCGTCTTTCTGCAAAGGGCGTCCCCTGATGTTAGCAAATGGCTGGCTGTACGTTGGGAAGGATCGCACCTTTCTTCATTGCTGGAACTAAACAGAGGAGCCCGTAACCTGACACACTTTCTTGTTTAAGCTGAAGACCACCTGTAAAGTCCCTGCAATACTCCATGTTCACACCAGTAAAGCCCAGGCATTGCTCCATAACCCCAGTGAGCTCCCCCAGAGCTTTGCTCCAACAAGCTGCGGTTTCTCACCACCCAGCCTGAAGTCTCCACTCCCCTTTCATTTCCCAGTTCACAGCAGTGCCATGTGTGACAAGACCACCAGAGGTCTCAGCACCAAGCAGCCCCATTTCTCACCTAGCCCGCATTTTAGCTGGTCACCTTCTGGTTACGTCAAACTGCACCTATAAAAGAGTGCAATTTCTGCGTGTGATGATGAGAATTGTGGCCAATCAGAAGGTTTTCAAAAGTCCTCAGCCTAATGAAGATTGTACATCCCATTTTCTGCAAGAATCCAGCCCTGTCTGAGCCTGAGTTTCTCAGACTTGTAGCAAGTGTCTTTGGAAAAGTGCAAAACATTACATCTGCAGAAAGCATGTGGTGGTTTCCATCAGGCACCTCGCTGCAGTGCCAGGCACATTCATACTTCTGTGAATCTGGCCCCAGATTACCTTAATATCTTCACAGATCAGAAGCTGTGAGAGTAATTGATTCTTCACTTCATTAGTTAAACTGAACAAAGAATTAAGAATTACAGAGGCTATGCGAAACTGGTTGACCAAATACTTATTTTGCTCTGAACAGGTAAGCTTATCTACCTGTTTTTTTGTATTAAATGTGAATGATTTTGAAAAGAAAACATTAGGATTCAAAATGGAAAATCAAAACCTCATTACCTTTTAGAATTTTCTTTTGCTAAAATGATGCCACTTTTCTGTTACTTTATGGAATTTTGCAGACAGATTCAGTGACACCAAAATGCCATTTTTTTTTTTCTGGTGAATAAACTATTCATGCAAAAGAAGGTGTGCAACTGCCCACAGGGCTCGCTGTTGGTAAAGCTGAGAGGTTTTGTTGTGTCCTCTAAAGCACTGCTGTTTAACAGAGGCACTGGACCCTGCAGCAGATCCTCCAGGCTGGGTCAGTGGGGCACAGCCTTGGCCACATCCACCTCTGAGCTCTTGTGCTCAGACGCTCAAGGGCTCGCAGGGTTCTGGCACCGGGATTTGTGGGAGGAGTGGAGGGAAAGGTGTCCAAAAGGACACAGAGAAGGAAAATGCATGTCCTTGGGGCCCTGTTGGATTGGGACTCAGGAGCCTCAGCACGAGCAGGAGGCTGCCAAGAGCTGTGGGCTTGCACCCCATGCAGAACAGGAGCGTTGGGAGTGTGCTCCTCCCTTAGCATCGACACCCACATCGGGTTTCCAAGCCAGAAGCAAAGCCGACCATACTCTCTACAGACAGTGGGAAGACATCAGGACCTTCCTGCGAGCTGAGATGCTCTGGAGGCACTTGTTCACCTCTGGGGGCTGAAAATGGAGCTCGGGTCCAGCCGGGCTCTCGGGGCGCCCTGCGGCCAGCGCACCGCCGGGGTGGCAGCGCCGAGGCTCCGAGCACCACGGGGCTCTCCCACAGCCTGGCGGGCTGCGAGCAGATTGAGCTGTTTGTTTTGCCTTGTCTGTCTCTTTATACATCCCCAAGTCCCCAGTGACTCTGACAGCAGCTTCCAACACCGAAGGCATCCTTGTTTTCATATATCTGTTAAATAAAATGTCAGCAGGTGACAACACATGCTTCGTTGGTGCTGTTCTGTAATTTAACAGATTTAAGAGTGGATCAGAGCCTGATTCCACATCCACATTTAGTAGCTACTTTCCATTTTGGCACTATTTCATATGCACTCGTTGCACTGCACTGTTTGATCTGCACTGGCTAAACTTGTGTCCGATAAGCTGCTGTAGGATTGCATTCATTCAGCTACACCCAGTCTAGCACAGATGCGTTGGTGGAGCACGGTTCCCTCCCCAGCAGTACTGCCACCTATTAAATCAGACCCCAGGAAAACATGAATGAACACATGCTAGAGGCTTTCTCCAAACATCTTTCTCCAAAGCCTTGTTTTTCCCTTTTGCCAAACCCAGATATATCTTTGGCATAAGCCAACACATTCTTTTCAGTGACTCTGTTCATTTGAGACCAGTGTAATGCAATCTGGGCTTGTCGCTTAGATTTTTCAATTTAAAAATGGACTTCATATAACCATAAAACAGAATCTGAGCTATTAACGTAAGACTTTTCCTGTACTGGGAGCAGGAGCTGGGAATGTGATGGATGAGCCCAAGACCCTTTTGCCGGTCTCATCCAAAGCAGTAGCTCTGTCAATCAGAGCCCACATTCTGGGGAGAGTAGATTTTTTTCCTATCGAAGCAGCACGTAAAAAAACTACCCCTGACCTTCGCTCCCCTGATCTCAGTCTAATGCTCTGGAAGCTCTCCACAGCCACTGGTTGTCTTCAGGTGAATATTTAATTTATAAATCTTGCATTTTGTAGCTGAAGAAAATATAATATTTGCATTCTTTGTGTGGAAAGGTTCCAACACAATCTTCTAGCAATCCTTGTTTTCAGCTGACACTGCTCATCATGATTAAATACAAAACTTTTAATACCAGTTACCATGGCCATGAACTTCATTTCTATTGTGGTGTATTCACATCTCTTCTTTTGTTCGTTCTGCAGCACACGAGCTGCTGGACTCCTGCCTGGCTGCCTGGTGGTAAGTGAACTGCCCTGATATTCCCTTTAAAAGCATCAGCAGAAAACCCTTTTTTTACATTTATCATTGTAGTACTGCAGGTCTGTGAAGTATCAATTAGCTGTGTTGATTTTTCAACTCTTTAAACCACCACATAAACACAGTGGTGAGGGGCTTAACCCAGCTATCACCTTCCAGCATCCTCTGTGATGTTAATTTATTTCCAGACAGGTTATTTGCAGAACAGGAGCTGGCATTTTGACTCGCTTGGCTCAAGCTCGGTAGCTGGAATCGCCCTGACTCATTCTAAAACTTGTCCACACTGGTCACACTTTGTGCTGTTTCTCCACGGATGAAGACATTGGCAATGCAAACCCTGGTGCCATCAGAGATTGTTGCATTTTCTGGTGAAAACTAGCAGCAAACAATTGCCTAAAAGACAGCATCTTCCAAAAGGCGTGCTGAAGGTGTGTATAAACCTTCTCTTTTTTCAAACAGCCCTTCCCCAGATCCTGTTGCTGCAGCAGGAACAGAAAAGCATTAATCATCAGCCATTTCTCCCCGAAAGTCTTCTCTGCAGGTCATGGGAAATGTCCCCCTGTGACATACTCAGTTAATTAATTTGTGTCTGTATGCATGAGAATAATTGAGTCTTTTTCTTTTTTTCCCATGGTGTTTAGCAAGTATCTTCGCTCTGCCATGTGCGGGGTTAGCAGAGCGATAAGCCCACCTTAGCCTCTGCTTTGGGAGCGGAGATTTTGGGGACAGCTCTGCAGTGCGTGCTGGTGCGGGTGGCATCGCACGCTCCATCCCTCTGAGGCTGTCCTGCAGGGGGTGGCCAGCCCAGCCCCATCAGCCTTGGGCCACCCGCGTGCCCCACGCTGCGGTGGGGGTGCTGCCAAGCCCTGCACTGCCTGGCTTTCTCTCCTTGGCAAACTCAAATTGATTTCTCAAGAGCTCGTTCTGGGGCTGGAGTGGTCTGTCCCAGCGCCGTGCCTCGGCTCCCCGTCTCAGCTTGGAATCCCATCAAGGACCCATTTACCATCCCCAAAATTGCAGAGCCCAGGCTGGGTTGGTGGCAGATTCCTCTCTGCATTCACCTCGGTTTTGTATTCTTTGTGACAAACATCGCTTTCAGAGGTTCATTATCACGTGAAGTGCAGCTCTCCGCGGGAGCCGGTGCTGCGGTTTCACAGCCTCCTTTGCTCAAGTTCGCCGAGCGCTATTAAAACCATCGAGTGCTTCAGAGCCAGCTATTGTCAGAAAATAGGGTTACCTCCCGAGTGCCTCCATTTGGCTGGCAGACAGAGCAAAGCACTGTTCAGCCTTGTCCAGCTGCCCTCCGCCTTTCCGGAGGGCTCCAGCTCCGAGGGGCTGTTGACTTGGCTCGCCCATTCAGCGGTTTCTTGGCTCGCTCTGCTCCTGGCAGTACAGCCGAGCTCCGAGGAGGTCATGCTCTGCTCAAATGGATCCGTGCCCTATTGCACGACCCCTTAAGCAACACAGCATCTCAGCCCAGCGCCAGGCAGATGCTCGGGTCCCCACTCGGGCTGTCAGGATGCACCCTCTGCTTCGTGCCTCCCGTTCCTCAGCCCTTTCCACCGCACAGACGGACGTAGCCAGCCCCTTCGGTGCCTTGGTGCGCTTCATAATGTGCAAACACGCCAGAAGGAAGCAGCCGCTCTCCTCTGCCCTAGGAGGGCTTCACACTGCAAGAGGAGAGAGATTCAGATGGTCTTGGGGGGTCCCACAGCAGGGAGAGCAGCAAACGTGCCACCTGGCTCCGTGTAGGACATCCTGCCTCCTCACCCTTTCTATTTCTGTAGCTGTCACAGCAGCCCAGCACTTCCGAGCAGGCAGAGGCCGTGCGCATCCAGCCCGTCGAGCTGTCACCATCTCAGAGTGACAGCCGCTTCACATGCCGCCAGACAGACAGGGCTCAGCACCCTGCCTCCTGAACCGGGGCTGGGGGCAGAGCTGGCAGGAGGCTGAGCTCAGCTCGCGCTGGGGCTGACGGCGGGCCAGGAATTACGCACGCAGACCAGCTGCCCTGTTTGCTCACTGGCAGCACACGTTGCAGACCCAGGACTGCAGCTCGGGGAAGCTCCCTTGACTTCTGCAGAGGCGACATTTCCGCGGACGTGTCCAAAGACCTGCTGTCGGGGCAAAGCGTGTGCCAAACCTTCGCTTGGCCCGTCCGTCCGTCCATCCGCCCACCCTCTCTGCAGCTTCATGTGGCTCCAGCTGGCTCTGCTTCTCCCTTTTCCTCCCTGGGTGAGTGTGGCTGCCCTGTGACAGGTCAAGGTGGCTCAGCCACCAGGCAGCACTGCTCTCTGGGGACATGCTGTAGGGGCAACACCAGAAAATAAGGGCATGAAAGGAAAGCACTGCAGAGCAAAACCTACTGTTCTGAATGTCCTGGAGTTGCTCATCCTCAGAAGAGGAAAACAAGACATGAAAACAATTTAAAGAAAACCTTCAAACAGTCAAAGCCAAGCTGGTGTGGAGACATACTGCAAACTCAGGCAGGCAGCCCTGGACCTGAGAGCCCCTGAGCTTCATGAGCTTGTCCTTACATCACAGCCACTGACCGTGGGAATCACATACTGTGCTGGAGACCAAAGCACAGGACAGCTCGGCACGGTCACCTCTACACCATGTGGGATGTCCACAGCTCCAGCCCTACCCCTTGAACCATACCGGAGTGCAGCTGTACTGCTGGGGGAGAAGAGAATTCATTAAAATACATTCCTGTGAAGGAATAGCACTGGTATTAGAGTCTATCAATAATGATTCACTAGGCCATGATAGCAACGGAATTGCAGTGATAAAAGGGTGACAAAATATTGTAAGATATGTGCATTGAGGTTGTGGAGCAAATTATCTGATCGGAGGAGCAACACATTAGGACGTGCGTGAGGCTGTCTGCTGCACACAGCGGAGGCTACCAGAAGACACGGGGAACACACGGTGGTTTTAGCTGGACAGTCCCCTTGGGCTGGGGATTGCCCACAGCACAGTGCTTGCACACAGCCTCCCCCAGGAGTCCCTGCTGTGGCCATCTCCCCAGTCATCACTGCAATACAAGCGATTAATTATTAATGGCTGGTGATGAAGAGCAACACGCGTCCCTTCCAAATGCCCTGATGTGGATTTGCTTTCTGCCTAAAACACTTCTCTGGGAACATCCCTGAGTGCTAGCTGCTGGACTTTGGGTTCCTCACGTCGTTGCAGAGAGCTCCAGGCACAAGCACGCAATCGCCTCTGGCAGCAGCTGGGCAGAATAGAACAGGCAAATTCCTGCTGCCTGCCTGATAGCTTTGCTATGCCAGAGCCCTAAAAAGTGGCTGCTGAAGGAGTGCCCGGCCATGTGCAGTGGGGTTGGGGCAGCAGGAAGAGCTGGTCCAGGTCTCCTTGCTCTCCCCCCAAACCCTCTGTCTCCTTTCCCCAGCTGGGACACCCTGTCCCCCTCCAAGGCAGCGCTGCTGCTGCTGCTGAGCAGCCCTGAGCCGCCTCTGGCTGCAGGCCAAGCCGAGTTGCAGGGCAGCAGCAGAACAGCGATGCAGAGGAGCTGGGGAGGGGGGTCTGGCTGGGAATCCCCTGTCCCCATGCACACCCCATCACAGTGACACCCCCTTCCCAGCCCCCCCTCACCCCAATGCACAGCAGCCTCCCACTGCCGATGCCCCACGTCCCTGCCCCGCTGCCTGCTGCTCGCTGCCTGTTACGATCAGGTCCCCCAAGCCTTTCCCTTGGTGCCAGCTCGGGATTGATGGGGCTTAGGATTGCAAGCAGTAAAAACGTGGTGCGGAAACTGCAGAGCATAAAAGCTGCCCCATAAAGAGCAAAGGCTTCTTCTTTTCCTCCTTGCAACCTGTAAAACATCTAGTAAATCCCAGCACGCACTCCCAATGCGGCACAGAAACCTAATCCAAAAAGCCCAGGAATATCCCATGATTAGGTGCACGTTATGAGTAATGGTTTTAGCGAGGGCCAGTGGGAGCTCTTCTCCAACTTGCTCACAGCTTATGTGATCCGGCTGGGGGAATCTCCTGTCCTTGAAATAAAGCCACCTGTCCATAACTCATTGCTCTGCTTATGCCACAGCATTAAGGGAACACGCTGATGTTACGACCAAGCTAAATGTGTCATGAGAAACCAAGGGGGAGATGGGGAAGGAGAGAGCACCGCGAGCCACGCTGCTTTCTCCTTCCCCTAATGGACTCGATAATCGACTGGCAGTGGGAGAGAAAGTGCTCTGGCGAGGCAGTGTGTGCAGCGGGATGCTCTCCTGCCAGCATGCCATGCTGGGGAGGAGGCAGCCCCAGGGGAACAGGCAGAGCCAGGGCTGCAAGTGGGGCTGAAGGAGGAGCCCCAAGGAGCTTGGAGGTACAGGGGTAATTTGGGGGGGTCTGTACGGGATGGCAAGCAATTGCTGAAGGGGGAAAAATCACCCTCTGCCCGCAGGAGAGATGCACCGTGGAGGTTTGCTGCAGTTCTGCCTTCTGGGGTGTATCCTGCCACGCGGATGCGCCTCCATCTGCAGCGCTTTGCGGAGCTGGGAGGGAGGGTGGGAGATGCCAGGGTGTGATGCCAGCCTGCACGCAGCTCTGGCGAGCGGCACCTGCTTGGGATGCGGAGAAATAGGTGGTCCTTGGTGAAGGTGGCCATGGGAGGCAATCTCTGAACTAGGGGTATGTGCCCCCTGATCCCCCTTATGTAAAGCATTTGCTGAGGTCACTGCTGTCCCCAGCTCCTCCACGGTGGCTCCTGGAGGGCCTCAATGACATGATTATCCCTCCTTAACAGAGTATTTTCAAAGCCCAAGGAGGGCTTTGCTCACTAATCTGGCATTCAGTGCAGATAATAGGCTTTGAGAGAAGCCCTCCTGGAGTCTATTTTAAGGTGGTTTTGTAGCATGTCGTCTGTCACAGCAAGAGCCATCCTGCTGCAGTCCTCCCGGGACACGCTCCGCAGTAACACGTCCACTGCTCCCTGCCTTTGCCCCAGGTCCTGCAGGCTGGAGCAGGATGCAATACAGGGATGCCGTGCCTGGCCCCATCCCCTACAACTGCCCAGCCTTGCTGAGCCTCCATCTGCCCCTCTCCAAAAGGTTTAAGGGTTTCTCCTTCCTCCAGGTCTCCTTGGCAAGAGGGTGGAGGTGGGGAGGACACCTCCCAGCCCCGCAGCAGGGCTGCAGCATGGTGTTTGCCCAGCACCTTTGGCTGCAAGGTGTCACCTTGGCAGGGATGCCCAGCTCCAGCCCTGTGATCCAGCCTGGGCCAAGAGGTAATATGTGTCTGGCCAGAGGGTTCTTCTGTATCTGGGCAGGAGCTGAGGCTGTTCGGGAAGGGGAGGCTCTCCAGAGAGAGATGAGGACACAGAGTGCCCCCAAGGAGTGGTACACCCCCAGGGATGCAGGAGGAAAGGAGCTGTGATGTGCCCGCTCTCGCTGGCATGGAGAAATACTTGGGATGTGGTGACCCTGTGCTCTCCTGTGATGCTCCACAGTTCCAGCTCACACGTTGCCTTGCTTCTCAGGCTCACGTCACATTTCAGGCTGTGGCACAAGGCTGGGGAGAAAGGGCACAGCCCGGGGACACCTCTGAGGTAGGGGTGTTGTATCACACGCACCCCACACGGCCCTTGGCTCCCTGAAGCCTGCACAATCAGGATTTCCCAGCCTGCCGAAGTGGAGCCAATGCATTCGCAGCAGCGTGCGGGAGCCCCGAGCCAGCTCGGCACCGGGGGAAGAATGACTCATCTGCTCCTTCTGCTCCACGGGGAGCCGGGCTGGGAATACACCAGTGCCAGCGATCCTCCCAGGTAGGGGCAGTCTCACCCGAACCTCGGCCCTGGTGTGACACCCCCTGCAGCCCCAGCAGTGCCACGCAGGGGCACGCACCCACCTGGGACCTCCTTGTCCCATTGCACGCACCCGCAGGGGTTGCGCTGGGGACAGACACGGTGTGGTTATAGCCCAGGGGTCTCCCCAGCCTCACCTGCCTCACCCACCCTGCCTCTGCAAAGAGGGGAGCAGGAGGACGATGCCGTGGTTTGGGAGAGAGGCACGAGCTCCTAGACACAAGCACTTGGGCATGGGGAGCCGAGGACAGGCTGGGCTGGCGGAGGGGTGGCTGGGCTGCGTGTCCGTCCCGGTGTGCACTGCCAGAGCCGCCTGGATTTGTGGACTGGAATAGCATGAAGCAATGCTGAAAATCCGGGTTAATCTAAACCGGCTCCAAAGGCCAGCTCGCCGAGAGCTGCCTCTTTATCTGCAGTGCGAATCCAAATCCACCGCGGGCTTAACTCGAGTCTTGGCAGCTTTATGTCGGCTCTGATTAGCTCACACCACCTTCTTTGCAGCTTCCTGACCCTCTGCTGTGGAGGCTGTCTCCAGATTTTCAATATCTTATATTTACAAAACAGCGAAACAGTCCTCAGGAGGCCCTGGGAAGGGCAGCTCCCGAAAATACCACCTGGCCTCCCTGAGTGCCACCGTCTGTAAGACATGGTCCAACATCCTTTGAGAACCAGCACACTGCACGGGGCAGGAGAGCACCCCGCACCCCGAACCCCTGCCTGAATCCCACCCAGCCGCATGGAGCTGGCACCAGCCGGGCTGTTGTCTGACCTGTCTTGGTGTGGGATGTATGATAATGGGAAGGCGTCTGGGGACATTGCCTCTGACCAGAGGAGCTATGGCTTGTTCTTTAGACCTGCCGCTGCAGGTCCTGGGTCAGAAGCACGCAGCTCACAGGGCAGGCAGCAGTTGGGAAGCTGCCACCATTGCTGTAAGGAGGGCAAGGGCAACAACTGGGTGAAAAGCAACTTTCTGACAAAGAGGGGAATTCGGGGTGATGATTCCCATGTTTCAGCCCTCCAGAGCCCCTCTGCTCCTCCTCCTCTGCCCTGTCTCATTTCCACTGGCACATGGGCCACCAGACCGGCGTGCTGTGTCCATGTGGTGCTGAGTGGAGCTGGACCAGAAAAGCCCAAGGAGCTCCTGGGCTAAGCAGACTGGGCTGAAATTTAGAGAGCAAAAGAAGGAAAACCACTCTTTTCCATAAAGAAACAAGAGTTTAGACACTCCACAGGGCAACCACTACAGTCTCCAAAGGGCCAGAGGACACCCCGCTGATGGCCTTGGCTACAGAGACCCAGGAGCTGTGGTCTCTGCAGGGCATTTCTGTGTTCAGGAGATGCTGTCCCTGCAGATGTGTTCAGCTCTGCACTCATTTGGGTGCACAAACAGGAGCACATGTGAACAGAGCCCTTGCAAAGAGCCAGGGACCTTCCTGTGAGATAAAATCTCTCCCCCTTTCCCCATTTGCTTGTTAACCGTATGGCTCCAGGCCCCAGGGAAGCCAACTGGGACAGGAGATGGTGAACTCCTTACGATTACGTTGCGCTACTACCTGTCGGACAACTGGTATGATCAGTCCTTCTGTGCCACCCGGCCACCCAAACGTGTGCCTCACATTTCTCAGTAGATGGTGGCAGAGCTCTCCTTCTCCTGCAGTCTCTGGAGCTTAGGATATTGCTCTGCACCAGCCCTTGACGGTCCATTCTTGATTTGAGCAGCACGTGCCAAGGACCTGGAACTGCTTGTGGTTCACGGGGGAGGTGGGCAGGGCTGGAGACACGGAGGAGGATGCAGTGCCCAGCCTGAATGTACAATGAGACACGGCCCTCCTCGTCCAGCCGGAGCGAACACAGACACAGGGGGATGTGGGCTGACACCCCCCGTCACAGAGACCCACCAGGACCCTCAGTGGCACTGAAGCACAGGTGGCCATAAAGCCAGGAGGATTGTGTCAGCTGCTTGAATAGAAGGTGCAGATCTGTGGGTACTGGGAAAACAGCTCTGGGAAAAGCTGACACCACTGCCTGAGATTACTAACCACACCGGCCCTTCTGGGAGGTCTTCAGATGACTGTGCTGGGCCATCCCTGCTCTAGCAGGGGTTGGCAATACGCCATAATTAAGTGGGCACAAGTCTAATCAGTCTTCAGTGGCATACAGACTTGGACAAACACACTGCTAGTCCCTCATATCGCCCCCCAGCTGGAATAAGCAACATGTTAAATTATGGCAAAGCACCAGCAGGGCACAGGCTGTCACCCGGTGACTCTCGCTGCTGCAAGGAGCAGTGCTCCAGCTGAACACGATGGTCCCAGCGGGGTGAGCAGAAGGTGGCCCCAGATCGTGTCGTTTGGCACAGGAGCACCAGTGCCTTGTCCAGAGCCCATCAAGGGGACGAGGGCACCCAGCTCTGGCCCAAGGGTGTGTGACAAGGAGCATCCTCAGACAAGCGAGATGACAGCATCCCCAAGCAGTCAGCGTGCAGCCCTCCGAGAGCAGCAGCACTTCTTTCCCCAGGCTGGTGAAATACTGGTAACAAGTCCAGCTGGTGGGATGCTGCACACATCTACAGCTGCACGTTACACCGGAACAGTTTTTGGGTTCTCTTGCTCTCCCAGTCAGAAGGAGGGTGCTGGGCCCTGGCCCTGGCCAGGCTCCCCCTCGCTGCCCCGCAAAGCAGAGCTCTTGCTGCCTTTCTGCACAGAGTGCCCACAGCAGGGCTCGGGTGCAGGGACCCATGGAAGCCCCCGTCCTCCTGCCCCTGCCCCTTCCCACGCCGCCGAGAGGCCGGGCAGCAGAGGGGTTAAGGCCGCAGCGAGTCTGCACTCTCCACCATCAATCCATCCTGCAAATCTGACGGCCCCATCTCTTCAACGGGCCCAGATTGATTTCTTGACTGGGAGCAATGAGCAGCTTCACATGAAAAATGAGGCTTTGCGCCGTCAATAGAAGTTCTAATTACAACTTAAATCCAGGACATTCTTTACAGCGCAGACCAGATTTACAACGGCTTGCAGGTGGGCGTGCAGCTCTTTCTAATTAAAAGCAGCACGCATTGCAGATTGCTTCAGACGGGCCATTTCCAGCTACCCAGCACTGCAAGGGCACTGAGAGCTTCTGGCATCGAGCTTGCAAGGGAGGTACCAGGCACCCCAAGGGCACGCAGTACTGCTTGCTTTGGAGCAAAAGGGGAAGGACAGAAAGCTCCGGTTTCTTCCTCTTTTTCTTCTGTCCTGCTGCTGCTGAGGTTGCCCACTCTGGGTGCTGGATCTTGGCTAAGCAGCTCCATGTGCCCAGCACCATCCTGCTGGGTCACCTTATGTCATTTTCCATGTGCTGTGCCACTGGAGAAGGGCGATCCAGCTGGGGACACATGCTGTGACAACATGGGACTCCCCCTGAGAACCAGGCAGGGGCCCAGAGCCTGCTGCGAGGATGCTCTGTGGGGTCACCTGGAGGTGGTGGAGGGTAGATCCTAAGGCCTCTTTCCTGCCATGAAGGCACTCCCGTGCCTCAGTTTCTCCATGTCTGAATTAGGAGAAATGTCCTTCTTTCTGTCTTTCCAAGGGAGAATGGCAGGGAATAGGCTGTGCTGGAGGAGCTCTGTCAAAGTGAGGTGGTGGCATGTCACAAGCCTGGATGTCTCACATGTTGTCACTTTTGTGACACTTTTGGAAAGGTCTACCCAAAGAGGTGCTGCTGTTGTCTTACCCTCGCTATCCCCACCCCAGGGTCTCAGCTTCCACTGTCTCCCACTACAGCACGGCCCAGCCAGCCCTCGCTGCTCCTCCTGGTGCTCAGAACATCCCTGCTCCCAGCTCTGCTCCTCCTCCAGTGGAGTGGAGAAGATCCTCCTGGGCACTTCTGTCTTCAGCACAGGCTATGTGGAGCTGAGGGGGGTTACCGGGAGCAGGGAGAGAAGTGATTTCATAGGGCTGGAAATATAATTAGGCTTGCCATGGGCTGCTGCTTTTAAGAGAAGAAAATCCCTCCACCGAAAGGCTGCTGGAGGTTAGTGGTGATGAAAATGCAGTGTGTTGGAGCTCTCCAGAAATCAGCCCTACCCTTGCTAGGGACTGAAGAGATGGAGCTGTGTTTAGAGTCCAGAAGGGTGGTGGACAGCTCTGTGAAACTGATTCTCCAGAGCTTTTCCACTGGGAGCTCAGAGAGGCAGAAAGGTGAAGCTGGGAGCTGCTATCCAAGGCACCTACCTGTGTCCTGGATCAGAGCCTGGCTCAAAGGCAACCCGCTGTGCCTGCTGGCTGGGAGCAAAGAGCTGCATGTGCTAGGTGACAAGGGGAGGACAGGGGGTCTGCCCAGTGGACAAAGGCAGCCAGCTGCCACTGGGACAGAAGGGGCAGGCAGCTCGCTGCATCCTGCAAAAAAAAAAGGCACCACCAGCCAGGAGACAGATTTATAGCCAGCAGCCAGTGGGATGTGACCCTTCCAGCAGCCTGCCAGCTCAAGAGAGGCCACAGATGCCTGTGAAATGCGAGAGATAGGAAGGCCATGTTAGGATGAGCAAGAAATTGGCCTCATGACTCAGCTCATCTGGACCCGACCTCACCGCAAACAGCTGGGGGGGAGCTCGGGACATCCTGGATGGAGAACCTCAGAATCCCTCCTCAGTCTTTCAGATTTCCTGCCTGAAGCAAGATAAAATGGGTCTTGTCATCCAGCCCCTGATGTGGGCGAGCAGTTACCAAGCCCAGATGTGACCAGCCCCATCCTGACACGTCTGCTGCGATTTATCAACACTGGTGAGGAAGTCAGCAAAGTTCACACACGTGGTCCCCACTCCCACGTGGGCCGGGGTGCCTCCTGCACTGAGCTGGCCGCCCTGTGAGCACATCAGCTCTGCATCACTGGGCAAGACAGAACAGGGGGGAGCCCCTCAGAGCTGATGAGCCTCAGACCTGTTTGTTATCTCCCACGACAGCCAGGGCACAACGGGAGAAATGGAGGCTGGGACTGCTTTCTGACCCAAAGCTGTCCAACTGCTGCAAGCCTCAGGGTCCATAGGGGAGGCTCAGACTCAGGCTTTCAAGCCCTCCAGAAGATGCCCAGGGCTGCCTGGGGTTAAGCAGAGTCACCCTGCACCCTAAGGTAGGCTCTTGTGCCCCCAGTGAGATAGCTCTGGGCAGGGAAGTGGACATGGCCACAGCACAGTGGGCTGTTTTATCTTGGGGATGAAGAAAGCTGGAGGCTGATTCTTTGGGAGTCAAATGAGATTTCTGTTGGCTGAAAGAGGTGCATCAAAAGCATAATTATGTTCTTGGTAGACTTCAGCCCTAAAGAGTATGGGTCAGTGTCTTTGGAGGATTTTGTCTCTGAGCAGGAAAGGACGTTGAAGCAGATGTTTTCCATGCTTGTACCCAGTCTGCAAGGAGACCTATTAGAGAAAATTTGGTATAGACTTGTTATGGAGGATTTCTGGAGCTCCACAAACATGAAGCCATAGCTGATGGTACCATCTGCAGTGCTTATGAAGCTGAGCTGTATTTTGGAGAAAAGTTTCCATCATTCCAAAACAGTATGTGTTTTTTTCTGAGCTAACCTGCCTCCCATTGCTGTTTTCATTGCTGTGGAGTGACCTGTGCTCGGAGCTGGGTTTGGCTGCCCCCTCCAGCAGCCTCCCAGCAGTGGCTGTGCCTGCCAAGCGAGGCACCATAGAGCCAGCCCCGCAGGAGCCCCGGCTCCGGGGAGGTGCTGCAGGAGCTCTGGGGGTGGCTGAAGGGACCCCTCTGGGGGCTCCGGGCAGCCCACCGACAGCGGTGTGCTGTGAGACCTACTGATAAGAGGGAGAGGATGTTCTACAGCCGACACACATCAGGTATGCTTTCAGTGGGGCCAGGACCCTGCGGATAGAATATGTTTCTGGAAAAAGGCATTTTTATCGTGGCTTCATTGTGGGCCCCGTCTCCCAGCTGAAATCATCCCCACGCTGGGCTATGCAGAAGGCTGATAAGGAGGCAGAGAATAGGAACCGGTTTCCTGCGTTCAGCAGACAACGCCTGCGCCTCCCTCTGCCTCTGCTTTTATGTAGTTTGGAAGTGCTCTGAAACTGCTGGGCGCAGACACTTCTGAAGCAGCAGCAACTTTGCACGGCGCGTTTGTTTTATGTCTGAACTGTACATACAGCAGTGAATAGAGCTCATAAAAGATGGATGTATTCTTGTTCTTTTTGCTGGTTTTGATTTATTATTTACTTCACTTTTTTCAACTCTTCCGAAGTGCTGTAAATCATCTAAATCATTTTTCTCCTCTGCTTGGCTAGTTTCGGGGAGCTGAAGCGAGATTATTGTGCCAAGCTCCTCTGCGTCGCAGGGTTTGCTGTGGGTTTGTTAGGAAGAGAGAGAGAACCAGGAAATTTGAGCTCTTACGTCTCCACAAAGTATCTTGGAAAGACTTAAAGGTCTTCTTCCATCTGCTCATTCCATTTCCAGAGGCTGTAGTCTTCAGCCATCGCTCAGATATGCGAGCACTTGCTAGCGCAAGCAGTCTCGTCCATGTCTCTGGGTGGCTCGTGTGAATAAACACTCACCAACGGTGCAAGGAAGGTTTGCACAACCTGCTCCTTGTGCAGCTGGGTTGTCCCACGGCCTGGAGGGTCAGCTCCCTAGGCTTCACAGGGAACATGGCTGGGTCTCCTGGCATGGTGACTCCAGATATGTGGTGACATTTATAAGCATATATGCACAGGTCCGCTGCGGGGAAGCAGCTCTGGATGTGGACAGTGCAGAGGGCCTTGCTCGGGGCCGGTTGATGTCAGGTTGATGGCACTCAGGGCAGTGAGATGTCTCACTGCTCATTTGGGCTGGAGTGCAATGCCAAGGTGCTCCAGAGGCTGGGGGCACCCCAGCAAAGTTTCCTTGGCCCCATTCACACTGTGGGCAGCTGAGCAGGAGCTTCAGAGCCCAAAAAGAGAGGGCAAGTCCATGTCTACAGCCAGAACAGACCCCAGAGAGCAGGTTTTCAAGAGCATTTAGCACAACATAATGCTGTTGGTAGAGCATGGCACCCTCCATGCACCCAACTCAGACTGGTGTTCACCCATGCCATGCTGCTGAGCTGAATCCTTCAGAAAGCCACGGCAAAGAGACACGTGTGAGACCCAGAGCCTTGCTCCTCCAAGTCACTTGTCCTGCCAGCTCTTAGTGGTGTTGGGTGACTCCATTTACCCTGGATCTATAGGGTTGGAGTCCATGGTTTCCTCTGGGTTCAGAAGTCATGCACCAAGCAGGGAATAAATACAGCAGTCCAAACCCAGGAGAAGCATGGGAACATTTTTGTCAGGACCGGGGTGATACATCCTAAAACGCCAGCCAGCTCTGGGCTCGAAGGGCTGGAATCGAGGACTCTTTCTCCTTTCTGTCACTTTGTGTCTTTTTTTCTTTAAGCAGAATTCAGCTGTAGGGGGAGAAAACGAGCAGGCTGCTAATGAAAGGGCAGCTGCTGCTCTGTGTCAGGCATGTGAGACCCCACTGGGTGCTCAGCTGGACACAGTAGGTGGCTGGACACCGTTTATTTTTATATTAGAGCTATTTTCCTCTCACCCTGTCTGCTCCGTGCTCTTTATTTCTGAGTCAGTTCATCCCCCGTCAGACAGACATCGATGCAGGATGAGAGCACAAACCTTCCTGGTAAAGGCTAATTTTAGGATAAAAACTGATGGGGGAGGGGGTCTTGGCTCAGCATCCGTTAGCATAGATGGCAGAGCTGTCCTTGAGGGATGACACTGCCCACCTTCTCCTGGTCTACTCCAACCCTCCGACAAGCAGAGAGGAAATGAGCGACAGGGGCAGAAACACACTGCCTCCTGGTCACGCAAGAGATTTGTAAAAATACTCTATCCTGCCTGTCCCCCCAAAAGAAAAGACATCTGGAACTGGCTGTGTGTTTGGGAGGCGAGCATCTGGGGCTGCTTTCCTGGGCAGGGAAAACGTTGTCAGAGCACAGGGTGCCTGTACGTCTGCAGATGGGCAGGTAGGCTGCAACAAGCCAGAGCCATGCTTGAGAACATGTAGGATCAGTTGTGGGCTTGATAGGAGCAGGGATCTCTGCAAACTGCCTTTTCATGTCTGCTCTGGACATTGAGCTTCTAACATGAGTCCTCCATATCCTTAAGAACATAACCCATCTGCCTTGTGCTGGCTCTCTTTCGTGGACCTCCGGAAAAACACCATTAACTGCCTCCAGGGCTGCTCAGAGCTAAAGGGAAACAAAGCACACCGGTCCTGTGGTCCTCAGAGTGCTGCAGGGTCTGCATGAGTGGAAGAGAAAGGAAAACCTGTCCCCATCCCATGCACTTCTCCGGTGCGTTCATGAGCAGTCAGGAATACTGAAAGTCCGTAGCCCCCATTTTGGGCACAGATTACTGAATTTAACAAAAATGTCCCCACCTTTTTTTGTCCTGAAATGCCCATGGGGTCAACAGAGGGAGTCCAGTGCTGGCAGAGTCACCCCATGGTGCCACCACCCTCATGGGGCACTTTGGTACCCCAGAAGGTGCCAGGCCCCTTTTTGTAAATATGACTGAAAATGGTGTCAGCCAAGCCATTACAAAGGGTGGCACAGAGTTAGCCCCTCCCTGGAGGAGCATCTCTACCTGCGCGTGGTGTTGTACTGCCTCTGCAGCAGCCACGGGTGAGGCCAAAGCTTTAACTCTCCTTGTGCTTTGAAAGCTGCATTGCCCTGGTGTTGAACGGGCCTTAAGTGGGTATCCTAACTTCACTGAAAAAGTAAGATATTTGAGGGTTGTGCAAGGTAATTAAATGTTGCTGCTTTAGGAAACGAACTGCCCCAGCAAAAAATCTCCAGACAGCTTCTTTGTCCTAGGTTTCACAGTCCCCTAGGACTTTCCCCATGTTCCCCCCCAAATCTGTGGGTCTGCGAGGTGACCCAGTCCCAGTGCTGGGGGAGGCAGTGGGACACTGGGAGCCCAGCGCTCCCCCAAAGCTTTTCCATGCGACCCAGCCCCTAGAGAGCATCACTTGGTGCACAGCCTGGCGAGGGATGCAGGCTGCTCATACAGCCTGGGGCTGAGGCCGTGGCACCTGGCACACACAGGACAGAACAAGCCAAAACTCCTCAATCTCTCCGACTGTCCTGACCGCCTGGTGGGCTCTGCAGGACGTGTTGGTGCAGGTGTGATGCTGCAGAGCTGGTCGGGCTCCTGCTGGTGCCCCAAGCATCAGCAGAGCTGGGCACAGAAAAAGCATTTATTTCCATAAAAGACGGTGCTGAGTTAGGAGGCAGGAGGAACCCAGATTTGCTCTCAGACAGTGATTAATCACGGGCAGAGGGTGCCAGGAAAACGGTGGATTCAACTCACCTAATTTCAGAAATGCAGAAATTCAAGGTCTAGATGTAAGTTAGCCATCTCAGCTCCCTGTGGGCCGAGCAGAGAGAGACGGGCACATCCAGAAGGTGAGTCTCTGCAGAGCAAAGCAAGGCTGGAGCCAAACAGGCCTGCCAAGTTGAGGGGCTCAGTGCCAGGAGCAGGAGGTGGGGTGGCCAGAGGTGGGGAGCGTGGTGCAGGAGGGGGGCAGAGGGGTGCAGTGCAGAGACAACTGCCCAGGAGCAGGCATGGTGACAGGATGTGATGGAGGAGCAGGGCACCACGACTACATGAAGCCCTGTGGCTGCGAGTCCCCTGGATCTGCTCGTCCCCAGAGGCTTTCAGGCTGCCCACACGCCTGGCACAGCCGAGCACGGCGATGCCCTGGGCCAGCTGGGAGCGCCGTGCCCAGGCTGCTCCGTGCTGAATCAGCCTGGCAGCAGTCAGGGGCGTAGCAGGCTCCAGCATCGCATTTTAAATGCCCATAAATTTGGAAACAGAGCCAGGGCTCTTTAATCTTAGTTCATTTTTTTTCATTTGTAACGAGATAACAAAGGAAGCCAAGCGCGAGCTCGAGCCGTGAATTATTTAGGGAGGGCACATCCATCTCCGGGGGTCTGGGGTTTGCTCTGCCGTCCCGGGATGCGCTGGGTGAGCATCGGCTGGCTGGGAGCCAGCTGGATGCAGGAGCCCCCCCATGGGGTCGTGACGTCCTGCGGGCACTGGGGCTCTATTCCAGCCCTCGGGGATACAGCAAGGTACAGACAGGTCCCGGCCCCTGTGCCATGTGTGTGGCCTCCAGGACAGCTGTGAGGTCCAGTGCAGCACCAGCCCCATTGTCCTCTGCATGGGGAACAAATTGCAGGGATTTTTTCCTCCAGAAAAGAATGAGTTTTACCCCACCACAGAAGATATTCAGCAAATTCTTCCCTTAATGTAAAGCAGATACGTGCCTTAATGTAGAGAGCAGAAATATTCCCCAAAGAGTGGAAAGCCAGCAAAGCAAGGACCCACAGCAAGACGCCTCTGCTCGTGCTGTCCCTTGAGCAAGGCTGAGACCTCGTGATGCTGGGAATGAGGGAACCCAGCTTCCCCAGGCCGGGCTGGGGCCAGAGCCCTCCATCTGCCCCAGGCCCCGGCTCTGCAGGGGATGCGGTGCCGAAGCACCGGGGTGGAGGAGCTGAAGAGGGAAGCGTTCCCACCCTCGCCGGAGCCCAGTGAGGAGGATGGAGGCTCACGAGCAGCCTGGAGCACCAATTTCACGGAAATCCATTTATCTCTGCTTCCTGCAACCCTCACGACATGAATAAATGATGATTGCAGAAGTGATGAACCTGCCCCTGTTTAGGTGTGAAATGAATGTTTACAGGCATAGAATAAATCAAGTATCCCACGGGCGAGCAGCGGGATATTAAACCAAACACCTCTGTGTGTTTAGCACTTGCTGTTCAAGGCCAAGGGTTTGAAGCCTGGCCAGGTATTTCCAACAGCCCCAACGTGACGGGCACAGAGCTCTGGGTACCTGCTCTGCAGAGGCCAAAAGATCTGGAAGGACAGGAGAGGGCTCATCCCCAGCGCCAGGATGAGCAGCTTGTCTTCTGCCTTCTCCACCTTCCCCCTCCGTTCCTCCACACACCTCTCTCCCCGCCTAACACTACAATCTGCCCAGGCTCTAAGAAGTCAGGAATACAATGCAAATTCGCAAAGGATTGGCAAGAAATTGCGTGTGTGCTGGTTGCCTGTCAGCATGCAGAGTATTTCTAATCTTGTCACATAAATAATACGATTATGTAAAATATCAAACAGTTGGAATAAACTTAAAAGCCACAATGTTCTAGTCACAGACTTAATAGAGTGAAGAAAAAAAAAAAAAAGTAAAATCCCTTTCTTTTCCTGCGGCATTGAGAGGAAATGGCTCCTCACTGCATCAACTGGAACCAACTGGGTATGAGGAGGTGGGGACTGGCTGGGGAGCCCATCCTGCTCCCTAGGACAGCCAGACATGGACCCAGCCTCAACCAGGCAGGACTGATGGAGAGGAGAGCAGGAGCCTCCCCCAAGGTCGCTGGGGACTTCAGTAACAGGACACAGGGACGGTGCCCCCCCGCCTGCTGATTTGCCTCACCACATCCTGGAGCCCTCCAGAGCTGTGCTTCTGGCACTGCACATCCCCTTTAACCATGGGAATTATTCAGCTGAGATGCAAATACCAAAGCAAAAGCCCCCTGAGCCATCTGCCCGCATTGTGCTGGTCCTTGTTCCCCCCCACGCAGCCCAAGAACCAGGACATGGAGGCAGCAGGGGGGGCCTGCCCCCGGCACAGCTCCCCCTGGTCCCTTGTGCTCCACATCCCCATCCCCGCACGTCGCACTGCCCGCAGGGTTCCCAGCATTGCTGCAGGATGAGAGAGGAGCAAACGGTGCCCAGGGACCTGCCGGGAGGGCTTTGCTGCTGGCCCTGAGATCAAACGCGGCATGAAAAGCCACCATCCCTTTGTTAGAGCTCGCTAAAGAGACCGGGCTGACTGAGCTGGGAAGCAAAATCCTCTCTGCTCCCCCCACAGGCACAGCCCTGGCCTGGCGAGCTGGGACCCCTTGTGCCCATCAGCAGGGCGTACAGACCCCTCCACGCGGGACCTGGAGCCATAGCACCCCCGAGGTCTGCCCAGAGCCTCCCCCCAGCCCACGGAGACAGCCCCGGAGCAGACACGGGCGCAGCCACAAGGCTGAGCTCCTTCCCTGGCTGCCCCTGGTGAGGCACGGAGGGGGGGTTTCATGGTGGGGACCGCCTTCATTGCAGGCACCGAGCAGCCATCAACTGCACCCTGCTCACTGCTGGGCTGGTAACTTCTGCCCTGCAAGCAAAGGGCTTGGTACCTGGTGGGTACGGACAGGGCAAAGTGAAGCCCAGCAGGGTTTGGATGGCGAGTCCCTGCCCTTCCCATCCCTCATGGTCCCCAGGGGAGGTGCTGCAACAGAACGGGTGAGATGAGGGGCCTTTGGGCCAGGAACGACCACCACTGCCTGCTGCAGCATCAGCGCTCAGCCAAGCTCTGCTGGCTCTCTGCAATCACTGCTGCATCTCCCATGAGTCTATCACAGCCAGATTCGCTGCTCCCAGACCTTGACAAGTTCTGGACACCCCTTGCCTCAGGACAAGGCCCTCGCACTTCCCAGTCGAGCTCTGCAAACCTCTCCAGGGCTCAGCGTGAGCTCCCTCCGCTGCCCCACCGCCCGCAGTGCCCGGGCTGCGAGGGACACGCGGCCGAGGCTGGTGCAGGGACGCGGCCATGCCCAGGGACTGCTGCTGGTTCGCAGCTGTGTGCCCTGCTCGGGGCCGCGTGTAACCGAAGCACTGAGCTGCCCCTTCTGCTTAGGGAAGCAGCGGTGATGAGCCTGGCTGCGGGCAGCTGGGTACCCGCGACCGAGCACGGGCGCTTCCCCTGCCTCCCGCTGCTCCCACTCGCGCCTCGCTCCCTCCAGTTTGCCCTTTCTGGGTGGGAAGACAGTCAAGGCCACTGTCTGTGCTGCTTATTTAATGAGAGTTTCTCTCGTCTGGCCTTTTAAAAAGAGGGAAGAGAAATTGCTGTCTTTGTGGCACCCTAAAAAAGAAGGAGCAGATGCCCACCACGGTTTAATGGAAGATAAAACTGGGAAAATGTGTATCCATCTCCTGTGCTGAGCAGACCTTCATATTGGGGGCCACATATCTTTGAGTGAACCCAGTCCCTAAGGACTCCTTCTCCTTGACCATCCCTACAAGGATCAGCCACCCCAATTTTCTGGGCTGTAGCAGGCTGAGACCCGCCAGCTCTTTGCACAGGCTGCAGTCCCACGTCACTTCCCAGCTGGGCCTCCTTGGATCAGTGCTCCAAGAGTCCTGGCCTCGCTTCCACATCAATCCCCAGAGGAAAAGCCCTCTCTGATGCCAGATAGCTGCACCTGACGCCCACATCTTGCCACTGTTGCCACAGTGCCCAGGGGGATGCTGGCTGGGGGAGCAGCTGCCTGCTCCATGTGCGCTCCTCTCCTCCCAGCTCTCTCCTCCTGGTGCATCTCCCCAGGCAAGGCAGGGTGGTAGAAAAAAAGCCAGAGCCCTGCCAAGGCAGCAGTGTGTCCTCCAACCCCTCCTCTTCCTCCACTGGTTGCTCTTCCCCGATCCCCCACACCTTACAGGCAGCCCACAGCTAGAAGCAGATTCTCTTCCCACCCTCCTTGTGATCACATCACCCCCCTGCGTCCCCTTTCCTAGGGCTGAAAATGACTTTGAATGACAGGACCCACAAGCTCCAGTGTCCCCCTGTCTCTTTCTCCTGGCCCTGTGCCTGGAGGATATTTGGGACTTCCCACTTTGCTCACCTGTGAAGCTCTGCAGCCTGCAGAGCCCTCCTAACTCTGGTCCTGGTCCTCTGAGGCTTAAGGCAGCTGATGGCCATCACTGGGAATTGGGGTTTATTTTAATTCACCTGAAATTGTGCCATTTCTACCCAACTCTCTGCAAACATGCCTGGCCTGTGCGGTCTCTCTGCTCAGAGCTTGCTCAGCAGGGCCGTGCTCCAAGGCCTGTCCCCTGCTCCCTCGTGGCTGAACAACCCTGGTACTGGCCTCGTGCAAGCACTGCTCCATCCCCTCAGCTCCTGGCACGCAGCTCGTTCCCTGCACATCCTTTGCAGCACCACTCCATGGGCACGCGCTGGCAGACGCGTGCTCCGAGCTGACCGAGACCTACACGGCTGTGAGCAGCAGGTAATGCAGCCTGCAGGGCTCGGAGCATGGGCACAACGAGCCTGGATGCACAGCACAGCTGCGCATCCCATGGCAGAGGGTGGCACCTCTTTCCTTCTCCTACCCCAACGCAAGGAAGCCTCCTTCCTTTTCTCCTGGCAGGTTTTTACTCCCAGCAGTTTTTCCTCATCTCACTTCACAATGGAGAGCAGTCCCAGGATGATGTTATTAGAGTTCTTTAGAAGCTTGGCCAATAACGCTGAACTGAGAAATTCAGTTATTTCCAAAAAATGTGGGGGAATAGAACACCTCTGTGGTTGTCAGTGACAATTCATGGGGCTTTCAACACACAGAGAGAAGAAATATTAAGTCTCACCTGATCCCACCACATCACCCTTATGTTTGAGGCTCCCTTCCAGCCTAAAGCCCAGGGCTATAAATCAGAATATTTTAATGAAGCAGCCTGGCCCCAGGAATTTTTTTTCTCCCACCCTGTTTTTCTCAGCACAAGTTCTTCACCAAAGCAGAGGGAAAGCCACAAAGTTTTCCCATCTTACCAACTGCAATCCTTCAGCGGAGGAAGGAAAGGCTCCAGCCCAGCTCCTGGTGCTTCTTCAGCCCCACAGCCAGCCCCAGCCCCACCAGCAGCTCCCCTGGTCTTCCCTCCTGGCTCACCATGGAGCACCTGCCTCCCCAGAGAGGAATCCCTCCCCACAGACATGGGGTGAGAGGACAAAGCCCCGAGCATCTCCTGGCTTTTAGTGGGCAGGCAACCCCTCTACTGCCCTACAGAGCCCAGATCCAGCACGGGGCTCCAGCATCTCTCCAAGCACAGAGCCATTGCTGTTATTCAAAAAGAGGAATATCTCTCTCTGAGCAGGAAAAAAACATTTCCCAGCACCACCTCCTCTCCACGTTATGAAGAGATACAGCTCAGTGACTCTCATCCTAGCCAAGGGCAGTACCCCCATGCCAGTTAGCAGTAGATCAAGCCCAGGTTTATTCAGCCTCCCGCTAATCCCTTTGCAACAAGAACCACCTGCAGTCTGGAGCCCAGGATTTAGCAGGGATCAGTGTGCAGGTGTCTCTGATTTGATCATCCCTTTGGAAACAGCCGTGCTCTGCAGTCCAAGTGAAAATCAGCCTGGAGCAAGGGAGCCGTGACAAGGGACAGGTGGCAGGACAGGGTGTCTGCAGGGGCACCGTGAGCAACAGAGCTGAGGCTGGTGGTCTCCCCCCTCAGATGTTTCTGAGACACCAAAAAAACATTGGAAAAAGATGGGAAAGAAAGGAAAAAAATCTCTTATTTTTAAGAATTCTCCAGTACTTAAAAGCTTGAGACCCACAGGGGAAGCTAATAAATTTTAAATAGTTTGGAGAGTTGAGACCAGCAGTTTAACTTTGTGCGGCTGCTGAGTTGTTTTCCAAGTGTATTTAATGAAACCCTTCATTATGTTCAGATAATTATGATCTCCGTATTTCTGTTGCTGCTCGAGTTTACCATCTGTGCTCACAGGTACACGCTCTGGCTCGACACAGTGGGTTCTGCAGGAGGTGCTCACACTGGGCTTCACCAGCAGCCCGTGGGGCTGTGGGGATTTTAGGAGGTCTGGTAGTGCCCCTTGCTGCTCCTGCCCAGGAGCCGCGTGGTGCAGCCACCAGCCCACCACTGGGGACGTGGCAAGGACCGAGACCAGCCCTGGGGGCTTCAGCTGAGCATTCCCCAGGCCCCCTGTGGGCATCCTCCACGTGTGGAGTTTGTCTCTTGATGCTCCTCTGTGATGGTGGTGGGGTGAGGGTTCTCATGCCAACAGGACATTTGGGGTGAGGGCAGGACCCTGCCATCCCTTCTGCTCTTTACTGACCTCCAGTCTGGGCAACTCCGTCTTGGAAGAGGCTTTGGCTGCCCAGGACAAGCTCTAGGCTCTGCAGCAATGGGGCTTGCTTTGATGCCTGCAGCTCCCTGCAGCAGCTGGGGTCCCCAGCCCCTGCCTGTGGGCTTCTCCCACCTGCCCACCGCATGCCCTCATCCCAGGCTGATCCCCGTGGGGCACCCCCAGCACCCCGAGGGAGGGAGGCAGCAGCAGAGCTGTGCCGCCAGCTGCTCCCGGCCGCCCCCACGGATGTTCCTGCCCTGACCGCAGGGCCCGTTGCTCACCCGGCTCTTCCCCTGATGTCTCGGGGTGAGTCAGCCCTCCAGGGCCAGTGGTGTCTGCAGAGCATAGCCCCAGCTCCCAGTGAGTCAAATTTAGAGCCTGCCCCAGCTCCCAGCCTGGTGGGATAGTGTCTTCCGTGTGCTTGCATGGGGATGGGGAGACAGGGGATGCTCAGCTCCTAGTCCCCAACACCAGTGCACAGCATCCTTCTGGATGTTGCCTGGCAAGTCAGGGTCGATCCTGCCCCAGGATGTGAGCTGGAAGCGCAGCTCCCTGGACCTGGCATGGGTCAGGCTGGTGTGGGATGGGAAATGCCCTGGCCCTGCAGCTGGCACGCTGAGGTCTGCAGGATGGCTCTGCTCCAGGACCGGGCAGCTCTGCTCCGGCCGTGGTGAGCAGCGATGGTGGGAGCGTGGCAGCCTTGGGCTGTTTTGTAGAGGCTGAAGGGAAACAGCAGCAGGAGGCAGAGCCAGTGGTGAGGCATGAGAAAGGGGACTGCAGCCCTGCGGGGGAAGGAGGGTGCTGGAGGACCGGGTGCTGCTCTCCCTGCCTGCCAACTGGGTGCTTTTCCCCAGCTCTTAAATGTCAGTGATGATGTTTCCTGCCCAAGCCAGCTCTTCCCCTTGGGGACCGGCCAGCAGGGTCTGTTTTATACCCACTCCCAACAGCTTGGGTGGCTTGGGACTGGGGCTGCCGCCTGAGCTGTGCCAAGTTGGCAGCAGCGCCGAGCTCCGCAGCCAGCTCCTCTTGGAGCCGGCACCCGCTCGCAGCGCCCGTCGGCTCCAGGGCTGCAGCTCGCCCCTCCGGGGTTTCCTTCCACAGAGGGAGCAGCGGATTTCCAAAGTGGTTTAGGAAAGTCACAGGTCAGGTTAGAGGAAGGACTTGAGGACCCCATGTCTTACCTTGAATCACCCTTCTCCTGGGGTGGGCAGAATGGGGTCCCCTGGTGCAGCCTTGGGAACGTCACTGTGGGAACTCTGCATCCCCCAGGCTCCTCTCCTTAAATTGCAATGGGAGGCATGGGCAGTCGCCAGCAAAACCCAGGAGGAATCCAGGCTCCCTGTGGGTGAAAAGCCCAAAATTTCTGCTCTGTGGGCGCAGCGCCCGCAGGGACCCGGCTGGAGGAGCTCCTCTCTCTGGTGGCCACGAGGTGGTCCAGGGACCCTGGTCCAGGTGGCTGGAGCAGAGCTTCCCCACATGGTGCCCATGCGGTGCTTGGCATAGCAGGGCCCCTGCACACAATTGTCACTCTTTTCCTTCCAGAGCAAAGACTGAACGTAGCAGCTCCGCTCAATTCCCATGTTCAGCTCAGAAGACATCTGCATGGCTGCAGGCACTGCGCTGGGTGTTCGGAGCAGCACCAGGGTGTGTGGGGCGGGGGCTCTCATTGCGCTTGCATTTATGGAGCTGCGAGTTGGCTGAGCGGATGGCTCTGCCATGGGCTGCGGGTGGCGGGGTGTGCTGGCCATGTCTGGCAGGGAAGGGAGTTTTGGGGACAGCCCCGCTGCTGGCCGTGGGTGTAAGGCAGCTGGTGGAGCTGGTTGAATGGGAGGGTGCATCATGAGCTGGGGGTGCTGCAAGCTGGTGAGGGCAGTGTGCATGTGTGTGCAGGGGACAGCGTGCAAGGTGCAGATTGGGGTAGCAGAGGAGTCCCGGGGGGGGGGGGAAAGTGGGGGTCAGCCTAACCCATGGTTTTAGAGGGGCCTGGGAGGGAAGCGTGCAGCCCAGCCTTGGGACAGGGACGGGGCAGCTGGCAGCAGGGCGGTGCCACAGGGCTGGGGTGTGACAGCGGAGCTGTGCAAGGCAGCCTGGAGCGGGTACATCTGCAGGGCAGAAGGGCAGGTGGGGTCCTCGCTGCCTTGACTCTCCCTTCACGCTCCCCAGGTGTACAATATCCCTCCCCATGTAAAGTGCCATCCCTATCCCACTCCCTCCATCCCTGTCCTGTGCAGTGCAGAACATCCCCTCTCCTCTGAGCCTGTCCCCAAACCATCCTGTCCCACGTGTGCCCTGCACCGGGATATTCACCTCCAGCGCCTGTGGCACACAACTGCTCACCCCTTGCCCGCTGCCCCACAGGGCCGTGTCCCTCCTTGAGCTGTGCTGCCTTGCAGAAAGGGCTGTGGTGCAGGAAGGGACGGGGTCAGGCTCTGTAGTGACTGCAGCCAGCAAGCCAGCCACAACGGAGTTCCTGCAGGACTTGGGGACCCGTGCTGGGTGGTGGGGATGCCCCTGCCCGGTGGGGACTGGTGGGAAAGGGGAGCACTGGGCACCGTGAATGTGGCTTCAGACACCAGCTACCACTTTGTCTCATTTCAACAGGGTTCCCATAGTCAGGATCCCCAGAAAAGGTCCCCATCTCATGCTGGAGTGTCCCGGCTCCCTAAATTGTATGGGAGGGGAAGGGGTGACAGAGAGGAGATGGAAAAAATGCCCGTAACGTGTAATGATCCTTTAATGCTCTCTCTGGCCCTCTCCCAACACATATGGGAGCTGGATGAGCCAATTAAACCGACACCAATTAAATCAGCATAAATCACATCCCGTAAACCAGAGGTGGGGCTCAGGCAAACGCCCCCGCTGCCAAGGATGCCGGAGCTGGCCTGAGGCTGACCCGCACGGGCGGCTCCCATCCAGCTCCGGGGGGCCAGGACGTGGAGGTCCCACGGGGGGAGGAAGGGACGGGTGCGACCCATGCCAGCAAGGGAGAGGGGGAGCAGGCTGGTGGGGAAGGGTGTCTGTCCCTTCCACCTTCCTCCCCATCCTCTAATAAAGCGTTATTTGCTTGGATGCCAGCCAGGCGTCTGTGCTCACCTTGGCTGGAAGAGCCCGGTCCTGCCCCTGGGCTGTGCACCCCCCGGCTCTCACCGCCCGGGGACAGCAGTTCAAGGAGTCCACGAAGCCAGGAGAGCTGCTACAAGTGGCCGCAGCTACCTGTGAGTCAAGAGAGCCCAGTCGCACCGCAGATGTCTCAATGTCAAAGCGGCAGAGCGAGGTCTGGAGCGCACAAGTGGAGTGGCAACTCTTGACTTAATCCAGAGAACTGTCACTGAACCACAAAGGAGCAGGGACTCTAATTAAGTCCCGCAGCCCTATGGGAAGTATCAAGCCAGAAAAACAGTTCGAAAGCTTTAGGCAGGGTGATTTTAAACAAATGAGGAAGTGCCTTAGAAACAGCTTAAGATGAAAGCTACCAAATTAAAATCCTTACAATCAGTATGGAGGCTACTTATGCAACAATCTCCCGAGGAGGAATTGGAATCCCAGAGATAAAACTCTAAACAAATAGAGACAGGAGATGAAGAAAAAAAATAAATGAAACTTGGTCAAAAATTGATATACAATGGGCTGCTTGAGCCGAACAAGCTGTCTTTGAAGAAGAGAAGTCTAATGTCATGAAGGGTGCTTTTGCAAAGGGACAGAAAGCAATGTCAGGTAAGTAGGGGGAGTGAGGATGAGGAGGGTATCTGGGTCTCCAGTAGGTTTGCAGCAAGCAAAGAGCTCCCCCGAGCACGCAGGAGTGTGGCTGCTGCTGTTGGTCAGGCACCTCTTGATGCACAGGACCTCTGCATTTGGTCTCAGGAGGTTGGGGTGAACATCACAGTCCCTGTAAGAAGTTTTGGTTTGGGTGCAGAAGGTCCCAGCAGGGCAGCTCCCCATCCACGGAGGGAGAGGATGTTGCCCTTTCACTTGAGTTCCAGGCAGGGCTTGGTGGGTGCAGATGGTGGCCGGTCCCCCAGGGAAGCTCTAGGAGAGGGCAAACACAGCACGAAACCTGAAAGTCGCGATTCAAACCTTGAGCCAGCCCCCAGCTTTTAACACAGTTCTTGGGCTGCAGGAGCTGGGAGGCAGAGGCTGGTGGGCAGGGAGGTGCAGGCAGACGGGGCAGTGCAGAGACGCAGGAGTGCCCTGGGGGGTTGCATTTGCCCAGAGGGTCCTTGTCTAGACAGAGGAGATGGTTGGTCCCACAGCGACTCACAGCCCCGGCGTGCATGGCTTGCACACTGAGCGGTGTGCGCCGGTGGCATCCTCCAAGCCTGGGGTGGTGCTCCTGAGCCCTTCAGAGGTACAGAGCGGCCAGGGCTGAGGAACTCATCTCAGGGTGACGGTGTGCTCGGCTGCCTGGGGACACCAACGGCAGCAGGGTGAGGCAGAGCCGATGACACAGGAATCAGCTGGGTTTCTGAAGGACGTGAGGGCAGAGAGATGCCTTGAGAATTACCCAAAATTCACGGGTGACTCCTGAATGCCCGGGGCTCACCACATGCTGCACAGAGGCACGACCCAGCTGTGCCCTGACCTGGCAGCAAGGTGTCGTGGGGCAGGCAAGACCACGAGGACAGGGTCTGGCGTGGTGGTGGGACAGCCGCCACGCTGGGGCTGGGCTCGCGTTCAGCCCTGGGGCCTGGGCACCACCTCCAGCCATGCAGAAAGCTGCTGGGCAGGCGAAGGGGACGGCGCAGGGCTGGGTGTGCAGCTGAGCGGGCAGACTGCCTCCTCCCTGGCCCTGTGGCAGGGACCTGAGCTCCCAGCAGCGGTGAGGGGAGGCTGGAAGCCCGGCGAGAGGTTCCAGCAGCACCGGGGGGGCCGTGCCTGTCGCCAGGCTCTTGCACGGCAGGTGAGCAGGGAGCAGCTTCGCTTCAAACCCAGCCGGAGCGAGCTTAGGAAATTAGAAGGAAGGGGGGCAGGGCGGGATAGAATAAGCTAAATAAAACCAAATAAAAATAACCCCCAAACCCTCCGTTCCTCTTTGATTCTTCCAGTGTTGTTTTTTTTTTTTTTTTTTTTTCACGCCAAGATTACTAATTGTCTAAGCATCTCAATTTGCTGGTTTCACTTAATCACAGACACTTTGGAGATTATCAGCCTTCCCCACATGTTCGGTACCTTGCTTCCAAACTACAAGACGCACGGGGAGCAGCCAGCAAGCGCCTGCAGGAGCGACAGCAGCAAAGCACCGGCGCTCGCCTCTCCCTGTTCCCCTCCGTCCCTCCGGCTGGGCTGTCAGAGCTTGATTGCCTCTGAAACCGCCGCGTCTTCCCCCAAAGTTCCCGAGGACGGGGGGCCGCGAGGAGCGATGAGGGGGGGGCTGGGGGCACCGTTGGCAGCTCCTGGCAGCTCCCAGCCTTTGATTTGCACAAAAGAAAGGAGGGAGGCTGGGGGAGGGAGCGGATATGATTTATTCAGCAAGTTCCTAACCATTTTTTTTTTCTTCTTCTTCTTTTCCAGAGGCTGTGAAATAACTGAAGCCGACGGAAAGGTGAAGTGCTGGGAGAGATGAAGGAGGCGCGTTTGAAGGCATTTTCTTCTTTTTTGTCACATCTCACCGCAAAGCTTTTAATTCCTGGAGCTCGGCTCCTTCTTGGAAAGCCTGAGCTGCTGTGACGGAGGGGGTGGGCTCTGCAGGGTGGGGGTCCCACCAGCTGCGACAGGGGCAGGAGGAAGGAGGTCTCAGCCCCATCCCCACCTCTCGGTCCCTGGGACGTGCCCAGCAGAGCTCATGCACGAGCAGCCACCGAGGAGGAGGACACATTCCCTCCTGGTGTCACCAGGCCAGGCGGTGTGTAGGGGACACATCACTGACCGCAGGGTTGCCGTGAGTGAGGAAGGACCCAGCAGTTGGGTGGTTTTTTTCTGCACCCATATAGAGTTGCCATAGTCCGGGTATCAGCACATCCCTCTCCCTATCGGAGGGTTAGCAAGAAGCATCAAACAGAATTCACAATGTGAGAAAGCATCTGAAATCAAATTTTCTTCTTTGGAGGGGAAAAATATCTTTTTTTTTTTTTTTAAGGAAAAACGGTGATTGGAAACTTGACTTTTCCTTGTACTGAATTTGTCTGCCTTGGGATAGCTATGTACTCCGCTAGTCCTACTGCATTTTTCACTCTTAAATAATGGAAACCACAGCACAACTCCAGGAGCAGGGGTACCTGGGGGAAGCATAATAAAATCGCAACAACAGAGATGCCAGCGCCAAACCCTCGCAGCTCTCCTGGGGTGGTGAGGGTCCTGCTCAACCCGTGCCCACCAGGCACCCCTACTGGCTTCCCTGCTCTGAGCATGGGTGCCCTGGGGAGGCAGCTAAAAGAGGCCCCATCCTGCAGGACCATGGCTGCGTTTACCCATCCATCAGCACCCAAAAGAAGGAATTTTCTAATTATCCTTTTCCTATTTAAAATTAATTTAAAATAAAGAACCTTTTGTTGCAAAGGTCTCAATCACAACCGGATCCTTCTGGGGTCTGCTTACAGACGCAGTGCCCCTCCTGCAGCCCCAGCGGGGACCTGCATCTCTGAAATCCCTACCCCTTTCCTAGGGACCCTCTGACACAAACCGTGGCAGTGCTTTAAATAAAACCACCAGAAATGATTCACCACGAATGATCATGGCTCTTTCTGACTGCGCTGGCAAGTGCCGCAGCCCTTCTGCACTGCCACCAAAAACACCCTCACTGCGGGAAGGCAACCTCCGTCCTGCAGGAAGAATCATCTCTTGCATGATTCAGGGAAGGTTTACTTTCTTCTTTTTTTTTTTTTTTCCCCATTTGCGAGTTGCTGAGAAGCCGATCCTGATTTCTGCAAATGAATTTGTTATCTGCAAGTGTTTGCTGAATAGTTTATGCAAACAAATTTCAGCCCATAGGGTGTTTGCAAACTGTTCATTTCATGGTATGTGATTAGTAGAAATGGTCAGAAAATGGGTGCAAAACAAATTTCATGAGCTGTTCTCAACACCCAGTCTCCTTAAGCATACATTTCCATTGCTGCTTTTTTTCTTTTTTTTTTAATGAAATTAGAAAAATATTAACCAGCACAATAATTAGTCAAACTTCTCATGCTTTGTTTCTAGGTAAAACCTCCAAATGGAAGGTTTCTCCTGCCTGGGTCTCACTGCTCTCTTAGGGCTCTCAGTGCCCACAGAAAGAGCAGCCCCTTCCGAAAAGCACTGAAAAAGAGAAAGCAGAGCTGCTGGTGAACCCCACTGAAGGATGAGCAAGCAGGGATAACGGCCAGGCGGGGGCTGGCTTGGAGGTCTCTGTGGGTGCTGCACCTGCAGACCTCAGCCAGCCCCGCCAGGAGGAACCCAGAGAAGAGCTGTAAGGGATGAAATAAAAATTCAGGGAAAAGCTCTGAGGTCCTGATGATAAACCACAGTCAGAGGTTTGGTTTCTGCTCAGTGATTACTCCAAGAATTCCCAACAGAGCACGGTGCCATGATCTGGGGCATCCTCTCCCCCCCAAAAAAGCTCAAGTGTCCCATTTGGGTGGTTTTCCAAGCAAAATGCTCCAGGTGTGTGCAGGAAGAGGCATGAGCGAAGGCCAGGAGCAGGTCCTGGTGCTGGGTCTGTGGTGCAGATGCCAGGTCTGCCATGGAGATCCTCCCCCAGCCCTGGGTCCCAGCACTGCTCTTCACTACCAAAGCATTAAATGGAGCACCCTGCCTGATGTCCCAGAGGGTTCAGCCACCCCACGCCCCCGCCCCCCCTCCCCGAAATCCCTGCAGCACCGTGCTCACTAACGTAAAGTGTGAAATCTGTTAGCTGCAGAGCTACAGCATGCACCCAGCACTGCCACGGGGGGCCACCCCCCCGCACCGGGGTGGACGGAGATCTGCCCAGACCGGAGATCTGATCCAGGTCCTGAGTGACCTGAAGGGGAAAACCCAGAGGGGAGGTCCTGGGGCAGCTCAGCCCAGACCTGCCCAGACCCCAGACCCCGTGTCCGGAGCACAAGGGGGGCTTGGAGGTGGCACAGGCAGCTCGGAGCAGAGCCGGAGGCTTTCCCCGTGGGTTTAACGGCGCTAACAGAAAACGGTGCCCGGAAGATTTATTCATTTAACGCATCTGGTAATTACATTTCGGCAGGTGGTATGTGGGGCCTGGATTCGTTCCACACACACCAGGCTCGCGAAGGCTCCAGTCCCACGTTTGATAAATCTCAGAATAGAATAAATAAATAAAATCAACAGTCCCCAGCTGCGAGTGCGGAGGAGGCATATCCTCTCCCCGTGCAACGCGCTCCCCTCGCCTCCCACGCTCCCCCGCGCCGGGGCTGTGATTCAGCGCTCCCCTCCTCCCGGTGCGGGGATTCTCCTGCTCTGACGGTGCCACACGCACACGCGCAGGCACGACGGAGGATGGGGAGAGGCAGCGTGTGTGCAGCGGGGGCACCCGGAGCAGCGCCCGGGGCCAGCTCTCCTCCCAGCACTGGGTTCCGCACGGGATGCGGGCGGAAAGAAGTGGTGGGGAAACGCGTTGGGGAGGGGACCAGAGAGGTCAGAGAGGCAGAGGATGGAGGACCAGAGGTCCGGAGACCTCTCTGGTGTTGTTGTTGCAGCCGTGGAGGGATTGCAGGTGAGAGGCAGCCGAAGCGGAGCACGGAGCAGAGGATGCTGGAGGAGGTGGGTGGATGGTGGTCGTGCTGCGGAGGTGCGGAGGGGACCTCCAGGAGCCGTGGCTTGGGGACACCTTGGAGCTGAGGCACCACGGACTGAGCCCTGTGGGCACGTCCCCCAAGGTCCCTGCAATTGCAGATGGCTCTGCCTATGTGGCAGAGCAGGACAGGGGTGCAGGGGCAGAGCAGAAGTCTCATCCCCTCCATGCAGAGCAGGAAGGCTGGGCCTCCGCTTCCTCTCCAAGCGCTCTCAGACTTTCCAGGGCTGACCCTGCAGGGGTGGTGGCACTGCCTGGGCGTGGGCATTTCCCCCGTCCCCACCCTGGGCTCTGCTGGATGTGATGAGGATGCTGTAAGCACAGCTGGATGCTCACACCCAGCCCGGGGCACGGGAGCTGCCTTGGCTCAGCCCTGCCAGGGCTGCACGGGGACCCTCATCGGGGAGTGCAGAGCGCCTGCGCCAGGGGTCCCCAGGGGCACAGGGGGACCCGAGGGCACCCACAGCACCCACAGGCAGCCGTGGGACCAGGCGCCAGCACAAAGACTGAGGCTGGATTTTATTTTTATACCTCACCTCCCTGCCCCCTTTGTAGAAATGACATAATTATGGGGATTTAATGTTCCACTGCTAAATTTCTTCATTTTTCAGGATAATTTCCACTATTTCATCAAGGAATAATTAATTGCATTGTCTTTAATCAGTTGTTTTACAAATCCAGCAGCGCAAGAAATTTTCATAGACAGACAATGCAGGCAGCTGCTCTTCCCTTCTGGGCGCATTAATGAAGTGAAAGAGCTCGAGCTGGAAAAAAATCGGCTGGCAAAAAAAGAGATCTATTGACAGAGAGATTGAAAAGATCACAGTGTAATCCCTTAATGTGTGCGGCAGGGAGGGAGAGGGGAGAGACGGAGCCCAGGTGTGAGGGCAGGAGGATTTGGGCTGCCGGTAGCGCTCGGGGCTGCAAAGCCCTCACCCAGGTTCCTGGCACCCGCGCTCACTGCCCCCAGTTTTAATGCCTGGGTGCACAAGGGCGTCTGCAGGCGTGAACGTGTGTGTGCATAGCGAGTGTGCACAGTGAAGGTGAATGTATGCAAATGCACCTACGCCTATAGGACATACACAACCCAGGATGGCTTCATGGTGGGGCTCAGGTCCCCCGCGTGCACATGGGAGCGGTGAGCGCTGGTGGGCTCTGGGTCTCCACCTGTCCGGGCTCCAGGGTGAAGCTCCCACCTCTCTCACTGTAACCAGCCTTCTCCCCCCCTTTGCACTGTGTGTGGGTGATGGAAGGAGAAGGGGCAGTTAGGTGCTGCTGAGGTGCAGGCATGGCCCCACACCACAGGGTGCTCCCCAAAATGTGCTTCGGTCAGGCCCACGACTGCCTGGCCAGGAGCCTCCCCTCCATCCCCAGCATGGCCAAGACCTGGCTGAGTGTCTGCATGAAGGATGCGGGCCTGAGCACCCACCCTGTGCTGGGATTCGACATCCCACCACCTCCTGCAGTCACCAGCCGAGCTCTCATACGGCAATTTTCATCCATAAGGCAGAATATACGCCACAAAGGCGGTCGTGACTCTTACCCAAATGGCTGAGGGTAGCACAATGCTCTGCGCAGTGTGCTCAGTAGTTTTGGCACACGTGCATGTGTGGTGATAATTCAAGGTGCCAACAGACCTCCAGGTGCCAAATAGCCTTGCTTTATCTCAGTTCAATTGGGTAAAAGGCCAGGGTGATGGAAGGGGAAGGTAAGACATTCTCTCAGCTCTGCCTGGATCCCAGCTGGAATGCAATCAGCTAGGGAGATCCAGTGAGAGGGAGCTGGGAGGTACTGGTGGGGACACCAGCCCCTCCAAACCCAGCCATGCTGCCACATCCAGCTCTGATGGCTCTGCTCCAGCCGGGACAGACCTGAGCTTGCTTTTATGAGGAGAAGGTGCACAGCACCAATGCCCTGCACCTCTGGGAAGCTTTTTGTGTCAGGAGACACCTTCCCAGCCCGAGAGGGCTCTGACGGCAGACACGGGCAGCTAAGGCCGTAGCTCCAGGGTCCAGCTGAGGCCATGCCCTGGAGAAACCTCTGAGCCCACCAGTCCCTCTGGGGGGGACATCCCAGTAGGATATTGCAGCCATTTATGTGTAAGAGAGAGAAGGGGACGGAGCTGTGAGAGCCCTGTGCGTTGTGGTTTTCAGGTGCTTGTAAGCGCTTGTGTTTGCATAGGCGTGAGCAGGAGGGATCAGGGTTGCTGTGGTTTTTCCCTTGGTATCTGCTGCAATCAGGTATCTGAAGGTTTTCCCTGGAGGCCTCGGCAACAGCTAAAAAGAAACCAGTGTTACCAGAGAGGCCCTGTTAGTACACGGAAGGTCATTGTCAGGCACGGGAAGAGACACATGTCTGTGTGCTCGGGGCTGGGGGCATCTCTCCTCCTCCACCAGGGGACAAGCAGCTGCACTGCAGATAAGGAAGAGATAAGGGCCCCCCTTCTGTCCCTCCTGCCCTTGCTCAGGCGGAGGAGGAATAAGTGAGGATTTTAATCCTGCTTATCTGGGAGGGCTGGGAGAAGCCAGCTTGCTTTTGCCAGCCCCTTGGAAGCAGTGCCACACAGAGACGCGGGACAGCATCTTTCCTCCTTTGGAGGCAGTGCGAGGGAAGGAGGTGCTGAGGGTGAGCAGAAGGAAGCTGCAGGGCTGAGGACACCCCAGGCTTCCCCCCGCGGGGCTCTGAAATACCACGTGCTGCTGAGAATGGGCAGATAAAATTGCCTGCAGATGGGGGACTGCACAGGGCATGAGGCACATGCCTGCCACAGCTCTGCACGAGGAGCAATGAGCACCTGTGGGGGGCTGGCCGGAGACCCCCGCAGTGCTGCAGTGAGTGGGGAGCTGCAGGCACTGGAGCATCATGTGGGTGGGTTTGTGTGCACCACCTGAATGCTTGTGCCACGCTGCCTTCTGGCACAAAAGCACGACCAAAGTTGCATGCACACATGCCTAGGACTGAATTTCCCATTTGTGTTCATGAATATTCACAGTAAGTTCCAATGCATTCTCCAATCCAGCCCTGGCAGCAGAGCCATGTGATTTATCGTGACTGATTGCCATGTGGCCAACACAGCTCAAAGAGCCCACACTAAATACCCACAGGATCCACAGAGTTAAATTATTTGAAGGAAAATATAACACTCACATAATTTTCCGTAACAATCACTACAATCACAAGCAGCTTGCAAATATTCTGTGCATGAAAAGGAGCTGATTTTCTCTGGGGAACTTCCTACTTTGCTTGCAGAATAAACCTCCTAAAGAAACACCTTCAACAGGTTTCTGCATTAGAAGCGTGCTCTTCGTTATTAAGCTGCTTTATACAGTTATCACCCCAAACTCCTCTGCAGCGTAAACATATCATTCCTGGGAGAAGCTGTCAGTGGAGTGCCAAACTACAGCATGCAATTAAAGCCCTAAACAATACAACACAATAAATCACTGGCGCTATGGCCGGTCAGTGTCGCCAAGCATGGAGTAAGGATCTTAATTACATTTAGACCAAACAAGTATTAGATTATTTATGGGATACTGTAAGTGCTTGACAATGGGTAGAAAGTCATTCCACACGCATCCCTGGGCATTTCAGAGTCCGGATGAAGAGGTAGAGAAAGAGAGGGAGAGAAGTAGAGCCAATATCCATCAAAGAGCAGTATTGGAAGGGAAAGAGCTGTTGCTTTAAATACGGCCCAATTGCATCATCAATTTAAAAGCAATAGCAGCAGCATCTGAAGAAAGCAACAGCTGCCACAGGTGGCCAAGCAGCTGGAGAGCTGCCAGCACCCACGGGAGCCACCAGAATCCGTGGCACTTTGTCACACTGCGGGGCGTTCCCAACCCTTCCTTGCTGGAGCCCCTTTGCCAGGGCAATGCCCCGTGCTGGGAAGGGCCCTGCAGCGCCCAGGGGCTGCTGGGGCCAGGCAGCACAGGGCTCCTTTGCATACATTATCCTGCATGCCCTTAGCACATTCCAAATTCAGCCAGGACGTAGAGAATGTAATCTGGCTGGGGAATCACTGGATTCAAGAGCCAGGGCTGTGGGAGACTGCCTCCAGCCATGGGGCAGCTCAGGACCCATGGATCCTCACATCCACCCTGGGTTTAAAGCCCAATTTAATGCATCTTTTCTGTCCAATGCCCCTGGAAACCAGAACCTCTCCTCTGCTCAGGGTGGCCATTTCTGAAGGACTTGTATTTGCAGCCCACAAGAGCTGTATCTCTGAGATATGTGTGGGTCTGCCCTGCTGCCCTGGGCTGGCCACAGGGGTGTCAGAGGGTGCTTGTCCACCCTGGCACACCCCACGCAACATGACTGCACCATCACAACCTCTCCACGGCCTTGGCATCCATCAGGAGGTGTGGGAACCTCGTAGTCTGGCCCCTCCATGTGTGAACTGGTGGCACCAGGTCTGGGGGTGCAGAGCACAGCGTGTGTGCCCACGTGCACTGGGGAAGGGTTGGAGCAGGTGGAGCCGCATCTGGCTCCGGAGCAGGGTGCTGGGAGGGCAGACAGCTCCTCCAGAAAAGAGCTTGCTGCTGCGAGCCCTGGAGCACGCGGACTGCAGGGAGCAGGCTGACCTGGCACGGCTGCAGCGTGAGCATCGCTCAGCCCACACTTGGGATGGTGCCATCCCCATGAAAGCCCCAGAGCAAACCACAGGGCAGGACTCCCCCCGTGACTGCCCACACCGCGGCCCCGCCGTCTCGCCAGTTTGCCCCGTGGGTTTGTCTGCTCGCACAACACCCAATGCCCAGGCACGAGCAGAACAAGGGCTGGCTGTCCGAGAGGCTCCCAATCGGGGTCTGAGCCCTCCCTAGGGCCGGTCAGCAGGACCGGGTCCATCTGACTGCATTCAGACGTCTGCAGCGGCACTCCTTGTCTAGGCAGCCGCCAGCCCAGGCAGGGAGGACTGGTGGGCTGCCCTGCAGCTCCCGGCTGCCCGGAGTAGGTCAGAGGGGTCCGTCTGCCAGCAGCTATTTCTTCCTATTGACCTTCCAGCACGGGACATCTACATCCAGACAGGGTGCACGAAATCAGACAGACTGATCGTGCCCTGCATCACCAGGAGCCAAGTGTTTCCCTCCCTGTCCGTCCCTCTGTGTCTGAGCTCTCAGAAGTTGGCCGTGGGCTTAACCAAGTGGCAGTGAGCCTGGCTGCAACCCCCTACAGCAAGGTGGTGTGCCTTTTTGGTAGGAGCTGAGCTCTGACCCAGCACTTCAAACCGAGGAGATGGTCTGACACGGCCAGCACCATCTGTGCCTGCAGAGGTGAGGACCGTGCATGTCAAGCACGGGCCAGATTGTCTGGGAAATAGGCACGAGGGACAACCCCCAGATGTGCCCATTTCCACTTTTTGACCCATCTGATCCTTGAGATCCAGGGCACGGAGCCCACACTGTGGGGCAGCCCCATCCTGGCACCTGCGGATGGGGACGTGGCTGGGCTGTTTGCATTCCCATTAGCAAGGGCAGCCCACAGGGCTGCGGGGGGGCAGGCCCTAATTGCGAGGCTGATTGATCAAGCTGACAAGCCCAGCTGATGTCAGGCGCTAGTCCGAGGCCACACCATGTCATGAGGTGGTCGCAGTTCCTGATGGATGACAAGGTCGTGGGAAGGCAATGAGAAGCAGGGGAGCGGAGCCGACTCATTGCTGGGGTTTATTCACCAGCGATGAGCCAGCTCGGGACCACCAGCCACCACCAGGCTCCCCACCCAGGGCAGGTGATGCCCACGGCTTTGCTGGGGCTGGGGGATGCCCCAGCCGAGGCTCCGCTGCACACAGGACCCTGCTCCCATGGTGCAAACGACTTTGAGGAACTGGGAGTTAATGATCTTTTTTATTTTTTCCCCCACTGTCTCTTTTTTTTTTTTTTTCTTAATTCTCCCCCCCTTTTTCTGTCTCAGCTGCCGACAGGCAGTAAAAGACCCTTTGCAGTTGTCAAGGCAACGGCGTATCACGAAGACGGTGCCGTGAAGTGGCAGCAGCCGAGGGCTCTGCTCTCAACCTCCGCCGCTTCCCTCGCGAGGCCGTGGCTGCCGCTGCCAGCGCGATGCTCGGCGCGGGCACCGTCCCCGTGGGACGGCAGGAGGGCAGCGGGCACTGCCGCCAGCCCCAGCCCCGTGCACGCGATGGGGGCTGGAGGTGACGGGGGCAAAACCTGCATCCCTCGGGTGTCTGCTCTGCCTGGTCCCTCTGCCCCACAGCGCTGCATCCCCGTGCCTGCCCCACAGGCATCCGCTCCTCACCCCTCCTCATGCTCTCCCAGGGTGGAACCAGTCCTTGGGGTGCCGCAGGGGCTGTTTTTATCCCACAGGCCTGCAGTGTGGAGTCGCCAGGAACAAGTCCTGAGGTCCCTGGGCTGGAAACAGGCTGTGGGCACAGATGAACCCCGCTTTGGTCAGCCTGGCCAGGAGCTTCTCCCTGCAACTCGCCCCTTTCCAGCCTGCGGAGATTGCTGCAGGGAGTCTGTAGCTTGTCCTTGCTCGAGCAGCTTCCTAGGGGGAAATTCAGCCTCTCCATCCTCCCACCATCCCCACCCCAAGCAGGAGCATCCTTCTTGCTGGGGACACCAAAAGCATCTCCTGGGCATGGTGAAGCAGGTGAATGAGATTTGGCCAGCTGTTTCCTGCAAGCCAGGCTTCCCAAAGAGGACAAAACGTGAGGACAAGGAAAGCTTTGGCTGGCAGCAGCACGCCGTAGGAGGCTGCTGGAGAGCCTGTGTGCTGTCCAGCCTGGGGATGAGCAAGGAGAGGAGTCAGGGAGGGGAGGTGTGGATGGACAGACTTGCTGCACACTCTTTGCCCAGCAGGGCTCTCCCTGCAGAGCTGGGCAGCATTCATGCTTCTCACCAGCTCTCACGCTGTGATCTGAACTGTGCCTGGCCCCAGCTACACATCCTAAATTGGCCTTATTTTCCCCACACCAGCTTGGACCAGCCAGAGGCAAGGGTCCTTCTGCTCCAGCTCCATTCACTCCTGTGTTGCACAGCCTGGGCAGCACCCAGCTTAGCTCGGAGCCGTGCCTGCAGCCCCCAGCAGTGCGGAGCCATCATCCGGGCTCTGCTCTCGGGGGCACCTCTGCCAAGTCCCCGAGCAGCAGCCCAGAGGGAGCCCTGTGAGCCTGGTGTCACCGTTGAGCCTTGCTGTTGACACCTCTGACGGTCCCGTTTGGCTCCATGGTTGGCTGTGAGCCGAGTACACGCTCAGGTCCCTGCTCAGCGTGGGGCACCGTGGGGACAGCCATATGCCATGAAAGGAGGCAGGGGTTCGATCCCATGGGAGCAGCAGGGATGTGCACAGAGCCCGCAGAGGGGCCACAAGCCTTCATCCCCGGCCACGCTGAGCTCTGGCTCCCTGGCTCCTGTCTCAGGCTGGTGCCTGTCCCAGCAGCCCGGAGGAAAGTGCTAAAGCAGGACCTGCGAACCCAGGCAGCCTCGGCGCTAACAGGGGCTGCAGAAGCAGATGATCATCCTCCACACGTTTGGCATTTTCTGTTGCGCTTGACTCCAGGGAAATGATTGCTCTGCTCCAGGGGATCTATAAATAGACTTTGCCCACTAACCTCTGCTCTAGGAGGCTGGCAGCGTGGCCAGCGCAGCTGCTGCTGGTGGTGCAGCGATGCCGCAGCCCCTGCCTGGGTCAGTGCTACCTGCCAGGGCCCTGGACCTGCCTGTGCTTGGAGGGGAAGGACCCTGAGGAAATGATTTAGGCAGTGTCCGGGATGGTTTGGGGGAAGAGAGATTGAGGCAGCCTCTCTGTGCAGTGTGCACTCGGGGGACACTGCCCCATGAGGGGCATGGACGTCTCCCCACTTTGCCACTCTCCCCTTTGGGACAAGCAGAGGAGGGGCAGGGGATGCAGAGGAGGGGGCTGCTGCTTTCCTTCTGTGCTGGCAGCATCAGGCAGCCCAACACCCACGTGTCCTGGAGGATGGGGCTGTCCTGTCACCACGGGGCATCCTCTTCTTGGGACTGTCGTGAGCGATCCCTGTTGGGGGGATGTAGGCAGGGACATGAATGCACGGAGCACCCTTCAGGCTAGCAGCTTGGCCATTCCCACCCCATGGAGACACGTGGCCCTGTGGGCATCTGCCAGCATGGGCAGCAATGCCAGCAGGCTCGCTGCACACAGGCAGTCACAGGTCCCATCCCAGCTCTGCAGTGCACCCAAGCTCCAGTCTCTGCTCTTGTCCCATGTCTCACAGGCTGGAGAAGACAAATTCAGGATGGGGGGCACATCTTGCCTGTTTTAGGCACCTCTCAGAGCCCCTCTTGCTTTCTTCCAACTCTTACAGACCTTGTCCCCCTGGAGGGGCCCTCTCTGCTCTGTGTCCCCCCACTCCACATTACATGAGTGCAGGTCCTCCCTGCTGGAGGTCTCTACCCACATGCTACCCATCCCGTCTCGTTATAGCAGTAGTATGCACCGTGCTGGAGCAAGCAGAGGCTCAGGTAGCACTTGGTGCAGCCTCTGGTGGCCATCCACACCCTGTGGGCTCAGGGGAGATGCTGGGCGGTGACATCCTCCTCATATGGGACCCTGTGTCTGCCGCAACCACGGCTTGGGGGCAGATGGCCGTCCCTTCCCATGCAACCATCAGAGACCTCAAAATCGGTCCCAGGCAGCACTGGGATGAAATCCAGGACTTTTTTCACAGGAAATGACAGCACCAAGGAGGAACCCAGAATCAGCCAGCACTGGGGGCTGACATGTAGGATGCAGGCTCACGTCTTGGTCAATGCCGGGTGCTCCGGCCCTAGTGCTGGGGTCAGCCGGGGACACAAAGGCACGAAGATGCTCTTCCCCCGCAGCAGGTTTTTGCTTTTTTTTTTTTGTGCACTGTTTCCCAGACACACTCCCAGGGCTGCTGAGTATGTGACAGGACAAAGACTCCCTCCCGAGCACAAGCCCCGCAGATGCTGCCGTCGGGGCCAAGCTCTGCTCTCACTGGCAGCGCTGCAAGGGGAGGAGACCCCCCCCCGAGGAGACCCCCCCAGCCGAGTTAGCACAGCTGCCAGGCACGGGTGCGGGGAAAGAGACCAGGATGCGGCCAGCAGGCAAGTTCTTGGCCAGGAGGGTGGTTTCAGGAGGGCGAGGGAGGCAGATGTCAGCGGCGGGAGGCTTGCGTTTACGCATCTCCCACTGCGTCCCTGCCCGCATGACGAGCTTCCTCGGGAAGGAGGGGAGAGGACGACCTCCCCACCCTGCCAGCTCGGAAAACCTCACCCAGGCGATGCCAGGATGCGTCGCATCGTGTTGCCGCGGCAACTGGCATCTCAGGATGCTGAGGCAGGCGTGTGCGGAGTCGTGGCACATGAATCACGCGGATCGTCCGGCCTCGGCGTGACGGGGACAGGCAAAGAGCAGCGATGCGCTCGCCGGGGACAGCCTCCGGGGCTCGGGATTGGGCTCGGTCACTGCCACAGAGGTGGGTGCAGGGGAGGCGGGTGGCAGCGCCATGGCACAGCACTGAGACCGTCTGCAGCACAAATCCAAGCCTGGCACAGCTCGGTGTGGGGGGTGCCGGGGGCAGGAGTTTGCTCGGGTGCAGGGTTTGGAGCATCCCCAGGCTGGGGCTGTGTCGGGGTGAGGAGCACAGTGCGGCATCACCAAACATGTGAGCCCCACCACAGGTTGGTGGCATCCCCCTCCCAAAGTGTGGGGCGATCCTGGCCAGTGCTGAGTACCCCCCCGCACCTCACTCATCCCCCCAAAAAACCAGACTGATGCACTCTCCCTAGGATCTCCCAAATAACTTTAGGCACATCTGGGTTTGCTGCCTGACTGGGAAGCAACTGGGCACACCCTTTGAGGCAGAAACGTGGATCGATGGGCTTGTTCGTCTCCCAAGGGTCCCCATTCCAACTCTTGACCATCCACACCAAGGACAGGCACGAGGCTTTGCTGCCCGGGCGCAGTTTGTTCCTCCCGGGATGCTTGGCACGGGGAGCGCTCCGTGGGTGGGTTGGAGGGAGGAGGCCCCCCTCTGTCTGTCACGGCATTGAAGTGACACCTACCAGGCGTCAAAGTCAAGGAGACCGAATTTTTCCATCTCAACTTGTTAAAGTACTGAAATGTTTTCAGCCCAGCAGTGGAATATTACCCCTTCTCCTCCTCCCAGATGGATAGATTACAGCTCTTCTCAAAAAAAAAAAAAAAATGAGGACAAAACTTAGCTTGGGAGTTTGCTGTCGCTTCATCCCCTTTCCTCTTTTCCCTTTGAAAAGGGAGAAGGTTTGAGATGAGAGAGAAAAAAGGCCTTGCCCCCCCAAAGCTGCATTTAATTTCATGAAAAATTCTGACAAAGAAATATGCATCTGTACATTTTTTTCCTTTCAAAGCGAGTAACTTCTTACCAACCAGCCTCGCGCAACACAAAGGCAGCACAGACCTCCCCCAGCCAACCTCTCTGGGAGCACTGGTTCTTCTTGTCAGCAGTGAATCTCAATAGAAATTCATTTTCTAGCAAAATGTCCTTATGGTGGAGTCTTCCCCGTGTCACAGCAGCAGTTTGCAATCTCTGAGGCCTCCGAAGCCCTGGTTTACAAACAGGGCCATTCCTCCCGTCAGGAACAGGCATGCTACCAAGGGACGGCCCTGACCCGCTGTGCATCAAGCAGAGGACAGCCAAAAGTGCTGCTGCTTTGTACAGTACAAATCTGGTCTGGGGATATTCCACCCACCCCCACCCCCACCAAAATAATTAAATAAATAATTAAATAAATAAAAGGATGCCAATCCTTCCTTGTAGCCAATTTATGCTGCTGCATCTACCCAGCTCTAGTGCGATCTCACTGGAGGCATCGGGGTGGGAATGCAGAGGGAGTGAAATCTGCTCTTCTGGAAGCAATAAATGCCTTCTGCCATTTACAAGCAGTTCCTGACCTTGCTGCAGCTGATGGGCAAGTTTATGATCTTGCATTTTAGCTAAATGGAAGAAGCAATTATTCTTCCTCTTGGATTAAAGTGACTTTAGGAAGAGAAATGCTAAGCAAGGGTAGAGCCTGGTGAAAGCTGACCCAGGAGGAGAATGGGGTCTCCCAGGAGAACGACTGGACACGGAAGGGCTGGCAGAAGGCAAGTGGAAAGCAAAGAGCAAGCAGGGACACAGGGGAGATGCTGCTTCAGGAGGAGGCAGAGGGCTTGGTGCGGGAGCAGCCGTGGACACTGCTAGCAGGGAATTGCCCACTCCTGCGTGTGCCCCCGCGTTCGGTGGGGCAGACCCCATCCCCTCCCCAGGCACCGATAAAGGGCTCTGCCGGGGAAATCCCTGCTCCTTCATCACTGAGAGCAGGCTGCCACAGCCTCGGGGCTGGCACATCGCTCAGACCGAGGAGACAGATGTGTGGAGAGAAGCCTGGATGCTTTCAGATGCTCTGCACCATGAGATGGAGCCCACCCCATTCACACCCCCTGCTCTCCAGCCTTCTCCCTGGGGGATGCCTTCACTGCAGCGAGCAGGCGGGGAAAAGGGGGCTCTGAGCTCATCTGCACAGGACACGGGCACAGCACAGGGATCAGGGGCCTTGGGAGAAGGGCAAACCTGAAACCTGTCCAGGTTTCATTTGGACAGGAGCTCTCACATCCTCTCTGCAATATTCCCACCTGGCAGCAGAGATGCAGAAACGGGCTGGGGAGGGGCAGGTCCCAGCCCCATGCTTTGGCAGCCATGCCAATTCGGGCAGCTTTACCAGTCTCTAGCCCCCTGTCCTTGCCCCATGCAGCACCCTCGGCGCAGTGACGTGGGACACAGGGTCAGGGGGAGCTCCCTTTCTTCTGCCCCGAGGTCCTGTCCGATGCCTCCACGTGTCGGGGTGCCACGCAGCCCTGAGACACTGACGTGCACGGAGCAAGCAGTTTGTGAGCCGCAGGCAGAGCCAGGCCAGGACGGGGGCTTGGAGCTGGAGAAAGCCAGGGGAAGCCCAGAGCCACAGTGGCGGGAGCTCCATGTGGGCCTTTGGGCTCCTCCTGAGCCTTCTTCCCTTAGCGTGGGTGGGCAAGGTGTCAGGGTGCTGGGACACAGGGACCCACGTTTTCACTGCTTAGGGAAGAAATTTGCCTCTTTGGTCCAAAATGAAGCACGAGTGGGTCAGTGAGGATTCCCATGTGGACCAGTTCTGACCTAGACCCTAAAACAGGCAGCTGAACGGTGCCCAGGCCCTGCTGCACTTCCCCAAGCAACGCTGCAGCACGCGCTGCCCTGGGGCTCTGCTCTTTCCTCCCTGAGGACCCACTCGACCCAGAGCATCCTTTCTCTGCTTTTCTTTGCATTGGCCACCTTTGTTTCTGACCCATCATTTCTTCAACAGCAGCAGCCGTGGGGTTTGAGAGCAAAGAATGGGCAAACCTGGAAAAGGTTGCAGAAAGCAATTCACATGTGAGAATAACCTGAGCACAGTGTGTTCCTACAAACTTCTACTGAAAAAGGCCATTGGAAATATTTTATTTTCTTTTATTAAAAAAATAAAAAAGTAAAAAAGTTAAAAAAAAATGACTTGATGATCCTTGTGCGTCCCTTCCAACTTGGATGTTCTATGATTCAGCAGCGATGCCGTTCGTACCCACCTCCCTGCGAGAGGGGCCTGGCCACGGGGTGAAGACGCAGCAGCACCAGGCGCCCGGGGGTGCACATTATTATTAGCATCTCCTCAAAGCCAGGCAAACCTGGCGAGGCTTTTGCTTGCTGGAGCCTCTCATGAACGGATGTGCCTCCAGTGACTGGACATGTCCCTGTGAGGGGCTCTGGCCTTTCTGCTGCCCCACGTCCCGCAGCCCCCACTGCTGCTCGCTCTCCCACGGCAGGACCCGGTGCTGGGCTGGGCACGGGCCCTTCTGTTCCGAGGCTGCCTGGAAGAGAGGTTTCTTCTACGGAAAAGTTCAAGCAAACAATGACACTTGGATTGAGGTATTTTTCTTTGGGCAGTGAATAGGTTCAGAGCAAATACGTTTTTAATAAGCATTTCTACTGAAATTGAGCTCTTCCCCTGAAGCAATTTGATTTATTTTTTTGGTCATAATTGCATTTTTCAACGGGAAAAATAAATGTTTGGTCAAGTGGCTCAGTCCTGGTATGTCACTGGGCATCGCGTCTCAGCAGCCAGGCCCTGCAGTACCAGCACAGGCTCTGGGAACGACCCCGCTGCTGAGCATGGGGCCACGTCCCCTGCAGGGAGCAGCCGCAAGCACCAGCTCCCCTGGGCCCTGGCAAGGTGCACGTCTGCCCGTGCCTGTCCCCTGGCCTCGCATCGCTTCAGCTGGTGACATCCCTCCTGTGGCTCAGCGGAGCTTGCTGAGCCGGGGCTGGGACACCTGGGCTGGCCCCAGCCCGGACCAAAGCTTCCCTGGTCCCCGCCATCGCTCTCCATCAGGAGCTGCTTCTCCCCTCCTGCATGCAGATGTTGCTTCACCTTTCCCAGGTGGGCTCAGTCTCTGCAATCCAACGAGACGAGGTGGGGCACGTGGCCGTCACGCCCTGGGAGGCACATTTAGGGACCGCTGCTCCGCTCTCCCCCAGGCCAGGGGGAAGCAGCCTCACGCGATGCTCGGGCTCACTGGTAGCTCGGAGGCCTGATGGTAATAAATGAGTCAGGAGCACATCTGCACGCAGCGGAGACGCTCCCTGCCAAGTCGCTGCACTGCAGGACCACTCTCATCTGTCTCTCTTTAACAGGAACAAATGGAAATGAGCGAATCAATTAACACAGCACATTAGCAAAATGTCAGAGCCTCCCAGTCGCACTTAACCCTTCCCTCCGCCGGCCGTGCCAGCAGCCCAGCGTGGGCTGAGTCAGCAGCACGGGCTGCCCACCGGCACGGCTGCGGTGGCTGCAGCTGGGGGGACCTATCCCCGGGCAGCAGAGTGCAGGTGGCAGCAGGGACACCTCGCCTGGGGATGTCATGGAGGGGGGAAGCGGCAGGGGTGGGGATGGGATGGGATGGGGATGGGGATGGGGATGGGGAGAGATGGAATGAGATGAAGATGGGGGATTCACTGCCAGCAGAGCACAGGCACCCCATCACTACAAGGAGGCAGTTGGGAGCAGGCTTCCTCCTCCTTGTCCAGCTCTGAATCATAACCAGTATGGGGGATATGGGTGCCAGCTCCTCTATGTGCCCTCAGGCCCATCCTTGCCTGGAAAAACCCTAGAGCAGACATGGCGTGGCCGTGGCATCCTACACGCCCTGAAGCCGTTGTGTGCTGCGACTGGCGCTGAGCAGGGCTGAGTGAGGGCAGGCGAACAGCACGGGGCTGGGTTTCCCCGCTGCAGGAGGTGTTACAGCTCTGCCCCCCGCACCTGGTGGGACGAGGGCTCAGAGCCCCTGTAGATCATTCGCTCTCATACAGCAAAGCTTGCATATATGTGAGCAACAGGAGCATCGAGCCCTCTCTCTTGCTCTTTGCCTGTAAGTGTTATAGCAGCAAGAGAGCCACACTAACACATAACAAACCCTCATCAGCTAATTAATAATTAGAGACACTTGTACCTGAAAGGCTGGCTCCGCCGGTGGGATGCTCGGGTCTCCCACCAGGCACAGGCATCAGGATTGCCCCAGCTGTGCTGGACCTGAGGGCTGATGTATGCCCTGGGCTGCAGGACACCGAGGGCTCCTGGCTGCTGCTCTCAGCCATGGCAAGCAAGGTGCATCTCACTTGTATTTCTTCAGGTGCGACCACCATGGGCCAGGGCCCAAGTGTACGGGGTCAGGATGCAGGCACGGTCTCATTTCACCCAGGGGAAGCAGGGCACGGCCATGGGCTGGGTGAACTCCTCCCAGCAGGTGGGAAGAGCAGGCAGGACTTCAAGCTATTCCTTCTTTCCCACGGGATGGAAACAAGGCTCCTAAATCCCAGACGGGGCTGAAATGGAGATTCCCCGTGTGATGGCCCTATAGAGCTCTGGCCTGCAAAACGGCAGTGAGTTTGTGAGCTGGAAATCTTAATAAAAGTCTTAGGGTGGGGGAAAGCAAAGAAAACTTGCAGCATGAATAAGGAAAAACCACAGATGTTGCCAGCCACTGTTGGTCCCTGGGCAGGTGCCCACAAGCACAGCCCCGCTGTTCCCCACCTCCCCATGGCACTGCCGGTGCGCGGACACGACCCCTTGCAGCCGTGGTACTCATCAGCCCAGTGCTCCACTGCCAGTCCAAAACTGAGACAGAAACTTCCTGAGAGCCACTCAGGAACACTGAGAAAGTGCTGGAAGTATCCCAGGGTTCGGTGTGCTTGGAGAAGCACTGGGCTGGGAGGTCACATCGCGCAGCCCGGAGTGGCAACGATGGCAGGCTGCTCCAGTGGGACTGGGGGAACAGCTGCCATGGCCCAGGTTCTGCTTGCCCAAATCTTCCCATCCTCTGCTGCTGCGTAGCTTGGAAAATTGAGGCAAAGCTGCGATAAGCCCTGGAAATCCAACATGGGGGCTCTGAACGGCCAGGCCGCCCCCCAGCCATCACCGCCTGTGCTCAACCTGATGGCAAGATGATGGGAGATGGGCAAAGCTCTCCTGCTTGCTGCCACAGCGCCCTTAGGTGTGGGGCTGCTGGCAGCCAGGGCTCACGCCAGCTTCCAGCATTATATTGCCTGCTTTTGTTCTTTCTTCAGGGATAGCCCAGAAGGCAGTGCAGAACGTCCCCCACCATGCTCGCAGGGACCCTTTGAGTTGCTCCAGGTGAAGACGGCAGGGAGGATGCTTCTGAGCAGAGCCACGGAGCGATGCTGCCAGCCCAACTCCTGCACGGGGACAAGGGGCGATGGCCCTGCCGTGGATTCCCACGGGAGCGCTGGCCCCGCGCTCCTTGCTGCATACAAATCCCTCCTGCCGAATAGGACGGATCGTCAAGGCATTACCTCGATTATGCAACGTGGCCCTGATAGCTTGGGGGACTTTGTGTCCGAGGCTCCCCCAGGCCCCAGGGAGCGCAGGGTGTGAGAACCGCGAGGCGAGGCCGAGGGCGCCGAAACAATCCTTGCCATGAATTAATAATGCGCCCTGTCTATAGGCCCTTCCAGCTGGAGATTTCAAAGCACTTTGCAGGCACTAATGAGGAGGAGCTGGGTGGACCCAGCTTGGAAGGAGGTGCCCGAGCTCAGACTGCTGCGAGGCAGCGGTGCTCAGGGATGTCCCCGGTCCCTGCCAGCTCTGGGATGCTCAGGGGAAATGCATGCACTCAGGGGTGGGGAATCTGTAATTTGTGCCTGTGCTCCCCATTTCAGCACTGTTTGCCCCTCTGCAGGGGCTGTCAGGGCATGGGTCTGATCCGCACCAGCGCTGGGGTTAACGGGCATGGCGGGTCCCGGCTGTGCTGACTGATGTGGCAGACATCAGAGCTGTGTGAGACCTGGCAGCTCCGCCACAGGGCTGTGCGCCAGCCCTCCCCTCAGCCCTGTCCTGTGCAGAACTGGCCTCCTCCTCCTCCTCCCCCTGTAAGCCTGCAGACACCCAGGCCATGCAAGTGGGGAGAGCTTGGGCTCCAGGGCAGCCTGCTTGGAAACCCAGGGCCTGCAGGGAGCAGCCCCGTGCGGGGCAGGCTGCTCGCTGCCCTCCCTGCCTGCAGCCCTCATGGCTGAAGGCACCGGGCAGAGCAAGGTGGGGCAAATAAAGGCAGGAGGGGAGGTGTGACCATGAGCATCTATTTCCCAGGGACCCTAGAAGGGCTTGCTGGTGGGTCCAGCTTGCTGACACAAGCCTCTAAACCATAGTTATGCTACATCCAAGGCTGCTGGATAAAGTGATACTCAGCCAAGGGAGGCAGTGCTGTCTTCTAGGGCCAGTGTCCCAGCCCAGCCCCAGCCCACCAGGAGATGGGGTTTGTAGGAAGATGTCGGGATCTCCCTCCACACTCAGCCCTGCACCACTCTCCCAGAGAGGGAAAAGTGCTGGAGGCACTGGCCCCGTGGGGATGCTGGTGTGGGACAAAAGCTGTCACAGCGGGGCCACAAATGCCTACAGAAGGGGGCTCCTGGCTTTCACCACGGCTCCCAGGGCTGGGGAGATCACAGTCTCCTGACCCTTCACCAGCAGGGGCTCCATCCCAGGAAGGACCTGGGATGCTCCCCCGTTCTGCTCCCCGTTCTGCTCCCCCACGAGCTGTGCCTGCTGCTCCCTCGGCTGGTGCCTGGCTCCGTTCACTTCACCAGAAACGTGCCTACTTACACATCCTTTGAGCACAATCCCTTTGCAACCTTTCCAGTCCTCCAAGGGAGAATTAAGGGGTGCAGTGACTGGGGGCAGCCCTTGCACCCGGGGCAGGATCCTCCCAAAGTCAGGGCTGGGAAGTTACCAAGCAGCCAGCCCCCGCGTCCATCTGTCCACCCACCATACCATGTCTGTCCTCTGCAGCAGCACAGGGCAGAACCATCCAATGCAAAGATGTAAACGTAGCCCCATCGGGACCTGTGCTCTGCAAGTGATTATGCACAACCTTTTTTAAAAAAATTGAAAGATTCTTATTTCCAAGCATGTTCACAATCCTTGACTAATCTGTTTCTCCACTCATATTTTTATCTGTCTGTCTGTCTATCTATCTATCTAACCTTCCCCCCTCTTTGCAGTGCTTCATCCTACCCCTCTGCACAAAGATTTTTCCCCACTTCCAGTATGTCTGTATATAACCATCTGTTTGTCTGTCTCTCTAGCCATCTGGGTGTCTGCCTACAGTGTTTGCTGTGTCTCTAAAGCATATACAGGCTGCATGTATAGATCTATCAATTGGAGGTCTACTTGCCAGTCTCTCTAAGCTGTGTTCTCTGGGCTTCATTAACATGCAAATTAGCAAGATCTGACTGGCTCACTTAGCTGCTACTTCTCTTAGACAGCCATGCAACAATGCAAATACTAATGAGGCTCTGGAAATGGCACTTGCTCTATTGCTAAGCAAGCATGCACACAGAGCAGGCTTTGGCAATTTCAGGCATGCCATCCATCCTCACACCTGCTGGAGGACTCAGGACAGAAGGGATGGGTGATGGATGGATGATTAGGGGCACTGATGCGGAAAAACAGGCGAGAATTCCCGCTCTGAGCGGGATGCCAGCGCTCCCAGCCCTGGGATCCTTGGCTCCGAGATCCCTTTGTCCTCAGTGTCACATACCCCTGCTCTGGACCTCGGCCACCCACGGGATCCTCCCGGTCAGGAGCACATTGGCCCCAGTACTCCAGCCCACACGAACCCAGGTTGTGCTCGACTGGCTTCCCACCACACCAGTGGTTTTTTACTGCAGCCTCTCGCAAGTTTAGGGCTCTGGTGCACCCCCATGTGTTCTCCCTTCCCAGGCAGGAAAGGGGAGCTGGAAAGCTGGGGCGCAGCTGCTCCTGTGAGACGGTCCCCATCCGAACTGGCTCCCGTGCTTTATCGCTCTTCTGCTTTCAAGCACGTAACAGGAGTCTGGGTCACCATGGGGGAAGTTTTCTGTTACTCTTCAGTTCCATCACCTCCTCTAATGATAATTCAACCATACATCTCCTTGTAAAACATCTAAAATGATCAAACGCTGTGCAGCGAGATGAAGGCACCTCGTCTTAGGAACCTGGTTTCCCTATTCCTTTTTATCCTGGAGATAAAATAAAGAACCATTTGCTCTGCTTGCTGCTGCAGTCCCTTGCCTCTCCTCACCCACGCTGCTACCCATCCCCTGGGGAGTTAACACCGCAGCAAACCCAGGCTGCTTCACCCCCCGGTCCTTTTCATCTCGACCCCATCCGCTGTCGCAGGAGAAGCACGGAGCGGCTCTCGCAAGCGCTCGCGGAGCCCAGAGGGACGTCGCCGCCTCTGCTCTCACGGGGTGACATTACTGCAGAGGTTCCTACAGCTGCTTCCCGGTGGCCAAGCCAGAGCAGCCACCACACGCATCTCATCCCCCGAGGGATCAGCGGCTCCCTCCCACGCCAGAAGCTGCTCACCACCGCGCCGGGTGTGTGCACGGGGAGGAAACGCAGCCTGGGATGAGGGAGGTGGGGGGATTTTGGGGAGACGGAGCTGAGGTTGGGAGAGATGCTCTGGGCCAAGGAGACGAAGCACACGTGGTAGGCAGATGGCTAGCTGGGGGATGACAAAGCACAGGCAGAAAGGGTGCCTTCCCCTGTCCGGAGAGCCCCGGGCTCCATGGGAAGAGCCACGTTGCAGGGAGGGAGCGGATGAGGTTGGCTGGGGCTGACCCAGCTCGTCATGGAGACAAGAGCAGCCCGAGGCACTTCGGTGACTCCATGCTGTGGCCTCTGGGGATTTTTTGCCCTCCAGAAGTGGTCTTACAGGAATCTGCCGCATGGAGGTCGTCTCCGCCCAGCACCAGGTCTCGTAAGGGGGTGAAATTTTAAATGCAGCCCAGGAGGCAGAATTTCCTCCTGGCTTCTGGACAGGTGCATGGGTGCAGGCAGTGCCCTTGCAGTATGGGCCAGCACAGAGAGAGGTCAGGAGCTGTCTGACTGTGGGAATCACATCAGCTAAAGCAGCTTTCTGTGCTGGGCCAGCCCCACAGACATCTCTGCTTCCCCCTCTGCAGCTTGCAGCTGGGCACAGCCAGGGCACTGAAGTGCAGGTAAAGCTGCTGGACGATAGCCAGGTCAGGTCGATGCAGGTACTGCATGGACGCCAGCAATTCTGGCTCTTCCGTGACTTGGTAGGACCATCTACCAGAGAGTCTCCTTCTCTGGAGATATTCAAGGCCTGTCTGGACACCTGCCTGGGCAGCCTGCTCTAAGGAACCCGCTTTGGCAGGGGGGTTGGACCCGATGATCTCCTGAGGTCCCTTCCAGCCCCTACAAGTCTGTGATTCTGTGACTCTGTGATCTCTTTGCAAATTAAGTTTTCAGACTGGGGTCCATATCCTCTGTTCAGGGGATTCCCTGGGAGATTGGCCACACGCAATGCATATTTGCAAAGCAAACTGCCTGCGCAGCGGTGCGGGGAGCCCCATGGATTGGGCACTGGCAGGTTCAGATTCATCTCCCTGTTTGAGGAATTGACTTGGATTGCTTCTCCTGGCAGGAGTGCCCCTCTGCAAGGCAGGGCAATGGGGAGGAGCTGTTACCCTCCATCGCTCGTCTCTGCTAGGTCCTCAGCTTGGCAGTGCCCAGGGGCTCCACTAATGCATCCGTTGAAAGGAGGACTCCATTTTCCAGTCCTGGACTCAGCAAAGTCAGTGTTTCTACCCTGAGAAATGGCATTACTCTATTCAGAAGATGTGGCGACCTGCTGGGGGGAGAATCAGTGGCAGGATAAATCTATCTAATGAAATTGCTCTGCTGCAGGGACACCAGCATAATAGCACCCTGTGCTTGGCTGCACTCTGTGTTTGCACATCAGCAGCCGGAGCAGCTCCCCGGGGCTCTCCTCGCTCCGCCGTGGCCCCCAGCACAGGGCTGATCCACAGGGCGGGCTGGTGCTCACGGAAGGAGTCCTCAGTGAGAACTGCCCCGTGGGGGAGCAGGTAGCGGATGGGGCAGGTCGCTGTCCCCCGGGCACCTGCCCCTCTCTGCTCTGTGCTCGTGCTCCCAGCCCTGGCCCCCGACCTCGCCTGCCCTTGGCTGGGTTCTGGTGCCACGGCTCTGCTTTGGTCAGAGGCTGCACGGCTCCGTCCTGAGGCTGTGGGGACATGTGAGCAAAGGGGCTCAAATAGCTTCTGCATTTCGTGACTCCAGAGAGCTTGTTAACGGTTTTTAAGCCTTCACAAGAGCTAAATGTCCCCTTGTCACTGCAGATGCATCACTCCCTGCCAAACACCAGCTCAGACCAGAGTCCTCTCCATCCAAACCTGCACTAAGCCCATAAGAGGTCCCTGCTCATCAGGAGGCAGGAACCCATCCTAGAAACTCCCTTTAGTGTGGCCAGCAATCCGTCTTGATGTTTCTGGCTAGCTTTAATCTTCCTTTGTCTATGCTTTGCCTGAGACCAGAGTCTAGGAACTGCCCAGGACAGGATCCCAGTGTGCCCTGTGGACTCCTCCCTGCATTCTGTAAAATATTCCCTTTACCACCACTCGGCATCACTGCCATCTCTGTGCTGTCACCCTATTCAGTGGCAGAGTGAGCATCCTATAAGGGGCCATGACATTTGGAGAGGTTGGCAAAGGTCACCCTGCTGGGTGAAGAAAGGACAGGGCAGCCCTGTTGGGCTGGGAAGATCCAGCACAGGGCTTTGGGGCTGGAGAACAGCCGGGACAGGCCAGCAGGAGCCCCATAGCCTGTTACAGGTAGCTGCTGTCCCCAGGAGCCTTCCAGAGGCTGAAGCTGTGATAAGCCGCTCCAGAGCTGAAGGCAGAGAAATTGTGGGGGGAGGGGGGCAGCTGAGCTCCTGGTGCCAGAAGGGTCAGCTCTTGGTGTGGCTGTGGCAGCACCCAGCACATTGCACAGCATGGCAAAGTCATCGCCAGCGGTGGTGGCAACTGGTGATCAACACATCCACCTGTCCTGGGAGCCTGGGAGGGAATGGGGATCACTGGTGTCAGCCCCAATATCACCTCTGGTATCAGCACCAGCATCAGCTCTGGTATTAGCCCCACTATCAGCTCTGGTATTGGCTCCAGTATCAGCTCTGGTATCAGCTCCAGTATCAGCTCTGGTATCAGCTCCACTATCAGCCCTGGTACAAGCGCTGGTATCAGCTCCGCTGTCAGCGCTGGTATCAGCCCTGCTATCGCAGCTCCTAACTGCAGCGCACACACATCGCACACCCAGCACTGTTGGTGCTGAACGGCTCCTGCCCGGAGATGAACCCACGAGGACCCTGCCAGGCATTTGCGGGCTGTGAAATAACCCGGGAAGAAGGGAGGAGGGAAGGCGCGTGACGCCTTCGTTCCAGCCTCGGTCCGTCCTGCGCTCCGACCTCAGACAGGCAGAGACGGGGCAGAATAAAACATCTGCTTAATGTGCCCTGTCGACTCTTCAGGGAGAGCTGCTCGTGTCCACCGCGGCGAAGGTCACCTCATTAAGAGGCGCGGGAGCCGCGTCCCCCCCGGCGGGCTGGGTGACTCCAGCCCACTGAAGGCTGACCTTTTCTCCGGGGAGGAGACGGGTCCTGCGCGCCGGCTCCGACCCAGATGGCAGTTAGCTCCGCAGACACTTACACATCCCGAGCACTGGTTTTGAACTTTTCATTCTCATGAGCCTGTCAGCTCTTGAAAGCTGTAAGCGCCTGCAGTGCCTCTGGCTCGCTGATGGGGCGAGCATGATGCTGATGCACAAACGCTGCCTCCCTTGCTAGAAGGGGGAGCAGGATCAGGGCTGAAACTCCCACCCCTCTGGAAGGTGCAGCAGCATCTGAGACCCAGCACAGAGGGGCCTGTCCTTGCACAGCATGCCCAGGCAGGGCTCAGCTCCCCAGCAAATGGGCTGGATGTGACCCAGGCGCAGCCAATGCAAGCACAGTTGCCCAGAGCAGCCCAGCTTGCAGCATGGAGAGAGCAAAGCACCCCACGGTGAGTCTGCTGGGGCCCTGGGTGCAAGCTGTCCTCCCCACCCCATGCTCTTCCACACCTCACTCATGTCCCTGGCGTCAGCAAAGCCCTGAGCCCCAGGGGCACTGCAGGGCCAGCAGCAGCACAGCACCACCCATGCTGCGGAAAAGCAGCAAAGCACAGGAGCTGCCTGATTTGCCCAGCTGCCTCAGAGAGAATTTCTTGCCTTTCGCATTATCGTCCAGCTGGGGAAGGAGAACATCAACTTTCCTCGCCAGCAAGCGAGGGCAGAGCGTGCCGGGCCACCCTGCTCCCCGGAGAGCTGCCCTGCCACCCCGTGTTGCAGCGGCGCGGGGAGCCCTGCCTGCCTCCTCCCCGCGCTGCCCTCCGCAGACCTTTAATTCTGCTTCCTCTGATGTTAATCTTGGAGGTGGTGCACAGGTCAAGTTTAATATGCTATCCTGGGGGAGTTTCATTTAGAGCCAGCGAGAGGGAGGCAGGGGATTCAATTAGGATTTCCCATGTAGTCCAAGAGCACTGCCAGCATCAGAAAGCAGCCGGCTGTGCTCAGCAAGTGCTGGGGAGTGGGGGGGGCATCACTTTCCCCCAGGTCTGGGTTTTACCTGTGGGTCTTACCAGGACCCCTTGCCGCTGCCCCACGGCACTGCCCCCCAGCACACACCCCACACGTGTTATTGCCGCTCTCAGCTGCTCACACCCTTGCCCTGCCACACCAATGCATGCACATGGCCACACGCACCAACAGCCCCCCCAAGGAGCTTCACCAAAATGCACACCCAGGGCTCTGGATGTCGTAGGAGTGTGGGCACCGTGACACACACACCCCTCCCATGCACATCTCCTGGTCTGCGCGCACACGCGTGCACCAGTGCCCGGTGTTGCATGTGTGGGGAACGTCTGGCTGGGGTGTCAGTGGTGTGTCAACTTGCTCCTCCCTCTGCCTCAATTTCCCCATCTGGTGAGCAGGACTGAAAAGACATCACTTCTGGATGGTTGTCCCCTGAGATCAATGGGGTAGGTGGGGAGATGCCATCAGAACGGGGGATACCCATCCGCTGGAGCATTATTTTGGGGGTGCCAGGGGGATGCTGAGAGCCCCAGGCAGACCCCATCCCATCCACCGTGTGGACACGTGGTGGCCGCTCTGCCTGTAATGTGAAAGGACAGGCAGTAAAAGGCTGTGATGAGGATCATAAATATCCATTAAACCAGCTTTTAATCTGCCCTGCTAACAACAGGAATGCTGGGGAGTGAGAGACAGGAGCCTGGCAGGCTGTGTGCAGGGAGCAGGTGGCACGCAGACACCAGGCACCCCGGCTTCCCCGGGATGGGATGAGCCATCTCTGCAGAGCACGGAGCCGTGGCCGGGATGGGACGGATGCTGCCACACCGCTTCCTCTGGGGAAAGGGCTCCAGCCAGCCCAGCACACAGACCTGGGCTCCAGCTGCACCTGGGTGTGACGCTGGGGTGAAATACAGAGCCTGTGCCCAGGCACAGTGAAGCCTCAGCCCCTCTCCACCAGCTCCAGCAAAGGAGAAGCCGGTCTCTGCCCTCCCTGCTGCACGGGAGCAGAGCCACAGCTTGGCCCTTGGAGGCTGGAGGCTCTCATTGGGAAAAACCTGGCTCCTCTCCATCAGCCCCCAGCCAAACCCCATGCAGATCCCCTCCAGGAGAGCCTGGCTGTGCTGATGCTCCCCCCCCCACTACACGGACCTGGCTCTTGCATCCAGCCTGCCCTGCTCTGCAGGGGAAACCCCTCTTCCTGGAGCTCCCCTGGGTAATGAGGGCATTGCCTTTCCTAACTCCTGTGGATGAGCTGCTCTCCACTCTGCAGTGCCTGCGGCTCCCTCCCTGCCACTCGCCACCCAGAGTACGGCAGGTTGCATCGGGTGTCCTTCCCCTGGCACAAAGTGCCCCTGGATGGCTGCTGCCCCTGCCGCCGTGCTTGCTGCTCTCCCGTTCAGGCTTTTCTCCAACACAAGGATTTGGGGGGATAAATTCCACCCAGAAATATCAAAGTGTTTAGCTGGGTTTTGACGCTGCTGAATCATTAAACAGCAAAAATGTTAGCTAGAATAGAAATGTAGATTTGAAGTAATATGATAATATAAAAGCCCAAATGGAATGAAACCAAATGATAATGTCAAATTGAAATGTTCGTCTCTCATTGGAAAGAATCCTTTCAACGTTATTGAAACAAAATGTGAAAGTTGAAATCATTTGATTTGACACTTCTTCTTAGAAAAAAAATCAGCAGGATCGACATGTTCCCAGGAGATGTGCAGATTTTAAAAGCTGCTCTGCTGGAAAAATGTTGCCAGCCAGAAATAAGGGAGAGCAAAGGAGCTGGTTCCTCCCTCTGCCCCCTCTCTCAGACAGTGTTTTGGCACGGAGGGAAGATTAACGCAAGGAATGCTCCAAGGGGACAGATTCTGCCCTCGGCTCTACTCCTTTAACAACCTGCACCGCAGCTACGTGCCCAGGGAGAGCAGCACAGGACCGTGCCAGCAAGGACGTGCGTTTTGCCTTCTCCCAGCACATCTTCCACTATTCCTCGCCGCCAGCAGCAAGCGGTGCGGGCAGCAGTGCCGTGGCTCACGTGCGAGGACGCTCTGCAGCACCGCTGGGAATTCAGCCGTGCCCGCTCCACTCCCTCGGCATCCTCATTTATTTTCATGACCCCTCACGAGGCCGGAGCAAGACGTGCTCAGAGGAGCTGCCCTAGGGGCTGCACCCCCAGCTCGCTCACCCCCTTCTCCTCGGGCGCTGAGCTCGCTGCTGCCGGGCGCTAATGAAGATTTCCTGGAGCGCTTGCTTAGCAGAAAATGATTGGTTACACCCAAGCTCGTAATTAAAAAAAAAAAAAAAAAGAGAGAGCGAGTGCACTAATGGGTATTTATTTGACTGTTACCTTGTCATGTATTTATCGATGCAGATAAATTCAAAATCATTAAATGCTTTACGGGGCCTGACAATTTACAGCCCCTGTCAGCACTCCGCGCCTGGCCGCTGTGGCGGGGGAGCGGCTGCGGGCGAGGGCCGGATCCTGGCTGCCCCCAGCCCCAGCACAGGGCTGGGAACCAGCCGGGGGCAGGGGGCTGGCAGGGGCTGCGAGGAGGCGTAGGGTGATGGAGGGGCTTATGGAGCCGATGGGTGACGATGCTCCACGGGGACAGTGGCTGGGGGATGAGGGAGCAGCCTGGGATCCGCGGGCACCCTCAGCACTGCGCCGTGATGTGAGCCCCTCCAGCCCCCATCCCCAGCCCACGCACCACTTCCCAGCACGGGGAGATGGGGCTGGTGGTGCTTGGAGGCAGGATGGGGCTGAAATCATTTGTTATTGAGAGGAAGCCTCGAGCCAAGCACGCAGGAGGTGCTTGGTGTTGCTGAGGCCAAATGGGAACCAACACAACCACAGCATGGGGGCTGCTGCTTCTCCTGCCCTGTTTCTCCAGGCCCCTCTTAGTGCCTCCTTGCCACAGAGACAATGGGGAGAGGGATGGCAGGAGGAAGGACAGACAGACGGCGTCTGCAGCCAGAGAGCAGCCACACGTCCCAGGAGAGCATCCTGCCAGAGCCACGCAGTTTGCGGGTGCAGATGGGCATCAGCTGACTTGGTGCTTGCTTGGTAGCCAGGCCCTGCCTTCATGCTGAGTATGTACCCCTAATTACCTTTTTGTGCTCATTAATGGACATGGGGAGCCCCCTCCTCACTGTACACCCATGGGCAGCCTGTGCCCAGGCCCACGCATGGGATCTCGCTGCTCCAGCCACTTCTCACCATCATTTCACAGACAGATTTAGCGGCACTCGTGTGTGGTGGCAACAGCCCCAGAACCTCACAAAGCCACCAGCGGCCTCTGCCCCTTACACCAGCACCATCCTCAGCACCCAGGGTGTGCACCCATGGGTGCAGGGTGTGTGCAGCGTGGCCTCTTGTGTGCACACCCGTGCTCGTGCAGTAGGCAGGTGTGTGCCTGTGCACGTGCTCTCCGTGTGCCTGTGTGCGGCACAGCAGCTCTCCCTCTGCTTCCTCTGGGATTACCCAGGAGCCAGATTTCCCCAGGGAAGCAATGCTCACGCTGCGGAGCGGCTGCGCCCCGCAAGGTGCCCGCAGCACAGTGCAGGGCGAGCAGCAGCAGCCAGCGATACAGCCGGTGTGGCCTCATCCTGCCTGCTGCCAGGCCAGCACGTCCCCGTGAGAAAAACCTGTTCCTACCACCAGATCCAAATGACAGTGCTGCCAAAGCAGATGTGGCGCCTGCCTCTCCCACGGCTCAGTCCCGAACTCAGACTAACCACGGCAGGGACAGTCCCAGCCTGCCCCTTGCAGCAGGACCAAACAGGGCACTGAGCCTCCTCCCAGCAGCTCTGCACCCACCACCAGCAGCAGATGCTGCACTGGGGGGTGTTGCACTGGGGTGTGCTGCATGACCAGGTGCTGCACTGGTGGGTGCTGCACCAGCAGGTGATGCACCAGAGAGGTGCACTGGTGGGAGCTGCACTGGTGGGTGCTGCAGCAGAAGGTGCGGTGCAGACTCGGTGAAAGGCTCTGCAAGAGCCACTCTCATTGTGTTCAGAGAGCACAGCACGGCGGCTTGGATGGCATCATTGTTCAGGAGAGAAAAGGCAAGAACCGGGGCTGTGCGCTAAGTAGGTCACGCGCGAGGCTGGAGCCGAGGCCACGGGCGCAGCCTACAAAAGCAAGAGGGATGAGGCAGGGAGAGGGGTAGGGAAGTTTGGGTCTGGGCAGTGAGAGAGCATGGGGGGCTCACAGGCAAACACACAGCCACATGTTCCCACCAGCTGTGTAAAGGCAGAGGTCTCACTGATTTATTTCTTGCCCCCAGCAGCTCTGTAAGTTTTAGCCCCGGTGCCCCTCGCCCAGCACAGCGTGGTACCAGCGCACTCACCCGCTGGGTGTACGTGGGGAGGATGCTCAGAGCAACAGCCTCTAGCTTCTCCCACTGCCGGCTGCGTGACACACAGCCTTTATCCTCATGACAGCCTCGAATCATAAAATTTTACAGTTACACAGACTTTCATGGGGGCTGGGGGCGGAGGAGCCACCAAATCGTGGGGAGATGCATCCCTCGTGCTGCTGCATCAGGCTGCAGGACACGGGGTGACCCTCACTCGAGGCGCCCACCCAAGGTGCCGGGGGGGCATGGGGGAGGGCTCCCCTCCTCCTCATCCCAGAGTGGTCCCGGGGCCACGGCAGGGGGAGGGGGACCAGACCCAGAACATCACTGTGTGGGTCCCACAGCGGAGCAAATGCCCCAGGTAAGGCAGGGGCAGGGGCAGGGGCAGGGGCAGGGGCAGGGGCAGGGGCAGGGGCAGGGGCAGGGGCAGGGGCAGAGATGCTCCCCCACCACCTCCCACGTCAGCACCTGATGCTTCAGCACATGGTGAGCCCCTGCATCCTGCAGCCCCACGGGTCGTGCAATGCTGAACACAGGCAGAAAATGCCTTCCTGGCCCCTGTGGTGATCAGCTGGTGCCCCTAGGCAGGAGGCGCAATTAACCTTCTCTTGACAAGAATAACTACCAATGTTATTATTGATCATAAAATTATCCAGCCCTTTGCAAGCTCCTGCCACAGGGTTTGAGTGGAGGTGGCAGAGGAATAGGGCATGCAGAGACCAAGACGCAGCGTTTGCAGCATCCCAGCGCGCTCCTGGTGCATGTGGAGGAGGGATGGGAGATGTCTCCACCACCTCCTGCCTGCACACCCCGCGCCAGCCCTGCCCCCCTGGTTTTGGGGTGCAAGCAGGGCTCAGGCACAGCCGCTCCCAGCGCTTGCAATGGTCTGGCCCAGGTGTGTGAGCCAACACATTTAGAGACAGGGCAAAAGGGCCCTTGGCAAAGCTTTAAATTAGAGAGGAGACAAAGTAAGACCACCAGTGCATTGGTGGCAGAGGCATGAAAAAAATCCCAGTTCTAACTCGCTGTTGTAACACCTTGGGAAACACAGTATGAAGGAAAGGTGAAGTTTTGTGTTTCGTGTACTTGATACACGTAGTTCATCGGGCATTGCATTGAACAGGAGATAAACGGGACATTTCCCTCCAAACAGCCTAATCCCAAACCTGCCACTCCAGTACATCTCTCCCCATGCACAGAGGAGCCAGCGATGGGTCGCTTTTGGATGAGTGAGGGCTGCTCCTTGCCATACCCAGCGCCGTGCAAGCGCTGTTCCTGCCCCCCTGCATGCTGCAGCTGCAAGCAGGGTCAGCCCAGACACCAGGATCCGGCCCTGCTGTGGGCAGGACGCAGGGACCAGGGCATGTAATGGGTGTAGGGTGTTGTCCTCTGGCATCTGGAGTGAAACCGCAGCAAACAGCTTAATCACTGTGCAATTATGTCAAAATATCGGTCACTCGCTGAGTGACTTCTGCAGAATGCTGACCTGGGGGAAATTTTCCTTTTTTTTGTAAGGGAAGACGAGAAACTGGAAATTCTCAGGGTAAAAATGTTTCTGGTCCGGGTTAGGAAAATCAGGCTTTGGCTGTTGGAAACCCAAGCATCTTCACCATCTTCTGTCCTGACAGCTTTTGTTTGGGGTTTTTCATTTACAAAAGGCAAGGATTTGGCAGGGAGGGGAAAATCTGATGGCAACGCAGAGAAAAGAGGAAAAAAAAAAAAAGAAAAAAAAAAAGACATTTCCTTACAAAATTCGCAATGGAAAATAACCGGAGATTATTCTATTTTTATCTGCCTCCTTTAAGCTCCCCTGCCGGAGGCCACACGGCAGCATCATACCTCGCACCACCTCCGTGGTCCACCCAGATCCCCGGGCATCACGCTGCGGCAGCTGCAACATGGGCAGCGTGCAGGAGGCATGTCACCTGGGTGACAAGGTGTCTCCGGCAGCAGGAGGGTCTGCATACGCTGCGCCCTGTGCTAAATGCTGACATCCCTACAGCGCAGCCGGAGAGGAGTGGGGAAGCTCCCAGCGGTGCTCAGAGCGAGGCTGGGTTTGCAGGGGGTGTGAGGCTCCCCATCCAGCTGGCTCCTGGCCACCCTGCCAGCACCCTGCTGTCCCCGTCCCCGAGCCCTCCTGGCCTCTGGGCACAGAGAACAGGGCTGGCAGCACCCCGTGCTGGAGGGAGGGTGGGCAGCTCCCCGGAGCACCTCTCTGCTCTCTCAGCCATCACCGAACTCCCAGAGGCTGGTGGAAGAGAGAGTTATCTTCTGCTGAGGGCTAATGAGGGAGCAATTAATCGCCCCTTTTGTTTAGAAATAGCTGAGAAACCACAGAGCCGGGCTGGAGTTAGCGCGGGGCCTGCGGTCGGAGGGGTTTCCCTGGGGGATCGGAGGAGCCAGGCAGATGCAGGCGGGGAAGGTGATGGGGAAGGCAAGGAGGTGGCCACAGCCCGACCCAGGGGAGCACAGCTCGCTCTCAGCTCCCTCCCACACCCAAGTTATCGGTCTGCAGGTGCTGCCTGAGGGCTACCCAGGTGCTGCGTGGACCGGGCAGGTTGGCTGGGACCCTCCTCTGGAGGCACCGCAGACCGGTTCCACGTGCATGCTTTGACCACGCTCTTCTGGATCTGGCCACCGCCAGCCAGGTCCTGGGCTGTATTTCTGCACCCAAGCTCCTTGCTCCCGGCCTCGAAGGAGAGCGACGGAGTGAGAGGTTCGTGGATGAGTATTCTGCTCATTGCTCACAAATACTAATGGCCCAGAGTTATTAATATTGCCACTGTAGTCATATCTGGGTAATTACTGCCATTAACCACCAGCAGAACTATTGAGTTCCCCTAATCAGTGCATTACAATAATTGGGACCAAGTGTTTTATAGATCCGGACACTAATTCCTCCCCAGCACCTCTCCGTTCCTGGGAGCTGCTCCGCTGCTGGCCAGCCCCAGCTCCCTGCCTCTGGGTGCTGGGACACCCACATCCACCCCGCGCCATGGGCTGGATGAGGCCGCTGCAGAGATTGCCTGCGCCTCTCTCCAATGGGAATTGCTGGTCGTTGGAGGTTTGGGCATCTCTGTGCTCCCTGTGGGGTCTGGTCCCCGTGCCTGGGCTGTCACCACAGGTTACAAAGCAATGGGAGGTGGGTCTGCAGGGACAGGGGGTCCCCCCAAACCGCAGCTCCCCAGCTCTCGCAGGCAGCAGGACAGGAGGGAGCGCTTTGGCTGTTCTCTTTCTGCAGGGACAGAAATCTGGTGTGGGTGCAATTAATTGCACAGTCTGCTATTTACACCGATTTCCTCTTGCTCTGGAAAGCTCTTCGCTACTGCAGCCATCTGGACCGCGGAGCCCAAATGCGCCTTGGCCCGGAGCTGGAAGCTCTTCAGGTGATGACTCCAGGGGCTGCACAAGGGAATCGCCTCCCCCTGCCACCTGTGTGGGCAGGAGGGCTCCTGCCTTGCCTGACATGCTGGGGTGTAGCTCACCACGGCCACCTCCATCCCCTGCTCTGCTGTGCCTAAGCCCTTGCAAGCCCTCCTTTTTCCCAGGTAGCGCCCGGGGCAGGCAGAGCAGCCTGGCTCCGAAACCAGCAGTCAGACGTCTGCCTCAGACCCTTGGCAGGGATAAAATCAGACCTGAATGAACCCAGGGTGCTCACAGAAAGAGCAGGGGACCAGATCTCTGCGACTGGGAAAGCACGCAGTATGTCACTCAGAGCTGGCCTGGAAACGAAAATCCCTGGAAATGCTAATAAATCAGAAATCAAGGGTGGGGGAAATTCTTAGCGGGTGGGGTGGGGGTTAAACAAAAGGTTTTGTTGTGACTGAGCCCGTGCATTTTCTTCCAACCACAGCCATTCCACAGAATATTTTTGATGTTTAGAAAAATAAAATTAAAGGAAACTTTAAAAGAAAGTAATTTGGAAGAGAAAAAAATCAAAACATTTAATTCTGAAAATACTAAAATGAAATGTTTTGATCTTTTTTTTCTTTTTTTTTTTCTTCCATACAAACCATTCAGCAGAATTGACCTACTCTTCTTGAACCTTTTGGTGTTGTCAAATCCGAATTTTTTTTTTTTTTTTTTAATTTTGTAAAAAAATCCCTCTCAGCTCTTGCCAGACAGAGTTCCCAGCAGGAGAAGAGATGTGCTCCATCCTCCGTGGGAGCTCCATCCAAGCCCCTCCATACTAAACGGAGACCTGGGGGGATGTCACCCTCCTGGAGCAGGGGGCAGTGCAGGATCTGCGCTGGAGGGAGGACTTTGCTCCCCAACGGGACGTTACAGGCCAGGTGACAGCGCTGCAGAAGGGATCGCATGGCCCCAGCACCATGCCAGGAGGGGAGCCAGGTGAGAGCCTCATCCCCCGGGAGCTGGCAGGTGAGAGAACAGAGCCATGCAATCAATAGTGCTAATTGCAAAGGCAATGTCTAGCAGCAATAAGATGGTTATTCTGCATCGCTGGGTGCTCTTACAATCAAATTGTCCACAGACAATTAGCTGAGCAGGAGAAATAGGAATTAGGTTTCTAATTATTCTGCTGGTGAAAGGCATTTCGGAGCACTCAGAGGGCTGGAGGAGGGAGAGGTCTGCATCTCTGCTGGGCTGCGGGAGCCACCGTCCCTGCTGCCGCTCCCAGGGGGTTAGCTGAGCCAGGGAGCAGGGACTGCAGCTGGGGAGTGCAGACGGCTTCTTGGGAGGCTTTGGCCAGTGCTTATTTTTCGCAGCTGGGTTATTTATTTCCTTCACTCAGCCGCCTGCACGACTGAGCAAAGCAGCACGCGGCGCCTCTCTCCAGGCACACGCAGGCTGGCACCACGCTCCCACAGAGCATCCAACGTCCCCCTTCCCCGTCCTGGGCTGGGGGGACATGCACTGCTCCCCAGGGCATCTCCCACCACCACCACCGTGCCGAGGGACCGCCAGCGTCCCCATGGGGTGAGGTAGCAGGGCAGGGGGGCAACGGGGCGGGCGAGCAGGAGCTGAGCCCATGAGCCCACAAGCCCACTTGACAGCGCACTGAGCGAGGCGGAGGAGGAGGTGTCGGGGATTCTCCTGTTTGTTATTAATGCTCCTGTTGACTCAGCACCGGTGGGCGTCGAACCCTGTGAGGGGTTCTCCTGATGCTGCGGCTCCTGGGGCTGCGTCATGAGGACAAGGAGAAGTCCCCCTGCCTCCGCTCCCCAGGCCAGTGGGGAGCATCCCCAGTGTCCTCTGTTTAGGAGGTTGGCCTGGGGTCACGGAGGCTCTTGCACCTGCAAGCAGTGTGGTGGTTCCTCAGGACCATCCTCATTCAGCGGGTGGGTATGGTGTCACTGCGGCGTCCCGAGAGGGCCGTAACCCTCCCTTGGGTGTAACACCTGCACCAGTGCCGATGGCAACACAGGGCCCTTGTGCAGCAAGGACTGGGGGCTGGGGGACAGGTCACAGGTATCCTGAGCTGAAAGGGACCCATGAGGAACATCCAGTAGTTCCACACGGAGCAGCCTAAGAGTTAACTCATATATCTCAGAGCTTTGCCCAATGCTCTTAGGGCCGAGGTCATTCTGCTTTCTGGTACCACCCAGTGCAGAGAGCAAGGAGAGCAGAGCGCATTTCCCCTTCCCTCCATCTCTCTGTGGACGTCCATCATCCAGCTGCTGGTCACCCCAGAGAGGTCCTGAGCAGCCCCGAGGCCTTTCCCTGTCTGCATCCCCACCTCCCCACAGCCTGTTGGAGGGTGCGAGGCTCAGGGAGTGGTGCTGGCCATGAGCACGGTGCCTGCACCGCGCTGCGCTCAGCGGGACCTCCCGCAGGGACCCCGCTGTCCTGGCCCCGCCGGCACGCTTGGATGCTCATGGGGCCAGAATTAACTCCAGGCCCTCTGCCTCGTGGTGCCAGCAGCAGCAGAGCCACCAGCACGCCTTTTCTTTCCAGGACAAGAGCAGAGTGGCAAAGGGGGCTGCGTTAGTGCCCTGCACCGCGGGCAGGACCGGCCGCCGGAGCTGCAGCATCACTCAGCTCCAAGCAGAGGTGCAGGACTGGAGCCGTCTGCAGCACAGCACTCTCTCAGCAGATAGTTATATGTAAATTAATATATACTAATAATTCACGTCGAAGGCTGGGTGTCCTGCTTCCTCATGTCAGGGGTGGGGACAAGGGTCGCGCAGCTGGAACCTGCAGCAAAGAGGTGAGCGTGGCCGCGTCTTTGGCTTCCAAAAGGATCGGCCCCAGGTGCTGTGGTTGCTGTGGGAGCACAGCCAAATGCAGGCACCCATACCCATGTCCTCACGCGTGCACACACACACACACACAACTCCCCTTTGCCTTTGAGTCACTAGTGTTAGAAACCTTCTCTGCCAAGAGTCCTCCGTGAAATATTCCCTCTTTTCTCTGTTTCTCCCTCTCTCTCTTGCATATGGGCTAATTTTATCTTCTGTCTTTCATCTGCCTGTGTATCTACCACTCCTGACAGAAAAAAAAATAAAATAAAAAAGGATTTTCACAGATTTTGCTAGTGCTCACCAGCTCTAAAAGCTTTCATCTCCCTCTGACGATGAGTGCATGTCATCTGCTCACTCCAAATTACAGCAGAGGCCTTCACACTCAATCGGAGCATTTTCTGCCTAATTTCCCAGGCAGCAAGATTAAACGTGGGCTCGAGGCTTGTCGGGAGTGATCCGCAAAGCAATCTCACCCTGCTCCCAGGTCTGGCCAGGCACACACCTCTCACTGCCTCTCCAGTGGCAGGCTGGAAGGAAGAGGTGGAGACGCGTTGCGTGCACCGTGATGGCCACACACACCTGGTAAATGCCCGAGCATCTTCTCACAGTGCTCAGGCTGCAGACGGGGCAGAGAGAGGGGAGCAGGAGATGGGAGCTGCTCCAGGACATCGCTGTAGGGTTTTCATGGGGGTCCCGGGTGGGACCAGGCTGGGTCGGCAGGCTGGAGACACTGCAGCCGGGGGCTGAGCGGAGCCCCGAGCAGGGAGCAGCCAGGGCGCAGGGCACTGCTGTGATCCCTCCATCCCCGTGGGCCAGCACCAAGCAGGAGGGTGCTGTGGGCAGCATGGACAGCCTTTTGGCTGGGAGTTGGAGCTGGGCTGTGCCATGGTTTGGAGGCATTCATCGATGCTTACTGTACAGGAAGATGTGCCTGGGTCTTTCTTACCATAGCAAAACAGCACAGGGCCATTGGAGGCAGGGGAGGCCAAGAAGACCTTTCCTTTCCCCATGCGGTGATCTGCACATGGCCAAAGTCTGTCTTTCCTCCCAGCATCCCATCGACAGGTGGCTGGATGTGAGCAACCCCTTGCAGGGCCTGGGCACTTCAGCTCACACCCCCCTGCCTCTCCCAGCACTCCCTGACACATGCATGCAGCTGGAGATGTTGCCCTCAATTGCTAAGCAATGGCCGAAAAACTGTCTCACTGCCTCCAGTGACCAGGGATCAGCACAGAGACCTTCCCACAGTAGAAATTCTTTACTTCTCACTGAAAATTCATGAGGGGACACCACTGATTTATTTTTTGCAACCTCTCCTCCATTCAGCTCTCCATGTGGCAAAGACACACCTCTCACAGGGAAGCAGTTTGGCCCAAATCCTCATTTTCTGACACGGACAGGTTTTGACATGGGGTTCCCAGGCTGTTCCCCTCATCTCTGGGCTCCTTGCAGCCACATCGTGTCTCCGGTTGCTGCCCGGATGAGGGCTGTGCTGCACACCGGGATGTGCCGGCTCCTTCCCAGCAGCCGTGCCTGGGTACCACCAGAGCGCGGTGCCTGGGACACACTCAGTTCCTTGATGCCGTTTGCTCACTTGAAGCCCTGCCTCAGCCTGAGGGGCTCCAGGAGGACCTTGGGCTCTGCGGAGACCTCAGTGGCCACCAGCCATGCTGGGAGGTGGCCAAGAACTGGGAGTGAAGCGGAAAGGCCAGCCCAGGGGTACCAGGTGCACGGCCAGGTAACTCCAGACGAGGGACATCCGAGCCTCACGATCACCCCAACCACGCCGTTGTGCTTCCCAGCTCAGCACCCCTCATCTGGCACCGCACACATTGGCACCGTGGGTGGTGAGGTCTGATCCTGAGCTTTTAGGTCTTCAAATCCCACCCGAGCCCAAAGCACAAATAGGAGGCTGCAAGAGCAGGCTGGGGGCGCACCCCACCACAGGGCTGGGACCTCAGCTAGGATCTGCTCCCACCATGATCCAGCAGCTCCTCCCTCGGCTCCCCAGCAGGCAGAGCATGAGCTGAGATGGAGCGAGCAGACGGCACGATTAGCTCTGCTCAAAAAGGTCAAAACACTTATCAGACACGAACGGCAAAGCTAAAAATACATTCGGCACCTCCCTGGCAATTCTCTCCCAGGGAAGTGACAGCCGGGGCTGGTGGGGTGTGGGATGTGAGCAGGGATGTGGCACAGCTGATGGGTGCCTGGATCAGCCCGGGGGGAGGTTCTCCATCCGTGTGACTGGGGAAGGGCAGAGCAACACCTCCACCGGGGGGTCAGAGGTGCTCTGGGGGGAATGGGCTGGGTGGGATGGGGCAGGAGCAGGCTGGGTCCGTAGCCTGGAAAGCCAGGCTGAAAGCCAGGCTCTAGAGGACATGGGGACCTGCACAAGAGCTGAGATGTCAGGGAGCAGCAGGACAAGTGGGAGGACAAGGAACTAGCAAGATGCCAAGGATGATACAGATGGGGAGCCAGAGACTTGAGCTGTGCTCCGTTAGGACGCTGGGACCTCTCCACCTGCCTTGGTGCAGGCACCATCTGCCCCAAGCCCCTCAGGTGCCTGGTTTGAAGCTTTCCATCATGGTGCAACATCTACTGACACCTCTGCCACTGCATTGTCTCTACGGTGCTCGAAGCTGCTATGAGAAGGAAATTCTGAATCGTGGTCCTATTTTTTGCTTTGTGCCCATGCTTTGCCTCTTCGAGCCCAGTCCTTTCCACCAGCCCAGGAAAAAAATGGCCCTTCTAAGACCCTTGAGAACCACAGATCCCAGCCCTAGCAAGGATGGACACCAGGTCTGAACAAGGTGTGCAGCCTGCTGGCCTCATGGGCATGACTCAGTCGTGCCTCGGTCTTCAGCTTTAAGGTTTTTTTGCTTGCTGAGCCTGGACAGAGGCAGTGCAGGCTGTGGTCAGAGGGCGCCGGGGTTGCTCTGGGCTAACATGCTACTGCCTGGCTCTGTGGTCACAGCGAGCCCAGCCCCAGCGCCAAGGCCATCCCTCTGCCTCATTTCCCATGGTGCAGATACCCTGGGTGGGACTGAGGGCTGAGAACGCAGTGCTTCCCACCCGAAAATGATCCCGGACAGTGACTCTGGCCAGGCCGTGCGGGAAGGCACGGCGTGGGAAAGGCTTGGGGCACCGGTGTGACCCCAGGGACAGGGACCCAGACGGGATGTGAGCAGCTTCCCCAGCACTGGCTGCGGTGACAGCGAGGAGAAATGACAGTGCCAATTTGCAGCAGGGCTGCTGAACACTGTCACTGCCAATCGCCGTCACCACGCAGCCTCCGAGACCTCACCTGGGCGGTGGTGAAGCTCCTGGTCTCCTCACCTCATTAAGAATGGTTTCATCATTATCACCGCCTTTGCTCCCCCCTGCACTGTGCAGGGCTGCAAAGCAGCCCCTGCGGGGATGAGATGCTGGAAGAGATGAGCTGCAGGGTGCTGGGGTGTCCCGGGGTGTCCTGCCATGCCCAGGGTGCTCTGGTGGACAGGACCAGTGATCTGGGGACACCACCTTCTGCTCCCTTCCACCCCAGCTCCTGGCACGTCAGTTCTGTGGTGCACAGCCTGGATCCACCCTGGGGGCACGTGTATCTCCTGGAGGACAGTGCCACCACCCCCTTGTCCCACAGAGCACAGCCAAGGCTGCCCGGTGTCCCTGGGGGTGCAGCATGTGTCCCTGCCACCAGCACCGGTGTCCTGCCCGGTGCTGCCCTGCCGCATGCCCGTGGCGGGAGGTGAGCATCTTGCTCCTGACATTTCCCAGGACCTGTGGAGCTTGTCAGGGACCTGCTCATGGTCAGGACGGGCTGGGACAGGCTCTCCACAGGGACCAGCAGCCTCCCTGTCCCCAGGGGCTGGTTCTGGTGTCCCTGTGCCCTAGAACAGGTCCCATCTCCCCTGACACCCACTGCCCTGATGGCACTCTGGATATGCAGGGAACACAAGGACCTCAGCGCATTGTCCTTCTGCTCTTCTGCCGTGAGAAAAGCAGGAGACAAGAGGTATTACTCCTTCACCTCCACTTTACCCGTCCTAGGGCAGGGCTTTTAATTTCCTTTTAAGACCAGAGCACCAACCACTACATGACGCCAGATCCCTTGGTGTGAAACCAGGGGATCCCCCAGCCCGTGGCTAAGCCCTGTGCGAGCAACAGCCCAGTACCTGCAGGTCGCAGACCTCCCTGGTGCTGCTGACAGCTTTGCTAAAAGCTCTTTGTTCCTCAGCCCCCAAGGCCCTGCTAAATGGCAAACAGCACGGAGAGCACCTGCGGCGCCCATGAGGAGCGTGTTCTGGAAGGAGGATGCTCTCCGGGCAGTTTTTCCTGCTCCTCTGAGCAGCATCGTGGCTCACCCGTCCTGGCTGGGGCCAGGAAAGGGATTTGTCCACAAGCAGGCTCAGCCCATAGCTGGTTGCTGTGCCGAGCGTGAGGACTGGACCTGTTGATTGCAGCTGAGAGCCCTGCACATTGCTCCCCACCACCGCCCGCCTTGTGTCGCCCCTGGCTCAGGGCAGCCGTGACCTGCCATCCAGGCAGGGCTCCTTCGGTGGGCGCCTGCACCTTTAAATCAGGGAGAAAAAAAAAAAATAAATCCTTCGCCTAGAGGGCAGTGGAACAATTTTGACTTTAAAAAGAGAGCGAGACAGAGAGAGCGAAGTGAGCGTTAACAACTCCTGATCCAGTCCCTGGGCATTCATTAATGTTTCATGGCGCTTTCAATTATTGCCTCCTCTGCCACTGCCGTCATCTGTCTCTTCAAATCGACGGTATAATAACCACTCAAGCAGAAATCCACTCTGCTGTCTGCCCGCCGCTCTCTCCCAGCCTCCACAACTCCCTGTCTCCCAGATTTTCAGCTGCGTCTCACGCCGCTCACCCTGGCGATGCCTTCACCCCGTCCCCGTGCAGCAACGGTGGCCTCAGCTGGGGACAGCACTGCCAGGGCCAGGGGCTGTGTCGGACCCTCCTGTTTTGGAGCTGGTTTTGCTGGCCCCACGCCATGGGGCTTCTGCAGGTGGCCTGGGCAGGTGGGTGGGGGATTTAGGAGGACCTGAGACCCCTGTGCGCACCCCGCAGTGCACAGGGCGTGCAGGGCACAAACCTCCCTCAGCCCACAGGCCCCTTATTCTTGGGCAGGGGATGCAGGAAGGCATGCAGGCACCGTGCACCACACACCCACGCAGACGCCCAGCTCTGCACCCACCTGCATGCCAGCACATCACCCCAAAGCAAGCCCCCAGCCCAAGCTCACACTCCCATGGATGTGTCCCCCCGCCCTCCCTCCCCTGCAAACCACCTGAACGTGACTCCCAGAGGGTGCGGGAGAGCCCCAAGCCAAGCGTGGGCTCCACGGGTGCCCAGGAGTGATGGCCTCGGATGCTGTGAGGGGAGCAGGAGATGCCTCTCTGCCACCACCACCAGCAGTGGAGGAGCTTGGCAGAGGCCACGAGGCCATGCATGTCACTGCAAGGCGTCCTGGCTCAGCAAAGGGAAGCCTGCAGAAGGTGGGAGATGGGGCAGGAGCAGCTGAAGCACCTGCGGCTCTCTGCAGGTTGCATCTGTGTTGCACCCAGCTGTGAAACGGCACAGCTCAGCTCTGCCTCTCACTGCCTGGGGAGTCTCAGACCTGCTGGCAGCACGGCTGCAGCCTTTACACAAACCTCCATAATCTTATGTTTGCTTTGCCGAGGCTTCAGTGCTTGCAAACGCAGCGTCCCTGGGCCCTAGCACCTCAGGGTGAAGGAGCCAAAGCCTTCAGGTCAGGGCAAGGATCCAGGAAAGACCAAGCAGTGGGCTCCCAACTGCTCTGCTCCCCCCAGCCTGTCTGCACACATCGTCACCATCCGGCGTGGGAAGGAGAGCTTGCGGCTTCCACCGCAGACTGTGATGAACACAAAGCACCCCGTTTTGATGTCAAAGTGTTCCTGCTCAGGAGGACAAAAGCATTTTGTTTAGATGAACTCGTGTCCTTCAGCCCCACCCCTGCAGTCACACCTTATGGAGGTGTTGGGACTCTGAGCTTTTTAACTTTTATTAATTTCTCAGAATGGAAATAGTGTTGAAATTCCCTATTTAACTGTCCTCTCTGGGCCGGGATTTATTGCTGGCAAGTGAATCACCCACATCTTGTTGCTATTACCATAAAGCCTTTCTCACCCCAGGGAACCTCCCCAGCTCTGGCGCCCCAGTGCTCTCCAGGAGGACGAGGATGCTCAGCGAAGTACCGAGGCCACCTGAGCGGTCAGATGTGTGTCCAGAGGCTGGTCAGTGTGAGGACGTGTCAGCACCTCAAAAAGGGCTTTTTTGGACCAACTCAGTAGCCCAAAACTTGCTGGCAGAGATGCTTTGTGGTGCCGTTCCTCCCCAGGACCGGCTGGCGAGGCGAGCTGCCTGCCCCGTTGCTCATCTCCTGCCCCAGCAGCTCCCAGCAGATCCAGCTCTGCCTGCTGCAGGAAGGCTGCAAGCACAGAGCTCCCTGCAGCCCGTCCTGCTCCTCCCTTCCTCCCCCCGGCCCCACCGTGCTGGTGTTCCTGTTGAACCGCGCTTCTGCCTTTCCTGGAACTCCTCTGGCTGGAGGACGGCGGGGAGGAGGCAAGCTGGGACGTGGCCCTGGGCCGCGGCTGGACGCAGTACGGGGTGCTAGGATGCTCAGGAACGCCCCAGCAGGAGTTTTACTCTCTCTTTTCTCTCTCTTCTTCTTCTAAGGATATTTTGGAGTCCCTCTGATGGGAGTCAGATGTGCTCCAGCTGTTTCTGCTTAGCAGAGCGCTGCTCCCGGAGGATGCGCCCGTGTTTCGGTGACGCCACCGCGGCCCCGCTCACCACGGCGCGCCCACGCTCTCGCACCGCTCCCCTCGAGCGTGCAGGGAGCTGCTGGCCGTGCCGCACGCACGAGCACACCCAAATGCCCTGGGACAAGCGCTGGCACAAGGGCACACACGCCTTTCCCTAGCTCAGTTCTGCATGTGCTCTTACACGCTCTTGGAGCTGGGAGCACACCAGTGCACTCGTGTGCGCGTGCGCAAGCATACTTTGGGTATGCAAGTGCATGTGCACACCCGTGCCCTGGGTTTGCACCCCCAGCGTGCCTCTCTGGGTGGCTCACTGGGGGCCCTAGGGGTGCAGCTTGCCCAGGATCAGCACTCACCGGGATGCAGGAGGCTGGTGGAGAGGGGTGAGGACGGGTTTTGGTGTACCCTGCACCTCAGGCTCTGTGTCTGCCCGTGCTGGGGCTGGTTCCTGCATGGAGCCACGGTGTGGCAGGAGGGGGTGCTCAGTGCCCGGCAGCCAGCACCCAGACCCAGGACTGGTCTCCAGTTTTCTTTCCCATTTATGGCCTTGTGCTGCTGTTCATTGTGCAGCATAAATCTCAGTGACGCCGGGTGACATTTAAGAGCAGGCAGTGGGGTGGAAGGGGACAGCAGTGCGGTGGGGACCGAGCCCATCCCATCCGAGGACACCAAACCTCGGGTGAGCCTGGAGCAAGGTGCCCCATATCGTGGAGCTCAGAAGAGCCCCTACTTGTGCCAAGCAGGAGAGCCAGGGCCGGTACCTGCTGGGCACCCAGGCACTGAGCTGTGAGCGGGGGCTTGGCTCTGCCTCCCCCATCGCTCCCTCCTCTGTTTCCCCCTGCTCACGCTCCCCCTCTCTCTCCTAATCCCCACAAATGCTAAGATATTTAAATGTGGTATTTTCAAATCTAATCAGCGTTCCAAAGCTGTGCTGCCGCCACTCAAATTTAATTTGATCCATTTACCAGCTTTGTGGTGCATCTAATCAAAGAGAGGGAACAATTAGGTTAATGTCAGGGGTCACCCCACAGCCTCCTGCGCCGCTCAGCAACAGGAGGCATCCGCGGCGAGGCCGGCCCCAGGGAACAAAGCAGGAGCCAGGGGTCTTGGGGGCCGGGGCTGGGGGTGGCCACAGAGGTGGAGGGCGTCCCGGGTCACGCACATCACAGGGATGGCTCGGAGGGGGGCACATGGCCAGCGAGGGTGGGATGCTGCGTCCCGCTCAGCTTCAGAGAGGGGCTGTGCAGGCCAGTCTGACACGAAGGTATGTGTCCTGCTCCGGCCATCGCTCAACCCCATCCATCATCGGAACAGGCCATCCTGTGTTGTGCATGACCCAGGACTGCTGCAGCTACTATTACAGCTCAGTGCCTGTTGGCACAATAATCTGGATAAAATGAGCTTCAGGCATCTCGCAGCATCCACATCTGGGGCCTGGTCAGGGCTGGGAGAAATCCAAGTAGCAAAAGCTCAGCCAAACTCTCTCTTAGCTTCACCAAAGCTCTAGTATCCATGTCATGCGTGGGGTGAGACCACTTTGGATCAGGCTGGCTATCACGTTTGCCAGCTGGTGTTGGGCAAACCAAGTTTAATGAGGACTGGAAAGGATGTCAGTGCAAATAAATCGGACACGCCTGATGGACGAGCAGTCCCCGGACACCGGGGCAGAGCTGCACAAGCGTGCCAGAGCCAGGGACCGGCAGCCACACCCCAAGGATGCCGGGCCATCAGTACTTTGAACAAGATGAGCAACCACAGCTTGGCCAAAGCTCTTCTCTCCCCCAGCCACGGAGCTGGCAAGGCAGAGATGGACCCCTGGACCCCTTGGTGGGGCAGTCGGCACCGGGAGCCTTTCCCCCTGCCCTGCGAGGGGGCATAGCTCTGAAAATGAAGCCGCTCCATGCTGTTGTTGTCCATCCCACAGGCTGTCTGTGCTCTTTTCTCGTGCCAGGATAAGGATCAGCCCCACCGGGAAGGGCACTGGAAGGAGCAAGGGATGTGGCATTTGTCCCCAGGGGTATGGTCTCTGGGATGGTGCTGAGTGGCTGTGAAGTGCTGCCTGATCTGGGCCTCAGACACAGTCATGAGAAGGTAACGATGAAAGGCAAGCATCTCTGGTGTCCCATTGTATAGCCCCAGTGAGGGCAGAGCAAGGAATACTGCCCTTCCTCCTCCTCCCCTCCACTCTGCCTTGCTCCTCTGCCTCAGCCCAGCCCCTCGATGTCTCTTCTTTTAATATATTCTTTCAAATTCTGGGAGAAGAAATGAAGAGGAGGAAGGTGTGGGGAGACAGCACACTTGATGCCTCTTGTCCCCTCTCCCTGCCACCAACCTGAGCCCACAGGGACCCAATAAGGGTGGCAGCAGCTCCAGAGACGTCAGGTGGACTAAAGGTGCTATCCCAGTGGGATTCCTGCCCCCAAAGTCCCTCAGCACCCAAGGGATGAGCGTCACCCTCCTGCTGCAGTGCTGGTGATGCCTCTGTTCCAAGCCAGGACAGAGGTTTGGGAGTATCAGGGACTGGGTTGGAAATGGGCTGGACTGAAAAACAAGCTGTTATTTTTTCCCACCATCCATGAAATTCCTAACCTAAACTTTAATTTGTGTTGGAGAAAAATATGGATCCTCAAAACCACAAGGAAAAAAAAAAAAAAGAGCAAATGCAAGAACAGAGGCTGTGAAAAAGCTGGAGGAGAAAACAAAACAAACCTACAGAAAATGAAAGTAAAAAAACACCCAACTTACATGCTTTTTCCAGGGTTTTCAGGCAGGGAAGCATCAATTTTCAAGCAGGAAGCTCCCCAGGGACCACAAGCACAAAAGTCAGCGTGAGGCTCAGGCTTTAGCACCACCTCCCACGAATTTCCAATCCCCTCATGTCCCGAGGACACCTCCAGGCCCGAAGCATCCTTCCGTCCCCTCCGTACGCCATCCCCCAGGATGAACACCGCCAGGGCAGCGTCGTGGCCCCTCGCTCAGCCGTGTCCCTGCCTGCCGCGGCGTTTCGCTCCCCAAACTGGTTGCGAGGATGTTTCTGCACTGTGTGATTTAAATACACATGCTCTGCAATCTGTCGCAGAGTTGGGGTGCTTGGCACAGCTCCCCTGCCCAGGCTGTTCGGGGACTCTCGGGCTCAGGCACAGCTGGGGTTTCCCAGCCCAGCCCAGCCCCAACACAAGCAGAGATGTCTGTCCCACGTCCCCTGCGTGCTCAGCGGGTTGAGGTCCCCTCCACAGCCCCCTGCCTCTTCCCAGCTTGGGGTGCCCGGCAAGGTCTGGTGCCCCCTTCGCACCCTGGTGGGATGCAGAAGGGGAGCCCTGGGGAAGGGGGAGGCAGGCAGCGCCCTGGGAGGAGGTTTTGCAGCACGTTTATTAGGGGGGAAGCAGCTGCAGCAGCTCGTGCCCTGCCCAGAGGCTCTGCCAGGACCACTGCTCCCTGCTCCTGTGCCGGGGCTGGCCAGGCTCCGTGATGGGAGCAGGGAAACACTCATCTGCTCCCCCCTCCATCAGATGCCATCCCAACCCATGGGCCTGCCCTGAGCTCCCCCATCCCCACTGAGCTGTGGCAGGGACCTGGGGCATTGCATTCAGCAATTGAGCAGCCCCCCTGCTCCAGAGAGCTTCTAAAACTGCCCCTCTGGGTCCGCTAAGCCCCGCTCGCCACAGACACAGGCTGACAATGAAAGCTGGATCTTGAGCCCATTTCCCTGCACTTCAGCATTTGGCCATGGGAGCACTGAGCTGCCCGTCTTCTTATGGACCACGATGGAGCTGGAATCTCTTCTCCACAAGGAACGAGGAAACAAGAAGCTTAAAAACCTGCTGACTGTGCTGGGGCCACCTGCATCTCGGGCAGGTGCTTTCTCCTTCCTTGCTGCCTCCTTCCACCTCCCTGGGTCTCCCTCCACCTCCCCTTCACCCATGGCCTGTGCCCGGACCGCAGCTTCAGCCCCCTCCTCTTCCCTGCCCCTCTCCCACCACCGTGGGGGGGATGTCACAGCCCCGGACCAGTGGGTGCCTGGTAGCTCCATCCAGCCCAGCTTGCAGCTTCAGGGAGCAGGATGAGAAGGGAAAAAGAGACATGAATACGTGGGCTTGGAGAAACCTTCTGGGGCAGGAAACCACTGGGGTGAACTCCCCACCTTCACAGAGCTGGGTAGCTGGGAGAAGGTGATGTGCATGGATGGTTTGGAGCCCATTTCCTCTGGCATCTCAACCCTTTCTTCGTCTTCCACACCTCCTCCCCATTGCTTCTCCTACATGCAGCTCTCTCCATCATCCCTCTCCATCATTCCCTTCCTTCTCCAACACCCCTTCCCTCTCCATCACCCCTTCCCTCTCCCACCCCTCCGCCTGCCCCCCTTCCCCTGCCCTGTCCCACCTGGTTTCCCCCCAGCCGGGTCCCCGCGGGGAGGAAGGCAACACCAAAGGTGTGCGGGAGCACGCTGGGGACATGGGAACAACATCAGAGACACGGCGCCGGGGAAGCGAGGAACACAGCAAGAGTTTAAAAAGCCTGCCCCCCTGTTTGGTTGCAAGGAGTTAATACTGTGATCTGTTGCGTGAGTTCTGATGAGAAGCTAGTTGACATGCAGTGCTGGAATAATGAAACGTAATACACATTAATAGGACCTCCCTCTGCGTGATTGCTTCTGCTCCACTAGCCCCATTGAAGATTTCACTTTTCTTTTAACAGTCAGAATAACAGAATGTGACATTAAGTCTTTTACATGCAGCAATTTATTTTAAAATATTGGGCCACTCAAAACAGTATCCAGAATGTTAAATAAGATATGCATGAGATGGAAATCAGAGCAGCACTGCAGTAAGGAGACAGGAGTCAGACAGAGCCTTTCGCAGGCAAAAGCAGCTCCACTTTTATTCTTAATTGCTGTTTAAGGCACAAAGAAATAGCCAAGTCAGAGAGAGCACTGAGTGGATCCTCCCAGATCACAGGTCCAGGTGGGACATCGATGGATGTGGCTCACAGCCAGCCCAAGGCCAGCCCAGTGGCACGGTGGCACGGCGCGGCACCCGGCAGTCCCGGGGGGCTCCTGGCTGCTGGGAGCCCCCATTTTGGCTCTGCCTCCCCTGGCAGAGGGTCCCTCCTGCTCTGCAAGCAGAGGCTTCGTGCTTCATCCAGGGAATGCTTCTTGGGTGGAGCACGTCGCAGCTGGTGCCACCAGGGAGCTTGGAGCCTCTGGGACCCGCAGGGTACCTGCAGCATCTCCTCGCATGCTGCGTGGCTCGGAGCCTTCACCCAGCCCATCGCAGGGCCACACTTCTCCCATGGCTCAGCCGAGCAGGAAGGAGTTGTGCCCCCGTGGCTCTTTGTAGCCTGGATTTATCCTCATCAGCCACCATTAAGGACACTCTCATTAAGGATTCTGCCGCTGCCTTGGCCTGGATGCTCTCGTAGCCCATTTTGTTGACCCATGGCAGCTGCCCGAGCAGCTCCCTATTGCAGACACAGGCACTCATTACCAGCACCTCTCCCAGCACCTCTGCTTCTGGCAGGATGCTAAGGCCGTGGGAACGCAGACCTGGCAGAGCCCAGTGCATCCGCTAGCAGACACGTCCTTCAGAAGCCTTGTTGTCTTCTGATTTTTTCTGCCACATTTTCAGGGTTTTCTCTGGAAGTTTTGGGCATCACAAAAAATAGTCACCCCCCCTGACTCCGGTAGCTGAGGTCGGGGCCATGGTGAGGCTGCAGGACCCTCACTCCCCTTCCCCTCCCTCCCAGGAGGACTGTGGTGGGGCTTTTCTCAAGCTGCTCAGTACACAATACACAATAAAACCACTTTAAATAACAGCCTTGAAGAGCCCATGATTTGGACTACAGCTCTGCACATCCTCCAAAGCCCCCATAGGATGCCCATTGAAAACTCGCTTTTCCACAAGGATCGCAGGGGAAACCTCGTGCCCTGCTTCGCCAGGCATCCGATTTGCTTAATGCGACTCCAGAAGAGCGGCTGCGTCCCCAAAGCAGGCAGCAATTTGCCTGTCCCCGGCTGGCACTGCCCCGCTGACAGGCTCGGTGTGGCTGAGCGGCAGGTCACTCTATCAGCCCCGCGCACCATGGCCGGGGCAGCAGTGCCCGTGCCACTGGGTGACAAAGGCTCTTTGGCTCCTCCACCAACACCAAAATGTTTCCGTGGGGAAAGCTGGCAGCTGGTTCCTGGTTCCTCTAAGGGGGGGGAGATGGAAATGAACCCCACTGACAGAGACCCGGCCCCCACTGCTGTGCGTGCTGGGGTCTCCGTTCTGCAGGGCTGAAATTTCCCCAGAAATCCTTTCCTGCCAAAACGCTCACGTTTTGCATTTGCCCTCACTTGGGCTGAGCCACGCTTCAGAGGCCGGGCATTTTTCCAAGGAGGGGGCTCACGCTCCGCAGCCCCCCACGAGGGCTGGGTCCCTGCTGTGCTCAGCCTGGCAGCGCCTCCCCAGCACCCAGGGGAGGTGTCCCCACGTGTCCCCACCGCCACGCTGTGCCCATGGCCAGGCTTTGAGGGCACTCAGACACTGCTCACCCTGCTGCAAGGGGCCTGGCACCATCATGAGTGCGCCGTGCAATAGCAGGGAGGTAATGACAGGGTGAGAGCCACCGTTCTTGGGGCACGGTGTGGCTCCAAGCAGGATGCCCAGAAAGTGTCAGGAAAGGGTCGGAGGGCAGTGGCACAGCCCTGGGTGGAGCAGGTCCTCCCTCACGGTGCACATGGGGTGACAGTGGGGAGACCTGCCTGGCTTCAAATCCCACAGGTCCCAGTGCCAGGGGGCACAACCCCACTCCCACGCACCATGAGCTGTCCCCATGTGCCCTTGGCTGGCTTGAAGCACTGCTTGGGACGTGGGTTGGCCCCGTGAGTGTCCCACAGGGCAGTGCTGAGCTCAGAGCCCCCGCTCCAACCACTCAGCAGGAACATCCCTGCTCTGCAGCCCTCCCCTGCAGACACTGAAGGGGGTCGGAGGGGTGCTGGACACAGGTCTCCTGCCGCGGCGCCTGGAGCGCAGGCCCACCCCATGCACACCAGGCTTCAGTGTTTGATTCCCCGCTTTGCAGCTCACGGTGCTAAAGAAGAGCTGGCATCCTGAAGGAGAGGCACTGCAGTGTTCCCCAGCACACGTGCATGCAGGCACCAACCCCGCAGCCCTCACGTCCAGCCTCGCAGCCTCTTGGGGGGCAGCCCCAGAGAAAGCCGGAGCCACCGCCGCGGCAGGGGCCTGGGAATTGCTCGCTGTCCTTCCTGCCTCCCTGTCCGCATGCCAGCTTCACTTCAGTTTTATTCTAATTTAGGGAACTGATGCAAAAGGCTGTCCTGGCAATTCAGCTTGGCTTGGGCTGGGGTTATTTTGGTTTAGCTTCAGTCGTCTGAGGACAGGTCACGCTCCATCCAAGCCCGTCTCTGCACAGCCAGGGTGTGCAGGGGGTCACAGCCATCTGCAGAGCGGGTTTCAGGGAAGCTCGCTGCCTGAGCCCCACAGTGTTGGGGCACACAAAGTCCCCAGGGTGCAGTGCAGGATAATTGCAGAGCTTTATCTGCGGTTTTGGAACAGCCTCGGCCCTAAATGGCCACCCGCGCTCCCCTGGGATGCTCAAGAGCCTGTCCCTGAGCTGGGAACAGGCTGACACCAGCCCAGCCGGCTGGCACCGGCACGTCTGCTCCCCTCTACTGCCACCCACTCGTCCCCAGGGACGTGCTCAGCCCTGGGACAAGCAGGGGAGTGCTGGGGTGGGACAAAGCCTGCAGCATCCGGAGGCTTGGCACAGAGGTGGCAACGGTCCCCTCCGGCATGGTGCTGCCCCAAAGTGTTCGCATGGCAGATTCGGTGTGCCGGGGGTGCAGCTGCAGGCTGAGGCCAGGAAAGCACAGCAAAGGTCCCTGCAGTGCCCAGGGAAGTCACCAGCTGTGAACCTGTCACCTGGGGGTGGGAAGCAGCTGGGCCAGGCAGGCACAAACCGGGCTGCCCAGAGCAGTGGCTGAGGGGCCAGTGGGGACATGCTGGTCTGCTCCCAAGTGTGGTGTGCTGCTACTGGGAGACCGGGTGGCTGCAAGGGAATCAGCGCTCAGCCCCAAGAAATATGCTTTTCCCCAGGATTTCAGCATGGGGATGCTTCCTTCACACACTGTCATGTTGTCACGTTGGAGCAGGCAGCCGTGCTGAGCCCTGGTTTCTATTTAGCCGAAGCCACAGATCCCTGCTGCTCCTGGGACCTCAGGCACGTGCGTGCAGCAGAAAGGAAAAGGAGCCACGGGGTCTTGGCACCCGCAGTCACCCATTTGGTGTGGGGAGACCCTGGATGAGGTGCAACAACAGGAGAAGTTTGATGGCTGTGGGAAGGAGCAATAGCAGTGCCATCACGTACCGCTCTGCAATGAGGCTGCAAAGCCCCCGGGAGCTGTGCACGCTGCAGTCGCCTGCAGAGCAGAATTGGACCCATGCCTGCAGGCCTCCAGGCAGGAGCTGATGCTGAATGGGGTCAGCCCATAGGAAGCAAAGGCCGCAGCTACCCGGGGGGGCAGAGATGTCCCTGCACCATCCTGCTGGGGACCAGCACTGGCTAGAGATGATCCTGAACAGGGTGAAGAGGGATCTGTTTCAGTTAGGTGATGCCCAGGGCGATTCAGTTTAACAGCACCACATTCCTTCCACCTTAAGGACCGCAGAGCCCAGGACTGCTCCCTGGGTTAACAGTGCCCATGTGCGTGTGGTGCATTTTGCAAAGTTCTCCTCTAACACCCCGGGAAAACTGGGACTGAAGGTAAGCAAGCACCCCATGAGAATAGGGAGCCCTTCTTGCCTGGGGGCAAGAGGGAGCTAGGGAGGGCACGGCGTGCTGCAGGTATCCCCTGGGGGCAGTGACCTGGTGCTCACACTGACATCTGGCACGTGGCATCCCTGTCCGTGTGCCAGGCACATGGCACAGCCGATGGCGCTTATTGGCACGGGCACGATGAGCTCCCCATGCACTAAAACCAAGGCCCCTCCCGGTGTCCCAGCAGGTGCTGATGGGGCACAGGCAGCACACAGGAACCCCAGCCTAGCATGGGGTGTTTCACTGAAATGGGTGATGGCAGGGCTCCATAGCTCCAAGCCGGCACAGGGCAGTCCTGGCTAGCCCCACTTGGCCGTGCACCACGGAACAGAGTTTTGGAATGTGATTAAGCAGCGCGCAGCCATCGCAGCTCCGCAGGGATGGCTGACAGCAGGGGACAAGATCAGATAGGTGCTGTGCCCCCTCCACCTGTGCAGTCTCCTAGCCTGGATTCAGCCATCAGTGTGGTCTGGAAGCAATTCCTCCTGCCCTCTGTGCGGGAATGTGCTGCCCGCAGGACTCAGGTGGCTGGTGGGAAGCACCACACTGCATGTGTGTGTGTCCTGCCTGCTATAAATGCTTGCTCTATGCAATCATTAGATGATATTTATGGCCCTTATTAAGCTGGGGGGGGAGGAACAAACTCTGGTACGTGCAGCGAGAACTTGAACTCGCTCGGATGTGCAGACAGCAGGCGCCATCCGCGCGCGGAACCTCGACGCCCGCAGCAGCCCCGCGAGGGCCGAGCTCTGTGCCTGCAGCAGCCGCGCAGGCTGGGGGTGTTCCCAGCAGGGCTGCGGCGGATACGGCACCATCCTGTGCAGCTGGCAGGGAAAATGCCTCTTTCTGTGCCTATTTACCGTGTCCGGTGTCAGCATCCACAGCGGGGGACGAGCGCGTGGTGCCGTCCCAAAGGGCCCCGCTTGCTGTGCTGGGACCCCCCGTGCCACGGGAGCAATGCTCAGCCCACAGCTCCTAGAAAATGAACTCCCCGTGCCCGCAGCCACACGCAATTGCGCGTCCCGGCGTGCCGTGCCTTGCCTGGCAGTAACACGAGCGCTGTGGTGCATGGGCCACCTCCCTGCAGGAGCCCTCGCGGGGGGCACGCTCAGCCCCCCCCCGTGCCCTCGGTGCCGGCCGTGCTGCCCCCAGCGCCGCGTCGGAGCCGGGAGCGGAGATGCCCGCGTGTGCAGGAGACCTCCCTGCGCGGCTGCGACTTTGTAGCTGTGGATTTGTAGCCTGGCTGCTTCCGAGCTCAGCATGGAATACACTCTACAATTTTTAATTTGCCAAAAAAGCCCTCTTTTTAGTTTACAGGGACAGAAGGGGGACTTTTATGTGCAATCTGCACAGCTCTCCAGAAAGCACTTACATTTATGATGTTCATGAAATTTATAGCCAGTTGGCAGTGCTGCTCTCTCCTCTCCTCTCCACCAGCCACCCTGGCAGGATGGCAGACTATAATAAGCAAGCCACACATTCAAGTGGCATAAAAGGCATTTCTACAAGTTAGCCTCCTGCCCAGTCTTATAAACTCTAACAAGTCTCTAACAAGTAGGCAGGATCTCTTTATACCCAGGGAGAAAAACCCTTTTCAGCAATGGCCTTTTCACAAAGCCCACACCTTTCTTCTAATTAAGGTTAAATAGCTCCATGTTTTCTGGCCAATTTCATTCTTTCCCCTTATTCCCCTCTTAACAAGGCAGCCTTTAAAAAGACATCACTAATTGGTGTCTGCTTCTCACATACCATGCGTGCTTTGATAGTCAGTTAGAAAGCCTTCCCCATCGATCAAACTTCCCCTGAAAGGCTGCTAATGTGCTCCATGTGTCTGCCGCAGGACAAAGCCGAGCGGCGGGTCCCCGGCTCCCCGCTCCCCCCCGGTCCCGTTCCCACCCCCCGGCACCGGGGGTGCTCGGCCGGGGCCGCCCCCGGCACCCCCAGCCCGGCCGCCCTGGGAACCGCCCGGCCCCGGCACGGCTCCGCGACGTGTGTGGCAATTCGGAAATTAATGGGGAGTGGTTAAATGTTAAGGGTAGGGTCTGAAACGGAGCGGGTGAGAGAGCAATTGGCATTGCCGATGAGGCTGGAGCGCGGCCAGCCAGCGTTCCTGCGAATCCCAGTCTGCCCAGTGCCTTCTGGGCTGTTAAGTGGGAGCTTCCTGGGGAGGGGGACGCTGCCCTTGCAGGGGGCAGAGCTCCTCTGTGGCCCCGGCTGGCTCTGGGGGGAGGCAGCGGGGCTCCTGGGCACTGCTGATTCACCCACACGGGCTGCGTCCACCGCTGGTGCTATCTGCTGCTGGCCGGCCCCAGGGGAGGTGGGGGGCTGCAGGCGGACCCCCCCCGCCCGGCTCCTCCAGCCCTGACTCCTCTGCCGTGAGGCTGCTCTTTCACCCCATGTCCCACGGACGGTGCCCTGCCAGGGGTCACAGAATGGCTTGGGTTGGAAGAGGCGTTAAAGCCCATCTGGTTCCAACCCCCTGCCACGGGCAGGGACCCCTCCCACCAGCCCAGGTGCCCCCAGCCCCATCCAGCCTGGCCTTGGGCACCGCCAGGGATGGGGCACCCACAGCTTCTCTGAGCAACCTGTTCCAGCGCATCACCACCCTCACAGTAAAGAATTTCTCCATGATATCTAATCCAAACCTTTCCTGTTTTAGATTAGACCCATTATCCCTTGTCCTATCACCACACCCCCTGACACAGAGTCCCTCCCCAGCTCTCCTGCAGCCCCCTTTAGGCCCTGTCAGGCCGCTGAGAGGTCTCTCCAGAGCCTTCTCTTCTCCAGGCTGAACAACCCCAACTCCCTCAGTCTGTCTTCACAGGAGAGGTGCTCCAGCCCCTTGATCATCTTGGTGGCCTCCTCTAGACCTGTTCCGACAGCTCCATGCCCCTGGCCCGATGTGGCTGTCACCCACGCTGACACGTGCCAGGCTGTCCCCCAGGAGCTGCGCCCAGCCCCATTGTGCCTCCGAGCCGTGGGCAGGGCAAAGCTCCTGTCCTGTGCTGCTCCACAGTGTCTCATGGCACCGACGGCTTACTTCTGGATGTCTGCAGGAGATGCCCCCCAGCTGGGTTCCTGAGCTCATGGGCTCGCGTCTGGTGTGGGAGAGACCCAGTGTCTTTCCAGAGGGGGTGGCAGCAGTGTGTGCTGGACAGGAGCCCTGGGCAATGACCCGGTCAGAGGAACAAGCAGGGGAGACCTTCAGGGAGCAGGCTGGGCGTGCAGGGTCACCCCAGGGCTCTGCCACACTGCTGTTGTGACTGCAAACGTCCCTCCAGTCCCTGTGCCCAATAAATGCCAGGTCGCTTAGGACAAGTTACCTTCCCCAGCTCTAACTCACTGCGTGGCTGCCGTACCTTCCCCTAGCTGAAGGCTTCACTCTGCAGGTCCCTGGTGGGGCTGTTAAGCTCAGCCTTGTCTTCCAGCCTGGGCACGGGGGCTTTTCCTGGGGCAGGAGCCAAGGATTCCCAGAGGAGGCTTCTGCGGGTGCCAGCCAAAACCAGGCATCTCGCTGGCATCGCTGCGTGACAGGCACGGGCTTGGCGCGAGGCGCTCTGCAGAGCAGCAACCCATGGCCGTGCCGCAGTGACAAGGTGACGGGGCGTCCCCTGAGGACAGACACACACACACACACACACTCACACTCACCAAGGATTTCTCACTGGTGATTTGTGCTACTGAAGCCAAGGAGGAGGGAGATGGTTGGCGGCCAGACGCTGGCTCCCTCCCAATGCTCAGTGGGGCTTGTCAACACCATAGGTTGTGCAGATGGAGGCTTGCCAGGCAACATTGTCCCCAAGCCTCGCAGGCAGGCTGCAGGTGTCTTTCTGCCTCTGTAGCCAGAGACATCAGCAGGTGAGATGGGCAGCGACGTGCAGTGGTTTTTGGAAAGCCTCCTGCGTGCCTGCAGCCCTGCCGTTCCTCCCCAGCCCCTTGTGAGCTGGGCGAAGTGAGGGATTACCTAGCTTCTTACAGCTTAATCCACATTCTTCTGCCGTGATACAGCCCAGGAGCAGAAGATGCTCCAGGACATTGCAGCCCTTCCCCGTGGTGGTGTGCTAGCATCGAGGGCATCTCCCCGCCGCCCTCCTCGGCCAGCTGGAACGTGGCACGGCTGCTGCCTCGGGAAGCCTGCCAGGGCCTCTGCCCCCAGCCATGGCATGCATGCTGGTGCAAAACTTGCTGAAATGGCACTGCTGGCGCTGCCAGCAGCCCCTCACAGTGGTTAAGGGTTGTGGAGAGGTATCTGCGTGTGTTTTCCACCCTGCAGCCCTTTGTTCAGCTCTTGCTGCTTCCCTGGCTCCGCTCAAGCTGCTGAGCACACAGGTCTTCCCCTAGCAGGGCACTTTCAAGGCTTTCCAGCACTCAGCTTCCCCAACCAGCACAGAGCCATGGCTTGGAACAGCCCTTCTGTATCAGCTGGGATGTCTGGTGGCATGAAGTGGGGCTGGCATGTTGCTATCATGCTGCTCTGTCCCCCAAAGCATGCAGAGCCCTACCAGACATGTCAGTCCCTCAGGTCTCTGGGGACGGCCCAGCCCTTTTGCCAGCGCTGCAGAAGGGGGCACGGAGGGTGAGCATGCATCGGGAAAGCCTGGGGTGCGGGGTCCCCTGGTCGCACAGCACAGGGTGACCCTTGGCATGGGCACAGCGATGGGATGCTGATGCAGACAGGCAGGGTGGCTGTGCCGCCAGCCCCAGCCAGATGGCCTGGTCATGGTCCAGCGCTGTAGAGGACAGGAGCAGCCAAGTCCCTTGCTCCTTGGGGACACGTGGCTTGGCTGAGCAGCACAAGGGGCTGTTTGGGGGTTGCCTGTCACCCTCACGCAGACTGACAGCTCTTCCAAAGCCCAGTCCTGCTCATCAGGAAAACCAGCTTCCCACCTAGCTGTGAGGATGCTGGCAGGACATCTGATGTCGGGTCTAGGGATGCCTTCTCTCCTTAATCTCTTCTGAGGCATCTATGGATCCCAACCTTCACCCCACCAACCCCATTTTCACAGCAGAATCTGGCCAGTGGGACCCTGCAGGGCTCAGACCCCCAAGTAACTCAGGTAACGGGGCTACCTGAGCACCTACACACCTCGTTGCACAACGGGCTGATCCCCCGGTATCAGACACGCTGCCTGAACATCTGTGCTTTAGCGCAGAGCCGCCACACTTGGGATGCAGGCACCGCACAGCACCAGCTCCCTGGGGACCGGAGCTGACAGGGCTTGGGATCGGAGATGTCCTTGTGTTGGGCTGTTGTAATGAAGCGTCTGGGGACAGGGACGTGAAGGCGTCACCCACCTGGGTGGTGCTGGGGTTGTTGAGACAAAGTAATTAGGCTGCTGATAGCAGGGGTTGCAGATGAGGGGTGCGACCCAGCTGCTCAGCGGAGGCACCTGGTGCAACTCAAGAAGCTCAGGGGGCCCCGAGCCGCCTCCACGGGGCTGGCAGAGGTGACACGGGATCCACGGGAAACCTGCGTCCTTCTGGCGCGACAGATGGCGGCCAGGTGGGCGACACCGGGGTGCCTGGGGGTGTCAGCAGCGTGGCGCTACGGGGCGCGCCGGAGCACGTAGGTGCTTGGGATGTGTGGCACGTAGCCAGCCCTCCCGAACCTGCATGCGTGTATTTTAGACAGCTGCCCCTCCGTGCCTCAGTTTCCCCAGTTGGGTTAGGGGATCACACGGCCTTGTCGTCACTGGTCTGACCGTCCCTGTAGGCAGAGCTCGCCCTTGCCTTGGTGGGGCTCCTTGGTGGGGCTCCTTGGTGGGGCTCCTTGGTGGGTCTCCTTGTCCCAACAGTGTCCAGCTGTGGCCTGGGTTGCCCCCGGGCACCCGTTCCCTCACGGCCTCCACTAACGATGGGCCTCCTTTCTAAATATAGCTCCTGCAGCTTCTGCTTCCAGCTGCTGGCCCTTGGTCTGTCTTTCACAGCGAGATTAAAGAGCCCTTTAGTACCTGGGACTGGGTAGCTCCCTGCCGCTGTGCGGATGGGGGCACTGAGGCAGGGGGCGACCAAAGGGCAGCCAGAAAGCTTCTTGCAAGCTGGGAAGAAGTGCCCTGGCTCCTTTGGAGAGGGGGCAGGCTGCTCTCTCCGTGTGTCCAAGCACTCTGCACAAGCAGAAGTGGCCTCATCCTGCTCGAGCCCTGCGTGGCAGCCCACCGAGCGCCCCTCGGGCAGCGCCCCCAGCCCCGAGCCCAGAGGGGTGGCAACACTGCTAGGGCCAGGGCTGGGCACATGGAATGGCGATGTGGGAGGAGAAAAGCACAAAAACCCATCAAAGGCAGTAAACGAAGGGGGAGAGGGCAGGACAGGGTCACCCTGGGGCTGGACAGGGTCGCCCTGGGGCTGGATGGGGCTGCAGTCGGCCCTGAGGAGGAGCCCCCAGGGCCAGGGAAGGGCCGGCTGAGGGGAGGAGAGCTGGGACTTCCCTACCAGCCAGTGTAAAGCTGATTCCCTGAAAAGCACTGGAACAATTAATCAAACAAGCTATTGCAAGCGAGTGGCAGATAACAAGGAAATGACTAACAACCAGCCCAGGTTTGTCAGGAGCAGCGTGTCACACAGCCTCATCTCCTCGTACAAGGGAGCAGCAGGCGGGGAGAGGCTGGGTGCCAGGGCCTGGGCCCTGGTGGCTCCTTCTCCTGCGGCCTGGGAGAGCCCAGGCTCACTTAGGCACAACCCAGGGCTGCCAGGCTGAAGCAAGGCTCCTGTACCGAGCTCCAGACACTCCCCAGACACCATTTTTCTCTACCTGACCACCTTCATTCCCAAGCTGTGGGCGCACAGGGTGGAAAGGATCGCATCCCTACCCCACCGCAGCATTACAGAGTTGGGGTTTCAGCTCTTGCAGGGAGAACACAAGGCGTTTGTAGAGAATGAAGCACGTGTTTTCATTCTGCCATTGCCCCAGCGAGTGAGATGTTCAAACACGAATTTCACCAAGCAGCGCAACCTCTCCAGGGAACGTCCACGTCTGCCTGAGCGAGGGGACCGGCAGTGACGGGCAGGCTTTTGGGCAGAAGGAGGGAGAGGAGGTGTTTGTGCCGCCCCAGGTCGCTGCTTCGCAGAGAAAGGAGGGCAGCCTGCAGGCACTGCCAGTGGTGAGCCGCGTTTGGCGATGCCAGGGGCTGTGGCATGGGGACAGGGAGGCAGGGGGAAGCTGGGGCGTATCAGCAGCGAGCCCTCTGCTCCTGGAAAGGAGGGCGGTTTCCTTCAGACCCGTGGGGTGGCACTGGCTCTACCCCTGGGCCAAGGTGACACAGCTGGGGTTGCACGGCCGGTCACCCATAAGAGCAGGGCCACACTCGCCGTGATGGGAGAAAGCCACAGGGGAGCTGCGGGGCCGGGCAGACGTTCCTCGAGCACGTCTGCGCCGTGTCACAGCGCCAGGGAGCTGGTGTCCCCCGGCTCGAGCATGGTGGTCCTCAGAGAGAGCTGATGGTCTTCAGAGAGCTGATGGGCATCTCCAGGCCTCCAGCTGCTGCTGGAGCACCCGGCGCCTGTGGGGTGCTTTCGGAGCAGATGAGCTCCTGGGGGCCCACCCAGGCCAAGGTGAGCACCCAGTGTCCACCGAAAGCAGGACATGGAGACGATGCTGGGTGAGGAGAAGTTTCTGCAGGAACGGGGAGGAACCACACCTGCTGTCTGCAGAGAGAAGGCCTTGCCAGGGCCACCGGATCTCCTGCATCATCACCAGTGGCCACCCAGGAGGTCTGGCCAGCGCAGGCCCTCACAGGGCTTTTGTACAGGGGCTGTGGTTCATTCATATCTCAAGCACTTTCAGGCTAGGCTGCAGAAATAATGGCAGAGCAGTTACTGTGAGGAGACACCCGCCAGCCAGACAAGGACCCGCGTGTTCTGTGTGCCCCAAAGAAACTGGGGCAAATGAAGGAGCAGATATTTATGGTAGATTTTAAAGAAAAGTTTGTATGTCCTGGGGCAGGGTCGGCAGCTTCTCCACGAAGAGTCATTTACGGTGGTCCTACATCAGCCACGGCGCGGGGGTGTCAAGCAGAGGGCAACTGTCCCGAAGGGTGCCCGTGCTGCAGAGTGCCTCCTGCAGGCACAGAGCCAGCGGCAGCATCTTCGGAGAGCCACCAGAGCAAGGAGCCTGCTAGCGCGGTGCCCCAGGCAGAGGGCTTTGAGAGCTTTGTGCAGAGCCGTGCTCTGGGACCCACCAGCCTCACCCCATCCCGGGGAGATGGCGTGAGAAGAATGTGGCCGGCGAGAGCCAAGCAAAGCCTCACGAGAGGGCAGGCCCTGCTGAGGGAAATGTTCGGTGTTTGCCTGCCCTACGGCATCAGTACGGCTTTTAGCTGGGAAACTCTTTGCAGATCAGCCGGACTCGTCATCAGGACGGGGAGGTCACTGCCCCTAATGGTGGACCCCATCCAGGTGGAACTGGGCCTGGGCAGGATGAGCTCCGTGGGTGCCCGACCAACAAGGGCAGGGAGGCAGCCTGCTCTCCTGCACCCCAGCTTGCTGCTCCATGAACCTATGTCTTGGGCCAGCTCCTGCCTGAGCTCGGCAGGGGGACGGGACTCAGGTGGACACTTGGGGAGTGGGAAATGGTCAGGGCTGGTGAGGGAGAGATTTCTGAGCTGCTCAGGTACAGGTGGCAGAGCCAACACCCTGAAAAGGCTCGTTGGCTTCGGCTGGCAGGGTTTTACTACTTCATATGCGTGTGTGTACGAAGCAAATGTCAGTGCAAGGAGGCACTGAAAGACAAAAGTGTTGCTGACACCAGTGGCCCTGATAACGCTGCCACCACGGGCAGACACAAACCCTGCCAGCAGGCAGCGACCCCGCTCCCCCGTGGGCCTGGAGAGGCTCAGCCTGCGCCTGCCTTCGTGCTGCAGCTGCCCGGCCACGAACGCCGCAGCCACACAGCTCCCAGAGCGCTTCTGGAAGGCGGAAATTGTGTCAGCACCCCAAGAAATCCCTGGGATCGGTGAGTGCATGGCTGTCCGCGTGCACTGGTGGGGGAAAAGTCAGCCCTCGGTGCTCCTGCTCTCCTGGAGCCCGGCCTGCCCCGTCCCTCCGGCCGTGTGCTCCCCTCCTGCCTCCCGCCCGCTGCCACCAGCGCAGGAGGTGGAGGCTCCTCGCCGCCGCCCCGGAGCAGCGTGCTCCGAAGTTTCTTCCAAGACTCACACCAGGGCTGTTCTCTGCATGTGTGGTCCCTTGGACTGTGCCGCGCTCATAAATAAATAAGGGGAAAAGTTCTTAATCTTCATTCGAAAGCTCCCGGTATCACAATGCTGCTGCACAAAAGCCATCTTATTAGCCCCAAGTGCAAAATGCTGCCTTTTCTTGCAGAAGCTCATTAATTGCAGGTCACCATTCAACAAGAAAGATGAGGCACTTGAGTTCTTCAGGCTCTCATTAGCCACAGAGCTGAACAGTATGTGTGAAATTAACAGTCACCTGAGTACCTCTATAATTTCATAATTATTAGGCCTAATGGGTTAGTCTCTGCCAAATGGCTTTAACTCCTTCCTACCCGAAGCAGGGAATTGCGTGAGGAGCCAAGGTTGGCGTATTTCACGAGTTTTATAACCATTTAACAGCTTTCTTGTGGAAATAATAATAAGGAGGGGAAGTTTCCAGGATCATGTACTGTTTGCATTTTTTAACATATGTTTAGCTTTTAATTATTCATATACAGTGCGCCAAGGAAGCAGATAGCCTGTATCCCGGAGAGTGGGTGAAAGAGCTTTCTCTGCAAAGGGATTTTAATTGGTTTTAAAATGTGTTCTGCGTGTGTGTTTATATTTGCGCGTGTGAGAGAGAGTTGAGCCTTTGGTTTCTCCTCTCCTTGATGATTACATTACATTATTTCCCATCTCTTACATTTTTATTTACCTTAGGCTTAAAAAGCAAAATCAGAGCTGAGATTCTGTCTCTGCATTTGAACTCAAGGATCTTGGAAATGGCACTGCCTTTTCATGGGGATTTTCTACTGCTTGAAACCGGCTTATAGGAGAAGCCGGAGGGAAGGCTGCTCTCACCTCCACCTCGCTAATTGTTTTCCTCGCTTTCCGTCTCGCAGCCAGGAGCGTGGGCACCTCGTGCCCAGCACAGCACAGCCCCCAGGGCTTGGGGTGAGCTGGTGGGGGCTCTGTCCCCTCGGCCATCACACAGCACCCCATGGGGACCCCCCGTGGGGACCCCCCCCCCAGCCCTCCCCAGCACCACAGGATTTGGTTCTGGTGAACCAAGCGGCATCTTCCAACACCCCTGCACCCAGCCCCAGATGGGTCATACTGGGAATGTCGCGGTCTCCTCCGGCACCCTGCGTATAATTCCCTTTCCCACTGTTTTCAGCCTCAGCGGGACCCTCAGCAGGGATGCGGGGCACAGGCCACATGCAGCCGGGAGACCCAGGAACCACGGAGATGTTTAAAATCCTCCTTAGTCCCTTTTCTTTGCATGAGATGACTCAGCTCTGGAGACAGAGGGCTGTGCTGGTGCCCACCCGCATTTCTCACCGTGTGGCCAGGACCAAGGGTAGAAAACAGTGCCGGGGTACTTGGGCTGGCAGGGGCTCATACAGCTGAGCTCAGGCAATGGACTCAGCTGTAAGCCCCTGAGATACCTGGTTGGTGAGAAACTGTGGGCCAGATGTTACTGTGCTAGAAGGAGGTGGCCGAGACCTTGGGGGAACGATGGTCAGACGGGGGACAGCCCCTCACGTGCATCTCCCCATCTCCGGGGGATTCCTGGGGTCACCCCAAAGCAGCACAGGACCCCGCTGGGCGCAGAGGCGGGGGACAGCCTCCCCCTGCTGGGAGGGGAAGCTCCAGTCCCAACCTCTGCCCCTCCGCTCTCTCCCACCCCCACGCTGGGAGGTTTGGGGCTCTTTTGACTCGCACCGTGTTCATTCTGCAGGAGCTGAGGGAGCCTCGAGGCTCCCCTGGGACTGGTGCGGGACCTCACGACGCCTGTGGCAGAGCACAAATGCCGGGAGCCCCGGTGGCTGGGATGCTGGTGGCAGCAGTGGGGACCTGAAGCAGCCGCTGGGGTGATCAGGGGTGGGTTTCTCAGGACCCCTTTGATCTGGGACAGCCACAGCCCATTGGAAAAAGCAGAGGCTGGGAGCGGAGCGGGGCTGGGGGCTCGGGTGGGTGCCAGCCCCAGCCCCCCCCGGCCAACCCCTCCGTCCTGGCGCTCGATTCCCTGCGCTGCTGGCGCTGGAGATGAAGGCTGGGAGGAGGGAGGGTCCCTCTTCACTCAGGTGCTGCAGAAACGTCTCCTTCGATGATATTTCACCTTACCTCTCCTTGCCACATCTGTCAACTTCTGCTAATTACCGAGTTTGCTATCACCCTCCGCACTGATGTGAAGGGTAGGAAAAAGAGAAAAAGGAGGTTAAGGGATTCTACAATTATAAATGATGTCTGGCAGGCTAAGGTACCATATAATACATTATAAGCACTTAAAAAGCTAACCCATTCTGTCTTCTTTCTTTGGCATAAATAATGGCTTTTTTATGAATAAATCATGCAGCCAAGGTCTCTGAAAATAGCAGGAACCTAGAGCAGAATGTCTCCATCCTCATTTTTGCTAGGACAGCAGAGAAGTCAGCAATCCACTCCATCACCGCTGATAAACTGGGGCGAGCGCAACTCCCAGTAATGAAATAGTGAGATAAAGTTTCGGGAGGGTGAGCGGGGCAGGGGGATTTTTCTGCCAAAGCACCGATCGCACCCGGGCTCCAAATGAAGCATAATGGACTCTTAGGAGATAAGCATTTTTTCCTGCCCCATGAATAAAGCAAGACCTCGTAACTCATAGACAGGCAAAGCTGCCAGCAACTTAAAAGTGCTTCCTTCTGCTTCTGGTTTGTGTTTCCTTTTAATGAAGCTCCTCCGAGCCGAGGGGGGGCTTAGAAGTGGGGCTGGAAGCGCGCCCTGCCTTTGCGTGTGTGCAGTCCGGCTGGCGGCCGGCACCACCCGGCCCTCGGCACCACGGCTCGCAGCCGCGGCGGGGGGCTGCCGGCCTCGAGGGGGGCGGCAGTGCACAGGGGGTGCTGCGTTCCCCCTGCTCTCCGGGGGTGGGCACGCAGGTGTCCCCCCTTGCAAACCCTGCCTGGCTCTCTGGATGGGGACATTGCTCTCTGGCCACCCGCAGGGACGGGGGCATGGCACGGTGCTGGGGGGGGGGGTGGTTCTTGTGCCCCCCTCCTGAGCCCCAGCTCTGGGTGCCCGAGGCCACGCAGCCCATGAGGAGCCCCCAGGCGGGGGGACACCGGTGCGGGTCCTGCCCTGTGCCTGGAGGAAGGTGGCACGGTGGGGAGTGGGCACAACCCCCAGGACGCCAGGTGGGGTGGGGACATGGGTGTCACCCCTCGGCTCACACCCGGACAGGAGCAGACCACGCTCCCTTCGGGGACAGTTTTACTGCTGGCTTCACTGCCCCAGGACTGGGGGATGTGGGTGCAATCGAGTCCTTGCCATGCAGGGCAGGGCAGCTGGCCAGGAGGAGCAGTGAGAGGGGCTGGTGCTCGCCGTGCGGAGCAGGTTTGCTCCTACCGCAGGTGCTCCGCAGCTGCCAGGTGTGTTCGTGGCCAGGGGCTGTGCACCAGAGCTGCGTGCACACCGGGGCTGAACACCTAGACACAAAGCTGTCTGCCAGGAGAGGCTCTGCCTCGTCCGCCTGGCTGTGGCTTCACAGCCCCCCCGGGTGGTGGTGGGTTTGGGAAGGGCAATGCGCTGCCCCTGGACCAGGCACATCACCAGCACTGCTCCCCAGCCCTGTGCAGGCAGCGCTCTGCGGCTCCGCATTAAAGTCTGCGCCGCGGCAGCAGCACAGGGCAGCCAGGAAGGCCACGAGCCCGCAGACTCACTGGCTATTAATCAGCCGGCCACAAGCCCCGAAGCCCTGCTCTCAGGTCTGTGGATTAAATTACGGCGTGGTGAGGAGCCGGAGGGCACCGGCCCCGCTGCTGTGGGAGCTGGGGCTGTGCTCGGGGCAGCGCCGAGCAACACTGCCACAGCCAGCATGGGCTAAGCTGCCCTGAGAGGATTTGGGGTCGATGGAGGGAAAAAAACAGTGGAAAAAAAAACGGTTATGAAAATGGGTAGGGCCGTACTGAGCAGGGACAAAGCCTGGCCTGTGTCCTTGGAGAGGGACGAGGACGCAGCACTGCACGCTCACACTCCCCAGGGGCCAGCAGAAGCCTGGTAGGGACAGCAAACGGGCACCGAACGGCCGGACCCGACCCGAAGGAGTCTAATGTCCCTGCATGGGTGGCCCCGGGGTGCCTGTGTCACTGCTGCTCCTGGCAGGCTGTGTCTGTCCCCGCACAGAGCCGAGGGGCCCTATCGAGCCCCCCCGGGACGAGCAGCCCCCGCTCTCCAGGGTCAGGATCTGGTCTCAGGGGACACCTCGCCGTGCCGCGGGCCCTGCACTGCGGGTGCGCAGCGCTGCCGGCACCAGGTGCCAGCCAGGCTCCGGATGGAGCTCGATGGGCTTCGAGCTGCCTCTGACCCCGCTGGGCTTTCCCAGCAGATCTCTCCCTCTCTCCCTTCTGGCCCTCGCTGCAGGGGAATTCAGGTTTCCTGGGGACAGCCCAGCGGGAGGCTCCTCGCTCCTCCTCCGGGTCTCCCAGCCCACAGCTCGCTGTCAGCAGCGCTCGCGGCGTTCCCATGCCGAGGAGGCACAGGGGAGGCTGCAGCAGGGGGAGAAGCTCGCCTGCCCTCCCGCTGCCTCCCCTGTCCTGTCTGCGCATGCAGCCCCTGGGCCAGGTGGTTGGGTTGCTTCCTTGGGCATAATTCAGCAAAAGCAGCTTGTGATGTTTCTCCTTCTCCCCGGGGTGGGCTGCTCATTTTTGCCCCATAAGACAATGCCCTCTTTGAAAAACAAAGAAATTATAAAGTACATATGAACATATGGTAACATATATTCTAGGCTGCCTATGTGGCCAATTTTCTGTATGTTACCATATGGTGCCGCGTATTTAGCAAAAATATAACTTGACTGTTTCTCTTTCCATATGGGGATTCTTTTGCCTTAATTAATAACATTGAGCAAAAACTCTTTCTAAGGTTTCCAAGATTTCTGCAAGGGAATATCTTATGACAGACACATGCTCCTGAAGGCTTTCCTCCTCGTTTGTCTCTAGCCTTCTGTCCTCATCCTCTTCCACATGCTTCGAGGGCGGCTGTGGATACATCTGCCCGCGGGATGCGGATCTGCGCCCAGCCTCGGCTCTGCCCTGTGTCCCGTGGGTGCCCGTGGGCACTGCTGTCCCCTCCCCAGGGCCTGGCACTCAGCCCCGGTGACAAAGCAGCGCCGTGCCTGGGTCCCCCGGCTTGCCCAGGGGCTCTGAGGAGCCAAGCTGACGACGCACGGGGGTAGCGGGGAGGCCGCTGGTGCAGCCGAGCGAGCATCCGTGGCCACGCGGGGACTGCTTTCTTCAAAGAGTAGGAAGCAGCACACTTCTGCAGCTCTCCAAGTAAGCCTCTCAAGTGCCAGCTATCTCATGCAATAGCAAAATGTGTCAAAGCATCCTCTCAGGACAAGCCTGCCGCCAGTGCTGGTGAGGAGGAACCAGTCCCGGCTCCACCGTGGCACCCCAGCTGCCATGAGGATGAAGGCAAACCTCCCCCCGGGGCTGCCTCCCGCCGGCTCACAGGGCCCTGAGGATGCTCTGTTCTGGTGCTCTCAGCCTGCCCCGACTTCCCTCCTCCTGGATCCACGAGGCTGATGTCCCCGTGCTGCTGCCCGGTGCCACCGGGCTGCGGGAATGGGACAGGGCCGTGGAGACCCCTGGCTGGGCGTGAGGGAGGTGGGGGCACCCGGCCTCCCTGCCCCTTCCCTGCTCAGAGCCCAGCGCAGCCCCTGCGGAGGTGTTTTTGTGGCAAAAATGAAGGCTTTGGGGTCAGTGGGAAGCAGCACCTCCTCGCCGGGCTGCCTTGGGGCCCTGGCTCCTCACATCCCAGCACTCTGCCTGAGGAGGTCACCAGGGGCTCCTCCAACCCCTCCTGCCCCTGCCCCATACATTTCCCCTCCTGCTCCCCCACAGCGCTGCGGGATGCCCACAAGGAGGCCTCCTGGTGGGGATTATTTGTGAATCCCATGGAGGGCAGGGCTTGGGCAAGGATCACAGAGGGACATCCTCTTCCCAGGCTGCAGGAGAGGCAGCTGTTCTTGTCTCTTCTCAGGCAGAAGGAAGGGCTCTCATGGACCTTATGCTTCCTACAAGGTCTCAAAGGGCTCCCTGGGTAGCCATGGAAGATGTGTGTGCAGTGGCCACATCCGTTGGTGGGTTAGCTCCTGGTCTCAGCCTTGCTTGCCATCCCCAGAGCTTTCCTCCTCATGACACTAGGCTTAAATCCCGCTCACGCTTAAATCCCACCCAACTCACAGCCATCTGTCGTCCTCTTGGTGTCCACCCCAAGTCCATCCTGGCTGAGGGTCTCCACGGTGGTCCCTGCAGCCTGGGGCGTGAGCAGAGCCGCCGGAGCCGTGTTCCCAGGAGCCGTGGGCGCAGCACCCCACCGCCACGGCCGGGGGAGCAGGGCGCCGCCAGCACCTCGCCTGCAGCTGCTCCCAGCTCGGCACCGTGCAGCTGCTCGCGGTCCTCCTCCACCATTTCCTCCCGAGCCCCAGAGCAAGACAGGGGGTGGGACATGTGCAGAGCATCTTCACAGCCAGATGGAAATCATCCATAGCCCGAGAGGGGACCGCTGCGTCCTGCCGGGGACTGCGCGTGGTCGGCAGCCCCTCCGTTTGCAGCAGGGCTTTGAGCTCCTGGCTGGGAAGGCACAGCCACAGTCAGGGCACCAGGGCATCATCGGCCGGCTTCCTACATCTGTGTGGTAGCTGGCTGCATCCCCACGTGCCGTGGCAGAGGTACCAGTGGGACCTGGGGATGCCCCTGGGAGCAGCCTTGCAGGGAGGAAGCCACCACCCAGAGACCTTGGCTTCTGCACTGCCGCTGAGTTTTGGTAAGGCGCACACGGGGGTTTCCAGGGCCCTGGGAGAAAAGTGGAGGTTGGCCCAACATTTTAAAAGGGGAAACAGGACGACGCAGGTAATTACAGGTCTGTCATCCTGACATTGATCCCAGGCAAAATAATGGGATGGCTGATACGGAATGCAATGAATAAAGTATCAGAAAGGGTGATATAATTAATGCCAATCAACAGGGATTTATGGAAAATAGATCCTGTCAAACCAATCTGATGTCTTTCTTCCTGTTTTTTGTGTTTTTTTTTTTTCTTTTTTTTTAACTGGGTTTACATGTTTCCCTGGTGAGGCAGTGGGGTTTGCTGAGGACACAGGTAACAGCAGCAAGGCACCTGGGCTACAGAAACGTGGGGGGCTCAGGTGAGATGGTGCTGGGCTGGAGCGCTCCCAGGTCGGGCAGACACCGCAGGCTGCTCGTGGTCCCACAGGGGACTCTTCTCCTCGGCAGGTCCCACCGGGTGTCACCGACCCAGCAGCGCCCGCTGGGGGTCTGACCATGGTGTAAAGTCCGGGCAGGGACCCTGGGGTGACAGCCCAAGGGTGAAGGTGCTGCTCGTGGTGAAGGTGCATCCTGGCTTTGTGTCTCTGGCGCAGCAGGAGCACCAGTGACACAGAGGAGCTGGTGCTGTGCCCCCGCCACGTGCTTCTGCTGGGCACCCTGGGGTCCCCATCCCTTGCGCACTAGTGGGAGAGTGGTGCTCGAGGGCAGCCTCACCCCTCGCTGCACACGGAGGTGCTGCAGCACTCCATAGGACGCCACAGGAGCTCGTGCTGGGGCATTCAGGCCTGGTGGCCTCTGGTTTGGATCAAATCCTTGGTCCAATCCTGATCTCTCAGGCCTCGGTTCTGCCCCTGGCTCCTGCAGACTGCTGAGCTCCCCCTGCCCAGCAGAGAGACCCGCACCAGCTGGCTCACGGCCATCGCCACGTCCTCGCCAGGCCCTGCAACCTCTGCGGATGCCATCAGCAGGCACCTGGAGTTGTAGGGCAGGGTTCCTCATGGGGCACCCTGGGCAGCTTTGCCTCAAGCACAGTTTCCTGCGGAAAGCTGCGAGGAGAACGCAGCCCTGTGTGCCCCCCCAGATAACACCATGGGTCTGCTCCTTCGCGCCCCCCCCAGCCGTTCAGCCCCGTGTGACAAACAGGTCCCCAGGGTGGCACTGTGTGCTGTGCTGGAGCCGGGCAGCACAGGGACCCTCGCGCCACCAGCGCCGCCTCGTCCTGCAGCTGCCCCGGGCACAGACCTGGGGGTGCCCCAGTGCTGGCCCCAGGGCAGGCAGTGCCATGTCCCCATGGGGCAAGCCCCTGTGTCCTCCTGCAGCCAGCTGGGGGAGGCCCTGTCCTCCACAAAGCCAAGGCAATTAGGGTCACCACTGATTGTGTTCTCTGATAGGAAAGTCTTTAGTCCTTAGCTGATACGTAGCTGTGATCTGGGGACGACACCGGACCCACCAGAACAGAGTGGAAGATGCTCGACCAGCAGCCGGTGGGGGTGGCTGAATGTCACCTGGCTCGGGGGCTCGGAGCAGTGGTCCAGGTGGCCTGGCCCATCCCTTGGTCTGCCAGGTGCTGCCCTCCCCGCACAGCCCACGGAGAAACCTTCTGGAAATCCACCTGAGGGGAGGGCGGGAGGATGGGCGCCGGGTTTTGGAGGGGACCTCTCCCTCAGCAGCAATGTTCTGCTTCGGGCCTCTGAGAACCCCTTAAATGGGTTTTAGCTTCTCCAGCCTGCTTGGATGAGTGGCGGGGAGCCCCTCGGGTGGCTGAGTCCTGCTTCTGGGGACAGCTGAGGGGTCTGGCAGCAAAGACCCATCCCTGAACTGAGCCGCGTTGCCCCAAGACCCTAAATCACTGCCTAAACCAGGAGCTGCAGCTGCTTGGGAAGTTTCGGGAATTTTTCCTGGGGCAGGAAATGAATTCAACCACCAAAGGAGAAGTTCCAGCCCAAACAGCCCAGGCAACTGCACAGAAGGGGATTTCTGGGGCTGCGCCCAGGGAACACCCCGCGGGGCAGCGGGTGCAGGGTGTGCGCATCCCCATGCCCTGGGCAGGGCAGGGCTGGCCATGACGCTGCAGCTGGCCACCAGCCTCAGAAAATATTGGCAAATTCAGTAAATGGATCTATTTACAGGCTGCCAAGGAGTATCTCCAGAGGCTTCGGCCAGCGAGGACTGCCTGGACCCCCCCACAGCCCAGCGGGGGGACAAGCCCTGCTTCCGCAGACATCGCGGCTTCTCTGTGGGTGTCCCCAGGTCCCTCCAGTCCAGCACAGTCCCCGCCATCCCAGCCCAGGCACACTAAGCGCTGAAGCCAGCAGCCCAGCCTTGTAATATTTAAAACAATTTTATTCATGAAAATATGCTGTACAATGCACTATACACAGTTCTTTACATTGCCACATACACAAACTCTAATAGCACAACCAAGAAAGTTACCATTGCCTACGATAGATGCGTGGTGAGAGATGACGCCTGTCAGAGACCCTCCCCCCCAGTCTGTACAGTTATAAATACGAGGGAAAGGACGGACCGAAGCCGCCGTATGAAGCAAACCAGTGGGCCCCCCCCCCAGCGTCCCCTCGACGCCGGCTCCTGGCTCCGGGCAGGGCTGGGGCTCGGTGGGCGCAGGGCTGGGAGCAGCGGGCTCTCCCTGCCCCATGGGCTGTCCTGTGGGGCAGGGACGGGGCTTGGGGGACAGGAGGGGCTGCGGGCAGGGGGGTTGCTGCAGCCGGGCGAGGTGGGAGGCGATGGGCTGGTGCCCGGGGAGCTGTTGGTGGAGGTTCCAGAGCGAAACCCGGCCCCGATTTCCATCCGGCAGCAGTGCAGGCAGCGGGGTGCTGGGAGCATCCAGGCTCACCAGGGCTCTGCCAGCCCCACGGGCATCACCAGCTCCCCCCACGCCGTGGTCCAAGCACCCAGGTCCAGCCCATCCCCGTCCCCTCCACCCAGAGCCCCCCAGCTCCTGCCCACCCCTCCCCGGGGTGCTTTCTGGGGGGGCCCACGCCCCGGCTCCCGCTGTCCCTCGCACCGCACCGCACGACGACTGTACACACGACGCTTACCAACACGACTCCACCGCACACACGACAACCCCACGGTCACGAACCACAAAGACAGCTTCGCAATGGGACCTGCCCCGGGGGTGCACGCCCGGGGCCACCGCGCCGCGGGGCAGGGGGAGGCGAGCGGGGCTGGGGCTGGGGGCTCTTCTCTTTCTGCTGGTGTGGACGGGGGTCCCTGGGCACGGGCATCCCCGTCTGCAAACGCCCGCGTGCCGGGTGCTGGTGAGCTGCTGGGTGTGCCCATCATGCAGACACCCCCCCCCCATTTCTCCCCTGCTTGGGGGGCACACGGGGCAGGACCCCCGCTCTCTCCCGTGGCAGCCCCAGTGCCTTCCCTGCCTCTCCTCACCAGCTCCTTCACACCCCCATGCAGAGCTGGGGGAGCCGGGTACTAAATAGCCATTTGCAATCGCAATCGGTTTCCGATGATTTAAATACGCCTGAAACAAGAGGTGGTGTATAAAATGAATGATCCTGACCCAAAGAATAATTCTTTTTAAAAAAGCATTCAAGAAAGATTATATATAATAGAATATATTAAATTCTGTACATGATCAAATAATGTAAACATAATTAATTAACCTGTAAGAATGTCTTTAGAGACTATGCCCGCCATGTGCCCAGGGCGGAGGTGAGCGGTGGCACGTGGGGCTCCCCTGGCACGCTCTGCCACAGACCCGGGGCCAGGAGAGGCGCAGGGGGTGCCCACCCACGGGTCCCCCTGCCCCAGCTCCGAGCACCCATGCTGTCCCTGTGGCTCAGTGGGACCCAGCACTGGCACCACGGTGGGAAGGGAAGAGCCGGGCTGAGAAAACACGCTGGTTTCGCACAGCTGCCCTCGCTGCTTCCCAGGGGCAGGGCGTACAAGAGAGCCTGCAATGCCCAGGAGGAAGACAGATCCCATGGGCCAGAGCAGCGGCTCCCACCGCCCTCTCCTCCCAGCCCCTCCATCTCCTCTGGACTGTGCTCCTGCCTGGCTGCCCTGCTCCAGAAACCCCCCTGTGCCCGGGCTCAGCAGGGCAGGATGCAGCGGTCCAAGGGCTCAGCCCTGCTCCATTTGAATTGTGGTCCCTGTCCCCACCGAGCACCAGCCCCTGGCAGACTGGTGCACCGGGGCTGACCTCTTGCTGACTCCTCCGGCCCCTCTGCCCAGACCAGCTCTCCACCATCTAGTTCCTGGGGACAGGAGCTCCTCCTGAAGCCAGTAACAACCCCAGGAGCTCCTGTCCCAGCCGTGAGCCCCATGGCACCTCCCTGAGCTCTGCCCATGGGGCCAGCAGCGTGGGTCACACTGGCCTGGGAACCTGGGGAGGGGAGGGCAGGGTGGGCACTGCTTTCCCCCTCTCACACACAGACAGAAACACAGCCAGCGTGACCCACACCACAGCCCCCCAACTTCTGCCCATAGCCCTGGCATCCAACACCACAGCCGAGCCAAGACAGGACGTGCGATGGGCACAGCCCCCGCTGAGCACGCGCTGCCCCCGACCTCTCTCCTCTCCCTAAGCTCGACCCTTCCTTCCAATGCAATAACTCAATGGCAAAAGAGTGCACGAAATCAAATAAATACGCCCCCCCCCTCCCCGACCCTGTGACTCCCCCTGGCCTGCGCCGGCACAGGGCACGCGGCTAGCAGCACATCCTCTGGCACGGCCACCACGGCACAGCCCACACCAGTGACCGCAGTCCTGCAGCACAACCACGGCATTGCAGCACGACCGTGGCATTGCAGCATGATCGTGGCACTGCAGCACCACCACAGCACTGCAGCATGACCACAGAGCTGCAGCACAACCGTGGCACTGCAGTGTGACCGTGGCAATGCAGCACGGCCATGGCACTGCAGCACAACCACGGCATCACAGCGTGACCATGGCGTTGCAGCATGACCGCGGCACTGCTGTGTAACTGTGGCACTACAGCATGACCTCTGGCTTGCACAGTGCACATGTGCTGCTGCAGCTTGCACACCCTTCCCTCCATCACCAACCCTTCGTGTTGCTTGGTAGACAAACCTGCCAGAAGCGCAGCAGCGGAGGGGGCCTGGGCACGCGGGTTGCACTCAGGTCCCCAGAAGGGTTTGGGGAGTGATGAGCTCCCCGGCCTGGGGCAGGCTCCCTTCTCCTGACACTTCAACTTGGAGGACTCGCTTCCTAAGGTGGCTCTGAGAAAAGGGTCCCCTTCTGGAACATGACGCGCACGGAGCAGGTCCCTGCACCACCAGCTGTCCCTGCTCCACCACCCAGCCCCAGGACCTCCGGCACAGGGCCGAGCCAAGCCGGCACCGGCGTTCGGACCCCCTGGAGAGGGCTTCCCCCCCTGCTCCCCTGCCCGCCCTGGGACCACCTGGCTCCACCACTCCTGCCTGCCCCGTGTCCCCTGGCGCCGCCGTGCCCATCTGGGGCCGGACCCTGCCCCATCTCAACGTTTGACCCTAGGGTTTGTGTTTCATCGCGAGTTTGACCCGATGGCTCTAGCCCATCTGAACAAATAAAGGCAGAAGAGAAAGGAAAAAAAAAAAGTTTGTCTCGGCGTTCCCCTCGCGACGTCTCGGTGGCGGGCGCCTGGGCGGGCGTCACCCAGGCACCCAGCTCTGGTTCGTGGGCTGCGGGCCCCCGGGCAGCGCGGGCACGTTGAGCGCGTTCTGCGGCGGAAGCGCCGAGTCGAAGTTGAAGTCCATCTCGTCGCTGTCCATGAAGTCATTCAGGATGATGGACTCCACGTCACACTCCAGGCTCCCGTTGAACATGTCCAGGTCCAGGTCTGCTGGGAACCTGTCTTGGCCCAACACGGGGGGGTGGACGGCCCCCGGGTAGGGGCCCTGCAGCGAATCCAGCAAGCTCATGTGTGCCCCTTGGTTAGTAGCGTAGGAATGCAGGTGCCCGTGGTGCGGCATGGCCGTCATGCTGCACGTGTCACTGGGCAGGCTCATAAGGCTGACAGGATTGGCTAAGGCACTGGTGTTGACCGCAGGGTGGTGGCTGGCTGGTGACGGGTGGTACAAAGCGCTGCTCTTCATGAGCGAGGCCGAGTGGGCCGGGTAGGAGGACAAGCCCTGCTCCCCGCCGCCGCACAGCAGCGGGGTCTGTCTGTGGCCACGGGCCGGCACCATGGGGCCGGCCTGCGGCAGGGGCAGGTCCCCCGGGACCATGCTCTCCTTGTGCGCGTAGGAGATGGAGGAGAGCAGGTCCTGCAGCGAGGCGTTCCTGTAGGAGCTGACCGGCGAGAAGGTGGCCTGCTTGTTCTCCTGGATGGTCTGCATGGGCAGGCGGCGCATGAGGCTCATGGCCGGCTGGCTGTAGATGGTCCCGCAGTACGTGTTGGTGGCGGCCCCCATGCTGGAGCACTTGGAGTTGAAGGTGAAGCTGGAGCTCCGCTGCCGCAGGGCGGCCGGGGGCAGCTGCTGCGAAGGGCTCATGCTGTAGCCGTCCTGCAGGTCCTCCAGCAAGCTCTCCCCGAGGCTCTCGTTCAGGCTGATGGTGCCGGTCAGGTCGGTCAGCCGGGGCAGCTCCACGGAGCAGCGGGCGCTCAGGGAAGGAGACATGGTGCTGGAGGGGCTGGGGTACATCAGCGGGGAGGACGGCGTGCCATCGTCCTCCTCCAGCTCGTCGGGCTCGTGGTTGGACATGATGGGCGAGAGGCGCCCGCTCAGCGTGCTGGCCGAGGAGTTGGCCCGCGTCCTGAAGTCCGCCCAGGCGTCGTACTCATCGCTGGCGTGGGACGCGGGGCTCTCCGACCACTTGGCCTGCTGGGAGGACGGGCTGTCCTCCCCGCGCTCCTGCGTCACCTGCAGCTGCTTCTTCTTGCTGGCCTTCCCCTTGATGCGCAGGAACTTGCTGTTGTTGTCCATTGAGACCGCCCGCCGCCGGGGCGTCTTCCCCGTCTTGCCGCCCTCGGGGTTCAGCATCCACCAGGAGCTCTTGCCCGTGCCCTCGTTCTGCACGCGGATGAAGCGGGTGTGCAGGGAGAGGTTGTGCCGGATGGAGTTCTGCGGGGACAAGAAGCAGAGGGGGCGGTCAGACGTGGCTGGGGGCAAGGGCAGCTGGGGGCGGGGGAACGTGGGCTCCATCCCCTGGGTCTGTCTGGGCCAGAGGGGCAGAGGCAGCTGCAGCAGGGGCAGATTCAGGTCCCGCACCGCACCGAAGCCAGCGAGGTCTGCATGGGGGTCCCACTCTTCTCCATCCCTCCCATCCCCACCGCCCACGTGCCCAGCAGAGCTCAGCAGCACTCCCAGCCCACAGGGAGCAGCAGCAGCAGCCGCCTGCTGTCCCCACCACCACACACCCTGCACCCTCGCCAGCTCCATCGGCAGAGGGACACCCTCCACCTGCACATCTTTGGGTGCCAGCCCCCTGCACCCTGCCCAAGGCCGCTCCCGGCAGTGAGAGGCACTGGTGCTACAGCACGGGGGCTCTGCAAGCCCAGCTTCATCCCCCCGGGGCTGGCAGGGAGCGCTGTCCCTGGGCACGCTCTGCCCACATCTGCACCACGCGGGGTGACGGGTCGGGTGGTCCTGGGGAGCTGCCTTCCTAGTGCCGGGCAGGGGAGGAGAGGGGCCAAGGACACGTGCTGATCTTTGCAGCCCCCGGGGAGCCACTGCAGCTCCCTGCTTTCCCCAGGAGGACGGAGGGATGCGGAGGGGGAAGGAACCAAGGTGCTGGGGAGAAAGTTTGGTGCCGTCGCCGGCGTACAGTGGAATACTAATGAAGAGGCGAGTGAGCTCCAGCCTCATCTATCATATTATGTAATGGCTTACTTCTCTGCACTTCATTTATTTGGAGATTGCTCCCAGGCTGGCTCCTCGCCAGCAGCCACCAAATCCAAGTCTACAGAAATCAATCTCGCGCTGACTGATTAAGCCGTGTTTAGAACTAATTGCTCCTTCGTGTGTGGGGAGAATAAATTACGGGCTTTAATTTCACATCTTTAAAATGCAACTGCAGGTATGGGCTAGCCATTAACCCCTTCCTGCATGGCCCCACGCACAGCTGGGGAGGGGGCAGGCGGTGGCTGGGACAGCTCGGGGACAGGCTGGGAGCGGCGGTGTCTGCCCGCACCACCCACCAGCACCTCCAGCTGCAGCAAAGCGAGCGCAGCAGGGAGAGTCCCCCCCCTGCCCCCCCTGCCCCTCCCTGGGGACACCTGATGGCCCAAGCCCCCCTCCGTGTAACCGCACCGCAGTGCAAACTGCAGGGGAACGAAGCGGAGCACGTGGCTGTCACCAGGTTTGCAGAGCCAGCAGCCAGCTCTGCCCCGCGGTGCCACCTCGCACTCAGGTGGGGACACCCAGGGATGGGGACACCCGAGGACATGGACACTCGGGGATGGGGACATGGGAGCAGGACTGGCTGGGTGCTCCCAGGGGTCCCAGCACGGCCCCGCTCCCGCCCTGCCAGGCAGGTGATGCAGCAGCCCTCGGCTGGGGGCAGCTGCCCTGCACAGAGCAGGGACAGGGGCCAATTTCTGGGGTCCTTGCCTTCACCTCAGCTGGCTACGGGGGACAGTCAGCGCGGGGCCAGCCTCCTCCCCAGCTCCTGCCTGCCTCCCGCTCTCAGCTCGGGGCAGGACCCCCGGGGGCACCTGCACCACCCGTGCCCAGGCTGGCATCAGGCAGGGACCCGGCTGGACGGAGGAGGCTGGCGTGGGGAGAGGAGGCGAGGCTGCTGCCTCTTCTGCAGCAGAGCTTCATTAAGAGCCAAAAGACAGCAGCAATTAAGCGCGAGGCGCGGCGAGTCCGGCTCTCTCCTCATTAGCACCCAGACGCACTGGGCCCTGGGTGCAGGGCGCAGGGCAGGGGCAGGCAGGAGCTGATTAGCAGCGGCGGGCGGGGAGCGGCTGTACCCACGGGCGGGGAGCTGCTGCCCCCACGGGCAGGGAGCTGCTGTACCCACCCCACTGCCCCCGCCACCCCACTGCCACCTATGGCACCCAGCCCCGGGCCTGATCGCCTGCCCCAAAACATGGGGCTCAGCAGGGCAGGGATGTGCAGGGGACATTGCAGCCTGCAGGGCCGGCAGCCTTCATGCCAGTACCTGCCTGGGGCGTACTGGGGCTCTGGCAGGTTTTGGCAGGTGCAGGGGTGCATGCAAAGGCCGATGCCAATCGCAGGGACCCCACTGTGCCTCCCGCACCGCTCTGCCCTGCTTTGTCCTGCAGTCCTGTATCACCTCTCTGTCCAGCCTGCGCCCCCTCCCTCTCCCCACGTGTGCCCACCACACCCCAGACCATCCAGCACCTCATGCCCCTCGCCAAGGCTCAGCATCCTGTCCCCCAACAGCCCCACGGCGGAGGGCAGGGACCCCCCCAGCCCCACGATGGACAGCAGGTACCCCCCTCACAGCCCCACGGCGGAGGGCAGGGACCCCCCATCTCCAAAGCTCATCCTCAGCATGCCAGGGCTCCCCCCGGCCACAGCAGCCCACCACCATCTCGGGCAGCAGCCTGGAGGGGCAGGAGGTGCCCTGGGCCGTGCACCTCGCTGCCCAAACGCTGCAGGCAGCCCCCCAAGCCCTGTGCACCCCGGGGGGGCGATGCCGGAGGCTTCCCCAGCACCGCAGAGCCCCGAGCCCGGCTGCTCCCTGCGCCCTGGTCCGGGGCGGGGGGGGGGCTCCCTTGGAGCACCCTCGCCCCCTTCGCCGCCGAGCCTCATTGTCAGGGGAACAGGCAGTGTGAAATCGGTCTGATTAGCAATTAGTCCCATTGTAAAAGGATTAGCCGGACCCCATTGTTTGGATGAGTGACTCGACTGGCAATTTGCATCTGGCAGCGCCGGGAGCGTTTTCCCCCCGCGTCCTTTTGACCGGCCGGGGGCTGCCTGCGGGGGCCGTGCCCGGCACAACCCGGGGGGCTGGGGGCGACCTGGGCGGGACTCCCCTTGCAAGGGCCCCCAGCACCCAGCTGCTCCCCACACCCCTGTGCCTGCCCTGCATCCCCTCCAGCCTCGGGGTCTGCAGGCTTTGGGGTGCGGGGGGGGTGGGAGGCTGACATCCCATAGGGGTGCACGGGGCACGGCACGAGTGCAACCCAAGCGAGAGCAGGAGTGCACAAGGCCCAGCTGGGCACAGGGCAGGCACCGCCAGGCAGCGCCCATAGTGCCGAGGGTGCAACCCCGTGCCCCCATCCCCTGCCCCGCGGTGAGCCGCTGGAAGCCAGTGATCGGCACCTGGGAAACCCAGCGGAGACATCGGCTGCATTGCGGCACCCCGAGCCATGCCACGGCCGTGCCAAGCCCCTGGAAAGAGCCGGATCCGACGTCATTTGGGGTGCCCACCCTGCAGGGCCCCAACTCGCTGACCCCCTGCTCCCCCCCCGTCATGCCCACCCTGCCCCATCCCTGCCTCGACCCGCCCGCAGCACACAGATTTTGGGCGCTTTCCCTGACGGAGAGCTGGGCAGCGGGCACCCAAGGGACCTCTCTGGAGCCACCTGCGAGTTTCTCTGTGCCAAGAGCTTGGGCAAACTGGGGCTCATCTGCGACATGCTCACATGCCCTGTCCCTGCCACGTTCCCTGCTCCTGCGTGCTGTTCCCAGCACCGTCCCTTGGCCTGCCACCCTTCCATCCATCACCTGGGGACCTTCTGAGCAAAACCTCAAAAGCCCAACACCACAAAAACCCCAAATCCAGCCCCTGTCCTGCATGTCCTGCACCCTCCTGTGGCCCCACATGCTGGCCACATCTGCCCTGGCTGCAGCTGCAGCCCACTAATGAGCCCGGTGCCTGGCGGGGCCCCACACGCAGGCTGACGGGAGGAAGCAGTGTAGGGCCACTAACGAGCACTCTGCCGCCCGCTCTCCGGCAGCATGAGTGTGGCTCTGGGGGTTAATTGATGCTTATTTACTCCTCACACACAAAAATTGCCAGTATTGGAGGAAATATTTGCGGGGGCAGAGGCTGCCGACAGCCTTGATGGTGCCCTGTCCCGGGGGGATGCCACGCAGGGGTGACAGAGAGGCTGGAGATGGCACAGGGCGCTCGCTGCCATGTGACAGCAGCACAAGACATCGTCCTCACGCGGGTGACAACACAGCCCACACGCACCAGCACCGAGATGCCGTTATCCCCAGGCCAGCCACCAACCTCCTGCCACCGTCCCCTGGGGACAGCCAAGCCCCACTGCCTGCCGGCAACGTCACCGTGCCCCCCGCTGTCCCAGCGTGGGCACAGCCCCTGCGCTCAGCCCACCAGCCCTGGCACCGCCGCAGCGCATCCCGCGCGCGGCCCACGCCTGCCTGGCGAGCAGATGGCAGCAGCACGGTGTGGCAGCGCCGCGTGCCAGGGGGTGGCAGCGCCCCTGGTGCCCGCGGCACCTCCCGCCACCGAGCACTGCCAGGTGCCGGCAGGGAGCGGGGACGCCACCCCTGTCACCGCCGGTGGTGGCTCTGCAGCACCACGGGTGGGGGAACCCAAACTTTGCCTCCTGCCCAAGCTGCCAGCGGCACCGGCGGCAGGAGGGAGGCAGGAGCGGGGCGAGGTGAGGCAGAGAACGGAGCAGCTGGGGTGGGGATGCTCACGGGGGGCTCGTGCCCCCGGTGCCACCCCAACCAACTCCTTGCAGGAGGCAGGGAGCCCAGTGGAGGCTTGCCCTCACCAGCCTGGACAGAGGCCCTGCTCCCTTCTTCCATAATGAATTTTCCAGCCTCTGCCCCATTCTCCCAGTGTCCACCTGCTGGGAGCTGGCAGCCCTCCGGCTGGTGGGACGCAGCATGGCTGCATGTGCCCCATGCTGCCCCATAGCTGCTGGCACTACTGCCCCATAGCACCCCCTGCCACCTGCCCCATAGCCACACAGGCAGCCCCCGATGCTGCCCCACAGCACCTCAAGCTGTGCCCCACAGCTGTCTCTGCAGCACCCTACAGCCACCCCCCGCAATGCCCCACAACACCCCCATGGGGACCCAGCGCCCTCCCCAGCCCGTCCTTCCCCCGAGCACTGCTCCTGCAGCCGGGCAGGGCAGGGGGGCCCAGGGGGGGCCAGGCGCCCCCGGGAAGGGCACTGGGGGGGCAGAGCGAGGCCGCCAGCCTCCCCGGGGAGCCCCACACCGTGCGGGAGCAGCCGCCCACCACGGGGGTCTCGCCAGCGGCTGCCGAGCAGAGGCGAGCGAATTCGGGTCAGCGCACCGGCTGAGCAGAGCCGGGCTGACTGCTGCTAATTGAGCCAGGCGCCCATTAGAGGCGTGATGGGCCGCGGCCGTCCCGAGCCCTCCGTCGCAGGTGGCTGGCACGCGAGGAGGCCGGCGGCAGCCTGGAGGCTGTCGGCGCGGCCGGTGCTGGGCCTCGCCTGCCTCCTGTGTTACGGGCAGCGTGAGGCTGTCAGACAAAGCCCAGCCAGCATCTCGTTAGGGGCCGCTGATCACCCCTGGGGGGGGGGCAGAGGGGCAGCTGGGGCTCGGGGAGGCCCCACGCAGGTGGGGCAGAGCTGGGCCAGGCCCGGCAGCGATCAGGGGCCAGGGGCCTGGCCCTGCCCAGCCCCACAGATCGGTGCTGCCGTAGGGCAAAGGCTGGCTCCGGGCCTGCCCCATGCTTTGGGGTACAGGAGAGGGGCTGGGAGCCTGGGCAGATCCCACACACCTCATGCTGGGGTCACGGCGTGCCCCACACCGACCTCGCCGTTTCCCGGTGGACACCGGCACCGCTCCCCCTGCCAGGCCCCGCCAGCCCCACCCCAAGCCCCCAAAGCCAGGAGGAGGCCCGCTGCTCCCCCTGCCCCCCGTGTTGATCTCAGAGCGGGCCCTGCCCCACCTCTGCCCCACAGCCGTGGGTCTGAGCCCCAGCCCGGCCCCGCCATGCCCGCGGAGCTGCCCCATGGCCGGGCGCTCCCCCTCGCTGCCCCTGTGGGCCAGGCGGCAGGGCCTGAGCATCGCGGCTGGCACTGTGCCTCCCTCCCCTCGTGGCCACGAGCAGCCCCAGCTATTTTCAAACCAGCAGGAAAAGGCACTGACACAAACCCAGCCACGGCCCCCGCCTGCCCCCCATTGCCCCCCGTGCCCAGCGTTTGCCCCACAGCCCCCAGCAGCACTCTCCATGCGCTGCAGCCTCCACACAGTGCGGGGACAAGCTGGGACCCCCAGGTGGGGGCCAGAGCCCCCAGGTGGGTGCCGAACCCCCGGACAAACGGCACACGGCCGCTCGGTTCAGCGCTCCCCACACACCGGGGCTGCCCGTAGGGGACATGGGGGCGGCAGGGGGCAGGTCGGCCTCTGCCAGCCTCATCCTCGGGAGGCTCCTCGTGGCGGCAGCGGTGGCAGCAGGGGAGGCAGGCGCGGGGCGGCCGCGCATCCCTCTCCCGGCCCTGGTTACCGCCGCTGCCAAACAGCTGGTTGCTACGAGTTGTGCAGTGGGAGTGTGTCCGTCGCCATGGCAGCCGATTTATTTTATTTTAGCCAGCTGCCGTCGCTCTGTGCCCCCTCCAAAAAGCATCCTCCCCGTGCCCCCGCCTCGTCCCCAGCGCTGAGAGCCCCCCACGGTGGGACAGCCTCTCCCCGCTGCCCCTGGGGGCACAAGCACAGCACCAGCGTCCCCCCCGGTCGGGGACGAGGCTCAGGGGACGAGGCTGGGTGCATGGGGACAGCACCAGGTGATGCTGGAGGCAGCACCCAGGTGCCCGAACGTGGGGCTGGGGGTGCCTGGGGACGGGTGCGGGGGTGCCCTGGGGCTGGCGGCGCTGCCCAGGAGCTGCACGGGGCTGGGACAGGGAGGACCCAGCCTCAGCCAAAGCAGACACGAAGGAGGCTGAGCCCACGCTGGCTGCCACCCAAAGGGTCCAAGCAAGGAGGTGACCCCCTCCCCCCGGGCAGCTCCCACAGCCCACCCCAGGGTGTGCTCCACTCCTCCTTTGGCTAGCACCTGGGGCTTCTCCCGGAACAGACCCAAAACCCACCAGGGCCTCCCCAGGGCCACCTCCTCCTCCAGCCACAGCCTCTCCCAGGTGCGCTGAGGTCAGAAGGGGCCAAAATAGTCCCCATGCTGCTGGGACCATCCCCACACTGCCGGGCTCTGCTGGGGTGCACGCTGCGGGAGCGACCTGCGCCGCTGCCATCCTGCGCTGCTGCGCTGCCTCCGATCCCCGAGCACCTCGGGTCCGCCCCACTTGCTCCCCAAGGTCTCATTAGATCACCACAGGACAGACTTGGATAACGAACATGGCACTCGCCTCCCAGGGCAGCTGGCACAGGGCTGGGTCCCCCAGGTGGGTCGCTGAGCCCCGGCTGTGGGTCCGTGCCCGCAGGATACGGCCCGGTGCCAGCCTCCAGCCCCACCAGTCCCACGTCCCTGCCCCATAGCGCAGAGCCAAGGGAGGGAAGGGGGGCAGGCAGGGTGCTGGGAGGGGGCTGTGGGGCAGACGAGCCCCAGCCGTGTGCTGGTGCTGCCTGCCCCTGACAGACGCTGCGACCTGGTGACAGTGCCCAGCCCATGCCAGAGCCCGCTGCTCGCCCCTGCTTCTGATGTGCCCCCGTCCCACGGTGATGCCGTGGGGTGGGCAGCAGCAGTAGGGGTGGCTGCAGGTGATGGGGTGGGCACGGGGTCAGGCCACGCTCCCTTTGCAGCCCCCTGGCAGCGCTGCCCACCCAGCCCCACATGCAGCACTGAGCCAGCCCCAGAGCAAACCACGTCCTCCCCCGGCGCCCCACAAATTCCACGCGCTGGGAAATCCCACCAGCACCGCTCCCCAAGGGACCCAACACACAGAGCCGTGCTTTCACCCCGCAACAAGACTCCCCAGAGCTGGAGAAGCCCCGGTGCCTCCCTCCGGGGTCCCAAGGGCGCCGGCACCACCAGGGATGCCGTGCACGGCGCCTGCCTCCCGCTGGAGGCAGCGAGGCTCCCAGCCCTCAGGGGCTGCTGCGTCCCCGCCAGCGCCCCAGCCCCGGCCTGCCCGGACCCCTCCACTGCTCCACACCGGCTGGGACGCCTTGGAAAGACCCTCTCCACCATCAGCCACTTATCCAGTAATACTCTAATTACACCCCAGAGTTGGCCACCAAAATAGCTGCAGTAAATCACACGGAGCTGCCATGTAATTTTTGCATGAAATTACAGTATTTTTTCCCCTGGGTTCAATTTCCTCCACACCAAGTTCTTACCGCAGCCAAATAATTAAAGCAGCCACGCTCCCTTTTCCTCGGGTACCGTTTCAACTCCCCGCTGGCTGCCCCCCCAGCCAGGTACCAGGGCACAGCTGGCTGGGGACGGAGCTGCAAAACCCCACAAAAAAAAACATTTTGGGGGTTCTCCCAAGGGAACCACGGGACCCAGCCATGCGGTGTTCCTGCTTTCTGGGCTGTGATCTACTCTGGAGCTGGACTGTGCCCAAAAGCGGCCCAGGAAGCTGGGCACGGGGCCATGCACCGGGGCACAGAAGTCCCCGAGGACCCACAGGAGGGAGCCTGCCCTGCTCTGGATCTGCCCGGCCTCACCATGGCCCCTTGGCCCCCTGGGACCCCCATGGTGGGGATGCTCAGAGCAGCAGCAAGTCCTTGCTCCTGTGGAACCAAACCCTCCTTCTTCTCCTCCATCAAAATGTCCTCCTGCTCCATCCCTGATGTCTTCCCTGCACCGTTCCCAACATCGTGCTCCAACCCCGATGTCCTCCTTGCTCCATCCCAAATACCCTGCTCCATCCCCAATGTTTTCCTGCACCATCCCTGATGTCCTGCTCCTGGAGGCGAGGGGATGGTTTGGCCATGCTGGCAGGGATTGCTGGCAAGCTAGGAGCACTGGGAGCACTGGGAGCACTGGGATCACCATCACCATCAGCCTGCGGCAGGCAGGGACCAGGCGGGTGGCTGGGGCCGCGGGGACATCGCTGCCTTGGATCCCTCCTGGTGAAGCACATTCTGTGCCCCAGCTTTATTCTGGTAAAACTGACCTGGTTGTTGAAGAGCCCAGAGCAGGTACCTGTGCAAGTCTGAGCCCCACAGGTGGGCAGGGGAGGGCTGGGGATGCCGAGCCTCTGGGCTAGAGGAGAGAACATTTGGCACGGGGCCTGGCTGCACGGCGCAGAGATGCGAAATGCTGCAAGAGGTCCCCATTTGACAAACGTCTGTGTAAAATCATGCGCAGCTCCCAGCCAGTGGCGGTGCCGGGTCCCCCTGCTCTGTCCCCACCGCCCCCCTCCTGTCCCCGCTCCCTGCCCGGCTCCGCCTGCTGCACGTCGCAGCCCCGGCACCCTGCGGGCTGGCTGCGGCCCCAGCCGGTGACAGGGCTCCAGAAAAGAGTGGCGGAAAAGCTGGAGGCAAAATGTCTCCGGCAGCCCCGCTGCAGCCGGCACCCCCAGCATGGCCCCATCTGCCCCGTTTCCCCCCCACCTGCACCGGCCTGCCCCCACATCAGCCCTGCCAGCCAGCCCCACGCCCACACCGGCGCACGCAGCACCGCGGATACCCACCACCAAAAAAAAATCCCAAACTGACGTCCCCCCAAGCCCCCCCAGCTCCCTTTTTCCCATCGCTACCCCCGGTGCATGGGATGTGGGGGGCACAAAGTCCCGTGCCACTGACAGAGCCCACCCGGGACGGGCAGAACGGGGGAGGCAAAGCCGGCACGGGTGAGCTGTCGCCGAGCGCGGTGCCGCAGGGACCCGAAGGACATTGAGCGTCTCCTAGCCGCACGCAGCCCCTGCTGGGAGACGGGGCGACACCGGGGGGGGTACCAGAGCCCCTGTGCTGCAGGCATCCTGCCAGGCCAAGACAGGCGACACGCTTGGCGGGTCAATGTCACCTCGGCGGGTCAAGGCCACCACGGGACCGCGGGGCGCTGGGGACGCTGCGGCCCCGCCAGCCCTGGGGAGGAGGGAGGCCACCCCCGGTGCCGGGGGTGTCACCGGCTGGCAGCGGGACGTCACCGCGTCACCCCACGCACGTGTGCCCCTGGTGAGACCCCCGCGTGGCACACACACACACACACACACACCCCCCACCATGCAGCCCCTCCCCACCCGGCCCCCCCCTCGCCCACGTGCGCGTGCACAGGCGCGCAGCCGGCGGTGCGGTGCGGTGACTCAGCTGCCCCGCCGGCAGCAGCTTGCCTCGCACCTGCTAATTGCGGCCCCCCCGCCGCCCCCGCAGCTCCTCGCGCCGGGGTCTCGCCAGCCCGCGCTTACTCACGGCGGGGGGGGGCCTCCCCCGTGCACATCAGCCGCCAAGCCTGGGGTGGGCGGGGGGCTCACGGCCCCCCCCCCCCCCCCCGTGTTCCCATGAGAGCGGGGACCAGCGACATTTATTGTGCAGGTGCTCCACATAAGGGGGGGGGGGGCAGCACCACAGGCTCCAGTTTCCTCCCAGTCCAACCAGCCTGGGGCTCTGGGTGGGGGTTGCCACTGGGGCTGGAGCTGCACCAGTGCCCTCCCTGAGGCCGCTGCTCCGCACCTGGCTGCAAGCAGGCGCACGCCGGTGATCGCAAAAGGGAATTGCGATTGACCCAGACCCCTTTTTTCAGCCTCTTCTGGCTTTTCACCATTTAGGAACACCGACCCCACAAGCCCAGCGGCGATGGGATGGGACACGGGATAGGGCACGGGGTGGGCACCACGTCCCTGAGCCGCCTCTCCCCTTCCACCTCCAAGCCGCCGGGCTCCCGAGCACGAGGCAGAGCCGCTGCCGGGCCACGTGCCTCGTCTTCCCCCGCGGGTCCCGAAAACGCAACCCCGGGGCCCGCCAGCCTGTCCCCACCACGTGGCCGCGGCCACCCAGGGCCCCCGTGGGCACAGCCCGGGCACGGCCCTCGCCCCTCGGCCCTCGCCCCGCTTTGGGGCGGCCGCGCCGGGTGCTCCCTGCGCCCGGCCGGCTGCGGATGCTGGGTTACCCGGGCAACGGCTGATGACATCGCGGGATGCAGGGGAACTCTGCTCGAGGTGCTCGGGATGCCATCGCTGTTGCCAGGGAAACGGCGGGGCCGGCGACATCCCGCGGGTACCTGAGGGTGGCAGGGGGGGGTCCCCCTGCACGAAGCCCCCCCCAGCACCAGCGCATCCCGCAGCGCCCGGCCGGGGGCTTCGCTCCCCCCTCAGCACCCCCGGACTGATCCCAGCCATTGCTTTTCCCTCCCAGGGCTCAGAAGTGCCAGGAACACCCCGAGATTTCCCCAGATGCCCCAAACTTTCCCAGCTGTAAACCCCAGCTGCATGTCCCTGGTGGGGATGCGCCACCCCCCCCAAGGCAGGGTGTCACCCCCCAGGTGCTACAGGGTGACAAGAAATGCACGGGGAAGTCTCTGGGGTGCACTCGCTGCCACACAGGGACGAAGCAGAACAGAAGGGGCAGGGGAAGAGGTGTGCACGGCCCCTGCTCCCCCAGCGGAGCCCCCCAAATTCCCCTCCGGGGTGAACCAGCGACATCAGCAGCGCGAGCAGGATGCGGACACACCTGGGCAGGCGGCAGCGTCCCCGCGGGATGCTGCAGAGCAACAGGAGCACAACAATCCCCTTCCTGCCGCCCCCGCGGGAGCTCGGCAGCGCTACCTGCCACGGCAAGAATTGCATCAGCCGGAGCCCGCCCGAGCCGCTGGCCCTGCCCCAGCCCCACGGGGCCGCCCCGAGCCCCGCCGTGGGTGCTGCAGTGGGGCCAGGTCCCCCCTCGCCCAGGGCACCTGGAGGAGCCAGCGCCCTCGGGGCTGTTCCCGGTGCAGACGGGGCTCTGCGGAGCACAATACCCCAAAAACCTGCCCGGCCTCTGCTTGGCACAGCCCGCCTGCGAACCAGCACCAGGGGTGACAAAACGCCGGGCAAAGGGACGGGAGGAACCAGAACGGGGCCACGAGGGGCAAGCAGGCCCCAGCGTGCAGGGAGAGGCAGAACCATGCGGGTTTCAGCTCCATCCGGCCCTCGTGGTCGCTAATTTTGGTTTTAGGGTTCTGCCTGGCGGGGCGGGAGTGGGGCTAACCCTGCAATAGGGCTTGGGGGGAGTTGTGGGGCCTGGGCTGGAGCTGGGGGGTGCAGGCTGGGGGCTGGAGAGGGGAGGGCAGTGAGGAGGAGGAAGATGAGGCTGGGATAAGGGGGGAAGCCCTGGGAACCCCCCCAGCACTGCGGGGAGGCAGCTGCCACCAGGGCGATGCCACCCGCTTTCTCCTGCCCGGCGCACACCAGGGGTTGGCCGGGGGGACACACAGGGACCCCGACCCCCGGGGGCTGGGGGGGAGCCCGGTGACATCCGTGCGTCTCCCGGGGGACCTGGCAGCCCTTCAGTCGGGCTCCATCCCCGCGGGGGCCCCCACCCGCTCCCACGCGCTGCCGGCCTCCCGGCTGCGTGACACCGAGCTCTAATTGAATTAGACGCTGCTGCCTGGGCAGAGCAGCCTGCAAACCATCCTCGAATTCCTGGGCACGGCGCCCGCTCGCTGTCTGCGAGCCACCCCCCCTCCTCCCCCTGCAGTGACCCAGAAGCGAGGAGCCTGCGGCCCCCCAGCGCGGGGGGGAGAAGGGGTCCGGCCGGCCTCAGGGGGGCTCGTTAAGCAGATAATTAGCGTGGTCGGAGGGTGCAGCACCCGCGGCCCCGCCGGGGTCAGATGCGCGGGGCTGGCCGGCGAGGCAGCGCGTCCCCGCGCCAGCTTCCTCCGCTACAGAATGTACCGAGGGCTGCGGCGGCCCCAGCCAGGGACACGATGTGCTCCCCGCTCCCGGCCCTGTTTTTCCTGGCCGGCCTCCTGCTCCGCTGCCGGCGGGGCGGCCAAGCGCCGGGGCTCAATGCGGCCTTTGTTCGCTCCGCCGTCGCCTCCTTTCACACCTCCGGCCCCCCGCCGCCTGCCCCCCGCCACCATCCCCGGCCGCTCCGTCCCTTTTCCGAGGCTCGGGGCGGAGGTGCCGCCGCCGGGGACGCTCAGCAGCTCCGAAACCGCGGGCAGCACCGCGCCGTGCCGGAGCCCAGCGGCTGCAGCCCCAGAGGGCCCCTGCTCCTGCCCACGGCCCCGTCCTGCTCCAGGCCCCCTGGGTCCATCCAAAAGTCGCCCGCCCACAGCGGGGCCCGGCGGGAGGCTGGGTGCACCCCGCAAGCCCCCAGACCCACGGAGGTGCGAGGCGAGGTCGTGCCCAGCAGCTGGCGCAGCTCCACGCTCTCTGCACATTTCCTAAAGTCAAATCAAAGCGTGGCCCCAAACCACCCACATCCCACCTAACCCCGCAGGGGCTGCCTCCTCTCTGCCCTTTGCCACTTTTCTCTCTTTTTTTTTTTTCTTTTTTTTTTTTTTTTCCAAATGGGCCAAATTTGACCCAAAATTTCCTTTTCCTATTCGGAAAAGGCTCCGCACCAGCAAAGGGTCCCCAGCTGGCTCAAAACCCAGCTCCACGCCCCCATCCCCGTGTCTGCCAGCTGGGCACAGTGAGGCCGGGCACAAGCCCCGTGGGATAAAGCCCAAACACGGGGGCACAGCTGCCCCACGGGCCCTGCCGGAGGGTGCAGAGGTGGTGACGAAGAGGTGCAAGGGCACGCTCGGCTCACATCACAGCAAAACCTCCGTGGGTCTGGCACTGAGCATCCTCACCGAGCCTCGCAGTGGGGCAGACAGCCTGGAGGCATCCCTCCTGCCCCCCGAAGCCCATCTCTCCCCATTTTGCTGCTGCCGCCCCCCTGGCGGGGGGGGGCTTTCCTGCAGCCGTCTGGCAGCTAAGCCCCTGTCGCCACGGGGGCATTAGCAGCAGCGCTGCAGGGAGCTCCCCGGGGAGGAGTAAGTGGATCAAAGGGTTTTAGCAGCAGACGGCTCCCAGACAGATCTGGATTGTCTTCAAGGCGGCCACTTGCGGCTACAAATGCACTTTCTGCCTGCAGCTCCCGAGCCAAAAGTTTCACACCGGCTTTATTTCATTTAACCCCTGGCGGCTCCCAGCCTCGCAGATGCTCGTGCCAGGAGCCCCCCCCAGCCCCGCAGCCAAAACTCGGCCCCAGCCTCCCCCCAGGGTAAACCTGGCCCTGCAGGGGCGGCTCAGGACACTCAGCGCTTGTGCCAAGACCCCCAAAGCGCCCAGTCCCTGTGCCGGTCACCAGCACCGTGCCAAGAAGGAAGGTAGGGGAGGGGACAACCACGGGGACCTCTCCGGGATGGAGACAGCCTGGGGACATCGTCCCCACCTCACCGCCCTTCACAGCACCTCCCGGCCCCAGCCGGCGCTTGCCAGGCGGCGTGGGGGGAGCTGGGGCAGGGAGAGGCTTTGTTGGGAACGGCCATGAATTATTCAGAGCGCACCATAATTACAGCAGCCCCCTGGTCCTGCTCGCTCGGGCAGGCAGGAGCAGGATTCGTGCCGCGGGGAGGGCAGGGGGCAGGGGACAGCACCCGGGGCCCGAGGCCATCGCTGCCCCTCACCTCCCCATGGCAGCAGCAGCAGCACCCCGTGCTTCCCAGCCCTGCACCCCACGTTGCTTGGTGCCGCACCCCAAACCTCCCCGTGCCGCACCCCAGGCTTCCCACGGTGCGACCCACGCCAGCTGGTGCAGGACCCACATCTCCCCAAACCCCCAAACCCAGAGCCGCATCCCCCTGCCCTGCACCCTGCACTGGGGGTGCCCAAATCCAGTCACCCCTTCCTCTGAGAAGCCACAAGCAGAAGTGGGACCAGGGCCAGGCCACGTGCTGGGACACGGCCAGGACCGCACTGCACACCCCGGGGACCCCCACATGCCTCTGTCCTCAGCCCCCCACCGCTGCCATCCCCCCCATGGCCCCACAGCCAGCACAGGGCCCCGGGCAGCAGCTGCCCCACGCAGCCACTGCTCGATGGCGGGCTCGGACTCCATCGCAGAGCGAAAACAAGAGCGGGGCAGCCACGAAATAACGCAGGGGTGGTGAGCAGAGCCCAACGCCAGCATCCCCACGCTGCCTGGCCGAGAGAGCGGGGAGGACGCCTGAGGACACGGCGCCTGCATCGGGGCTGCATCGGCACAGGGCGGGGGATGCCCCTGCACGTGGGGTGACGGCAGCCTGGCCCCGTGGGGCTGGCCCCCCTGCGGGCAGCGCCGCAGGAGGGCTGGGGGCTGCCCCCGCCGCGGGTCAGGGAGGGCGCATGGCGGGGCTGGGTTCGCCCCGAGCAGCCCCGGCTCTGACGCACCCGTCTGGCATCTTCTCATTACACTGAGAGCTTCTGTTCTGCTGCCCGCGTTTGCCACAGCGGTGGAAAAACTCTTCTGCAGGCCTGGCAGCACGCCGTGGGAGCGCGGGGTGAGCGGGAGCGGCAGCAGCATCCCCATGGCACGGGGCCCCCCATGGTCTCCAAACATGTCGCACACGTGGGGGCTGTGGGCAGGGGTGTTGGGGACCCTGTCACACCCTGGGGGTGGCACCGCACCCCCAGGCCCCTGGGCATGGTCCGGGCCAGGAGCGATGGGGCGCGGGATCCGGCAGGCATGGGGGGACAGGAGCTCGCCCCCAGCTGATGCACCCTGCAGTGATCCTGTGCAACCACAGCGTCCCAGGCACGTCCTGAGGTCCCCACTGTCCCCTTCAGCACCCCCTGCACTGGGAGAACAGGGCCCAGGGCAGGCAGGAGCAAGGAGCAGATGGTGGGAGACGAGCTGCAGGTGTGGGGTGTGCTGGGTGGGGGTAGGAGAGTGGTGGGGTGCGGGTACGGGGTGCCCAGTGAGCACAGGTGGGTTTCTCGGTGTGTGGGGTTAGGGAGTAGGGTGTACTGGGGGGTTCGAGGTACGGGTTGCACAAGGGGCGTGGGTACAGGCTTGCAAGGGGCAACGTCTGGTTGTGGGGCTGGGCAGGTGGGGTGCAGAGTGTGGGGTGCAGGGTTCTGGGTGCTGGGTTTGGGGTACAGGGTGCAGGATGCAAGATGAAGGGTGCAGGACAGGGCTGCACGGTGCAAGATGAAGCATGCAGGGTGCACGGAGCAGGGCTCGGGGTGCAGGGAGTGGGACTGCAGCTGCAGCCTCTGAGGTGCAGCATGTGGGGTTTGGGGCGCAGAGTGTGGGACACAGGATAAAGCACGCGGGGTGCACAGTCTGGGGCACAGAGCTCCGGTGCCACTTCACAGCCCTGAGGGCTCAGCTTCCCCGCCGTGCTGCTACAGCACCCGCCGCCCGTCGGCACCGCGGCAAAAAGCATCGGACGGGGCTGCTGCCGCGCTTCTCCCGTTCCTCTTAAAAGTCTGCAGCGGGCAGCCGGCCACCGCCGTCCCCGTGCCCCCCCGTGCCCCTCGGAACCGGCCGAGCCCCCCTGCGCCGCCCGTGCCCAGGTCAACGCGGACGGGTCAGGCTCAGCCGTGATGTGTGCGTGTCCACGGCCCGGCATCCCACAAGAAACCTAACCGATGGGACCTGCAATTAATACCTGCAACATAATAGAGCTGATTACAATAATTGGCGTGATAATTGCGTTACACCTAGGGAAGGGTGTAAGCAGAAAGCCCTACAGAAGAGACTCTTTGTCTTTGCTTTTTTTTTTTTGTTTTCTCTCCAGCTCGCAGGTAATAGCCAGGAATGGGCAAACCCTCTTTTAATGGACTCTTAATAATGCTGTAATTTCCCTTTGCAGGGAAAGTTTTCCAAACAGTCAAAGATTCAAAACAAAGCAATGATTGTTCCTATTAGCATTAAATTCTACTCTGGGAGAGAGAATAAATCAAGCAAGGGGATTCAATTCAAAACAGAACTATAAAAAATCCAATAATGATTTTTTAATATTAATAAGAAAAATATATTGTTATGCACCCTTAGCATTTAAACTTCTAATCCAATCAGCGCAAAGTGCAGAGATAAATCATGGCAGCGGAGGAGAAGGGAACAACCATCAAGCAGGCAGCAATAAAACGCTGTCTTACATCCCTGGGACAGACATAGGTTTGACAGACTCAGAAGAAAAAAAAAAAACATCCAAATTTATGAGCCTGTCGCTGCTCGAGCCTGTTAATTCCCTGCCTGCTTCTCCGCACACGCCCTGCACCTGGGGCCGGAGCGCGGCGCTGGCAGCCGGGGACGCGGCACCAAAAGCACCCGGACCCGAGAGCAGCTGGGCGGCCCCGCACCGGGGATGCTCGAGGCCTCGCCGGTGCAGCGGCGGCGGATGCTGGATGCAGCTGATGGTCCCCGCACAGCCCCGATCTGCACACGTGGATTCGTGGAAGCGCACAACCCCCCGTGGGGCTGGCCGTGCGCTGAGCCAGGACGTGTCCTGTCCGGGTCACAGCCCAGGAGCAGCCCCGGTGCCATCCTGCTTGAACTTATTACCAACAGCACGCGGCTCCCCGCCAACGCACCGAGCAATTCCCCCTGATTTATCGGCCCCGGCAGCCGGAGCACAGCCACGTGGGCCAGCACCGAGCCCCGGCGAGCGGCAGAACTCCGTGCAGCATGCGGGAAACGCCGGATTTTGGCATTCCCGGCCCAGCAGGTCCCAGCTCCCCCTGGGTCCCCTCGGACCGTGCTCTGCCAAAAACCCAAAAGCAGCCACGTCCGGCAGCCGCGATCCCGGCCACGCGACGGCCGAGGACAAAAGGATCTCAGAGCCGCAGGGAGCTCCGGGACAGCTCGCGAACTGCTGACAGCACGAAGCGGGGCGAGGACAGAGCGAGGGCGTTCGGGGACAGACGGACAGACAGGCTGCTCCCGCTCGCGAGCACCCCGAGCTTCCATTCGCGCCGGCTCCTTGTGGCTGAGCCCCTGGCAGGGGAGGCTGAAGGGAGGCGAAGCGCTAATTGCAGCTCTCGTCTCGCTGGTACCCCGGGGGGGGGTTCCGCTCTGCTTTCCGATGCTCCGGTCAGGGGCTCGGGGAGCAGGCGCCAGCCTCGTCCCCGCGCTCCTTGCCCTGCCGCCAGTGACAGCTCGGCTCCCCAGCAGAGGAGCAGCCCCCTCGGCACTTTGTGATGCATGTTAAGGTGAAATAATAATAAAAAAAGATCTGAATTAAAAATCCCAGTGCCTGTTTTTCGTGCTGCCCCACCACCAATGAGTTTCCAGCACCGCAGCGCGCGGACCCCGCTGCGAACCAACTCGCGGCACCAGGCGCATGGGGCTCGGCGGCCGGCCCCGAGGCTCAGCCTCCACCACGAGGACACGCCACGAGCCTGGGGGCACCCCACAGATGGGGACAGTCACCGGCATCCCTGCACCACCCTGACGGCCTGGGGGTCCCCAGGGCGGCACCGCTGGGTGCTCCCCTGCACCCGGGGCCGCAGCCGCCTCCTCTGCTCGCAGGGCTGGAGCCAGGTTCCGGGGGCACGGCAGAGGCTGCCCTGGGGGGGCGCAGGGGGGGCCCGGCCATGCTCCAGGACAGGGCCACGCTCTCCAGGAGCCCCCAGCCAGGGGGCAGCGGTGAGGGGTGGGCGAGCTGGGGGTGGGGACACGGTGGGGCTGAACTTTTGAACCAGCAGGCTGGAGATCAGTGCATTACCTTAACGCGAGTTAAAAATAACCGTCTCGTCTCTTGAAATGAGCCTGTCTGCAATTACAGCTTGGCATGTCTGCTCCGGAGCGTCCCCGGGCTGGCACCGCGCCAGGTGGCAGGCGGCTTCGAACAACCCTCGCCTTTCTTTTCTTTCTTTCCCCCCCATTTTTTTCTTCCCAGCAAACCAAAGGTGGCTTCTCGGCTCCCAGCTCAGCTCCCAGCGCCCGCCGAGGCGCAGCCGTGACTTCAGAGAGCAGCCCGGCCTCCGCCACCCGGCAGCGAGGCCCCAACCCCTCCCTGTCCCCCGGGGACACGGGGACGCTCCCGACAACCCCAAATCCCAGGGGGCCGGGCTCCGGGGGTGCCCTCCCAGTCCTTCCCCGTGCTGCCCTTGCACGCATGACGCGTGCCCGACTGCAACGTGCAGGCGTGCACGCACATGGGAGCGCACGTGGCGAGCCCTGCGCACGTGCACACGCGTGGCCGGGGGACAGCGGGGCTGCATGTGCACCACATGTGCACACACACGGGTGTGCAAGGGACGGCGTGCAAGCTGAGCCGCCGCGTGTGTGCTCAAGCACGTGCAGATGCAGCGGGCTCCCCGCAGAATCGCTCACTGTGCCCTGGCCATGCTGGAGCCCAGGCAGCAAAACCAAGCACCCGTCCTGCACCACCGCGCGTGTCCCCACTGCCAGCACCCCTGGGACACCTCCTCTGTCCCACAGCCCCGGGAGCTGCTGCGCCCCTCGCACAGCGGGAACAAAGCGCTGGAGGTGGCGGGGACTCTGGAAAAAGCCACCCCTACAGACCCCACTGCTCAGCCCCACTGTGGCCACCCCAAGGGCCCGGACACTCTGGGCCAGACCACAGCTGGGGGCAGCTCAGGACACCCCAGGGCTGGGCAGGGAAGGGACCAGCCCGCTCCGGGGGTCCCCACCCGGCACCCACGCCGCCGCCGCGCCCCCTCCCAGCGCCGGCCGCCTCCGCCCCCCCGGCGGGTGAAAGCAATCTTTGTGCCGTGCTTTCAGTTCTCCTTGCTGGCGGGCGGCCAAGGCAGCACATAATAATGAACAGATGCTGTCCAAAATGAGCTTCAGCGGCAGACAGGCAAGCCTCTCCGAGTGTCCTTCCGTAACCCAAAGTGCCTTTCACCTCGGCACTAATCAGGCACCTTCAGCAGGAGAGCAGAGCTGGCGCGCAGCGTCTGGCTAATTAAAAGTAATGCAGGCGGGGAGACCCCGGCAGAGCCGTGCCTGGCTCCCGAGCATCCCCGCGGCCACGTGTGAGCCGAGGGAGGCAGCGGGACCGGGGGATGACAGCGGGGATGGAGAGGTCAGCGTGGGGCTGGGGGTGCCCCCACGGGTGGCAATAGGTGCGACGCAGAGCCCTCCAGCCAAAAACTGCACCAAGGGATCGGGGCCAGCGCGCGAGTCCTGCCCCTGCCTCCACACACGATAGGGAAGAGGCTGCCACAGAAATCCCCTGGGTTTTTAGCAAAGCGTCCAAAGCAAAGCTCCTGGTGGCAGCACCCTGCCTAGGCCCCCCCAGGGCCGAGGAGCTCCCGCGCCTCCAGCCTGCTCCGCTGGGGCACGGCGTCCACACAAAATATTTACGAGGCCTTTTAAGTACAAAAGCCAAGCACCAGGAAATTCGTTTCCCAGCCCAGGAATCTGGCACTCACGTCACGGCACCGGGCTGCGGACGGCGAGCGGGAGGGAGGGACGCACGCACGGACACGCACGTGGGGACGGACGGACGGACAGACAGACAGAGAGCGGGCGCCGGGCTGCAAGCGCTTGTCTACTCCACAGGATCTTAACTGTAGTTTATATTCCAGCGGTTATTAAAAATAAGGAGGGGGGGGGGGAAAGCTAAGAGCGGAGCAAGCTGTTCATTTGGAGCCTTTCCCTTGGGTTTAATAAAGCCCCACTCACTGCTGTAGTATCATTTTTATGCTATCATAAAGCCGGACCATTTAGCAGGTTTGTGTTACTTCAGCAGTTAGCGCTGCATGAAAAGCGATTCCAGAAGAGAGGGGGGAAAAAAATTACAAAAAAAAAAATAAGAAAGGGAAGGAAGATGAAAATCTCCAGAACGAGATAAAAGAGCAAGGTGCGAAGGAGGAGCGGATCCTGGGGGATCCCTCGTGGCCATGCCCCCGGCACGCACCGTGGTGCACGGGAGCGCGTCACCATGGCTCGGGGCTGAGCGAGCCGCCGAGCTGGGGACAGGGACAGGCAAGGAGCCCCCGCTGCATCCCTGGGATGCCCAAAGGGTTTGGGGTCCCCCGTGTGTCGGGGGGAGCCTGGCCCTGTCCCCACTGTGGGGGCTACAAGGGAGGTATGGGCGCTATGGAGCGGAAGGGACCAGGAGCCGAGCCCCCTGCGCGCCCTGACCCCACAGCAGAGGGCCCCTGCGCCATCCTCGCACCCAAACGCCTTTTCTACTCCTTTTTCTCCCCATTTCATTCCCATTGCACCCCACGATGGGGACAGCAGCACTGGGGGTCTCTGCAGAGGCCCCGTGCTCCCCCAGGCCACCAGGACCCCGTGTCCCCAAGACCCTGCCCGCCGTCACGCTGCAGCCCCGGCGCCGTACGGGAGGAGGAGGTGGAGGGGAGGGCTGGGAAATTAAGGTTTGCAGCGCTGTCAGAGCCGCATCAAACAGGCATCCACCAGCTGATTGCTTGATTGTTATATTTTGGATGTCAAACCGGAGCGAGCAGAACCTTTAAAATGCATCCGTGCCGCTGCCTTTTTGACGGAGGGTGTTGGTTTCCCATTAACAAGTGGAAAGCGTGAGCTGGAGCAGAAAACTTCAAGCGCTTTGGAATTGATAAAATAACAACTCCCTAATTAAGCAGAACTGTCAGTCACGGGCGCCTGCTGCCCTGCATCGGGAAGCAGCAGCAGCAGCTCCCGGCGCACGTGCCCGCGGCGCCAGCCCAGCCGCTGCGGCACCCGGAGCCCTGGGATCCTCCACGGGGCCGGAGCACCCCTGCCCCATCGGGCCCTGGTCCCACTGCTGAGCACGGCCAAGCGTTTAGGTGCTGTGCCTCGGTTTACCTTGCTGTAAAACCCCAAAACACGCCCTGCGCTGGCATCCTTCCCCTCCGAGGTACGGAACCAGCCTGGGGGAGTGCGGCCCCCATGGACACCTCTGCTGGGTGCGGATGCAGCGTCCCCGTGGCCGGCTGGGTGTGGGATGGAGTCCTGGTGGCAGAGCCCAACCCAAGACCCCGCAGGGAAGCCAAGCCCTCGGCCTGGCTCTCCGACCTCCGCGATCTGCTCTCCCCAGCATGGGGAGGCTGCGAAGGAGCTAATTAAAGAAGCAGCCCATTACCCGAGACCCCCCTCTGATGCCACTGTGCTCGGTAATGAAACGCTTTAAATCTGCGATGCTTCTCCCAGGCCTGGGGCAGGAGGGACGTGGCATCTCCAGGGGCTCTTTAATAAGCTTTGAGCAGCTCATTACTACAAAATTGACTGCCCGGCGCTGCAGGTGCTCCCACGGCTTCACCGAGCTGCCAGCCTGCCCTGGGCAGGGCACAGCCAGCAGGGACACGGGTGCTTAACCCCCGGCACAGCGGTGTCCAAGGCAGTGACAACCAAGTGAGGGGGTCCCTGCGGACTGCTCCAGTGCCAGGACGAGGAAGGCAGCACCACAGAGCAGCGGGGGACAGCGGCAGAGGCACCACAGAGCCGCTCTGGCTGGCGATGGGGCTCCCCAGGACGAGTTGGAGAGCGCCAGGTCCCCGTCCTGCAGAGCCACCCCAGCACGCAGCTCCTCCCTCGGGCACACCACACACCGGCAGCACGGCCCCAGGTCCCCCCGCACGCCCAGCCCCATGAACCAAACCACCACTGTGCCCTGACACCACCACAGTTCTGCAGTGCGGGGCCGCCCATTCAGCCCCCCCGGCGCACCCACGCAGCCCCTCCGGCCGACGCAGCCCCCGCACTAAAGCCGCGATGCCCCGCGCAGGACAAGCAGCTCGGTTGGCACCAGACGTCGAGCAGCACAGCCGCCATCCCTGCCCCACGGGACAGGGGACACCAGGAAGGGCGTGGGGGACAAGGGACAGAGCTGGGCGCCCGGCGTTGCTCCCACGCGCTCCCTGCTGGAGGCTTCCCCGGGGGAGGCCGATGGCTGGGGTGCCGGCAGCGCTGGTGGGATGAGCGAGGGGACAGCCGGGTGACAGCTGGCAGGGGGTGAGGCCACACCACGAGGGTCCTGCCTGCAAAGCCCGTCCTTGCTCAGAGGCCAGAAGTCGGAGCTAGTGCCGGTGGGCACGGGACGGGCAGCCCCGGACAGGCAGCCCCCACCGCCTCGCGCACCCACACCAACACACCCGCGCAGCGCCACCGTCCCCTCGTGGCCCTGTCTGAGCCCCTGCACACCCAGAGAGGACACCGGTCACCCCTCTGTGGGTGGCTTGAACCCCAGTGACAAGGGACAGGGAGGGCTTTGCCAGTCTCTGCTGGATGGCACTTCCCACCTCCCGTGTGCCAGCACCGGCCCCGAGAGGCACACACGTCCCCGTCCCCATCCACAGCTCAGCACACAAACTCGTTGCCACACGCGGCCCCGTCCCCTCGTCCTGGTCCCTGGGCTGCCCTTTGGGGACACCCAGGGGACCCCCACATGCTCCACACCCCAGTGACCGGAGCTGCTGCCGGGAGCCCCCAGCACACCCAGCACTCCCAGCCACCAGCCTAGAGCCACAGCAAGCATCTCGCCGTGCCCCCAGGGCCCGCTCAGTGCATGTCCCCGCGCTGTCCCCAACGGGTGGGAGCCCTGGGGACACCCAGCTCCCCCCACACGTGCCCGAGGCCATGCAGGTCTCGCCGGAGGCACAGGTTGGAGCAGACCCACGGGACCAGCGCCTGCTCCTGCCTCCACAGCTCCCAACGGCGCAGGACGGGGACATCACCGCTCCGGGACGGGGACACGGCTGCTCCGGGACCGCTGCCCCTGCACACCCAGCACGAGCACAGCCTCCACCTGCACCACCAGCTCCCACAGCCCAGCCGCAGGTGGCACAGACAGACAGCATCCGGCCTCGCTGTCCCCAAAAGGGCCCTGTTTGCACCCAAAAGAGCCCCCCGAGCAGCCGAGCCAGGCTGGGCCACCTGCAGGGGACGGGGGCACGCGGTGCCGGCACGAGGTCAGCCCACCAGCGCAGCAGGGCAGCATTAGAGCCCCCGAGCCTCGTTACACACTAATCACACTGGAGGTGACAGGGCTTAGGGGAGGGCTTAAGAGAAACCGTCTCCTTTTTACTGACACCATCTGGACACAGGCGATCTCTCCCCCTGCCCAGCACGGAACCGGAGAGCGGCAGCGTGGCGGGGTGGGGGGGTGGGGGTCAGGGCAGCCCCCCCCAGCCTCCAGTGGCCTCGGCTGGCTCCGGTGTGGCACAGCCAGGGGAGAGAGGCTCGCACACGCCGACCGGAGCGGGGCCAGGGGACGTGAGCGTGGAGCCGCGGGGGCTGCGAGGGGCAGGGGACGCAGCCCCCGTGCAGCCACGCTTGGGGCGCGAGGCAGCCTGGGGACACCTGCCCGGGGACACCAGGGGACCCCGCGTGCTGCACGCCCCGGTGGGCTGGGAGGGGGCTGGGAGCCCCCAGCACCCCCAGCACCGCCGGCCACCAGCCCAGAGCCGTCCCCCCCGGAGCTCCCGGTGCAGGGGGGCGGTGGGGTCGCCCCTCGCCCCGGTGCCGCCGTCCCCCCGGCGGGGAGGAGCGGGGCGCCCCGGCTCTGCCCCGCCACCGGCCCGAGCGCAGCCGGCGAAGCGGGGACGAGGCGCACGGGGCCGGGCCACGCACCCGCTCCCCTCCCCGCAACCCGACCCCGGCCGCGGGGCCACCGAGCACCGGCGGGGGGGTGGGGGGGGGCTCCGGGAGCGGGGCAAAGTCGGTCGGCGGGGCGGGGGTGGGAAGGGGGGCGCGGGTACCTTCCATCCGGCGGAGCTGTTGCTGTCCCCTTTATCCTTAAAGTAGGGGACGTATCGCACCATCCAGTCGTAGATCTGCGAGAGGGTGAGGCGCTTCTCCGGGGAGCTCTCGATGGCTTTGGTGATGAGGTCGGCGTACGAGAGGTTCCCCCAGGCGTTCCTGCGGGACGTCTTGGCCTTGCGGAGCTGTCCAACGTCCGCACCGGGCGGCGGCGGGGCGGCGGCGGCTGCTGCTGCTGCTCTGCGCTCCGCCGGGGCCGCCGCCGCGTTCTCGGTGCCCTCGGCTCCGCCGGCCGCCAGCGCCGGGGGGGGCCCCGCCGCGGCCCCATCCTCGTCCTCCGCCGTGAAGTCGGGGTGCGGGAGCGGCCAGGTGCAGGAGCGGGGCCGGCTCTGCGGCTCGAAATCCGGGTCGATCTCCACCTGATGCGCCTGGAGCTTTTCTTCCATGGTCCCCCCCCCCCCACCCCCCCTCACCTCCGGCGCTGCGCTCCCCCCCCACCCCCCGCCCCACCAGCAGTTGCGGTCGGTTTCCACCCAAAAATTTAAAAAATCTTTAAAAATTTTTTTAAAAAATTAAAAAAAAAAAAAAAGAAAAAAAGAGGGAGAGGAGCGCGGAAAGGGCTCCGGGGCGGGGGGAGACGGGGACGGGGGCGGGGGCACCGGTCCGGGTGCGGGTGCGGGAAGGCACCGAGTCCGTGCGGGCTCTACCGGGCGGCAGCGACCGGCTGGGCGCTGGGCAACGGGCGGTTAACGGGGGCGGCGGGCCGGGGGGGGCGCCGCATATTCCTCGGGGGCCGCCAGCCCGGGGCCAGACGGGGCTTCAGCAGCCGCGGGGCGGCTCCGGAGCGGCGCTTCCCGGGGCGGCTGCGGGCGCTGCCGCGTCCATCGGGTCAGGCGGCGGGGCCGGGCGAGGGCGGCGGCGGCGGCGGCCGGCGGGCGGCGGCTCCGGTGTCCCCCCCCCCCCGGTCCCCGGTTCAGCGGCCGCGCACCGGCCGCGCACCTGCCCGCCGCCGCCGCCGCCGCGCTGCCGCCACGGGGCGGGCGGGCCACATGCTGGGGCGGCCCCGCTCGGTGCGCGGTGCCCGGCGCTCCGTGCCCGGTGCCCGGTGCTCGGTGCCCGGTGCTCGGCGCTCAGCTCCGCCGCGAATGCGGGCGCCGCCGTGACACAGGGGGAGGGCCCGGGGGGGGGCGGGGGGAGGGCGGGGCGGGGCCGGCCCCGCTCCCTGTGCCCGCGCCCGTCCCTGCCCCGCCGCCGTCCCGGTGCCGCCCCCCTCCCACCCCCCCCGGCCCCGCCGCCCCACGTGGTGCCCCCCGCCCCGCCCCGCCCCGCCCGCCCCCCATTGTTGCCCCGAGCCCGCCGCCGCCCCCTCATTGGCGGGAGGCGCCCCGCGGCCACGCCCCCTCCCCCCCGCCCGCCCATTGGCGCGGCGCCGGCGGGACGTCGCCGGGGGTCGCCCCCCTTCCCGCCGCGCCCCGCCCCGCGGGTGACGTCACGGAGCCGGCCGCATCCGCGCGTCGCCCCGGGCAACGCCGCGAGGCCACGCCCCTTTACTCATAGCCACGCCCCTTTACTACTGGCCACGCCCCTTTACTACGGGACTCGCCCCCTCGCCCGCCGCGGCCACGCCCACGCCGGAGGGGACGGGGGAGACCCCCGCCGGCAGGCCACGCCCCCGCGGCCTCAAGGCCACGCCCCCGAGGGCTCCCCGCGGCCCGCGCGCAAGCCACGCCCCCGGCTGAAGCCACGCCCACCGCGCGAAGCCACGCCCCGCGGGCTGGGTGGGCGCGCCACGTGCGGGGCCCGATCCTGAGCCGTGATCCCCGGTCCCCGGTCCTTGATCCCCGGGCCCCCGCGCCCTGATCCCCGGGCCCGATCCTCGGTCCCTGATCCTCGGTCCTTGATCGCTGACCCCACCGAGCCCTGAGCCCCGATCCCCAGGTCTGATCCCCAATCCCAGATCCCTGATCCCCCTGATCCCCAATCCCCGATCCCTGAGCCCCAACCCCTGGGCCCCCTGAGCCCCGATCTCCTCTCCCCACGCACTGCCCCCGACCCCCTCCTCCACCCACCTTTACCCACGCGGGGCCTGGCGCTGCCCCTTCCCTCCCGCGCCCCTCTCCCCCTCCTCCCACCCCGTCGCCAGCCCTCCCGCTGCCCCCCGGCTCCCGCTCACATTCCCCAGCAGCCCCGCGGTGCCCCCAATCCCTGCGACCGCTCGGAGCCCTCCGGGTGCCCCGTCCCTCGCCTGGCACGGGCAGAGCCCTCCGTGGCTTCAGCACCGGGTGCTGCAGCGGCTGCCGGGCTGCCTCACCCCGTGCCTCAGTTTCCCCCCGGGAAGCAGTCCGGCAGGGACAAGGACGGACGCACGCAGCTGGGGTGCGGGTGGAGGGCGGGTGCCGGGCGCCTTCGTGGCTCCTTGCGCCTCGAAGCCACCCGAGCTGCCCAGCGCTCCCGTTCCCGGCACGCCCGGGGTCCCAGCCCAGGCTCGGCAGCCCCCGGCCCCGAGGTGAGGGTGCCCAGGGTGCAGCCCCTCGCAGCGGGGTGGAGGCGCAGTGCTGGGAGGGACAGGTCTGTGCCCCGGGCAGGGGCAGCGCGTCCCAGCTGAGGCTGCTGGCACCGGCGGCGGCAGCGCAGGGCTGGCTTCCAGCATCACCTTCCCCAGCACCTGGTTAATTATCACTTAACCGCCTGGCACCAGGCGGGAGCATCTCTATTAAGGCGGCTGCACGCTGCCACCAGCCCGTTAAGCAGCAGGCCTCGCTGCTCGTGCATCGCTGCGTGGCGAGAGGCAGCCTCGGGAGCAGGGAAGGGGGCACCCGGTGCCACCATCCCGGTGACATCGGGGCTGGCAGCGGGGACATCCCGTGGGCATGCCCTGCCGCCCGGGGTGTTGGCACCGCGTGGCCGTGCTGGGCGAAGCAGGGGGGTGAGTGCTGGCATTTTTGGAGGCCCTCCCCAGCCCTGTCCCACGCCGGCAGGTGGAGGTTCCCGGCCCCGCTGGAGGTGGCAGCAGGGCCGGTTAGCTCAGGCTGTGCCAGCGTCTCCCCAGATTTCACAAGCGGCCGGTCCGGGATCACGCAAGCCTGTCACCCCGGCTGCCCTCCCGTGTCCTAACCACGGGGGTGACAGCGCCCTGCGGCACCCTGCAGCGCCCCGCGGCACCGCCCGGCACCGCCCCAGCTCCTGATGCAGCGTGGTGGGACGGGGGCTGTCCCCGCCGTCGGAGCCGGCTGTGTGTCCCCAGGGGCCACCCCCCCACCTGCCAAATCTGTTCCTTTCCCAGCAGCTTCCAGCAGCATTTGGGCAAACTCTTCCCGCTGGGGTGTGGTGCACCCCCCAGCTCCGCTGGCTCCACCTTTCTCTGGGTGATGAAGATGATGATGAAGATGAAGATGATGATGATGATTGATGGTGATGATCATGTCGCTCAGCACCTTGGCCGATCCTGTGAAGCTGAGGCTCCAGGAGAGGTGCCCTGCGTTTCTCCAGCCCCAGCAAGGTGCCCGCCCTCTCCGGGGTGGGAAGAACGAGGCTGAAAGGGGACACGGAGCTCGGTGGGGACCGGGTGAGCAGGGCCAGCTCGGTGGGCTCCTGCCCCGCACACGTGAGCTGCCCCTTGCAAACGAAGGTGGCAGAAGGTGGCTGTGACTGCCCTGTGCCAGCGCTGCCCCCGGAAAGCACCAACCAGGTCAGTGACAGCAGCCGGCGGAGGGACCCCCCCAGTGCCGGGGGGCTGCGGGGTGCTCTGGGCCTGGGCTGCTGCAAGGCACCTGCGAAGCCGGGCTGAACCCGCAGCACAAGGACCCCCGGGACCCCCGGGACCCCCGGGACCACGCTGAGCCCTGCAGCATTTGTTCCCTGGGGACGAACCAGGGCGGCGGGACTTGGGCACAGAGCCGCCAACAGCCGAAGGGACAGGGGCCGTCTGCGAGGCAGATCAGGGTGCCTGCCCGCGCAAGCTGCCTGCCCTGCGCTGAAAGGCAAAGGCAGGCGTTCGGCATGCCCTGCGAAATGAAGGATCGCCCGACTGCTGACCGGGGCCTTTGAGGAGTCGGGTGTGTGATGGGGAGCCGTCTCCTCGCCGCGTCCCTGCGTTGCGGCGCTAAAGGATCTCGGGCGGCGCATATTAAAAAAATGCTTTCACGGAACATAAACTGGGAGTTAAGCGAACGAAATGATAAAGTCAAAAATGAAATATTTTTACTTTCCAGAAATGAGCTTGGTGTTTTGACATGATCGGAATAAACATTTTGACACTGCTGAAACAAGAAAGTCAAAGTGATTCCGCTAGACTTCTTCCTGGAGAAAATGGCAGCAAAATCGACAAGTTCCCAGGAAAAGGCTTGATTTCAATAAAAACCTGTTTTCTGATGGAAAACCGCTCCAGGTAGCGCCTTCCTGCAGCCTCGCTCAGGGCACGGTGCTCCCGCGAGGCTCCCGGTCGCCTCCCGGGATGGGGGCTGGGGGTTCCTCGGGGCTGGGGTCCCGCAGCCCCCTGAGGGCTCTGCCAGGGCCAGGGGTACCCCGGGGTGCAGCGCCAGTCCCTGTCCACACCCGTGTCCTCACCCATAACCACGTCGTACCGGGTGGTACATACCTCTGGTCAGGGGGCACGTCAGTAACAAAAGTTTTCAGTGGAAAACCCAAACCTTCATTTTCAAAGGGCTGGAGCCTGGCTGAAAAACCAAGTGGACGGTTCAGGAGCGCGCTCATGTAGCTGATAGCTCCATTTTTGTGAGACACCAGCTGGGGAGAACGTTTCTTACCAGCCTATGGCGTTCACTGTCGGCATTGAATTTTGCTCCAGAACGGCGCTTAGGGAGCTCTCCGCTCTTTAATAATAGCAACACTTAATAACAGTTTTCAGTGCTAATTCTTGGTACTAATTCCGTGTGATTAGATGTATCTTTGCTCGACAGAGACCCGTGTTATGTCATGCAGCGAGTTCACAAACCCTCTAACCTCCCCTCCTGGCCCAGCTGCCGTGTCCCAGCACCGGGCAGCGAGAGCTCCCGGCACAGCGCACGGCTCCCCGGCCCCGCACCGGCACCGCCCGGATCCCCTGGCACAGCCTGGCGCTGCCAGCTCCCCGCCACGTGCCACAGCCTCCCCAGGGGATCCCCATCCAAAGCAGGGACCATTTGGCAAGAGACCTCTGTGGTACGCGGCTGGCTCCCGGTGCTGGTTTCCCACAGCTGAGGGCACAACGCCCTCATTTCTGCGCTCCCCGCTCGGGCTTTGCCCTGCTTCCAGGCACGACTGCACCCAAACCAGGGCCTGGGTGCCCCTGAAGCTGCCAGCCCGATCCCTCAGGCTGAGATCAGCCACGGCTTCTTCCATGGCTTCAGCCCCTATTTGCATTTAGAGGCGAAAACATCCCTCTCGGAGGGTGCACGTTAATGCGGCATCCAGGAGTCCCTGCACGAGAGCTTCCTAGTCGGTCTCATCTGCCTGAGTGAGCTGAAAACTGCTAAACACGCTGAGTGTGTCAGACCAGATATTATCAGAAATAAGACTACCTTTCGCTGGCACCCACGGCTTGCAGACACACAGCTACGAGCTATTTAAATCTTTTCCAGCTGTCTCCCGTGCTTCCAGAGCGTCTCAGCCCTGACGGGCCGTTTAACCCTTCCCTTCCACCAGGTGATGTGACTTCGGCTGGGTTCTCCTCTGCTGGCCCTCAGGAGCCGTGGTGCTCCCCGCGATGCGGGTCTCGGTGTCCCCATGGAGTGGAGGAAGGGGGGGCCGTGCCTTCCCCCACCCGGCACGGGTCACTTCTGGTCCCCACCACCAGCCGGCAGCCGCCTTGCCCGGCTCCCCGAGCTCCAAGCAGGGGAGCTGCCCTCGGCCGGTGCCCGAGCCGTCCTCCAGCGCCTGCAGCCTCGCTCGCGCAGCCCCAGCTGGGGACGGTGCGGGGCAGGAGGCGTCCGGCTGCGCCCCGTCCCCTCCAGCCCCAGACCTTGCCCTGATCTTTGCTTTTCCACCGACGACCCCGAGGCCTCCCGTGCTGGCACGCTGCGCCGCCCGTCCCCGCACTGCCCGGCCAGAACGGCTGACAAGGGCCATCTGCCGGGGCTCGGCGTCCAAGCCGAATGTGTCGGGCGGTTTTGAAGGTCACAGAGCAGGGACCGAACTGTATTTTCATACTTCTGTGTTTTCACACCGGGATACTGGCATCGCCGAGGCGGGGAGGAGGAGCACCCGTCTGCAGGAGGGGTGTGGGGGCTGCACGCAGGGCCCCCACCTGTCCAAAGGGGAGGTGGGCAGGGTCCCAGGTGGAGACAGAAGGTGGTAGGAGGTTGTTCCAGTTGGACGTCCCAGTGCAACCAGGCTGCAGGGGGATGGTGCAGGGACGAGCACGAGCACGGGTCTTATTTGCTCTGAGCATTTCTCTGCAGGGCTTTGCTGCAAGAGGGAAACTCCCTCCACCCAAGGCACAGCCCCTGGCTCCTACAGGGACCGTGGGCATCGTGGCCCCGTCACAGCCCCAGGTCCCGCATCGCAGAGAGCATCACTGCTGTGGATGCACGAGGGCATGGGGCTGGGCTGCTCTGGGAGCCCTATGGGAGAATTGGCAGCACCCTGCACTGCCGGGTCTCTGCACCCTGCTCCCCTCCGTGCCCCCTCCAAACCCCCCCCTTGGCTCCCTGCTGCCCCGGGCAGCCCAGCAGCGGGTGCGGGCAGGTCAGGATGTGCAGGGGAGCCCAGCTGGAGGCAGAGGCAGCTGGCCAGGCTGCAGCCTCGGGCAAGCCTGTGGAGATGGGGCTGAGCTGGGGTGGCACAGGGGGCTGGGTGCTGGGAAGCTGGGTGCCCCGGGGCATTGCCACACCTGGGCGAGATGAAGGGCTGCACGGCAAGGTGCCTGACCTGGGAGATTTGTGGTTCTGCCCCTCCAGTTTGTGCTCACAGCTGGATGTCCCCAAAGTGGGGGCGTCCTCATGGACTCGGGAACCTCCTTCCCCTTCCAAACCCCAGCCGGGGTCAGGCGTCCTGTCCTGTGGGAGCCCACCCGAGCCCCTTCCCCGCCGCCTCCCACCCCAGGGGGTGGTGATGCTGTGCGGGGCGAGCACCCGGCCGTGCCAGCCCCTTGCTGGGAAGCCCTGGGTGGGTGCCGGCTGCGCCCTGCAGGAAGGCGATGCTCGCCCCCGCCCCGGGCTCTTGGCCCCATGAAACCCTGGCTGCGAGCCCCAAAAGGGTGGCCAAGGGTTGGGGAGGCCAAAAATGTGCCTTCATTCCGTGGAAAATTACAGATGCTTTTTTTCTTTTTTTTTTTTTTTTCTGAAGGGCTTGGTGGTGTTTTCCCCGGCAGAGGCTGGCTGTTTGCGCCGGGGAGGGAGGCAGGTGCTGGTCAGAGGATATTTTTACCCGAGCACAGTGCTCGCAGCACGCCGTCCGACCGCCCCGCGCTCCCCCTGACCCCGAGCAGAGGGCGGCTCGGGGAGGACGGCCAGTTCCCGGCCCCTGCCCGCAGGGAGGAAAACCCTTTCCAAGAGCGCCGCAGGAACGCGCGGCTCCTCGCGACGCCCCAGGGCTGCCGGCTCTGCCCTGCGGCTGCTCGGCCCCGTCCCGGGGGTGACGGCTTCCAGCAGCAGGGCTGGGCTCCCCGCCCCGTGCGCTCACCCGCGGCGCCTCTCCAGCAGCTCGGCCAACAAACAGCGCGGGGCCCACCCTGCGCAGGGTGGATGCGGTCACCTGCTGCTGGCTTGCCTCGGAGACGGACAGGTCAATTGGTGCCGCCTGCATTTTGCTTCCAGTGCTCCCCAGCTGCGGCAGTGCCTCAGTTTCCCCTAAGCGCGGGAGCTGAGCTGTGCAAGGGGCCGTGCACGAGGTGCTGCTCATGGACCAGGCACCTCCGAGACCTCGTCCTCAGCCCAGGCACGCTCCACACGTGCACCAGCGCGTGCCGACTGACCCACAGCAGCACACGAGCCCCTCACAAACTCTGCACATCCTCAGCCCCCCAGGCTCATGGAGAAGTCCTGGAGTCCCTTAGGATGAACTCAAGCCCAGGTTCTGCTCCCCACCCGTCCTGCCCCCGTGCTGCGGGATGGTGCTGGTGGTACCTGGGGTTAGGGGCTGCGGCCAGGGACCCGGAGAGCAGGGACTGTCTTTTCCCAAGTGGCGGTGGAAACCCCAAATCCCGTGGTGGCTGGGCTCTACGTGCTGTGTCCCCAGGGCTTTGTCTTTCTGCGAGGCTCATTGCAAAGGCTGTGCTTCCCTACAAACGCTCCTCTTGCCTATCGTGGGTTCGGCTGGCTTTGGCAATGAGCTAGGGAGACCGTGTCAAAGCCTGTTCTTGTCAGCAAATGTGGACAAATTACCTAATCTTCTGCGGGCCTACAACAAAATATATGTCTCGAGCCTCCGATGCACTGCAGACATGCCAATAGCTCTGCAATTAGCTGCTTAAAAGCTGGACAATCTGCACAACTCTTGAAGCACCAGCGAGTACGGGATGGAGGATTTCAGTGCCAGGCAATCTGCACTCAAACACTGCGCGCACCGCTGCCCCGCCACGAGAGGCAGGGACGGGGCTGCTGCACGCAGACTGGTGAAGGAGCGCCTCGGCGATGGAAGCTGGCAGCAAAATCTTCACAAAGCGCCCCGAAATTCTGCCCCAGCACCAAGTGCCCAGCAGAAGACCTGGCCCTGGATGGAGCGGGACAACAGCAGTGCTTGGTGCCTCGCCTGTGTCAGAAGACGTCAGGATGGGAGCCCACAGGCGCACCCTGGCCCACGAGCAGGGTTGACACGAGCCATGTCCTCGCTCTCGGGGAAGCCCAGCAGCTCAGGCACGGGCAGCCCCCAGTCAGTGGCACGTCCCAAGAGGCTGGCCGGTCCGTCAACGGAGATCTGACCGTTTTTTCTTAGAAAAGACCCAGAAACACACATTTCCCTATTTACTGTAACAGAGTGCATCTGATGGTGCCAATGCAACCTCATTTATGGTTGCTTAACACAGCGGAGGAGGAACTCTGCACCGTGCAATTACTACCCCATTGCAAGCTGTATCACACCTAAGTGATGTCCACATGCAGCAGGACCTGCCCCGCTCCCAGGCGGTCCCAGCAGCTGGTGGGTACACGCAGAAATGGGAGCACTGGGAGCAGGGGGTGTCCCAGAGCTCCATCATGCTGAGCGTTACAGGCAGCACAGAGACCGAGGGGCCTGAAGGAGGTCAGTGGGAAAGCTCAGCAGATTTGGGCCTTCAGCACGGAGAGGAAGCCACCAAGGGGTTACGCCTGCTGAAGGTGGTGTTTGAATCTCTAGACAGGGCTACAGAGAATGGCAGCGCCCCGTGTTTCACCCTGCAGGCACAGGGCGAGCACTGCACAGCCTCATCACCATCATTTCCCCCCACATGGGGCAGACTTACAGGAACCCCACTTTGCACTGGCTTAGGGAGATGCTGCCACAGCTGCTCCATAAGGATGGATATGGTGCGTTGGGGTGGGAGCACTTCCTCCCCCAAAGCCACTTCCGCAGCCGGTGCACGCTACCAGTCCTCTGCACCCCCGAAGCACCGGGGGATCACGCCACGTGTTTCCTTGGAGCTCGGGTCCGTGGCCACCACGGACGTCCCAGGCCGACAGGCAGCAGCTCGGCGCGTTGAGCAGCGTCCCCGCAGCGTGGGGCGTGCTGCCTGCCGGGGCAGGACGCGCTGGCCCCGTGCCCGGCGCAGGGCGGTGCTGCACTTTCTCCTTTCCACGGGGAGGCTGCAGCCAAGCCGACTTCCCCACCCTGAGCATCCCCACCCTGCCCGGCATCGCCTCCTCCCACCTCCCCGGGGAGCCTTCGGGAGGGGTGGCAGGCGCTGGGGCTTCGCTGCTGCCCCACAGGGGACGAATCCTCCCCCTGGGCCGCCGCCTCCTTTGGAAATGGTGGTGCTGCAGCACCAGCTTGGGCTGCTGGTTTGCCCAGCGAGCCCCCAGATGGTGATTTTGGTCCCCTCCTGCCTGGGTTTTCAACAACTGTCCTCAGATCTCCTGGGTAGCCCTCGGTGGTACCTCCCCGCGTGCCCACCTCTGTCCGGATGGCCGAGGCCATGCCCGGAGATGCAGGACGCAGCTTGGGGTGCTTGGGAAGGAGGTTTGCTCCCCCTCTGCACAACACTCATTAGACTGCACCCAGAGACCTCACGCGTGTTGGGTCATGGTGGGCATCGCAAAACTGGAGGCAGCTCAGGGGCTGACACCAAGCAGCTCCAGGGGCTGCAGGGTGTTGGAGGAGAGGCGGAGGGAAGCGGGTTTGTTCAGCCTGAGGACCAGAAAGCTCTGGGGAACTTCGAGGCCACCTGAGAGAGGGTCACTGAGGAGGCAGAGCCAGGCTCTTTGCAATAGCCCAGGGTAAGAGGATAAAAGGCAACAGGCACAAGCTGAACTGGGATCGGTTCGGACTGGATATAGGGGAACACTTTTTTGCCACGGGGGACGTCAAATGTCAGAGCAGGTTGCCCAGGGAGGTTGTGCAGTCTGTGTCCTTGGAGGTGTTCAAGACCTAAACGGTCTTGAAAAAAGTCCCTCAACAGCCTGGTCTGACCCTGCTTAGAGCAGAAGCTTGCACGGCAGACCTCCAGAGACCCTTCCTCCCTGAATTTTCCTATCACGCTGTGTTGCTGCAGGTGGTGGGGTTTTCTTTTCCTGTACAGCTTTTCCCTTATTACCTCTTCTGTCTGAATTCCTTAAAAAGCCATTTTGCTGGTGAAGGAACATCTTGGGAATGGCTCTCTGCTTTCACTTCAGGAGCATTCAAGATTGTTTCCATTTTCTGGTGGCTTGGGGGACTTTTCACACCCGTGATTGATAGCGAGCCGCATACAGCCAGCCCTACGTGAGCGCTGAAGTTGCAAAGCAAAGCAACTCCAACCCACAGAAATGTCACAAGTGAGATAGTCCTCGGCACAGTAACTGTGCCTTCTTATACATATTCAGGCTGCAGGGTATTTAATTACGAGATCCCGGATTATTAGCACGCGCTCCTGCCTTGTTTGGAGGAGGGATGATGCATCTGGAATGACAAGGCTGCTCAGCACCTTCTGTTCCCCAGTCTCCGTCAGTGAGTCACAGGCTCGTCCGCGTCCACGTCCTGCACTGAGCAAGGCAGAAGGGGCCCGTGCTGCTCCTGGTGCGACTGAGACAGGAGGCACCAGACGTACGTTAACCCGGGAAACCTTCAGACCTGGCAGTGTTACCTGTGTCCTCCTCCCTCCGATCACCTCACCTGCTCCACACATATGTCTCCCACTTGAAAGTTATCGTTTAATCCCAGGGGCAGGTCCTAGGAAGAAGAGAGGGACGGGGCAGGACGGCAGCAAGGCTCTGGCTATGGTGATGGGGAGACGCAGCCCCCAGGCTGCCTGCACCAGGACGCAGCCAGAGAGGAGGGAGGTCACCAGCACCTGCCCAGGCTGGTGCTGAGCCCCTTGGGCAGAGCCCAAACCCCCCCCAGCAGCTGCAGCCTGGGCTGAGTGACCCTCTGCAGGCAGAGGGTTTTCCCCCCGCATGGGACCGTGCTCCCCGAGCAGCCCCGCCGGAGCAGGCAGGGAGCTGGGCTCCCTCCGCCGACAGCAGCTCCAAATCTGCTGGCACGCATCCATTGCAGAAAAAAAAATATAATAAAAAAAAATGTGTCAGTGAAAACTTGTTCAGCCAAGCGGGCTTCCCTGGCACAGGGACCGGGGCTGGGCTGCTCCCCCCGTGCCACGGTGCCTGCCCCGTGCCAGGCGGGCAGGCACGGGCAGGGAGCGGGGCTGGCAGCAGGGATCGGCCCTGGAGGCTGCGCAGCTCCCACAGGGGACGGGGAGCAGGGGACCTGGCTTAGCCACAGGCTGCCAGCGTTTGTTGGAGCTCAGCATCCTCCCAGCAGCAACGGTGGAGGGAGAGCAAGGACACGGCAAAGAGCTGCCATCCCCAGAGCTTTTCTGCCCGCCCTGCTGCCTCCACCTGCTTGGTGCCCCCAGAGCCCCAGCCCCTGGGGGCTGCGTGGAGGACAGGAGGCTCCGCACGCAGGGATGAGCCTCGTGAGGGTGGTGCCGGCTCCATCACCGTGCTGCTCCGTGGGGCTCGGAGCCAGCGCAGCCCGTCGGGCTGCTCAGGGGGCTGGTTGTGACAGCAGCTGGGACTTCTCTTTGCAGGTGGGGGATCTCCTACCTGTTCCCAGCCTGGGGCCAGACATTTTTTCCCCAGCAATGCTCCCACACAAGGTGCTTTCTGGGGCGCTTTTCCCACACCCGTGCTTTTGTGCCCCAATACCCCCTACACCCAGCCCGGGTTTCATCCTGATGACTTCAGGCCATGCTTCACCCTCCTCCCCTGAGCGGTCTGTGAACTCCTGCCACCGGCGTGGCCAGCAGCTGGCCACAGCAGCAGCGAGCCTCCTGCCAGAGCCCTCAGCCCCCCTGTGCCCCACGCTCCGTGACACCCGCCGGCTGCTGGCAAGGGGAGCGTCCTGCAGGGAGTGATAACACAGGACCCCCTGCCTGCCCCCAGCACCTCCTGCCCACCCACACCCCCAGGCTGGTGCCCCTGCCCCAGGGCATCGCTCCAAGCAGCCCGGGGGTGTGGGCAGACCCCGAACCAGCTGAGCAGATGGGCTCGGGTGCGAGCAGCCAAGGGGCCATGCAAATACACGCCGTGTTTGGAGGACAGGGTTCCCGTCAGTGAGTCTCTGGCTGGCTGGCTATGCATGTTTTGTAGGCAGGGGAATGCTCAGCTGCTAATCCACGTAATCCTGCTGTAGGCTGGATTCGTTTTAAAAAATAAATAAGTTGCTGAGAGCAGTTTTTTTGTCCATCTGACTCAAGTGCTGGGCTCTGACAGGGAGAGGCAGAACCACAGGAGCCTTATTTACATTGATTTTGCCTGAATGTGCTGCTTGGATCAAGGAATTAGAGGACTACAAGGCAAGAGCAACCTGCAAATCAGGCGAGGGCATCCCAGTCGGCACACAGGGTGTAAAGGTCTGATTAGCCACTTGCGTGTACTTCCACCCCCGTTTAGTGCACCAATTTCATGTTTAAATCCAGTGCCCAGACGTGCATACAAATGAAAAAGACTGCTGTGCCTAATTTTTGAGATTTTGGTCCAAGAGCCATGAGATGCTGCAACAGAACACCCAGCCCTATCCCCGTGCAGGGGGGGGCGCAGAGGAAGACCCCCTGCCAGGCTCCTTCCCAGCCGTGCTGCAGCCCTGGGGGCCAGCAAATCCACCCGGTGCTGGAGCTGGGGCGGCGCTGGCAGGGGGTCCCCGGGTCAGGGAGGGTCCTGCCCACCCCAGCGGGTGGAGGGTGCTGAGCAGGGACCTGGAGCACAGCAGAGGGCCACGGGCTGGTTGGTGACACGGCTTTGGTCAGCCTCTCCCCCCAGGAACACCCGTGCAGGGCAGCACAGTTCTTGTGTTACAGAATACAATGAGAGGTCTCAAAGCAGCTCCTGCTGTGCTCCCAGGAGAGGGGCAGCTGCGACCCGCGGCGCCGTGCGGGAGGAGCTGGGGCCTGAAGGGACCCGCACCCACGGTGCAGCAGGCACCTGCGGGCAGGAGCCAAGTTTCTGTGCCGATCCCGGGGCCCGATGCACAGCTGCGGCTGCTCGCAGCCAGCGGAGACACGCACCCAGCCCGCTGAAACTGGCAGGAGGCAGCAGGCGGAGCGCCCCGTGCACAAGTTTCCCCGTGGTTGTCGCAGGCAGAGACAAACCCGGCTGCCCTGCCTCGTGTCTCCAGGTTCCCGGGTAGGTGCCCGTGCCCGCGTCCACCCATCCCCAGTGTGGGAAATGCCTGACCCAGATTCGCTGCTCATTAGCAAGTCAAGTTCCTCATGAAAAGCAGGTTCTCAATGCCGCATCTGACCATGAGTAACTCCGCGGGGTTGCACAACCTCTGCTTGTGCCATCTCGCTTCCCCTTCCACCCTGATGAAATCTGGGGCCCGGGCAGCACCCTCGTTCAGGGCTGGCAGGTCCCCGTGGCACGTGGGTGACGCTGCACTGCAGACCCCTGCAGGACTGTGGCCACCAGGTTTCCCAGACCAGGAAAAGCTGTTCCCTGGTTAGAACACCTTCAGCCTGTAAAAGAAGGGGATCTGACCCTAAATTCTTCTACGCCTCAGCTAGAACCGGTTGGCAGACCTTGCCTGCTCTTTGCTCACAGGCCAACCCCTCGCCAAAGCCCACAGAAGAGCCCCAGGGCTGCGGGGTGCACGTGGGTGTTTGCACGTGGGACGAGGCGTGAGGTGTGAAGGAGGATGCAAACCCTGCCCCTTCGGGAGTTTCCCTGACTTCTGGCCAAATAAAACCCCGCAGCACTCAGCCACGTCCGTGTCGGAGGTGAGAGCGTCTGTGCTTGCCTTGGGCTGCTGGCGCCTACCAGAGATGTGCGAGGCACGGCCCGAGCTGCTCCCCACCTCCGGGTGGGGAGATGCAGCCACCAGGCACAGTGTTTGCTCCCCTCCTGCCCTCCTGGTGCGCAGGGACCTCCAGAAACCCCAGGCTGTCGGTCTGCCTGCTCCTGACACCAAATCCGCATCCCCTCAGCAGTGAAGCATTCACTATTGCCACCAGGCAACAGTGCCACTAACAACCCCAGGAAACCTGTGCGCTGAGCCAGCAATATGCAGGTGCACAGCACATTGCAGCCTCTGCTGCACTTGTCCTCACTGCCGAGGGCGGCTGGCACACGTCGACACCAGGCTCTGAACGCCCCGAGCGCGGCCGTGCCCCTCGTGGCATCCTGCAGCTCTCTGGGCTCCCATGGTCCAGGTCTTCCAAGGGCAATGGGAGACACCGTGCGTGCCCACGGGGCCCCAGCTCAGCTCTGAAGTTTGAGGGGACAGCCAGAGTCACGGCACAGTGTCCCATGGGGAGGCACACAGAGCAACATGCCCTCTGCTTGGATGCAGTGGGTGAAGGCAAGGTGCGGGCACCCCGTGAGCATCCCCCTGAGGCCCCCAGTCCTTGTCAAGCAGTGACAAGTGAAAAAGGTTTGTAAGACACTCAAGGGAAAGGCTTTCTGTAGGGCCCTTCTGGAGACAGAGCTGGAAAGAAGTGTCTGCTCAAGGTCTTGCAGCGAGGAGTGGCAGAGCACAGCAGCTGCTTTCTCCTTGCCTCTGCCAGACCGAAGCCGTGTCCGCGGGTGGACCAGCCCCGCTCTCGTGCAGAACCATCCCACCACGGGGACATGGGTGCCCTAAGCCAGCCCAAACCCCCTAACCAGCCCCTGCCCTGCAGAAAGCACATTGTCTGACCTCAAAAAGGTGGAGCACGTTCTCAGAGCAGTTCTCACCCACCTCCAGGACCCCAAAATGCTGCAGGAGCCTCCCCGCTCACCGCGTTCACCTTGCACCCCCGTGCCACCTCGCAGACAGGACACCTTGCCAGAGACATCCATCTCCTCGCACAGCAGCGCCTGTCGACCGCAGACCTTTCACTGCCTGGTGATTTAGCTTCCCTTCTGCTTCAAATTAGGGAATAAAAAGCAAAAGTTTTAATGTAATGGAAGTCAGTGCATTGGCCTCGCAAGTTGTTAAAATTTAAAAAGGCAGCAATAAATCTGCTGAGCCGAGAAGAGCTCTCTCTCGAAAAAAGGAGAGATTTGTTTTCTCTTTATTATCTTCCAGGTGATTTTCAAGGCTTGCTGATATTTTATTGCTTGTTAATTGTTCTCCTGTTTGAAGGAAGGGCTCCCGAGCCACCTCCCAGCCCTGGCCCAGGCAGGAGCAGCAGCAGGCCACCGATGCCCAGCTGCCTTCCCCGGGGAGGCCGCACCGTGCTGCTCTGTCGGGTGCCTTCTCTTACCTTCTTCCTTTCCTCAGCTCAAACTGAAAGGTCCGAGGTCAGGCGTCCCCGCTGAGCACAGTTCTCCTGGCTGCTCTGAACCCCGACCTTTCACAGATTCACAGATTTTCTCTAGGTTGGAAGAGACCTCAAGATCATCGAGTCCAACCTCCGACCTAACACTAAGTACTCCACTAAACCATATCCCTAAGCTCTACATCTAAACGTCTTTTAAAGACCTCCAGGGATGGTGACTCCACCACCTCCCTGGGCAGCCCGTTCCAATGCTTAATAACCCTTTCGGTAAAGAAGTACTTCCTAACATCCAACCTAAAACTCCCCTGTCGCAACTTTAGCCCATTCCCCCTCGTCCTGTCACCAGGCACGTGGGAGAACAGACCAACCCCCACCTCTCTACAGCCTCCTTTCAGGTAACTGTAGAGAGCGATGAGGTCGCCCCTGAGCCTCCTCTTCTCCAGGCTGAACAAGCCCAGCTCCCTCAGCCGCTCCTCGTAAGACTTGTTCTCCAGACCCCTCACCAGCTTGGTCGCCCTTCTCTGGACTCGCTCGAGCACGTCCATGTCCTTCCTGTAGCGAGGGGCCCAAAACTGAACACAGTACTCGAGGTGCGGCCTCACCAGAGCCGAGTACAGGGGCACAATCACTTCCCTCGACCTGCTGGCCACACTGCTTCTTATACAGGCCAGGATGCCGTTGGCCTTCTTGGCCACCTGAGCACACTGCTGGCTCATATTCAGCCGACTATCCACCAATACTCCCAGGTCCTTCTCGGCCAGGCAGCTTTCCAGCCACTCATCTCCCAGCCTGTAGCTCTGCTTGGGGTTGTTGCAGCCCAGGTGCAGGACCCGGCACTTGGCCTTGTTGAACTTCATGCAGTTGACCTCAGCCCATCGCTCCAGCCTATCCAGATCCTCCTGCAGAGCCTTCCTGCCCTCGAGCAGATCGACACACGCACTTAGCTTGGTGTCATCTGCAAACTTACTGAGGGTGCACTGGACGCCCTCATCCAGGTCATCGATAAAGATATTAAAGAGGACCGGCCCCAGTACCGAGCCCTGGGGGACTCCACTAGTGACCGGCCTCCAACCAGATTTGACTCCATTCACCACAACTCTCTGGGCCCGGCCATCCAGCCAGTTTCTAACCCAGCGAAGCGTACGCCAGTCCAAGCCCCGAGCAGCCAGTTTCTCGAGGAGAATGTTGTGGGGAACGGTGTCAAAAGCCTTACTGAGGTCAAGGTAGACCACGTCCACAGCCTTTCCCTCATCCACCAAGCGCGTCACTTGGTCATAGAAGGAGATCAGGTTCGTCAAGCAGGACCTGCCTTTCATAAACCCATGCTGACTGGGCCTGATCGCCTGCTTGCCCTGCAAGTGCCGCGTGATGACCCTCAAGATAATCTGCTCCATGAGCTTCCCCGGCACTGAGGTCAAACTGACAGGCCTATAGTTCCCCGGGTCTGCCCTGCGGCCCTTCTTATAGATAGGCGTCACATTGGCTAGCCGCCAGTCAACCGGGACCTCCCCCGATAGCCAGGACTGCCGATAAATGATGGAAAGCGGCTCGGCCAGCTCCTCCGCCAGTTCTCTCAGTACCCTTTGCTGAGCTGCAGAGCAGCGCGGCGCTGCCGTCCTGCCCCAAACCTCGCCCCTCCTCAGCTGGAGATGGGGACAGCTGGTGGGAAGGGGCTCAGGCTCTGCTTGGGGTCTCACCCAAAGCTTCCGATCAGCAGGAGGGAGCGACGTGAGCTGGGAAGGGGATGCTGAAGGCTGTAGGCACAACTTCCCCCCCCCCGAGGAGTACCTCGTGCACCCAGCCGTGCTATTTACTGCTCCGGAGAGGTGATGGCAGAAGCTGGAGCATGATGCTCAGCAGCAAACCTGCAGAGACCACAGAGAGCAGGTCCAGGACCGGTCACCTCAGCCCTGGAGAAGGCAAAGGTCTGCAATGCAGACAGGGCTGCAAAGCAGGGAGCAGCCCTGGAGGGCTGGTGGGGAAGGCAAAGTGACACAGGGAGCTGCTCCCCACACACAGAGGGTTTTAAGCCCAATAATGGAAAGGAAATAGTGAAGCCTGCAGCACAAATCCTTCGTGGAACTCAAAGCTTTAGGAGGCAGGGACAGAAAACCAGAGTTTGAATCAGTCTGGGAGCACAATTTGGAGTTTTCTGGGGGAACTGGTCTAAAAGGCACAGGAAGGAAAGAGGAATTGTGTGGATCAGGAGCTCAGGACTTTGGTGTCCCTCGTTCCAGCTGTATGGACAGAGAAGCGGTTGTTCACAGCACTACCCAAAACCAGCAGCTCCTGCTGGAGTGCATTGAGGTGAGGTCACCCCCAAAACTTCATCTTCCTGGAGCTGCCCGTGTGAACCCCTGGCAAGCTGTTAAATAACAACACAAAGAATTAATCACAGCCCCAGGGATTTACGAGCACTCAGCTCACCACAAGCGCCAGAAGCTGCCAGCAGCCCTGGGTTTTCCACCCCAGAGAGCCCCAAGCACCAGCCCTGCACAGGTGAGTGTTACTGGAGATGCAGTGATGAGGCAGGAACAAGCAGCAAACCTGGCACTCCAAGCACATGGCCCATTTCCACTCCAAAATTCCCCCAAAAAGCACCCTCTGTGCAGGAATCACCTGGCAGAGCCCCGCTGGGGTGCAGGCGCTGGGGACGTGGCTGAGCTCTTGCAGGGGAGGCTCCACGTGAGCCTTTCCAGAGGATGCTGCCCACCAGCACCTACACCCCGGGGCCTTTCTGTAGATTCTGGACTGCTGCAGGCACAACCTCCCCTGCCCGGGGTACGGTCAGCGAGGGGCAGGACGGGGGGGCAGAAGGTGCAGTCTGGCTGAGGCTGTGGGTTGTGGCCACCCGTTGGGCTGCAGGGGGCCTGGGCTACAGAAAAACAGAGGTCAAGTTAGAGGTGGGCACGGCCAGAGGGAGAAAATCAGCGCTGGGGGGGCAGCTGGCCAGGCTGGCTGAAGGTCTTCATGCTCCTCCTGCTGCTGCCGCTCCCTGGGAAGTTCTCATGGACGTCACTGAGCAGTGATGAACAAGGACACGGCGTAGGGCAGTCCTTAAACACATCTGGGGGGGTCCGAATGGACAGGAGGCAGGGGACAGGGTGAGGAGGGGTGGGTCGGGAGGGCAGAAGGACAAACAAGCATGCAGGAGCGAGTGGAGCGGCACAGGGGACAAAGCAGAGCCAGCTCGGGGTGGAGGAGGCGGATTTCCGATGCCCCGTGAGGATCCCTCAGCCTGCGAGCAAGCCAGGGCTGCCCCAGCCCTGTGCCCTGGGGACGCCTTCAGAGAAGCAAACCCCAGAGCAGCAGCAGAGCAGGGAGCAGGGGCAGCGATGTGTGCTGGGTTGTGGCTTCCATCAGCTACCCCGACAGACCCGGCCAGATCCCACCGCCGGGCCGGTGCCCCCCACGGGGTGACCTTCTCACCATCGCGGGAGCTGTCAGCTCCTGGCCAGCCCTGGGCATCTTCCGGGAGTCTTTTCAAAGCCGGTCTGCAAAACTGGTGCAGAGGACCTGGCGCTGCATGCGGCTGAGATCAGGACCGGCCGTTTTAGGAGCAGCTGATGAGGGGAAACAAATGAACATCTTCTGGTGGGCCCCCGAGCCGAGCAGGCTGAGCAGTACCCATGTGTTTAGGACTTATTTCAGAACCATGTCAGGAAGCTGTTGCATCCTGTCCCCAAGGGACCTGGCTCTCCCCTTGGCGTCCAGCCCCACATACCCCTTGCACCTGACCGGATTTCCTCTGCCTGTACCCTCTGCCTCCCCCTGCAGATGGTGAGGAATTGGGTGTACACGGCAGTGCCTCTGAAGGACGGGACCTCAAGGCCTCCCCAGGTAGCAGCACATGCACTGATCCCAGAAGATGGCCAGAAATTCCCACTGGCTGCCCGGGATTAGCTCCTGCTCATCGCAGCACCACTTCCCCTTGCGCCCCAGAAGCAGGTGGGGACCATGGCCACTGGTTGCTGGTTCCCCTGGTGGGCACCATCCCCTTCTGCTCCGCCACCCACCTCCCAGAGGAGGAACCACGCGATGAGACCACCGCTGGCGGGGGATGCAGGCAGCAGCTTCCTGGCTCTGGGGGCCCCTTGGGGGTCTCAGTTCGCAGGACACCCCCCGCGCGTGGAGCTCTCCATGTGCCCAGCCAGCTCCAGGGGCCGAGGTGCTCCTCTGCCCATGGCATTTAGGGAGAACCACCCGCTGCAGTGTGAACATCGGGGTCCCCCCACAGTCCTCATCCATCCCGTGTGGATGACAGACCAAGTCCTGCCAGGAAAGGGCCAGGGGCAATGCATGCTGTGATATTTTCAGTCTGTTCATTAGCCAGGGTCTCCTAGTTTTCTTTCTTTATTTATTTATTTTTTGCTGCAAACCCAAGTGAGATTATATAAAGACCCTGGCAGGGCTGAGCATTCATCACATCCCAACATGAACCAACCTAGATTTTCACATTTGTATGAAAAATTGATCAGCTCCTCGCTAATACCGCAAAGTTAGAATCTAAGACTGAAAAACGCACCAGCCTTTATTTTACAGGGGTTATTTCCATTCACAAGCTGTGTCATTAAAAGCTTTAAAAGCTGACAGTGAGACCTGGTAGTTCCTCCGCAGATAACAGAGTCTGTGCTGCTTGGAGGCAGCTGCGCCTCTTAACCTGCCTTTCCCCCGCGATCTCACCGCGGTGTTATCTGAATTTCCCCCAGCCATTCAGTTATCTGATGAGAGAGTCCTGAAGCTGGTACCATTGACTTCTTAAATAATATCCAGAGCTGCTTATTGATTGTAATGTCCCCCCCACCCGCTGAAGGACTTGGGTGTAATCAGCGGCTCTGCTCAGTGTCACACGAGTGCTGCTGAGTGCCAGCGGCAGCTCCTGCCAGCCGTCTGGCTCAAGCATCTTGTCATCAGCCGTCTGCAGCCTGCGAGCATCCAGACGAAACCCTGCGTTCGTCCCTGTCCCCCTGCAAGGCTTTCTCCTCCCTGCACAGGGGGTGGTGAGCTGAGGATGCAGGGCAGGAGGAAAGCCGGTCTGCTCACTGGCATGCCAGCCAGGACAATTAAATGCCACAGGTGATGTGCAGGGGTCCCTCTGCCACCAGCTCCGGGCAGCCAGGGCTGAGGTCTGCAGAGCTGCCCAGATACACAAGCCTCCCTCCTTCACCCTGGGGCATCCCAGGCACCAGGCTGCTCCTGTTACCCCGTTATCTTTGGGCTCTCCCTTCTCACTGCCCCGTTTCTGGGCTGGGAGGAGGCGACGGTGAAAGCTGACATTGCCACGGAGTTACCTGACTCCAGAAACCAAAGCTTTAAGTACCAAATGTCACAATGCAATGGGAAGGTTTTGCCCACGTGTTTGCTCCGGGAGCGCAAGAGCCTGGGGGTGTGGGGGAGATGGCAGGCACAGCAGCAGGTTAGCTGGGACCAGCCTCCCCCAGCACGTAATGGAGTGGCATGAAGGCAAGTGAGCTAAATATTAAACCCTGGCAGATCAAGCCAGGAAAGACTTGGAGGAGCAGCTTGCTAATGGTGTAAAAGCTGGTAATAAAAGCTTTTTCAAATACATCAGAAGCAAAGAGCCTGCCAAAAAGTCTGCTGGGCCAAGAGATGGTAAAGATGCAAGAGAAACATTCTGCGAGGAAAAGGTCACACGGATGAATTATCTGCATTATCGCTCACTGGGAGAGCTTCACGTGGTCCCTGCGCCAGAGATGGTCTTTAGGGATGGGGTCTGGGAAGCATTTCAAACTGAAGCATCAGTCAGAAGCATCGACAGGAGCAAATCACCGGAACCGGGTGGATTTAACTCGGGAGATCTGAGGAATCCGGTCGTGAGACCACTGAGCTGCTGAGCCCCAGTTATCCCTGGCAGCAAAGGCTGGGGAGCGCAGACGTGCCGCCCCTGGAAGGGCCGGAGAGGTTGGGGCAGGCAGAGCCGAGCCCGGCTTTGTGCTGGGTGGGGGGCCACGAGCTTTGTGGGGAGGTGCAGCATCAGCTCGCTGTGCTTGCTCAAGCAAGCAAGTTTTCAATGCGCAAAACTGGAAATCTGCTGTCAGCATTATAGGGCTCCCTTCTCATTGCCTATTTTTCATGCCCACCCCATGTCTTGCTCACAGACCCCTGTGCCCAGGGAGGCGGACAGCCGGCCAGCAGCCAGCGGCCAGCAGCCCTCCTGCTGTGCTGGTCGTCAACCTGCAGCCCCTGGGGGCAGCCCTGCCACCGCTGCCCACCCTGTCCAGGATGCGTCCCTGGGATGAGTTGTGCCTGGTGCTGCTCGCCATCTCCCTCCTAGGGAGACCTCGGTGGCCAGGTGTCACACAGGCAGCCACGGTTTAAACAGATGAATCCAACAATTAGTAGCTAGGAAATAAAACTGCGGATGAAATTCAACACCAGTGAATATAAAGCAGTGTGCATTGGAAAGAACAAGGCTACATATGTCTGTGCAAGAATGGGCTCTAAATTTGCTCATGTTACTGAGGGAAGCGGGCTGAGAAACGCTGCAGAGTTTGAACCACCAGCTCAAAGCTCAGAGATGGACCAAAAGGCAAACCAAGGCAGAGGGGTGAAGAGCCCAGCCCAACACACCACTTCACAGCCTTGGACTCCTGCAGCTGACGTGCACCAGGCGTCCCTGCAATGGTGAGGGAAACGCAAATGATGAAGGCACCAAAGGCAGACCTAAGGATTAGGGTGTGAAATAGGGGGAAGGAAGCCACGTCTCCTCCAGTGTGGGGCATGTGAGAACCAGGGGTTTGGGCTGAGGCTACCCCACAGAAAGGTCAGGTTAAACCAAACCACCTGTAATCACCTTGAGATTCATGGCCACTGGTGCTGTGGAACTGAAAATGGTCTTTGGGCTCAGATTAGGAACCGCAGAAGCAGAGGACCACAGACGGGTTTAGATGGAAAGAGTTGTCCGGGGGGATCTCCAGTGCAGCCTCCTGCTCCATGCTAGAGCAGGTTGCTTGTGCCTGGTCCACTCAGTTTCTAAAAATCTCCAGCGGTGGAGTCTCCATCTCCTTGGTACCTCTGTTACGGGTCTGTATTGCTCTTGTGATGAAGAATATTTTCCTCATGTCCCGTTTTGTAATTTGTGTCCAATGCCTCTGGCCTTTTCCCTGTACACCTCTGAGGTGAGACTGGCTCCATCTCCTCTAAACCACTGTTTTCAGAAGTAGCAGAAGAAATTTGGCCCCCCACCCTTTAAAATCCCCTTTCCTCCCAGCAGAACAAGCCTGGTTCCCGCAGGTGAGCATCATGTGCCTTGTGTTCCACCCCCTCACCATCCCGATTGCCTTCTTCACCCTGTTGATGTCTCTCTTGTACCGAGTGCCCAAAACAGTACCCCAGAAAAATCATCACCAGTGCCAGCAAAGGTGCACTCCACAAGATGGTCCAGATGCAACCACAGTTGCAGGAAGCCCAGAAAATTGCTGCTGGATGAGTGCAAAAGAAAAGGTTCCTGTTCACATTGCCGTTTCCCCAGGAACCCATCCTTGGCTGTAATTTTGCAAGCTTGGTAAGAGACCAAACACCTGCACACAAAGTGAGGGTCTGCAACTGGAGAAGATCCAAGATCTCCAGTCTGATTAGCTTGAGAGTCGGACAGGCTGCTGAGCAAATGGACGAGTCACCGGGGTTCTTTGTTCTTCAGGCTCGTTGTCTTGAGTGTTCCACAGGACATTGAGACAGCCCTGCCCCAAGAGGTTAGACGTGCACAGTGACGTCCACATGGGATCTGTGAGCACACGGGTGAGGTTTGTGTGCACACTCCCATCCTCGGGGTAGCAGCAATATGGTTTTGAGATGGGGTCTATATCAGCATGCCTGCACTGAGCCATAAAACACTCCCGTGCACCTGGAGACAGCACGGGCTTACCCCAGTAAGTCTGGGAGCCCAGTGGAAAAGAGGCTCTGCTGCGCTCCCGTGGGCAGCTCTGGGGCTGCCAGAGGCTGGGGACATCCAGCGGGCTGGGGCCGGAGCGGAGGCCAGGACCATGGATGTAACCTGGAGAGCCAGGCCCGGGACCCAGGCTGCTCTGCCAAAGAGCTCGGCTGAAGGACAACGAGCCGGTGCTGAGAGGCGCCAGTGCAAACCACAAGAAAGCCAGGCTGGGCATCTTTGTAGCACTCTGAGCTTGACAATTAATGCACGCAAGCCACTGAATTATAGGCTGGAGACACTGGGAGCCCAAATGGCAGCTAACGAGTGTTGTTGATTGGCTTTCCGGAGGCCATGGAGACACAGACACTTATTCTTGGAGAGATGGATCCCAGAGGGACCACGGCGGACACCGGAGTCTCTCCGCAGCGCTCGCATCCTCTCTGTCCTGGCGCTGGCAGCAGGCACGTCCCCCTCCATCGGCTGGGAGCGAGGAGAGGACGCGGGGAGGAGGTGCAGGCAGCCCTCACCCCCATCTCCATGTTCAGCCTCCAACAACCCGACCAACATCGTTCCCCCCTTTCAGGCCAGGTGCCTCCATCCTAATGGCGTTTCCCCTGGGAGGGATGGGGTGCGAGGTACAGGTGCCAGTCCCATGGCCGTGAGTCTGGGAGCGCGGGTAGGTAAGGGGAGGCGCTCCTTAAGGCAGGTCGGTGTTGCAGAGAAAGGACCACAGCATCAAGAATTCAAATGCCAGCATCAGATCGTCATTGCCGTGCAAACACTCATGCATGTCAGTGCTTCCAGACACATGACCCAGCGCAGCAACATTTTTACAGTCAGCGCATGCTTCTCATCACACAACCAATTAATTGCTGGAACTATTTGAATCCTCAGTTTCAGAGGCCATGCTCTGCTGTCCTTCCTCTCATCTCCGCTCTGCCTTTTTCTTCCGTGCATGCAACTCCCTGGTTATTTCTGTGCTCGTGCACGCCAAAAACCATCCAGGCGTGCGCCTGGCACCTCCTGCTGCAGGACAGCTCCAGCACGGGCTGGAGCAGCCAAGGGCAACCAGATGGAAAATCGCTCCCCTGGCCCCACACCACTGCTTCAAGGTCAGGGCCCTGGCTCCAGGGTGACAGCAGCACCCTGGAAGCTTGCCCGGCGCTCCCGGGAGGAACAGGCTCGGGTGCTGGACCGGAGCAGACCCCGTGGGGCTGTCCTGCACTCAGGGGGCTCCTGCAGTGGCTGGGCGATGGGCCTGGGACCCTCACAAAAGATGAATAGGCACGTGTGTAGCAAAGCACTCGTGACAAATGCAAAAAGCAAACACCCAAATCCCACCACTGAAGGGCGTGACTGGCCCTCTGAGAGCATTTCCAAACAGGATGCCACATTTCTTAACTCTTTGGGATGACCCAATACGAGGACTGCTTAGTGCTGAGAAGGCTGATTTCCGAGGCTGGCAGAGGATCAGAGGCAGGGAGGAGGGCTGTGCTGCTGGCCCGGGGAGGAGGTGGCTCCGGGTCCGTTGTGCCCTTGGCCCTGACTGGGACTCAGACCCCATCCCAGCTGGGCGTGCAGCAGGGACCTTCCCTTTCCTGGCTCATCCGCGCCTGGCTCTGCCTCCCTGCTTCCATCTTTGCAGTTGCTATTAAAAAAAGGCAGTTTGAAACGTGTGAAAGTGAAATGAGATTTTCTTTTCTGTGTTTCTTTTTTTTTTTTTTAATTTCCTGGAAATTCACATTCTGAGTAGGCGCAGATTTCCCCGGCACACCAGCAGAAAGCACAGATACAGGAGGCGAAATCCCTAAGGCTTCCCAGAGCTGAACCAAGGCAAGCAGCAGGGGGAGGCGAACGCAGACACCCCCAGCCCCTGCCCCTGCCCCGGCCATGGCCAGGGTCAGCACCCGGTTGTGGGGCTGAGCAGGGTCTGTGGGGCACCAGCCTCGGTCTGTGCAGGACAGCCCCCCCGGACACCCCCGGCCCCCGGCACTCCCAGCGGTGACAGGGCTCTGCCAGGCTCAGCTCAGCCCTCTGCCTCCCAGCTCCTTCCACCCAGGTCAAAGGCACCTGCAGGAGAATTCGTGCCCTCGGCCGTGCACCCGTTCCAGTGGCTGCTCTAGTGGGTTTTGGCGAGTGGGACCTCAAAAGAAGGATGTGCGCTATGAAGTGCCCACACACGTGTGCCTGTGCGTGCTTGTGTTCTGCAAAGGTTGCAGAGAAGCATCCCACACAAAGCAAGGTTATTCCCTGCTGAATGACGAACAAGGTGGCAATATTTGAGCACTATACGATTTAGTTAGGTATGTTTACTCACTACACATTAGAAAACTGAAAAATGCCCACTGCCTGGTCAAGGACCTCGTAATGCTCTCTTACAGCCCCTTCCCGAGCTTGCCATGCTACGAGCCACTAGCAAATTGCACAGTGATATTGTGGGTGAGGTTCATGCTCATGCTGGGGGGGATGGACCCCAGGACCCCAATGCCCCACACATCCCCAAAAGGGTGCACTGCCCTGCACAGCCCACCCAGAGCCCGTGGTACTAGTGTCACTGGGTGTCCCTGAGAACCATGGGTTTGCCCCACAAATACTACATTTACCTAGTATCAAAATCTATCCTTTCTCCAAAACAAACAAACAAACAAATATGGATATGATTTTCTTTAATTTTCCATTTGTCGTTGTCAAAATTATAATTTACCTTTTTCTTTTCCCCATTTCAAGGTTTTTTTTAGCAGATTGCTATTGTCCATATCCTTTTGTCAGAGCCCAGTTACCCTTGGAAGAAGGACACTGACCTTGCTCCTTGTTTCCTTTTCTGTAATTTTCCCCTTGCTACCTAATTTTGCAAACCTCTGCACATTAGAAAAGGACTGTGGGAACAGAAAGAAGGTGAAAAACGAAAATAAACCCAGAGTCACTAAGAATTCTGGGACAAAAAATTATTGGCATTCTTTCATTAGTGGGCTAATTAAAGAAATAAGGAAGGTGGAAACAAGGATAAACAACCCAAGTGTCTCCCAGGTCACAACTGTTTTAACCCAAGAATTAAAAGACATTTTTCCTGCTGGAGCAGAACACAGAATGCAGACATTTGGGGCTTTTCTTCCCCAGTGCTATTGCTCTCCCCTCAATAAATTCCACACCCACGAGAGCTCAGTGCTGCCAGGTTCTTGCAGATGTCTCTGGAAGTCCCAGAGGATGCACTGACTTGCCCAGGGTGAGGATTTTAGAGGGATGCTGCAGGTGATGGAGGAGACACAGAAGGGCAAGGAGGGTACGAGCCTGTCCCACGCCTTGTCCCCGCAGCCAGCCCCAGCCAGCCCAGGGGCTCTGCCCTGTCCTGGCATCAGCCCTTTGGGGTGTCAGTGGGAAAAACTGGGAAAAACCTCCAGCCGCGGGCACCAGCCAGAAGCAGTCCCGGCACCAACCCAAAGCCAGGACAGCCCTGCACGGGGTTCGTCAGCACGGCCAGGAGCAGACTGCCTTGCAGAAGCCAACGGCGATGACCGTGGTCAACACAGAGACAGCTGGGCAGGGTCTGCAGAAGCTGCTCTGCTCAGGGGGATGTCACGGGGTGATCCCTGTCTACGGGGCAGGTGGGGCCCGCAGCAGCACCCCCTTTGTAACCCTTCTCTGACGCTTCCATGGCGCGAGAGGGGACGCTCGTCCCTGCCTTCTGCCAGCCGCCTCCCCTGGCACATAACATCTCAGGGCAGGTGTTAAATCCCATTTCTTCTCCATGTCAGGAGAGCGTGTCTCTAAAGCAGAGTCTCTAAACTACTTCGGGGTAATGATTAGATTGCTTTGGGATGACAAAGTTCCCTGGAAAAGTTACAGGGACGGCTCATTGGCACTTGGTCAAAGCTAAAAGCACTGGATTCAGCAACGTGGACAAAGGAGAAAGATCCCGGCTAGCACGTATAAATCAGACACGATGGTTATTTCTAAGAAGATGTAATTCAGACAGCCTGACGTTACAGTATTTCTTGGGATAGGCTGACTGAAAGGAGTTCAGGAATCTGAAGTATGGGTGATGAGAAATTATCTTGGAAGCAGCATATTCACTTTATTGAGAATAGTGGTAAGATGCCCATAAATCTTTCTAAGAGCATTTCAGGTACTTTTATGACTCTTGCATGGGATTTATTGCGTATTTTCAGGAAAAAAAATATAATTTAAAAGGACATTGTCAAGCACTTTTTATGGCTTTTATTTATTTTTTAATCTCCATTGTTTGCAAACCCTCCTCGGAGCTGGAAAACGCAATTCTGCCCTGTTACATCTATCAGACAATGAATTTTTCTTCCTCCCCGCTCTGCTGAGCCGAGGCGGAGGCAGCATGTCCCCCGTGCTGGGTGCCCCTGCTGCCGAGCATCCGCAGCAGCACCGGGCCTGGGCAGCAGCCCTGGAAAACCCCCGAGGAGCCCTTGGAAAATGGAGCAGATAAGGACTGCACGCAAATGGGGTGCTGCAGGGCATGATGTGGGTCTCAGCACCTCGGGAGGAGGGGGCTGCCTTCTGCCTGGTTCCTCCAGCACCACCTCCCAGCAGTGCTCGGATCAGACCCGGGCTGGATGCTCCTCAGCTCCAACCACGACTTTTTCCAAACCTGCAGCACTTCTGGCCAGAAACACAGCCCTGGAGCTTTGGCTACCGCAGCCTCCTCTGGAAAGCTTGAGTTTACTTAACCTTCCCTGGCTTTCCTCTCGTTAATTGCAGCTCTGCTCCTGACGCCAGCCACAGGGTGCTGGTGTCTCCCCTGCCCGACACCGCCTGGCAGCCAGCCGGGGCCAGCCGGGCCCAATGCTGCCCGTGCTGGGGGGCTCCTTGTGCTGCTGGGAGGCACCAGCGAGCGACACTTCCAGCCCGACCCTTCCCAGCAACACTCCCCGGAGGCTCTGCAGAGGGGAAGAAGTTAAAAACATGAATCAGACAATTTGGCTCCCTTCGTCTCCTTTGACATCACCGCTGAACCCTCCAATTTTCTGATTTTTTTTTCTCGTTCTCTCTCCCATAAAATATTTTTAATTCGGTGGATGTTGTTCCTTTAAATACATTGTGAAAACTTATAAAACCATGTAGGAAACTAACAGCAGTTTTCTTAGAAAGAAGCTTGTGCCAGCAAAGCAGAAAAAAATCTTACTCAAGTGATGCAGAGAAAAGGAAGGAATAAAGGAAGGAAGCCAGCCAGCAGGGAAGGCTGATTTTCAAGCGTCCAGAACATTTGCTTTGCCAGAGACAATGTGTCCATGAACATCAGGATTTTCCAGGCTTGTTCCAGAGAGCCCTTGGTCACCACATGAAACCTAAATGACAAAAACGGGTTCTAAAAGACGTAAAAAAGACGTCACTGGCGTGGTCCAAGCAGAGCGCAACCTGGGAAGCCCCCATCCCACGGGCTGTCCTGAGAGCTGTGGGCGGGTGGCAGAGGAGATGAGCCAGAGCACGGGGCCGTGGGGGGGACCCCCTGGTGCCCTGGTGCCTTTTTGGCCGCCCAGCCCATGGGGAGGCTGACTGCTCACAGCAGTGCCTGCGGCCTCGCCGAGGAGGATGCCTTGGCTGGGATTGTTCGGTCTCTGTGCCGGTCTCCAAAGCACCTCGAATGGTCGTGTTGGACCACAGCCCTCTTGCCAAACGGAGGGCGGGTGCTGCTATCGCCACCTCCATCCCAGCCCTCCAGGGCTGGGTCTCAGAGAAATAAACTGCAGGGAAGGAAGTGCCCAAACTCGGCTCGATGGTTTCTCCTTTCCCAGGGCACCTTTTCGGAGCTGCAGGCGTTCAGCCCGCTTGTGCCTACATGGAGAGGTGGCCCTGATCCACTTTCTTCACGATCCGTGTTCCTTGGCTTGCTCACGCTCAACTCCTCCTGGCAGAGGAGCCCAGGAACTGGTGGCATCCATCTCCCAGGCGAGGGAAGTGTCTCCTTGGAGTAAAATCACAGCAGCTAAAAAGCTTCCTCTGCAGATTCGTGAGTTTGTTTATTTCTGTTGCCTTTTATCTAGTAACTGATCTATTTTCTTGCATTTTCCACAGTGTCATTGGAAGCTGAAGCTCACAGTGGGCTCAGCAATTAGTGGTAGCACAGAAATATAAGGCAAAAACAAGTATTGCTAATGAGCTGACACATTAAACAATGAGTCACACTTCCATAAGGAGCCCAAATCGAGTTATAACCCTAAATAAACAAGCTGTGAGAAACAGTTTACAAAATATGAATGTGTTACTTATTTAACTGCTGTTGAGAAGCTGTGATCTGAACCCTGAGATGTATTTAAATATCTGAAACAAATATTCCATGTGCAGTTTATCAGAGCGGCGCGGTGAGGCTGGCACAGCCGGGCTGGCCAGGCCCCGTGGCCAGATGGGGATTTGGGTGAAAGGGGAGGTTTTGGGGTGGCTGCCTCCATCCTGCACCTCCCCATCTCCGTGTCACCAGGCAGGGGCTATCCGGCACCGGGCAGGGACACGGCGAAGGCTGAGAGCTGAGAGATGCTGCAGGTGGGAATTCCCCACAATTCGGGAGATCTCAGGCACCTGCAGAAAGTCATCGCAGGGTCTGGCTTTTGTTTTGGGACCAAAAGGCAAAACACGGGGCAAACGATTAGTCTTAAGCCAAATTAGTAACTTCCTGGTTTGTTTTTTCATTTGTTTGATTTTTATTTCCTACAGCAATAGCAAAATGAAACATTCTGAGTTACCCTGAAGTAAATCTCCACTGCAAATAAAGTGTATCTTCTCTCTTCTTGGTTTTCTCTTCACCCCCATGACATGGTCAGTTTTAGAAGAAAAACAGTCATAAAATCACAGCATGGTTTGGGTTGGAAGGGACCTTAAACACCATCCAATTCCATCCCCGCTGCCACGGGCAGGGACACCTCCCACCAGCCCAGGTGCCCCCAGCCCCATCCAGCCTGGCCTTGGGCACTGCCAGGGATGGGGCACCCACAGCTCCTCTGGGCAGCCTGTTCAGGGCCTCACCGCCCTCAGGGTAAAGAATGTCTTCCTTATACCTAATCTAAACCTACCCTCTTTGAGTTTAAAGCCACTACCCCTTATCCCACCCCCACACCCCCTGACACAGAGTCCCTCCCCAGCTCTCCTGCAGCCCCCTTTAGGCCCTGTCAGGCCGCTGTGAGGTCTCCCCGGAGCCTTCTCCAGGCTGAACAACCCCAACTCCCTCAGCCTGTCTCCATAGCAGAGGTGCTCCGGCCTCTGAGCATCTTTGTGGTCTCCTCTGCACTTGTTCTAACAGCTCCACGTCCTCCTTGTGCTGGGGGCCTCCGAGCTGAGCGCAGGCTCCAGGTGGGGTCTCACAGAGCAGAGCAGAGGGGCACAATCCCCTCCCTGCCCTGCTGCCCATGCTGCTGTTGGTGCAGCCCAGCACACGGCTGGCTTTCTGGGCTGCAGGCTCACATTGCTGGCTCATGTGGAGCTTCTCACCTCTCTGGCCTGCCCAGGCCCCTCTGGGTGTCATCCATCCCTTCCCTCTGGCGTGTTGACTGCATGACACAGCTCAGTGTCATCAGCAAACCTGCTGAGGGTTCACTCAATTTCACTGTCCGTGTCACCACCAAAGATGTTAAATAGTGCTGGTCCCAGACCTTACCCCTGAGGAACACCACCAGTTACTGATCTCCACCTGGACATGCAGCAGTTGCCCACAACTCTTTTAGTGTGACCATCCAGCCAGTTCCTTACCCACTGAGTGTTCCATCCATCAAATCCACGGCTCTTCAGTTTGGAGACAAAGGATATCAAGGGGGTCAGTGTCAAATGCTTTGCACATTCTGCACATACAAAATGGAAATCTTACATTTTCTTCCCCATGTCCCATTTTGCTTTTAGACAAAATGACTAGCCAAGGTGCAGCCACATATCAGAGCCTTCCCCCCAGAATGACACTGAGAATTTATTATCAGCAGAAACAGCCCATGCAGCCCTCGCGCTGGGGGACCACAGGCTTTCGGTCACTCCCTGCTCAGCCATTACGCTTTGTCATTGCCTTGATAAGAAGGGGTAGAACCCTCTTCTGCTGCTGCTGAATCTCTGCACACTTAAGTTCCCAACGTGTGAGCTGTATCAGCAGCCGTTTGCAAGCTCAGAAAAATTCATGTAACAGTGCCTGGCTGCTGCTTGTGGAGGAGAGAATCCCCTTGGACATCCTGTGCTCCACGGCATGGCAAGGAGCAGGGACAGCGACCCCAAAGTCAGCTGCAGGTAAATCTCCTCCCAGCTGTGTGCAACCTTCCCTCTTCTCAGCTCTACTGGATCGGCTTGGTTCCCCCGAGAGGGGAAGTCCGTGGCAGGTTTGCCAGCTTCATTACCAGCTTCATTACTACTTTATCTGCACGTCTCTCTCCACCTTTGCAGTGTGGCAGGGCCACCACAAGCAGGGGACCAAGAGGCTCTATGCGGGAACCCCCCAGCTTTGTTCCTGCTCCCAGCCACACCGGCAGGACCTCACAAATGGGATTCAGGGCAGACCGGGCTCTGGCACCAGGAGAGCCCCATCCCCTGGTCCCGCATGACAGGCGTGGGGTGGCTGGCAGAGCCCAGACAGCTCTGTGTCAGGCCTTCCCCTGCCCCAGGGCACACAAAAGGCTCAGGACCCGAGCAGGATGCCGTCCCCAGCATGGCTCGGATGGAAGCTGGCAGAGAGTTGTGTCGCCCTCCATCCACCTCTCCTGCTTAACGCCCCGGGAGGAGCTGGGGGCAGAGCGGTCTGGGAGGGAATGGAACCCAGAGCGGGGATGGTATGCAGAAAAGAGATGCTGTTTATCCCAAAGGGGACAGAGTACATCCTGGAGAGGTGTTTCCCCAGAGAGGCGTCGATGCAGGTCCCAGAGACCTTTGGGCTTTCCTGCAGCCACAGCAGTGCAACACCGCCGTGCCCTGCAGGAGGGGCTCAGAAACGTGCTCAGCTTGGGCTGTTCCCGTGCCCTCCTGCCATGATCCCAAGGCATTCAGAGGTTTGGTCCTCCTGTGCCTCCTCCGCTGCCCTGAGGGTGACAGTGGTGAAAGCAGGGGGACAAATTCCTGGGCTGGCACGATGAAGAGGTTTTAGAGTATATTAGGAATAAAACAAACCCTAGAGATGGCAAAGGGTGCTACTGTGTGGAGATGGCAAAACTGCTCATAACAAAAGGTAAGAGGCAGACATGATCAGTAAGTATTTCTGTTCTGTATATTTGGAAGGAAGCATTTGCAACATGCAAGGACAATGAAGTGCACTTCAGTCTCTTTGTATCCAAGGAGAACGTCAAATAACATCTACACAGGACAAACAGTTTTAAATCACCCTAAAAATAATTGTAACCTCAATGATCGGTCTAATTTCACATGCTAAGGGTCTAAAAAGATCTGGCTGACAGTTTCTGCATTCCTCCAGTGTTGATGTTAAATGATCCTGTGACCAGAGAAATGGGGTACATCATTTTGGTCAGGACCGGAGCCCAGACTCTGCCTGAGATGTCTCCAGACACACCAGAAGAGCACAGACTGGGCTCAACAGTGGCTGGAGAGAGGCTCAGCTGGGGTGAGCAGGACCATCTCACCGAAACTGGCATCTGGGAGGCTGAACTGCCCCTTGTGGACATCTGTCTCCTCTAGGCATTCGCCATTCCTCCACCAGGTACCTCCAGATGGGGGCTTGACACTGGATGCGGTGGGTCTGGACCTCAGGGACAACCCTACAAGCTTTCTGCAGAGCAGCCACGTCAGGGGGCTCGGGGGGAGGTCTGTGGGCACGGTACCAGCTGCGCTGCTGGCCGCTTTCCCCAACCATCGGGAGGTGGCTTTGGATCATCCTGCGCATGACCACTGGGGAATCCAGGCAGGGGAGGTGATGGGGAGCTGTGCCCAGCTCAGGGCTGCCCACCTGCTACAGCAGCGGGAGCCCCTCGGGGGGGTCAGGACCCCTGCAGGGGGGGCACCCAAGGCCGCTGCCCTCCTCCCTGGGAGCAGCGGGGCACCCAGGCCGTGCAGGACGGTGCTGGCTTGCGGCTCATCTCTCCCACCCCTGCAGGTCTGCAGCAAGGAGACCCAGCTCCAGTGGGAGAGATGTCTGCCTGCTTCACACGGGAAGCTGAGAGCAAGTTAATCCGTGTCCTGGAAATGCCCCTTTGTCTCCAATGTCTACAGAGGGGCCTGGGATGAGCAGCCCAAGAGACACACCTGCACGGGAGAAGTATGTTTGGCCATTTGGAGTCTCTCTCTCCACGTACCCAGGGACGTTGGAGAGGCTGAGCCGTGCCAGACCCAAGCTCCATCCAACCCCTGGACCATCTCCAACCAGGTCAGCAGCAGATGCTCAGAGATGCAACGCCGGCACTGAGCCATCCTTACCCACGGTATTTTTCCCAGCTTCTGACAGTAAATGATTCAGGGACTCCCAGCACCGCACGTAGCATTCGGGTCATTCCTGCAGGTCCTGCGGCAGTCATCGGTGGCCCAATTGTCCAGGAATTTGTCTAACCTGCCTTTCCAGACTTTTACATTTTCGGTCTTTGTGACAAAGTGTGGCAGTGAGTTTCATGGCGTAATTACACACCGCATGGAGAAGCGTTGCTGAGGCACATGCTGGAAGGCTGGATGTGGTTTTGGTGTCTGGGATTTCTGTAGGTAGTGGAAAGTTCGCAGGTGCAGAGAAAAGAGCCACATAAGTGATACAAGGGCTGGAGAAAACACCTTATGGGGAAACACTCAGCAAGCACGGCCCAACAAGAAGTGCAGAAAGCTGGAAATGGCCGGGGGATTGGCTTGCATGTCTGGCAGAGCTACAGAGACAGCCCATACTGGGTCAGGCACCCAGCTAGAAACACTCTATCTGGAAACCAGGCAAAAGTTTTTTATCACAAGAGTTTAACTAAAGATCTGGAAGTCTCCATCTCTGGATGCTTCTGCAGACATGTTTCAGCTACAATTTTTGTGTCTTAAACTGCAAATCAGTGTGGGAAAGCCTCTGTCCTGGGAGGCAGTGGAGACCAGATCTTGCAGTTTCCAGCCTGTGTTAGTAAACATCACTGGACCAGCCAGAAAGTTCCTAAAGGCAACCAACAAGAGCCTCAGCCTGCCAGCAGGGCTTAAATTACCCATTGAGAACATGCCCAGTGATGGTTCACACCAGAAAAAGCTGAAACCACCAGATCTAGATGGCCCGGTGGTGTCTGCCCTCCCCAAACCCCGTGAATCACAGCCGTGCCCCATTGCCAGCAGCACTTTCCTCCTGTCCCAGGGCTCTCCCACTGAGTACAACTTGTCTTGCTGCCCAGCGCCTGCCCAGCACAGCACATGGGAGAGATTTTGGTCTGTGCCCTCCAAGGGCGAGCGTGACCCTGCAGCAGGCAGAGCAAATCAAGGCGCTGTGCTCTGCTGAGTCTTTGCCCTGGGCTGGACATCGTCTCTAAAGCCACGTTTCTGCATGGGTCAGTCACTGTGGATGAACAACGCTCCACAGAAGTCCCACTCATGCTCTGGGAAGCAGAAGAAGTGCTGGGACTCCCCAGGTAATGGCAACACGGGACGAATCCCACCCCCGGGCTGGGGGCATTTCTACCTCCCCTCCTTACCCCCAGACCACTTCCGAGCTCCGGCTGCCCCTGAGGGTGGTGTTTTCCCTGCACAGCTCCCGGGCGGTGCTGCCCGGCCCCGCACCATAACCCGCTCTCCATCCCCGAGCAGTCAGCACCGAGCTCTCACCGCGGGCAGCCTGCCTCTGATAATTACTCCAGCATACACCTTGGGTCTTAAGTACATGGTTAGAAACAGATCAGTGTGAGACATCTCCTTAAGTCTCATCTGGGAATCGCTGCTATCAACGAGTCCTGCTTTTCCAGTCAAAGATGATTTACTCTGATCTGCACTATTGATTTTATTGTGGGAAATGTGGTGATACCTAGAGAGAGAGAGAGACAGAGATTTGACTTATGGGAGCGTGTGGGGAAGACTCCAGTCCCCACCGTGCTGCCTGCCTTTTCTGCATCTGCACCAGAATTATTTGTAGTGTTTTATGCACCCATCTGCTCCCTGCATGCTCTCTATAAATCTCACTGGCTCTCACACACACACACATGTTTGCTTTCCATGTAGATTACTTATGATGAGAGTCTAATTAGACCCGGGGAAGCCTGCCTACAGAGCGAGCCTGGGGAGAGCTTAATTAAAGTCAATGGAGAAAATTATAGGTGAAAAAAAAAATTAGGGCAGCAAGGAAAAAATATCCAGAAAGAAACCAAGGGAAAAAAAAAAAAAAAAGAAAAAAAAAGGCAGCAGCAGCAGAGAAGTAACAGCACCAGGGAGGGAGCGTGCGCGGCCGCCAGGCAGCCGGGCCCGGTGGTGCCGCGGCGTGGGGAGCCCCTGGGGTGCCCGGGAGGTCCCCAGCTGCAGGACGTGGCTTTGTCCCATGGGGAAGGGCACAGGGACGAGGTGGATGTGTGAGGGCAGAGGCTGAGCCCTCCTTCCCCTGGCTGGATATGCGTGTTGGCATCCAGGTGATGCAGCACCCACCCGGAGGGGGGAGCTGGGATTTGGGGTCACCGCAGTGCCCCAGCGGGGCCCCGCAGCACGGGGCATGGATCTGCCCCGCGCAGCAATGGCTCTGCTGAACTCGGTGACTTCTTGCTGAGGGAGAGCAACTCTTTTAGAAAGTCTTGATTTAAAGACCACAAATGATGGAGAATCCGCCACATCTCTTGGCAAATTGCTCCAATGGTTAATTATACTCCCTGTTTAAAAGATGCATCTTATTTCCAATTTAGGTTTTTCTAGCTTCAGCTTGCAGCCATTGAATCTCATTACATTTTTTATCTGCTAGATTAAAAAACCCTCCATTATCAGAAATCTCCTCCCTCCGTAAGTATTTATAGACTATGATCAAGTTGCCTCTTAACCTTCCCATGATAAACTAAATAGACTTGAGCCACTCAGTCTCTCCCTGTCAGCCAGGCCTCGCGAACCCCCACTCATTCCTGCCACCCTTCTCCGAGCCCTTCCCGGTCCTGTCCCACCCTGCACCAAGGGGAGAGCCCCCAGGGCAGGACGGGTGAGGAGATGATGTCCCGGGTGAGGCCCCGCGCAGACGGAGCACCAGGACTGCCGGCTGTGCCACCGCGCTTCTGCCCGGGCTCTTGGTGTGGGCAAGGCTCTGTGCTCAGAAATCCTCCAGCAAAGTCCCAAGGGGGGGCAGGATGGGCTGGGCTTTGGGAACGGAGACAAGGAGTTCGGACCGATGCGTTAGCAAAAGGGAAGGCAGGAGAAGAGGCACACGATGCGAGGGCAGCTCTGGCTGGACACGGTCACTGCAGCTATGTGACACCGCCAAGTCAGCTGCTGGAACAAACCGCACGGCAAACAGAGCCGGGCAAACGGGTCTGTGCAGACGGCAGGGCAGGGGCTGTGCAGCGGCCTGAGGGATGGGTCCAGGGGCTCTGCCAGCTCCCGGGGTGGTCAGACCAGGCCCAGGGCCTTCTGCGCCCCTCTGCAGCCCCGGAAAGCCGCAGGTGAACTGAGCAGGGACGGGAAGAGCTAGGGAATCTGAGCTGGAAATGTCATTTATGCTGTGGGTCCGTGCTGCTGCCAGAGGTGTGACGAGCTCCCCCAGGACCATCCTGTCTGGGACAGCTTGGCATCAGCGATGCAGACATCTGTCTTCAGCCAGCTGCTTGTCCTGCGGCCGTGCCAACAACCACAGCCTGAGCCTCCTGCTGCTTGGTGCTCCAGAGGTCCCCGGGCGTCGCAGAGCACTTCCTACAGCCCCTGCTTCACCCCTGGCTGAGCACGGCCAGAAATGGCTGGGGGGGACAGGGTGGGCCAAGGGGCTGCTGCTGGGGTCGTTGTTACGGAGCCCCAAACTGACGTGTGCCCCCAGGACATCACTGTGACAGCGCTATCGCTTCTGCCACCCCGCCAGGCACCTTCTCCTGGCTGTGTCCTTGGGATGACGCTGCCAGCCTCGGCAGGAGCTGGCCCCAAAACGCTGGCATCTGATGGGAACACCGCAGCCTCTGAGCAGTGCTGGCCACAGGCTGGGACACATTTACCTCCCTTGGGCTGGCAGCCCTCCGTGCTTCCCGCTCTGCCCCCTGCCCTGTGTCTGATTACAGCCCCTGGCCGTTGGTGTCTGACAAATCCCACAGCCAGCGGGTCTGCCATAGGAGACGGAGGCTCCTGGCAGGCTGCTCCTTCCCCTTCGCTGCGTGACAGACTGTTAAATCCTCTCAATTCGGGCTGAGAAGGGGTTTTCCTGGAAAGCAGGGACACAGATGTGCTCACAACATCCAGCTGCAGACCCGTGCCTCGCCATAACCCCTTCCTCCCCAGCCCACAGCTGGAGCACCAGGGCTGTGCCCAAGGCCACCCGTCCCGCATGGTGGAGCAGAGCAGGGACCCAGGACCTGGGGGCTGGGGCCAGTGCAGAGCCCAGTGGGCCCTGGGGAGCTGCTCCCCTCGCCCTGCAGGACAGTGAAATCAGCATCCTGATGCCTGCACAGCCAGCGAGCGGCGGGGGAGGCTGCCTCCGTCCCCGAAAGCCTCCTCACACCCGCAGCCACAGACCCTGGCTCCTCTTGCCTGGTGTCAGATGCAATAAGGGAGACGAGTTCCCCCCGTACGGCCAGCACACGCTGTGTGGTCTCCCTCTGGCTTTAGGCTCCCAGAATTTCTTCCTCTCTCTGAGCAATGTCAGGCAGAATAAAACTAAATAGATCCTGATGGAGGAAAACTGCAGTTAAGTGGGTTGGCTGATTGCTTGCCTTCTTTTTATTTTGCTTTCTGACTTGTCACAGAGAGAAAACCACCAGGGAAATGTTCTGGCAGGCCCTCGGTCACGGTCCCTTGCTCTTCCAGCCCGTCTCCCTTCAGCCTGGCTGGAGCTGGCTCCCTGCAGGTGGCCCAGAGCCAGGACAGGAGGACACAAAGGTCCCGGGAGGAGGATCAGCACCGGGCACCTGTGAAATGAGACTCGTGTCACCTTGTGCGTGGGGGATTAGCAAGGGATCGCCCGTCCCGAGTGCCTCCAAGACAGCGGGGTCTTGCCCGTGGCCATCCTCCTCCTGCGTGCTTCTCCAAGGAGCAGATGGGAACTCACAGCAGTGGCCTGGCAGCAGGCAGAGCCCATCCGCGGGGAGGCTGTGCTGGTAGTGGAAGGCTGGGGGAGACAAAGATCAGCCCCCAGCCTTTGCAGGGTGACCACATCTCATGATCTCACTGCACATCTTGTGATGCTTGACGCTGCATTCACATAGCCCCCGGTCCCAGCATCATGTGAGCAAAGCAGCTTTGGCTCGCCTTCAAATGTGCAAGTTACTAGGGCACATGATGGTAAGGCTGCTTGCATATGGGATGATGAAAGCACCCCAAGAAGGCAGGATGCACTCCAGCAATTGTTTTCAAATCTTCTGATTTTGAAGCTAGTCTTATGATTCTGGGGGGAGGCCAATTTTTGTTTTTCCTTGTTTGGAAGCTATCATCCAAATCACTGTCCAGAGCACCTGTTAGGCAGCATGCAGCAGTCGTGATATTGAAAAAATATGAGCTGAATGCAAAATCGTGGCTCACAGAGAGCTGCTTCAGCAGTGGCCTTTCAAGAGTCCCTGAACAGTGACAAAGAGGAACGGCACGCAGAGGCTTTTGGGGTAAATACCGTAAAAATACCCCAAAAGAGAACTTGATAATTTCAATGCTCCCTGCAAAATGTTCCCCAAGTTAGATGCATACTAGGGGAAAGAAATGCCAAGATTTTGCCTCAAAACTCACCTCACGGCACTGGAACTGTTAACACCGTGCGCAGACGTGCAGTATTACGGATCACATCCCGTGCTGTCCCACGCCGGCCAGACAAGGTTAGTGACAGCACAGATAAAGCCCGCGTGTGGCTGCAATGTGGGCAGAGCACAGAGACACCACAGGAGCGTCTTTGATCCGAGGTTGGCACAGACCTGCAGGATTTAGCAGAGAAAATTGCTCCTTGTTGAACATGCCTCAAGTTCTGTGCAATGGCGGAGACTGGCAACACCTCAGGAAGGAATGTAATTCTTTCTCCCTTGGATTTCTGGATTTCTTTTTTCTTCACTGTGGATTTCTAGAGGTGCTGAGGACAACAGCGTCGGTGATCTGGGAGGCTCAGTTCAGTAACTCAGGCTCACTCCTGGATGATGCACAGTCCTTGGGCTGGGAGGGGATTTTTAATGGCAGGACCTGGAAAAAACCCAGCCCCTGCTGCCACCGAGGGCCGGTGCTGCCCATGAGAGCATCCTGGGGAGCTTTGGTGTGACACTGTGAGGACCTGGCAGAAACCTGCCATTTGTAGACTTTTCCCAAAAATATTTTTCTAGTTTATTACAGATGTCCTGGTGCTCTTCCCAAAGCACAGGAGTTTCCAAATGTGGGGTTTTGTCTCTCCATTTCTTTCCTATTTTCTTGTCTTCTTTTCCTGCCTTTCCCTTTTGCTTTTTTTTTTGGTGAAGGAGGAGATAAAACCAGTGGAAACTATTAGGTCATTAAAACTGAGATCACTCTGAAATGCTGCCTTTCTTTTAAAGGGCTCAGATTTAGTATAATTTTTGTTGATCCAATGTATGATTTTTCACTCAGCTCTAATCAGAGCGAATTTCAGAGAGCCTCACTGGAGCCACCTCAGATGTCTGAGGGTGTCCAGACCAGATCCCAGCTTGTGAGGTTTTTGGGTTACACCAACTGATCCCAAATTCTTCCATAAGCACCATGGCCAAGAACAAGAACAGGGAAAATGTCAGTGCAGATATACAAGAAACAAACACAGCCAGGTCCTTGGCAGGAAACCATCAGCATCCTGCCGAGACGTCACCACACCTTCAGACCAGGAACCCAGCTGTGCCATCTTTTCCCAGCCTTGAGCACCCTGCCCAGGAATGTCCGAAGCTTTGGCATTTCAAGGACATTTTCTTCTGTAGCTGTGGTGTCTGAGCAGTACCAAGGAATAAGGACTGGCCTTTCCCCAGCCTCTACCTGCAAGTCAGACTGTGAGGCCAGAAACGCGCCCACACCAGGATGGAGGCTCCTTGTCTCCCTGCTCTTTTCCACTGAAAGACCCCAACTGTGATTTCACAAACTCACTTCAGTTTCTGCTGTTACTGCGACATGAAAAGAGCTTGCGCTGGGGTCTGGCTTCGCCGTGTGAATGTCTCATGCCCCACAGTGGAAGCACTCTCGGTATTTCTCGTGCCAGGGGGCACCTCTCCATCCACCACGTTGTAACTTGGTCGCACCAGGAGGGCTCTGCCTCTATTGTTTGGTCATGATTTCTGCACGGGAAGCGAGTTGTGGCACTCAGCGGCAGCACGGGCGTCTCCGAGCAGCATGGGAATCAGCGCGAGCGCTGGAAATCAGACCCTGCGGACTGCAGCCTCTCCCTGCTCCAGCAGCGGAGGCTAATCAGTGCTGATTAAACCAAGGCTCAATTTTCCTAGAGAGGCTTAAAAACCATAATGCTGAGCTGCCCCCCACACCTCCATCCGCAGACCCTTGCACTGAACTTCCACAAGCTCATGACCTTTCCAGGGCTGGCCCCGCGATGCTGCCACGCTGGCGTTGGTGCCCCCAGACCTCCCTGAAGCACGTCGTGAGGATGAGAGGGGTCTGGCTCGGGGCTGGCAGGGGGCTGGCTCAGGGCTGCCCACGCTGGTGTCCACCAGGCTCCCAGGAAAGGGAAGCAAGGAAGGGAATTGCATCCCCATGCGGGTGAGAGCGCAGGGACCCCCATGGGTGGTGGGGCTTGGCTGTGTCAGTGTGCCGGGGCTCATTTGATTTATCGGCAGGGCCGGGAGGTGTTGCATTAGGTTAAGTATTAACAGACCTCATGAGCCTCATTAGCTGTCCCCGTTTCACTCTCCAGCCAAGAGTTACTGCTCCAAAACGCACAGCGCCTTGGCAGGCTCCTGGCTGCTTCCCCAGCGCCTGGTCCAGCAGAGGTTAACCCTCCCTGTGCCTGCTCCCCAGCTCTGTGCAGGTCAGCAGTCACATCATACACCTCATGAACCCCGGGCGGAGAGGATCCCAGGCCTGGTACCGTCCTGCTTGCTCAGCAGCCGTAAGGTCTGTTGAACCATAATCACAGGCACATGTCCGTGCCCTCCCGAAAATCACACTTGTCTCAGCACAGAGATCCTCCCTGGCTCCCCTGGCTCACGCCTGACCACAAAGTCTGGTTCCTGAGACCCCTGGCACTCAGAAGTCACCGTGCTCGCCGTGATGGGAACAGAGCTTGCAGGGTCTGCAGGGCGGGCATCTCCCTGTTGGCATCTGCATCGAGGCCAGCCCCCCGGACCCCTCCAGCAGAGCCCAGAGCCAAGGCAGCAATTTGTCGCGCTGCAGGTCGCCAGGCTCAGGAGCCCTGGACTCCATCAGGTGCCCAGTAATTCCCCAGGGTGTCCGGGTTCTGTGGAGGCCCCTGTGCCGCAGACATCCACGCTCGGTCAGACAAACCCCATGGCCCGGGCTCTCCTGGGACAAGCAGCCCGGCAGGGTAACACAGACCATAACAAACTGATAGAGACTTTGCCTCTCCCCCAGGTACCCGGGGCAGCCGTGGGGCTGCCGGTCTCTGAAGACCTTTGCTCCGGAGGCCACTGAGCACAGGGAGCATCCGTCCTGGCCGCCGAATCCCCGCAGCCGCGGTGACCCAGGCTCTGCAGGCATCCCACACGTACAAACACACACAAAGCCATGCAGGCAGCAGGGCTGGGGAAACCAGGAGCACATTTTGGGGAAGCTGATGGGCCTCCCTCTGCCCTGCTGGCCTCTGCACCTCCACCCCCCACCCCCCCCAGTCCCTGATGCCACAGAAGGAGCTGGGGGCAGGCAGGGGTGGCTGGTTCTGGCTCCACTCCTCCGTGACAGAGCTCTCCTCAACAAGCTTTGGACAGCCGCTGCAGCTCCCTGTAAGCTCTTCTTTCAGCCCTGTTAATTGTTAAACGCCACTCTGCCTTAATTAAAGCAGAGAGTCAAGCAGCCAAGTGCATTGCAGGGAGACCTGAAGGTTAACAAGCTGGGCAAGGTCATTGTCTGCCCCGCTCCTCCCCTGCCCCTCCTCTCCTCCAGCAGCACTCGGCAGGGCCGTGCAGCCCCACGGCAGTGCTCTCACTGCTCTCATGCAGACATCAAGCGTCCCAGCGCTCGGGGGCTGCTGACAGCCTCCCCGCAGCACCAGCCGGGCTGTGGGACACAGCCACGGGCTGCTGGGACAGAGCACGAGGGTGCCGGCAGCTGCTGCTGGGTGCCGGGCATGTTGGGGCATTAGGGGGCACAGGTTGTGCCCAGCGAGCACCAACATCAGTGTGGCCGTGCTGCAGGCAGCAAGCCCCTGGTTACGTGTCCGTAGCCCCCTGCTGCCTCTTGGAAAGTCCTGACAGAATTGGGTGGGTAGGATCAGACAATATCTCGGGGTGTCTGGGGCCAGGAGGTGCTCTCCCATGGCGTGGAGGCAGTGGCCGTGCTGCTCCTCGCGCGGTGGCACCTCCAAAGCATTGCTCCTGGCCCCTCTGCCGGCACACCGCCACCTCGCCCCTTGCATGGGGGTCTCCTAGAAGCTCCCCCGAGGCAGCAGCTGGCCCCTTTCATCTCAGAAGCAGAAAACGTGGGATCTGGTGGCCCTTAGGATGCTTCTGCAGGGGTGTGGGTGCATCCCTGGCCTCGATGCAGCGCCCGGGACAGACACGGTGCCAGGACATTAAGTGCATGAAAATCTCGGTGTTTATTGTCACTGGAGATTTATGTGTTTAAATGCCCTTGCAGATATGGAGCTAAGTGACATCCTGAAGGTCAGCGAGGAGATCGGCACGCAAGCTAGGAAACGATCCGAGGCTGGCCACATCATCGCGGTGCCAAGGGGGTGTCAGCGCTTGGCCAGATGCTATTCACCATCCCGTCAATAACTTGGCAGTAAATACCAAATCTCTGCGGATAAAATTTGTAGATGACATAAAGATTGGCAGAGTGGTGAATAATAAGGCAGTCACACAGAGCTGGATCGCTTCCCTCGCTGGGCTCATTCCAGCAAAATACGTTTTAATAGCCTCGGATGCACAGTGGCACACCTAGGAGCAGGGCTGCGGGCTGAGCCTCCAGCCCTGGCGGTGGGGCCACAGCAGGGTCTGGAGGCTGGAAAGACAAACGTCAGCTCCCAGGATGAGCCGAGCAGGGTGATGACTTGGGTGGGGAAGTGCTGGAGCAGGGACAAATGGACCCGTCAACCTGGTGTACGGCCAGCCAGGCTCCGGACCCCAGAGCCCGGGATGTCTGGCTGTGCGCTGCCTGACTGGGGGCTTCCAATGGTCCTGCACGGGAGGCTGAAGGACCCCCAGGACCTGGGGTTGTTGGGCAGGGAGCCACGCGTGGAGGACCACACGTGGACCCAGGACCTCGTGGTGCAGCCCCCCCAGGGAAGCTGCATCGGGGCTGAGAGCAGGGAGCTGCTGGCAGCCAGCTGGAGATCGCTCATCCGGGACAGAGCTCTTGGGTCTGAGCTGTCTCTGGCTGAGGCTCTTTAAGAGCATCCCCGTGAACTTTTGGCAAGACGAGGGGTGGCACAGCCCGTCCCGCTGGCCTCCTGCCCGGCTGAGCCCTCCCATCCCAAGGGACATCTCCCTTCCCATTACCTGCAAGCCCTGTGCCCAGAGCTTACCAGATGCCCAACAGAAAGCCCCCCAGACCCTAACTCCACGCAGAAAACCTGACTCTTAACCTCTTTCAGCTGCCAGGGCTCTCCGGGCCCCTATCTGCATCCCAGAGGAAGCGGGATATGAACATGAATTTGGGGATCCTCAGCCTGGGGGAAGGAAGGACAGCAAGGACAGCAGAGGAGGAAGAGCCTCAGGGTCTTGCTGCTCTGCGTTACACATGCCCTCCGGCCGCAGAGGCCACCTCTGCTGGTGCTTTATGTCCCACCCCCAGCACCCATGCAGGTGGCACTCCTGCCGTCCCTGCCGTGTCACAAAAGCCATCCCTGCCTCTAGAGAGAGCCGAGCAGCTCTCTGCAGCCCTGTCCCCGATGGGACCCCACGCAGGGCAAGGGGGACACCGCACCCCAACCCCCACGTGGCCACCGCGGTGGGACCCGCAGCTCCTGCCGCCCCGTGGCGCTGCGGGAGGAAGGGATGGAGCAGCCCTGGCAGGGAGTCACAGCCCTCTGAGCACAATTATGGGAAGAAAAGTGCCGGTATTAATCGGAGCCTCCATTTAAAGATTAACCACAACAAATGTGTTGCATGCAGGAAGTTTATTTAACAGTGCTCCCATTGTACATCCCGAGTGCATGTTTGTCTTCATTAGTGCAGTAATTCATTATATGGCCTCTCTAACATTCAAATCAGAAGGAAGAATATTAAAAAAGTAATTATACTTTTCAAAGTAAAGCTTTATGGGTAAATTGTATGCAAATCGCTGTCTAAATCAGGGCGGCATATCTTAAGCAGATCTAAAAGTTGCAAAGGCTTCCACCGCATCATTGATATGTAATCAACATAGATGTATGATTCTGCTCCTTACTTAGGCAAATTTGAATGGCAATACTCAAGTAGGTAATTGGTATTTATCACAATGGCTGATGTGGAGAAGCTATAATCTTGTTACGGGTGGGACCGGCCTGTCATAAATCAAGCTGCTTGGAGGTTACTGCAAGACTCTGTCACATTTTGGTTTCCAGATGCTTTTAATCACCTTTTTTAACCTTCACCTCATTTGTAATATGGGCAAATAACCTTCAGGTCTTTGAAGGCCTCTTCTGCAGGTGTCTGCGCATTCAGGGAGATAGCTGAGTGCCCTCGCACCATTTGTCCACCCAGCGATGACAGCCCCTTTTCTCTAATCAAGATAGTTTAATGAGATTTTTTTTTTTCTAAAATAGCGCTAGGAATAAAACATGAAATTGATCATTTATGTGCACCAGGGAAATCACGTCATTTGGAAAATAATTTAACGGGACTGGATGGTTCAGATTTACTGCCCAAACTGCAAGCGCCAGCTCTGGGGCGTGCGGAGGGGAGGACAGAGGGCACCCCGGCGGGGGGAGGACACCCACCCCCACGTCCCCGGGGGCAGGTGCCCCTGCGGCCCCTCACCAGCCCGTGCTGCTGCCCCCAGGCACCAGGGGCTCAGACTCAGCCCCCAGGCCCTGGGGTTGCACCGAGAGCCGTGGGTCCGCGGGCTGGGCTGGGCTGCGCAGGCTGCAGGTCCCTTTCCGTCCCTACAGGTCCTGGCTGTGGCTTCAGAGAGTCCCCGTGTCCCCCCTGTCACACAGCACTGGGGACAGCGGGGCCCTGCAGAGCCTCTGGGGTGTCAGGGCTCCCCAAAGGGGCAGCGGAGCCTGGGGACGCAGGATTCACAAGTTAGCCGGAGCTCTGCCAGCCTGGTTTCTCTGAGGGTCCCAGGGATGAGCGGGTGGCACGGCGCGGGGCTGTGGTGCTGCTGAGGGACCACCAGCCCCAGGGCCCATGGGTGGCCGGGAATGAGCAGAGCTGGGGACAGGCAGCCACGAGCAAAGCTGCCCAAGATGCCAGGGCCTGATTCTGCCCAGCCTCGGAGGCACTCAAGCAGCCCACAGAAAGCTGGGGTCACCCAGAAGGAGCCCGGCTCCCTGCTTTCTGTGCACTGCACCTTTTGTCTGATGCCTGCACAGCTCCTCTGTGCTGAGAGCTGCGCAGAGCCCCTCTCGGCACAGACTCTGGCATCCCCTGGTGTCCCTCACCCACAGGAGACATCAGCATCACTGCCTTCTGCAGGGAGCAGCCTCTGCAAAACGTGCACCGGCCCCGACGCCAGGCACGTGCAGGAGTCTCTGTCAGCCTGAGCACTGCTGCAGCTTTCCTTGGTCCCTCGCACAGACCAGACGCCCCCCTTTTTAAGCAGCTGGGTGCTCGGTGGGTTTTCTGCTTCATTTTGGGACACTCACAGGAGCAGCTACCCCCAGTGTTGGTGCTGGGATAGGAAAGCTGCTTTGTCCAGGCAAACACGCCCTGAGCCGCAGGCACCTGCAGCCAGAGCCCATCCAGCTCCTGGTGCTGAGCACCGGCACCAGACGAGGGGAGAAGCAGCTCAGACCTGGGGGTGTTCTAGGAAGCTGGTGGGGAAGCACAGCAGAGACACTGAAAACGATTCAAAACGTCCAGAGTGACTTGAAGAGGATTCACAGATGAAAACAGGGGTGAAATGATTTCTGTTGGTTATTAATGCCATGCTATTTGTTCCATGTTATTAGCAAGTGATAATGTGCCATGCAGAGGTGAAAAGCAGATACAGAAAGGCACAGTGGAAATTCGTCTTTTACTACACGAGGCAATTGCAGAGCTGAAGCGGGGCACTACGGAGCGCCGCGAGCTGCAGGAGATCCAAGCTTTTTAGGCACTGGAGAAACGAACATTTTTTTCCCCCCTCTCTTTTCTATTTTTTTTTTGGAAGGGGGGAAAGAGGTTACATTTTTCTGTGTCAGAAATACGCTGTGACACCAGAGGATCCATCAAATGACACCGCGTGTCAGGTCGTGTCACAACATCATTAAAACATTATATCTTGTTGATGAGGCTCTTGCCATCAATTCAGAGAGTGACTGATTCGATCTGCAAAAAGTGGAAGTTTCTCTGCCCTGTTTGCAAGACAGCTGGCAGATCCGTGAGAGGAAGCATTATTTCATATTCTATTTAGGACATTAAGCCTTAATCCCATTAGAAGATTCATAGCATAGCCAGCCCTAGATAGAGAGATACTTCCATAGCTGGATGGATTTCTCCAACAACACCTGCACCACATGCTGCATGAAGCCATTTGGAAAAAAAAAAAAATCAACAAGCCTCCCGTCTTCCCAGCTCCTCTCTGAGAGCTTATCTCTCCCTCTAACACAGTTTAGTGCCAGGTTTTATAGACTGCTCATGCTGTCGGGAATGTTTGCTGGTATTCTGTTAACTTGATGCTTGGCTGTTCCAACACTATTCATTTAAGGCAAGCATCTGGCATGTAGCAACAAGATGGCTGATAGAATAAAATTAGGCAAGTTTATATGATTAACCATAGCTAGGAGCCAGCATCAGTCTCGGTTTATAAAAGGTTGCAATATATCCTGCAGGTTATTTATTGAACAGAGTCAAGCTGCATCCGCAGGCTGGGAGCACCCGGGGAATCGCACCCCTGGGTGCTGCTGTCGAGCTCTCCCCGGTAGATTTGGGCAGCCCCGGGGCCAGCAGGAGGCTGGAGGAGGGAGAAGCCTCGGTGCTTCGGAGCAGGGGCAGTGGTGGCACTGGGCAGCACGGGGAAGCTGGCCACCAAAAGATGAGCCCACGCCAGCTCCAGGTACTCTGCACCTCGTGCCGTGGTGGCAGCCCTCCCCATGTCCCACCACCAGAGCTTCGTGCCCAGCAGGACGGGCTGAGCCCCCACCCAGTTTCTTTAGACCAGAGGCCAGCTGAAGACCTGTGCTTGGTCTCTTGCTGCTCAGCATCCCAGCGGCTGAGCTCCTGTCCTAACCGAGAGCAGGAGGCACCCCCTGAGCCCCCACGGAGCACCGCGGCTCTGGGGGGAGATCACCCATCCCATTCCTGCCTCCTTGTCGGTGCGGTGGGGGGAGCCTGGCGGGGAAGAGCTCGCTGCTTTGGGCACCGGGGCTGGGCCCCCAGGGACACCGGGCACGGGGGGAGGCTGGGGAGGCTTTGGGCAAACAGCTTTTGGGCCCCCCAGGCAAGGGGAGGCCACCGGGCTCTCTGCAGACAAACGTGCCCAAGGCGTCCCGGCCTGAATGCACCAACGCTGTGCTGGGGGACGTGCCCCCATGTATTGGGCTGGGGGCGGTGTGGCCACCACTGGCCATGCATCCCCCGGGTTATGGGGAGGGTCCGGGGGCGTGGAGCCCGTGCTGCCCGCAGGTCTGGCGGTGACTGCACCACAGACAGGGGGCAGGGTTATGGGCTTCAAAAAATAAATAAAGATAAATAAGAGTGAAGGAAAATGCATGGTCTCAACCGAACGATTTAGTTCTGCCAATCTCAGTCTGTTTAATTTTGCTCTCGTGCCATTGCATTTCTTACCACAGTTTGACAAAATCTGAAACAAAAAGTCTGAACTGAGGAAAGAAGCACGAGTGCTGTTGCTAAATTATTGTTCCAATTCATTCCTTTCTGGCAAAAAGTTTTAATTTTGAGGTTAGACATTTGCTGAACAAAAAAAGAGGATGGAAAATCCCAGGGCCTGATTCCAGCTCTGGGCCCATCCAGGCCCTCTCTCGGTATCGCACCCATCAGAAAATCCAGCCGCAGCTACCATGAATAGAGCAGTGATTGATAACTGCAACAACACTGACCCAGAAAACCACGCCTGTAATCTTCCCCTGATGAAGACTGCCTACATAAGTTGCACCTAGGTGTTTAAATGCCTCCCCGGTCTTTAAAGCAGTTAATTGACCTGGCTAAGAGGAAATGATGTTGCTGAGGCTGCCAAGGAGGTCTCCACCAGAGCAGAGCGTGGCCGTGGCTCTTCCCGTGCTGCGGTCTCTGGTCCCTGCCCTTCCTGCAGGCTCTGCTGGGGTCTCCTCCCCTCGGCTGTGCTCCTACCACGTGCTCTTCCCGTTGCCCATCTCCCCATCCCGGGCATTAGCCTCACCCCCGTGCAGCCCCCCCCCTGCTGCGCAGCCCACCCTGCCTCCTGAAGCCCTGGTGCGGGGAGCTGGGAGCGGGGACCGGCCAAGTGACCGCAGTCAGTGGCCAAGCAGCGCTGAATGACACCGGGAGCAACTATTTTCTCATTTGTTCCAAATGAACTAACCGCGTGCTGAGCCCTGCACAGGGGTCGGTTTGTCCGTCTGTCTCTGCGCCTCCCACAGCCCTCCAACTAGGTTATCTATTTACCTATCTATTTACATGTATTTCTTTTCCCAGTGAATTATGTCAGGGAGGCAGTAAAGTGTTATGTATTTGCAAGCCCCATAATCTTTAAAAGCACAGTGATGCATGCTCCAGATGAGAAAAGAGCCTCCATCCAGTATGTTAATAGATAGCATTAGGGCAATAATGAAAAGCACTTGAGACAAGTAAGCCCCTATCAAAAGCTGAGTAATAGAGATGCACAGAATGAATCACAATGCACCTCCTCTGCAAAAGATATTAAGACGTCTGCTTTAGTGCAGGGTCTATTCACTCCAACAGCTGCTTCATTTCTCTGATTAAAATGGGAGTGAGGATAGCTTTTCCAGCCATTTCCCCTCGTATCCAGTGCCTCGCACACACGCGCGGGCACAGCCCAGTACCCACGGTGCACACCCCACACGCAGCACACCGTGCACGTAGGGCCAGGGACAGGCTGGGCACACGCAGGACACATCCTGCTCGTAAGGACACGAGCAACGCAGGAGCCTTACATGCTCACACGTGGAGCAGCATCTCCTGGGCGCGCGGCTCCCAACGCACACAGGCACCTCCGGACTGTGGGCACCATGAGCACGCCACCATGAGCAGACCTTTGACATGTATCCCGTGCTTCGCACACGGGTGCAAAATCTAACCCTCCCTGCGTGCCCAGCTCTCCATCCCTCCCCACCCCACCGTGTCTGTGCTCCCCCCCAGCCCCTCTGCGATGATCCCCGTGGGGACGCGGGCTGCGGAGCCCTGCCCGCCTGCAGCCCTGCACTGAAGTCCTGGTGTGCAGTGAGCGGGGCACGCGGACGGGCTGGAGGCTGCAGGAGGAGGCAGGGGTGAGCAGCCAGGCTGCGGGGGAGCTTTCTGACACCAGCTGCAGATGGAGGCGGCTGCAGGATGGGGTGAGCGGGTCTGCAGCGGGGCCGTGCTGGAGGTACCGCACGTGAACACACAGGGGAGGGAGATGCTCAGCTACAAGGCCTGCAAGGACTGGGCCCGTGGCTTTAGGAAACGCCAGCAAGTGTTTGGTGCTGTTGCTGAAGCTCAAGACCCCGCCTGGGAGAGCTGCCCCACAAAACACAGCCAAGCACCAGGTTCTGCTCTGGTCCTGCTCCCAGTGCTGCCAGCCCAGGTCAGCAGGCAGGGACCGAGTGAGCTGTGCCTTGCTCCACCTCCGTGGCATGTAAGCTGGGAGGGCTGTCAACTGGTGGCACTGGGGGTCCTCCTGGGGTGTCCCGAACTTGTAAGAGCTGCCCGGTCTCCCAGGGCACAACACAACACAAAGGAACATCCTCAGGTGCACATTAATCCTGGGCGAGGCTGCAGCACAGGTAGGATATTGAGACAAAGAGCAGGAATATTCAGCATGATAGTAGCTAACAGCCATAAGCAGCTGGGATATTACGCTGGTGACCATCTTAGGCTCATTTTTATTTATTGAAGACACGTGCGCAGGTAAATCATCCCCTCTGCTGTGGGCTTCCTACACCTTCCCACCAGCACCTGGAAAGGGGCAGCGCTGGGAGAGCCGTGCACCAAAGCATGGTCCAGCCCTGCTGCCTCTCCCTCCGCCCTGCTCAGGGAGCTGTCGTCTGGTGCTGGGAGCAGCAGCCAGGGCCAGCAGAGAGGAACCGGTGGTGGCAAAAGTGCCCCAGGGCTGGGACAAGCCCCTGGCAAGGAGGAGGGGGGCTTTGAAAAAAGGCGTGGTGGGAATGGCACAAGGACAGCAGGGAGGCACCTGGGCAGAGGGGTGGGCACACGCCTGGTGCAGGGCAGACTTCATCAGACCTCGTGCATCAGCAACGCCGATGGCTGCAGGGCAGTGTCCTGGGGACAGCCCTGAGGCCTGTGGATCAGCTCCGGAGAGAGGTGCTGCAGGACTGGTTTCTGTGCCAGAGCCCAGTTCTGGAGTTGGAGCAGCCTCACAGGAGCACAATTCTGGCTGCAAGCGTACACCTAAGCTCTCTGCCTAGAGGCTGGCTTTAAATCTGAGAGCCTTGCCAGAGGGCAAGCACAGCGAGGGACAGCCAGGTGATGGGAGCAGAGCTGGTGTCCCAGTGCCCGTGCTCGGTTCCAGGCACCAACCCCTACCCCAAGAGAAGCGTGCTGCTCTCCCTGCACACAGAGACCACCCCACGGTCCCTGCTGAGCCATGAGCTGTGTGCCGTGGGGACAGGGGTGTGCCGTGGGGACAGGGGTGTGCCGTGGGGACAGGGGCGTGCCATGGTCTCCAGCACAACCCGCTCAGCAGCTCAGCAGAGCCTGACTTCTCAGCCAGTCTCCATCCTGCTCCCCCAGCGCTCACTGAGTCCTTCTGAGTCCTGCACATCAACTCGGGGTGCCCCAGGCTGTTCCCGTCATTCTGGGCACTGCCCTGCCTGCGGGTCCCTTGGCCAGGATGCATTAGAGGGAAATGTAGGCTGTAACCATCCAAGAGGGAGAACTCCAGATAGGAGGAAGGGAGAGGAAACAGCTGATGTGGTCTTCATCCAGCTCTCGAGGATGGTTCAGATGCAGCCTCACATCTGTGGGACCCAGTCCTGTATGGTGCCCCCAAGGCACCGAGCAGCTTCAGTGCAAGGGCATCTCCTGTCACTGAGATGATCGATGTCATCTCCAGGTTTGGCCATGACCATGGTGGACATGAGGCAGGTACATCCTGGGGAGATGGGCAAAGGTCTGGCAGGTCCTCATAGGGTGGCAGCCAGTGAGCACAATGTGAGCAAAACATTTGACAGCCCGCAATGCACAGGTGGAGGGCAGCAAACCTGCCTGGCTTTGCTTTCCTCCCGTGAGCACTGCCAGCAACCACCACTTGCACTGCTGGGCCCTCCGGCAGTCTCTGAAGCCCCCAGCAGACCCCCAGCCCTGGGTGAGCAGGGCTGGTGTGCCATCTCCACCGGCACCTCCGCGCTGCCAGATGCCCAGGAAAAGGCAGCGGGGCCTCAGCGGGGAGCTTCAGCACCACGTCTGCTGCTGCCTGCCAAAATTAACATCACTGACAAAAGGCATGATCCTGAAATTGCACCACCAAACAGATGGATTGCTGGAGTATGGGAGGCCTCGTAATGGAAAAGATGAGTAATTCAAGGAGAGAGCCTTGTGCCAGCTATCCGAGCGCTTGGCTGCTGCAGCAGGCTGGGAACCTGGAGTTCTGCCTGTCGCAGGGCTGGATTCCTCCGGCTCTCCAGCAGAACCTGCCGGGACAGCGCGCAGGGGCTCTCGGAGCTGCTGGCTGCAGGATGGTGCTGCTGAGGCTGCTGCACCGCACCGGCTCCCCAGCACTGGCCCCGGCCGCAGCAGCGTGCAGAGCCCTGGCTGCAGCACTGCCATGGGCTCCGTGGTGCCTGGGGCACGCGAGCTGCCAGGGTCAGCCCATGGGAGCGCCCCATCGCCCCGCTGTGCCCCCGAGCACGAAGCCAGGGAGATGCCGAACGTCCAGGTGGCTTCTGCCCAGCAGAGGAGGGGAGGTGGCAGGACTGTCTTTGTGCTGCTCCACTTCAAACATCGTAATGAAAAACCTCCCAAAAACAAACCCAGCCCCCAACGGGCTCTTGGAACCCCCTCTCACTGAGACCGTAATGAAGTGGCTCGGGGGGAGGTCAGAGGACGTCAGACTTCCACCACTGCTCATCAGGATCAGTGCAAGCAGGGGCAGCGACCTTTTGGGTACCACCGCTGCCCTGGCTGCCAAGTAGCATCGTCCCCACAGCCTGCAGGGCTCGTGCCCGGGTGAGAGGCTGGGATCTGTCACCAGCACGCATCCTGCCAGCACGGCCACGCTGATTTTGCAGTCACAGCAGAGAAGCAGGCACAGCTCCTTGTCCCCTCTAAAACAAGCAGGACCCAACCCCACCACTGCTCGCCCTGGCTTGTCATTAGACCATCTTTTTTTCTTTTTCTAAATATGAATGCACTGAAATAATCCATTTTTCAGTGCTATGACTGTTACTACATGCACGTGACACAGCAGGTATACACCAGACACCTGAAACTGAAATTAAAATTGAGTTTGCATGGTTTTGACAGAACATTTGGACTGTCGGTCAGCCAGCCCTGGAGGTCCCTGGGGCCAGCAGCTCCTCCGCATGGTGCAGCTCACCCTTGCCTCACTGAGCCCCGAGGTCCACTAGGATGGATGTCGCCGAGGCTGGCGTCACCGGGAGGAGAGTTGTTCTGACCGAATGCTGCTCATCCCATGCCCTGCTCAGCTCTCCCAGCTGGTCCCGTCAGGTGCTGGATTTCAGGTGGTCCACCATCCAGGCTTGGCCATTCTGTCCTATCAAAGCTTCTGGATAAATAAGGCCAGCAAGTGTGGATGGCATAGAACAGGCACTAGCACGAGGCCTCTTATCTCTGAATGACGCCTAGCAGCCCATAATGGCTCAGACACCCCCTGGCCACCCATTTTGCCGCGGGAATCACCACGATTAGCTGTGCACCTGCACTCCTGTGCTTGGTCGCCGTGCTTTGGGCTGGCTGTGTCAGGGCACGGGCTGCGTGCTCCCTCTCCCCACGTGCCAGCAGGCGCAGAGCTGCTGACTGGAGAGGCGAAGCCACGGCGAGGAGCAGCAGAGAGCAGCTGTCAGGAGCGGCTGAGCAGAGCGCGCGATGCTGGCGTGCTGCAGCCCCGCACCCACCAGCCTGAGCATCCCAGGGCTGGGGTCTGCACGAAGCCCAGGGATCAGCACCAGCCTGGCTGGCGGTGGTGTGACTTTAATGCTGCTTCATAGGTAATGCATCATTTGGTATGATTTATTTGCTGCAATGGTTTGCTTTCTCCTGGGTACGGCTGTAGGGAGATTGGGCTTTGCTGGTGTTCCCTGCCCCCCGGAGCAGAGAGGTGAGGGGCAGCCCCCCTCCAGCCCCACGTGTGCCCGCACCCAGTGCAGGGCAGGGCAGGAGCCCTGCACGGGGTGAAAACCTGTGGGATCCACGTGTGAGCACGCGTGTTCTGCCAGGCAGGTGGCAGAGAGCAGCGTGGGGCTGTGGGGTAGGAATGGGGGCGATGCTCCCAGCACCCCAACGTGCCCACCCTGCCGTCCGCGGGGACTGCATCTGCCCTGCCACCCACCCCCGCTGCGGGAAGGTAGGTGCGTGTGCGTACCGGGGAGCAAAATCTAGACCTATATGTTTAAACTGGCAAGTTCTGTGTTTGTCATCGAGCTGTAAAATGATACCCTAACAGATGAGGACAGGAACTTCTTGGAAGGCTTGAGCACAGACAGCAGGAGTGGGGGAATAGCATTTTGCTTTATTTCTTTACATGCAATCCAAGGTTTTATTTTTTTCTCGCAGTGTTATATTTTTCTATCCAAAAATGGTTATGAGACTGCCAGCTCTCCGAGGCGAGAGCTGCCGCTCAGTTCGAGGGCTTGTGCAGCGCCTGACACAACGGGGTCGGGGGCTCCAGCTGGGATACAGTTAAATACACAAATAATGAACACCGGGCTGGAGGGGTAATGAAAAGGCAAACGAGGGACTGGAAACAGTGAGAATACGCGTGTCGGTGTGAGTAGAGGCATTATCGAGGAGCTCGCATCCAAAATGAACACTGAACACCAGCTATTTCCAGCTGACTAGCTACGTGGAGATGCAGAAGACATTACAGCCATGCAGATGATACCGAGCAGTGGGGCTTTTTTTGTGCTGCAGTGAAGGAGAGCGTGTGCTGAAACTAGCAGCCGGCTCCTGTTTATCGCTAGGATATAGTACCTATTTCAGTGGGTGGATAATTTTAGGTGAATGAGAAAATGCCGCTTCTCCTTGGGTTAACGCCATGTGCCGGCTGAGATTATGCTCACAGCAGTAACTTTTATCAGGTGCTGCGTGGTGGGAAGACAGCCGCGTGCCTTGGCGCCTTCTCCCCGGTTTATTGATCGCGCCGAGGGGGCACCGCGCGCGGCTGGGTGCGGGTCCTGAGCACAGCCACGGCGCGGGAGGGGGACGTGCATGGCACAAAGCAAACGTCGCCTTCCTTCTGCAGGGCTGTGGCCGTCAGGAAACGGAGTGCGTGGACTGACGAGATGCAAGTGAGCTACTGCTGGTATTAAGGACGTTCTATTTTAGCTTAAATTAGAGGAAAATCCTTAACAAAATCCTTAACGAGACCAGGCAGGTTTGTTTGACCCAGGGAGGGTCCGAGGGAGGTGGCCCCAGGTCCCTGCCCGCCCACCCACTCTGGCCGCATGGGCAGCGGAGCCCTGGCGAGCCCCCGTCCTCACGGCGCTGCGCAGACGTCCCCACGTCCAGGGGCTGTCCTGGGACGGCCGCAGCTGGCAGCGGAGGAGCAGCAGGGAAGGCAGAGGGCAGGTTTCCCTGCCCTGAGAGCTCTGGAAGGTCTCCTAGGGGGAACCCCTCATTTCATGGGGTTCTGGGGAGGGACGGGGGTGGGAAATGTTGGCTTCTGGCATCACGGGGGTTGTAAGAAGAGGCAGAGTGAAACACAAGAGCCACTAGCAGTAGAATAGCCATTGTCCAAGGGTCAGGCAAGGGATAAAGAGCCCACCAGACAGCAGGGCACTCGTGGTCTTGCTGTGTCTGTGCTGTGGTTTAGTGATGCTCAGCACTGACAACCCAGGGCCTTGCTGGAGAGGTTCCTCCACTGCCCCGTGGGGATCAGGCAGGGGAGCCCTGGCTGTGCCTTCCTCTTCCTTCACGGGCCGAAAATCAAGCACCCACAAGCAGCCACAGCTCCCGGCCCACCCGGGGCTCCAGCAGTGGCACGGGGGTGACAGTGAGGGGAGGTCGTGGTCCCAGTGCCTGCCCCCGGCCTCACAAGTGGTGCCGTAGGTGGGACATCTGTGCCCATCCGTGTGTGCCAGGGCTGCGGGAGGCAGCCCAAACACCCAGCCTGCTGCTGTCCCCACAAAACCCTGTGCTGGGCCAGGCAAGGTGGCCTCCAGGCACCCAGCGCCGTTTGCACCTACCGAAGCCACGCCGGGTACGCATGGATGGGGCCACCACCCCCCACATATTCCATCCCCACCACACCTTGCCCCACGCTTTGCAGCTCCCCGGGGCAGCGCGGTGTGCTGTGGGGCAGGGTGCTGCCAGCGCTGAGCCTTGGGATGGGCACCCCAAAGCCCTGACGCAGCTGGGCTGGGAGCCAGCGCCGTGCCCTGCCCTCACCCCGGGACGGGGCAGCAGCGGGGGACACGCGCTCCCATGCCCTGGGCTGGGCTGGGGACACCGTCCGGAGCTCGCACACCTGAGAGCCTTCAGGTATTGGTGCGGTGTTTCGCAGCCCAGGGAGCAAAAAGCCTCTGGGCAGCTTAGCAGGCACAATTAAAAACGTGTCATTGTGAGCAGCAGCATGACATGGATAAACCACAGGGCACGGGCACAAAAGCCCAGTTCCAGCCACCCCCGCCCGTGGCTCTGCACCTCCAGGCCAAGTGCGCGTGGGGCAGCAGGGACCCCCCCCACACGCAGACATGCACACGTGTGCAAGCAGGCACATGCAGGGGTCCGTGTCTCAGCACACGTGTGCGTGTGAGACCGCGTGGCCCCGCTCCCGTGCCAAGGTGAGGGACATCTAAGGATATTGCTGTATTTCAGCACAGAGCTCTGTGGGCTAACCGAAAACAGATGTATAAAAATAAACAGAAATACTAGAGATGTGATTACCAAGGAAACGCATTTACATACAGGAAAACGTCCAAAATGACTGTCATTTACTTCCTTTATTTATTCGCATTTATAGAAATGCTCCCACCCAATGATCTGGGCTGGGTCGTGCCCAAATGGCAAGGCATGGACGGGGCCCGCCAGGTACCCCCCTGCCCCCGGACGGGGCTCACAGGCAGTGCTGCAGGCGCCCACCCCCAGCACAGAAATCCCCCCGCAGCCCTCCAGGACCCCCAGGAGGGGGGAGAGGTGGCTGCAGGAAATCAGAAGAGGAGCGTTTTGACTTGCAAGAAAGGGGAACCCAAAGAGTGAATCTGGGTCATGCCAAAGCCTCCGTTCAACAGGAAATGAAGTGCTTTACAAACCTTTCTCCTTCTCCCTTTCTCTTCCCTTTTATTGCTTCTTTTGGGGTCTTTTGCAATGAAAGGTTTCATTTAGAAAATGTAAAATGAAAACGTTTTAATTGTCCTTTTTTCCTCCTGTTTTACACCGAATGCAGCTCTCACACCCAGCTTTGGTCTGACCAAAATGGCCTTTTGGGCTCATTCTCTGCCGATCAGCAACAACAACAACAACAAAATGCACTGCTATGGCTGGAATTCACACAGAATTTACTCCAAACCCTTCCCGGTATCCACAAGAGCAGGCGGTGAGTGTGAAGGGTTGGCATTACAGGAAGCCCCATACTGGTGGGTGAAAATCTCCGCCCCAGCGAGCCCATGAGGACGCTGGGGTGCAGCGAGACGAGCAAATCTCGAGGTTCCTGATGTCCTGGGAGGGCGATTGGCTTGAGACTGACCATGGAGGAGCTTGGCTTGAAGAGAAGATGTACGCAGCTTTGAAGGGGGTGCAGCTGCAGATGCAGTCAGGGAGGGGTGCGGCAGCAGGACCGGCAGCTCTGGACGGGGAGGCAGTGAGCAGCAGAGCACCCACTCTTATCCTGTGCAAGGAGATTCAAGGCGAGGAGGCCCTGGGGCTGCTCAGCCACTGCTAGAGGGAATATTTGGCACCGGGGACATTTTGTTGCCCATGAGGCTCAGGATGAGCCTGGTTCACGCTGAGTCCCAGCAAATGTCCCATTGCCTGTGCGGCGGTCCTGCAGGACATGGGTACGGTGCTGAGGTCCCCAGCTTCAGGTGGCAGCTGGGCGAGGGGGGGGACAGCGGTGCCAAGTGCACCCCGGCAAGGGGCAGCTGCCCCGGGAGCATGACACAGTTTGCAGCTGTGCTCCTGCACTGCCCCTGCCGGGTAATTAGAGCAGGCAGGGTGTGTGCCGAGTGGCTGTAATTGCCCACACACCTAAGGCGTGGTGGAAGTCAGGAGGTGAAGCAAAACCTTCCGCCTGACCTAGATGCAGGGGGGCTGCCCGGCAGCAGTGGGGCGAGGAGGCGGAGAGGAGGAAGCGAGTGATGAAAGCTTCTGCGAGCACAGCACAAGCCCAGCCTGCCCCCGGGCACCCCGCAGAGGGGACCGGCATCGTGCTGGGAGGCTCCCGCAGCCGGGCGAGGGCAGCGGGGCGGTGACACCTCCCTGAGTCAGCCCTGCGACGCTGGCGCACGCGGGCTGAGCCTCACGTGCAGGACGGGGGTAGAAGTATCTAACGCATCAATTTTTTTTTTTTCTCCTTCCCATCCCCAACCACACTCCTTCTGCAGGTAGCTTGAAATGCAGAGATCCGAGAGAAAAGAGCATCACTCACCGCTCCCACTTTCCTAACGAGACCTCATTACGGACCTTGCACTTGCAGGACGGGGAATGTGGTGCTCTGCTGGCGGTGCTCTGCTGGTGGTGCTCTGCTGGTGGTGCTCTGCTGGCTGCCCGTTGTGCCCGTGTGCTCGAGCTCACCAGCTCCTTTGCCCAGAAGCAGGGTACCAAGCACCGGTGGCTTTGGACAAGCAGCCTGGGCAAAGCTTTGCTCTCCAGGTGCTGCAGAGCTGGCCGGGCTCAAGGCAGAGGGCTGGGGCCCTGCTGCAAGGAAACACGCCATCAAAGTGCCAGAAAGCAGCGTTTTTGCAGCCTTTGGCAAGACAGTGAGACCCCCATGGTGTGGGACCCGCTGCCCAGAGCAGCAGGGATGCACCCAGGTCGCTGAGTTGGATCCACAACCCTGGCAAGCAGATGGAGAAGAGCAGTCAGGTCCGGGACCCCCACTTGCTGCTCACAGTTCCTCACTCACCCACAGACACCACAGATCTCCTGCCCTGAGGCTTTCTGAACACAGGCCTGTTTACATCTGCTCTTGACCATTCCTGCTCCTGTCCCACCTTTCCTGGCCCCGGCCTCCCCTCCCTGCCCACCCCCTGCCCCCGGCAGCGCCGGCTGAGGGCACACCTGGGCACCTGCAGCCCTGCCCTGCCGCCCGTCCCCTCGCGGGGCCGTGGGCTCCAGGCACGACGGGCTTTTGTCCTCGTTCGGGGCTGCCCTGGCCAGGCAGCCTCGCCGCCTGCTTTGCTTCGTGGCACGAAGTCTGCACGCCACATCCGAGCCGTGGGGGGAGAGCAGCGCGTGTCCACCCCAGCCCCTGCGAGGACAGCAGGTCACAGGGGTGCAGTCTGAGGTTGTCGCCGGCACCGAATTCTCCTTTTTTGCTCCTTAGCAGAGCCATCTCTGAACTCGTTCCCCCTCCTTCTGGCAGGACGGTTGGTAGCGCAATCTGGCTGTGATCACGGATATCTGTAGCACTTGTTCTGCTTTCTATGCCCTGGAAGATAAGTTCTCCCATATCCACAGTTCCCAGGATTACTCATTCCTCCTGGATGAGGCCTGCTAATTCTTCCATTTTATTGCTCATGTTCCTGGCATTGGTACAGAAATACTTGAACTGTTTCTGCCTGGTCTTATCTGAGTTCTCAGCCGAGGAGGTGCCGTCCGCTGGCTGACTGGAAGGCCTGCCTGACGTCGGCTTTTGGCAAGGTAAGGCTCTCCCGTTCCTCGCTGCTCTCTGCTCTTCCTTTCTTGGTTGCCCTGCTCCTACTGGCATGGTCATCCCCTGCTTTATATGTATTGCAGGCGGGGTGCAACCGAGGCCAAGAAAGGAAATGCTCACTAAGACGGACCAAGGCCGGTCCGCAGGGAACATCACTACTGATCTTTCTTCCTCCTGATAACCTCCTTTTAATATTATCCACTGCAGACTCACCCTTAGCAAGTTCTTTATCCACTTTAATTCTGTGATCCCATCTTCCTTAGGTTAACTAATAATTTCCCACGGGTGCTGTATCTGATAGTTGCTTAAATCTAGACAGACGCTATGCAATGCCTTTCCTTTGTGCAGGAAGGCTCGCTTGGTCTCTGACAACCCTTGGAGAACCGATGTTGCATTTTATTCTGTTTTCCATATACCTCAGTGACTTTAACTGTTGTCCTGTTTATTGAGACCTCAAAACCCTTCTGCATGACAGAGGCCATTGCCTACCCCGCATTTATAGCGAAGACACGCTCTTTACAGTCTCAGTCATGGTGGGAGTTCCTTGGACCGATGCCTTGCTACCAGTCCTGCTCTTTCAGGAACCATTTCTTCCAGGGCCCAGAGGCAGAGGTGAGCTGGTTCCCCACGTTTTGAGTGCATTAAATTGTTGGGGCTTTCTTCCCACCGAAGCAGTGGCCACGAGCATCCTCACCAGCTCCAGGGCAGTGTCCATGTAGAGTGAAGACCTGGCAGCAGCAACATCTTTGCCCCCATCCTTCCATTCTCACCCCAAACTCCTCTTGTCACAAAGCCCTCCCGTGCCACCTTCTGCCCCAGAAGACTGTTCCCCAAAGTCCCTAGGGAAAACCCCCTGGGCTGCATCAGCAGAGGAGTGGCCAGCAGGTGGAGGGAGGGCATCGTCCCCCTCTGCCCCTCTGAGGTCCCACCTGGAGCCCTGCATCCAGCTCTGGGGTCCCCAGCACAAGAAGGATGTGGGGCTGTTAGAGCGGGTCCAGAGGAGGCCACGAAGATGCTCAGAGGGCTGGAGCACCTCTCCTATGGACAGGCTGAGAGAGCTGGGGCTGTTCAGCCTGGAGAAGAGAAGGCTCTGGGGAGACCTCATCAATACTTACAGGGGGTTTTTAAAAATTTTCAGTGCTTTTCAGTACTTAAAGTGGGCTTATAAAAAGACGGAGAGCCACTTTTGGGGGGCAGATATTGACAGGATGAGGGAGAATGGTTTTAAATTAAAAGAGGGAGATTTAGATTAGAGGTTAGGAGGACATTCTTCACTCAGAGGGTGGTGAGGCACTGGAACAGGTTGCCCAGAGAGGTTGTTGCTGCCCCATCCCTGGAGGTGTTCAAGGCCAGGTTGGATGAGGCCCTGGGCAACCTGATCTGGTGGGTGGCATCCCTGCCCATGGCAGGGGGGTTGGAGTTAGATTATCTTTAAGGTCCCTTCCAACACAAGCCATTCTGTGCTTCTATGTTTCTACAGTTCTGTGAAATGCCCTGTTCAAGAACAAACCTTTTTCCACTGATGCCTTCCCGTGACAAAGCATTTTCTGCATGCTCAGCTCACCTGCCCACCTCCACCGCATCCACTCCTTGCCCTTCTCTGAAAGGGAATAGCAGAATTCCCCTGAAGATCACCCAGGTTTTCGCCTCTTTGCCCCCCTTCCCACCTGGCCTCGACTCCCCTGGCCTGTGCGGGCAGAAACGTGGCCGCTGCATGTTCCTGCTGGCAGAGCCCACCACAGGCACCCGCGGTTCCTCGGCTTTCTTACAGCCCCTCCTTCCTCCTGTGCAGTTTCAAATTCCCCATCTCCCTCCAGCACAGTGCCCAGCTCTTTCTGCACTTTTGGGTCCATTTTCTGCGATGCATGTCCTGGCCCATGGGCACAGGTAGAGCAAGCTGGGGAGCAGCAGGGCTGGAGCCAGGACAGACTACATCAGCATCACCCCACACCTGCACCCCAGATCTTCCTCCTCTGCACAGCTACAGGCGAAGGGAACCCAGACCTTGTCTTGCACATGGCAAAGGCTACACCTCGCTGACCCTTTGCCACAAGCTACTCACTTAGAAAAGAAAGAAACTGCAGGACACATTCGGCCACGCGGCAGCAGCTAGGATATCCACCCCATTAAAAAGCTCAAAGATAAAAATCCTCCTCTGGCAGCATTGCTGTTTTCAGGAATACCTTAAAGGAGCTTTGATTTTTCATTGCTTATGTCCTTGTTACACAAAAGCAACAGAATGGCTCTCCACACAAGCATCATTAGGTGCTTAATGCATTAGGGTCAGAACGAACAAACCTGGCTTTATGGCTATCCTGTCAGCCCAGCGCATCCAGTAATGCAGACGCAACAAAATCCAGGTGATATTCTGCCCCTGTAACCATTTCCCCAGATGTGGCCATTGTGAGATGATTTTATCCGACAGGACCATCGCAGGATCGCTTGTGGAGGACATCCTGCTCCTTTTAGCATGGCCAAATATGTGGGGTGCAGGCTCCAAGCTCCTTACAGAGAGGGCTCAGCAAAGCTCTCCCCCGTAGCCACCCGGATGTACCGCAGCATAATTTGCTCTCTTGTTTTGGGGATAGCCACAAGGAACCCCCATCTATAAGCCAGAATCCATCAGGTGAAGCATTTGTTCACCTGGAGAGAAGTCCTTCGAGCTCGGGGTAAGCCAGACCCACACACCAGATCCAAAAACCCTCTGCAGACCACTCGGTGTTTCCCAGCAGTCGTTCGTGTTGCCTTTTTTCTGTTACTTGCCTCCTGGCCCCTGGGCTGCTTCATCAAAAAGTTCCACGGTGAAACCAGCCAAAGTCGAGAATTTCCAAGAGACTTGAAAATAGCAGAATGCAAATTTTGTGGAGGCTTGAAATTTCAAGTGATTTACCGGTGTCAAACCCGTAAAATCAATTTGGCAGGTGTTCACTGGTTAAAATTAGTTTTAACTGAAAGCTGGAGGCATTATTGTGGGTGTCTTTGAGCATTGTTTTGGATGCACAAGGCGTAAGCATGACTGCATGCACGGCGCATGTACGCGCGTTGCGAAGTGTAATCCTCCTCGTGTGCCTTGTCAGGCTTCTTGCGCAGGCTCAGCCGTCTCTGCGGGCTGGAGCTCAGGGCTGCTTCCTGCAGAACTGGGCCTGCCGAGAGCCTGGGGCACGTACAGGCGCCTGCTGCCCTGGGGGCAGGGGGCGGCGGGGTCTGTCCGTGCCCCAGCGCAGTGCCGGTGCCTGCAGCTCCGCTCCCCGGGCACACAGACAGGCACGGGCAGGGGTCAGCAAAGGCAAGAGGCCTGATGGATCGTGGCATGTGGAGGCAAATGGCTCCTGCCCTGCCAGCAGACCTGGTTCCCTGCTGGACGCAGCCCCCCCCGGCCCCCTCGGCCCTGAGCCCCCTGTGCCCGTGCCGCTGCAGCTGGTGGAGCCGGCGGGGCTGGGGGAGCGAGCGCCCTGCCAGGGCAGCGGGGCCTGGCTCTGCCCTTGCACCGGGGGCACCACCTCCCTGATGGGACCTCAGTGAGCAGAGCAGGGTCAGGCTCGGCTGCCTGCCCTTCCCTTTCCTCGAGAGGCGATGGCCCATGGTGACAGCCCTGCTGTCACTGTCACCTTCAGCAGTGAGCTGCGGCACACCGCTGCCGGCTCACCCTGCTGTCTCTTGGAACAGCACCACGTCCCAGTGTCCCCAGTACATCCCCTCTACCTGCACAGTCCTACGGGAGAAGTCCCAGAGCTCTCCGTCCCAAGCTGGGACTCCCACACTATGTGCCCTCTTCCCAGGGCACAACCCCAGGGCACTGCAGCATCCCAGTCTGCTCCAGTGTCTTGGTGGGATCCCAAGGGTGCCCAAAGCACCCCATGGCTCTGCAGGACTACATGGTACCCTGGGACCTGTGCTCCCCTCTGCAGGATCTGACCCCACGCACCAGCGCCAGCTGGCTCCGCTCTTTCCCTCCGCAGTTTCCCCTTCCCAGTCCCCACACGGGGGCTGTCCTGGAGGGGACGCCTGCCTGTTGCCATCTGTACACCAGCACAAGCACCTCTGTGGCCAGCGTCAGCTGCAGCAGCAAAGTTGGGTGATTTGGGGGCTGGTGCTAAGGACACCGGCAGTGGTGTCCCCTCCGTGCTGCTGGGCTGCACCCAGGGCCCTGGGGCACGGAGGAGCAGCCTTCAACACGCAGGCATCGAGTTCTTCGGCACCGTTTTCAAGAGAAAGGTGGTGATCTCTGTCGCCCCATCAGGTCCTCCTGTGGGACTCGAGGCTGGTTTCTCCCTGCCCTCTCAGCTTACAGCTGGGAAGAAATCCCACCCTGTGTCTCCTGCTGCGTGGTGGGGCTGGAGCCATGGGACGCCCTGGTGGTGGCTTTGTCCTTAGGCTGGGCACCACGTCCCTGGGCAGGCTGGCACTTGGTCTCCTTTTGGGGACTTGCAAGGGCTTTTGCCCAGCCAGGCCATCCTCACGCTGAGTAAGGCTCCCCAGGCCCCTGAGCAGCCCATGCTCTGCCTTTGCCGCACGCAGCGCGGACACCAGGACTCCATCCCCTCCTCCAAACACAGCATCGCCGCCCGGCTCCCCATCGAGCCAGGGCTGCCCCTCTCCTGCTCGGGACATCACCCAGCTCTCCAGGCAGGACCCAGTGATCCCCAGATGCTTCTCAGGGACCTGACACTACTCCGAGACCCTGAGGCCATGGGAGAGGGGCTGGCAGAGCGAGACGTGCCCAGCTCTGGGTCCTGGCCTGGCCCCTTGACAAGCGGTAGCGGGGCTGGACCAGCTCCTGGCCTGGCTGCAGGGTCAGCCCCGAGAGCAGGGCAGGGAGCCCTGCATCTCCCCCAGCAACCGAAAAAGAAGCTGAAAGGGTTTGGTTTTCATTAATATTTTTCTTCAAAAGTTTTCTGGCTCCCCTTCTCTTCGTCTTCTTCTGCCAATATTTCTTCGAGGGGGCGGGCGAGCGAGGAGCAGGGAACGTCTGGCAGGTTTTTGTTTTCAATTCGCACAAACCGATTTTTTTTGTGTGTGTGTGTTTCTTTTCTTTCTGGAAATTCACTGCAGACAGGCACTTCCTGCAGAAATTGTCATTTTCAAGGGAAAAATACCTTGCAAAGGCGTTTTGTCCCTTTCAGTTCCCCCATGCTCCCTGCGCCTGGCCCTGCAATGCCCCCGCCGACCCGTGCCACCCCGCTGCCCCCGCCAGTGCTGCCCCGCTCCCCACGAACCGGGGGCACAGGGGGGCAGCTCTGAGCCTGGCGGGGGGACACGGCGCTGGGTTTGGCCAGGAGCAGGCTCGTGGCTGGGTATCTCCAGCCCTGGCGGGGCAGGGACGTGCGGGCAGCCCGGCGCTGGCAGAAGGCCGCCCCAGATGTGTCGCCAGCTGCTCACCTCTGGCTCTCTCCCTGCTCGCAGCAGCAGATGCTGCCTGCCCAGGCACAACCTGCCTCCACGCCGCACTTCAGAACGGACAGGCTGCACCGGGCGGGGACATCTGGGGACATCTGCTGCTCGCCGGCCCAGCATCTGCTCGTCCTCTCCCCCCAGCGAGCCCCCTGCCCCATGCCAAGCGGCACCGGGCGGACCTCGTCCCATCCAGACCAACACACGAGGTTTGCAGGTCCTGCAGTCCATGCTGGCAGGCAGGGGGGCAGACAGGAGTGTGAGGTTAAATAATTCATTCCTCATAAATCTTTCCTAGAAACAATTTTTTTTCTTCCCGGGGAGACACATTACCACCTTGCACACGCAAACCTGACCAGGAATTATAAGAGCCGGTTTCTACAGCAGCAAACGGGGCAGGGAGAAAGGAGAGAAGGGAAGGAATAAAATATAGATTCTTGAACTCAGACCTGGGAAGCGGCAAAGCATCAATCTTGTTAAAGGACTGGTGTGGACTCTCCAGCCAGCCCACTTCATCCTGACTCCTGACAGCCCCCGATGATTTGTGCCCGCTCAGCAGAGGAGAAGCCCCATAACTCACCCGCCGAGACGGCGTGGGACGGGAGCGAGCGGGGATGACTCACGGCACGCGCCTCCCGCAGCCGGCACCGGCTCCCCGCGCCCCGCCAGCACCTGGGCTCGTGGGTTCAGCCCCAACCCAGCCACCCGTGGTTGTGCAGAGGCAGGCTGGCTTGGAGATTTACATGGCTTGGGGCATTTTTAGCCATTGCACGGCGTGGGTTACAAGGAAGGGGCTAAAAATTCCTGATTTATTGTGCAGCACGGCGATGCTCGGCTGGAAAACAGCCGCAGCGGCTGTTGCCCCCCCCTGCGAGCGAGGGTTTGCTCCTCACCCCCGGCCCCGGCCGAGCAGAGCAGCCCTGGGGCTGCCGCTGGCGGGGCGGCCCGCGGGCGCTGCGGAGATGTGCCCAGCATGGTTATCACGTCCGCGACGGACGCTGCCTCTGCTCCGAGCCCTGCCTGCAGGCACCGGGGCTGAATTGTTTATTAGTGCAGAATCCTGAGCAAGGAGAGGAAATTCTCCCTGGAGCCCTGCCAGGCCAAGTCCGCCTCCAAAAATACATCCTGCCGTCCTGCTCGGAGCCCAGGGGCTGGGGAGGGAGGCTGCAGCTGCTTCGCATGCAAAAAATAATAGCAGCCCTGAGATCCCCGCAGCCCCGGGAACGGTGCTGGAGTCACTTTCAAATCACAGCGTTTATTCCAGAAGAGAGATGGGGAGAAGAAAAAGAAAACGGCACACACGCACCACCATGGATCTGGCAGGCAAACACAGCTCCAGGGCTTCTGTTTGCCCATCACAGGAAGATTTACTAGGGGAAAAATATAGGCTGATTAATTATGCAGCCGGTTTGGTCCATTATATCATAAAACCCAGCTGTGTAGGACAACCTTGGAGATGCTACCTCTCCAGCATTATCTCAGCCCGGAACCAGGCGCCTGGAGCCAGAAGAAGCCGTCTCGGCACTGAATCCTCTCCGCCGCGCGGAGCGATAGCATCTTCTGAAACCCACCTTTTCCATTTGAGATTAGGAGTGCAGTGAACTTTGATATGGTACCACTGCTAATTTCAATTGGCAGGCCCCTCGCTGGTGTCACCGGAGGCCTCGGGTTCATTCAGAGAGCCGCAGCAGCTCGCAAGGGGAGGAGGGAAAACAGCCAAAGACTCCCCTTGAATATTAATGAAGCATCAAAGCTTTTAGCTGCATGGCCGTGTCTGAGCGCGACTGCTCTCCAGGGCTCTGCTATGCTTGGCACAATAAAGCCTTGGTAATTATTTCCAATAACTAATTTAGATTATCATTAGCCCCACATTGGAGGCACAGAGAATGCTGCCCTTTCAAACACTTGAACCACTGAGCCTCAAAAATAAAACATTCGCTCTCTGCAAAGAGATCTTTGCCAGCTCTAATAAATTAGAATATATTTGTGTGCGTTAGCGCCTATGGTGGCTCAGGATAATGAGAGCAGGTTGTGTCTGGGAGAGGAGGGGAAGGCGGCAGCTCCTCTGCCCCCCCCTCCTCCCAGCCCCGCACCACACGCATTCCTTCAGGCCCCAATTTGTCCCCAGCATCCTCCTGTGCCCCCCACCCAAAACCATCCTTCACCTGCCCCCCCGTCACAGCCACTACCAGCCCAAATGTCATCCCTCCCCTTAGATGAAATCCTCCCTGCGGTGCTCACAGGCTCCAGTGCCCCCCCTTTGGGGCTGCCCCCGCTGCTGCTCCCCTGCCACCCCCGGGCAAAGCCCCCACCCCCTCGCTGTCCCCGCTGCCTCCGCACCCGGTCCTGGGTGCACCCAGGAGGGTCCCAGCCCCACGCGGGGTCCCCAGCGCCGTGGGGAGCGGGTGACCGAGGGCTGGCACAGGCTGCCCGGCGATGGTCAGGGTCATGGTCCTGGGCACCTGCCGTAGGTGGCCCTGCTCGAGCGGGCAGTGGGACCTGATGGAGCCAGAGGTGCCTCCAGCCTCAGCCAAGCTGTCCTGCTCTCCTTCTGAGCTTGTCCCCCCGCCAGCCCGCCCACCAGCAGGGACAGCCCAGCGAGGAGCGGGTAGCACACCTTGGTGTCCCCAGGGTGCCGCTCGTGGTGTCCCCTGTGCCTGCTCCGCGCCCCAAGGCGCCGGCCGCAGCTCCTGCCTCTGCCACCGCAGGGGCCTCGGGACCTTGGGTGAATCACCGCAGCTCTCACGGCCTCCGTTTCATCAACCATGTCATTAGGCTAATGATAATTAATGCCTGCAAAGGGCTTTATGCTCTTCAGCTGGAAGGTGATAGTGAAGGGTAAATTATTGTTATTACCATAAACACAGGGTACCTACCACTTACCGCGGGTGGGACCTGCTTCACAACCTGCCTCGGCTCTTCCCGAGCTCGGCCCGGGGTCAGGTGAGAGCTTCGTTTCCCCGGCCGTTTCCCCGTGAACCTGCGGTCAGGGCAGGGTCTGATCCTGCTTCACGCACAGCCTCAAAGCAGGGGCTGAGCTCACGGCCTGCAGGCCGGCACGTCCCAGTGCCTCCTCCTGCACCCGCTGCCTGCCCCCCCATCCTCTTGCCCCTCCTCGCACCCCTGTCCTCTCGCCCACATCAGCGTTCACCCCGCTGGCTCTGCCCCTCCTGTGGCACACAGACACCGGTGTGCTCAGGGGCAGGTGCGTGCCACGAACACGTGTGCGAGGAAATGCCTCCCGCTGGCAGCGTCCTGCAGGCACACGGAGCCGCTGCTGCCGCGGCTGCTGCCCTGGAGCTGTGGCCGTGCAGCGTCCCAGCGTCCCCACGCAGCCCCAGGGGGGACATGAGCGAACCCTGCACCCCGGGGTGAGCTAACACAGCACTTCTGCCTGTCCCAAATCCTCCTGACTGCCCCTTGTCCCCCCAAGGGTGGACATCACAGCCACCTGTCCTAACACCCTTCCCACCGTTGCCCCACCACTTCCAGATGCTTTTTTTTTAAATTTATTTGTGACTCAAAGTTGGTTAGACAGCTGATTGACTTGGAAATTTACTTTTTTTTAAGCTTCTATTCCCTACAGACAGTTCCGGTTTCATTAAAAAACTTTTGTTGTAATGCTCCAAAATAGTCAAAGTCTGTTTCCAGTTTTTGATTAAAAGCTGAAATCTGCAGTGGAAAAAAAGCACCGAGTTCACTTCGAGGACACACACACTGCTCGCTGCCACCCTTGGCTGCAGTGACCGAGCGGGGAGGCGGGCAACACGATGTGAGGCCAGGAGAGCTGGCACGGGCAGCACCAGCCCCCTGGGGCTGTGCCTGGCTGCACGGCTCCTTGGTCCCGGTGCTCCCGGTGTCCGCAGGGTTACGGCACTGCTGGCAGCAGGACCTTCAAGAGGTCCCCAGCCCGTGCCCCACTCAGAGCAGGGCAGCTGCCAGCACCGGATTCAGGTAGCCGCGGCTTTGCCTGGCCAAGTCCCATTGGGACGGAGACGCTTCCACCGTCCTAGTGTGCAGCACCCTCCTGGGGAGAGAGCTTCTCCTCCCATCCAGCCTGAACCTCCCCAGATACCACCCCTGGCATTGCCCCTCGCTATGGTGTCGACCACAGCCAGGAGGAACTTGGCAGGGCAGCAACAGGCTGCTGCCAGCTCGCACTGCCCCAGCCCGACCCAGCCCGGCTGCCCCCAGCCCTGGCCGTCCCCGTATTCGCGGGCGGCAGCTGCTCCCCACGTGCTGCCCGTCCCCTTGGTACTCTTGCCTTACATGCAGAGAGCACGAGCAGTCGGCTAACGCTCCAGCCAGGCTCCTCCGTAACCTCCAGGCCCACCATAACCAGACGTGTCCCCGTCTGCACGAGGTTATTCGGCCGCAGGTGCCACATTCTGCACTTCTCTCTGCCCTCCAGGGAAATCCCATAACTGGTTGAGCTGCCTCCCACCAGCAGCGGGAGCAGCCAGCTGGTGTGCACCAGCGCTCGCAGGTCCTAATTTCTTTCTGTACTTGACCTGGAGCCACCCCTCACATTAACCTCTAGCCAAACGTGTCATTCCCACCTCGTGCTGCAAACGCGCACACGGCCCCACGAGCGTGGCATCTTCATCCCTTCGTAATCCCCATCACGCACGGGTTGACCACGAGCAAGACCCGAGCGTGCAGCTCCCGCGGGGAGGAGCGCTGCGGTGCCGCATGGCTCACCACCACCGCCGGGCCAGGGTGCGTGATCTCAGCTCGTTCCATCTAAAGAGTTATCTGTGAAATGTGATTACCTCTCCTCCTTCCCCCCCCTCCCCGGTTGCTCTCTCTCAACCCCGAAGTGATTTCTTCCAGCCCGTGTTAATGTTCTTGGAGGAAATGGGTTATCTTCCCTATCTTTCCATATGTGCAAAATCGCAGCTCCTACCCCCCTGGCTTGGCACTGCATACTAATAGGGAGGAGGCTGAGACTGAAACATATCAAAATGCAAGACCTCAGCTTTCCTTTTGCATCCTCAAAAGCCTTATTTTGCTTTTTGGGCCAAACATATTGTGCATTTTCTGTAACAATGAACTTATCACACTTATTATGATAAACTGAGAAGGCACTTTCCACAGTAGACTAAAATCCTGCAGATTGACTTCAACTCCCAAATATTTTTGGATACACATACATTTTTCCATGGCTCTTCTGACAAGGGGAGTATCCTGTCTGCAGCTTGGCTTCGTGGAGCAGAGCAGCCAAGCCCCGAACGTCGGTGGGAGCTCTCGCAGTTCCTCCGTGCGCTGGGAGACGTGCAGAGAGGGGTGGCTGAGGCAATGTCCTCATTCCTGGGCATCAGTACTCCTCCAGAAGGAGCGTGCTTGTGCTGGCTACCATTTGGAAAAAGTCTGAGTCACTCTTTTAGGGTCTCCAGCCCTGACCCTGCAACCACCCAAAGCAAGGGGACTCACCCTACACAGCCCGCGCAACTGCGAGTGCTGGGCTGCGCTGCAGAATCCGTCCCCTTCTTGAACACCATCCCTGGGGCGCAGGAGGCACAGGAGGGCCTCTGGAAAACCAAGTCAGGCAAATATCCCTCTAGTTTGGCTCTTCTGCTAAGCAATACGAGATTTCTCCTTTTTCCTAATGCCCACCACAGCTATGTCCCCACTGCAAGATCCCAAGCTAAGCAAGCACCCAGCAATTACAGAGGGAGCATTCCCTGTGTGACAGTTTGTGGGGAGAGCAGACGCATCCCTGTGTGTCCCACTCTGGCCTGCTACGTGCCAGCACCTCCGCGCTTGGCTGCTCTCACCCAGTGCCACCTCAGCCCCCTGCAGCCACCTCCTGCAGCCACCCGGTTGCACGTTGCTCCGCGGGCAACGACCCCCATCACCTGCATCTGTCACGTCCCCACCAAGCAGTGTCCGACTGCCCACCTCCGGGGACATGAGCAGAAATAAGCTTAAAGACACACCAGCCAGAGTAAAAAAGTAAAAAATAAAAATAAATTTAAAAAAAAAAATCCTTCTTGCCGCAGAGCAGCCAAAGCGTGGAGAACACTTTGTGGGAAAAATCCTCGGGACGTGACACCCCTCGGTGTGCAGCAACCCGCAGACAGCTCGTTAGCCAGGCCCTTTAAGCACATTTTGTGGCATGGGGAAATAACCACTGTGTAAAGCTCTCCGGAGTTAATTCCTGGGAAACGAGAGTGCCACGCCGTGGTGAGCGCTCGGCAGGCACCGAGCTCTGCCCCTCCGGCCCCGAGCAGCCACCAAGGGCAGAGCTGGGGCAGCGGGAACATGTCTTTTGGCACATCACCTCCATCCTTCACCTTCAGAAATGAAGCGTGCAAAAAAATGAGAGCAGAAATGTCTTCGCTGACAGGTTTGAATTAACAGATTCCATCTTTTTATAAACAGTCTTCACATTTCCTGAAAGTTACAGCGCCGGGCATCATTTGTATGCAGGATGTATTCTAGCTCAAAGGTACCAGAACTAATGCTGTCCTGTTAATGAACTGAGTGAGTAATAGCCATGGGTATAGAAAGCTTATGTCTGAAACTAATCCTAGTTAATGAATCTATTGTTACAGGTATTAAATGGTGACAGGGGGTTTCATCCATCAGCCCTCCATTAATCACAGTGTCCCCGCCTATGCTTATTATTTAGAAGCCAGCGAAGGGATCTTAATGATATTAGTAATAGAGCGGTTGTGGTACGTGACCTAGGACAAGCTGGGGATTTAAGGTGATAAGTGTCTGATCGCATAAGGCATTTTAGAGGTGATCCAAGCGGCTTTGCTCTCCGTGGCACGTTATCTTGTCTCTGCCAGCCTGCTCTGTTCCAGGCGCATCGGTGCGCGGAGCCGTGGTGGCCACGCTGGGAGCCTCCTCACCTCGGACCCCGCAGCTGCGCAGGATGCGGCCCACTTCCACTCCCCAGCCTGCCCACGGGGTGCACGCACGGGCACGGGATGAATCCGTCTGCACAAGTAGCCAGGTGCAAGCCCACGTGCATGAGCACAAATACCCGCACACCCACACAGCCTCGGAGCAAATGACTCAAAGGTTTCTTTGGAAAGACGTGAGGAGCATCTGATATTCTACGCGAGCTCTCCATCTGGACCCTCGCAGCGTGTACGTTGGGACAGGATTCGTCCCACCTATCGTCGTCCCCTAAAGTCACGTCTGCAGTCAGACGGCTCAGCGGAGGGGCCCCACCGCCTCCAGGGACAGACAGGCCGTCTCACAGGGCCAGGACGGTGCCTGAGACGAAACAAGTCCCCAGCACTGGGGCAGCCCTTTGCTGCTACCCGCACAGTCGGCTTCCAGTGCAGCTTCACTTTGGGGTACTGGTGGCGGGGACAAGCCCCAGGGGTGAGGCTGAGTGTCCCGAGGGTCCTCGACAGGGGCACGGGTGGAAGAGCTGGGGAGCGGGTCTGGCTCTGCTGGGCTGAGTCGCTCCTGCCTGTTCTCCTGCATCCCTGGGCGAGGGACGCAGCCAGAGCCACTGCAGCAGGGCTCATGGCCACCACAACAGCGGTAGGGTGGGGGGTCATCTCGGGGGGTGGGCAGGGATGCTGTGTGACTCAGGGGCCTTCCCTCAGGGTGTCAGTGCAAAGTTGCAGATATAAAAGCCTGCAGTAAGTGACCGAGGCAGAGATCCCCACGTCTCTGTGCAGCTTCCACCTTCAGTCACCGCTGCAGCTCATGATCCGCTCATCTCGTAATTTCCAGTGCGAGGTGAAGCTCCCTGATTAGGCAGGAGCAATGTCCGCAGCAGTGCCAGCGATCGTCTCCAGCCGATGGACACAGAGGGACGCCCAGACCTCATGCATACAGCACGGTGCTGGAAGCGCTTGGGCAAACGCTGCCCCCGAGGAGCTCAGAGCACACGGGGGGCACCTCCCTGCCACGTCCCCTCCCTGTAGCGGACAAGATGCTCCGATCTAATGACCAGAAGTGATGATTTCAGGGGTGGCCACTGATTCACCTGCTCAAGGAAGACCACACACCGCTGTGCACTCCGGCAGAGAACAGCTCTGAAAAGGGGCTGGGGGTAAGCCCCCTCCTCCCTGCCAGCCTTCCTCCTGCAGAGGATGACGGCCCCTGAAGGGTCACAGCAGGAGGGAGGTGGCAGGGCCTGTTCTCATCTTGCAAATGGAGTGAGGCAGCGGATGGAAAAGAAAAGCTGAAATCTCACCACCTGCCACCATGAGAAGCTCCTGGGGAGCTGTGCTGCCAGGACCTCTTGTGGCCACTTAGGTGGTGGGAAGTCAGCCTACATGGCCCAGAAGCCCATAAACTGGGTGACCCTTTTGTGGGAAGCCCTCTGGGGTATAAAGCCATTTTCAGGAGAAGAGGAGGTGCTGAGGACAGGGATCCCCAAGGCTCTTCCTGTAAGCAGCAGGAAAACTGCTCCAAAAGCTGTTGTGAGAGACCTGCGTGCTACCCCTGTCCTGCTCCCAGTGCTGAGTGCCCAAGGACGGCCTGGGCGTCCTCACGGCGTCTTCCACCATGTCCATTTTGCAGCATCACCCCGTGCTGCGCTGGCTGGGCATGGAGCATCTCCCTGGAGACCTGCTGGGCTGATCAGTCCTTTTCTATTCTCTGCAAGGACTCAGACCCCCCTGGATTTCCATGAAAACCCACAGCAGGTAATCTGTCACTTGATTTTATTTTTAGGTTAATGACAGATGTGTAAATATATATATGTCTCTTCTTCACAGGTATGCAGAGCCAGGAGCTCACCGGTTGCCAGTGTTCAAAACAAGCCCAGATCTGGCCCGACGCCTTGCCTCGCCAGCCACACCAACAGCACCCTGCTGCACCGCCGCCTGTGCAGCACAGCCCCGCGTCGCTGGAGCCCAGCTGCAGGACTTTGGAGCCCGCTGCTCCGTGGGCACCAGCCCCAGCCCTGCTGGCTCCCCGCAGTCTGCTGACACCCAAATTTGTCCCTAAGCAACAGGGGGACCCTGCCAGCTGGGCGTCCCCCCCAAACCCTCCAGCAGTAAGGATGATGTGTTTCAGGGTTGTGTTTTCTTGCAATGTTAAGAAACCATCCTCACTTCCCTGCCTGCTCCAGGGGAGATGAGTGATGGCTCTAAGGGATGCATTACCCTGGCCAGGCCCCCCAAAACCAGGAAATTGCCTTACGAAAGGATAAGAAAGATGTTGGTGCCTTTGCTTTGCCTGTTTGTATTCACAGCTTTCTTCCCCATCAAAGAATCAGAACACTGCCTTTACCCAGCAAGGAAAGCTGAGATCCTCCCATCACTTCCAAGAGCTGGGGTTTTCAACAAAATCCCCAGGACTGCAGAGTCTGGCAAGCGAGGCGGAGCCCTGGCCAAGCCTGGCCAGAGAAAGGAGCAGGGCACGGTCTGCCCGCGCTGCGCGAGCCCTGGCGCAGAGCAGGTGGGTACCTGGTCTCCAACAGTGCCACGCTGCACTAGGACAGCAGCCAGCAGAGGAGGAAAAAGGAAGAGGAGAGATAATTATTAGTGATTGAAACTGATTGCATGAAAGAAGGACAGATGTTTCTTGTTGTGCTTGTGTGCCTGAGGCTACAGAGCCATGCAAGGGACCGGGGAAAACTCCTTCTCAGCCTGGGAATGCTGGGGCGCTGATCTGCATTCAAATGAGGACTGAAATCTGTACACACTTTCCCTCTGACTCTTGCAAATACACACAGGATCTGGATAAAACACCCATCACCAAATTTCCCCATTCGGGTAGACCATGTCCATGGACGACAAGGTGCTGCAGGGGTCCCCCAGCTTCCCCCGTGCCCCCAGACATGTCACCATCCCAGGACATAGGCACTGGGAGCCGGTGGGACTGGAGATGGTGCAGCCTGTCCTGACAAACAGGCAGGGGTAGAAAGTTTGAGCACAGCGCCGTATAAAGGCTCAGGACCAAAAGCAGGAAAAGCTTCCGGCCATTCTGCTGTTAGAGCAAAGCAGGCCTCCCTGGGAGCAGGGGGATTCACCACTCGTCGGCCAGCCCTGTAGCACCCAGGGTGGGGAATCCCACTGGTGATCCTTTGGAGAGGATGGGTCACCCAGGGGAGAGCCAGCTGAGGCCCCGCCAAGCTGAGGAGTTGCTGCTGAGGGGACTGAAAGCCCCTGTGGTGCGGTGTGTGGGCTGCGATGCATGTTTAATGCTATAAAATATGTAAATAGAGGGCTTGTCTCAGCGATGTGACTGATGGTGGTGATGTGCATTTGGCACCAGTTCAGATGGCTTCAGTGCCAAGGCGGACGGGGCTGGAGAGGCGTTAGGGGAGACGAGGGGGGGGCTTTGCCCCACCACGGGAGGAACTGGCCCTGCTCCAATGGCCCGAGCAGCACCCCTGGGAGCACAACCAGCAGGAAGGAGCATCCCGGGCAGAGGGGCCATCCAGGCTCGGGCTGAACCAGTTTCAATTGAAACAACTGCTCCAGCGCCCTACGGGGGGCTTTAAGGCAGCTCTGGGCCGCAGGTTCGCAGGTCTGGGTCTCACCGCGGGTGGGATGAGAGGGAGGGAGGGAGGAAGGTCAGCGCAGCCGGCGGGGCAGGAGGTGGCGGCTCAGCCCCGGACGCTCCCGGCCCCGGCGGCGGAGAACGGCCCCGGGCGAGCCGGGTGCGCGCCCACCGGCAGGAGCGGGGGGGGGCACCCACCGCGGAGCCCCTTCCCACCGCCGGCTGCAAAGGGCCGGGGGCGAGGGCTGTGCCCCCCGGCTGAGCATCCCCAGCTGAGCCCCCCCCAGGCTGAGCCCCCCCCGGCCGAGCCCCCCCGGCCGAGCCCCGCCGCCCCCCCCGGCCGCGGCGCATCCACGAGCGCCCACTGCCCTCTGCTGGGGACGCCGCCGCCGGCGGGAGCCGCTCGGTTGCCACGGAAACGGGCCCGTTCCGCACCTCCGGAGCTGGGGGGGTCGGGGGGGGCTCGGGGGGAGCCGGGGCGGGGGCGCGGTCCCGACCTGTCCCCCCCCGGCAGCCCCCAGCCTCCCCGTCCCCCCCCCCCCCCGCGGCCGTGGGGCAGGCGGACCCCCAGCACCCAGCGCTCTGCGGGACCCCCTCCGGCCCCAGCCGCATCCCCGGGGCACGAACGAGCCCTGGGGAGGGGGTTGGCCCCCGGGGCTGCGGACCCCCCTGGGTACCCGCGGACCCGGCCCCATCCCCTGGTGCCAGCAGCTCCTGGGCACCCCCCGGTCGCACCTCGCTTGCGCTGCCCCGGCCCAGCCCCGTGCCCAGCGAGGGGCCGGGGGCGCTGACGGCAGCTACCGGGGGGTCGGTGCCACCCCTCCGGCACGGCGACGGCAGCAGGGCCAGGGCTCAGCACCCGCTCCTGCCACGACCCCGGCTTCAGGAGCAAGCACGGAGTGGATGGGCGCAGCCACGAGAGGGGTGGGAGAGCAAGGGGAGCAGCCGGAGAGGGGGAAAGGGGAGATGTCTTGCCCCTGCCAAGTGTTTCTCATCCACCCTCCCCTCCCAGTGCCCACCAGTGCGGTGCCTGGGCTGGACTGGCAGGGGGAGGCAGCAGGGGCAGGTGACCTGAGCCACCAAGCCCTCCCCTCCCCAAACCTCCCGGGGGTGCTGACAGCCACGAGATGGGGGCCCAGCACCCTGCTGCCTGGGACGGCCCCGGTTCTACCCTGCTGTGTCCATTGCTGGCTCCAGTCCCCTCGCCTTCTGTGAAATAAAATCCTGCGTGAAGAGTACCCAAAGTGCAGGAAATGGGCTCCCTGTTTTTGGCCAAATGTCACCCCAGGGGAAGGGGCTACTGGCTCCTGGTACAAGCGTGCTTGGGCACTTGCACGTCTCTTCCCAGCACCCCAGCCCAAGGGTGATCCTCCCGCTACGTGCTTCTCTTACCCTGCGCTGTCTCCTGTGATGTGTGACCTGCAGCGAAGGGGGGAGAGGGAGGAGGGACCCTGTGCCCACATCTGGCCTCCCCCAGCTGCTGCCCCACGGACCCAGAGCAGTGGGGTGGGGAGAGCAGCCCTGCTGCCCTCTGCCATTCGGGGCTGGCACCAGCTGCACCCTGCCCGTGCATCCTCCATGGCGCAGGCACGGGGTCCAGGCAGGGGGAGCCTGGCTGCCTCTGGCAGCTGCTCGGTGCGAGGCAGGCTCAGTGCCCAGCTCCCTCTGGGTCTCGCTGATGGCACGGGGGGGCTGGTGGGCAGCAGCTGGGGGGGCTGGAGAATACGATGGCAGCAAAGGCTTGGATCACCCCCAGGGCATCCCTGGGACATTCACCTCCTCTGCTCTTGGCTCGGAAGCAGGAACTGCGGCTCTGCACGCCAGCAGCACCATGCACACCATATGCAAGGTGCCGGGGAGGTCTTGGTGTAGGTGTCCCACGTGCTGGGCACGGAGGAGAAGTGCTGTGAGCCACACTCGCTCCCCTGTTTCCCCACACTTGTACCCTGTAGGACAGCTGGGCTGGCACTGCCCGCACAGCCCCACACCAGCACCATGGGTCCTGCCCAGGGAAGGCTCAGCCCATCACGCCGCGTCCCCACGCAGGCTGACACCGCAACAAGAGCCCGAGCTGAGCTCTGTGCGTTGCCGGTTTTGCTCCCCCTCCACGCAGTTCTTGCAAATCACAAACCGTTGGCAGAACCACGGAAAGGCTGATGCTGGAAGCAACCTCTGGAGACCTCCAGCTCCAGCCCCTGCTCAGAGCCGTGGTGTGTGAGTGCTTGTGTCACCGAGTGCCCGCCTGTGCGTGCGTGGCTGGCCGTGGCGTGTGCGTCCACGTGAGCACCTCTCCCCCTGCAGCTCTGCCCGGCGTTGCAGCTCCCAGTACGGTGAAGGCAGCCAGAGGAGTTCTGTAATTTGAACGAGCTGCGTCTCCAGACATCAGCGCTGCCTTTGAAAGCACATGAAAGGCAGGCAGCTCGTGAGCAACCAAAGCCTAGCTCGGGGAGACGAACGTCCTTCTGCGCACCCCCAGCCTTTCCCCGCGACGCGTGTGATCTTCCCCGCTCTCCTGGGCACGGGGCTTTGAAAGGCGGCATTGTACCGGCGGCCGGGAGCCGAGGATCAGCGCCGGGAAGGGGCCCGCCGTGTGTCAGGACGCGACGCGTGCCGCGCAGCCCAGACGGGGACGGCAGCCACGCGCCTGCGGGGGCTGGTGTGCGGGCATGGGGGGGACGAGAAGCCCCCGGTCCCCCTGCAGTTGATGAGGGCAGGGCTGTGCCCTCCCCAGGGCAGGACGCGCACACCGCTCTCCCTCCTGAAGCTCCAGCAGATGAGGCGGTACCCGCGGCGCCTACCCAAAGCCACGGCCCCAGCCCCTCAACCCCTGCAAGCTCCCAGACACAACCAGCGCCTGCTCCAACCTTGGCTAAGGCCCTCTGCAGTTTCTCGGGACCACAAATCATACCCTGGACCAGAGGGAAGCTCCTGGAAATGGTTTAATCACAACCGAAACTTTTTTTGCAGGAAGTTTGGGCTTTGGGAAATCGCTGCTCAACCTTTGTCCTGGTGTAACTTGGTGTTCCCGGCTCATCTCAAAAAGCCTCTTGTTCTTTCATCACTTCTCCCCTCACACTGGAGAATAATATTTTCACTCACGCTGAAATTAGATCCTGATGTTTCTGCCAGCAAGGCCTTTCAATAACTTGCTTATGTTCCTGGATGTAATTGCCTGGCAGACTTTCGGCCCCGGTGCTGTCGGGGCGAGGGTGTGCGTGGAAAGAGACCGATCAATCTCCTCGAGCAGCCCCAGACCAGGCCTGTCCCTGCTGCTGGAGCCCAGAGGAACGTCGGGCAGGGGAGCCCGGAGCACCCTCGTGCAACCAGAGGATGAACACGGGGGCCGTGCTCCCAGCCTGGCACCACGGTGATGGGAGAGCTCTGGAGGACACAGGGCACCCGTCAGGAGCTCGGTGCGGAGCCCCAGAGCCTCCCGAGCCCCCTCCCCGTGTTCCCTCCCCAGGGGGCTCCGGCACTGGAAGAGGACAGCAGCGTCCCTGCCTCGGTGGCACGGGGAGCAGGGGGAGAGCCGGGAGCCACCAAGCGCTGGGTGCCAGAGATGGGATTTCACCCACGGGGCTCCCAGCACCCGCTGCCCTCCTGCTGTGCAGCTGCCCGCCAGGTAGGCGTGGGGGTCCCGGTGGTCCCAGCTGCTGAGCACCCCTCCAGGGCACCGCGGCCTTGGGCCAGGGCACCCCGGGGAGCAGGCACGACAGCCCGGCAGGCAGGCAGCGAGGGGCAGGCGGTTCCTGCCAGCCCGGCGGTGCGGCTGGCGAGCCGCAGAGCAGCTTGGCAATGCCCGCTCCGCAGCAGCCCGCGTGGCAAGCTGCTGAGGATGCAGCGAGCCTGGAAGCCGCGGGTGCCCATCTGCCGGCCTGGCAAGCGCCGGGCTGCGGAGGAGCCCAGGCTCCCAGCGCCGGCGCGGTGGAGCTGGAGGCGGGCAGAGCATCCCGCAGGTCGCTGCCAGGAGCTTCAGCAGCTTGGCAGGAGCCGGAGAGCCCCAAACGCTGCCTGAGCCGCTCTTGTATTTCAGGAAACCGATCGAGAGAGGAACCTTTTTTGCCCATCAGGAAAACGCAGTTCTCCAGACTGTAACTGCAGCACATCTTCGAAGCCCATCTCCAGCACGGCCGGTGCAGCTCTGCGCCGTACCGGACTTGCAGCCCCGTGGCTGTGCACCCTCTCAGGGACCATCTCCGCAAGGTCCCAGCTTTCCATCAGCGTCCTGGCTGCACCAGTGGCACTGCGCTCACCTTCCCCAGGCGCAGGTCACCGTGCCGCCACCTCCATGGCCCTGGTTTCACAGGGCCCGCCGATTTCACAGCTGTCACCCACCCAAAGGGTGATCTCCAGGTGTCAGCGCAGAGCTGCTGGGAGAACCAAGCCCCTGCCCATGCTGAGCCCATCAGCACAGCCCACGAAGTGCCCTGGTGCCAAGCCATGGCCCTGCAGAGGGGATGGCATCACTGCTGACCTCCAGCATCTCCCCATGAGCTTTTCCAGCTGTGGAGCTGAATTATTGTTTTGTTTTGTTTTGTTTAAAGCGCAAAAAGTTGTTTATAAACAGTGGGGAAATAATACCTCCCTCCTCGTAGCCTCAGAAGTATCATGGTATTTTTCCTTTGGTTTTTCCAAAACAGCTCATCCTCTGGCACAGGCAGCACATGGGAATCTCAGCTGGATGTTTCAGACAGTTACGAACATCCGAAAAAATGGATGTCAGTGGTCTCTGGCATTAGCCGCAGCAGTTTCTTAAACTGCTGATGGTTTACTAATAAGCATCAGGATGGTAGCAGCTATAAAGCAGATCCTACAAATCTCCTACACCCAATTAACCTGAAGGTGGGGGGCACTCCTCCGGGCACAGAGGTGCCCTCCAGCTCGGGGCTAGCAGGGTGCAGGTTTAACCCCGAGCCGTGCTTAAAGGTGAGGCTGGAGCCCGAGCCAGCTCAGGTTCTGCTGCTCCAGTTCAGAGAAAGCTTTCCGTGATCTCCAGCGAGGTTTGCAGAGCCGGGGCTGGCTGCAGCCCTCCCCTCCCGGGCAGCCAAGGCGCGCTGTGGGCGCTGACCCCGGGTCCCTGCCGCACGCCGCAGAGGGCAGTCTGTCTGTCTGTCTGTCGGTCTTCCTCCTGCCCTGTCCCCTCTGCCGTGCGGCGAGTAATGACAGACAAAGCTGGCGCGGCTGTTAGTCCTTCTTTTGGTTTTGAAAGAACAGACACTGCAAGCTTTTTTTTTTTTTGTATCAGCTCTTGGAAGCTGTTTCTCTTTCCACCTCCAACAGCCTGAATTCCTGTCCATGTTTCTTGTGGTTTCAGCTGGCTGTAAAAATGCCTGCACTGGGGAGGAGAGGCTGTTCGCTCTTCTCGCATGAACCACACTTTCCAACAATGGTCACAAATAATTTGTGCCACGATCAAGCGCCTGCAACTTGGAGATATCTCACCGTGCGGGTGAGCACCGCAGGGGACGAGGCCCCCATGGCTGGCCAGAGGAAGGATCAGGCCCCTCACCCAGCCCCACGCAGGAGCAGCAGGAGTTCTCGAGGGCAGGGCTGTGGTGCAAAGCAGGCTCTGGCAGCCCCAAAAGCCCTCGGGCAGGTGCCCCGAAGGACAGCCTGCCCTCGAGAGGCAGTGCGTGGATGTTGCTGTTAGCATGGGCTGCGGTAGCAGGGGCATTTTCACACTCAGGTGTCCGTTCTGGGTGTCCCAACCAGCCTTTCTGCCATAAAATGTGCAAACCAAGAAGCAGCAGCACTTCTCAGAGCTTGGAGTGGATCCGGAGAGCCTTGGCACCTGGTGGGACTGATGGGAAGGGCAGTAGGGATCTGCCCAAATCCTCATGCTGCCTCAGTTTCCCTCTCATGGGCACCAAAAATCATCCAGCACCAAAGCCTCAAACAAACTGCTTTGTTTCCTAAAAAAACATCCTTATCCTCATGTCAGAATAAGCCTTCCGACCCCTTTCTTTTCCCTGGCTTTTAATATGGCTCCGCAGTCAAAATCAGCCTCAGCTTCACGCAGCCCTCACGGCCAGCACAGACCCTTCCCAGGCTGTGGCACCTGAGGAGGGACGCAGAGGCCCTCCAGAGCCCTGCTCTCACCGGCAGCAGCAGCACGAGGCCATCGCTGCTGCTCGGCGTGCCTGGCCAGGGAGGAGCACGGGCACCGAGGAGCCGAGGAGACTGAAACAAAGCTAAGGGAAAATGCAGCTTTAAGAAAAGCTAACTCACACATGAAAGGGATGGAGCGCACCTTGAAAAATGCAGGAAAACGGCAGGTTGTTTTTTGTTTTTTTTTTTTTCCCACCAAGATTAAAAGAAAGCACCCTGTGAAACAAGGTCAGTGAGCGTGGCACCGCCGCAGCCACGGGAGCTGGCACACCACCACAATGTGCAGGGTCTGGGGGGCTCCGGTCAAACACCGCCGCCCGCAGGGGCTCTGCACTGCCACGCAGCACCGTGGGGCCTGGGGCGCTGACACCGGTACGGACAGACCCGAAACGACCTCGCTGGGTTTGGTTTTACAGCGCCCAGTTGTGCCGGGTCAGCACCCGCCTGGGTGCCAGCGCGCTGCCAGGGCTGGTCCCAGCTGTGTGCGTTGGAGCTGCAGGGGGGTGGCAGCGACCACCACAAGAGCCTTGCTGCCTCTGCCAGAGCTGCCGAACTGTCGTTCTATGTGTTTGTGCCCGAAGAGTGCACTGGGATGCAGTGATGCTTCATCTCGCTCCAGCCCCGAGGAGCAGAGACCCCTCCGGCTTCCAGGAGCTCCACACCAGTGCAGCCTCCGGCCCCTACCCGGGCACCTGGCGCAGGGGAGCAGAGTCCCGCGAACACCCCCGGTGCTGCTGTGATGGGGGGGCAGAGCCAGCTGCTGCCCCGGGGGGGCTCGGGCTGACCACGGCACTCCAGAGCCGCTCCTTGCCTCCGGGTGCCTGGTGGGAGTGGGGCTCGGCTGGGCGGCATCGCCCATGGCAGGGCTGTGGGGATGGGGATGACCGGGGATGGGGACCAGGTGATGCTGGAAGCGGATTTGGTTCAACGCCTTTTCCTCTGGGGATGGCTTCCCCAGGTGTCTCAAGGGGACTCAGGCAATGACGGCACAGGGCCAAAGGTGGAAAACGAAACCACGCTCGTTCTGCAGCGGCCTTCGCTCCACGCTTGCCGGACGCAGCCTTGCAGAGCAGCCCCAGCTGCCAGGAGAGCTGCCAGGAGAGCAGAGCCAGCCTCCCACAGGGCTCCCCCGCTCCCCCCCGCCGTGCTTCAGGTGGCAGGAGGCAACGCCGCTGCCTCGGGTCTGCACGGGGACGCGACACCTCCGAGGCCTTCCCACGGCATCAAGCCCTTGGCATCCCGTGGGCCACCCCTGACCCCCGAGGCCGGGCACCGGGCGGGCGCAGCTGGACATGGCCAGCCCCTTACCCAGCCCTGCACCCCCACGCCCCCTCTGTCCGCTTTCCACCGCCTTCCGTCTGCCTTTCCTTCACCGGGACTAAGAGGGTAAGGCCAGGCCTTTGAAGGATGCTTTAGCTGTAAGGGGAAATAGCAATCCATTTTTAAAACTTTGATACCACTAATTTAATTGGTTTGAAAAAACACAGGGTTTTCCTACCCGATGTTTCATACTTTGTTTTCCCTTTCTCTTCTAAGTGTTTTCTCCTTCTTTTCCCCATCCTGTGCCTTGCCACTGAAACACAGCACGCTGAAGCAGGTAAAAGCAAGACCCCAAAACTCTCCTCTTTATTTCCAATATCTTCAAAACGGAAACATAAAAACCTGAGATTCTCCAGGCTCTTTGACCTCCTCCTGCAACAGGCCCGGCTGCCAGGGGAGCCTTGCTCTGAGCCGCTGCGCTTCCAGGCCATGTCCCCACCTTGGAAAGCAGATGGAGAACCGCGGTACCTGTGAGGCTTCCACCTAGTGCCTGTTTTCCTCTCTCTCTCTCTCGAGTATTGTGTTGCTTTCATCTTTTAGACTCACATGTCTCACTGGAGTTGTCCCATGCGTCACTGTATTTCAGTTCTGCCTCTTAGATATCTTTCCCACATGCCTTCAGCATCCCGGTACGAGCTTACACAACTGCAGATCACTTTGTCTAGGATATTTTACGGGCTTGTTGCTCCTCTCTTGCTAAAATTCCCCCAGGTTGTCTCCTCAGCGCTCAGACAGGCTCTCATATCTCTTGCCATGCTCAATTTGCGGCGGTTACTCTCGGAAAACGTTTCACCTCCCCAGCTCTGCACCCGCCAGCGGGGGACCGTCCCTGCCCTGAGCTGCCACGCACCGGTGGGGTTGTGCTTCCTTCACACCAGGGCACCCTCGCTTCCTCTGCATTTGGCTTATTGTGCCAAATAATCGGCGAACAAGAGCAGGAGCTCAAGGTGCAGGCACTGCCCGGCCTCCTTCCTCCTGCAGGCCTGCACAGGCTGCGAGGCTTCGTGCTTGCACCCCGCAGCTCCCACGCCTGCTGCACGGTTGGTGACACGGCAATAAGCAGCGAAGCCAATTGCAGGTATGTCTGAGCTACAGCTGGTTCCCTACGAAATGTTAACAAAGAAAATCCTGTAGCACAGTGCCAGGAAACCCTTTTCTGTCTTATTTCCGGAATCCTCTAACATCAGTGCATATCTGCAATTCAATTAACTTTCTGGGAGAGGCAAATTAGCATGCCCAGCTCCCCGTGAGCTCAGGAAAGCCAGTTCCTGCTGAGGGGGAAAGCCTTTGGCTGCATTTGTTGAAGGCTCAGAGGAGCTCAGGATAATCACAGAGCTGGGGGAGGACCTCGGATGCCTCGAAGCGCCCCTCGCATCACGCAGCCCTCGGCTGCCCCTGGGACACGGGGTGCAGCCTGGCACTCCCTCCCCAAACCCCTTTGCTACCGAAGGCATCGTGCCCGGGCTCTGCGAATTAGATCAGACGACGTTACGCAGCTGTACGCATGGCCTGTGGGTCGCACGCTCACAGAAGCAGCAGGATGCTGTAATTACACAGCCTAATGAGGGAGCTGGTCTTAAAAGCCACCCAGGGCCCCGGGGCAGAGCGCAGCCTCCTGCTCCCGCTGGGCTGATGTGTGCCGGCACCAGGGCTCTCGTTCAGCAGTGCTTCAGCAGCACCCAGCCTGGCCACCGGTGCCAGCACAAAGCGCAGGAGGGCTGATATCCAGTATTTTCTGACAGATACCAGCTTTTCAGGAAAAAGGTGGAGCCCTTCACTCCCAACGTGTAAAGAACTATTTTCAAACCAAGATGCAGAGATGGTGTTTTCCTTGCAGCCCGTGCTCGTGCCAAAATGCCCCTGCGCCCAGGGATCCCAGCTCCCTGCAGAACATCTCCAGCAGCACAGGAGGGCTGAGCGCCCAGATTCGGGGAGCAGTGCTGAGCAGCGCAGAGGCTCATCGAGCAGCCCCACTGCAGCCTGCAACTGCCCTGCAGCAAGGGCACGCTGAAGGTGCTGCGGGGCAGGGCATGACATGGAAAGAGGGGGCACATTGCAGAGCTCAGCACGCCGCTGCAGGCAACAGATGGTGCAGGCAGCACACGGTGCAGAGTGCTGCACAGAGCTGCAGGCAGTGCCTGATGCAGGCAGTGACGGTGCAGGCACCTGAGGCAGGGTGGCACACGGAGCAGAGCCATGCCAGTGCTGCAGGCAGCACCCGGCGCACAGGGTGACAGACACAGGGCAGTGCGTGGTGCAGGCAGTGCATGTGCTGCAGAGTGGTTTACGGCCAGGACGGTGCCAGCTGAGACATGGTACAGAAGCGTGGTGCCTGGCGCTGCAGGTGCTGCGCGACACAGCTGGAGCACAGGGCTGCAAGCGATGCTCAGGGCACGCAGTGCACAGTAAAGACAGTCCATGGCACCGCAGGCGGTGCACAGAATGAGAGGTACACACTGCAGAGGATGCTGCAGGCGGCGCGTGGTGCTGCAGGCAGCACACAGAGCATGGCATGCACGGCCCTGCAGGTGGTGCAGTCTCCCGTGGGCAGTGCAAGAGGCTGCAGGCAGCACGGGGTGCAGGCCATGTGTGACACTGCGGGCGGTGCACAGCGCAGGCGGTGCACTGCTGCCGAGCGTGCACAGTGCAGGACGCAGGGGGTGCAGGATGCAGGTGGTGCGGAGCACAAGCGCTGCACAGTGCTGCAGGTGGTCCATGTCGCTGCAGGCAGTGCAGGGTGCGAAGGGAGGTGCATGGTGCTGCAAGCAGTGCGCAGTGCTGCAGCAGCGCACAGCACCACGGGCAGCATGCGGTGCACCAGGCGATGCAGAGTGCAGGCGCTGCACGGTGCTGCAGGTGGCACACGGCACCGGCAGCACAGGGCACAAAGCAGCCGGCTGTGAGGTGCTGCTGGTGGTGCAGGGCGCAGCACAGGCAGTGCGCGGGGCTGGCAGCGGGCAGTGCAGAATGCGGGCAGCGAGGGTGCAGAGCAGTGCAGGGCGCTGCCGGCAGTGCACGAGGCAGGCAGTGAACCGCGCCGCAGCCAGGGAGTGCTGGAGGAGGCGCAGGGCACCGTGGGCCCCGTGCAGGGGAGGCAGCACAGGGCGGTGCAGGCAGGGCGGGTGCAGGCAGGAGCACACAGGGGGTGACACAGCAGGCAGCACCCAGGGCAGGCGGTCCACTTTTAAAAGCAGAACTGCTCCCTCTCCATACTGCACAGCCTGATTTCGAAGCACGACGAGTTCATGTCCTGAGCCATTCCCGTACACCATTTGCAAGCAGCGTTGCAGAGGAACACCCCCCCTCTCCTTAACGTAATCTCTGCATCCTAATAAATATAGATGGGCAGGAAATAAGCACGTAGCATTTCTTGCAGAAAACAACGTGGTGCCCTGGGAAACACGAGCCTGGCCCGGGAGCCCCCACGCGCCTGGCCGCCGGCGTGGAGCCGTGTCCCCGCAGAGCCCAGCCGCCTGGCAGTAACCCGAATGAACAACTTGCACAAATTAATTCACTGGAACAATTTTTCCTAAGCAGCTACAAGCAGAGCACACATCCGAGGATCTGTCACAAGCGGTGACAAGGAAAAGGCAGATTTGGGCTAGAAGAGGTCACCAGTTACCGATGCAGCGTGCGGGCAGGCTCAGCGGTGCACTGCTGCCGCACCACTGGTGCTGCAGGAGCGAGGTGCATGCAGGCAGGGCTTCCCAGCGCTGGGAGGGCAGTGCTGGCAGCCCCGCAGGACCGGCCCCTGCTTTTCCATCCTCACCAGTTACGGGATTTACCCACAGCAGGACCCAGCAGTGCTGCAGCAAGGCAGGAAAAGCAGCTGAGATCTGCCAGCCCGGGTGACACGCTCCATGAAAACGGCAAACCATTTTATTTAATTAGAGGGACTACGAGGTAAATGGCTGAGCAGCTATTCCACCCACCAAGGGACTGCAAACCTTAAAGTCAGCTATTAGAGACCAGTTATTGCAACTTCTATCTGTCATAGGTCATGGTCTCACCCCAACACGCTCCACTAAGCCCAAAGACAGCGGCGAGGCTCAATATTTCACAAATCATAGAGTGGTTTGGCTTGGAAGGGACCTTAAAGATCGCCTGGTTCCAACCCCCCTGCCATGGGCAGGGACCAGCAGAAAGGGACCAGCAGAAAGGGACCAGCAGGGCCACCAGATCGGGTGGGATCCACAAAGACGATCCCCCTGGCATGGGAGGTCTTTCTGCAGATAAAAGCAGAAGCTCAGAGCAAGGTGTTTAAACACAATTGCTGCTATCGTGCAAGAATTCCCTCGTTCCACCAGGGTCAGCAATGAAGTGGTGAGCCCCCAGACGTCACTCAGACCATTGCCATAGGGAGATGCCTGGCTCCTGGCCCTGGGCACTGGTGGCTGTTTGTGCTCTGCATCGCCCTGCTCCTACTGCAGCCCCCGCATCGCCGCGCACCAGCCAGCTGCTCGCCAGCGAGAGGGGTGCCTCACGGTGCAGATCCTTCAGCTTGCTGTGTCGTGTGAAGAGCTGCTTGACCTTGAGTCAGAAGGATGCTTTTCAGCCCCTGGAAGACTTTTGTAGATCTCTTCCAACCCTTTTTTGTGCTCCTGCAGGCTTCGTCAGAGGCTGACAGCAGAGCTGCTGCGGTGTTCCCGTAATAGCTTTTCCGATGCGGCGTGAAGGATCTAGGTCACTCCTGACTTCTTGCTACTCCCCTTTCATACAGCCAACGTCACGTGGATGCACAGAATGAGTCTCAAGCCGCTCTGAATGATGCTTTGTGAGACAGGATCTCCTGCTCTGAGGAGCATGCGCTCCTGGCTCCCAGGTGTGGTCCTGCGGATGCCTCTTCAAACACAGCGCCGGGGCTGTGACTGTTTAAACCAACAAACCTGATCGTTTGGTAGCAGTGACCTGTCCTGCTTGGTTCTAGTGTCATCTGCAGACATTACCATAGATTTCGTGGTTGACATCCATGTCTTTAACAAAATGGGTGCATTGCTCTTTGCTTAGTTTCCAGTCCAGCAGGAACAGCATCACCCTTCATCTCCAGGAGCTGGTGATGGTGAGGAGACCTGTCACGAAGCCAGAGACAGCTAACACCGCCTGTTACCCCTCGCTTACACTGCCAGTTCGAAGCATTTACTGATTTTCTTGGTGGGACTGTTTCACATTGACCTGTACCCTGCCAATCTGCGTGGTGCTGCCAAGGATCCTGCTGAAAACTGCACGAGCCTGGCCTGGACCAGCACGGATGCTTTGACCAGCCCCAGTCTCTCACAGCAAAGACCAGGGGTTTGTCTAGCAAGGCTGACTTTCTATGCCAAAAGCCATTAATTACAGTGTTTAGCCAACACTTAGCCATAGAAACTCAAATTATTCTTCCCACTGTTTGATCTGGGTTCGTGGCTTTCCTTTCTCAAACCATCACGACGATTTTGTAATCCCCCAGTCCCTTGGGATTCTCCAAGTTTTCGAGACTTGCTAAATCTCGCCATTCATGACTCAGCCAGCTTCCCAGCCAATTCCCCTGAGAGCCCCGGGCTGAGGCTTTCCAGCACGTCGATTCGAAAACGCTCAGTGTTAGCAGACACCGCGCCCGCGCCCCGCTCAGTGCAAAGTGACAGCGCCTCCAAGGACACCCAGCGGGGCTGGGGCAGGACGTGGATGAACGCTGCCAGATTTGCAAAGAAAAGCTTCCCAAAAAAGCGCGCAAAACCTTCAGCCACCGTGGAGCCTACGTTCTGCTTTGTTGGTCCCGTGTTCTTTAAATGAATGTAAAACAACGAACAAACTCCTGTATTCTGAAGGGAATGCTCTGTTGTGCGGAGAGCAGGAAGGCACCCACACGAGTGCCGTGCTGGGAACAGGACGGGGCTGCTGGCTACCGGCTGTCGGCCGCCACCACTCCCTGGCCGGAGCTAAAGGCACGGGGAGGCGACCCCAGCCAGCGCTGCTGGGGCTTGTGGCTTTGAAGGAGCTGCAAGCTACTGGCTGAGTGCCGGGGGAGGAAAAACCTGGTCAGAAAAACTGAACGGAGATGGGGGCTTCCTGGAGGGACTTTCCTGAGATACTCAGAGCGAGCACAACGCTGGGAGCAGAGCAACAGCAAGAATCCTGTCCCGTCCCACGGGAAACGTGGGGGAAATAAATAAAAAATAAATAAATAAAAAACAGTAAATTGATGATCTCAAATTGACAGGTACGTGTAAAATAGCAGTAATGGCAAACAAACACAAAAAATATGGAGTCATAGCATCATAGAACCGTTTCAGTAGGAAAAGGTGCATAATATCATCGAGTCCAACCACCACCTAAGACTACTGAGTCCAGCACGAAGCCACGTCCCTAAGCACCACATCCACGCTTCTCTTAAACACCTCCAGGGATGGCAACTCTGCCACTGCCCTGAGCAGCCTGTTCCAACGCCTACCCACCCTCTCCATGAAGAAATTCTCCCCGACATGTAATCTAAACGTCCTCTCCGGGTTAAATGAATGCAAGATGGCCCTAAATTTAAGACATGACATAAATATGAAGAGCAGTTAAAGAAAAGATGAATTAAATTGAATCAACAACCTGAACTGTTTCCTCATTCCCATAGGTAGTTACGATTCTGAAAAGAAAAATCTTTTGCTTGAAATTTTCCACGACAACTTGAAAAGCAAAGCAAGCATTGTTTGGGGGAAAATGGCAGAAAGGAAAAAATGGGAGAAAATGTGACATGAGGATTAAAAATTAAAAGTTTCCCTAGTAATTGGCTACCTCAAACAATGGTTTTCAGAACTGGGTGGGGGAGCTTAATTATTCTTTCAGTGCGTGAGGCCACCCCGCAGCTGGGTGCGTCCCGGGGCAGAGCATTGATCTCCCACATTGATCTCCCGGGGGGGACCAAAGACGATTCTCGAGTCCTGGTGGGAGGGTGAGGGGTTGGCTCGGGCTAAGACGTGCAGCAATTTGTGAAGGGTGCAAACAGGGTATTAAGTGGAGTGTTTGTGGCTGGTGGGATTAAAGAGCGACAGTAGGAAGCGTTTAAAATAAGGGTGGAACAAGGGAATTCAAACCCATATGAGTCTCTTAATAGATGCAGAATTTATTAACAGAGGCAATAAATCAGGTGTTCAATAACTTTCAAAGTTCTGCTTATGCAGAAACTGGATCTTTTTTTCTTGTAATATGTAAGGCTGGTGAGGTACTTGCAAGCCTGCTATTAGCTGAGAGGTTTAAACAACATCTACTCAAAACAGACTTATTTTTACACTTAGTCCTCGAGACCCCAAAGAGAGCAACCCCCAAAGAGGTGAGGGAGGTACACAGAGGGCTTTCGAACTACTGCTGAGATCAGAAGGGTGCTGGTGCGGAGCCACTGCAGGAGCAGGAAATCAAATAATTATGGGCTAGCTAGTTTGATATCATGGTAACGACAGGTACAAACCAGGCAAGCCCCAAGCACGGGGTGCAAGGCGTGGGCACTGCACCCGCGAGGACCGGGTGAGAAGAGGAGGTGTGAGCCCCGAGCGTGGCGCGGTGACACGGACCTGGGCACCCAGGCTCAGTGTCCGCCTTTTTTAAAGGCTGTGGGCAAGGAAGGATAGCAGCCATCAGAAATGGGAGAAAGAGAAATGTGCCATAATGAGGAAATTCACTGTTTTGCCTCAGAAGGAGATCGAACGGGGCGGGTTTGCAGCGTGCAGCCTTCCTGTAAAGGTCAGTCTGTAATCTGGCAGGGAGAGGCAGAGCTGCCCGCAGACGCCTGGACAGGACGCCGGGCAATTTCACACCACCAGAAGAGTCTCCTTGTGATCGCAAAGATGATTCTTTGTCCCGTGATGCCTTCAGAGCAAACCCGGACCCTTTTGGGAAAACATAACCCCAGTGAAATTCAATGGCTGCTCTCAGTATGAGCCTGCCTTGGGAAGGGGGACGCGCAGGAGGTGCCGCAGGGTGACCTGCTGCTTGCGGCTCTGTCAATAACCTCCCCTCCTGCCCGTCCGAGGCCTGGGGGATCTCCTCCCCTCCCGGAGGGAGCTGTCAGGTCGAGCAATGAATCAGGAGAGCCAGGATGGCGCTGCACGTGTTTCCTTACATTTCCTTCCCTGTGCCCTGTATGCAACTTTTTATTAAATATCAGATTCCAGAAAATAAGGTCATGAGCCACGAGACACCAAGATTTATTTATTTTTTCTAGCAGAATATGGTCTATATTTTTATCATCCATGCCAGACTCAAGGTTGGCAGAGTGGAACCAGCCTGGTAGGAAAGTTGGTCCCAGAGAGCTGAGAGGAACTAACGAGGGAGGAAGAGAGGGGAAAAGCGCAGACAGCAGATGTATTTCTTCTTCTTTATTGCGCTGTATTAACATACAGCCTCTCTTTCAGAAGCTGCTGCCACCAGCGAGTCCAGCACCACAGGCACGAGGACACCAGCGCCCATCCGCAGTTGGTGGTGGTGCTGGCAGCCTCCCGGAGCTGGCCCAAAGCACACTGCGAATGTCCTGGAGCTTTTTTGGCAACACTTCATAATAAATGGCAAACCATTTCTGCAGCTCATTTCCACTGTAATATTAATCAAACTGAATTCCTGTGGTGCTCATATGGATGTCATATGTAAATCCTTCAGAACTCTGCTGCTGCTAACTCCAAATTAAAGTCAATGGGGAAATTTCTCTCCTGTCTCCATCTTGCAGCCCTTAGCTCTTGCGCATTTATTCCATTCATGAAATCCCGATTATTGTAGAAATGAGGAAATACCAGAGCTGATGAAACCCGTGAGGAGCACTAACACTTCTGATTTCATACGGAAGGCGCTCAGATGCCATGTTGACAGGGAGCACCATGAAGCCCGATACGGAAGGGAACAGCTCCCTGTGCTGTACTGCCCTAACACAGTACTGTGTATTGGTTAAAACAAAAACACTCACCAGCATTTCCAAGTGCCCATTCCCTCAGTGCGAAAATTTTAGGAACAGGCTTTTCAGTCCACTGCTCATCTGCAGCAGCGGTGGGCACCACACTTCAGAAAAGAGCATAGAAACTTCCCAACAGCAGTTCTGGAACAACTCCCTCTAGAAGAGTTTTCTCCCCCGACCTTAGAAATCCTGCCCTGTTTGGAGAAGTGTATATCCTTATTTGCCATTCTTTTCTGGGGGGAGAAGCAGGCAAATACAGGTTGTATTTTGTTATGGGAATAGTAACCCCCCCGCCCCCCTTTTTTTATTTTTTCTCTGAGAAGGGGATAGAAGAGCTGTGAATTAGTTGCTGGACCCCAGGAGTTAGCTACCTGCCAGCCAGAAGCTCTTTTGGCCTTGGGCAGGATCCCAAACCTTGCAGGGGCTGGGCCGAGCCAGCATCTGAGGCAGGACAGCATTAGCGCCTCCGTTGGGTTGTGTCTTGCCTCCAGCAGATGGAGGTCAGCCAGCCGGTTCTGCCTGCAGCCTTCACAGCGCAGGGAATGGCATTAGCTGCCCCAAAGGAAAAGAGAAGAGCACAACGAGTGGGCCAAGACGGTTCACACCTTCCTGCAAGGGTGCCCCCAGGGGCAGCGGTGTGACGACTCCCCCTCACTTTGCACCACCAGAGCCCCTGGCTTTTTACTGCGTTCCTCTCTGCTCAGCATCAGCGTGACTTCCAGGCCAGGATAAAGAGCATCGCAGATTTGACAGCACGCAGTAAATGGCTTCATCCTCCCTTCATTGCGTGTGACAAAGCTACTAGCAGGAAGCCTTTGGTGCTGCCAGGACTAGTGCATGCGTGAGGAGCAGGTTGCTGACACTGCACCGGGGCAGGGTGGAGGCCGTGCTGCCTGGCAGAAGGTTTGGCCAAATCCTTTGGCTGAAAATGCACGCTGACAACCGCACATTCCCAGGGGCACTCACATCCCTGCCGCCAAGGTAGCTGCAACCTGCTTCCCTTCCCATCCCATCCCATCCCATCCCATCCCATCCCATCCCATCCCTTCCCATCCCATCCCATCCCATCCCATCCCATCCCACCCCATCCCATCCCACCCCACCCCAGTAGGCTGCAGAGCACTTGCTGCGGCTCAGGCGATGACGAACCTGCCCTCCGCCTTAGTCTCACTCTCTCCTAGTGTGCTGGCTCCAGCTGAGTCTCAGCTGTTTCAAGTGAACTGGCCTGAAGCTGTGGGACACGATGCCTGACAGACAGGGGTGGGTAATTCTAGTCTCAGGCACAAGAGAGCTCTCCCCGAGGACAGTGTCTCTGCACCGGGCAGAGCTCCCTCAGGCACGACCTTTCCAAACACAGCCAGGCCCCGTCTGTACCAACGATGCTTCCTTCTGATCTTTTGCTTTGGTTTTGAGCTAAAATACATGAGTTTCCATGTAATCCCACAGCAGAAGAGAACAGTCAAGGGAGAGACTCAGATGTTTGTCATGTCACTACGTGCACTTTGGAAAGCATTCAGGTGCTTTTTTTCCTGAGAAGGCTTGTCACATACGTCCATGAGTCACTCCAAAGTGATGTCTCCATATTCTCAGTGAAATATCTGTATCGTGAGAAGTCACAACTACCCAGCAGCAGTCCTTTAGATCCACTGACCACTGACTCGAGCAGCTCTGAAGATAACTGGATCTCCAGAATGCAATATACGTGTTGCTATTTTTCAGGCTAGCCAGCACACAGAGAGAGGACACAATCTCTTGCTCTGTAACTAGCTGCAGCGTGAGCTAGTTGATAATTAAGATGAATGGCTTTGTTCAGTTGCAGTATCTTGCGGTGGAAGCAGGGTCCTCAGCACGGCCAATCCAGCAGCCAGACCATTTGTGCAGAACAAGGGGGAAATGGCACCCTCAGCTGGGAACCTGGCTCCGGGACCACCGCGTGCTGCTGCCTTCTGGCTGCACCGGGCCTTGTGCTGCCTGCCCACCCTGTGGGGCACGGAGACCCGGGGAAAGGGCAGAGGCAGGGGTGAGCAGATGGGGGGCTCTGCTGTGGGTAGAGGTGGCTGTGGCTGTGTTGGTGCACAGGAGGAAGGGGGACGAAGGTGGCCCTTAGAGTAGCCATGTGTCAGATTGGGTGTTCTCTAGCTAAGGGACGCTAGGGGATGTTTTGGGGTACTGTGTGTAGGCTCTGGTTGCACTGCAGGGCAGGACAGGTCCACCTCTGGTCGGGGTTGGCTTGCACGAGGGTCGGTCCGCAAGCCACAAAGGGTGCCGTGAAGGTACTGAGTACGTTGCGTACTGTATTCTGTGCTCTCTGTACTGAGTACAGCGGGGGCGTGGGGTGCCCCTCTGGCTGGGGGCCACGGCAGGGAGGTTTGGGGCGCTGGGATCCCTCTGTGGTGTCCCCACCTGGAAGGTGGCTGCAGGGCCGCACGCAGGGCGAGGGCCTGGTCGGGGCAGGAGGCCTGGGGGCATCTGGGGGCCCAGGGAGGAAGTTTGGGGGTGTCCGGGGGAACAAGATGCCCCTTATCCAAGGGCACCGCTGGCCAAGGGCGAGGTATGTGTGGGACACCTCTCTCAAGCCCCGCCACGAAGCAGCTGCAGGCTGGCCGACAGCGTGGCTCCAGCTGGCGAAGGAGAGCGCGGTGTCCCCGGGGTCACCTCTCCCGCTCGTCCCACGGCCGGGTTAGGACGCGAGGCCCCCGCGGGGACCCCGCAGTCCCCCACACACGCGGCGTGTCCGCGGAGCGACCCGCGGCTGTCCGCCGGGGGTCAGGCCCCGGGCCCGGCCGCCACCTGCGCGCAGCGGGCCTGGGGCACGGGGGCGGGCAGGGGAGGCTGTGCGGGGCCGGGGGCTGCCGGGGGGCGCCTCCCCGTGCGGGCCGGGCCGGGCCGGGGCGGGCCCCCCGCGGCCCCGCAGCCCCGCGCGGCGCTGTCCCGGCGGCAGGGGGCGGCGCTGGGCCGGGCCGGGCCGGCGGCCGCCGCGCTCCCTCCCCCGCTCCCCGCCTTCACTGCGCATCGGAAACATGGCGGCGGCGAGGGACTGAGCAGCAGCGCTCGGCGGCCGCGCAGGTGAGGGGGGGGGGGGGGCGGCGGGGGGCCGGCACGGCTCGGCCCGGCCCGGCCCGGCACGGCACGGCCCGGCCGGGAGGCGCGGCGCTGGGCACGGCCCGGCCGGCACCGCCCGCGGGGCTCCGGGCACGGCGCTGCCCGCGCGGGGTGGGCGAAGGCACCGCGGCCCCCCCGCCGCCGCCGCCGCCCGCGGTGGCAGCCCGGCAGGCCCGGCCCGGCCCGGCCCGGCCCGGCGCGGAGCATCGCGGAGCGGAGCCCGGCTGTCAGCGCGGCCCGGCCGCCGCCTGGCCCGCACCGCGCCCGGCCTGGCAGCGCTCCGGCCCGGCCTGCCCCGGGCTGCCCTGCCCTGCCCTGCCCGGCCCGGCCCTGCCCGCCCGGTCCCGCCGACACCTGTTGGTGCCCGCCGGGGCCCCGGCCCCGCTCCCGGCCCCGCTGCCGGCCCCGCTCCGCTCCTGCCCCGGGCCGCGGGGGCCGGGGGCTGCGGTGCCCTTGGAAGGCCCGGGGGGCTCCGCGCCGGGGCCGGCTGCCCGCGGAGCAGCCCCAGGAGCTCGGGGCTTTGTTGCGCCCTGGGCTGGCTCTGGGCAGGGCTGGACGAGGGGGTCCCGTAAGCGCAGGGTGGGATTCGGGTCCCGAGCTCTTCCCGCAGCGCTTTGCGATGCCTTGCGTCGTCCCCCAGAGGCCCGGGAGTGCTTTCAGCAGGCTGCCCGAGCCCCTCGCCTTCCCTGGTGCTGTGCGCTGCCTGTTGCCACCCTGTGTACGAAAAGGGAGCAGGGACACGGGAGCGTGCTGCCGGAGGTGCCGCAGGCTCCCGCTGCCAGCCCGCGGTGCCGCCTGCCCCTGGCCGCGAGCCCTGGAGGACAGCAGGGAGCCCGTGGTGCGGAGAGGGACGAGGACAGAGCTGGGAGCAGGAGCGGGCATCGCTCACAAACCTGCCCCTGGGACGCTGCTGCCGAGGGGCGAAGGGCAGTCCCAGGGGCTGGCCAGAGATACCGCGCAGTTACTGTCCCCGGGGGAACATCTCCTTCTCCTCCGTAGCCCCTCCGAACCGAGGGTTTGAGCGGAGCTGGGAGTCGAGCAAAATTGAGCTTTTCACGCATATTAAGGTGTTTAAAAATAAACACAGCGTCAGGCTGGCTGCTGCCGCACGTTGTTCAGGTTCAGTGCACGCGCTCTTTGAAGCTCCTGTGTGAAACCGTGGCAGCAGTTTGGAGTCTCGGTGACTGAAGGTAGAGATGATAAATCCAAGTCCGTGGCCTGTGTTTTGGATGTGCTCAGTAACATTGGCTTTGGCCTTGGCCGTTTCAGGTTCAGCAGCTCTATACTAAACTTAATTATCTCCGTGGATAAAATAGGAACGTGGAGACCCAGCTCCAGGGTACCCAGCTTTGATTTTTGGCTCCATTTCTGTTTACTGTTGTTGTTTATAGTAAACACTGTGCGCTGAGTGGCTGAGAACAGCCATGTGGCAGCCCCTCTCCAGCAGCCAGTAATATTGGGGAAGACGCTCTCCCGGATCACTTCGATTGCCGGAGTAACGGCGCGCGGCTGGCTGTGCCGAGCCGCTGGCAGGGGGACAGCTGCCTCCTCTCCTCCTCTCCGCCGGCCTCTTCCCTTTCAGATGTTGCCCTCGGGCTTTAGCTGGCCAGGGTGAGGTGTCCCAGCACACTTTCTGGAGGTATTTGGCGTACAGGGTGGTAGTTTCGTAGCTCCCTTGCGCTTCAGAGCTGTCACCGGCAGCGGCTGGTGACTCGGCGCTGCTGTAGGGAGCGGAGCCCAGCTCGGGGCAGGCGGCGCTGGGGACGAGCTGCTGCGAGGGGTCTGCGCTGCGTGGTCGGGTAGTTCAGGGTCTGCCCAGTAGATGGTATGAAAATGCAGACAGAAGCAGGCGGAGACTTTTACAGCGGGCGAGATGGAAATACACACGGCTGTGCTATTTCAAACCTTTATTTTAGTAATGGTTGAAGTGTGATTTTGTTTTAGAGACAGACGTTGACCCAAGGTGCTCCTGTTTTAGCATTCGCATCTTAGGAAATGACGAATCTGTGTCTTGATAATCCGCTTTTTAGTCAAACATTTGGTATTAAATAGATCAGGTGATTAGCTAATTAAAAGAAAGTAAATGTAGAATCTAGAGCAGGCACGTGAGTGGCATCCCTGCAAGTTTTGAGCCTCAGTTCAGGTCAGTCCGTCTCCTCTACCTTGTTTTTCCTGCGTATAAAATTTTAGCAATATTTAACTCTGAGTCACTTGCCTGGAAACTTGATGAATTTTGCAGCACATTTGGTGTCTTTAAATGAAAGATGATGTTAGGGTATAAAATGCTGATATTATTCATCAACTGGCTGTATTTCAAAGTAGGGTGTCAGTGCTCCAGGGGTTGTGTCCTTGCCTTATATTTAATTTAAAGGAATCCATAACGCTTTGTGTCATAGCCTCGGGCACGGTGTGCCCAGAGAGGACCTCAGGGGATCACGTAGTTGTTTCCCAGCCCAGAGTAAGATCAGGTACACATCTAAAACCCCTCCGGATTAACGTTTCTTCCTTTAAGGCTTCTCCTGCTGGCCGTTGCACATCCTGTACAGGTGCAACACTCAAGCATCCTTGCCATTAGAGAGGTTTTGATGCTGTTTAAGATAAATCTCCGTATTGTACTTTAAGCCTGTTCCTGCTTTTATGATCAGCAGGGCACATGGAGAACGCTGTACTCCCAGCATCTCTGCAGCTATATTCAAAGTATTCAGAGACTTTGCTCTCTCTTCCTAAGCTGATTGAGCTCCCTTTCTGTTCTCTTTCCATATGGGCTTGTTTTCAGCTCTGCTGATCTCTGCCCTTCTCTGCACTCCGCTGTCGATCCGTGCTTTTCTTACAATGCCGTGGTCAGGCTGGGCTTAGCAGGACTGTATTAGCTGAGCTTCTGTGGAGCAGTAATAATGAGTGGGCCCAAACGATCGCGTTTCAGGTGTGTCCAAGTACCATTACATGCAGAAGGAAGGCAGATCAGACGTTTGCATATTTGCACGTTGAATTGTGGCAAAAGACTTGGCTTGCTCTGCAAGCTCCTATTTGCAAAATCTGGAGTAGCGTGCTAGCAGCGTGGGCTCAGTGCTGGTGTGAGTTAAAACTTGGCGTGTTTGGTTCCCTTAGAGCCATTATGCTTGCATCTAGCCCCCTATCTCTCTTTTTTCTTGACTGAAACTGAAATTCAGTTTGCAGTGGGACAAACGGATTTTGAGTCGTTGAGTTGCCCATTTCTGTTTAAAAGCTTTCCCCATAAGATGACCAGGAGAGGTCCGTGGGATATGAAGCAAGACGCGCTGAGGACAGAGCAGTAGCTGCAGCTCCCACCTTCTTTTGCAAGGTTGTTAATCTCCTACGGAAGTCAGAAACATCTCAAGGTAAAAAACATCCCCACAAGAAGTCTCTGGGTGCAATGAGGCTGTAACTCCGAACAACCTCCTTCGCCCCTGCCGTACACCCCGGTGCAGCGTGTGCACCCCAAGCCGTGGGACGTGAGCAATGTTTTATCCCAAAGATGGCAGGACCTAGTTCTAAAGGCAAGGCGTTGTGTGTTTTTTAATGCTTTCCAAGCTTAAAAAATATCTCACTGTGAAGACTTCCCTAAATTCTTGCTCAGTGTTTGAAGTGATAATGCAAATGTGAAAGTAGCGGGAAGCACGTGAGGTCCTCTGTCTCTTTATCACCAGTTTTTGCTTGGCTTGTTCGGGATCAAAGGAGACTCGTTCGTGTCTAGTGGCCTGAGCTGGCAGCGTCAAGCCGCTGAAGTGTCACCAAGCTGAAGGAGAGTTCAGAGCAGAGGCATCGCTGCTGCCTGGCTTGTGCTGAAAACTTTAATTCCCAGCGATCTCTCTGCCTTAAATTACTGTAAAAGAACAGCATAGTGCTGAGCTTTTTTACAAAGGTTTCCGACAGGTGACCTCTGGCAGATTTAGGTGCCATGATATATGGCACCGCAGCCAGCAGGGTTCCTTCAGACACCTACCAAATGTTCCTGTGGCTGTAACAGGGATTTGAGCAGAATTTGTGCCTCAGCCCTCCTTTTGCATAGTCTTGCGGTTTAATGCAGACTCATCCTGAGCAAAAGTTCAAGAATTTGGCCGTGAATGGAAGGAAAAGATGACCATCCTGTTCTGCTGCCTCTGCTGTTTGCATGGCAGCCTCATCCCGGAGGCCACGTGGGTGGGTGATGTCCTGCAGTGCCGCACATGAGCCCACCGGATCCTTTCTTCCTGAGATCTGACTTCATCGGGACTGGGAAGTTGTCCTTGCGGCTCCCGTGTCTGGCTGGAATCTGCTCGGTGGTGCTGAGGAGCCTGGAGCTGAGTCAAAATGGCCATTGCCCGCGCGAGGGAGCTGGCGTGAGAGTTCAGCACAGGGCTCGTTGTTTGCCCTGGCACTGTGCTTGTGCCTCTGAAATATGTACACCGTGCTCCATTTCTCGCTCAGAAGTTTTTTTTTTTGTGTGTGTGTTGTAAATCAAGCGGTATTAGAGCCAGCCAGAAGCCCACCTCCTCCTGGAGATGCCTCCCCCAGCTGGTGTGCTCCCAGTTACCCAGCTGCAGCTGTGTGCTGCAGGCTGACACAACGCGAACAGCCCAGAAACCTCCCCGCGGCTTGGTTTTGTTTTTAACAACGGAAACCGTAGGAGTAGATGCCAGTGGAAATTTGGGAAATGCCGCTTTTGCCCATTGAGAAAAAGACAGCTTCTCCCCTCCCTCGGCCCTCGTCGAGGGAGCGAGGTTGGTCCAGGCGTTGCGGGAGCGTTGTGCAGTTTGGTCGGGCAGGCTGAGGGCGGACGTGGAGCAACGCCTCCGGCTTCCCCCCGTGTGCCGCTGACGTTTGGCTCTGGGGAAAGGCCCTGCTACGAAGAACAGCTGCTTTCCAGCAAGGACTGCGTCCCCGCAGGAGCTGCAGCAGGAGGCTTGTGCTGTTCATCTCCGTGCCGCGTCCGTGGGGTGCTGCACAGGTCCGAACGCTGGCGTCACTCCAGCCCGCCACCGCTGGGCACGGTGTAAGCGGCGCCGTTTCGGATGCGGCTCGTGGCCGCCTCGTGCGCTGCCTGCGTGAGGGAGTCGCGCGGTGCCTCTGCAAGTGCAAGCTGGGCGCCGGCTTTTGTCCTTCCTGACCTCTCCGTGCGCAACAGCCACACCTCATCCCCTCTTTCTGGGCCTCTCCTTTCCTCCCCTGCTCCAAATAAGCCTCTGCCTCCTCCCCCAGCGCTAACCCCTGCGTTCAAGGCAGCGGGACGCGCGTCCAGCTGCGTCTCCGCAGGCGGGGGCCGCGTGTTCCCCGGCCGCTACCTCCCGGCCGCTGGCAGCCGCGGCGGCGCAGGGCCTCCCGGGCTGCCTGCCAGCACCGGCCCTGCCCACGGCCCCGCAGCCCGAGGGAGAGGCCGAGGGGAGGCCGAGGGGAGGCCAGCGAGCGGCCTACACGGGCGGCTCGGCCGGGAGGCACGCGCGCAGCAGGGCACAGGGACGCATGGGGCTGCTCCCAGGCCGGAGGCCGGGCTCCGCTGCGGCTCCCGGTGCTGTGCAGCGGGCGCTGTGCAGCCAGGGCTCTGCCGACCCTCCCTCGAGCAGCCCGCCCGCCCTCCGGCCTTGCCCGCGCTGTGCATGGGAGGCGGGAGGAGGCCCTGCCTGGCACCGAGGAGCGCTACCCACGGGGAGGCACAGCGAGCAGGCAGAAGAGCTGCTGAACTCTGATGTGGACGGAGGAGGAAGTTGCACCAATTCCACTTTCTAAAAATAAGTCGAGTTCATGTTCCCGCAGCCCGGAGGCTGCCGCTCTTTACATGCTGAGTTGTGTTTTTTTTGTCTCGTTGTGGCAAATTTTAAAAAAAGACGTTACAGTCCATCAAAATGCGGCACTGCTTGTGCGATCAAATGTACGCGCTTCTAACAGTCCTGGTTATTCCAGCGTTTCTAGGAGTGACCTTGAAGGATTACCCACACGGAGTGTTTCCTAGAGGTTTCTCTAAGCTGTTCTTAAAGATTTTCAATAGCGGTGATTCAGACTTGCTTCAGCAAGCCACTCCAGTGCCCGACTATTCAATGATTAAGAAGCCTTGCTTGGTATCAGACCGCCGAGGCTGTGTTTTAACCTCTTTGTTTTGACATTTCACCTTCTCCCTGCCAGGCTGCCAAAGGGAAGAAAGATTCTCTAAATTCAAAAGCAATCGTATGTCTAGGGTTTGGTCCTTTCTGCCTTCTGCATCAGTGTTCGAGTGCCTGCTGGCTCTGTGTGCTGCTCTGTGTTTAACCACACGTGTGTGACACTCGGGGAGCCCTGGTCCTGACTCCCGTGCTGTGTTGGCCATGGCTTGCAGACCGTCATCGGTGCCGGCGTCAGTGGGAAAGCAGTGCTTGAGGTGAAAAACGTTTTATTGAAATTGTGCATCATGAATTCCCCAGCTGTCTCTTATTTCTATAGAAAAATGCACATCTCGAACACCGTATAGTTTTTTGTTAGTAATACATTTCATAAAAATCAACAGCATGGCATTAAAAGTTGCATTACTTCAAGACATGATAGAGAGATGCTGCTGATAAAACTGTTGCTGAGAAGGAAAGAGCAGAACATTGTTATCTGTCACAGGCAGGGCTGGCTTTTGTCTCCTTTGCCTGTGGTAGAGCATTTTATGAAATACGCATTTGCTATAGAAGTTCATGATCTGCAGCTAATTTCCTATTGCTTCCCGTGCTAAGATGGGTGTTTGCAATATCTTCAAGGCATTATCATAACTTTTTCATTTCATTTGTTGATAAAATCGTTATGATGCATTTCAGGGAGAGGTCTACGATTGCAATAGGCTGTGATTTATTCAGAAAGGGAGGAAAAGGGGTGAGGCACCCAGGATGAGGATTTCTGCCTTGCAAATCTTGGCTGGGCTGGGCTGGGCTCCCAGGTCCCTTCCAGCTCGGAATATTCTGTGGTTCTGTAAGACTTCTGCAACTCAGTTATCCTGCTTCCTTGCCATGTGTTTTCTGCCATCAGTTATCTCTGGGGCTTGTGTGTTTACCCAGGTTCTGTTTTTGTGCTGGGAACGTGTGGCTACTCCTGCAGTCCTGTAAGGAGAGGCCACAAACACGTGCAACTCCTTTACGGTGCCCTCGCCCTCCAATCTGCCAGCTCCTGGAAAGAGCCAGCGCTGTAGTATTCAGTCTCGTGTATTAAAACTCCAATTTACTTTCCATTTTGCAGAATTCCTTGGGGAAACTGTTCACTGTTGCATGGACCTAGAGCGAGTTTGCTGCTGCCTGATCAGCAATGCCTGTTCGTGCATGCGTACGCTCGCTCTGCAGGTCCGGGGCCGCGGTGAGAGCTCGGTGCCGGTGGCCTTTCCGTGGCAGGGGCGGCTGCCTGCTCTGTGCCGGCAGCCGGCCCTGAACTGCCCGGCACTGCCGTAGAGCAGCTGATGCAGCACGTGCTCTCTGCCACCAAACGTTAGGGTCGTTGTTAATTTAGTTTTAGTGGTTCTTACCAGTTCGGAAACAGCACAATGCTTGGCTCCTACCTTGTTCCCTAGAGGACAAAGTTCACAGTGTCCGTCAGGTTCTTGGTGCCCTGCTCTGTGTTTCCGTCCTTGTGCGCAGGTAACTCGGCATTCTGTCCTCTAGCAGGGTGCCTTCTGTAGGTTACGTCGCGTGCAGTTGACGTGGCACAACCCAGAAGATGTTGGTGACTGATGGCCGGTAGGTGCCAGCTCCAGCCGGGTGGGTCCCACCTCGCTGCCCGCCTGCAGCCCGTCTCCCTCTCCGAAGGGCAGTGAGCCGCGGCAGGTGAGCGGTTCTGCTGCCTTGTCGCACGGCCCCGGAGGTGAGCGCCACGCCGTCAGGTCAGCGGTCCCTGGCAGGGTTTTGGGCTGACTGCGCGGTGCCGCGTGTCCCCAGCACGGCAGGAGCCTGGCGGCCGATGCCGGGGTCGCGGCTCGGCGGTGCGGCAGGGACGGGCTCTGCTCTGGCATCGCCCAAGCCCCCGCGGCGTGCGGCTGGGCCGTCCTGCTATTGTTCGGGGATTACAGCGAGGCTGAGGGACAGCTTTGTTGTCTTGGCTCGCTTTCCATTACTCTGAGCTTCGCTCTCATCTTGTGTCTGGCACGATTTCTGTTTGTGTATGTGGCCGTGTACGCTCACTGCTATCCACTGCGCCTCACCAGAGGACTCGGTCTGGGTCTGTTCAGTTATTTCATATTGTTGTCAGCTGGAAAATCTGTAAATGCCCGGTGATATTTTATGGCTCTATAAGCTGTACAAAATGTCCAGCAGGTAGTTTAATGTCTAGCAGATACACTCTGTAAGAGTGCGTTTTTTTCATTAGCTGTTTGGCAGCCTCTGAGCATACTTTCGTAGCTGCAGGATGGACTTTTGGTTGCTTGTGGTCATGATTTTTTTTTCACATTGGCGTCTCCCGTATGTACATGTTATTGCCAAAATCAGAGATTTAACGGTGTCTTGTGCAGAGGACGGTGGAAGGCCTTGCGATATACTTTTTGTTTTCCAAACTCTTGGCCGTTCAGGAATGTAGCAACTTTTTCTTTACATAATCAAAAGCAATCTGTTCAGGGGTTCTTGCAGGAACCGGCTAGTGAATTTTCCTCTCTGGGAGTAATTCTCTGGGGATAACGTTTCTCTGTACTGCTAGATTGCTCTTTCTTTTCTTATTAAAATTTACGGAAGTTTTGATGAGGATTTGTTAGAATTCCTTTATTTCCAGACTTTGCAGCTTGTAGAGGATATTTCACCTATTTCAGTAGATTTACAGTTTTGACTCCTGGGATTTTAGCTCCTTCAGTCACAGATGAGACCGGAGTTATACACAGGATAAAAATAGAAAGCAGTAATTAATACACATCCTCAGTGAGCCTGGCTCTTCTGGTCTCTCTTGACATGTTGCACTGCTGCAATTTCCTCTCCTTTTCCTATGAAAAGATGAATTAATCTCTCTCTACACGAGAGAGAAATAAAACAAAGAGGCTTGCTTCCTGCCCTGGCGCGCCGCTGCCTGGGGTCGCGGTGGGTTTCTGCGAGCTCCCCGCGCTCCGCGGCCCCGCTGCTGGGCAGGGGGAGCGGTGGCACGGCCTCGGCCTCTCCCTCTGTCCGCTGTCCGTCCGTCCGTCCGTCCAGGGCTGGCCGACCTGCGCTGACTCCCTTCTGCAGGGGCACACCCGGGTTTGTGCAGCGGTGCTCCGCACCGTGAGGATGCGGGAGGGTTTTTCTCTCGCCTTTTGCAGGCAGGGCTGAGCAGCTGGGGCTCGTCCAGTCCTGCTGCCCGTTGGCACAGAAGGATCAGGGCCGCAGGGGTTAGGGGGAAGAGCTGGGCTCTGCATCTCGCTCTGCAGCTTGGCGTGGAGACCCCGGGGCATTTCTGAGCCCCGGGGAACGCCGCTGCCTGGGGCCGGGTGAGGGATGAGAGCACCTGGCGCAGGCAGCGTGCTGAGAGGCTGCTGTGGTGCCGAGCCGTGCTTATGGGTACGGGTTTTCAGCCTGTGCATTTTCCCAAGGGTTATTGCTAAGCACTCAATTTAACTATTAGGATCAGTTACAGAAATAAAGCAGAAGACGGGAAAAGGCAGCGCTAGGTTTATGTAAGCATTGTCTTCCCCCACGCCTGCAGTACTTCAGCTCCCTAGAGAGAGCAGTGGTTTCGCCCCTTGCCATCAGGGCTGGTTGGCTCTCATCTGCTCCCTGAGCTCCTGTTTCCCTCTCTGCAGTTTCGGTGGAAACACCTGGCCCTGTGTACCTGGCCCTGGGGAGCGTCCTCCTCTGGGCCGGAGTACTTGGAGGTTGGAAGCTGATGTGGGGATTGGGTCATTTCCTTCCCCTCTCCTTCCAAGGCTCTCCTCACTTCCACTTCTGTTGTCCCCCCCCTAATTATCATCCTTTTTTAAATTTAATTCCCCCTCAAGCTTCCTTTTCCTGCTTACTGTTTCCTGAGAATATTATGCTGAGACTTTATCAAACTTGTATTATGAGAATTAGTTAATGCAAAACCTTCTTCCAAGAATTTTCGCATCCAGCTTGCAGCATCATTGCACAATCAGCGGTGATGCTTCCAGCAGAGACACAACTGGAAGTCAGACCTTTCTGTTTCTGCTTGCTAGGGGCATGGGCATATATTGTCTCTATGGAGCTAAGGTACATTCATTTCATTAATCAGTATTACAAATCATGGATGCATTTATCCACATGATCCTTTCTTCCTGTTTCTCCCATCCCACAAGGAGCTTAGTTTTTAAGTAAGATATGACCAAGGATAGAATAAGTATAAGGCTAATTATCAGGGTTTTGTAGAGTATGTATACCAGGTAATGAACGTAGGCTTATGAAGAGAGTGCGTGGTGGGGCACGTTTCTGCTGCCACCTGCATCCTGAGTGTAACTGCCCTCTGGAAAAGCTGCCACAATTCACTACAGGACCTGCCGGAGCCTGTGAGAGAAGTGTGTGCCTGTGTTACAGCCAGATGACAGTGATATGGAAACGCTGCACTTCTTTTTTACGTGCTCCTGTTTAAAGTCTTATTTAAAGACCTTGAAGCATCCTGCTGTATGCTTTTGTAGGGCTGACTTTGTAATGGTCATGGGCAGAATCCCATCTGAAGGTCTTCTGTAAGCCATCTGCTTTCATTAATAGCTTTTGGATTTGGCACACAGCTCAGTGCAGATCAAAATAGCCACATTGCTGCAAAACTTTCTGTACTTAGTTCGGCCCTTGTGCCTGCGCCGCAGAGCGCGTCGGTGTGCGCCCAGCTCTGCACCGCTCCCAGGCGGGGCTCCCTGCCCGCAGGGCGTCGGGACGTGGCCGTAACACGCCCGGGGTCGGGGACTGCGGAGCACACACACCTGGTAACTTCTCTTGTCTGCTTCGAGGCGACCCCAAGGGCTGGGCTGGGCGTGCTGGCACGTTGCTCAAGGCAGCTTCCGCTGCCGTCGCCCAGCCAGCCCTCTCCTAGGGGCAGATGACTGACTTGGGGCTGTGCGAGTCCTACTGACACCAAATAATTATAGCCCAGATGGCTCGGTGGCAGAAACGTTAGCCTAGGGCACGCAGATTCAGTCCCCCGCTTTGGCACGTTCTTCCCGTGCAGCGCGTTGTAAGGCCTTCGGTGCCCTGTGTGTGACAGGGGCCTCGCCGCTCCAGGAGGCCTGCCCTCCGTGATGGCGTCTGTCGCGGCGCGTCTGGGAGAGCTGCTGCACGTGTGGTGGCGGCGCGGTTCGGAAATCCCCACTTAACGCCAAGAAACAGAGACCTCCAGTTTTTCCAAAGCCCCTCAGGGAGATTTGTGGTGAGCCACGGTCTCGATGGCCTTGCCGACCGCTGCGCCTGCAGCGTTCCTCATCCAGGGAGGAACAACAGCAAGGCAGAGGCTGAAAGCCAGCGGCAGGACCAGCAACGAAGGCATCTGCTGGAGTAACTCAGGAGTGTAATGAAGCTTCGTTAACCCAGTCGTAATGAGAGGGATCGGTTCTGTATGATCAGCCTAAGTCTGCTCCGTACAGGCGTCTTTGTGGTGGGCCGTTCCCGGCCTCCTCAGCCCAGGGCTTCGCTGCAGGCCTCAGAGGCTGCGCTGCTTGACCCCGCCGGGCCTGGGGGGGGTTAGATCTTGCACCATTTTGTTGTGTTTGTTTTCTTTAAGAAGCAAAGCAAAACCCAGCTTAAAACAAAAGAGTTCTGATTTTTCTAGGTTTCATGTGTGCATTTCTTACAGTGGTCAGACCCTGCACCCGTTCTCAGGAGGACTTGAAGGGCCAGCTTTCTCACTCCCATCTCCATAGAAGTGGCAGACACGCAGCAGGCCAGCTTTAACTCCCAGCTCATCAGCAGAAAAGCGTGTGAGAAGATTAAACGTGTTTTATAGGGGCTTCCTATCAGCAGTCTTAAGCCAGACTTTCTAAACTGGCTGTTTTTGTGTTGTTTTTTTTGGTTGGTTGGTTGTTTTTGTTTGTTTGTTTAAGTTCTTTTCTCTCTCTGCTTTGCAGCCTAGATATCCTGTTCCTGGAGCGTACAGAAAGTGTAGATTTTATTGCAACCTTTTGAAACTTCATGGAGAGCAAGGTCTGTTCACCGTGACACAAGGCAAGATGTTTCTATTTGGAGCCAAGGCCCACGCTGCTGGGTCTTTTTTTTTTTTTTTGAGAGAGAGAGAAACAGAACATTATTGGAATCCTGCAAGGTTTTATTTCATTTCCTCCACAGTCTTGAGAGGTGGTAACTCCTGCAGCCTCCCTCGTGGCGGTGAGTGATTCCTTCCAGCGGTCTCTGGCTTTCACCCCCATCCTGAGCTGCTGGCTTTCCCTTGAACTCGCCTCAGCAGTGTCTGATGATCTAGCTGTCATTTTCCAGGAGGCTGACCCATCTCCTCTCCCCTCCAACCTGAAGGTGTTCAGGAGGAAGTCATAAAGTTGATATTTTCATTGTAGAGACATGGCCTATCCAAGTTTTTTACATGTTCTTTTCTCTCTTAAAATGTGTTCTCCCCTGAGACTTGGCTCGGGGCTAGAGAAGTGTATTGCTTGTGATCACATCTTCGAGACACCTCAGTGTCTTAACATCTGTCACAAGAATGTGTTTCTGAAGAGCCAGTCGTGAGGTCTGGAGTTTATCAGTCCACTTCTTACATGGTAGAAAGATAAAATTAGTTCCAGAGAGAGAAAGAGAGAGAGATGTTGGAAATGACACAAAATCCTCCTGGTAAAAAGAGAAGTAATGGTTTGCAGCCATCGGGTATTTCAGATCACACGAAGGGATCAGCGCTCCAGATGGAAATACTGACGTTCATTGTTACAGTGTTTCTTTGAAAAATTTCCTAGCATGAAGCATAAGGACCCTTGAGACCTAACAAGGGGAGACGCTCCCAGAGGTACTGTCGCTCCATCAGCCTGCGCTCACTGCTGCCAAAAGGCAGCTTTGCACAGACAAGAAGAAATAAAACTCCGGGCTTGTCCAGGAGGACGATAACAAGGAGGTGGAAGGAGATAAATCTATTGGTCAAGATAAATTCTGGCTCACCTCTTCAAAATTTGCAGCTATTCCCTCTTGAGAGCTTTCCTTCCTGGTCCAGCACAAGCATGTGCGTGTTGCTGCATTTCGGTACCCATTACTGGCTGTTGCTGGCTCCTCGGAGGCTGGTGTTCATGGGCTGGGAGCTGTCTGCTCCTCGATGGTTTTAGACCAGCAAAACTTGTGGTGTCTGCAGGTCGGGCAGAAACCTGAGGAGCTAAGTCTGGTGGGAAATCGGAAGAGGAAAGAAGTGCCCCAGATCACATGCTCTCGTTTTCCAAGGAGGCTGGGAGTGCTTTTCTCCACTTAGAAATTAAAATTGGTTTAAAAAAAAAGAAAGTGATGGTAACGGAGCAGGCTGGCGTGGTTATATACGTGGTTGTACACGTTTGCTGACCAGGTCCGTGCCTGGCTTCCTGGTCAGGTTTGGAGCACTCTGGCCGCGGTGTGCCCGCGGGGCAGCTGGGCTGGAGCAGGAGGCGGTGCCGCGGGGAGCGCTGCCCTGGCACCACCGCGGGAGCTCCTCGGCGATGGCCCCTCGCTGTGGGCACGTAGATGATGTTTGATGGAAGGGTTCCCCTGCAGAACAACTCAGTGGAGGCAGAGGTTGCGCGGAGGGGGTTTTTACCAGCTGGGCCCGTCGTGGTGCTCAAGAGCCGTGCTTGTGGCGGGGGGGATCAGTGACTGCAGGCATTTTGCGTTATGAGGAGCCCTCAGGGCTCTCTTGTGGCTGTCCCATGGGATCTCAAAGAAGCGTCATTCTCACAGTCCTCTGGCAATGCGCAGTTTTCTTTTCTTCGTGATCCTAAGCTGTGGGGTATGTATCCACCCTACTAACACCATTTTTCAGCCTCACTGTTGGTAGTTTTCTTCCTCTTCTGTCTGAAAACATCTTGCCTGCTGGCAACTGCATTGTCCAGAGAGGTCTGAAGCTTGGCACGCTGTCAACAAGCCTTCAGTTGCCCATTCAGTCAAACAGGGTAGTGCTGTGAACTGACGTGGCCCCCATCCCAAGGTTCACCATAATCTTCCTCATATAATAGGAAGTCCAAACAACCCCAGGAAATAATTCAGATGCAAGTGGTGCGTTTAGTGGAATAAAGAAGTGCCTAGAAGAGACACTAAGAATCTCAGCTATAACTCCTTTCATAATTATGCACTCTAAAGGAGCAGAGGCTTTGTAGATAAAGAGATTACATGCATCTTACGAGGTCTGTACAGCTGTGACAGTACCTTCCATCCGCATTTTTTCACTTCTTGTTTTACTGACATCGCAATTGCAACGTTTAGTGCAAGAGTATCACAGAGCAGGCTGCCCGTAGCCCTTGAGGTCCCTTCCAATCTGGCACAGGTAAATTGAATCAATCTCCCCTTGGGGATGATCAGATTTTTTGGTAAGAGCAGTGGCTGGGGGGGGCAGGACTTAATTAGATTAAGGAGCTGTTCAATGATGCTTAGGATGAGGACTGCACGGCGTGTGTGCTGAGCGAGCGACAGCCTGAGCCAGAGCCCTGGGATGTCCTTCCCAGCTTCCTAGCTGCTGCCTTTATTTTTACACATCTTTCTGCAACACTGACGTAGAGGAGAACAGGAAAAAGAAAAGTAAAATACACCCGAGGTGTAAATCTCGATGCAACCAATTCCGGGGGCAGCGGGAAGGTGGCAGAGCTGCGCCTGGTGTGCTGCCCGTGGCCGGGTGTCGGCAGCCAGGTGGGGAGGCACGGGCACAGCTGCTCCTTGCGACGGGCAGCAGGTAATGCGGTCGTGTGCTGGGCAGGATTTGGCTGGTCAGCTTTGGAGTGAAGCGTGAGTACCACCGGCCTGTGCGGTGCAGACTTGGACATAGTTAGAAATGCCGTTTTGCTGGTTTTTTAACGTTACTGATCTCCTTGTCTTGATAACGTCCTCCACGAGGAAGTTGTATGTCTGTTAGTTCCCAATAAACAACAATTCCTTCTCCCGGGTACATACTTGTTATTTTTTTATAGATTATAGGTTTGCCCTGCTGCCATGTGGAAAGGATAATTTGGAGTCCCTAATTCACTACTTTCACGCCGTTCATTATTTTATATGCCTCTCCGGAGGTCTCTCTCCTTTTTATTACTAATCAGGTCTAGTCTTTTAAGTCCTTCTTTGTGTGATAGTTTCATTTTACAAAAGCTGAACTAGTTTATATCAACTCAGTTGATGTGATCTTACTGATATCAAAGGTGTTTAACAGCTGCAGTCCCGTGTACTGGTTGCAAGCTGAACTTAAATTGTGTCAAGCTCTACGCTGCTTTGCTATGGCAAGTGGGAATGTTTGTTGCAGCTGTCTTTAAATTTAAATTTGGATGTCTTAAATGAATTAAATATGAACATGAATAATGCAGCTGGTAACCTAGCCTTTCTGCAATTAAATGCAAACTTTTTCATTTTGTCTCTATGCTTCCAGGTTTTGATATGCTGCAGTATTTGTACTGACTTTGCTGTCTTGTAGGAATGATGGGGAACTAGAGCTCATGACAGTTCAGTGGAGCCGTGGGCACTTTTGATATCTTGGTGAGTGGAAGTTGTTTGGAACTGTGAAAAAGGCACTTTATCTACTACAAAAGACAGCAAATAAGTTGGTCGACTAAAGTTTTAAGGTAGCATCCCATTTAAACGAGTTTGTACCTTGATCTGTCCTTTCAGGGCGTGAATTCTGGAAACCAGCACCACATAAAACTGTGATCTGTGCTTGCAAGATAACCTTGATAGACACAAGTATGAGAAATACAGGTTTTGGCAATGAAGGGAGTTTCAGTTCTGGTACGCATTTTTGTAGAAGTGGCAGGCTCTGGAGATGAAGTATTACGGCACGTGCTGGGCTGGGTAAATCTCAGCTGCTTCACCTGATTCAAAAGTGAGATTGTCCCCTTAGTGACACTGACCCAGCCAGCAGGTTCTCCTCAGGTGCCTGTTTTGTCTCATGCCTTTAAGGAAACTCCTGTCTGTGTGAACAGCCAAGTTTTCCCCTTTGGATACCGAGCTGTAGCTTCTGCTGTTTATTACTGTAGGATTTTCTTGGTCTTTGATTCCTGAACAGTGTAAAAGACCGCATACACCCGTACCGCGTTTCTTCCTGCCCTGCCCATTAGCTTGCCCGTTCTGACGTTCACTTTCTTCTGTCTCAGCTGAAGTCTGTCTTCTTCACGGGGGTGTTTCAGACTGGCGAAAGCCTCTGGGGTGATTCCACCTCTCACCTGATTAGATATCGGCGAAATAAGGTTATAGCCTGTTTCAGGTCGGAAGGAACTTCGGGATTTTGCCTGGTCCAAGCCCCAGCTCAACATTCACATCTCGTTCTCTTCCATGACATGAGATCTTATCAGGAAGCTCTGTACGGTGTCGGCTGAGGGTCTGGGCAGTTGTCTTCGTGCTTTACAAGTAGTTGGGTCTCTCTCCTGACTGTCTGAGCAAGGACCAAGTGTGGAGTTATTTCGTCTTGCCTGCTGAGCTTTGGTCTTCCACAAACGGTGTCTGAGCATCTTGTACACACTCATGAATTTCTGCTGCACGTGTTCCTGCAGGGAAGGGTTACACGTCCCTGCCGGGTAGGGCTCTGAAGTACTGAGGCTGAAGCAGCTTTTCAAAAGCCGTCTGAGTGGCGCAGAACGGGTGGTCCAGCGCCAAGCGGGAGAGATTTATGGGCAGCATTAGGTGCTTCAGAAAGTCCAGGTCCGCAGGAGCCGAGCAGACATCGGTGGTGCAGAGCCAGAGATGGGGAATGCTTGTCTGCTGCCTTTATGTAACACCTCGCGCCCTGGGGTTTATGGCTGGAGGACTTTTCCTGCCGTGACTGCTCGCTTTTAATAAAAATGACAGACAAAAATTATGAAAAGAAGCATTAAAAGTTGTAAATAAGCTTTCACATGTTGATTGCTTTCAGGCATTTAAAGGGAAAGAAACTTTACTCTTTTCATAAGTGTGCACAAACACACACACTGTTTATGAGGGAGGCAATAAGAGACTACTGTGTACCTTTTGCTTCAGATTAAAAATCAGCTATTCACTTTTTTTTCCTTTAGTCTTATTTCAGAGTTTTGCTCAATGTTGCCAGCACCGCACCTAAAGACTGTAGTTTGCAACATTTGTAGAGAAAGCTGAACTCTTCATTTCTCTTAGATGTGGAAAAAGGCCGATTTTCGGAACCAAAACCTGTAGTCTGTCCGGATCCGTACATAGCCCTGTCAGCAGGAAACTCGGCGTAGCGTCCTGGTACGGCTTCCTCTTACATCCTGCAGCCTGACTGCCCCACTGTCAACAAAACGGAATTATATTGACACAATTAATCTTTAATTAGTTAGTGTAGTGTCAAAACACGCTTTTACTAGCTTTCCTAAGGGCTTGTTTGTGGCTTAGCCATTCGTTTAGATATTTTCTGGCGGGGTTTGCCAGGGCTGGGGTTGGGGCTTGCTGCAGTCGGGAGGCGCTGCCCTGCGCTGCAGCTGTGCGGGAGCAGCGGCCTCCGTGCGTGTCCAGAGCGCACCTAACGGCTCCCATCTCCAGTGACACTTGCTTTTAACAAGAAGGCGAATGCTTTTTCTTGTCAGGGGCAGTCTGGCCAGTTTTCCTCCAGTCAGGAAAAAAAAAAAACAATGCAACTTGGACACTCGTTGCAGTAGTAATAGCAAAAATATTTCCTGGGTCATTGTCCAATTTCTCATCCTTATTACCCAGAACTGCTGTGAGCAATTTGAATCGCAAGTGGCGAGCTGGGGATTGCGGTGCTGCTTTGCCAGAGTTAATGTTATGTTTCCATGTGTTTTCTTTCATAAATTCCAGCTTTGCCTCCCTTTGTTAGCGAGCAAGAGCAGCCCCCCTTCCATGTGCACACTCGGGACCTGCTGTATAGTTAGCACAGAGACTGGCATATGCTCTTCTTGCTTATTTATGCTGCTCCCACTGCCATAAATTTGAAGTTCTCCGCATATTGGAGAAAGGCTTTTAGTTTCAGTGGGCTTGGAATGAATTGTCTGTATTCGGTAGGAGGTGTTTGTGCAACCTGGGGTGAAAGAGCATCTATTTTCTCCCCGCTGTGTAATTAGTTAATGTTGCAGATGATTGTATGCTCCGGAAATGGGGAATTTTCTCATGTTTATTTCTTTTGTCCTAGACATCTTCAGTTATCTAAAATCAAGCCAGTCCCAGGATAAGGACAGCAGCAGGTGATATAATGCGGAAACCAGGCCCTCAAAAAGGTGAGCGGTGATGCTTGGCATAGACAAAGGCCCGTTAGCGAGCTGCTCAGACCAGAGGAAGGAGCACACGCAACAGACCAGGAGGCCAGCCGTGGGGAGGGTGGGGGGACGTGCTGGCTGTAGGTGCAAACAAAGCTCTGACGAGGGAGTTTCTCGTCTCTGGCAGCGTGCAGGGAACGCTTCCATCGGTTCCCCACCGGCAGCCAGCGTGGCTGCGGCCGCCCCCAGGATGCCCGGGCTGGCCCCAGGGGTCCCTGCAGCGGTGGAGCCCACCCGGCAGCCCCACCGGCCTCTTCCTTCCTCGTCTTCCTGCAGCAGCGGTCGGGGAGCGGAGGGTTGGGCGCCGGGGGAGCCCCGGTGGCCCTGCGCACCCCTGCGGCGCTGGGGCACGATGGCAGGCGGGGCGCTGCTCGTGGAGCTGCTGCACACACCATCTGCTCGTGCTCCCAGCGTGAGGCAAACTGCTGCTCTGCTGGCACAAGCCTCCCCCTTCTAATGAGGCATGAAACCGAAGACCAGCCTACCTCGTGGAGATGAAATTCATTACAGGCACTTACCTCTCGCGGCCTCGGTCTCTCGTCCCCTTGCCCGCAGCTGCGGCGAGGCGCTCAGGACAGCCACGTGCCCGCTCCCCGCGTCCCGCTCCCCCAGATGAGAAGGGCCCTGTCAAGCAGGCTGCCCGCAGCTGAGCCGCCTGGACCTCGTGCTTAACAAATAATATTGATTTCCTTTAGTGCTGGTCCGTACATGTGCGTTTGACGGGAGTGATCTCATCACATGCGCTTCAGAGCGTGGGGGAAGGGAGCGCAGCAGAGGAGGGCGCATCCTCCGCAGTCCTTTGTTCACATCTGCCGCACGCACACAAGGCTTGTTGCAGGAGATTTCTATGCTCAATTTCTCTCCTTCCTTTATTTTTTTTTAAACGTCTCCTTTGCTTCTCTGGTGGTTCATCTTACAGAAGCATTATCCTCTTCCTAACACTGCTTGTCCTTTAATGAAGTGAAAATAAATGAGGGAAAGCGGGGAATGGGGAGAGCGTGCTGCGAGGCAGCTGGAGGGCTTGGCAATAAAAGAGGCAGGTTGATTAGTCAGCAGCGCGGCCGCGGCCCTGGCTGCCTGAATTTAGCCCCGCACGCAGCTTGTCCTCTCTGCCTCGTGGAGCAGGGTGCCACCAGGCAGCGTGACCCGTGCCGCGAGCGCTGTGTCCTGTGCTGCGGCAGCAACACCCGTGTTGTGTGCAGGTGGGTCCCTGTCCTACTTACCTGCTTCTCCAGCAAGGCATTGAACTTTTGCTTTTTTTTTTTTTTTCTATTCGCCTCCAGAAATTCTTGCGTTTTTCCCCTTTTTCTGCCTTTGCAGCCTGCTTAATGAGGATTTTGCATGGTAAAGGTTCACAATAAAACGTAACTCCACCTGCAGAACATGGCAGGAGGCAGCTCTGAGCACACAGAGGCTGCTACAGAGCTACCCTGAGCGCAGCGTTACGCATCCCGGAGGCTTTTCTGTTTGTTGCATGTATACCTGGTGTCCTTTTGCCTTGCTCTCATCAGGAGATAAGCAGGGTACTGTCTTGCAAGGGAGTGCAGTTACAGGAAGGGTTTCCTTCCAGCTTTTTCATTCATTTGCCTCTCTCTGAGGAGACTCTGGCTGGTCTACCTCTAATGGTGCAGGGGCCATGCTCCATATGGCCCTCTTGTTCCTTTAAGGGATGAAGTCTATATTAAGTCTTCCTGTGCATTTTGCTGAAAAGAACATGTCATGAAGAGAAGACTGCTAAAATAATGGTCCAAAAGCAATTTTAAACGCCTTAAGATTATCCGCTTAGCAGCAGCTCATGGCCTGCCTCTTTCAGCTGCTTCTCCGAGATTTCAAAACTTTTTCTGCGCTTTTTCTGTTTTCTTTCTTGTTCCTTCCACAAGTAGTTGCTTTTCACGGGGACAGATTTTGTAGAGCACTCCCAAATTCTTTTTTTTTTTTTTGTTGGTTGGTTGGTTTTGTTTATAATAGCCTATAAAATGCCTTGTAAGATAAATGAGCGGGGCTGTAGCAGCTAAAAGCGCTCGTGGGCACGCATCCGTCAGCCAGCAGCACACAGAGGAGCCCGCGGTGGGCCGCTCGCTCAGGGCAGGCTCTGCCATGGCACGCTGCTCTGGCATCCCTCCGTCCGGCTGAGGGCTGCCGGAGGGGACGAGCATCGCCCGTTTCTGGCCGAATCTGTCTTCCAGAGCAGTCTCGAGAAGTTCTTTTGCCCAAAGCTGTCGTGATGAAGACAGCTCTGATGAGATGTCCATCAGAGAGCCAGGGCTACGCTGCTGCCCTGGCGTGTGAGGAGGACGCCGTGGAGCCTGATGCTGTCCCTGTCGGGGCGCTGTGCGGACGCTGGGAGAAGCGCTGATGAGCCCCGGCACTGGAGAGCGCCGAGGCTTTCGCTCCCTGGGCGTCTTTGTGCGCTCGTGGCTGGCCGCAGGAACCCGGAGGCGATGAGCGAGCTGCGATTCAGGCTCCCCTTCGGGGCGCACGGCATGCATGCCGCTCGTTTGTAGCGACCCTGGCTTTTGTCTCTCGTGAGCCTTGATAGCTCTTCGTGCGCTTTCAGTGATGAAGGTCTGTCAGTTCGCTGTTTTTCTCCTTTTTGCTTGCCATGGCAGAAGAATATTGGATGGTGAGGGCTAGGCAGAGGCTGCAGTGCAGAGGCCTGGTGCCAGGTGGCTGAGCTGGACGGAGGAAGGAGATTTGGACAAAATCTCCCTGCTCTGGGCATAACCTGCGTTACCCGGGTTTGTGTCAGCAAGAACAGGGAGGTCATTTCTCTCCTTTGAGGTGGCCCATGCCTGCAGAGCAGGTGATGTGAGCTGCTAATGTTGAAGAGAGCGTTGGCTGGCTTCCCTCACTGACATGACTGCTTTATTTCTTGTCTCAGCCATAGACTGGAAAGATGGTAAAAAGCACAAGTACAGCCGCCCGTCAGAGTCTCCCTCCCAGTACCAAGGTAAGACAGCATGCTTCCCTTTCCTTTCCTTTTCTTTCTAAAAGCTTATGGAGTTGGCTTGGATCTGGGAAACTACAGCATGCCAAGTTAGTTTACAGAATAAAAACTGCTTTTGGGCAGTCCTCATGTGTTTAACTCTGACCACAGTCAGCAATTGCTGAGAAGATGTCAGGGCAAGCACTCGGCTGAGGCAGCTCGTTCTGAAATCAGGCAGGATCGAATAGCTGTTTCTTCCTGCCCAGCCGTGCATGCCAAATGGGTGGCTCTGCCACGTTTTTACACGTGTCCAGGATGTAGAGAGCTTCTTACTTCTGCATGAACTTCTCTTGGCGCTCACGGCGGCGGCTGCTGCCTGCGGACAGGAGCCCAGCGAGGCAGCCTGGCGCAGAGGCAGCGGTGTGTCCCTTCGGGCAGGGCCGACGTGCTCCCGTGCAGGGCACCTGCAGGTTGTTCAGGAAACTGCCAGCTCCTGCTGTCTTTGCTGGGAGGGATGCAGGTGACTTCCAGTTTTATGGAACGTACGCAAGGCTTGTATTTTACTTATATTTATCTTAGGACGGTGATGTCGGTATTTCCCACCGAGTACAGAGCAACAAGAAGCTAAACGGTTTCCTGAGCTGAACCACTTCTAACAGGAAGCATGTGCTTGCCCTCATGGAAGGCGCTCCGTTGTTTCTTAGAGCCCCTGTGAGGACCGGGAGCGGCTGCAGTGCCTTGGGGCTTGGCTGTCCCAGACCCTGATTCAGGGCGGTGGCTGTGGGTCGTTGTCAGCCCTCACCGTTCTCCTTCCGGGCATCTGACCTGTCCTTACCTACCCTTGTACTGAAGTCCCGCGGATCACAGTTTGGGAAGGTCCTTCTCCAAGGGCAGGCAGTTCTTTAACACCTCAGATAAAGTCCTGGGTCCTGTGTCACCCCACGCAGAGCTCCAGGTTACATTGCAGGGTGCTGTCACAGCTCCCACGCGCTCTGCGTGGTGTCCCAGCAGGGCGTTGGGTGCTGCGCTGCTTTTCCCTTTTTGCTGCGCTGTTTGCAGATGCCAGAGGGCTGGCTGCTGTTCAGAGGCAAGTGCAACCTGAGACGGAGCTTCCTGTGGAATTCGGGGGGGGTGCGCGCCCGTCCATACTCAGGCTAACCATGCACACCAGTCTCCACACCTCACTGCGTCTCAGGGTTTCAGAGCTAAGGAGGAACTACTGCAGACGTGCTTCTGTGTGTGTGCGCGCTCAGTGGGCGCATGGCATAACAGCAGAGATCAGACATCAGCCCCCTTCCAGAACCTCTGATCAGAGCATCACTACCGCCTGCGCGGAGCTTGGCTGCACGGCGAGGGGTGTGAAGCTGCAGCAGCTCTCTGGCACGAAGCGCCCCGCCGTCCAGGCTGGAGGGATTTCTGCTCAAAGCTAAAATTGAACGGGAACACCTCTGAGAAGCAGCAAAGCAGACGACGTGTTGGTGTTTGAAATCTATTAGTTTTGGCTCACGCGTTCTTGCATTTCTTGTGAGCAAGGCAGTGAGTAAGCGGTATCATGGTATCAGCTGGAGCTGTTCCTGATGGAGACCGTGCGGCCGGGCTGCCAGTGGAGCGGAGTGCCTGGAAAGTAAAGCAGGTAGGAGGTGCAGGAGCTGTGCCGTCGCGCTGGGAGAGCTGGCCCCTCCGAAGGCTGCAGCCTGGTGTCGGGGGCAGCCCCTGTCACCTTTGGGTCTGCGAGCACAGCCGCGGCTCTCCTACTTTTTGTTCTGAGTTGGCTCCGACTGCGCTGCTTTCATGTGCTGCCTTGACGCTAGTTAGCAGACACACATATGGGCTGCAGACCTTAATGGGATGCCTTGATCTGCGTAGGGCACGCTCTCCTTCACAGATGTGACCTGAAGCACACATGTATCATTTCACTGGGATTGATGACCCCTCGGGAGCTGAAATGCTAATGGAGCCCAAACCAGGCTTGGTTAAAGATACAAACAGAAACTCCATCTTCATTTAAATTCTGGGCAACAGATCAACGTTAAATGCAACATGATGAGAATACAAACACAAGGGTGCAGAATTGCATTGTTCACAACTACTGTAGTTTGACCCCTTGGGTGTGTGGAGTGTTTTGTTTGTAGTAAATATTTTTAAATGTTAAGACATCAGAGCCCCAGTCTGATGCTCTGCCCGCAAGTAATATCTTCCTTTGGCGTTAGCACGCAGTAGGGCACTTTCCAAAGGCAAGCAAAAGTGGCGGGCAGTTGTCCTTAATAGGCATTTTCACAGCCGACTTACAGGGAGCCGTACAGGTTTGTAATCCTTGGCTTTTGTTTAGCTCACAACTGCAATTACAGCGACGTGGTGTTTCTCATTAACTGTCCTTCTCTTGTTCCTGCCTGAAAAGAAGATTTGATGTACGTTTTACCGAGGAACACGGTCTGGCCAAACAAATGATCCCTCCAGCCTGTAGGGGTACGGCGTTCTCTGCAAGGGGGTGGCCAAAGGGGAGGCAGAGGCCAGGGAAGACAGAGGGTGATTGTTGGACCAGTCGGGCACCTTGCAGGTACTGCTGGAAGGAAGCTGGCAGCGAGCAGGGGGCAAGCGTTCCCCTTGGCTTTGCGGGGCAGGAGAGGCTGTCGGTCCCTGCAGACGGTTCTGTCCTTGGCGCCCCTGCCCTGTCACCAGAACGAAGCGCTGGTTTTGCATGAAGCAAAGCCGCTTACTGGGAGCTGGAGAAGAGCCACCAGCGTTTTTTGACCAACACTCAGAAAATATTCTGCAGTGCTGTCTGCCCAGGCCAAATAAGAAGACAAAAACGCCCTGTCCCCCCACAGCGAGACACCCGATTTATTGACATGTGTCAGGGCTCGTTCTCTGCTCCCTGGTTAAAAAAGCTTGAAGAATCTCCTCCTTTTCTCGGTTTTACTGACAGCTCTCCCTTTGTTGTAGAAGCCCGACTTTTGCTGTGTTATGCCATTTTCCTCTTCCTGCATTGTTAGGTTGAAGTTGATCATATTTGGTTATGTTTTAAAGCACTTTGAAATTCCCAGTTGAAAAGCATTGTATCATGAGCTAAACATTTTGCCTGAAATCATTTAAAACCGTTCCAGCATTCTGTGAAGGGAGCTGTGCCGAGGCCGAGGTGGTGCCCTCTAAGCTCAGTGTGCATTTTCTGTCCCGTTATGAGTAATCCTGCAGCAGACGTGCCGTCTCTAATTGTGATTGTTGTGCTGGTTTTACGGAAAGAAATTACCCTCTGTAAGCAGGGAAGGAGGGCAGGTTTACCTCTGCTGTATATCCTCTGTCTTTTTGTTGGGGTTCGGCGTCTTTCTGCTGCTCCTACTTTTCTTTGCAAAAGAAGTCATCAGAAATGTGAGCTGTTAGTAGCTGCAGTTCTGCTGTGTGTGTGTCTTCATACGGCGGTTGAGTCCCAACAGGCTCTAGAATTAATCTCAAATAAGTTCCATGTCCAAACACTATTTTTAGAGGCACACAGCTGCCTCAGAAATTTACTGCTCCTGCAGGAATTTTACAGCATTGATCTCGACTGCAGGGTGAGCCGTTGCAGAGAGCAAATGGCCTCGCTTGGTTCGGAGTAAGTGAAAAGTGGAAGGATTAAAACCAGAACTAGTTTTAATAGTGAGGGATTGAAACCAGCTGAGGGGAGGATGAGCTGTAATTTTTTTTTTTTTCTAAATAAAATTGTCAGAAGCAGCTGATGCTTTTTAAGAGGCTTGCTGAGGCCCCGAGGCTTGCACTCCTCATCCTGGTATCACCACCAGGTGCTCTATGGACACGGGCTCCAAAGGGCTGAGACAAGCCCAGATCAGGACCCAAACTCAGGGGTGGGGAGCAGCACGGTGCTTCATGGCAGGACTGCTGGGCTTGGCGTGGAGTCCTCCGTCTGGGTTTGCTGTGGCTCTGTACTGACTACACGTTATTCAAGCAAAGAGTTTCATGGAGTTAAAAATCGTATCTTCAGTTAAGCCCCCCGAAATTCCTGTTTGTGAGAGCACCGCTGCAGTGAATCCTAATTTCTTCGTTCGCCCCCGTGTGAGACTGCTGGCTGAAAGGAAGCGCGCGCCCGCGGGTGGGATGGAGAGCTGCTGTCAGAGTCTGCAAACGCAACGCGTTCAGCCACTGTGGCAGCAAAACTGTATTTTTTCTGTTCTTTACCACTGTATTTGGAAGAGCGCTAGTTATCAGCACGGAGGTGGCAAGAAAGCAGTGTTTCTTTTACTTATTTGAAGCCGGTGGATTATCATGCCCCTGGGGCTTCTGTGCACGGGAGGCAGAACTGAAGCGATGTGTGCTGACCCCGGCACCCGGATTTTCAGAGGTGTGGTATGCTCTGCAGTAGCTGAAATGGCTCTTAATGTAGCTTTTGTTTTGAAAACAGACTGATTAAAAACTTGACACGAATAGGGGAAGCGGTAGCCGCTCTTTAATTGTGCTGCCACCAATGCTCTCGAAATGACTTGAAAACAGCGGTCTCCTGGGAGCCGTTCGGATGAATACAAGCTAATGTCATGCTGGAAGGATCCTTTCCCAGCTGCTCAGCTTAAATGGCAGAAGTCATGATTTGCTTGGATCATGGGAGCTTTTAATTCCTCATTTAATAACAGGTTTCCCTGGGTGCCATATTGCTTTCGCCGTCGCTGCTGTACGTGAGAAGCGGTGCAGGCGTGATAAAAGCAACGCTCGGGGGAAGGGGCTTCGCTGTTGGGTGGGGGCTGCTCTGCTCCGTAAACCCCCGTCCTGGGAAGCCCTGCTTCCATCCTGCCCAAGCCGCGGACTTCGTGCCCACGTCAGGGAATGAATCGCTGAACTGACCTGTCCGCTAATCATTTCTGCAGGGGGGCTGGTACCCGCTGGGAGCTGCCGGTTGGCAGGGCAGGCCGTGGGCATACTGGACGGGAGAGCCACAAAGTCAGCACCTTGCAAGGTTTCTGTTGCTCTGGGCTGCTTTTAGCTCTTTGCCCATAGTGACCGTGCGTAATCCCCAGGCAGAGCAGCGTTTAATGAGTGATCCTTAAGGGGCAGTTGTCTGGCGGACTCCACGGATCCCCATCTGTGCTGGGTATTTTATGGGAAGATGCGGGCTGTTATCCTCGCTTTCTGAGACCCTCCGTCAGCAGCACGGAGGCAGCGCGATGCCGGAGGCAGCGCCATGCTTTGTTCTGCCTGTCAGCTGCAGTTGTAAATCTTCTGTGGTCACAAACATCAGAGGATCGTGGTGAAAACACGTTGCCTGTGAGCACCTCCTCTGTGAGAAGTGGAGAACTGCTGGCTCTAGGACTCCAGCCATCTCTTTTCTGAGCTTTTTGTCCATCAGATCCTATTTGAATCCCCCCCCTTTTTTTTTCCTTAGGTCACTTCACCTGGGAGAAATACCTGAAAGAGACATGTGCCATCCCAGCTCCTGCCCATTGCTTCAAGCAGGTAAGAGGATGAATGAAAACAAGAAATCCAAGGGAGATGGGTCGTTTGCAACCCGGGAGTTTTGTGCCTGGGGTGGCCCCTTTTTTGGCAAGGAAGACGCTTAAGGATAACAGAGCCTTAATAGAAATCATAGTGTGCTGAAGCAGAGATGAAAAAGATAAGTTTAGGCACTGCAAATGTTAACATAGCACAGAAGATTTAAGTCTCAGATGTGAACGGGTGGGGACACAAGAACAATTTTTTCTCTGCTGAGCACAGGCCCTTGGAGAAAATGTTTTGAGTAGGCTGTGATACAGGTTCTGTTGGGTCCCGTCCAGCAAGATTTCCTGCAGAATTCACCGGTTCTGTAGGAATGGAATAGCAGCCCCCGGGCATCGGGTGCTTGAGTACGGAGGTGGTTGTGCTGGATACAGGGGATACAGGAGAGATCTGGCATGGCGCACACCAGTCCCAGCAGAGGGGCAGCAGCACAGAGGAATATCTGCTGTCAGTCTTTGGTAGAAACAATTTTCATCATCTTAGGGCTTCAGCTTTTGGACTGAGGTGGTACCTGTATTGGAACTCCTGGCTCTAACTGCGTCCCCGTTCTTCTCTTTGCAGTCTTACACGCCACCTGCAAACGAATTCAAGATCAGTATGAAACTAGAAGCACAGGACCCCAGGAACACCACCTCCACTTGCATTGCCACGGTGGTGGGTCTGACAGGCGCTCGCCTCCGCCTGCGTCTCGATGGCAGCGATAACAAGAATGACTTCTGGCGGCTGGTGGACTCTGCCGAAATCCAGCCCATAGGAAACTGTGAGAAGAATGGAGGGATGCTGCAGCCTCCACTGGGTGAGCAGAAGTTCAACTGTGCAGCAAGCACCTACATCATCTGTGGGGAAAAACCTTTTTTTATTTTATTTTCTAACATTTCTGTGCTTGGGACAGAGACCCACAGACTGCCCACGCCTACCACAGTGATGTAGAGCAGCCCGGTTAGCTTGGGCTGTTAATCAGATGTATTCCACACCAGGTTTGTATTTCCACGTGCACATTGTGTCATGGATGGGGAGATGCGTTGGAGTGTAGATGAAAGTGCTCTTGGCACTTAGATGAGCTGGTAGCTCGCTGCAAGTGAGCAGCCTGCAGCTTTAGCACGGGCTTGGCACGTGCTGACCGTGCTCTCATGCCTTCCAAAGCTCTCCCTGTTGTACCACAAAGGAAAAACACATTTTCCAGCCGTTTGTGTGAAAGAGTCTGAGAGACACTTAAGGTTCCCAGAGGACACAGAAACAAAGGAGGGGCCTCCAGAAGTTGTGATCACCCAGGGGTGTGTGCAGGAGCAGGGAAGGCAGAGCTACTGATGACCTTTCCTGAGTGATTGGCAGCACATGAACAAGATGCATCCAGGCTGGTTTTTTTCTGGGAGACGCCCCACAGTCACAGGGGCAGTGCTGGCACATAGCTCTGGCCAAGGCCTGATTACAGGCCGTTGCCTGTTGCTGTAGGCTTCTGATCCTGCTTGCAATTGCTGTCACGTCAAAGCCGTGTTTAACACAAAGCAGCTGCCGTCCAGCAGCACGTCCCCAGCACCTCCCCTTAGAGCAGAGCACTGTACTGACATCCGGGTAGAGATGCTTTGCTGGGGAACTCTAAATCTTGATGTAGAGAATAACCAAGAGAGCAATTAGGGCTGAGGCATCTACTGTATCACTGCTAGTCCTGACACTGTGATTTCAAAAGCATTTAAATTTTCATTCTTGCTGTCTAAGTGTATTTGTGCCCAGGTGCCTTAGAAGCAATAGCAGGTTAGCTGGAGACCATCAGATGGGAAAACATGATGATGTCTGAAAAGGCTGCCAGTGATTTAAGTCCTGTATAGAATGAAGGGACGGTTGCAATATTTCATCTGTTTGTTTATTTAATTTTACTCGGCTACAGCTTTATAAATAACCCAAATAGTCGAATAGTTCTGCCAGTGTCATCCCCAGTTAAACACACACCTTTTTTTTTTTGACAGTGCTGAATAACGAGCTGATTTGCTGGTTCTTTCCTGATTAAGCAGCAGGATTAACCTGCTTTTGCATTCTGCTGCCAATTGTTATTGAAGTGTCTTCATAAAACACTTTCTGAATTAGCACACCCCCAGATAATATCAAGCTGATCTATAGCGATGGAAGAAACCTTCAGTGGAATACCTTGAGTTAGAAGTATTTTTATTTTTTTCTGGAGCATCATTTGTGAGCTTTGGTGGAAGTAGAGTATAAATTGCAATGGGACACTTGGGACTGACCTTTCTGAAGGAAAAAACATCCGTAAGTGCATGTTTTGCCACGTCACTCCAGACAATGCCATGCGTATGCAAGTTGCATTGCGCTCTTTTTCTTCATATTTACTAGAGACAGAAGCTGCTGCAGCTATTAACATTAAAGCTGCTGCTTTTCATGTCACCTTAATGCGTGCTGCTGTCCATTTTCAGACGTCTCTTTGAAACCCTGGTCCCAGGGTGCCGCTCACACCCCTGGTGCGGTCTGCCCAGCAAGCACAGGTGCCTGCCCTCCCCGACAGGGGTGGGTTCCTCCTGTGCCTTTTTTGAGTTTTGCCAGCAGATGGCAATAAACGTAATCGAGTCGCAGAACAAAACTGATTTTTGACCATGCCGGAGGAGCAGGTTAGGCTAGTACTCGGTGGAAGAAGTCTGTGTCCAGCTCTGTTCTGTGTCACCTGCTTAACCCTGGTCCAGATGAGAGTGCTTCTCTTGTGCCCAGCATGAACACCGGTAACAAGTAGCTAGCAGTGCAGTTGTCCTTTCTGCCTGCAGAGTGCACGATCCCAGGAAACGAGGTGAGGAACTTACGTGTTCCTTGTGGTGTTTTCTGTGTGCATACAGAAGCTGCTGCTCTCCTTCTGTACATGGATAATTCGTATTACCCCGAAGGTAATAGTAACTCTGTTACCCAAGGGTCATTTCTGCCCCCCTGGGAGCTTAGCTCTCTCAACCAGAGTGGTTTTCCTTGAGCTGGTTGTGTTCTGGTGGTTGAGCTCTTGCAAAACTTTGCCACATTTATCGTTGTGGGATGCCTTCCGTGTAGGTCCAGTCCCAGCGTTACCTTCAAAACACCACAAACACAGGAAGTGCAGTGCCATGTTCAGCTGAACGGCAGAAACTGTCGGTGCAGGAGGGTACAGCCTTGCATTTAGCAAAGATCGTGTTGCGTGATATCTGGAGATATCTTTGTGCTCATACTTTCCGGATCTGTGTTTTCTGTACATTCAGGTATCTCCTCGTCATCTTCAGTGGGACACTACATGCACAGGGCTGCTGCACGTCAGATTCTGCCACGGTTTTCATCATGTGCTTCTGCTTTCTCTCTGATCTTTTTTTTCTTGTGTGCGTGTGCTTTTTCAAACACGACAGTGTGTTGGGCTCTGGCACCTCTGGGATTAATACCACAAGCCTTTCTAGAGAGCAGGTCTTATAACAGCAAAGGGTGTAGGAAGAGCAGGGCTGACCAGTGGACACAGAGCTGTTGTGCAGTTGTGTTCAGTACCATTGACTCAGAGCATGGGAATTTGCTTTTTTCTTCCCATATGCCTCTTCCTGTTACTTCTCCACTTCTTTCACAGAAGGTGTCGAGCCAAAAGTTGCCATCCTTTCTCTTTGGTTAAATGGTTAAGTCTGTTTCCTAGCCAAGTCACAGCCTCTTCATTTCTTCAGGTCAGCTTGCTGGCAGCTCACTCCCGAAAGGTGGAGGGGGCCACCCAGAAGCTGAGATTCCCTCCTGAGGCAGACACTTCATAGCCTGAGCACTTGCTGATTCACGTCTCCCCTGTAGCAGGATCACTGAAGCTGCCAGCACCAGTGCTACGCACGATGCCCGTATGGTCAATGTACAGACTTTGTTATGATAAGTGAAAATTGCAGTCAAACATCCATTTCCAGATGTTTCTTTTCAACAACATAATGTTTCGCGTTTGGAGTGTCTGGAAAAGGTCAAGCCTGACTCCTGCTTTCAGAGGAGGGTGGTGTGGGATCACAACGTGTGCCCGCTGCAAAGCTCCCGTCGGGGCAGGCATGTGTGGCGGATCCAGTGACCTCCCAGCCTTACATCCATCTCTGCTCCCTTCTCTGCAGGCTTCCGGCTGAATGCCTCCTCCTGGCCCATGTTCCTTCTGAAGACTCTGAATGGAGCAGAGATGGCTCCTGTCCGGATTTTTCACAAGGTATCTTACTGTTTGTGAAGACATCCTTCTGGCGTGTCCCCTGTACTGCAGAGCACCAGAATCACAGCCGCTTTCTCCTGTGAGGTCCGTTGGTCCCGGAGGAGCTGAACACGTGGCCCAGCGCTGCCACACGCTGCCTCCCCAGGGACACGTCCGTACCCTCCCCTGCTGCGTCGAGCAGGGGTCGGGGTGCAGACCGTGCTCTGCTGGGAAGGTGGGCTGCAACGCTTGGGCTTGAGAGATGTGCTTGTTTTCACCTGGGCGGCGGGTGCTTCTCCAATTCTGTATGTAAAAGTCAGCACCTCTCCCTGAAGCTTTTTAATGTACCAGAGCTTGCAAGGAATGCAGCTACCTCGTGTTGCTTGTGAAGCAACAGTGCAAGTATGAGTTCTCAGTTTGTATTCTTGCCCCCGTAGTGAAGGGAGAGGGACAGAGACCAGTCTGGGGGGCGTGTGCCATCATACGGGGTGGTTGGGGTGGTTTTACTGTATCTCTGTAAAAGACCAGGCAGAGCGAGCCCCAGATAAGGATGGCTGACGGGCTTCTCATATATCTAGCAAAGCTGAAGGTGGGGAAAGAATGATGGAAAGAGACTGTCACATCTCAGCTTTTCCTGCTCTGGTTGAGATACAAAGTGAGAGTATCCTGCAGAGGCTCTTTTCGTCAGAGCTTTGTTTTCTGTCATGCATGACGGAGTTGTCACAGGGTGCAGTGTTAATGTAGCGCTGTCTGGATTTGGTCCAGCAGCCTGGTGATGATAGAGCAGTCAGTAACGGACTTTGTTGTCTCGTGAATGAAGAGGCACATGGCTGCATAGCTAGGCCAACTCGTGCACATCTAATCGGGGTTCAGATCTGTCCCACTAGCTCCCTTCTCCACTGCTTGTGGAGGTGAGTGCTGGTGGAGAAGGCAGCCCTGGTCTGGGGAGGCACTGGCACTCGCTGAGAATATTTTCAACTTCTCCTCGTAGGAACCACCATCTCCATCCCAAAACTTCTTCAAGACAGGTATGAAGCTGGAGGCAGTGGACAGGAAGAACCCTCACTTCATCTGCCCGGCCACCATTGGGGAGGTGAGAGGTTCTGAGGTCCTCATAACATTTGATGGCTGGAGAGGTGCCTTCGATTACTGGTGCCGATATGATTCCCGGGACATCTTTCCCGTAGGCTGGTGCTCGCTGACTGGAGATAATCTGCAGCCTCCTGGAACAAAAGGTAAGGTCCACGTCGTTGTTTTGCTGTCTTTCTCATCCACTCAGCTCTCAAAGGGCAGCAAAACAGGCAGACGCTAGCAGCAAGGACATCTGGGTGCTGTCTCAGGCTTTCTTACCGCTGTTTCATGTGTGGTGAAGGTACAGATGATGATACCTGTTAGCAGTGTAACACGCAGCCTGGCATCAAGGTGCTAGGCAGCAGCCATCTGGAAAGATGGGCAGCACGGTGGCTGTCTGGAGGGAAGGCGACGCTGTGTCTTGTTGTTCCATTCCTCTTCAGGAATTTCCTTAGTCTTTCCTGTGTCCCTAGGACACACAGAGACCTTTTCCCACAGGAACTGGGCTATTTGGAGATATAATAAGGAAATAACGAGAGAATTATCTGTCTTTAAGTAGCCGGACTGCGCCAGTTCGTACTTCTGACAGCGCTATCTTGCTGCGCCGTTTGCTGCAGTCTCTGCTGGAAAAAGCAGGTCTGAGTCGGGCAGTGCCTGCCGTGTTCCTAGAGCTGTGGTGGTTGGTTGGGGATGGTTCTGGGGAGCTTTCTGCCTTGCTGGTGCCTGAACGCTGGCTGTTGAGAGTTTCAGCCATGTGTCTAGCTTGCAAGCGTGAGAGTTATTTGGGAACACGGGAGCTGGCACTGTCCCCATGCAGGTCCCTCTACCATTTGCTGGCTGGCAAGTCCAGCGCATGCCTGGCAGTGAAATTAAAAGCAGGAGAGGAACCTCCCTGCCCGAACTGAAGGATTACTCAGGAAAGGCGTTTCTCTGATGAGACAGTTCCTCTTGAAGATCCAGGGTTTGTGCTAGTCCATCGGGCTGGTGCTGTCCTGCGGCCCTGTGGTGGCGCCGGGCCTGTTGGTGCTGCAAGGCCGGCGTCTGGGCTCATGGCCCGGGCTCGCCTCGCGTGGTGGCCTGGTGGCCTGCAGGCCATGCTGCGAGCTCCCCTCGGCCGGGGATGGTTTCTGTTAGGCTGGGAGGCACTTATCGTGCTAAGGCTGCTTATCTTGGATGCCCGCGTCCAGCCGTGGTGTTCCCAGCCTCTCCCTCGCTCCTGACCTGGGGCCGGGGGCTCCTGCCCGGTGTCCCCGAGGTGCTCCTCGGGCACCGCACCGGGGGCAGGGATGTGTTGGTGGTGGGTAGGAGCTTTTGTGCAGCCAGGGGCGGAGAGCTCTGCCTCACCCCTCCCTGTGCCAGGGGAGGGTGCCCAGGATCCCCCGACCCTGGGGCAGCACGGTGGTGGCCGGGTGCCCTCTAAGAAGCGCTTGTTCCCCCTCACCGGCCTGTCGCAGCTTTCCCTTGTGTGTTCGCTCAGCCTGCAGGGACTCCGTGGTTCCTGCTCGCATACAGAAACAGCGAGCAGAAGGCACATCTCCACGCTCCCAGCCCCAACACTTGCTTTCAGGCAGATTTCTGCTCTCTTTGGCAGGTATTTCAGTTGCTGCGGCAGCAGCAGGGACTGGCAGAGGTTGTGTGAGCCATGCAGAAGCGCCGCAAAGTCAGGATCGGCGTTGGCTTTGTGGTATTTTACTTTCCTCTCTGTGGCAAGATTTTCCTTTATCCCCGTCCTTTCCTGTCCCAAACTTTCCAATTTCCGCTTTGTGGGATTAAACCAAAAGAAGGGACTTCTGGGAACTTTCCTCCTCTTTCCCAATCTGAATTCCTCCCTTGTTCGTTTTCCCCTCAGCCCAGCCTTGCAGGAGGGCTGAGCTCAGCTCCCCCGGGGCCTGTGAGTGCTGCTCTTGGCAGGCCTGGAGGAGGCTTCACCGCAGAGGCATCCCCGTTTCCTTTAGCTCCAGGAACCGTTGCAGTAAAGCTTCCTGCTGAACCGAGGGGGTTCCCGTCCCGGCAGGGAGAGCCGCCCCAGGACTCTCGGTATACCTGCACCGACACCGGGCTCTGCACCCACACCAGCCCCGCCGTCTCGATGGGTGCCGGCGGGCTGAGATGCGGCGCTTGGCAGAGCTGCGGAGCCCTGCAAAGAGTTAACTCCATCGAAGCTCGCGACTTCCTAGGGCTGAACAAAGAGAAATGAGCTCATGTTAAAGGGAAGCAGAACTTCAAAGAGAACAGGCATGTTTGTTTAATGCTGGCAACTTAATTCGGCTCTAATCTGTCTCTTCTGGTGGTTGCCAGCAGAGGTGGAGGAGAGCGGGGTTTCTCCTAGGCACATCCCTCCTCCTCCCACTCCCACCCGCGTTTGCTCGGTGGGGCGGCTGCGAGGGCTCTGGTGCTGCTGGGGCCGGGCCAGCCGCTCCCCGGGAGCTTTCCAGAGGGCATGGGTGTGCGGAGGGAGGGAGCGGAGGGAGCAAAGGGAGCCCAGGCAGCGCGGAGGAACGGCCCTCGCCTCGCCGGGCTGGTAGTAGCAGCGTCGGCAACAGCAGCGCCGTCAGGACGTGGTGGCGGCCCGCTGGGAGCGCTTGGCCGTGCCCAGGCAGCCGAGTGCCTGCCCGGCTTCAGGCCGCCTCTGTACGGCACAGCCCGGGGACGGGGCTCGGCCAGGCACACCGTGGGGGACCCACAGCCGTGGGGTGCTGACACAGGGCAGCCGGAGCGGGGTAAGGGTGGAGGTGGGGTCCTTTTGGACGGAGGGGCGAGGCAAAGCGCAGCAGGGCTCGTCCCGTACACCTTGGGCCCTCCGTGACAGCAGCCGGGGAAAGCAGGTCCCCCTGCCCGTCCCAAGGGGAGCTCCCCACCACGCCAAGCGGGCACCCGCAGTTGTCTCTTGGGCAGGAATCCCCAGGTCTGCCCCACCACCCCTCACACTTGGCGCTCGGCACCTTCAGTGGATTTTCGTGTGACACGCGTGCTCGTACGCCCTTACCCGCGCACCCGGGGCTTCTAGGAACGTAAGGTGTGGGTGGGCTCGCTGTCAGACGCGGTGCTGCTTTGACCTCTGCTCTCAGGGCAGACTGTGTTAATGGCATTTTCTGCACTCACCTTGCACGGGGGATGATGGTGACTTGTAGGTTCACCTCAGAGGTTTATATGTCTTTTTTTTTTTTTTTTTGCTGTTTTTTGCTGAAGAACTGTTTGCACATCCGTTCGTAAAGAATCAAGCACTCATTGTAGAGAAATATTAATCTGTCATGGGGCACGTACATAAAACAGCTGAGTTTAAGTTGCATGGGGCATTTAACCCAAACTTACTGCAAAGGCTTCGGACTTTCCGGTTTCATGGTGGCGCCAGAGTTCCAGGGTGAAACGGAGGGAAAATGGTGTTTCCCCAGCTTTAAGGTTAGCAGCACACAAAAGCACGGCCAAAATCCGCTACATGCAGATCGGTTCAGTAGAACTCAAGGTGCAGAAGTTTTCAGTAGAAGACCCTGAAGGTTTGTTGGGTAGAGAAGGAATAATTCACATATGAGTCACATAGAGACTCAACAAATATTGTGGCAGATAAGGGGCAGGAGATAGCGTGTTTCTCACGCCGTGAGTTTGGAGGTGTAAGTTACACTGTGACGGACGTGATCAGAGTACCCGGCTGTGGACTGCTGGGGTGTCAGGTGGCAATGTAAACTGGGAGGAAGCAGAGACTGAAGAAGCAAAATACGTACGCCACATAATACTTTTGGAAAAACTTTTGGCATGCACTTTCCGTTTTCTGAACTTCGTACTCCTCGGGGAGTCTGCGAGTAACAAGCTTTTGCTGCTCTTAAGCAGGGCAGAGAAACAATTCTGCTCTCGGGTCAGTGGCATCAGCAGAGCGCAGATTTGGAAAGCCCATTTGGAGAGTCCCTCTCCATTATAAACAGGACAGAAAATCGATGCTCAAGATCAAGCTAAAGAATGAGGGTTGTTGCTTAGTTACTTTAAGTCATGTCTGGGGAGAAAGAGAGCGGGAGAGACGCCCACAAACCGCAGTGCAGCTGCTAAGGATCAGGGCAAAGCAGATTGAAGAGGGAAATACCAGGCTGTGATAAAAATCACGGGAAGAAAGAAGAATGAGATAAGAGGCTGCCTAATGACCGTCGATTTCGGGGCACCTGCCCTCAGCAGGGAGGTGGGTATAGGGGAAATCCCCCATCAGCCAAGGCATGGTCTGGCAGAGAGATGTCTGCCGCTTTTATCTGTGGGAAAATTGGCTTTTCTCAACCGATCACAGACTAGAGGAAAGTTCGGTCCTTTGTAGTCAGCGAAGCACACATTGGAAGAGGTTCCACGAGGAGTTGTTCTCCTTTCTGAAGTGGTTTGTGAAAAGGAGAGCTGTAAACCCCTGCAAAAAAGGCAGGAAAGCAAAATCGAGCAGGGGTCTTGCCAGGTCCTCTGCCAGGCAGTTTCCAGCTCGGAGCCATTCACCCAAGCAGGGGATGCTCCTTCCTCTGCCTCGCGTCAGAGGAGGAGGCCGGGTAGCGGGCTGGGAAGGGGAGACTGAACGGACGGGATCAGGGCTTGCTTCCTGTACACGCTGACTGTGGGGGCAGGAATCTATGAGGTTTTCTGCAAGGTTTGGGTCTTTGCGTAAGGGAGCATGCAGAACTCTTGTATTCATTACGTGCTAGCTTTACTTTTCAAGGAAATGCATGTGTTGTTGTGGTTCTCGTGCTGCGGTGTTGGGAACTGTAACTGTGATTCACTTCAGACGGCATGAGGCACGCACAGGACCCCCAGGAGCCCTGGTGATAGCTCAGCACCGGGGGCTACATGCGTTACCCAAGCAGCAGCGCTGCGGGAAGGGGCCGGGGCCGGGGCAGGGACGGTACAGTCTCCCCCACTTTCTTGAAAAGCATCTAACGTGCCAGGTCCTGAGAAATCCAGGTGTGAGCTGTACCTGGACTGGGACCTTCCCCACGCACCCCTCCTCCGCGGTAACAGCATCCCTGAAGTCTGCTCATCCTCGTGCAGCGGCACATCCCTGCTGGAGGGCAGGGAAATCCTGTAACCCTCACAGCGGGATGTGGGGCACCGCCGCCTGCAGCATCCTGCCCACGGCCATGAGCATTGCTGTCAAATCTGTAGCTCGGAAGGTCTGCGCGCCTCTCCTCCCTGTGGGCTGTGTCTCCTTCAGCTGCCAGACACCTCTGGAGCTGCCTGGCGGTGGCTGCGCCTGGTGCAGGTGGGTCCCTTACACCTCCTTACGCCCTCCCGGATCCCCGTAGGAGAGGCGATGCTGTGCTGGGCGCCGGAGGCAGCAGCAGTGAAAGCGTTAAGGCCAGGCGGGCAGGAGCTGGAGCAGCCTGGGCTGGAATTCGGAGGAGTGGAGCCGCTGCCTTGGCAGGAGCCCAGCTGGCAGCGGGGCCTCGGGCTCGGGGAGCGCCGCTGCGGGGCTCGGCCGGCCGGCGGGGAGCTGCAGAGCGAGCACCGGGCCCTGCCGCAGGCGCTCGCCTGCCCTGCCTGGGTCTCTGCTGCTAGCTGGCGGCACGCGGCTCCCTCTCCGCGGGCTTGGCTGGCTCGCGAGCGCTTCCAAGCAAAAGTTAATAGCTTTACCTTGCCACCGCGGGAGTATTTTGAAGCGGAGCTCACGGACGCTCCTGGACTTGCCGCGTGCTGGGTCCCGCCGTGCTCGCAGCAGCGCGAGGCTGGAGGCACGGCACACGGAGCTCACGACGTCCTTCTCTTGCCACCCTTGCTGCCATGCGATTTATTTATTAACTGCTTGGTGTCTTCAAAGGAAGACGATCATCAGATGCTAGATTTTCGGCCCACAGGCGAAGGTAACGTTTGTTTTCTGACTTCTCTTTATTTTTGATGTCGCTCGGTTTCTCTTCCTCCTTTGGGAAGGGAGCGGGCAGGTGGCTGGAAGCGCCTGTCGGGAGTAGCTGGCAGGGTGACGCTCGGGTCAGCTCCTCTGCTTCGCTGCTGGGAGGAGATGCAAAGCTGCCGACTCCTCTCACTGCGGGGTCTGGAGCTTGTACCTCAGGCTGGTGCGAAGCCAGGCTCAGGAAGCCGGTGAGGAGAACGGCAGGGCCAGGGGCCTCCGGTCGGTGCGGTGGCCGGGGCCTCGCACTCCGGTGGAGCTGCGAGCCGGCATCCAGAGGGGTCCCGCACAGAAGCTCAGCATTCGCCCCCGCGGCCGCAAGCCTTGTGGGCATGCCGCCGGGTACCTGCGGATGCTGCCTTCGAGACCACTGTCAGGAGCTGCCAAGCACCACCCTGGACCTGTTCGGAGCACAAAATCACGGGTTTTATCCGTAACCCCAGCTGGGCTGGGGCGTGTGTGCCGGAATCCGTGCTGGGGTGGAGGTCTGGGCGCTCCGCGGGAGGGTGAGCTGCGCCCTCGTCCCGCTGCACGAAGCTGCAGGTCTGTGGTCAGGGGGAGCACGGAGCCACCGCGTCGGACGCCTGGTGTTACCGTGCGATGTGCTGGGACTTGCAAGAGCTCCAGGGAGAAGAGCTGACCTGAGGTTCCACTGCCCCCGTCTGTCCTTAATACCAGTGTCACAGCTCAAATTTTCCTCGTGCATTTTATTCTAAAACTCTTCATAACCCACAGAGTCTGGATGCTGTTTAGGATGTTTCCTTCCCCTTTCCATCCTGCCTTTTGGCCTAAACCAGACCTCTAAAAACTCTAGGCATCGCTGGGTCACCGCAGGACGGTTCTGCGGGAGCGTCACTGCTGGAAACCTTCCTCTGCTGGGACGAACGAAGCTGGGCCTGTTGCTCCCCTCCTGCGGGGACTTTGTAACGCTGCTTGTGCGGGTGGGATGTGGTGCAGGGCTGTGCACGGTGTTCGTGTAGGCTGGAGGGCTGCACGTTTTTGGGAGGGAGCCAGACAAATTTGAGGGCTTTTACATCTGCTGGTCTAAATGCAGGGTCTGGCTCAGGAGCTGCTGCTGTCTCTTTGCCTCGCTCTCATCACCGGCAGGTTTGGAAGCAGAGTTAAGCAGGCCCCGAGTGTGCTCTGTTCGGTAGGTTTTATGCCTTCAGGAGGGCAGCAGGGAGAGCCCCATTTCCCATCGAGCTCCCTGCAGTGCTCCGGCTTCTGCAGAGCCTGGTCTGACCTGGGACGCACCGAGCTCGTGTCCTCTCACTCGCCTTTGGTACCGTACGATGAAAGAGGCCCCCTGTAGCCTCTGTTGGGTGGAAATGCCCTGCCCAGACCCTCCGGATTATGTCACCCAGGCCCGGAATACTTCAGGGCGGAGGCCTGAGGAAGCGATGCTGCATCGTCCTGAAGCCGGTCAGCGGTGCTGGAACTGGAATTGAAAGGTGCTGGTGTGTACTGTGAGATCAGGGCAGTGGGACCTTCGAACAGGAGTAGTGAAGCGATCTTGGCCTGGTCCTGGTGCTTTTTTACAGGGTCCTGAAAAACTGCTGATGGCACAGAGCAGGGAATCGGAAGAGGACAGAGGCCTTTTACTGCTCAGGTATCTGTTCAAGCTCAGATTTAAGCCTGTTAAAAATCAAGTCGCACAGCCTGAATGCACAGTCGTGGCCGAACATGTCAGGATGGCTCCTGGAGCCCGTCACTCTGGATTTGCTTCAACCCCAGGGCTTCCAGCCCACGTGCTCTGTGATGATTCAGGACGGGAAGACAGCATGGCTGGTGTGAGTGGGGACACTCGTCTCCGAGCACACTCCTGCTCCCCCGTGGGTGGTTCGGGTGCACCCTGAGCTGCCTCGCTTTCTCCTGGCAGGGACAGGAGTCTGGCGTTCCTGGAGCAGCAGCCGCAGAAGAGTTTGAGTTAAGCTCTGTACTGGGACGTGGAAGATGCTGAGCTTGGATGCCCTTCGAGGCTTCGCGCTGAGGATTTAGTGCTCCGAGTCTGTTTTCTGCCTGTCAGCAGCACACAGGTGCCAGCTGTTGGTGACCGTAGCTTGGTCCCCAATAGGGGTGCTGTTTCTGATGCAGACAAGTGCTGGAGGAAGCAGCATGATCTGACCGGATTTTTCTCCCAAAGGCTCATAGAGGCTGCGTGCAGTTGGTGGGACAGTTGTGCACTGAGCAGCCCACATGCGTGCAGGAGAAATGGGCCTGATCCAAAGATACCTGAATCTTGGTAGGATTTTTCATGGTGACACAATGGGAGCAGGAGCATTACGTTATCTCATGACCTACTGAGTAGTTTCTTCTCTTTGTTTCCTCCCTGTTATTCGGAGAAGTTGGAAATGTTGTTGAGCCCAGACCAGGTTCTGATCCTGGCTTTGGTAAACAGGGCTACGTTGCCACAGCGTGCATTTTTCTTGAATCCGGGAGCTTCATACTGAATATACAGCCCAACTTGTTATAACGATTAGACCTTTTGCAGCTTGTCAGTTCTCCTCTTGATCTTGGTATTTTTATGACTTCTGAACAGCTTTAATAAAGAACAAAAGGTGGAATAAACTGCACCCACTAGCAGTCTCCTTGTTCTTTGTGCTCTGAGATGTTGAAGGTGTTCTGCTAATATTTAACCAGGAAGCCAAAGCTAAAAAAAAAAGAGCTTCAGAGAAGATCAGAACAAGCAGAAACCCCAGGAACAGTTCTGAATAGCATGAATATTCTAAGAGTACAGAAGCGTTTTGATTCTCAACGTGGGGTTTTGGAAACGAGATGATAATCAACTCCCAGAGGCAAAAGACACAATCAGTTAGTAGATTGACTGCGGTGCCTTCTCATGCCACCTATTTTAACTCAAGGAATGTCCTTGAGCTCGCTGGATATTAATAGCAGCATAGGCACGCCGCCGCAAGCTTCCTGCAGGCTGTAAATCTGGGGCTGGTGACCTCTGTCCTGCTCAGGCTGGCGTGGCAGCGCTTGCACGTGCTGAAGCCTTACTGGTCTGCAGGTTGGTTGCATCCTACGACCGTGGCTCTGTGACCTCCTCGAGGAGTGCTGCGTGGACCAGACGTGGGTCAGTCATCCCCGATGCTTTTGGCAGCCTGCTCTGGGTACGTACGAGAAGGCTGCTGGCCGTCCTCAGGGCATTCAGCGCGCTGGTGCTGCACTATGGTGGTTCTGCCGGGGTGTGGAAATGAGGTTGTTCGGTGTGGGCGTCTGCGTCAGCACGGAAAGGGCCGGCTGCTCTCACGCACCATCCACTGAGCAACTCCAGCGGCTCCAGCTGAGCTCTTGCTGCTGGAGTACTCACCGGGGGTGCTGTCAGGAAAGAAACGATCTCCACTGCCTGAACTGGCTTCAGGGTAATCAAATTAAGCTTGAGTATTGACGTTCAGATTTTGACTTGGTTTCGGTCTCGTTTTGACAGTAAATAAATGGCATTGACGTTTCTCCTGGAGCATCCTGGTTGACCCTGTATGTTGTCCCTTACCTGCTAGTGCATCCCTTCGATCAGGAGTCTGAGGGTCAACTCTGCTGGTGTTTTCTCACACTGGAGCTGGCTTGGTTCTCATCACCCTTTTATAGTTCAGACTTTTCTGTTTTAATTCCATTGTTGCTGATTAAAGGAACTCACTGTTACAAGAGGTTTCTTTTTGCAGTGGGCTGGAGAAGGTAAGGCTATTGGGGGGGGTTATAACAAGGAAGAGTCCGTGCTGTGTTGCAGCCAGTTTATTTGTGATAAGAGGTACCAGGAGGGGGCCTGGGGGAAAACTGCTGACTTCGGTTATGAAGAGGGTGGTTGTAGACAAACGTGGCATCTGCTTGTCCTTTGCATTTGAACCATATTCCCTGTGGGGTCCTTGTTCTCTGACCTGGCGGCTGGGCTTGAAGGAGGACCCGTGCTCGAGACTGGCTGAGTTTGGTGGCCCCTGTGCTCTGGGCTGTGCCAGCCAAGCTGCAGCTTCTGACTGGCCTTGCAGAACGGGGCCCAGAATTAAGTGGCGTGAGCGCTGGAGAAATAAAACCCAGTGCCGGCACAAAGTGTGCAAGCCGAAGCCAACAGCTTTGTGAGCTCTTTGCAGGGGCTACACATCGTGCCGGACACCGGCTTGTGCAAACGAGTATTTTTCCAAGGTTGATGAGGATACTCTCTGTAGCGTAAATAACTGTGCTGCCTCGGAGAGGGCTGTAATTTTGTCGAGGACTTCCTGTGCAATCCAAATCTACGAGATAAATCCCTTGAGCCAATGGGCAGTCTAGCCCTGCTGTCCAAAACTACCATTTTTCTCTGCAGTGTAAATCCCCGGGCCGGTCCTGTTCCCAGCACAGTCTTTCTGCTCCTTCGCTTTGCCTTCAGGGAGCAGGAAGAGGGGACGGTAGGGAGAAGAGGGGCTGAAGGAGTATTGCGCTGCTCCTCCAAGCTGCAGCCGTGTAACTGGCAGCGAGAGACGTCTGTTATCGATGGTGCAGATGCTCCGCAGCAAACGTGCCGAGAGCTCAGGGGCTTACGAGATGCTCTTTGGGGAGAAGCTTGCGTGGCTTCTTCAGCGGTGGCAGGCGTGATGCCTTTTTTTCCTTACCCAAATGCTAGCCCTTGCAGTTTATTTTCAAAAAATAATCATGCATGACGCAGTTCACCCATTCGTTTTATAATGCTACCCAGTTGGATGCAAGACAGTTCATTTCTTTCCTGTACTGGGGAGAAACGGAGACCTGGGTTTTGGAAGTAATCTGTGTGCTCAGCACTAAACTGAAAATGACTTTTGCTGAGGACAACAGTTTGGACACCCTCACTCTTCACAGCGCTGTCCCTGTCTGTGTGTCTGATCATGAGCCAGTCGCTTATCTCTGTTTATTTTTGCCATCAGCAGGACGGGACCGTGCTGACCCCCGGGGCATCTCGATGAATAAGTCTATTATGTTGCACATCCGTAACGCTTGTTGTGCCAGCTCTCAAAGCACTTCGCCCCCATGTTCAGGAACATCCGCACATGTATGTTTATGTTGTTTAAAAGCACCAAGAGCTACTAAATGACTAGCTGCTACCAGGGGAATCCAGGAAAACTAGCTGCTACCAGGGGATCTCCTGGCAGGGGCAAGGCAGAGCTGAGCCCTGGCTGAGGACATCCCCAGAGCGGCTGAAACGTTGGAAAAGAGAATCCAGGGATCATCTGCAGGTTTGGTGGCTTTTTGCCTTTTTTTTTTTTTAACAGCATAATGAGGATTTCTATTCAGTTGGCTTCTGCCATGACATCCGGCGGTCCTGATCTGCCGTCTGCCACTCAAAGCCGAGTCTTTGTCCTGTCTCTTTTTAGCTGCTGCTGTGCCCAAAGCTGGTGTTCTCGTGTGATGGGTCCTGCAGCCCAAGTTCTCTCTCCTGAGCGAGCACCAGGCACCTCAGCCCATCGTTTTGTGCCTGAAAGGAGGAGTGGTTTTCCCCTCGCTCACTGCTTTGTCCCTGTTGTCACCAAGGTCCCCTGCCGCTCTGTTGCCCTGGCTCTCGGTGTCCTGGGCTCTCTCTGGAGCTTGCTCATGAGCTGCAGTGTCCCGTCTGCCCGGGAAAGCGTGGACTGTTAGAAAACGTCCTCGCCTCCCTTACCTGGTGAGAATGGCCATTTGCCCCTACCTCTTCTAAGCAGCGATTTAGCCCTACAGAAACCTTCCCTCTTTTCCCATGGCTCTTCATCTCTTATAAAAAGCCTTGGGTGAAGAATGTGGCGTTGTGGAAAGGGAGGCAGGCTGTGTCCATCCATGTGCTTGCTCTCCCTTTCACACCTTCTCAGGTCTGTGAGTCTGGGCTTCTGGTACAGGCGCTGTACGGACTGCCCAGGTTGGTCGGACTCATCTTGGGGGCTGTGTTTTCAGATAAAACCTCCGTTTTCTTTTGGGAAAATGTTTTAGCCCAATAAACTTCATGCTTCGTTAAAACCGCCTCCTTGGGTTTGGCAAGTGTTAGGGTGAAAGCAGCGGTCTGCGGTGCACAGAGGGGCGGCCTTGGTGGTGCAGCGTTGGGTTGTGAGCTCCGGGTTTGGATTTGTGCAAGCAGACCCTGCGGGTCCAGAACAGGGTTCTTCTGCTCTTCAGCTCCAGAAGAGCCAACCGCAGTCTTGAGTTGTTTTTCTTCATATATCCGTGCGTGGTTTTACTTAGAGGAGGGACACTTGGGACGTCCTGCAGGACTAATACCGGTCTGGCGCTTGAGGAGTGCCTGCCCCTCCAGCTGTCAGCGTTACCCAGCACGTCTGAGATGCATCCCAAGGAGCAGTGAGTGCTGCTGAAGGGTTTGTAAATCCCTCGCCGCAGTGCCGTGGGAAGGTGCTGCGAGTAATTACCAGAGTGGTTGGAGACACACAGGAATGCTGCCTCGAGAGCTGTAGATGTAAGACTTGTGCAAAAAGCAAATAGTGAATAGCAGCATCGCTGTGACTTGTGTGACTTTTGTGTAGATGTATTTGCAAAAATAAAGCAACCATAAAAATGCCACAGCTTGCACCAGTGGGATGTGTGGTGGCATCCACAGCACACAGTGCTCATCCAAGCACATGCAGACAATTGAAATAAGAAAACTGCAGCTCTGGCAGAGCTTGTAGATTTCGAAGCCTTTAAGAAACGGGACACTGTCGTGGTGAGTGTTCGTAGCCCTTCTTGGGTACAGGAAATGTATATAAGGCATTGCTTTGGGTTTTAGTAACCGCTCTTCTTCACGTGCTTGTCCTGCCCAAAAATACATGTGAAAGTGACAAATGTCCTGATCATCAGGACTCAAAGTACAGAGACAGATTTAGGGTGAGTGGTTTTGTGTTTTTGTGCATGCTGCGGTGTCACCACTGGCAAGTCAGATCCGGGAGGGGGACATTGAATAAAGCACTTCGTAGCTCCCAGCAAGCCTCAGTAGTCAAAAACTGAAACTAGACAAATTTTGTGGTTTAGGGAGGAAAAAAAAAAGCATCTTTGGGAGTTAATTGATCATGAGAACATCTAGAACGTGCTGAATCATGCAGCGCTTGGATCCTCTTGCTGTACTGTTGTGTTAGGTACATCCTCTGGTCTCTCAGCCTTAGGTCAAACAGACATTTCAAGCTGGAGTCCCTGCAGGAAATACTAGATCATGCGAATAATTGGATTCTGACTTCCAAATTCCAGGATCTGGAGGACTGTGCACGTTCGCTGTGCTCCAGGGCACCTGTGTCTCCCAGCTGCGCTCTGCCCCTTTCCCCTCTGCTCTGGCTGCCCAGCTGCTGAGAGCTGGGGGCGCGTCAAACCTGGAGCCGTCCTGGAGCCCAGGTTGAGCTCCTGCATGCGCTCATGGTGGACAATAATGACAGCCTCTGCTTCGGGAAGAATCGCAGAGGTTTGAAGCTTGCACATCTTGCTCTCAGACGGGCACTGGGTGCTGCTTCTTGTCAGGAAGCCTGGATTTGGATGGCTGCATCCAGAGGGTTCAGCCGGTTCTCAGCAGGGTGTTGGCAATTACACTCACCTTAAACGTGTCTCTGTAACCCACATCTTTGCTTCGTGCTTCTGACCACACAGTGCTGAAGCTGGAGCACAAAAAACCAGCGGTTGGGTGCCCTACAGGGTGTTCCTCCTAGATGCTTTACAATGGATACAAATGTCATTTTCAGTCTTCTCGTAAACCGCCTGCTTTGTTTCGGGACACCCCAGTGGTCAGTGCTGCTATACCCAGAGGGAGGGTGCGTGACCTACAGCTGCACCCGAGAGCTCAGGAGCCCTTAGCACGTAAAAGGGAGATGTCAGGTTTTGTGGTCCAGCAGCTGTGAGTAAATGCAAACTGGTAATTAGCTGGCGTAATGGACAGAAAGGTAGGGAACTCTTCTCCGTCCTAAACCCTTCTGTTCCATATTTTATTGCGTGTGTTGGCTTTGTTATTCTTACCGCAAGGACAGAAATTTGTCTTCTTCAAGCTCAGACAAGCCCGAGAAGCTGATGAGTGACAAATGCTGCTTTCTAGTATGATTAGCAAAACCTCAAAGTGCGGACAGCAACTGATGTTTTATAGAGTCTCCTGTAAATAACAGTTTGAGTAACGGTGTGGTGTGTAGCTGCAGGTACTGCTGGAGCCATGTGCTGACTGGCAAGGGATATTTTGGCGTTAGGAAATAGCCTTGAATTCTCTGTCAGGTCTCTTTGTTTCAGCAGGAAGCTCGGGACTTCTTTTTAAACTAATCCTTTGATGATTAATAAACCAATTAGTGATGTCAGTCTTTTCTTTGCCTCCAACTTCAGCAGTTTTTGGTCCTGCATCTGCAGGGTGGTGATCCTCATCGCAGGCAAACTGCTCCCGTACCAGCCCAAAGAGGAGCGGTTCCATCCCTCCGGGTCCTGGTGCCTGTACAGCCCAAAGCAAGACAGTTCAGCGAGCTGAAGCAGCAGAAACGTTGCTCTGTTTAGTTCTCTGTTCCAGTAACGGGCTGAAATGATTGACCGTGAGTTCAGAGAATGATGCAGGTTGGAAGGGACCACTGGAGGCCGGGGCCCTTGCCTAAAGCAAGGCCAGCATTGGAGCTGTGTTCGGTTACTCAGACCCCATATGAGCACCGAAGCCCTGAGGCAGAGGTTGCGTTTCTCAGTGACAGCAAACTTGATTTTTGAAGAGGGACTCGAGTAACTTTTAGAAAATTTGGCTCTCCTGGCGGCGCACCGCAGGGTGGAGGTGAGCGTGAGGGACACGGGACAGGAGGTGGGGACGGCCCCGGCAGCTGCGCACGTTTGGGCTGGCACCACCACCGGCTGAACAAGACCCAAAACCCGCAGCTTCTGGCAGGTAAGGGGACGCGGGCAGTGGTTTGCAGCTGCAGGACAAGCAGCTCCCGCCTGCCTCCTCACCCCATCCTTGTGCCATCGGGGGCTGAAATCCTGGAGGAAAGTTTGCAGGCATGTGCTGAAAAACCGTAGGCTCCCTTAGGAGACGGCCGGTCACCGCAGGGGCTCAAGCAGCGCGAGCAGCCGGAGCCCTGTGGGTTTTGGTACAGCACTGATCTCCCCGAGTGGCTGCTGTCTCCTCCGAAAGCTGATGGTGTGCAGCTCAGCACGTCTGGCAGGGACGAGAGACATGAATTAGCACAGGCTGGTGGGTTTTTTATGAAATGAATTAGCACAGGGCGGTGGCAAGGATGGGCTGTCATGGCAGCGGCCTCAGTGCAATCTCCTCTGCTGTGGCTGAAGGAAATTGCCGTGTGCTCGGCACGTGCCATGTAAGGGGCTTTTATTTCTCTAAAAATAAAGCAGTGAGTGGTAAAGCTTAACACTAGATTAATGGTACTTTTCATATCTTTGTGACTGAAGTGGACAATAGAACTTTCTAGCATTTATTCTACTGCCAAAAAATGACTTTTTATTACAAAATTCTGTAGTGAAGGCGTGCACACGGGGAGTCTGCCTGATGTCGGTCGCCTTTTCCCTGGCGCTGGGGTTTCTCTGAGATGCGGTTCAAGCTGGGGAGGGTGCAGTTCAGCAGCTGTTTTATTGCATCCTAACTTTCCAAATTTACTATTTCTGGTTTTGTGGTGTGGTTTTTTTGGTTTTTTTTTGTTTGTTTGTTTGTTTGTTTTTCTTTTCGTTTTTTTTTTCTGGTAACTCAGGTTGCTTCACAGCTTGTCTGTCGAATCCTCAATTTCTCTTGAAACTCAGCGAAGCCTCGCTGTGGCACGGCTTTGTTCGGACACTTAGCGTTGCTGCAGAGTGCAAACAAAATGCCTCCCACTTTGTTTTACACATCGCTTTGATGTTTAGAAGTTTCTTTAAAGTACTGAGTTCTTTACCCGTGTTTATCCTTGCTCTATCAACTGACAGGGTTCTGGTAAATCCCTTTACACAAACACTCCTCGGCTGAAGTCAGCTGTGCAGACGTAAGGCTGGGGGCGCAGCGATTTGGCCGAGGGTACCTGGCCCTGCTGCTCCTCTCTGCTCACGCAGCTGGGTGGGTGACACAGTGAGAAGCGTTTGTGCTGTTGCGTTCCTTTTCTTGCCAGCAAAGTAGCGCTGTCGTTAATGTTATTATCTTAGACACAGCAAGACCCCGTGACTCTGTTTCTGTCACCACTCTCTGTATCCACCTGGCAGAAGAAGTTAGTTAGGAAATTAGGTAGATCTTAGGTAAATCACTCAGTGACTGTGAGCTTATCGGCGGAATTCAACACAGAGCCCTAGCACATGTGCTGCACAAAGGCAAGGAGATAAAGATTTAAAAAAAAGAAGTTGAGGGCATTGTAACTCTTGCCCCGCTCACCTGAAGAGCGGAGCGGGGCTAGTTCCTGGCGGCCGGCGTCCTGGTGGCAGCAGGGCCCAGAGCCGTGCCTGGCAGGTGGGAGGTCCCCTGGTGCTGCGCAGCGAGGCACCAAAATGCCCCCTCGTTGAGCCGAATGAAGTTTGCTCAGGCTGCCCGGGAGCTGGCAGCCAGGCACACATCCGCTCTCGGAGTGGAAGCTGGTGAATGAAGCGCAGTCAGGCCGGAGGAGCGGAGCAGGGTCCTCCACTTCCAGGGGCTCGTTCGTGTAAGGCCAGAACAAGCAGCCACTGCTGGGGCCGTACGCAGCCGCAGCGAAGCAGGTAACAGCTCCCTGCCCCGGGGCTGCCGGGGCTCCTGCTCCTGCCTTGCCGCTGCCACCCCGCAGCCCAGTGATCCTCTCCAGACCCCTGAAACCTGGGGCGCAGCTGGTAGCTGCTCCCGAGGTGTCGGCAGGAAGGATTCCTTTGTCCATGCTTAGAGTGGCTGCTTGGAAAGCTCTCATTAGAAAACCTTACATTCTCCTTATGTGCCCGTGGTTGTCACTGCTGGTGCCGCTTGCCACCCTGGTATCGCTCCTCTGTGGCGCTCTGCTTTCCTTGCCCAGGTTTTCTTCTTAAACTATAACGCACCCCACTTCAAAAGGTGGAGGTCGGTGGTTTTTTTTTTGAAGTCACAGCCCCCGTGTTGAACACACAGTGAGGTTTCCAGCTCTGAGAAATGAGACATCGTAAATGTCGCTGTGCACTTCTCAAAATAGAGGAGTGCCGTGTTGTTTCCTTGTGGCAGAAGTGCAGAGGCGTTGGTGTGCTGAACTGGGCCAGCTCATCTCCAGCCTTTAGTGGGGCTTGGGAAAGCTGAATGACCAAATTCAGGGGATTTGGGGGAAATACACCAGAAACCTGGTTTTGTCATGGAAAGCTGGAGAAGATAAGAAGGATCGGACCGTGTGCTGTCTGCAGCCAGATACTGTCTCGTACATGAGAGGAGCTGAAGTAACTGAGGTAGGAGCTATTGCTCTGGGCTGGGAGCAGCCGTCCTTGCAGGCACCAAGGACAGAGTGGTGCCATCCCCCGCAGCTCACTGGTAATTTAGGGACAGAGCAAATCTGACTTCAGCCTCGAGAGAGGGGATTTCCAGCGCAGCCCTGGCTCTGTACTGTCAGGCAGGTCTTGACTGATCCTTCCCCTAGGAATGCTTTCAGAGCATCTTACCTGATCTCTGGCAGGTCTCCACTCGCAGATGGAAGAGCTGTAGGTGCCAGTTGTTTTCAGGAAGAAGGTATGGCTGGAAGTGCGATCCTTCCAGAGTTCAGCCTGCCCAGGCTAAGCCGCAGCGCCCCACAGCTCAGGTGCTGAACCCCGGATCGGCGCGTTTGGTTTTTACTCTGGCATGGAGAGCGGTAGCCTCCACTCAGGGGACTGTGGCTACTCCAGGTTTTTCCATATGACACTGTTTAAAGATGGAGGCTGCTCTTGTTTTCATTCTCGCCTGATTTAATTATATTTGCTTTTTCTCTTTTTATTTCAGTTGTGATTCCAAAGAGCCCTTTACCTGCCTCCGAAGTAAACTCGGAGAAACCTAGCATGCACAGTAGCACAAAGACTGTTTTGGGGCATCAACAAGGGCAAAGGCGTCGCAAAACAGGGAAGAAGCGTGGTCGAACGACCAAAGCGCTAATCCATCACCCCATGCCTACACCCTCCAAGTCAGTGGAGCCTTTGAAATTCCCCAGAAAGAGAGGCCCAAAGCCTGGCAGTAAGGTAAAAGCTGATGCTGATGCAGGCGGGTGAAAAGCAGGTGCTGCAAGTTCTGCCATGGGATGGTGCATGCGTGTATTTGTGCACGTTTGTCTCAGCCTCTGGCTGTGTGACCGCAGCAAGTAGGAGACCAGAGGGGTGTGTGGGGCTGGGAATATCCCTCCGAGTCCAGCCTCAGAGTTGTAGAGAATGTCTGTGTCCTAAAGATCATTTCCATCAAGAAACCGTGTCTTTGGAGCTGCATTAGCTGTGAAGTAGCACGGCAAATGCTGTGATCATGACAGGTTGGCCAAATGGTGGAATAAGCTCTTCTGTCCATCATGTGTAGCTAGTCTTAAGTCAAGCAGAGGTGGCGGATCTCAGGCTTGTTATTTTTTCGAGGATCGTGGTTTCTAGAATGTACACATTGATTAAGTAGGTTCTTGAAACTCCCCGTCATCGCCATCAGAAGTGTGTCATGTTCCACAGTGCCTTGTTTGTTGGATGCAGAGAAGAGAGTGTAGTGATCATGGGTGGTATAGGAGAGCAGGGATAAAAGGAGAAATATCCTCGTCTTTTTCTGCAGAGGAAACCTAGGACATTGCTGAACCCAGCACCCACCTCTCCAACAACCAGTACCCCAGAACCAGACACAAGCACTGTGCCCCAGGACGCTGCTACAATCCCCAGCTCTGCCATGCAGGCTCCCACAGGTAAGGGTCTTGAACTGCATCCTCGAAAAGATTGCGCAGTCAGCAGCTGCAGCAGGCAGGAGGTGGCACGCCACAGCACTCCCACTTCTTCACAAACACACAAACCAGCAAACCTTAAGGTTCCACAAAGAGGGGCTGGCCTGACTCAGAGTGTGTCAGAAGGAAAAGAGGCACGTGAGTTCAGACCAGCTGTTCGTTTATCCCTATCCATACTGGAAATACGAAGCCATAGGAGGATTGCAAGTCCATCTGACGAATGCAGAGATCCCTTTCCCTGAGTTGTCACCTGCATGTTAGTGACTCCAAAGCCCTCAAAGTGCACTTCTTGTGGCCCATACAGCCCAGAGGCAGTACTGCGAGCAGCTGCACTCAGGAGTTCACAGTATGGGCTCTCCAAAACTGTGCCAGGCACAGCTGCTGAAGGTAGAGCAAGGTGCAGAACAGCTCCTGCTGAGCAGCAGTGGCCATGGGCTGTTCGGCTTCAGCCACGCAAGCAGGGACGAGAGGGAGCAGGGGAGGAATAGCAGCAGCCAGTGCAGAGCATGTGCTCTGCTACAGCTGTGAGATACAGCCAAAGGTGAATCTGGGCAGGAAAGTCTAATGCAAAGCTAGTTTTTATATGTTCAAGCACTGGATATGGGTAGAGCCCTCTGTTTCCACAGAACCCAATTTGCAGAGGAACCCAAAGAACCCAGTTTCCCCCTAAAGGGAGGAACTGGGGCTGCATTCCTTCGTTTCCTTTGAACATCTCAGCCACTTTACCTTGCTGGCCCAGGAACCGCATTGCAGCCTGCCTTTGGGAGCCTGAGCACTGGGGAAAGCATAGGAGTAACAGCAGCAGCATGGAAGGTGAGCGTGATGAGGCAGGAAGGTGTTGGAGGTGATTCCCCCCTAAATGTGGCTGTTGTTAGGTTGCAGACAGGCACCTGTGATGGATTCGCTCACACTTTGTGAGTGATTTTACAGTCTTAAAACCTGGGCATCTCTATCTCTCAGGCTGGATTTTTAGGCATCTGTTTCTTGATTTCTTGAGTGGGTTAATGGCAAACACGTTTCTCATCTTGGCAGTTTGCATTTACTTGAACAAGAACGGCAGCACTGGGCCCCACCTAGACAAGAAGAAAGTTCAGCAGCTGCCGGATCATTTTGGACCAGCTCGAGCTTCTGTTGTCCTGCAGCAAGCAGTGCAGGCCTGCATTGATTGCGCTTACCATCAGAAAACAGTCTTCTCCTTCTTAAAACAAGGCCACGGGGGAGAGGTCATCTCAGGTGAGAACTGGCCTGCAGCACTTTGCCTTCAGAGATGTCGTTGCAAGAATTCAGTCGCTGGAAGATGTCTCTCCTGAAGCTCGGTACAGTCACGGGCCAGGGGCAGACAGAAGATTTCTGTCTTCTCTTTCTTGCCAGACATCTGTGTCAGCGAAGCAACAGCTAGCGGCTGACGCAGAGCAGAGCGATAGCTTGTCCTGCAGGCCCAGCTGCTGGAGCAGGCAGCGCGCAGCCCCAGTGCGAGCCCGCGGAGCGCTGTGCGTGGTCGCCTCCGGCACTGCCTGGACCCCAGCAGGGGATGGAACGGGGGGGACTTGCAGAACTCCTAGTGGCAGGAAAAGCCGTACCGCGAAGCTTCTCTTCCCCTACCCCCGAGTTTTAATTTTACTCTTAAGCCCCGGTTGACCCGGATGGCGGGAGCGCAGGCCCCTCCTCGAGCGCCTTTCCGCTCCCGGTACCGCGGCTTCGCAGCCGTGCGGCCTCGTCCCTGACAGCGGGTGCAGCAGGCTGGTTTTAGCCTGTCCCAGGGAGGCGAGCTCACCAGCGCCCAGCCAGCGGAAGGCAGTGGCTTTTGTTTGCTCTAGTCTAGACCAGTGATGCTGAGATACAGAAGCTGGCTGTGCAGCCCTGGGCGTAGTCTCCTGCCTTTGCTGGGGGTTTACGTGTTGGGCTCTGTTTGTTTCTGTCTCCAGCTGTGTTTGATCGGGAACAGCACACTCTGAACCTGCCAGCAGTAAACAGTATCACCTACGTCCTCCGCTTCCTGGAGAAGCTCTGCCACAATCTCCGCAGTGACAACCTCTTTGGGAACCAGCCTTTCACTCAGAACAGCCACATGCAGCGCTCACACGAGTACGACCACGACAGGTATCTACCAGGTAGGAGTTGGGGCGGGGGCGGCGCTGTAGGGACCCCAGGTGCTCCGCGCCTTAACCCAGATTTTATCGTTAACTCAGGAGGCAGGAGCGTGTTTCCGAGCCCTCTCCGCAGGGTTCATCGCATCACAGCAGCGTCATGCACGTGCCCGCAGGGCTCTTTTTCGCTTAGCGTTCAAGTTGCCTTATTTTCTGCCTGTCAGTCCGATTTCCATCTCTGCCTGTAGGTTTCCGCTCATCCGTGCTGTCTCCCTGTCTTCCCTCCTCTCCTTGTCCCCCGGTCCTTCCCGCTTCCTGTAATCTGATTAGAGTGACTTCATCCAGCTAGGAATTAGTGAAAGCCTTTGCATAAGAAATAGAAGAGTGATAACAAGTGGTAGGTAAACTGTAATTAGAAATTTAATTAAATCCTACCTGAGCCGTTTCCAGCGTGGCCACAAATCTGCTGCCAGCAGTCCAGCCCTCAGCGGAAGCTCAGCCTGCTCGGGGATGGAAACACGCTGCAGCTATCCGAGGCAAAGGTGGCTTTGTTTTTCTTGGCAAGGCTAATGCTCCGCTGCGTTGAAGCAGCACACCCCTGGCAAGATAGCTCATGCCACGATGCAAATCGTCAGGCTGCAAAACTGCTTTTAAGTGAAAGCACTGGGAAACAAGAGGAGCAGTAGTTTTCCCTGCAAGTGCTATGTGGTGGCAGCAACCCCGGGGCAACAGCTGCCTCCTAGGGCTGGCTGCGGGGCTCTGGGGGAGCTAATCCTGCAGGAGCTCTGCTCGTGGGGAGGATGGATGCTGTCTACACCCTCGTTACATGGTTGACACATGTCTCGTGCTGAGCTGCTCTCCTGTTACGCATCCTCCACTCTCCAAGCCAGTGAATAACTCTTGTACCATTTGAGGTCTTTCAGAGTTAATCCTTTGGATAATTATGGTTCTTACATAAAGAGCAAGAAGAATTTCTAACGGAAAAGGATAAGGCCTTAGGAAAAACTACTTAAGGAAAGATTGAAAAGTGTGAGGCTTAGGCGCAACAGCCTGGTGCTTCAGTGCTTCGTGCATCTCTCTGTGCTCTGCCCCCCTGCCTCTCTGCTCTCTCCTGCCGCCCTCTCACTCCTGTGCTTCCAGGAGCCGTCAGTGAGGATGGTGAAACCAGCTGGGTGGCATGGCCAGGCTGGTGTTCAAAGCACACGAGTCTGGGGAGGGGAATGGCAACAGTGCTAAGAGCACGAGGGTCTCGGGTGAGTGTCCTCTGCTTCCTCCGTGGCTGAGCAGCTGCCTGCAAGTTGGGGCTGTGCAGGGCCAGCAGGGCCAGGAGCAGGGATCCTTGCTGTGGTGTAAGGAGAGCTGTAGGAGGCTGCTCGGCTGCTGTGGCAGATACTGGAGCGGCTGGACTGGTTGCTGGAACTAGAGGTTACCCCTCTAGCTGACCCCCAATTAGAAGAAATCTCCTTGTTTTTGTGTGGATCTACCTTGTCGTCATGAGATAGAGCAAAGCCAGAACGTGAGGAAGAGGCTCCCATGTCTGGGCATGGCAGCAGGTGTGGGTGGAGAGGGTCCTGTAGCCCCCACGGGCTGGTGGCCGCCGTGGGATGTCACGGGTGTCTGCGCCGAGGGCCGGGCTGCCTGGCAGGGCAGGAGGGTAGGAGGAAGCGCGGGGGAGGCACAGGCAAGCACCAAATGTGGCACAGTCCTGAGATCTGCCCACCGTGAGCTCTTTGTTAGAGTGTTCGCAGGGATTAAAGATTAACCACAGTCTGGAGAAGTGATAACCCCATGTCCTGTAGTTCACAGTGATGTCTCAGGGACCTAACATCTCTCTTAAGCGCCTGAAAGATGATAAACATCTGTGCGTTACAGTGATCTCTGGTGAGGGCAAAGAAACAGTACCAATAATGTTTAGAGGTTAGTGCTGGTCATGGAAGAATGAGGATGTGGTTTTATATTTGCTTAAATCAAACCAAGTGAGAAGGCTGGCGTGGACTCGCCTCCAGCTCCGTGTGTCTCGCTTTGTTCCCTGTGTGGCTCGGGCACTCACATGCCCGAGCAGGGCAGTTCTTCCTGAAAACAGTCACTGGTGGGAACTGCTCTCGGTTCCCAGAACAAACGCCCTTAACCGTGACACGAGCACCGCCGTCGGTGCGCTGGGGGACTCGCGGGTGTGCTCGGGGCAGAAGAAGTCTGCGGCAGCCGTAGGTCGGGCTGTGTTGCCACGGAGCTGCGACGTGGCACGCGGCCTCTGTAGGTCCCAGCCACGGAAGGCAGCAGGAATGGATCGAGTTACACCTCAGGAAACTGTGGATTGGCAAGAAAATGGAAAGTTGACTATTGTTGATGGGAATAGAAGTGGGCTGGGAAATACTGCGTGCAGGTAGGTCTGATCTGGAGCTGTCCGAAAACACGGGCGGGATGAACCCTCTGAGCCACTGAGGTGGGATCCTGTTACTGTGGACACCACAGCATTGCTTCGATTAACTCTGGAGCTCCGTTTTTAATTAGTTGGGAATTAGTTTCTAGTCCAAACTTATTCTTGGGCTACTTGGTAACTGTGTCGTCTCGTTTTAACATCGTCTTTTAGCTTGACTTAGTTCCCCTCCTTCTGGAGGCCGTTAGGAAGCAGTTGTATCCTCCGGGGGAGCTCGCCTTCCATCCGTGCCGGTAAGAAAGGCGCTCTGCTCTCCTCGCGTAGTGTTGCTTGGGGTCAAACTTCAGGGAGGTGACCAGAGGGCTACCCAGCACTCTGGGCAAGAGCTGGTGAGGGCCTGGTGCCACAGCACTGGCGCCACCGCCTTCTCAAGAAGCCACTCTTCATTGCTGCGTCCTTGTAGCAGGCGATGAGCGTCCCGTCCTGGTCATGCGCCCTGTTCTTCCCGTCCGTCATTGTCAGCTGCAGGTTCACAGCTCGCAGGGCAATGTGTCACATACGTGTCTGCGTTTTGCATCTGAATTTACCTCCTCTCTGGTACTCTGTTCTTTATATTTTTTTCTCTGATCAAATACTGTCTTGTGTGGCCCAACTTGGGAAGGCGTCAACAGATTTCATCAGTGAGCTTCTAAGATCTGTGCCAAAGCTACTGCAAAATATTGGATGATGGTTTTCTATGACCAATGCCTTGCTGAATTCTAGGTAAATGAGATTGACCATGCTCCCGTTGTCTGATAAATGAGGTATTTTCCCATGATACAGAAGCTGTTGGGTTAGTCACCTCTGATGAGTGCCCACTGCAGCATGTGCTGTGTGTAGGCGCAGTGTCCTACTTACCCTCCCTTCTGAACCTCTGAGAAGCCTTGCAGTACTGCTGAGGTCGTACATGAGCATTCAGTCGCCTATATCATTTTTCCCCGTATTTTTTAAGTGCTAGCACTGTATTTCCAGTCCTGCTGAGCAGTCCATCACTGAGTTTTGTTAGGAGTCACTGCTGCAGACCCATGCGCCTTCTCTCTTGTTTTACTTCTGCTTCCTCCTGCACCCTCACGCCCCCCCTCCCCCCCAGCTTGAGTAAATTTGGTTATTTGATTTTTCCTTCTTAGTTGATGGTGTGTGTTTTCATTCCTGTCCCGTTTCTGTTAGCCTTTGGGCTTTGTCCCAGTGTTCAACATTGCTGCAATTGGAAGCGAAGCAGAAGGTGGCATTGGTATGGCCGGATTCAGGTGGATGTCCCGAGCACATCACTGAGGCTCGTCGCAAAGCCGTGCTCTGCAGACAGGGAGGAAGCACCGGTGCAGCCAGTGCAAGTTACAGCGTCCTGAAGGGGCCACTTGGATGCAATGGGACGAGCTGAGCAGAGCCTGACTGTGACGGAGCCCATCCTGGCAGCACAAATGCTGGCATGGTCAGATGTACGCCCTCCCCACAAACCTTCCAAGTTAGGGAGGTGAGATATTCCCCAAAGCTGACCCATAATTCGCAGACAAGGACGAGCTTTTTTCCCAGTCTTTGCCTTTCTGCATGATGTCCTCAGCTCTGTACCCACACACGTGTTACGTTTGCAGTGGAGGACATAGTGCTGTCTTTTCCTTTGCGTTGTCAGAAGGCAGGCTGAGTTCAAAGTTCACATCATCCCTGTACGTGCTGTCCTCCGAGGTGTACATCTCCTGGCTGAGCAGGTCCCTTTCATTTCCCGTAAATGATCTGCATGTTATCAGCATCCTTCTCTAAGTGGTATTTGTCCGGTTAGATGTGGGGTCCTTTCCTGCCAGCTCTTTCCCTCACTGATGATACACATTCAAGAGGTGTAAGGCATCCTTTGAACTAAGGGTATTTTCCCTTTCTCCTGATGAACCACAGCATGCAGCTGTGTGTGCAAATCTATTTCCTTATTTTCTTAAAAACTGCCATTTTTTTTAAACTGAGAAACCCTGACTGCAGACCTGCTTTGGTTTATCCTTCCTTTAATTTGCATTGACTTACTTTCTAGTTCCCTGGGTTATTTGCAACAACCTGACCTTCTGTGTGTTTGCATTACTTTTACAATCAAAAATTTTTAAAAATACCCCCCCCAAAAAAAAAAAAAGAAAAAAGATAAAACCTTTAAAAACATCACCTTCTGTTGCGGTTCTGTGACTGTTTGGTGAAGAAATGCATCCTATTCTACATTTAGAAATATCCAGAGACGTTACTGAGAGCATTTGTTTCTCCTCTCTGTCTGGGCAGCGAATGTTTCTTGCAGTGAACTGTCCTGAGGACAGTGCTAACCTTTCTAATAATATTTTGGTGTTTTTTGACCATAGTCACAGGGAGTCCAGGGGCCTCAGTAAAAGCAGCTTCTTTCCTTTCCCAAAAGGATTTTGATAAAACAGGTGCTTTTATCTACCTTCGTGTTTCTCGTTAGCCAACTAAGCTGTGGCTGCCCGATGCTTCCCACCCATCCTTACCTTTGTGTCTTCGTTTGGCGTAACACGTCTCCGTTGGTGTCTGCTCCTACCCACCCCTCGCCGTATTTGTCACCCCTCCAGCCCCCTCCCGTCCCGCACCGGTGGCTCGAGCTGCTGCAGGCTCTCGTCCGGCTCCTGGCATTCGTCTCCCACCATTTCACCCCTTGGCGCAGGGTCCCCGCCGCAGGCTGGCGCGCGTCGCCTCGTGCCGGCCGTACCCCGCGCTGCGCCCGCGCGGGGCAAGGTCGCCGCCAACCGTACCGCTGTCGTGGCTGCCGTGCCGTCCGTGTGCGCAGTCCCATCCTCTGTGTCCATCCGTGCAGTGACGTCCCGTGCTCGGCCTTTTCCATCTGTGAGGGTCGCCTCGCGGCCCGGCCTGGTGCGTGCGGCACCGGGCGGCTGGGTCTCGGTGCCCCGTGACCCCACCGCTGGGGTGGAAGAGTGGCAGGGGGGCAGCTGTGGCGCTGGGGGAGCCGTTCAGGGAGAGACCGAAAATTCAAGTACGGTTGAATCAAACGGTGCCTATGGCATAGAGTGTCTGCAAACTGTCTGGGGGCTGCAAGTGTCCGAAAGGTGAAGAGACTGGGGCGGAGGAGGAATCGTGTGGGAGATGAGCCAGAAGGAGGAGAAACGGGATGAAGCTGATCACAGGTGCCATTCGGGGTGAAGCGTGGCAAAAAGTGGCTACAGAGCCTTGTTAGGTTCATCCCCGCCCTTTTTCTCTGAGAAACTCCCAAAGCAAAGTACGAAGTGGTAAGCGCTGCCAGCTGTAGCTGGGCTGCAGTTTCCGCAGGCTGTTACCAGACTGGCGGTGCACAAGGGTCGCAAGTGACTCTGGCAGGGCTGAATTTCCCAGAAAATCTCCACTCCTAAATAGGGCTTGTTCTCTTTTCCTAGACAGAAGCAGTTCGTTAGACGGCACTCTGCAGGGACCAGGCCGGGGTACAAAGCGGTATTCCCAAGATTCCCCTCCATACAGTGCTCCTCTCTCCCCCAAGTTACCAAAGAATGACCGTCACCCTTTGGAAGGTGAGCACAGCGTCTCTTCCCAAAGCTGGCTGTTTATAGCGACTTGTAACGGATGCGGCAGAACCTCACTGCAATGCCAGCCCGAGCCGTGGGCTTAGGCAGTCTGCTTTGCTTTGTCTCTTTTGGCATGGGTCGGTGCTTGGTGTCTCAGAGAGAAGAAGAAACTGTTGTACACCAAGGCAGGTAGCCCAAGCAGTTGTGCAAGACGTGGGGAATGCAGGCAGAATTCCTTCTAACCCTGATAGCGATCAGCTAATACCATAAAAGCTGGGGTTTAATTACCCATATTTTAGCTTCCATTGCTATATATGGTATTAAAGGTCATAAAACTGTCCAGTTGCTTCAGTCAATCTCCCCCTGATTTTTTTCCATGATGGCTTGCTGCAGTGTTTTCTACAGATGCTGATGTGCAGCTGTCTGGCTGGGAACTAGTGCCCTTCCCCAGGATCCCATCGTGTTCCTCACAGCCCTCACTAAATAACACGCCATGGTTCGCTACCGTGTGCTCCACCAGCTAAACCAAACCTCCTGCAGCACTGCTGCTGCTGCACCATCAGCCAAATAACCGACGCAGGTGTGCTCTGCCACGTTCTCAAAAGTAGTTGCAGAAATATCCTCTTTGGTGTGTGGTCCGTAGGTGTCACTTGCATATGCAGGTCGTGGGCTTCCAGGGGGTCCGGGTAGCTGGAGGACTGTGCGCCTGAGGAGGAGTCCTCAGTAAATACGCTTCCACCTTCCCTTTTGCTGTGAGCTGTAAATGCTCCGTGATGCAGAGCGGAGGTGTAGCTTTCCTAAAGCCTTTTAATTGATGGCGAAATCTGCCCGGTGGTTAGTCTCAGCTCTTTGTAACAAGTTCCTGAAAAATTGCTGGAGTCTGTTAGCTGGGCTCTTAGTTCAGTGGCTTCGTGCTCTGGTGCTGTCCTGCTAGTCCCTGTTTCCCCAGTTGTTGCCGAGTTTGCTGGGCTTGGGCTGTTGATCCCAGATTTGAGAGTCAGCAGCCTCCTGTGCACTGTGGTGCAGCTTAGCCTTCATGCCTCACCATGCTCTGTGCTCCTCCAGTCACAGCTGATCTGAACTTGCACCCCGCGATGGACAGGTCCCAGTGGCCTTAGTACCTAAATCGATCAAAACGGCAGATTTGTCACATAGCTGATGTGAAGAACAAGGTGACTGCGGGACCGTCCCATGTATACTGACAAGTTGAAAATTGTTCCCTAGAACCCAGTCCCTCTATCACCTCTTGGTGCGCATTCTTCCTGGTGTCCTCTAATCCGTCAGCCACCGCACGCGGGTAACCATTGGCAAAGCGTGTCAGCTCCTACTGTCCGGGCAGTGAAATACGCAGTGCCTTGCTCTTCTGGGGGGGCTCTAAAATTAAGGTGCCTTGCTTAGGTGGTATCGCAGACTCTCCGTATTGTCAGTCAGAAGGATTCTGTAACACGTAATTCTGAGCAGGAACCCAGTTAGGTTGTCTGGAAGGCTGAATCTCAGGCTGCTTCAGAGTGTGTTCAGGTATCTTTTGGCCTTTGAATGCGGCGTGCCATCTAGATGCCCAGATTATTGCAGCCTCTTCTGGAAAAGCAGAGACAAGTGTGCAGACGGTGTGCCTTCACGAGAAGGTGGCGATTCTCGTGGTTTGTGAACTTCCTGCAGCAACTTGGTCTTGGTCCATTCGTGGTTCAAGCAGGAGATGTACAGGGCAGAGAGAAACAAGGTGCAACTCTACATCCCTTTTAGAAATTCAATTTTATCCTGCAAGCAATCAATTAATGGCCCGTTCCACCTCATCCACTATGAAATTTAAGTGGAAGCAGGGATATTTGCATTTCGGAGGATGTTCTTTAAGAACACGAGCCCGAAGTACCCAGATAGGTGTATTTCCTGAGCAAGGAGGTGTGTGCGCTCGTGGTGACGGGCTCACTCGGGAGAGCCGTTCTGGCTGCAGCAGTGTGGCACACTGCAGCACCTGAGCTATTTCCAGCTCGCCCAACTGACGGCAGTGAGTAGCAGGGGGAAGTCTCCATTCATCGTGCCCTTGGCAGGAAGGCAGAAAGACGAGGAGGGGATCTCTCTTCATATATTGTTTTTCTTCTTACACCCAGTGCCATTAATGGAGCTTTTTGCTAAAAGGCTGCAGTTCCAGCACAGTGGGGACCCGCTTTTGAAAGACTATCATTTGTTGGAAACAGTGGGTGTTTAGGAGTTGTGCAAATCAGATTTGTGCTTGTGGCCAAACTCCATGTTTTAGCAGTAAAACTGCGCTCTTGAATCTATAGCGTTATTTGTTTAATTAAACTGTAATTATCTGCTCCCTGCCTCTCCACCACTAATTGTGGCATGTTTTCCTACAGTGCTCCAAAAGCAAGCCTGTATTTAAAACTAGCAGTTTATATAAGAAAATCTGCCTAAGAATTAACCACCTCCTCCTCGCTCCAAAAACTAGTTATCAAGGGCAGAAGGATTCTGGATAGTTTGTGTGCCTGAAAGCAGTCTGTGCGCTGCCGCCTGCAGAAGCGCGTTGTCTTCTGCTCTAGCTGATTCACAGAGCTAGGCAAAATTTTCCTCTTGCCTTGTTTCCCTCTCCCCTCTCTGGCGGTGTCATTTGTGTAAGCAGCACCCTGCGTGTTTGTATTTTTAAGAAAGTTCGAGACCTCTCCTGCACTGACCCTACCGAGAAGCCTCCAGCTCTGCTGCAACGTTTACAGCACAACCAAGCACTCGCCAGCCCAGAGCCAGGGAACCTGAGGATGAGTGTGCAGCTTTAATTCTAGGCCAGAAAGCAGCGCTCCCAGGTTGTGTGGCTGCATGCCGTTCTTCGGATGTTTGATCTTAAACACATGTGAGAACATGATCGCATATTTGAAGAACGCATCACAGAGCATTCACATCGGAATAATGACAGTGTGTTAATTGTTGAGTTAAATCTGTTCCGAGGGTGAGTTCTGGACCCTTAGTGTTGCGCCAACACGAGCCTGTGCATGTGGTCTTCCAGCCTCCCAAGCTGCAGCCTTCTCCAGCCGAGCTCTGAAATTCTGCTGACACACGTCCCTCTGCGTGAGCTTCGGTGTCGTCAGTAGCAGTCGGACACGCGCTGCTGCCTGGCCCAGCACGTCTGGGGCTTCCTGGCAAGCTGAGGCTGTGCGTCACTCGCGGAGGGAGCCGTGTTTCCCTGGGGGCCGGAGCTGAGCTGCGCAGCCCCCTGCCCGTGCCCTGTCTGCGGCGCCTGCCCCTGTCCTGCCCCAAGGCACGCAGCACGGTGCTGCAGGCTGCGCCCCCAGCTGCTCTCACGCCACCGCACGTTCCGGGAGTCAGACGTCACCCTTCGCACAGATGTTCCAAGAAGTGTGTGTTTAACGGGAAGCGATTCGTGTTTTGAGAAAAACCGTCCTGCTGTTGGAGAGGAAACCCGAGGTAGCTTCTGCGAAGGAGCTCCTATGAAGAGCCAGTGGCGCAAATCCCATCCACTGCGTGCCTGGGCCCAGGGCAGGGAGCCCCAGCCCGCCTTGGGAGCAGGCAGCCAGCTCAGTGCTGGGTTTGCACCCGGTTTTGCGCTGAAATGAGGTGGTGGAAAAGCAGTGTGGGACAGGAGTGAAGGAGGAGTGCGGAGTTATTCAGGAGCAGTCGTAAATCAGAAACCCTTGTCTGATGCACAGAGAGCAAGTGAAAACACATCTGTCTACCCACATGGGAAACTGCTGGCACGCCGGCCAGCAAACAGCACGCGTCACCCAGGGAACATCAGTCTTCGCATCAGCGCTGGTTCTGCATGACATCTTAAGGATGTGCTGTTGGTTTCTAAGAACATCGCAGTGGCCTAAGAGCAAATAAATGCAGAAGTGCCTCAAATGCAGAGTAGCAAAACCCAGAAGATGGAGCGTTGCGTTTATGAAGGTGCTAAGCTCACACCTGCTTCACTGGACTGCTGAGCAGCTAGACAAAAAGGGCCGTTTGTGTCTTAGAGCGTAATGAGGTGCTGCCTGGCAAGCTGTGGTCTGACCACCCCAGCTGAGCTCGCCCCTGGGTTCTCTGCTCAAGTACAGACAGCAACAGCACCAAAACCAGAGGATCACACTTCACAGAACAGCCTTGTAGTTCGTAGGAACCAAAGAAAGTAAGTTGCTTCCAGGAGAAGGTTGGCAGGGCCCAGCCTCTGGAGCACTCGGGTTTGGGCCCAGGCAAGCTGCGTCTCCCTTCTCTGGAGCATGAAAACGTCAGCTTAGCAGAAATGCCTGGGCAGAACTTCTGGGTCTTGTGGGCTGCGACGCCAGCTCAGCGCCCGCACCGCCGTCCCACTTCAGCACCAGTTGTGCTGGAGTTTCTCCTGCTGGGGCAGCTCCCCGGGCTTCCCCCTCCTCGCAGCCTCCCGCAGCTCTTTGTGGGTGCTGGTGAAGGTGCTGCAGCTCCCAGCCAGGCACAGTGGCACAGCCCAGGTGAGTACGCAGGCACCACACCTTGTAGGAGCCGCTTTCCTCTCCAGCTGTGCAAACTTGCCAGGTATTTCGTGATAAAGAACCCAAGAATGTGAGGATGACTCATGGAGCACCAGCTCCACCTGGACTGCGATTAGGTTGCATTGTGCCATGGTAAAATCTACAAACACGTGGTCCTAGGATGAAACCATCCCAGTATAACAGCAAAGGGAAATCTTGCCCAGATACGAGGTTCGCTTGCTGGCGTGCAGATCTCAGTCAGTGGAACGTCATCCAGGGCAGCTTTCTCCATCCCCCACCCTGGAAGGGCTGGTGAGGAGGCCAGGCAGGCACTGGGACCCCTGCCTGGGGAGAGCCTTCTGCCCTGCCCCAGCGAGGGGTGCTGGTCACCAGCTTCATCACGCACCGAAGGGCCCAGCAGAAGGCAGGAGGGGTGCGCAGCTGATGCCCAGCACCCCGCTGTTGGGACAGGAGGATCAGCCCCATGCCACTGCTGGCCATGATGGGGCAGGTGAGCTGCTCGGAGGAGCCTGCTGCTCCCTCCAGCTCTGCGCGTGCTGCTGCCCACACCAGGGCATGAGTCTGGCTAAATACCCCCACAGTCCCGATGGCCCAGGCCGCTCCCTTGCGCACTGATGCCCGTGATTTGTAGGCCTTGAGTCTGAAATGCAGGGAGCTTCCTCTCCCGGCTCAGAGCAGTTGTGGAAGCAGTAAGAGGCTGCAGGAACGCACGCTGGAGCTGGTGGTGGCATTAGCAGAGAAGCTGTTGCTCAAATCTGGGTATCAACCATTATCGCTGCTCACTGGTTGGGCTGGAACTTGCCAGGCAAACGCCAGGCTGCGGTGCTTTAGCCGTGCGTATTTCAGTTTCGAGGAGCCCCCGGTGCAGTGGTGTGACGCCTGCTCCTGCAGCCGCGTGCACGCCCTGCGTGGCGCTGCCTTGCCGCGGCTCTGCCCGCTGCTCTTGAGCCGTGAGGTGGGGCCGCGTGGCGTTCGTGTGCACTGATTGCAGCTTGGTGCGTTCCAGGTGAAACCTTTGTTCTGGGAGATGGCCTCCCAGGGCCCTTGGAGCCTCGCCTGGACCCCATGGACTCTGCCTTGAACTCTGTCAATTCATCCAGCCACAGCAGGAGCTCCAGAGACTATCGCCTGCAAGGATACAGGCACCTGCACCAACCCTCTAGCCTCACCCAGGGCAGTACCTCTGCCTTGCGTAGGCTTAGCTCTGGGGGTAAGAGAGTTAAGAAGCCAGCCCTCCGATTGTAAATTTGGCAATAAAAAGGGCTTTTCTAACTCCAGTTACATCTTTCTAACTTCAGCAAGTACCAGAGACTGGCCTCTCCACTGTTGAACAGGTAGTCTGTTAGGTTTAACAGTAGCTCTAGAGACGTGGCCGATGGGTGGGTGGGAATACGGCCAGGAGGTGCTCGCAGGGTCAGCCCTTTGGCTTGGTGGCCAGCTTGGTGAGCACGGGCAGGGGCTGTCAGCGGTAAATGGGTGTCAGCGAGGACGGCTGGGGAGCGGTCAGTGCGATGAGAGCTGTCTGGTTAGGGTGGGGGCTGGCGTGGGTGGCCAGGAGGATGGGTGGATGCACGAACGGTGCTTGTGTGGAGGAGTAGCGTCAGGAGAGCCGTTAATTGCAGTAAACCACATACCAAACCCAGGTGTTTGCAAGAAAAAGTTGTAACTTTGTGTGCATGGTGTCAGTAAAAGATTCTAAAAAGCTCAGGCTGCTGATGCCTCGATCTGTCTGCTTCCCCCCCATCTGTGCATACAGGCACAAGAGTTGAAACAACTGGCTGTGCCAGGCCAGCGCTTTGAGAGCAGGACTTGTGTTAGCTCAGGCAGTGTGTCAAGGCAACAGAATTCTGCACGTGGGCTCAGTCCAACAGAAAATGCAGCCGATGAAAACGTAGAGTAACTTTGCCATGTTACAACTGCCAAAGGTGGTGTTCTGGGCGGGGGGCGAGGGCAGGAGCAGTGCTCGGGGAGAGGAGTGGGAGCGGAGAATTGTCTGCAAAGGAGGGAAACAGCAGCTTGGCGAAGAGGAGTGGGAATGTGGGGCAAGCCTCACCTGAAGGACGAGGGCAATGGGAAGTGGGGTTTTAGGGTGAGTAACAGGGCTAGATGTAGAAGGCTGCCCCAAAAGTAAGGCATAAGGAGAGAGAAAGTCCTTTGGTGCTAGACCTGTGCCTCAGGACCCTCTCGAGTATGGCGTGGTTGTGCCCTTCACGTTGTCTCTGCCAGTGCTTTGAAAGAGGAGACTGAACGGTAGCTTAGGGTGAATGTCTGCTGCAACGCTGCTGCGGTCACACTTGGAGTAACTGCTGCTGTCTTGCAATTACACCGCCAGGTTCAGACAGATACCTTGGATCTCGGGATGTCTCGCGGCTCAACAGCCGGGACCCCTCGTCCTGGACGGTGGAGGAGGTGATGCAGTTCATTCGAGAAGCAGATCCACAGCTGGGACCCCACGCTGACCTCTTTCGAAAACATGTAAGTACGTCTCTGTGTGTGTGTGTGTGCGCGTGTGTGTGTGCGTGTATTATATATGGGTGGGGAATAGATACCTGATGAGGAAGGTCTGTGAGAGTCAGAACAGCAGCACTTCACACTAGTTCTGTGCTGAGGAAAATATCCTATAAATCCTACTTGAGTCACGTCCAGGCTTGGGATCTTCTCACTCAGACATCGCGGAGGGGAAGACGTCTCAGCCCGGTTAAAGCTGCAGTGCTGCTGCCTTTGTGTGTGCAGAGAGCTCAGCTTGGAGCTGGATTTGAACTGTAGCACCACAAACACACAGAACTCTTCATCCTGGAATCCTAAAATTCACTTCATAGCAAATTTCTTCTGGCAAGAAACATGTTCCAAGTGGAGTTCACTCTGCGAATTGCAGTTAGACTCCAATAAAAAGGGGTCTCCTAAGGCTCTGATTTTCGTTCATACCTTTAAGTGCAAAATAGCTGCAGACGTACAGCATGGAATTTGTACAACGAAATCTACAAAAATGTTGGCACCTTCATGTCCTGGCTCCTGCCGGTTCATCTGTCCTCTGCCTTTTCCTTCAGTCCACTGCCTGGTCGTGCCTGTGAGGTCAGAGAAGCGGTGGGAGGACGTCCTCGCCGTGAGCTGGAGGCGGCGCAGCTCCAGCTCGTGTGCCATCCGGGGGAAGCATCTCCCCCCTCACTGCCTCGGGGCTCGTTGCAGGAAGGGGAGCCCACGCTCGGTGTCTCCCTGCGATGGCACCAGGCTGTGCTGTGCTGTGCGTGCTCACCTCTGTGTTCATGGTGCAGCTGGAGTCAGAGCTCCCTGCAGGTCTGGGGGGTTTTGCAAGCTGGGGCTGTACAGAGCCCTTCCCCAGGCAGGAGGAGAGGCAAGTGGGGCACGTGCTGGGCTGAGACACACGCTCCTTGCTCTTTTTTTTCTTTTTTTCCTTAATGAGTTCTATTTTAGAATCACCAGTAATTGAAAAATGTTTTAATTATGCAAGAGAGAGCTCAGCTCTCCACTGAGGGATTACAGTCCCTGGTGTTGGCAGTCCTGAGGAAGAGCTTAGTTTTCACTTTAGGAAAGGAAGAACAGAACAAACCCGGTACTGGAGATCTGACTAGATGTGAGACCTAGCTGGGTGTCAACACAGGACAGAGTTTTCTGTTGTCAGAGGCTGTGATATTTGCTAAAAGTAAATGCAGTAGTGAACATTTTCTTCATGGCAACTTGTCCACTGCAAAGCTCTGGGCCAAGGAAAAGAGTGCTGCAAGGGATGACAGCCTGAGAAACATCTGCTAGCAGGTGCTAAGTGCGAAGCTGCTCCCCAGTTTCTTCAGGCTTCATGATCCCTTCCCTCTTGAGCCTCTGCGAGGGGCATGTCTGGCTCTGCTGCGAGGCAGGAGGTACTTCTGTAAGCCACGCTGCTGAGACCAGGCCTGCTGGAGGTGAGATGCTCCACTTCCCTGCCAGCTGCAGGGCATTTGTTTAGAGACTCCAGACAACTTTGCACATTGTGGCCTTCTCTTTGGGTGTACAGATTTCTGTCTCTTGCCTCGTTTCTCCAGCCTTGACTTCAGCATGGCCGTTTTTCACGGGGTGAAGTCTAGTTTGCAGAGTGCTGCGTGCGCGGCAGTAGGATGGCTCTCAGGGCACATCCTGTCCCAGGACGTTTTCCGTGCACCAGGGCAGCAATGCCCTTGGGTGAGAGGCTGCTCCCGAGCGCTGCCGCTCCGCTCAGGGGGTGCTGACACCAGCTCAGCACAGCTCCTGGGCGTTCGCTGCCCCGCAGCATGGTTCCAGCAGGCGTGCCACCAGCAGGTGTGCCACCACCACGTGGCGCCCAGGCCGTGTCCCCTGTGCCGCAGGCAGGGCCGGGGGCAGGACGCCCACACCAGGATGCGGAGGCTACGTACAAGCTGCCTCCCTTGCTGTTGAACGATGCGCTGTGCTAGCTGTGCTGTTTCAGCTGTCGGTGTTGGGGGCGCAGCCTGGCTGACAGGCAGGGTTTGGGCCTGCCAGTGTAAGCGGCAGGGGCCTGCCGGCAGCACAGCCTGCTGGGCTGCTTGAGGAACAGTTCACGCTGGGCGAACGCAAACGCGAATGAGCCATGAGAACAAAATCCTGCCTGTCCTGAGGTGCCAGCAGCAGCCAGAGCCAGAAGGCACTCCTCGGTTGTCCATCGGGTTGTGAGTTGCCCTGGGCAGCTGAGATCTGGGAGGCTGGAGGGCCGAACAGGGCTCTGACGGGTGCTGTTTCTCCTCCTTGCAGGAGATCGACGGGAAAGCCCTGCTCTTGCTGCGGAGCGACATGATGATGAAGTACATGGGGCTGAAGCTGGGGCCAGCCCTAAAGCTAACCTACCACATTGACAAGCTAAAGCAAGGCAAGTTCTGAGAGGACGCTCGGCAGGACAGATCCTGGAAGCTCTGCTCCTGGCCACCCACACCCGCACTCACCTGCAGACAGGTACGCATGCACACACACCCATCCACGCCGCCGACGGACGCCTCTCCGACCCCGGCCTGCTGCAGGGACCAGCCGCCCACCCCTGCCCCCGGCAGCCAGGCCCCGCGGGCCTTGGCAAGGAGGCCGGCACTCGGCTGGCCCTGGGCTCCACACCCAGCGCTTCGTGGACGTCCGAGCACCGAGCCGGTGCCGCTCTGCAGGCTCCTGGTCCCACCGCCCTGGGACTGAGGAGCTGCTCTGGGCAGGAGCAGTGGCAGAGCCCTCAGGACGGGGCTTGTGCTGGCTCCTCTCCCTCTCGCTGTGCTGCAGGAGCACCCAGCCGGCCCTGCTCTCCCGGCCTCGCCTGCCCCAGGCGGCCCGTGGTCCCCGGCCCCTCGGACGCTTTGCGCTTTGCTGTGCCCCTGTGGGCAGCCTGCCTGCGAGAGGGACAGCGCCTGCGACCGCACTCGGCCCTCGTAGCATGGCGGCTGGCTTAGAGCAGCAACCACCCCGCTCCCCGTCTTCCACAAGCGCCCATCCGCCCGCCCCGGGGCACCCTCACTGCCCGAGCACTGCCTGCCCTTCCCCTCCTGGCCTTCCACATGCTGGGGACGCGGGGCTGGTAGGAAGGCCTTTGTATTTATTTCTGACTGGGGAAGCTGGGGACGCCGTGCGGCCAAGGAGATGGAGCGAGCCACGGGAGAGCCGAGGAGCATGTCTGGGTCTGGCGTAGCCGTGGCAAGGATGCATCTGGGTCAGCATTGGAGGCTGGCTGGATGCTGTAGGACTTGACTGATCCTTCTCTCCTGCTTTTCTGTTTCTTTTTTTTTTTTTATAAGGAGTTTTCTGTTTAAAATGTTTTTTGTACCTGTTGTTGAACTTGCAGCTCTTGGAGATTTTTAGCCAGAGGTGCAAAGGTTCATCGTCCAAGGGGCCCTCCAGGTCCTCTGGTGTCTCGCTCCGTCCCAGCTCGGCAATGGCAAGAGGCTGTCGGGTCTGGCAAGGCAGAGGACCCCGGTCTGGTGACCAGCCCTTGCGTTACTCTTCCCGTGAGGGTTTTGCCCTGCCCGGGGGCACCTGTTTGTTTCAGACAGTCTAATGTATTTATTTTTGATGGCACTTGAGCGGTAATCCGCTGTCCCAGATGTGTTACTGCAGCTGCAGGAGAAGTCCCCGAGCAGAGGCCGCCCGATTGTGCCAAAGCTGCATCCCTGGGGAGCGCCCTGACCCCGGCTGGGGGCTGCGGGGGCCAGGCCGGGGGCTGTTGGGTCCCTGCAGCGTCTCCTGCCCTGGGGCAGGGCTGACCGGGGAGAGCGGCCGTGGAGCTGGCGCACACGCGCTTCCTTCCTGCAATGACCAAAGGAGGGAACGGGGATCTCCATTGCAAGCACTTCTCCTGCCGTTAGGTCACCCTCTTTGCATCCAGTGAAACGTCTCACACCCTCGTCCCTGCAACCCTCGAGGGCCGTGGGCAGCAGCAGGAAGGGTCCCCGTGGCAAGCCAGTCTCTTCTCCAGTCTCTTGCACTGGGTCAGGTTTACCCCTAAGGGGAAAGTTGCAAAAAAAAAAAAAAAAAAAAAACACAAAACCACAAACCCCAAAGTAAGAAAAAGGCTTTTTGTTGTACAGCAAGGTCTCTGCTGCACTCCCTGCTCCTGCACCAGTGTCTTCAGAGGGAGGTGGGGCTCTGCTCACCTCACAGAGCCCCCGTCGCTCGCAGCACTGGCCCCGGGATGCCCCTCGTTTGTATCCGACGCTGATCCCGCCGGCCCGCTGTAGACAGGTCCCCATGCGGGGTCAGCCAGTGCTTTCCTCTGCACTTATTTTATGTTGATTTGTTTATAAATAAAAGAATAACTAAGTACGCTTCCGCGCTGCTGGTTGTGTGCGTGCTGGGGGGCGGGGGGGGAGAGCGCGTAGCTGGGCCCCTGGCAGCGTTTCCACAGGCACCTGCCGTGGGGGTAAGCCTGGGCACTGTGGGGATAGGGTCAGGCGTTGGGGCAGGACAGACGGACGGATCCCTGCCTCCATGGGCACTGCTGGGAGGTGGGGGGGGGGGGGAGAACTGGGCAGGCTGCAGCAGGTCCTGCACCGCTTGTTAGAGGTTGGAGGCGCTTCATGACCCCATGAGTGGTGCTGCCCTTCTGGAGTCAGCCCAGAGCCCTCTCTGGCACAGAATCACACCGTGGCTTGGATCGGAAGGGACCTCAGACCTCCCACCTAATGCCAACCCCCTGCCATGGGCAGGGACCCCTCCCACCAGCCCAGGTGCCCCCAGCCCCATCCAGCCTGGCCTGGGGCACTGCCAGGGATGGGGCACCCACAGCTCCTCTGGGCAGCCTGGGCCAGGGCCTCAGCACCCTCACAGTAAAGAATTTCCTCCTTATATAAACCTACTAGCTTCATTCCCCCTTCTCCTATCACTGCGCTCTCTCACAAAGAGTTTTCTTGTAGTCCCCTTTTAGGTACTGGAAGGCTGCTGTAAGGTCTCCCCCGAGCCTTCTCTTCTCCCAGCTCCCTCAGCCTGCCTTCACGGGAGAGGTGCTCCGGCCCCTTGATCATCTTTGTGGCGTCCTCTGGACTTGCTCTAATAGGTCCGTGTCCTTGTGCTGGGGACCCCAGGGCTGAACACAGGGCTCCAACAACTCAAAAAAATGAAATTGCTGCTGCAACTCACCCGGGCCCCAAGCCTGCAGCCCAGGTCTGAAGCTTGCACCAGGGCCTGAGCAGGGCTGGAGCAAAGACCGATGAGGAATGGACTTCAGAAATAGATGTCTGAAAACCACTGTGAGGCTAATTAGCCAATGCAAGCTAGAAAAACGTTGAAAGTTAGACAATGTTACACATACGTCCTTTTCTCTGAGCTACAGAAGTAATATAGCAAGCATTTGACTAGTTATTTTATTACAAATAATCATTTAATGATGAAGTCAGTCGCACAATTTTGGCCAAAATAAAGATATTTCAGGAAAAAGAAAAGGAAGTTGTGCTACAGATAACAAGTGACCTTACACTGCTAGAGTCAGCCATTTTATAGCTGGCATTTTGCTCAGAACAGAGAGCATCTCGGTTGGTAAATTTTTCAGAGATGTTGTAAGTGACACACACAGAGAAGGCTTAAAGCTTTTCTGGCTAAAAGCAGGTTTACAATGTATATTTAATAATTAAGGAATAAAGCAAGAAGGACTTTGGAAAAGGTCACTTAAGATGACAGAACAGTGCTTAATAAAGTTTGGCACCAGACAACACAAGAGTTAGTACTCAGCCAGGCTCGAGATTTACAGCTTTCCCCAAACTTTAATGAACTGAAGATTTCTGAATATATGACACTTCAGACAACTGAGTAACTTTTTTCCTTTCTTCTAAATTACCAGAGACCAAAAACTGCGTTGCTTACACTGCAGCAAGAGGCAGGAAAAAAAAAAAAAAAAAAGAGTGCATTTCCCACCCCAGGACTGCAAAGCTGAGCTCATCATCATAGGACAGCACACTTCTACAAACTACACCAAGTAACACTGTCGGCAAGTTGCTAAGCCCCTCCCTCAGGAAATAGCACTTCTGTATTGCATCGAGCGCGGCACACGTGGCTCCGCCGTATAAAAAAGGCAAAGGAAGGCTCCTCTACAAATCAAAGAAAAAAGCACCATGAACTGTTCAGTCCAAGGTAAACGACAACGGGAGCTTTTAAAGGCAGCATCTGAAAGTAGTTCACTTTCTGTTCTGTACCTCCCCCTTGATGCAAGGAGTTGAAGTTTCCCAGCCCAAGAAGCAGCACCAGCAAACACTGGCATAGAAAGGGCTAACAGTTACGCCTCGATTCGGGCAATGATGGGCTTTCCTGACAGTTTTGCTTTTTTTCACGATCCAAGTTAATTGCATCCCTGCAGAGTGACATATCACAGTTAGAGCAGATCGTTTTCCAGATTAACTCTTCTATTCCAGGAAGATTTTCCTGGTTAAAAGTTCATTGCCGGCAATGAATGCACCAAGACCACCAGTGCCAAACATTTTTAAATACTATTGGAAAAATAAACAAAGCATCCCCCCGCCTCCCTCCCAAAAAAAGACTGCATAAAGCTTAACAGACCCATCCTCTGCAGCACAGCACAAGAACCGAGTCTCCAAATCTAGAATCGTACACGTTATTTCACAAGTAATAAAGACTGCTTTGGGAGCAGATAGGCTGGAGAAAGCAACACAACCACCAGTGTCCAAGATATAAACTCATGCCAGCATTACCATGCATTAGGAAGGACGTGTGCAACTAGACTCTCCCCAACACATCTAATCTCATACTCAAATTTGCTTTTTATCTCCAAGATGGTGCTAACTGAAGAAAGTCTAGAGGTGCATGTGCTGTGATGAGCTCTCTTCCAGAAATAATCAGAATCTACACAGAAAACCAAGACAGAAGACTTGAGGAAATAGACAGGATTTCATAACGGAATTTTAAAAAAACAAACAAACATAACTTAAGAAAGCCCAAAGCTGACAGTGTTCAAGCTATTGCTGTAAGAATGCCTGGAAAAAATCTAATGAGGGCTCTTCAGTGAAGACGCATCTGGAGAAGGAAAGAAATAAATAAAAGAATTAATTAGTAACACTTGATAGACTGAAATTGCATAGCACACTGAAATCTGAGTCTTAAAACTGCATCGCTCCAGACAAACCTAACAGTTGCAACTTGACAACATTCCTTGTCTGAAAATAGACGTCTTTTAGTTCATAGGGGCATTGTGGCAGTTTTAAAACCACTAGATTGTATCTCCAAGACAGCAACCTTGGGGTTATTCCCTGCCCATGGCAGGGGGGCTGGAACTAAATGATCTTTAAGGTCCCTTCCAACCCGAGCCATGCTATGATTCTAGCCATTCTATGAACTTCATTCTAGAAGTCAGCATCTAAATAAAACTTTGCGAATGAGCACTATGAGGCTAAGCATTAACCTCTCCCCCTTCCCAGCCCCGGATGGGCAGCATTGCCCGCTCACTGCCTGTACCAACAGGAAAACCTTCATTTTGTTGCAGCTATTAACAGAGTTGAGCTGAGACCTGAACCAGCAGGTCAGTCAGCAGGACAGGGCACGCCTCACATGTGCCAATTTGACTTTCCCTACAACTTTATTTTGGGGAAGGCTTCCAAGCTACCAGGTATCAATTCTCTACCCAGTACCAGGCATGTCATGGAGCTTGCTAGATGCTCTCAGTGAGCCAAAGCCTCTGAACTTTAGAGAGGGGTTCTTCAGCTCGTGGTTTGCCATGGCACCAGATCTGGAACAACCCAACGCCCAAGCGATTCTAGCTAACTTTAGTTCTACAAATGCCCAGTACCATGACTGGGGATGGGGGAAGTACTTCTGTGCTAGATTTCATGGGCTAACCCTCATTTCCACTCTGCAGTTAGCATTGGAAATTAAGGTTTGAAGTGTTCTATTTTTTATTTTTTTTTCTGCTGAAGTTTGAAAGCTAAGGTTTACTGCCCCTCCTCCAAAAATGAGTTTTTATTTTTATACACACACACATCCAATTTTAACAGAGAAATTTGCTGTCTCAGGAGGTAGGGGAGAATGGATATTTCAAGTATGGCTTTTTGGCAAAGGTAAGATTGTGCTCCCCAAATACTAAGCCTTCTAAATCCAGCAACCCCTTGCTTGGCCACGCTTCCATTTTCAGCAAGGTGTGCTGTATTTGCGCTTTGTTTCTTTATTTGAAGTCAATCCTAAGCTCCCACATTTATTTTTATACTTTATTACGTGTCAGTTTGCTAGGGAAATATACACCCACATCTGTTACACAGACGTGAGGTACTATGCATCCCTCCACACAGCTAGAACACGTGTAAGCACCAGCACTTTTTGCAGCATGCCAGTTTTCAACCAACTGATGTGAAACACTAGAAAGACAGATTGGGCAACGATCTTTTCTTCCAGAAGGGAAGAGGTTAGTATCATTAAAAGTTACCGGGAATCAGTCATGATTGAACGACGGAAACTTCAGCTCTGTTATCTCTGAGTCAGGCGAGCTGCTGCCACTTCTGTCACTGTAGGTGTCCCTGTAGAATTCAGAAAGATTTTATTTTACAGAGCAGAAGTGTTTTATAAACCTAGATGTGCATCAGGAATTAGTGCAGTTTTGTACTGTTCGCTTAGGACAAAAAGCAAAGCATGCAAAATTTCCTAGAATAACAAATACATAAATATATTATAAAATATTATAATATAAATGTATATATATAAATCAAACTACATCTATCTATACAGATAGAGAGAGAAACATTTTAAGAGCAAGCTAATCTAAATTAAATTCAATCAAGAGGAGACTGGTTAACCATCCATGATCTTCTCAGTAACCGCTGATTGTCTCTAATCCATTAAAGAACTTTTTCAGAATCACAAAGTAATTCAGACTGGAAGGGCTCTCAGGACAGTCAGACAGCAGGATCAGCTATCACACCAGAGACAATTGCTCCGGATCCATCCAGTCACGTTTTGAAGTTCTCCAAGAGTGGAGACTGCACAACCCTTACTGGGCAACTTGCACAAACGCTTGACCAGTCTGAAGGTGAAAAACAGATTCAATTTGCGTCCACTGTTTCGCATCTTCCCATCATGCACTTCTGTAAAAATCCCATTTTCATCTTCTTAAAAACCTTCTCATAGGTACTGGTGGGCTCCTATTAGACCCCCATGAAGTCCCCATAAACAAAATAATTTTTCCAGGCTGAACAAGCCCAACTCCCTCAGCTTCTCCTCAACTAGCCAGTACTCCAGCCTCCTGATCTTCTTTGGTGGCCCTCCACTGAACTCCCTCCAGTCTATCCACATCTTACTTGTACTGGAGGGCCCAAAACTGTGTAAAGCATTCTAGACATGGTCTAAGAAATGCTGAGTAAAGAGACAAACGCTTTTGTCCATGTACTGGCTTTCTCTCTTATCCATACAGCCCAAATTTAGTGTTCTCTCTCTGGTATTGTTTAGGTATTTCTGGTTGTTGCTGCTGTGGTCTAGTGTGCTAGCATTCCTACTACAACAGAACGTCTTTCTTTATAAGGAGAAAAGGGTCACTACCGAAGTGGTATTTATTTGCTGCATATTGCCATGTCTACTGAGCAGAACTGCAGGGCAGTCAGGAGCAACAGAAGAAAGTAAATGCACCGTTATAATCTGTCCAAAACATTAATTGTTTTGCAAACTAACAGAAAGCTTAAGGCAGCAGAAAAAAAAAAAACACAAAGCTGCAACAAGCTGGGACTGTTCTTTAAACCATCAATGGAAACGAGTTTCTCAAGGACCAACCTGTACCTAGGACTTGTACAAGAAACATGCAGAAAACCCTGTGAGGTCTCCAGTCATCTAAAAGAGCAGGCCCAGCTGAGTTTCCTGAAACATCTGATTCCCAACAGGACGCTCCAGAATTACTCTTCCTGAAGTTGGGACCTCACTGTGGGGCAAGTGCAGCTCTATGGCACTACAGTCAATATTAAAATACAAGACAACAGGTTTCAAATAAGACTGTGAAGAAGAGGTACTGCAAGCACCTTCTCCCAAACAACAAGGGATAGGACAAGAGGAAATGGCCTCAAGCTGTGCCAGGGAAGGTTTCGGTTGGATATTAGCAAAAATTTCTTCAATCAAAGGGTTGGAACAGGCTGCCAGACAAAGTAATTGAGTAACCATCCCTGAAGTTATTCAAAAGATGTGTAGATGCAGTGCTTAGGAACATGGTTTAGTGGTAGACTTGGCAGTGCTAGGTTAACAGTTGGACTTAATAATTTAGGTTGGAAAAGATTTCCAAGATCATCCTGTGATTCTAAGTACCCCCAGCACCTCGCAGTCCAGCGAAGCCCCACTCTGTGTGAACAAGAGCCTCCAGTTTACCCTGTAGGAGGAAGCATTGCTGCATGAGAAGTCTGGCGTCTTCCTTTAACCTACCTGGGTGAGAGCCTGCAGCCCTTTTGCAGATAATGTGCAAGTCTTCCTGCAGATGCCAACAGGAGGCCAAAGTATGGAGGAGATGGCTTAATTGGTCTAGAGAGGAATTCAGGGTGATACTGAACACCCACAAAGAATGGATGCTCTACAAGAAAGAAACAGGAAACATTAATGACAAGTCTCTAAGCCTATGGCTGAACTGCACCTGAAAACACTTCTTCCCCATCATCATGGCTTAAATGTGATCAGTATCTTTCCTATCCTGTCTGTTGTTCCTAAATGGACAGGCCCATGGGACTTTTTTTTTTTCTTATGTAACTCAGCATGTCATTCTATGCATGGAATGGTTCTGAGGGAGCCTGGACTGGTCCCACACAGAAGTCTGCTCGATTACCTTCACAGTTTCCCTCATAGATACTGAGGCTCATAATCTCATTGCTTAAATACTCACCTTCCAACTCAACTACTTCCATTCGCTCTCCCTCCTCATCTTGGCCTACAAATTTCAAACCCTGCTCTTCAAAACAGTTTTTCAGTTCTGGATTGACCTAGAAGACCAGAAGCAAGAAAACCCATGATCTCTTTTGCCTGGATTATACAGAGAAGCGCAACACCCACAGTAGCATTTTTACCTCAAACCTGTGTCTGTGTCTCTCTTCCAAGAAATCATGATCCCCATACAGCTTCCCTACACCAAAAAAAAAAGTCAATGTCTTAAATAAATGCCAAACAGTTCACCTGACGTCAAGTTTTAACATGTTCATACAATTAGCATCCACTGTAATGAGCCACTTCTAGAGGGGACCAAATTGATTGATCTCCATTTCACTACTGGAAAATAAGTTCAAGGAATGCTTTAACATTCCCAGATCTCACTTCCCTATACCCACTACATCCCGCTATATAGGCATCTTATTCCCAGGAAACGCTTCCAAACATGGAAGGTAAGACAAGCCTTACTCATGATTGAATTCTTCGTTTGGAAGAGTGTTCTTCTCTTGCCGAGCCTCATGGTTCCACCCATTTGCCCAGGATTATGTTCTGGCATGTCTATGACCTGGGAAAAGCATTCAGAGCAGGAAGTGAGACTGAGAGATGCTCAGTCCCAGGCACACTCTGAAATACTAACAGGAAAAAAGCAATCAACATCAATACAGAAAACAACTAAACAACCCACAGAACATTGTCTTGAGAAGGTGGACCAACAGAACTTGACTAATTAGCTGAGTTATTCTAGTAAAGGCTGTACAGAGAACATACAGAAGGCTTGTGGATATTTGGGAAGCTCTAGCATAGGAAATTGTCTGAGTCAAAGCCCACACAGATCACACAATAATAATACTGTGCTATTTACCGAACTAAATGTTAAGCAAGAACAACTTCACAGAAACAAAACCCTGAAATACCCCTGAAATCACTTATACTTTGTATAACTTCATAAGCTTGTTTTTAGAAAAATCTCTTCTTCTGAGTAGCATTCTAAAAACATAGCAGAAGCCAGCCTTTATGGTGGGACCCCGGATGACACACGTGTGGTCTGCAGTCTGAGAAACGCAGGTCCAGAAATCTGTCCACAAATGTTCCAAGGAGTTCATCTTTGCCTATGCTAATTTCTGAGATCATAATCAAATTTGGTGATATCCAAATTTGACTGGACCTGGATATCACCAAATCTTTACTGTTTACTCTTTGATTTCAGATAGCTTTTAAACTGCCCTTTAAGAAGGGCATTTTTTTCTTTCACCTCTTAGGAAACATTTCATTTTAAGAAGAAGTGCAATTACATATATATATATATATATATCACTGTTGCACCAATAACAAGCACTATAATAGTCTAAGAAGTGGCAACTGTCATACAGTTAACTAGGAAACATTTGCTGTTCAGATTAGGAAGTGACGAAAAACAGACTTAAAAAGCCACAAGACACAATAATCCAAGCTCTTATCTATACCAACGGGTGCGTGCAGACAAGCCTAGCACAGTAAGGATACTGCAAGCAAGTCACGACATACTCACCACTGGATGTGTGGTTTTGGGGTCAAATTCGGTTGAGTTGGCATCTGCAATGTTACATTAATTGATCAGAAACACAAAGCCCCTCTCACCACTGCATGCACCTCACCCAGGTACAACTGCATCCCATCCCCACCCTTCTGGCAAGCAGCAGCCTTAGCTTTGCTGAGACCCTCTGCCCGCACAGAGCTGTCACTTCAGCCCCAGACAGCAAAAACGCAGTACTCTGTCAGCAACGTTAGATATTAATTTCTGCCCAGAGGTAGGGCAACTAATGCTAGTGCACTCGGTGCTGAAAGCAAGGGTCATTCAGGAAAAATACATCGGTTCTGAGTATTTTAAATAAAGCTAGGGAGGGGGAAGGAAGAAGTACTCTGAAAAACACATCCCTGTACCTGCCCCCTCCACCCCTTCACTACTACCAAGATTCAGAATCAGTCTGAGACACTAATTCCTGTCAAAACTTCCTTTAAAACAGGAATCGAGTCCATTCAAGGAGTGGAGCCCAGAAAGCGATTCAAATTGCTGAAGTAGGTGCAACTGCCTGGTCATCTGAATTGTGTTCTGGTCTTCATTGCCAACGGCTATAATGGGAATTAGGCTGTCCAGCACACGTGAGCACAACTTCACTTATGTGTCTTAATCAAGAGCTGAACCTCACTCTAAGCAACAGAAATTTTTCTGTTGTTAAAAGCATTACAGCATTGAGCTTTACTTGAATAGGATAAGGAGATTATTTCTTTTTTATTTGGGTTAGCAAAGGAGGAGGGGAATTTTTTTTATAAGCCTAGAAAAAAAATTTAATCTACCTACCAATGAAAAATATAGAGTTACAGGTATTACAGGTATTACCCCACCAACCAAAATAAAACGTCCAAAGCCCAGGAAAGGCTCTGTGCAATTACCTTGCCAACCAAGAACACTGCGCGCAAACTCCACAACTGCTAACTGCATTCCCAAACAAACGCCTGCAGGAGGAAAGACAGAACACAGACCAAGTCAGGACAAGGGACCACTGAGCCTGTGCTCACAAAAGCAAAAGCTTTGTTGGGCAAAGCGCACGCGCCTTCACAGAGCAGTCCCGAGTCAGAGGAAAGCTTGGAAGAGACAGACCCCTGACCGGGACTTGGATTTAAGGGGCTGTTCGCCCTGTACCAGGCTGCTTTGACACATTTCGCCTCCACACCTCACACCCCACCCACTGCTCACACGACATCTCCAGTCTCGCACTACGCCCGGTTAGTTTAAAAGCATTCACACATTTCTTTGGTTCCAGGTGCCAAGATCACCACAGCCATGCTCTGAAACTCACACCCCCTCACCGTGGAGATTTTCTCATCACATCCCAACCAACTCTGACTGCTTCAGAGCTAACTAAAGATGATGACTCTATTATCCCATTAAGCTGAGCACAGACCACCGCTTTTCTTCAGCCAATTATCTTCAAAACCACATATTCTAAACACTCATGAAAATCCACAAAGCTCCTGCTGCAGTCCAGTTAAGCTTTTATTCAACTTCTTTATTTCTTCTAATGGATGAAAAATGTTTCTCACCTAAGAAGGGTTTTTTCTGTTTTCTTGCCCAAGAAATAGCTTGAATTTTGCCTTCTGTCCCGCGAACGCCAAATCCACCAGGAACCAGGACTCCGCTGCACGAGAGCGAAGAGATTCTTTTCACACGTGACTCACCACACCAGCATGGTTCCCAGCAACCACGTGCCACTCTCTCCTATACATCTTGCAAGAATTCACTACTGAAAAGGGCTTTAAAGTGCCCTAAGTGGCAAAGCCTGTCTGCAGCACAGCTTCTATATGACTTCATATGAGGTGTCACAAAATATTTGGAGGGAAACTTTTTATGAATGCCCATTTTACCTTCCAAGGAATCCCAAATACAACGCAGGTTGCAATACTCAAGTAGTTCACGCTGGATGATCCACACACTCTGCAACAACCACCTGTTTGCAAATGCATCATCCAGCCCGGCCCATGCCAAGGAAGCCACTGGCTGCAGTCACGTCGTCCTAACCCCAGGCACAAGGAAACTGAATTCTGCAGGAGCTTCTTTGTTCGATCAGTATCACCCAAAGACTGCTTCCTTCAGGACTAACAAGCCCCACTGGTTCTTGTTTTCTAACAAGAGCTTCCTGGCTAACTCTGCATCTTCCTGGCATTTCTCTGCATTGTAACACTTTTTCATAGAATCAGAATGGTTCGGGTTGGAAGGGACCTTAAAGATCATCTAATTCCAACCCCCTTGCCATGGGCAGAGACACCTCCCACCACACCAGGTTGCCCCCAGCCCCATCCAGCCTGGCCTTGAACACCTCCAGGGATGGGGCACCCACAGCTTCTCTGAGCAACCTGTTCCAGTGCATCACCACCCTCACAGTAAAGAATTTCTCCATGATATCTAATCCAAACCTTTCCTGTTTTAGATTAGACCCATTATCCCTTGTCCTATCACCACACTCCCTGACACGGAGTTCCTCCCCAGCTCTCCTGCAGCCCCCTTTAGGCAGTGTCAGGCCGCTGAGAGGTCTCTCCAGAGCCTTCTCTTCTCCAGGCTGAACAACCCCAACTCCCTCAGTCTGTCTTCACAGGAGAGGTGCTCCAGCCCTCTGATCATCTTGGTGGCTTCCTCCGGACTCATTCTAATACATCCGTGTCCTTGTTCTGGTGGCTCCAGAGCTGAACAAAGTACCTACACCTTCTTCTTAAAGAACTGAATACCACATTTACGTATTTCCTCTCTTTGGTTTTCCAAACCTTTGCCAGTATCTATCCTTTTTCCTCATTTCCTCTCACCCCGTTTCCCTGCTAAGCCTGTGCAAATCCTTATGTCCATAATAATTTTCCCTAATGCTGCCTTTCACAAACTCCCTCATTTTTCATTTTTATTTTTTCAAAGTCATTCTACTCTATCTTATCCTTAATTTCCTTGAGAGGTCTTTGGGGCAGCTCCAGGAGCGTGCTGGTACACTGCCTAAGAAAAAGGACTATGGCGAGGCACTCCCTAAGTGTCAGAAGTAGCACGTTTATCAGACATGCTCCAAAGAAACGGACAGAGCACAAGAATCTTACTGAGCACCACATAGTTTCTGCCATGCTTCATGGTATCGGACAGGTTCTTCCTGCAGGGTTGCTGGCTCCAAGTCAGCAGAGTCAATATACTGGGGAAAAAAATCCCAAAAAGGATTATGAGGTAGTGCCACAAAAAATATAAATACAGAGTCTCCTTAGTTCTCATTAAGGCAAGGTCTCGATGCACGACACACACAGAATCCATTACCCTTCTGAACCATACAAACACACAGCTACCAGGAACTACCCATTGACGAACACACAGTATTTGCCTTTTACCACTCTTAAAAAAAATCAGTGGAGGTGAAAAAAAAAAAGTTAAGTCCAAATGTAAGACAAATGTAGAACAGCGTTGTTGTAAAAAAAAAAAAAAGCAGCTATTTCCATGACTCAGTGGCATCATGAATCCACTGCACCTTTAAAAACCTTTAATTAAATAGAAATTCAATTTCCGACAACAGATCCACATTTTAACCTTTTCAGAACATTTAGCTGTGATCAAGACTATTAGAAGCATCTGTGGAGCCAGCCCAGCATTAAAACCTTAATCAAGAAAGAGGGAGAAGCATCATAAGGCTGTCAGTACAAGGTTAACAGCGACAACCCTAAAAAAGGATCACTTTCGACAACTGCTAGAAATTAAACCAAATATTGCCCTCTTCAAATACATCTAGAGCTCTGTCATAGCTCAACATGCAACCCTGAGCACTCAGGAGTTCCCGTCAATTACACCGACGCCTTGCATAACTCTCAGGATGAAAGGCTGGTTTGCTTTAAAGCTGTTTTATGCCTGACAACAGATGCTGTAATCCAAGAACAGTTTTAAAGTTCACTGGCTGGATCAACTCTCCCTTTAAGTCTAACAACTAAGATGGGCAGCACTGTAAGTGTGAAAGGGGAAATTTACTTGCATGCACACACACACCTTGATGTCAAGTTTATGGTTGATAGCCAGTGCAGAATGTTCCAGTGCCTTAATGACAGACGCGTAGGAATCTGAAAATTTGGTGTATTTGCCAACAAGTGCAATGGAACATGTTTCAAGGAGACGGTCATACCTAAAGAAAAATCAAAACACTGGTGTTATTTCATCACTAAGAGGAAATGGGGGCAAGAATCATTTATATTCTATTCAGCTTTTCAAGTAATTTCAAGAGTTAGGCTCTTGGGAGTCTGTCAGACTGGAGATAAACCAACTGTGAAAGAGATGACCTTCTGTAACAAAGACAACCTAAAAAACATCAAAGCAAGAATGGAAGAAAAAAAACAGCAACATGAGAGCAAAAGCTTGCATAAAGTTACGTATAAATTAACTTGTCTCTCCTTGTGATAAAAAGCCATTTTGAACAGATCCAAACTGTCTTTTCGGGGAGTTCTATTATATCCAAAAAGTCAGCAGTAAACTATCAGAAGAGAGGATCAAAGCACAATTCCGCGTATGTTTATACTGCACGGCATCTTCCCACGCTGCTTCTGACTGAGTTCACTTCAGCAGCCAGAAATAAAGAAATGGCTTCTAGAATCCTGAGTTGTGCTGCCTACACTTTCTGTCCCCAGCCTCTGGCAGCACGTGATTTACACAGCATCCTTGGTTACAACTACGAGATTCTGTTTCTACAGTTTATTTCAGAATTACTAAGTACCTTTAACCAAGTCATCTACTGAGGGCTTTCCCTGTCAAAGTGAAACGTTCTTTACACTGGTCACGTGTGTTTTAAAGGGAAGAATCTAGATCTTGAAAATTAATTTCTTATAAAGACAGCCATATATAAGGCTTCAGAAAGGGCCTGAATGCTGACTGGAAAGACTCAATTCGCTGTTTCACAAGGAGGAAGCACTGTAGTCCCCATGAGAAAAAAAAAAAGCATTCTAGGAGTCTCAGATGGAACAGTTACAAAACAGCTGTTTCACTTGCTTGAAAGCACACACAAAAGGTACTTTTTTTCTTTTAAACTGACATTCGTGATGACTCCCATCTACGCCTACAAAGGGATTTCAATGCTATGTAACAACGCTGCTGTTTTTTGGGGGGAGGGCTGAGCCATTCCCATTAAGCACTTCAAAATGGTTCTGACACAGGCAGTACACTAACGTCACAATGTAAGGAACTCAATGTATCTTAAAGGACTCTCAAACTGAAGACTTTTTTTTTTCCGAATGGTTAAACATCTAGGAAGAAAATGTACTTTTATAGTAAAGAAAAAAAGAGGAGAAAGCTTACGCACTTCAGAACACTGAATGAATATGTAGTAACATTCATAACCTAATAACCAACAATGAAGTAGAGGAACTTATTGAGATTCTTAAGTCTCACTTCACCCAGCGGTGCAGCTCACCTGTCAGCCATTTCCTTCCACTTCATAAGCATCCTCCTGGGCTGTCTCCCAATGGGAAGATCAAGCCTGTGTCTGAAGTAGTCAACAACTCCCTGCTCCTCTAACAACAGAGGAACCCGGTATATAGAAGAGACATCATGAACACAGATAACCTGTTCATAAAATACGAACGTCATTAGAACAGATTTAAGTGTGCCTGTCAAATTATTTTTACATGGCTATTGAAAGAACTTCCATCTCTAGCAAACAACCCTTTGACTACTTAAACATGCAAGAATGCACTGAATAACATACCACATGAACAGCTTAATACTAGTTTCCCTATACTTAAAAAGGTTGTCCTTCACCACGTCCCAGGTACTGCGACTCACTACAGCCTGAGGAAGGGCTGTGGCACGACGACCCAGCAATATGACAGTCAGGTGCTATGGAAGTTATGCAAGTGCGTAACAGAATTCAAAAAAGAAGTCAAGAGAGGTGAGTTTCTCCTCCTAAGCAGAGGTCTCCAGCTCTGGGGAAGGAAGGACTTCATATTTCTAGAACTACAACCCCCAGCACGACTGGATCTGCCCACCACTGTCATTCTTAACCAGGGCGCCAAGTCTGATTAAAGTCCAGGGAACTCCGTGGGTTCAATAGAGTAATCATTTTCAGTCCTCCATCAAACTTGGAATTAAACAGCTACAGAACAAAGAATCCTTAGACTGGTGAGGAATACAGACTTCAACAGTCAAGTTCACTGAAGAAGGCTTCAGCAGAAAAGAAAAGATGTCTCTAAACAATGGCCACCTGACCATCACGGAGACTGTACTTTATGAAGGATCAAAAATCTGGCACAACTATTTTTAAATCCTCATTTCTCCCAATTCACATGAAAGCAAAGTTCAACGCTTCACCAGCGGAACTAAACTACTATTTTCCTCCTTTGCAGACGGTAACATTTACTTCTCAATTCAAGTGCAACTGCAGTTAGAGAAACAACTACATAAAATTGCATTAAACTTCCAAGAAAGTGGCTGATGTGGGGAATTTACTTACAATTCTGATCAACAGCAGGTTAGAAAACAAGAGGTGGGTATCATACTGCTGACACATCAGTATTATCACCAGCTAATTCTGAATCTAACACGTGAAACTGCAAGACTCCCTTTGATCTTGTATAGGAACTTAAAAAGACTTGACAGAGCCTGAAAATGTGCAGTGATATCCCTTGTTTCATAAAAAGACACACTTTTTCAAGCTCTGGCTGGAACTGAAAGCGCTAGTAAGCGCCCTCCAGACTATCTGATTATTTTCCAAGGTCTACCTCAGACTATGCTATGCGGATTACACTCAGCACAACAAAAAAACAGGCTAACGTGGATTTTTTGCATACCACATAACATTCAAGTAAACAATGCTCCTCTCAAATACCATTTAAACTTTTCTTTGTAATTTCTCCATATGTGAGCATGGGCAGAAGAACACCATCACGAAAGTAGTGTACAAAAATGCATTCACATATCCTTTTAACCCAATTTTGGGCACCTACCCTTTGGCCTCTAAATACTGATAAAAATCTCATTCCTCTGTATTCACAGAAGAAATGTTGAAGGATAAACAAGGTATTCAGAAAATACCTTGGATCCCACAGAATTGTTTACGCCTAAGCATATTTACCTTATAAAAAATAGATGTGGACACAAAAAGGACAATTGTAACGGTTGCTTATGCAAGGAATGCAGGTAAGACAAAGAAGCTAATGAATTATGCAGCTATTACAGAGAGAGCTAGAACAACAGCTCTATGCTCAGGTAAAACTTCACTCAGCATTTGACAAACAGCTACAATATTTATTGTTACTTGCAATGAACAAAGTAGACAGCAACCTTTACCTGTTCTGGTTCAACATGACAGAACATGGAAATCTTTTCTTTTACTGAGGTATCCAATGGAGTAGAGCACCTGCAAACAATCTAACAGAACAGCAACATCAAGGTTCTGAAGCAGCAGACTACTCAGACATTCACACAACAAACCTCTAACAAAAAAAAAAAATGTCTTTCTGCAATGTCTCTGCGACTTGGAAAAAAAAAACAGCCTAGTTACTTTTTTTCTGTTTGTTTGTTTAAACCAATATGCAAGGACTCAACTTATTTAGACTAGCTTGCTGTTGCAACGTGCCAGTAGTGCATTTTCAAATTCAAAGCCATGCAGCAAACCTTACCAGGTCTGGTGAGAGACCGAGGCCTCTGAGTTCACGAACACTGTTTTGGGTGGGTTTAGTCTTCTGCTCTCCTGTAGAGCTTGGCTGGTCAAAGAGCAGAATTTGTTACATTAATTTCTGATGATTTATAGCAATGACTCACGTTACTGGGGACTCTCCACCCTATTTGTCTCATAAAACTTTGACCCAGTTTTTAGACAATTTACATGAGCTTTAAATACCCCTGGGTACTATCATCATTTTAATCTCAAAAACTGAAATCAACCAGCAGAAACCAGAGTTCAAGTCTGTACAGTAAGAAGACATGCGTTCTACTGTGGAAAAGGAGAGCACAGGGAGTCTCAGGTCTTTTATTCGCTGTTCCCTCCAAATACCTAATAATTTAAATTTCTGATTTTCTCTCCCTAAATCACCTAGCCCAGCCAGAAAGGGAAGGTAAGATTGAGAAGAGAGAACGAAGACTGATCTGCGCCCCTGTAACGCAACTAAGTTACTCTGTCAAATCCAGTTCCTAAACAAGAATTACTCATGCATACTTCCATTACCATGGAAGACTTGTTTTCAGCAGCAATTCTTGAAATAGAGGTTTTTGAGTGGTTAAGATTGTAAATTGCGTTCAAATCCAGGGCAGATAACACAGATGAGGTTATATCAGGCGTTACATGGCATAAAGTACCTTCATTTGCTTTTAGTATTAAGTGGAGTTTGCAGCATCTGCTTGGAACATAAGGACATTTTGTTTTTCTTTGTGATTTCTAATTAACTGATTCTTTTAATAGCACTGCTTCTGAAGACCTTATTCAATGAATTTTTGAACCAAGGGCAACTGCCACTAAGACTATTATACAGTAATTAAAAACTGTCACATCTGGCTGCTGTTAAAGATGAAAACACACAGATTGTATTTCAAAACGCAGTACTATGTTTTGAAATTACAAAAGAAACCCAACTTATTTCATGAATTACAGATACTGGACATCTTGGGAAAAAGACACACAGTAACAGAAATAACGAAGACGTGTAGGAATAACTTGGAATATGATCATACTAAAATGAAATGGCTGTGAGGTCTGGCTCTAACACTGAATTTTATGAGAGCTTTGCAGAAGTGAAAGACAACACAAATGAAGAAAATCTGGAAGTCCTAGAAAGCAAATTTATCTGCAAAAGCTAAATGATTCCAAAGAGAAAGACAGCAGTTAAAGAGTAAAAACTGAGTTTGCTGCAACTCCCAACTATTTATTATATGCTTACACACTTTGAAAATTTTCTGTTCTTTTCTTGTGAACCTTATAAAAATATGTAACCATATATTCTCTGCATTTCTTCCAGAACTTTCTATATACAGAAACAGAAATACAGTGTCTTTAGATACAACATATCAGAAACACCTATTTAGAAATCAAGCTTCGGATCAGAAGAAGCAGCTGACCACCAGGGCATTTTAGTTCCTTACCTGTGGAACTAGACTGACATGAATGTTACAAAAATTCTCTCTTCTGGCTTTGAACTGGAACTGACGGAAAGCTTCAATGAAAGGCATGCTTTCAATATCACCTACTGTTCCACCAAGCTAAAAAACGACAAAGACATTTAGAACTAAAGTTAGCATCAAAACTCTACTATATAGGAATGCTAAAGGGTACTAACACATACATAAAAGGACATCTAAACACCTCCCCAGCACCTCCCTCTAATTCCCTAAGGAGCATCAACACCAAAACATCAATATGAAAAGCAACAAGATTTGCCAGTTGTATGTGCCACTTCCTCAGCCTCCAGTGTACCCCAACTATTATTCTACCTTCATGATTTTCCCCAAAGTCAAAAATCCACAAGAAAAACAGCTTCTCACATGGACAGCACATCTCCAGGGACATTAGCTTTGCCTTTAATCTCTCTTCAGGGAAAAGATTTAAGTGTTTAAATGCTGTTGGGCTACTATCACAGATCTTCTGAATTATCGTTTATGAACATTAGGTGGCACCAAGAAGCAAAATTTCTGTTAGTTTAAGTAACTATACAGTGTTTTTGCACACATGCAGATGAAGAAACACAAGGCATTCTTTGGAGCAGTGACGAACTCCTGAGCGCTGTCAGACAGTGCCTCCTAGGTATTTCAGGATCCATAGCTGCAAATCCTGGGACAGCAATTGGCACTCAAGCTGCAGGAAGAGTCCTAAGTCACCGTGACCTGGGCACTCTGACAACCGCTTTCTCTCCTGTATCAGCATATCCTGCCAGCCAACTCAGCGGCACCACCTCAGAGGCTCAGCCCTATTCTGTCTCCTCTGGCAGCAGGATGACACATACAACGTGCAGGCAACAGAACAGGGTTCGTCACTACTGACTCGTGCAATTCATTTTTCTAGGTCTATGCTGGAGGTAGTCACTCCAAGGGTCCTGTTACTGCTAAGGAGAGGCAAGTACTTGTCTCCAGAGGGTCACTTACCTACCCTCCCTCTATCCACCAAGTACGATGAGGGCACAGCACCATTAACTCAGACTTCGATGTATAAAATTACGAGAGCTAAAATTCATTCCGTAAACTAATCTGTATTATTCTAGAGAGCAAAGGACCTCAGAAATATAACTGTCCAGGACCTAAGCCTTTCTGTATATGGATTCACACACAGAGCAACCAGAAGATTAAAGTGAGGCTAACAGGGGAGATTTTTAACCACCTCAACATGCAAAGTCAAACATTACTGAAAATTAAAGTTTTATTAAACAAAACATACGTATGGTTCAGTTTATTCCATACAGAAACAAAGCTATGTTTTAAGAGCTACAAACCTCAATCACACAAACTTGGGGTTCAATACCGTCTTCATCTACAGGAATTCGTGCCTGCCTCATTACCCATTCTTGTATAGCATCTGTGATGTGGGGAACAACTGAAGAATAAACCATGGAAAGGGTTAAAATCACAACCTATCCCATTACAGACCAGATTATTGAAAATAACTAGCCACTGCTTCCCATATCACATCAGCACTGATACATGTCTTTAAAGACGCATGCGTTTTTGAAGTGGCTATTCTTGGCTGCGATTTTCAAGAGAGGTGCTTTGGCAGGAAATGTAATCCTGCTTCAATTTAAACATATGTAAACAATGTTCCTTTTTAAGATGGAAGCTTCCAGTAAATACAGTTCTATGCACTAAGCAGAAAGTTAGCCTGTTTTAAACCGCCTATAAAAATCTTTATCCAAAGCAGCTGTCGAGGATGCTTAAAAAGAGAAGACTGATCTAATCCTCAAATACCCTTCGGGTCTTCTAAAGACATGACAGTATTATTTAAATGAGTTATCAACAACAGTAACAGTCTTAACGAGCTACCAAATAATCCACAGATATATTGGTCTGAAGTCTGTTCACATTTAGGATTGGCTGTTAGAAAGTTGGATCCAAGCCCAGGATATCGGTCATACAACAGGCAGTACGCTCCTGAGCACTGTACGGTTTCGAGGGGGATTACAGGTAAACTTTGGCACGCACCCCAAAATTTACACCAGCGTGCCTTCTCAAATCAAAAACGTCACAAAGACAGCATAGATCAGAAAAAAAGACCTCAAATTAAGATGGAATTCAAAAGCATCCGACCAGTACAGAAATATGGAATATAGATCTAAGCACCAGAAACAAAGCTTCATATCACCTTGGACTGTTTTGCCGAGATAGTCTCCCTTCCTCTCCTTGTTGATGACATACTGGTAAATCTTCCCAGTAGTCAGATTGTTGTCTTTGGTGAGTCGGATATCAAGGAAGCGCTCGTAGTTACCAAGGTCCAGGTCCACCTCCCCTCCGTCATCTAGCACAAACACCTCGCCTGCAGGACACAGAAAGGCACACGCACACACATCACAGAGATATGGTCTGCATCAGCAACTTGCTGGTTTTGCATGTGACAGCTAAAGAATTCAACACAGGGTAACACCTTCTTTGGTTGCTACAGCAAATTCAGGAGCAGCTCATAAAACTAGAAGCCTTGCCCAACAAAGAAGACTAACGCACTGACGGCTGAACCCCTCCACCAGGCACCAGCTTCATTTGCAGCGATAAAAGACCAGAGTCCAAAGCCCCCGAGAGCCCATCCTTGCTGCAGGCTGCCTCGTGGCACAGGCTCCGCTGGCAGGTCCCAGCCGCAGGAGCAGCCGCAGGAGCTGGCACCTTCCCACCAGCCCCGGGAGCCACCCGAAGACCCGGGCGCTGCTCGGGGGCCGCTCACCGTGCTCGTAGGGGGAGAAGGTGCCCGCGTCGATGTTGATGTAGGGGTCGATCTTGATGGAGGTGACGTGCAGCCCGCTGGACTTGAGAATGGTGCCGATGCTGCTGGCGATGATCCCCTTGCCGATGCCCGAGATCACGCCGCCCGTCACCAGGATGTACTTCATCTGCCCGCCGGCCTGCGACGCCTCACAGCCTCAGCGGGGTCCGCACGGCCGTGGCACCCGGCGAGGCAGCGCCAGCGCCGCTCAGAGACCCCGGCCTTGTGCCCGCACCGCCTGCAGCCCCCCCATCACCCCCATCCCGTCACCCCCGGTCCCGTCACCTCCTATCCTGTCACCTCCTATCCTGTCACCTCCCACCCTGTCACCCCCCCCATCCCATCACCTGCATCCTGTCACCTCCCATCCTGTCAGCCCCCCATCCCATCACTCCCATCCCGTCATCCCCAGTCCTATCACCCCCATCCTGTCACCCCGTCTCCCCCCGTGCTATCACCCCCATCCCGTCACCCCCCCATCCCGTCACCCCGTCAACCCCCGTCCCCCACGACCCTCCCCCCCCGCTGTCCCTCAGGCCCCCCCCACCCTCCCCGTTCCCGCCGCAGGGCGCGGCCCCCCCCGCCCGCCATCCGGCCTCCCCCCCCCCCCCCCGCCGCGTGGTCCCGCCCGCCCTTCACCGCTCCCCCCCCCCCCCCCGCGCCTGCCCGCGTGGTCCCGCCCGCGCGCCCCCTCCGCACCCCGCCGCCCCTCACCTGTTCCCGCCGGGCCCTCGCGGCAGCAGCAGGAGCAGCAGCAGCGGCGGCGGCGGCGCGCGGAGGGCGCGTGGCGGGGCGGGGGGAGCAGAGCGGAGCGGGCGGGGGTGCGCGCGCGCGCCGAGCCGCTGCCAGCCGGCGAGGTGCTGAGGCGCATGAGGCCGGCGCGCGGCGGGGCGCAAGCGCGGGCCTCCCTCGGGCGCCTGCGCAGTGTGGCGGGGGAGGGGGGGGGGGGGTGAGGGGAGCCGCGCTTCAGCCCTGACGGGGCGGGGCCGGGCCCTCAGTCACAGGGCCGTTAACGTGGGTGAGGGCGCCGGGAACGCCTGGTCTAAGTGCCCCCTGCCACCGGCACCGCCAGGAAGCTGTGTCCCTAAGCACGTCCCCTGACACCGAACCGTTGTCCCGTCCCGTCCCGTCCCGCCCCGGTCGGCGTCGCCCAGCGCTGCTGCGGGTCCCGGCCCCGCCTCTCCTGAGGGAGACCGGGGAACTGAGGGGGCTGGGGGCGGCTGGAGAGCTGAGGGGGCTGGGGGCCCGGCACCCGCAGGCTGGGTGCTAAGAACTGCTCGGCACTCACTGGAGAAGCAGAAAAGAACTCGCGAGGCCGAAAGAGTTGGTGCAGCTGCCTTCTGCAGCCAGAGCTGGAACCCCATCCACCCTGACCTCTCCCTCGGCGGCAGCAGAGGACTTTGCGGCAGAAGCCTGGACCTAGCAGAGACAGGCTGGACACTTGCTCCCTGTCCTTTCTGTCACCCCAGTACTCTGCCAGCTGCTCTGCCTGAGCTCAGAGGCAGCCCTGATCTGTCCCTAAGAGCCTGAGATAATACCTGGGGTGAGCCAAACCCTCTGAGTCACGTGAAATCAAATGCCCTTTACTTTTATTTTAAAACCTTGCTGTTTGTCCTCATTGCACATTTATAAAGTTCTTGTATGTATGTTTTTGACCGTGCCATGCAGTTTGAAAACTTCACAAAAAAAATGTAAAGCGGTTACCCCGGTGCACCCTCCCAGGCAGGAAAGCATTGGCAGCACCCAGCCGTGCACCAGAATGAAGATTTACGCAGCATTAGCGCACGTACAGGAGGTGCACCTACTCCACCCCTTTGCTCTCCTCTGTGCTGTGCGGGGCACGCCGAAGCAACATTTGCAGAAAGCAGTAATGGACACAGACCCAGCTGGTTTATGTGGCACGAGCACGGCTATACGCTGCACACCACAAGAAGCGATCTGAAATGCCATGCAAGAACATTTCTAAGTGCTTCCATTGGAGGGGTGCACGAAGTCTGTTGGCAAGATGGAGCAGTTCACATGCTGATGAAGTGCTCTGCACATCTCTGAGTACCTGTGGAAACCATTCTTGTTTGTTTTTTAATGAAGAATGTTGTAAGCAGCAAAAGATCAAGACATGGGAGTGACTGCCATCTGCCCTTCTCCAGATGCGCCCTCACTTCTTACCCTGTGGCTGCTGAAACTGTGATGAAACAGTTCCTACTGTGATCCAAACATCTACCAAAAGGCTTCAGTGGTGGCAGAGGCAGCTCTCTCAATAAAGGAGGTGCATACAACCTGAGTTATGACACTGCTCTTTCTTCTCCAGAGAAGACTGTAAAAATCCCATTTTGTTTAGTTTCTCTTGACCAGTTCCCATCAAGATGTGGACCAAAGCCATTGCAGTGATCAGCCAGTGAAACACACTGGAGAAGCTCTGTTGGTTTCCACTCTGTGCTCACCACTGGGTTTTATCTGATGTTTCATTGTTTGTGAACTTAGCAGGGGTTATGCTCTCACTGGAAAGTGGCAAGCAGACTGTACAGAATTTGATTTGGGTAAAAAATCTCCATTTACAAATCATCGCTTTGGCCAGTAAAGGTCCATCCCCAGTTCTCCATGTCAGGAGGGCCCCTTGGGCCTTGTGTACCGCTCCCTTAGTTTTTCCATGTGCAGAATTGATACGGGCCTTGTGTAAAGTGTTCATCTTCTTTACCGAGGTGAAGCTGTATGAACTTCTGCTCTAAACTTGATCGGGTGCTCCCCAAAATGCAAAGTAACCACATCTGGTACCCTGGGTAACAAAGGAGTTTGGGCAGATCTTACAAGGGATGTAAAATAATGTATGATTGAGAGCTGTGTGTAGAAGACCCGTAGTGTACTGCGAGAAATGTCCGCTAGATGGTGGGATTGAACAGTAAAAGAAGAGTTTCCGAAGTAACAAAGAGCCAGGGCCGAGCTACCCCGGCACCAGGCGCCGGGGCACCACGCGTGTCCTCGAAGGGCAGGCAGCGTCTGCCAGCACCCTGGGTCTCAAAGGGGTCTGTATGCTTCCTCCATCCTGCAGGGACCGGGGAACTGTAATCCCTCCTGGTAAGTTCCTGGTAAGATCCCTCCTTGGTTATTTCAGGTGGGATTTCTTCACTTTCGAGCCTCTGCCTATCCAATTCTTTTTCTCCGTGAAGAAGAGAAATATCTCTCCGGGGAAGCAAGGAGTGAGCCCGCTGGGGTGCTGAGTTCTCGCTAGTCCATGCTAGGAAAGAAGTGCTTTGGTGAGAGGACCGTGACCTTACAAGAAGGTGGCAGCGAGCAGGACTCTCTGAGAAGAGGGCGGCACATCACCAGAGAGGGGTGCGGGTGGGAAGGAACAGTTCTGTGACTGCAGAAGGCAGCATGCGTTAGGGATTAAAGCTCTCAGCTCTGCACGATGAAACCTCTTCTGCCGTTGGACAGAGTGCAGGGCTGAGACCAGCTCCTCGTCCTCACCCCGGCAGCAGCCTCCTGGGGTGGGAGGGGTCATGTCGCCATTCTGTGCCTCAGTTTCTCCCATGTAAGACAGGGTTGAGAACTCTGACCCTTTAGAGATGATTTTTTGAGATCTACAATTAAAAGGGCATTAAAGCTGCATGTTTTCAGTACTGACAGCTGGTGCCTTGCTCTCTCTCTCTGAGCCTGCATCCTTCCTACATGGAGAAACAAAGAGATGAGGCTTTAGCTCCACCCATGAGACGGGCCAGCTGGGTGCCTGATCCTGCACTGTCTTGTTCCAATTAGCTTTGCATATCCTATATATGCAAACTGAGATCTGCCAAAGCCAGATTGCTGTTCAAGGGGCAATGGATGCTCATTGAGCTGTTGGTCACTCTTTGGCCAGCCTGGCAAGGACGCAGTCTGCAGGCTGTTGTGTTCGCAGCAGATTTAATGCACAGAGAAGTTCCACTCACAGACCCAGAATGCTGTGCTTTCCTTTGAAAAAATGAAGTTCCCTTCTGTGAGGGGGGCTGGCGAGTGCTTTGCTGGACGCTTGTGGTCTGAGAGGAACCAGGCAGAACATGTGAAGCCTAAGGGGTGTGCTCGGCTCCTCAGTGTTCTGGGTTTCCAGCTCACGCACTTTAGAGAGGTAGAGAGGTAAGGCCAGCTGCCAGGCAATCTATTACAGGGGCGTGCAAGGACAAGAGGCAGGATTATCGAGAGTTTCTTCTCTACCTGCATGACTGAGCAAAACTTAATGACGTCTGCTCCCAGGAGAGCTGGCTGGTCCTTGTACGTGAACCATGCAATTTAAGTTCCCTAATAATCCAAAATGCTGTGACAGATGTGCCAGTCCTCTAGTTCAGTAAGTTGCCTATTAGTGACCAGGGAAAGCTGGTACAAGGGCTTTGTAGTGAGTCATTCAAGAAAAAGAACGGTATAGAGAAAAGAGACTTCCTACCTCCAGTCAACATGCAGGTTGCATTTTGTCCCGAATCATCTGCCTTTAATGGTTTTAGCCTGTTCCATTTCCATACAGTCATTTATACCTGCCATTTTAATACTGTCACCTTTCCATCTCTGAGATTTCTCTGATGCCTCTCAGGATGATGTCCAAATCTTGGTGCACTGACTGTTGGTTTTGTCTTTTCTAGACTTTAGTTAAATTTTCTCTGCTGTCAGGGAAGATCAGGTAACTACTTCTGTTCTCATTGTCTAAGGATGCTAATCAGTCCCTTTCTTCCTAATAACAACAGGTAGCTGTTGTAAAATTATCTCACAGAGCTGCTCATCAGGCATTGTTGTGATAATGAACGGTATTTTGAAGAAGAGGCTTGGTAATGAGAGGTGACAGGGCTGGGTGAAAGATCTGCCAGGAGATTCATGGAGATGTCTTCGCCCTGGGATGCAGGGTGTTCCACAAGTGAACACAAGCCATCCCTGCAACTCGTGCATTTGTCAGTCTTGAATGTCTTGCCATTGCGATAGAGTACAGGAAAGCTCATCTGTCCAGGTATTTGATAATGACCAGAATTTGCTTTGATGGTCCCTTCTGGGGACAAAAAGGTCGTTGCTGGCCACAGAACACAGGGGCTCAGTGCTGCAGGAGATAACGTCATTGCTTAGTGAAGAGTCAGCTTTAGAAATCCTGAAGCATGGTATCTGCATGGCAGGGCAGGAACATTCAGCAAAGCGGTGACATGCCAAGAGGCAAAACGGGCTTTGGTCTCATTGTTTGCAATGTACAATACATAAACACTGTGACTGGCGTTTATTTTAGTGTCTGCTGTTTGTACTAGCCAAATGTGCCAAGGCCCAAAGGAAGATTTGAGGTACTGTGCAGGCACACGCTGAAAGCTCACCTCCTTCCCAAACAGTTCATAACCTCAATAGAAAAGTCAGAGAAAAGAGTAAGTGTAATTCTCTGTAACATTTTTCCTTGAATTGAAATATATCCCAGCTCATTGTTCCCCTAAGAACTTTTTAGCTACCATCACGCCCTTGTCCTTATGGGGGACTTCAACGTGCAAGATTTCAACTGGGAATATCACACAGCTGAGACAAGCAGTCCAGGAGATTCCTGAAGCACCTTTTTCTGGATTTCAGTAAAGCTTTTGATACTGTCTTTCACAGTATCCTTCTGGACAAAATGACCAGAATACAATTAGATAAAAGCACAATAAGATGGGTGAACAATTGGCTGATGGATTGGGCCCAGAGGGTTCCTGTAAATGGGGTTATGTCAGGCTGGTGACCTGTCACTAGCAGGGTTCCCCAGGGCTCCATTTTATGACCAGTCCTCTTCAATATTTTCATAAACGATTTGGATGAAGGACTTGAAGGTTTTCTGAGCAAGTTTGCAGGTAATACCAAATTGAGTGGAGCTGTTGACTCTCATGAGGGTGGTGATGCCTTGCAGAGAGATCTAGACAAGTTAGAGAGTTGGGCAATCACCAACAGTATGAAGTTTAACAAGAGCAGGTGCTGGATTCTGCACCTGGGAAGGGGCAGCCCTGGTTATACATACAGACCTGGGGATGAGATACTGGAGAGCAGCCCTGCAGAAAGGGATCTGGGGGTTTTGGTCAAGAGCAAGCTGGACATGAGCCAGCAGTGTGCCTTGGCAGCTGAGGGCCAACCATACCCTGGGCTGCACCAGGCACAGCACTGCTAGCTGCCCAAGGGAAGGGATCGTCCTGCTCTGCTCTGCACTGGTGCGGCCTCACCTCGAGTACTGTGTGCAGTTTTGGGCGCCGCAGTATAAGAAAGATATAAGAGTTAGAGAGTATCCAAAGGAGGACCACGAAGACAGTGAAGGGTCTAGAGGGGAAGATATATGAGGAGCAGCTGAAGTCCCTTGGTTTGTTCAGCCCCGAGCAGAGCAGGCCGAGGGGAGGCCTCATGGCGGCCTGCAGCTCCCTCACGAGGGGAGCGGGGGGCAGGCGCTGAGCTCTGCTCTCTGGGGACAGCGACAGGACCCGAGGGGACGGCACGGAGCTGGGACAGGGGAGGGTCAGGCTGGATATCAGGAAAAAGTTCTTCACTGAGAGGGTGGTCAGGCACTGGAACAGGATCCCCAGGGAAGTGGTCATGGCACCGAGCCTGCCGAAGTTCAAGAAGTGTTTGGACAACACTCTCAGACATGTGGTCTGAATATTTTTTTTTTGCGGTGGTCTTTTGGGGACCTAGGAGTTGGACTCGATGATCCTTGTGGGTCCCTTCCAACTTGGATGTTCTATTATTCTATGATTCTATGTCTAGAATAGACACATGGCTGTGTAAGGGTCCCAACTGACCACAGGAAACAACACACGTAGAGTTAATTTAAAGCTCTGGTGGCATATTTCATTATTTCTGTACCCATCTTTAAACTGGTACTGACAATGTTTGCATTGTAACGATTAAATTCCCTGCCTCACTATCTGCCTGGTAGCAAAGGCGATTTTTGGCTAACTGGAGAACACCGAGAGTTCCCATTCCTCTGGGAGTAGTCTCACCTCAGTGCAGGATTCAGCTCTATCCAAGGAGCTGCTTTTTCCCAGCAGTGTAGGGAAAGGTTTAGAGCTGCAAACAGGTGTCAATGTATAAGAAATACTTTTCAGGGTATCAGTCAAGCAGCACTGGGAGAAAGTTGGATTCTCCCAAAATTTTGTGGCCTGCCTCTTTGAAGATGGCGATCTAGGGATGAAGACACTCAAACTTTTGCTGAAAGTCAAGTAAGATTTCTGGCAGAGACTTTGCTGAAATTCGTATAAGATTTCTGGCAGAGTTTAGGGGTGAGATCAGATGTCCGTGTTTCAGTCCACAACATAAACCTGACAGGATCTCTCTCTCGTGCAGAGAACAGATGACACAAACTCTCACCGAAGCGTCACTTTCCCTCAGGTTCCTTTGACGTGGAAAGAAAAGTAGCATCCTTCTTCCATTTTAGGAGCAGAGCATATGTGATTGTCAGCAGGAAAGAATATACTACTAACACAGCAATGTGTGCGAACTGTGGGGACCTGACCTTGGCTGGAGGACAGCTGAGCACAGCTCAGCGCATGCAGAAGGAGCTCTGCTGATAAAGTGCAAAAGAAACAGAGGAACTGGCATGAGAGGACACCAGCATGAGCAGAGGGTGTGAGAATTCAAATGACAGAAGAGTTTTCAGGCCAGCATGACTGGCTGAGAAAGACTAGATCACACGGTAATGCTTTTGTAAATTTTTTCCAAGCAAGCCAGGCAGGAAGAGAAAAGAGGTAAGGAGAAAGGAAAGAGGAAAGAAAGACTCCAGAAAGAATGAAGGAAATTCATGTTGGCACTGAACTCCAAGACAGGAAGATTGCCCTTGGGAGATTCTTGAATGGACTGTTACAGGAATGAAACTGAGCTCGCAAGGAAAGCTCACAGAAGCAGCTGAGCCTCTGTGCTCTGCCCAGATCAACTGCAGGTTGGAGATGCATCCTGCAATCAACTGAGGTGGGAGATCCATGGGGTCAGTGTCAGCTGGGGCTTTTGTGGTCAGTGCCCAAAGTCAAAGAACTCTAACAAAAGGCTTTGCCTCTACCAGCATTTCTGGCTGCGTGCTGGTAACAGGAATAGGATGTCAGCAGAACTGCTGTGGTTGTTTAGGATCTGGATGGGGTTTGGGCTACCAGATCTAACACCTTCTTATTAAAATCCTGAGCATCTGCAAAACATCTGGCGGTGTTGGGTGGCAGGTATACTAGAATATAAATTAGAACAGAGCAGAAGACCCCATGAAGAGCTTGGCACTATCAGGATGGTATTTCTTTATCCAGTGTGAAGGATGATAGCTGCTCTACAATGTAGTCATTTCAAAGACACGCCAGTCTGAAATGTCTTCCATTCTCTTACACTGATTTTTAGGGACACAAACATTTTGAACTTAACTCTGCAAGTGGCCTCCTCTTCTTTCTCTACCCTTTAGTTTCTAATTTAGAAGAGGCAAGAAGTTGAGGGATTTCAATTCCTTTCTGAATGCATATATGCTACCTTTGTTGGTTGGTAATTAGTGTATCATGTAAGGAGTGTGAAATCTCTCAAAGTGGACTGCATGGAACAGGACGCATCATTCCTTGTTCATATAGTCTTAAAGGGAGCAAAATCCTGCTGTAAGTACTCTGTGAGATTTTACATGATTGGGTTATTCATCTGTATGAAAAGTGTGAGAAATACAGTGACTTTCAGTTAATTCCGTTCTCAGATAGTTTGAACTTCTATCTAATTCAGTCAAAACTCCAGAAATACAACTCTCTGCTTCCTTGAAATAAAACCATTTACACTCTATTCCTACTGGCTGATGTAGCTGTAAGTGGGTTTTTCATTTAGAGGCCACTTCACAGCTAATTTTTATACTGTTTTTGCTTAACTGTCAATGAAGAAATATTCACATACTTGAGCTACTAATTTCTGCCTAAATTTATAACATTTCCCTGCACAAAATGAGTCATTATAGAAGAAACCCTCAAGTTCAGTCTAAGGATTTTAGTGTGCTTTCCTGCTGAGCTGCAGTCACACTAATACTTCCAGCTCATTTTGTTAAACATTCCTGCAAACTCAACTCCATGCCTGCAGATAAGGCAGGCTGTTATGTGTGAGCAGGTTATAAACTTGAATCCTTGCTGAGAAGAGTCCAACATTATGAAAGACACGAAAGAATAAAGAGCTCAAAGGAAATGAAGGTGTGAAAAGACAGACAACACCTGCATGCTGAGCTACCCACACCTCGGCACAGATACGGTGAGAACAGCTGCAAGCTATACAACCTGTGATATACTGACTGAGCATGTAGGGGTAACAAGATTTATTTGTTTCAGCCAGGAAGAGCAGAAGAAACTGGGTCAGGAACAGAGGAAAGCTCTGCACAAGCACACCTGGGTTGTTTTCAGATATAAATGAGTGCTATTCGTCGCCTTTGTTTTAGGAGAAATGGAACAGCAAGCGGTCTTGCAAATGGCCAAGCCAGGTGGCCAGAGTATTGGGAGCGTAAACTCAGCAATATTCACCCCATGGTGAAACAGTTGGCATTTTTATTTGATCTCTCTCTCTTGATCTCTCTAGCATAAGGATGAGCGTGGTCTTAAGAGTCCAGTAGTGAGAAGGAGATGTGCCACAACAGCAGATCAGAGAGCAAGCTTTTGTCCCTGCCGTCACCCCAGGGCTGCAATCCCGCTGTGTTTGCAGAGGGGCAATCTGGATGGGCCAGAGGAATTTTAATCCTGAATTATTTCCACATTCCTTCCAGCATGGCAAAGGATTCTGCTGAGGCATCAACTGCCTTGTCCAGCTCAGCCTGTCCTACATCTGATACGTTAATTGAGGATTTAATTGAGGAATTAATTAAGGCATTCTGCTGTTTACCACAACATAATCAGTCAGCTTCCCAGAGCCAGAGCCCTCCAGTGCATTTGGATGCGGTCCTTTAAACAACTAAATACCATCGACCTCCACTGAAATCCTGAAGTGGTAGGTGCTGGAAACCTCAGAGATAGTCCTTTTTGCAAGACTTTCAGTCTCCCTTTTATTCTCACAGTGCTTGCTTAATGGCTTAACTGTGTTGTGTTGCCTGCAGCTCAAGGGAGAAAGTTCACTTGGGAAGCAGAACTGCTGAAAAGTCTTTTTTTTCTTCGTGTGCTAGTTTTGCAGCTGCAGCTGATTGTGCTTTTTATTAGATCTGATTCTGGCATTTGTCTTAGTATCCCAGGAAGATGTTTAGCTTTTGTTCTCAAAAGGATACGATACCCAGAGAGATTTCTAGCTTTGTTTAGTGCATTTGTGCAAATTGTAGCTGTAATATGTAATGCAGCTGCAAGGTAATAACTGCACTTTGATTAAATTTGACTTCCTGAGCTATAACATGTAAAACCAAAAACTTTAAGGGATTATCTCAAAACCATGAGGCTTATTCTGGTTTCATTCAAATCGGTGTGAAGGGGAAAAAGATAATGGGATAATCATGGGTTGAGGGGGCAGAAGCAGGTCTGCACTTTCTTTCCTTTACTAGACTTTTATAGTCTCGTAGACTATATACAACATATATACTTACGTATACTTATATATACACTTATATATATACACTTTTAGTCTAGTAGACTAGTATACAACTGCAGAATGTTGTTCCAAGCAATTTTAAAATCTTTCTTTCCTTGTCTTTCGTCATCCCTAAATTATAAATAATGTACTCCAAGGAAGCTGAATAGAGGAGCAAACACTTGGATCTTACCAGGTCTCTGCCTTGGTAACTTGTCTGTTTAAGATAAAGATTTCTTTGAGCTGACACCATGGGTGTTTTATTAGTATGAATGAAGTATGTTCCTGTCCATGTAGACTTTACATTATTCAAGTTGCTAATAGGCTTTTTGTACCCACAGTTGTGTTGTCCTACTAGCAGAACTTGCTGCTCTTACTACTTGCAAGTCTTACTACTAGCAAGTCTTGTCCTACTAGCAGTCTTGCTGCTCTTGCTATGGGTTCAGATACCATTCCCAGCTGTCTGAATGTGAATGATCCAAAAATATTTTTTCTCCAGCAAAGTGATAAATGAATACCTGAAAAGAGTTTCTGTGAGTCTCAGCTCAGGTTTTGGCCTCAACAATTTCTAATGGAGCGACAGAGGACTTTTGCTCTTAGCTACTGAGAGTGAGACTGAACTTCTCACCAAGTCTCAAAGGTGAAGCCGTGCATCTTCATCTCCACTATTCCATGTTGGCACAACCTCTAAGTAATGAGAACCTGAGATTGCATGAGGCCCCTGAGTATCACTGGAGCTTAATGGCAATACTGATTTTTCTGTCTCCATATTTCAAGACAAATCAGGTTGTTTCACAATTATAGGAACTGAAAAGCCTATTTTTTTCCAGGTTTCTGTGCTATGGCCCTGACTACATTTAATTGAAATAAGACCCTCTTCCTTCCGTGACCACGTGGCTCTACCCATGACCCCAGACCATGCCACAGCACCCCTGTTCCTCCAGGTGCCCAAACACAATTCCTTCAGCTCTCTGCCCTGTCTCCTGTACCACTGCAGGACCACCATGCCCTGCCCAGGGCCCCTGAGCCCATCCACTGTGCTACGGCCACCCCTCACCCACCATAATTCACCCACTGAGTAGGTCAGTGAGCTCGTGCTGTGGCTGTCCCGAGGCAACACGCGCAATACCTGAGCAACGAGGGTGAGTGCACATACCCTGACATAGGGCTGCACAGACAAGGAGGGTAAGCGTCCTGGTTGGCCTGCTGACTGTTGCCCAGCAGAATGCAAAGTCCTCCACTACAGTGTGCACAGCTGTTGGTTTTTGTATTTACATGAAGTTAGGGTCTTTGAGACATTTACCTCTCTGACAACATTTATAGAAATTTCTCGGCAGAGTAAATTGGACTGACAGACATCCCCTTGGATAGACATTAGTGGGCTACTCCCATGACTCCACATACATCTTGGTACTGTAAATTTTTTTCTCTATTTCCACCTTTCTACAGAGGGGAACACAGCTCTGTGTTCCCTGAGTAAGGAGCATGTTCTCCTGTACAGCATGCACCTCTTGCAGTAAGGTTTGGTCCCGGTGTGCAGTACCGCACACACTGCTGTCCTCCCTGGTGGCAGGGGGGAGCTGGTGCCAGTCCTGTGCAGCTGCGGAGTCCAGGGAGGGGACTGCACTTTAGTCGTTGGAGGATGAAAGGCAACCTCAGGACTGGAAAGGTGATATTCAGAGAGATGTGTGCCAGTCTTGCCTGTACTTGACAACAAGATGATTTGATCAGCCATTATATAAACTCTGCTCGCTTGTGTTGGATGGTCAGCCAGCAATGTTGTTCCGAAGGATCTGAACCCCTGGCTAGGCCAAATCCACATACTGTCCTTTTAACCGCCCATACATCAACATGAAGGAGTATCCTTCCATCCTGCTTCGTGGGCTGCCATAGTACTTCTCTCAGCACTGGCAGGACACCTAGTTTTCCACAGCTCTTGGCTGACAAAACCATGTACCAAGGAAGTACGTGGCTGCTACTAAGCCCATCAACATCAACAGTCATTGCGTCAGCCTTCCAGCAGGAATTACTTCCCAAACATGAGATCAGTCATCTTAAACACGTCATCACACAAAGCTATACCATTGTGTCTGATCGCAGTCGTTAACTCGGTCACACCATTGTATCAGATGTGTTTGCCAATTCACAAATCGATCTAAAGATGAGGAGTAATGAATGATGTCCCTTCCCTGCTGAAGTACAGGCACTCATCTGCCTACCGTTTCACTTCTCAAGGAGTCATTCAAGGAGTGGGCAGTAGGCCAGTGACATACTAGGGTGGATCACCAAAGAGGTGTGCAGCGCATTTCCAGTGTGGTGAGGAACTCCATTATTTAGAGGAAAAAGACAAATCTACACAAATGAGAGATGGACTCTTGATGGACAGACAATGAACCTGAATGGAGTCCCTGAAGGAGTCCAAGAGATTCTCCAGAAGTTGATCACACATCAGGAAATTTATTCTCAGCAAATGCTGGCTGAGATGATGGATTTGCAGAAAGACAGGGCCCCAACCCCCCTATGTCTGAACTTAGTGAAAGACATTCCAGATAACTCTCCCTGTCAATATTTCACTTCTTCACTTCTGACTAACGTGAATGTATTTGGAACCAGTTGTAACATGTACTTGTTGGTATGAAAACAGAAAAGCGTGGCTGCACATCTGTCTGCTCCAGGACTCTGTTTTCTCCACGGCTCACCCCCGGCACTTTCAGTGCAGACCCTACACAGAAGCTGCTGGGTCCTTTGCTCCCCAGGCTTCATCCTCTATACTTGCCAGCTTTGCTGTGCAAGGGCCTTGATCTGACACACAGGTTTGGGGCTTTTTCCCAACAAAAAATAATGAAAACTTTTCTGGATACCTGAAGTACAAGACTTTATGAAAAATGCAGTCAACGAAGCAAAGACATGCAGATGATCTATTTTCAAGGAATGAGTACGTCTAATTATTTACATATATTCACAGCAATGCAAAGGTTTGAAATGAAGATTTGAAACCAGAATCACGCTTTCTCAGAAGCTCTGTGCCGAGCTGGAAAGTGCTTCCTGCATTCTGCCTCTGGAGGGCAGAAATGTCTGCAAAGAGCAGAGGACGGGAGGTGCCTTCTTAGACCAAGTGGAATGGCTGTGGGAGAAAATGAGCTGTTGGACTGCGCCCGGGGAGCTGAAAGAGGCAGGACACGTTGCTGGCACAAACTTTTTCCATGTTCAGTGGTTGCTGCCTACCCTCCCTCTAGGTCTGCATCATTTCTGTTGTGGCTATGCTTTAAGCTTAACTTGCCCAGCTTCCCCCGGAGGGAATGTGCACGAATGTGACCCTGTCCTCACTGCAGCGCATCTCTCTGCCCCTGAGTCCCAGATGTCACCAACCTTTCAAGCTGTGGCACACAACCAGGTCCCAACTGGGTACTGTGCTACACTCGTGGGTGGCCAGATAATAACAAGGAAGAATACTCTAGAACTAGGAAAGTTGCAAAGAAGTGCAATAAAAATGATCAAAGGTCTGGGGTGTCTTCCACCTGAGGAGCCCAGAGCAGACCCAAACCCATCTTCCTCGAAAAGAGGTACTGAGAAGGATAGAGAAATCTACAAACTCATGAGCCACCTGTGAGAAGGCACGTAGGGCATAACTGTCCAATGTTCCATGCAAAAAACAAAGTAAGGGAGATCCCATTGAATTGTGGCAGGTTCAGAGGCAATGGAAGTGGCATTTCCTTGCTATTCTGTACTTAAACTGAAGAAACTTCTCGTCAGACTGATCTGTTCCAGCTCTTTTGCAATCCTGTCTCCCAAGAAAATCAGACTGACAGTCTCATAAAAGCAGAGCAAAAGTAACAAAAAGTATCTGACTTTGTTTCCAAGCCCAACCACTTAACATTGCAATTATGGACATCATAACTTTTAACGTGCCAAATAATAAACAATCAGATGACAAGGATGTGTCATCACAACCACCTGCTCCAGCCGAATACATTCGTAGGAGGGTCAACTTCAGGCAGACGCAGGGATCTAGGCTGCAGGCCACCATGCAGACCTGGATGCAGGGGTGCAGCTGGCCCAGAAGCCAGGACGCCTGGGGCCTGGCCTGTTTTGCCTGATGACTGTCATTTCCCTTCTCTGTCTTTCACAGTGGCAAAGCCTGTCTGTTGTTGTTGTTGTTTGATTGGTTTGTTTTAGCAACACCCTTTAAAAGACCTTGAGATCCATTGATGAAAAGCCGTGCCAGGTGAATTACTATTAATTCAGGCTGTTACTGACAGGGATATTACACACAGACCCAACCTGAGCCTACCAGGGAAGGGCAGAGCCCCTCCAGGAGGAACAGAGAAGGCCGAGGGAATGTATCAGCAGAAATAACCCTGGGAGCTGGCTTCAGGAGGTCTCTGTTTCATCCCCCTGCTCAGAGCATGTTCAGCTACAGGATGAGCAAAAAGTCCACAGGTGCCTATGGATGGCAGAGGGTGGATGGCCAAGGAGCCCAGTGATCCCAGCCACGTGCCCAGCCAGCAGCAAGCAACTCTGGATTTATTGTGCCTGTTGGATGCACAGGAGCTCTCTGACCACAGTCCCCAGCTGAGCAGACTCTTTGTTATAGCTATGGAGTTGTGCTGGATCACACCTTGCTAAGATCCTGTCTCACATAGTGAAGAACAGAAGACACCCAGGCAGGTGTATGAACACACACAACTCCAGAATGCTGCAGCCTTCTACAGTTCATAGTTCAGGAAGGACCTAAGACTGACAAAAGTATTAATTTTCTGTGGTAGCTCTGACTTTATCCCTATTCCAGTTGAAAAGTTTAAGTGGAATGTTTGCCAGATTGCCATCAGATTGCCCCTTACCCTTGCTGCTGGACTAATGCAGCCCAGCTATCGCTCTCTCCCTGTAGGTCCTGTGCCCCAAGCCCCTGACCATCCTGGTCCCCCTTTACTGCCCCTCTCCAGTCTCCCCACATCCCTCTTGATGTGGGAGCTCAGTGCCAGATGCAGAATTTCAGGTGTGGCCTCAGCAGAGCTGAGGAAAGGGATAGTAACTGTCCTCCATCTGATCTGCTGTCCACGTTGCCACCACGGTAGCACAGTGGCTCAAATAATTGCAGTGAGGGCGCACTGCTATGGGTTGCTTTGAGCCTTGTGTCCACTCCAACACCCAGACAGGCTGCTGCTCAGCCAGCTGGGTCCCAGACTGGACTAATGTGCGGGATTATTCTGCCCCATCTGCTGGACTTTGCATTTCTCCATAGTCAACTCACGAGGCTTCTGTTTGACCGGACCCCCAGTTTCTGAGGTCCCTGTGAAAAGACATTGTCTCATTTATGCATCAGCCGCACACCCTGATTTTGTATCATGTGTGCTTTTGGTGAGGGTGTTCTCTGTGTCATTTTCCAGATGTTGACTGATGTAAACCCCAGTGTTACCCTGGGGACACTCACTCCTCACTGCCCACCAGACAGGTATCAGTCCATCGCTGATCACCATTAAGCCTGGTGGGCCGGCCAGTTTTCACCCACCTCAGTGTAGGTTTGCGCAGCCTGCACTGCGTCGCCTTCCAGACGAGACTTCAGCAGGACACAGCACCAAAAGCTTTAATGAAGTTAAGACATATTGCATCTACTATGTTCACCTTGTCTATAGTCAGTTATTTAGTCATAGAAGGCAATGAAGTTGCCTGACCACTATTTGCCCTTGGTAAACCTGTTCTGACTGCTTCTGGCTGCTTCCTCATCCCTCACTGGTCTGGATAAGGACCCCTTAGAGGACACGCTTTATGACCTTTCCAGGCACCGAGGTGAGGCTGGTGGGCCGTAGTTCCCGGTTCTTGTCCCAGCTGATGCAAATTCAAAATGAATACAAAACCCGGCCTAACTTGCCTAACTCTCTGTCCCTAGTTATTTCTTCTTGCTTCAAATGACAAAGTAATGCCACCCTGGTGAATACAGGTATTATGCAGCATGAAGTTTGCAAAGCTCTTTTGGGTCGGAGGTGCTTTCCAAGCTAACAGTCCTGTTGTTGTCTCTCTGTTCAGCCAGGCAGCTGCTTCAGCTGTGCTCGTTCCAAATTGCAGCATGATGTTAATTTTCTAAGATCTGCCTATCAAGGAGGATTTTATTTCAGTTGGCAAAAGACAAAGCACTGAAACAGCTACAGCTGAGACAAAGATGGAAATTACCATTTGTAAAGGGAGAAAGGGACAAAAGAAATGTTGGTGACAAGGAAGAAAGTGAAACAAAATTGAAATCATTGTTATTATCTGACTACAAAGGAGAAGGATGCTGTTCCAGAGAAGAAGACTCCTGCCACTGCCAGCCTGCTGCCTGGGACCCACTCCAGGGGGAAGCAGTTTTTCCACATCCATCTAGGAATGGGGCACAGCTGTGAGCGTAAGGGACTGATTTGCTCGCTGTCGGCCCTGGAGAAGTGGCTGCTTAAAAGGTCCATTCCCATGGTATTCAGCAACAGAGCTGTGCATACCCTTTTGTTAGGCAGGATGTTTCAAAGTGCTCCCCCAAGAAGAAGGAGAATCCCCCAGATGACTGTCCGAGTTGGGTTGCAAACTACTGACTGACCCTTAATCTTCACTTGTTGCTGGGAGGTGGTGAATTAGGCAGGAGCAGTCCTAACGCAGCGACTAGGAGAAAATTACTCGTGCCCTGTGACAATGTTCACTGGAAACATACATTCCTCCTTCTTTTCTTTCCAGGAGCTTTTAGAGTTACCCGTGCTGTCTGCTGCTGACTATACAGCAACGAGCCATGATGGCACACACGCACACAAGGCACTCTGTTGACATCCCAGCACGACGGATGCTCTCTTGCAGGTTGGCAGTCATGGCCCTCGTGTTGGTGCAGATGAGCGCCTCTGTCAAGAATCAGAAATCAGCTCATTTGAGGGAGTTTTGGCAAGACCACAGGCACCAAGCCTGGGAGGACATGGAGCCATAAGCTTGAGTGGCTCCTGGCTGTGGGTTCGTGGGTGGACTAACTCCCCGTGACAACGTTGCCCTGATCGTGAAGGCTGAGGACATGCAACACTTGCTGAATGCCAGCTGTGAAACAGCAAGCGCTCTTCTAGGAGGATGTGACTGTTTCTGCAATGCTGGTAAGTCTCAATTCTCACCCTCTCAGGGCAGGCACTCTCCTGCCTGCACGTTCCCTGTGCCTGGCTGGCTTGGCTGCTGCTCTGCCAGTGCTGGGCGTGCCCCATGCTCACAGTTTCAGTGCAAGGTCCAATTGCTCAGGAGGAGCTTCCTTAAGGTGATTTGCTTTGTGCATATGCCTCAAAATTCACCTCCATGCAGACTGAGATGAGCTCAGGGAAGCTGATCCAAGGAGTCCGGCTTTGCACTGATTTGTGGCTATGGTCTCCAAGAGGTCTTAAAAATTACAGTACAGAGTGTGTGCCCCTTACCCTAACTGAATCATGTTCTTCAGAAAATTAAACCGAGGCCTTCTGAGGGGAACAGGACATCAGCCACTGCGACAGTTGGAGGGGTTCGTCCTGCTTGCAGGACATGAGTCCTAATGAGGCTTTTGCCACTCAGAATGTGGTGGAAGGAGCTTCCTGGACACAGTCGTGGAGCTTCATCTGTTCTGGGAGGAACACAAATTTAAGGGTTACATTGCAAACTGCAAAATTGGTTTTTCCAATCTGAAATGGACGTGCTCTGTCTGTTTCAGGCAATCACAAATCATTGCCCTTGTTCAGAGGTGATGCTTAAGTACCCAGCTGAAATGACTGCTCCCGGGGATACTATCAGGATGTCCCTGGGCACTGGTAGTGTTTGTTTGGTGAAGGGGAACTATGTTTTGTTTGTTTGGTCAAGGTAGTTTGATCAAGGGGAACTATTTTGGGCTTGGATCTACACTGGACATGAGTGGGCTGGTGTGGAGATCGTGGGGCAATGTGCCTGCACTCTCTGTCTGTAGGTCTTATTCCAGTGGTCCTTGTGTAATCCTGTGCCTGGAGGTGACTTGGGGCCCTGCCCTGGAGATGTTGCACATCAGGAAACTCACTTCATAGACCCAGAGTCAATAGAAACTTTTGGACCTCAAAAAAAAAAAACAAAAAAAAAGAAAAAAGAAGTTGTTTTTACATGAAGATGAAGCAGTTCTTCAAATTGCAGCTACTACCTGCACCTCAGCAGCAGATTCCCCTGGCAGCAGGCACATGCTTTAACAGCGAAAGCTCTGCCGAAGGACAGATGTGAGGATTTCTGTGTTGCTGGGAATGAGCTTTGCTGGGGGAACCACAGGGACTCATTTACAAGTAATGAATCATGAAGCAGCAGGAAGCTAGCTAGCCAAGAAAAAGTGTGAGCTCTGCAATTAGCTATGGAGTGCTTAGGTGAATAACAAAGGGATGTGATACTAAGGCACAAAGCAGGTCTCAGAGCAGTTAGAGCTGGGAGTGCTGCAAGACTAATTTCTGTAAGCCACAGTTTTCCCAAATAACTTTTAGTCAAGGAAATTGCTGGTTTCTCTTGAACCGAAACAGAACCATGTGCATGTAGTGATCAGGCAAAACAGCTGACAACTTTTAACTCATGTTTAAATTTATGAGTGACCCAGATCAGTGAAAGCTACGAAATTATCTAAGCCAAGGTAAGGCAGCAAGCATGAGATACGGCCAATGGAGTGCGTGAAGGATGGATTTCCACTACGTAGGAGACAATTGTTGTGGGTGATCAGCTTACAATGCAGATGAGAGTGGGACAGATCAGAAAACATGGTTTTAACCCCTGGATATGGGTAGGGGCTGGAGGTTTGGGTGACCAGGAGCCAGAGCTGTGTGCGGGAGCTGGCACTATTCCTGTTGTGGGTGCACGGGGTTACATGCTGCCCCGGGGAATGAGACCTCCGTTTGTAAGGAGCTAGAAGATACAAATGAAACTGCTGTTTCGGGAGCACCCTCTGTTATTAACGTCACTCAAGTCCCAGTAAATCCACACCCACCTTTGTCCAAGGCACTGTGCCAGGAGCAGCTTTGTCACAGCAACTGGCTCCCAGTGCAGTCAGGGAGAACTGAGGAGGAGACTTCTTCAGAAAACGTTAATTCCTGCTGAAAACACCCGTATTTGTGATCCATGTCTCCCATTCCACATAACTCCACAGCTACAAGTATAAACCAACCCAACACCTCTCCTGGGCAGGGGACTCTGCATCAAAACTCTGTTACCAGAACTGTGCCTGGGAGGAGGCACCAGAAACCACGGCCCTCTGGACAAGGGGATGCGGAGCAGCTGGTGCCCCACAGCCTCAGTAGATACAGTGGAGATCCAGTGGATCCTAAAGTGGATCCTGCACCCCTGCCATCAGTCCAGACGCAGCACTTTACCTGCTGCCCCTCTCCTGCTCTGTATCCACGAAGTTTGGGTCACCGCAGCCTTTCACATGCCCCGGTCACCCTTTTGCTGAGGAACATCAAAAGCGATTCTCTCCTTTTACCTGTGCCGCTCAAGAGGAGCAACTGGAGCGGGAACAGGGACAGCAGAGATTGTTTCTCTTGTGTCCCTGATGCAACATCACCTCTGAGAGAGATGTCAATTGGCATGTGCAGCTTGGGTATTTGCTGAGGCACCGAGGATAACCTGGAGAGTGATGAACGCCCATTTGCTAGAATGATTTCTTCCAAGCATGCAAAGGAGGCAAGGTACAGCCAGAGGCACAGCTCGTGCTAAAACTGAGCAGTCAAGAGAACTGAGCAGAAACCCGAGGCAGACACAGCTCTTGTGGCCTTGCTGGCCTGGGGAAAGCAGAATTGTCACACAAAGTTCATCGTGGAGGCTGCTGGTGCTTGGCTGCTCTTTTTCTCTCTGCTCCCAGTGGTCACACTGTGCTCACTCCTGCTCCAGGGACTCTTGCTGCTACAGGACAAGTGCTGGGGCCGGAGATGCCTCTGCCCTGTTGTTTCTGGTCACGCCAAAAGCAGCATTCACTGCAAGAGGTGCCTTCCGCGTCTGGTGAAGAGAGAACCTCTCCTTTCTTTGCATTTGTTTTCTCACTTTGCTTCTTCTCTGACCTCTTTGTTTTCTTTGCACTCTTTGCTGGTTTCCCAGGCCCACAAGTTGAGCAGATCAAACAGACGGATGCTCCAGGCTTGTCTCCTGAGGCTCAGGAAAGCTGAGTTAGCCAGAGCGGGGACGTTAGTGCCTGTGAGTGGAAGTCACTAAACCTTTGTGTAGATGCTGTCACTGAGAAGTAAAGCAGCCCTCGCTCCCCGTGGCTTAATCCTCTGACCTCAGACCTGTATCACTCCAGTCGGAGCAGTAATTCTTGGTGTTTACATGGGTCAGCAGCTAGACAAGGACTTGACTTAGATTTTCCCAGCGGGTCACACAGCTATTCACTAATCAGTGATAGCATAAACACTGCTAGAAGCCTCACGGGTCACTTGCTGGGGACAGGCTAAACAAATCATCACCAGATGAAAAGTAGCACGGTTGAGTGGATGAGATTTGAAACAGCGGTACTGCAGTCCTGAGTCTCTACCTGGAAGGGTTTGGGGAGTCACGAAAGGGCGAGGAGGTGCCCAGGGGACCTGGATCTCAGCCTTGGTCCTCGCTCAGATAGGACACTGCACATGGGATGGCTCCTGGTGTGCATCCATGAGCCAGAACGTGCTGGGGATGTGGGGAGAGCCTCCCCTTCCCTCTGGCTGTCTTGCAGTGCTCCGGGGAGCTTTGTGATAACTTTATTACCTCTGGTCTGTGTTTCCTCAGTTGTGTATATCTGTTCACCTACAAACCCCACCTCTGCAGCCTTGGCCACGGGCAGCATTTTCAGAGGTGCGAACCACCAGCAGCACAGAGGGGTCAGGCCCGGCTGGAAGCTGTGGGACGTGATGGCTGCAGTTCTCGGTGTAATCGCTTCCTTCCAGCAACGTCCTCAGCGATGGCACGGCTAAGTACTAGAGTTAATCTGCTGCAAATCCACCAAGCTATGCAGAAAGCGTGGTAGATGTTGAGACAGGGTGAGCCTCCTGGCTCATCTTGCTGTCCTGGTAATGAGCACATGAAAAACAAGACAGAGGACACCGCCTGGAGCCAGGACTGTCTAGGATTTCTTGCCAAAGGCTCTGGAAAGGTGAGGCACCAGCACAGCCTGTGCTGCCCATTCCACTATCATGTGAGATTTGTGTGGAACTGAATTGTTACTTGCACTTCCTCAGCAGTAGACTAGGGAGCTTTGTCTCCGTTAGCAATGTCACCTCGCTCTGTTGGCTCGTCCAGCAGCTGCTCCCCTCGGAGGCAGGCACACATGCCTGAGTTTTGGGGCCGTTCCCCTGGGATACCTGGGGAGAAGTACTTAAGGAGCAAAGCAGGGTGGCCTAGCCCCAGCCTGACCACACCAAGAGCTGTGTAATGGCATAGGATGATTTGTTTTCTCCACGCAGATGGCATGCAAGTTTCCAAGGAGATTTAAGAATATCAAAGTCTCAAAGGCACAATATAAATCATTTTTGCATACAGACTAGAGCTATAGTCTGTATGTATGTCTGTATGTATAGACTAGCTCTATATTTTAGTCTAGGATTTATTTTTAATAATCCAGTCTCCAAAAGCCGCAGTGTGATCTTTCCTCAAATTTTGCAGGCACTTGCCGTCAAATACAGTCTGGCTTTTTTTGGAACAAAGATGCTTACTGAGCAGTGGTGATTACAACTTGTAGCCCTTTCACAGAAATCACTAGCAGCTGCAACCACAGCTCTCCCCAGCGCTGGATCTCTACTGCCCTGCTCCCGGGGTTGATCAGCATTGCCACTGGTGTGGCACCTGCTGGTTCTCTGCCAGCACAACCAGGTGGGGCTGTCGGGGCGCTTGCTGATAACATCAAGGCAAATCTGGACATAGGCGAGGTATATGAGTGCTGGAGTGATCAGCACCCATCTCATTAGGTTCCTTTAGGGTTTCTGGCTTGTGCCTGCTGCCTTTCCTGCCGCTCACTCACTGACAGGGCACAAGTACAGAGGAAGGAAGGGTGAAAAGAGGATTTCTAGCCATGGGCATGTAGAAGGGAAAGGGGGAGATCCCTGCAGGTGACTCGCTGGGTACTGCTGCAGGACAGACCTGCAGGTCCTGCCTGGAGCAAAGAGGGGAGAGAGCAACCATGCAGGCCCCTGGGGGGGCCAGCCTTGTCCCTGGGGATCTGCTCTTGCCACGAGGGAACCAGACTTGCTCCTCCAACGATGGGGGCAAGGCAGAGCAGCAGAGCCCTGGCACGCACATCTCACCTCAGAGCTGCTGGATCAGATTCATAGCACTGCGAGCCCTGGCAATACGCTGGACACGAGGTGGGTGCAGGGAGGATCCAGCGGCACATGCGGGTCCTGGGGGCTGAGCCAGGCTGTGGGCGAGGAGGAATCTGCCCTCGCATCGTCACCTCCCACTGCCAGCCTGGAGAGGAAGATATTCAGGATTCAAAAGTCCGGAGAGAAAGGGAGAAAAAAGAAGAGCCAAGTGAAGAAAAGGCCCTGCCGTGAAGGGCACGTCCTGCCTTCCTTCTCCCACCTCTCCCTTCTCATGGAAGGAGCAGTGGCTGTTGCTATTAGCCCTGGGGCAACGTGCAGCACAGCAGAAAGCGAGGAGCGGAACTGAGCATGGAGTTGGCCTGGAGGAGCAGGATGGCGGAGAATGTATTACATTATGGTACCACCTGCCGTCACCTCAGGGTGACGGAGATGACGAGAGGACATGCACTGCTGCTCAGAGAGCCGTCAACCTGTGCGCAGGCTGAGCTGACTCGGCTGGCAGGGATCCAAAGGGCTCCTGCGTTGGCTCCACAAGCTTTGACAGCACCTGTGCTCTACTTCTCACCAGCTGCCAACAAAACCAAGCTGCCTGGGAGGAAAGCCACCTCCTCGTTTCTAAAGCAACCGCCTTTGATCTGGAAAAGTCAAAGGGACACTGCCAGCTTCCCAGGTCATTTGCATGGAGATGCTCTGACAGCACTCAGCAAGCCTGGCAAAGGCATGAGCCTGTTACAGGAATCAACCTCCATTAGTCCCCTGAGGCTGACCTGATAAAGAAGGAGATGATGACAGCACAACCCCAACATCCGAGACGGCTGAACGGCCGCTGAGCTGCTCCGGGAATAGCTGTCATACAGGAGGAGCTTTCTGGTGCCACAAGGTGACCCCCTTACCAGCTTCTGCTGAGCAGGAAGAGGAAGTGCACGCCTGCACACGTGTGCCCCTGTGTGTGCCAGAGGCACGGCGAGGAGATGGACGACCAGGATTCAGTTGCAGTGGTGATTTAGCCCGGTGGTACCAGCATTCAGTTCCTTCTGCCCGAGAAGCAGGGTTGTTCTACACCTGCCCAAAGGGTTGTCACCTTCTGCATCTTACGGCCTCCCAAATGGGGCTGCTTGGAGCTGCCGGTCTGTCAGGCACGTGCTTGTCCCTCACCAGAACAGGTCTGGGAGTCACTGCCATCCCAGTCTTTTAATAATATGGTTGGGGATATAGGAACTGACAGATTGTATCAAATCTTTGTCTGGTAGCTGACCAGTTCTGCTCTCTGCTGTGGTCCTGAGCAGCCAGGATTTCACAGGGTTGAGTGGTGTAATAATCCCTGTAAGAAGGAATTTCCTCTCTTCTTCCCTCTGCAAGCTGCTTCATACCTTGGTACCCAAGGACATGGGGCTTCTGCTTTTATAATGCTGTCAAATAAAATTATGAATCATGTTCAGGATAAGTTATATCTTGATTTCAACCTTTTCTTTATGAGGAACTCCTGGGAGTGGTGGTGATGAGTGGTGATAGATCTTTTCCATCTCTTTTCCATGCTGACCCCTTTCTGGCTTGCCGTGGTTATGCTGCATTTCTTGGCACGCTGCTTTACATGGTAGCTCAGTGTTTCAGAACTGAGAGCAAACACGGAGGTGAAATGCCACAAAAGAGCGGATTTCTGGAGGTGACCCCTAAAAACTTTCCTAGAATATCCATGCTGTGAGAGAAATATGGATCAATGAAAAACTCATTGGTGAAAGATACTGTAGCTGGAAACAGCCTTGTGAACTCTGGACACTCCTGGCAGTGAGGTGGCAAAAGCAGGTTCTGTTCCGTGCAGTATTATTTGCACTGGCTTGTAAATAGCTGCAATAATAGCCGCGATTTTATTTTTATTTTTTTTAAAGTCCTGTCTATTTTGCTTTCCAGTAAATTTGCCAGCATGAGGCTGAGGATGAGGTGGCATCCTTCTGCCACGAGGCTGGGGCTGAAAAGAAATCAGGCAAGCATCAAAGGGCAAAAGCACCGAGCACCCTGTGCGAAGCCACAGCCAGCTCCCCCAGCCCTGCGGTCCCACCCGCACCCCCGTCGGCCAGGATCCTGCAAACTGGAGCACAGGCCGGCCTCAGGTTTCGAGGCTGAACCTAGAAGGGCAACATTGACCTAATTAGTCTCTGAAACAAACAGGGGAGAAAGACTTGCAGCCGTATGTTACAGCAAGAAATCCTCTCCCTCTCCTTTCGCTCTCCTGGCCCCGGGGATTCATCCCGGGCAGGTGCTGCTTTGATTGCAGCAGGTTTTGAATCCTCTTCCCTCTCCTCGCGGGGATGCCACATGCTGTCTTCTGACCTCGTTAGCTTCTCCTCCTGTTCCATTTCCCCACTCCGCACTCCCAGCCCCACCCCTGTGCTAATTACTACAAAGCAATCTGCAGGAAGCGCTGCTCTGAGCGGGCTGAGGGAGCGGGAGGGAGAGAGGGATGCTGTCAGAGCACTGTGGGGGACGGAGAGAATGGGGTCAGATCGGTTCAAGCAACGCTGATGTTTAGGCAGGCTCCAGGTCCTTCCCCTGTGTGCGCTGGTGCCAAGCGCAGCCGGGGAGGTGAGGGGGATGCGTGGGTTCAGAGCTGTGCTGCCTGCCCCTGGGCTTAGCTAAAGCAGGGTCCCATCACCGTGGAGGCTCCCATGGTCCTAGGTGTGCCTGAGGTGTGCCTCAGCCGCCTCCAGGGCCCCGGCTGTGCTGTGCAGGAATGATGTGAATCTCCAAGTCCGATCTTCACTGATTCATCATCATCACCCAGCTCTGGGTTCTTCTGGGACTCGTTCACGCAGGCAAACGAGGCAGGTTTACATGGTCCTCGTACACGATCCCTTTGCCCATTCTCAAAGCGGGGTGGACACGAGCCAGCTCCGTGTGGGAGCCTCGGAGCACGGTCAGTGCCCTGCTGCCCCCAAGGCCGTGCAGCGATGGGAAGGCAGGGTGCTCGCCCCGAGACTTCACCCCTTGCAAATGCAGCTCAAGGACAGACAGCCTGCAGCTGGTCTGTGCTTTGTCTGCTCCAACAGGCAGAGCTGCCAAGTGCTCGGCATACGGGCAGAGGCCCCCACTTAGGTCCCCTCTGCCAGCACTGGCTGAAACTGAGGAGCCTGGAGCGGGGTTAGAGCTTGTGTTCATTTTGTCTGGCAGGAATGACAAGACTTTCTTCTTCCTCTTTGATCAGTGAGATACGGCTTTGGGGTTGGAGAAAGGTCGGAGAGAGGAAAGACAATAATTAAGGAAAAAAAAAAACAACAGACAATAGTCAAGGAAAGAGCCAGATCCTACTGTTCTTCACATTGCTGTAAAACTAAAGCCATCCTAGTAGGGTTTATTTACCATATTTATATTGAATTGATGCGAGTGAAATTGTTAGCCCCACTAAACTAAAAGCAGGAGAAGGGAGAGAAAAGCCAGTGTATCTAAGTATGGCTGATGGGTGAACTCAGGGAGAGGGATGTTATGGCGACTGTCAGCAAAGGCATCCTTACTCTGAAGTCTCTTTGGCAGCAAGGGAAGCAGTAAGGTGCCACCGTACCCAAGTGCAAGGCCATGCTGACATTGAGATGGTGCCCCTGGGGTCTGACTACATCCCTGCGCTGATTTGTACAATCACAGCTGATGCTCTTCTGTTCTTCCTAACTTCAGGTATCATCAGGATCCAGATTACGAGCAAGGCATCAAGTGCCAGAAGACAAACCGTGGGATTCGGATGGGGGCTCATGTCTTCCTGGCACTCCCTGAGTTTAATACTTGCATTATGTTTTGACTGCAGAAGCTCTTAGGCTAATCCAGCCTCCCCTGCAGTTCCTCTCTGAAGTCATCTGATGCTGCGTTTTGATGCAGAGACTCACCAAGCCTGGGGGCCTGTGTTTGCCCTTCAGGAGTGAAACATCTTGTGGTAGCATTTGAAGAAAGTGCCCTTTCTCTCTGCTGTTGTTCAGTAAGAGGATCTTTGTCTTTAAAAAGTTTCCTTTGTTCTCTTTCTCCCCTCTTTATTTCTACCGAATATTTGGTTAATGCTCCCCTTCTGCCTGCTACCAACCTCTACCCCTCTTAAACATTTTTGCACGTCACCTGTTATTTGAAAAGCAAACATTGCTCTATCTGCTTGCAGGTAATCACATTCACTTCTCACCTCTTTTGGATCTTGTTTTCTTTCTGTTCATTTTGTATTCTCTTCTGTAACTTCAGGATTGTGGGCCACATCCAAAGGTGACAGAAACCAAGTGTGATTCACTGGTTTACAGTCGCTGGAAACCTGGCACTGTGTGCTTATTCTCAGGCTTTACTTTTCTTGCATCATTTATATTCTGCAAAATAGTCTATCATTTTTGTCGGCCTGCTTGCATGGGATCTAAGCCTAAGACAACTGGCAACAATTCACAGTAGAGGCTTAAAAGGGCTGACGTGGTTGTTACACCCTTGACTCTTCTTGCTCCCCCGACAGCCAAGCAGCTTCCCCTTCTCCTAGAGATCCCTGCTCGGAGGTCTCTGAGGACAGCTGACTCTCCTCAGCACGGTATTGTGCATCTGATTTCAGTAATGGCAGTACACAGAAACAACAAGAAAATGCTAAGTAAAGGGTGTGGTGTGGAATTTAAGAGCCAAGGTAATTTTCTCTGTCAGCACTCGGAATGGCTAAATGTCATATGGGAGCTTCTGTTCATAATCCGTCATCCATGTGACAAAGTTCCCCTAACCTCCATGGGCTGCACTACCTGAGTAGAGTAGGTGACCAAATTATGTACCTGGTGGCAGGTCATCAAAAATAAAAGTCTATTTGGGTAGCTAAAAACATCCCCATGCACTTCCAGGATGGGGGACATTATTGCTGTGATTTTGGATCCGTCAGCAAGCCCATTTGCTCAGATGAGGAGTGTTTTTCAGGGTGTTTCCATGACATTTCTGCACAGTGGAGGCTTCTCCTGGACAAGAATTTCCCAGTCTTCAAAGAGCCTGGAAGAAGCGGTGACCACAGAGCAGAGCTATTGGGAAGGTGTGCTGGGAGCACCTCTGCAGAAAGCAGTGGAAATGTACGGGATTCTGCTCATGAGCAAAAACATCTCCGCATCCTTGCTGAGCAGCATCTGCATCTCTGAGCTGTGTTCTCCTCATCTCGAGGCCTTTTCTGCCTCCTCCCAGTCACTGGGAGTCCCCTGCCAGTGCAGCAGGAGATGGGGCTGCTGCTAACCTGAGGTGGCTCATCTGAGCAGTCCGTGCTTCTGGCCGCATTTGGTCCTTCCTCTAGGGACAGAGCTGCTGAGAAGGGAGACAAGGCAGGGCTGTTAGTCTGAACCAGCCCTGGTGTTCAGCTTGCCGCTGTCTCACAGGCGAGCCAAGGCCCCTGCTTGGCAGATCAGACACTAGAGATGATGGCCAGCTGGAACGCGGTCTCAGCAGCACTGGCTCCAGGCTCATTTTAGCCCAGTGGCTTCCCTGATACCTGAAGAGCCCCTTCAGATATGGGACCAGGCTGAGAGGGCCTGAGACCCTGCAGGTCTGCTTTCTGTGGCCACACATGCTGGCCTGAGACCCTGCAGGGCTGTGGCTGCCCACCTCTGCCAGCTAAAGCCACTGGTAAGGTGCAGGGAGAGCCCTGGCCCCAGGGCCGGAGAAGAGCAGAGCCGTCCCGCTGAGCAGCAGCCCCGTCGGCGAGATGTCCCTGCAGCTAGACTCCTGCCGCAGCACAGGTAAGAAGCAGCTTCTGGAGGGGACACTGGGTGCAAAACTCACTTACGTGGAAGGTGTAAAAGCGTCTCAGTTTCTTGTCATATTTGAGTAGGAGGTGCTGCTGTGACAGTGGTATTTCTGGCACGGTATATGCTTTGTCTTGTGTTCTCCCAGCTCGTAATGACTCAGTTTTGAAGTCCATGCTGTGCAGCTCCTTCTCGGGGGACATGGCTTACAAGTGGCCTGGCAGAGAAAGGGGAGTGTGAGTGGTACCCGGGGCGTTTGCTGCGCAAACAGAGCAGCAGAGCTCTGTGGGTGTCGTGGCCTCCACGCTCAGACAGCTGCCACGCATCAGGCATCACTGACAGCGGCGCTGGCAGGCACGGGCCGATGGCACCAATAGCTCCCCATGTCCCCGCTGTGGGCTAACCTGTGGGCCCCTGCCAGCACGCAGCCAGCCTGGCGGCGTGGCTGCTTCACCCTTGGGCTGACCCTTGCAGAAGGGTTTGCACTAAGCACAGAAACGTTCATTGTCCTCTCTTCCACGCTGGCCAGGACAGCAATCCTAGGACGTGCATGGATTTTCTGTTCCTTGGGCAGGCCCTGGGCATGCTGACATGCTATGTAGTGACTGTGTGCTGGCAACGCCCTCTATTTCTTTATGTGTACTCAGCTGCTTTTAAATACATTTTATTAAAATTATTTTTCTTGCTTTCTGCTTTGCTTTTTAAATATCCACTTAATCTTCCAGCACTCCTGTTTCAGGGCATGAATGAGTACCTCCAAGGCTTCTCTGTGTGATGGTGATGGAAACAGGCGCTGCTACTCCGAAGTGGAGCCTGTCCCAGCCTTTTGGCACTGCCACCTGTGTGCAAGATGGAAAATAAGTGACAACTGCTGTTGCTGGAAATCTAGAAGATCACAATACTTTTTTTTTTTTTCCCCTTTCTCCTGCAAAATTTCCTTGGACTTCTCTGCCAAAGACCTCAGCTTCCAAAAACTCCTGAGTGAGAAATTCACAGTGGATCTCTTGGTAAAAGGACAATGGTTTTCATTTGAAAGTAAGAGGCTGAACCATGTTACTGAAGGGAAAACAATGGGAGCTAAAGTGTGCAGAATTCATGCTAAGATTTTGAAAAGCACCTAAAAGATGTAAGAGCCATAACTGAAATATGTCACTGCACAGACTCTCAGATTCAGATATTCCAGCACAACGAGGTGAGTAATTCCCAGCTGGCATCACAGGACTCAGCGGGACTGGAGTCACAGGACAGCTGTCATCTCAAACACTCGTGTTCTCTGCCACCAGATCCATGCTAGCATTTTTCCACCAGTGGAAGAGCTGTCCTCGAAAGTAGGCCTTGAGAATCTGGGGGAAAGCATCTCTAGAGTCAGAGCTGGAGCCTTGGTGGTAGCAAGGGGCACCTGGGGGAAGGATTTGGCAGTAAGCAATTGATTAGCTGGAAATCTCTTGCCACTTCTCCATTTGCATGGAGGCTCAGTGCCAGATGGTAGAACTAAGTGTCTGCTCTCCCCTTGGACTGTCTTTCTTGCAGTTTGGCTTCCAGACAAGTTAAACTGTTCTCCTTTTCGCGACACATTAGCTACTTCGAGATTGAAAACTTTAATGGCTTTCACTTCATGAACACTGATGTAGAAGCCAATTCAACCACCAACATGTCTTTGGAGAATCTGTGGCTCTGTAACGTCTCCAAGTTAATCACAGGAAGCGTCAGTGCCTTCGTGAGATGGAGCAGGACATGGGCTCTGGTGCTGTGCAGACATTTGTGTGCAAGGCTGTGTTCTCCTGAATTGCAAGAGCCCAGCAGGGCCCAGGGTCCCACTGCAAAAATGAGGTGCTTGGAGCTGTGAGGCAGATGTGGCCACAGGGCATGGAAGAGCTGGGTGTCAGCACCTTCAGCATCCTCCCTTCCTGGTGCTTTGGCTTCCTGGGCAAGTTTGGAGAAAGCACTGAAGGTGACCTCGAAGAAAGCCATAGGGAAGAAAGCCAGAGGCATCAGCAACAGCTGTGCCCTGTCCCTCAGGATCTGCTTTCAAGGCAGGGCTCTCACACATGTCCCCAGCCTGAGCCACAACACAGCTGTGTCACAGCCATACCCGCACCTGGCTGCGGACCCCAACGAGCCAAACCCCAACCTGAAGACAGACTTCGTGACTTGACCTCAGGCCTGCCTCACCACCCTGGGCTTGCCTGACAGCCTGGGCTCGGGGCTGACCCCAGCCACCAGCCGCCCGCTTGCCGTGCCCGGGCTGACGCTGACGGGTGGTCGCATTGTCCCACCGAGCGTGCCACTGCCCCTCGGTACCTGGACGGGGCTGATTTCCTGGCTGCACAGTGCTCGGAGCCAGAGCTGAGCTCCTCACCTGCGTGTTGCCCCACCTACTGCTGGGAAGTCCCTTTAAAAAAAAAAAAAGTTGCTTTCACTTTCTGTTCCAGCTTTCTGTTTAGTCCTCTACATCCCACATCCATGGACGTGGAAATCTATCGCTTCAAGAAATGGACAAATTACATATTTTGGTACCAGAATCGCTGTTTTGAAATCAAGGGCCTGTGGCTTCACTATTACTGGTAAGTCACTGTCTGGAAGTCAAGAGATTAGCACGGGGTTTTGTGGTTTGAGGCAGCCAGACACCCCAGATGAGAACAGGTTTTTAAAAAGGATCCTTTTCATCACATATGCTCTGCCACTGCGGAGGGGAAGGAGATGGGAGTGCACGGCTCCCATTAAGGCCTCCCCAGCCCAGCAGCGGGCGGGGACAGCCTCGGGCAGAGAGCCGGGCCAGGCCAGAGGGCAGAGCTGGGGCCTTCCGCACTGCAAGGAAGGCAGAGAGCCCCCGGACATCAGGGCTGCAAAGCAGCACAAAATACAATAACAGTATTGTGTCCAGTTCTGGGCTCCCCAGTACGAGGACTGGGCCCGTTTACCCTGGAAAAGAGAAGACGGAGGGGAGAGCTCATCAATGTGTCTGAATATCTGAGGGGAGGGTGTCGAGAGCACGGAGCTGGTCTCCTTTCAGTCGTGCCCAGCGACAGGACGAGAGGCACAGACTGAAGCCCAGGAGGTTCCGGCTCAATATGAGGGGGCATTTCTTTACTGGGAGGGTGACAGAGCACTGGGACAGGTTGCCCAGAGAGGTTGCGGAGTCTTCTCTGGAGTTATTCAAAACCCGCCTGGATGCCATCCTGCGCAAGGTGCTCCAGGTGATCCTGCTCCGCAGGGGGGTTGGACCAGGTGATCTCCAGAGGTCGCTTTCAACCTCAGCTGTTCTGTGATTCTGTGACAATCCAGCCCAGGCATCCCCCAGCACTGTCTGCCAAGGCGGTACCAGCTTTGCTTTCCAGGGTTTTCTCACTCTCCTTTTCTTCGTGCTGCAGGGACACGGATGACATTGGCAACATCATACGTGGCAGCATGAATCTCAAGAATGCCACAGCACGGAGGATCAATGAGAAATATCTGCATTTGTCTAGTCATAATGTAATATACTACCTCAAGTCAGACAGTAAGAACGACATGGATATCTTTGTCAGGAGGCTTAAGGAATTAAACGTCATCATCACTGACAGCTAGTGGAGAAGCATCTTGTGCTTAACAATGTGTTAATTTTTTTTTCATTGTGAAAAAATATTTTCATGAGAAAGGCTATATGTATATCCATTGCCAGTGACTCCTCCAACTGTGGAAATATCAAAGTATTTTAAATTGTCTGTTGTTGCACAGTTAAAAGAAAATATTACCCATCTTGTGCTGCTTGTTTGCAAGATAGCAATGAAACGTCACAACATGTGTTGGAATATTTAGGATCTGAACTACAAGAAAATGTCTTCAGCTTTGAAAATGTAGTATTTGCAGCTGATGATGCCAACATTACCTTTGGAGAAACTCTTTGTAGGTATTATTGGAAAGCAGGACTGAACTCACACACTGCGTAGGCAATGCAAAATACAAAAAGGTTACTATTTGAGTTTGAATGTTTTCGATTTTTTTTTTTTTTTCTTTTGTGAGAGAGAGATAGGGGTGGTGGTCCTGTATGGAGTCAGGAGTTAGACTTAATAATCTGTGTGGGTCCCTTCCAACTCAGGATATTGTAGGATACTAGGGTCTTTTTTTTTCATCTTCTTTCTTCATTTAGCAAATTTTTCAGACTCCCAGGATTTACTTTCAAAGATGTACATTTTTAATTTTTAATTGCCTCACAGCAGCGCTTACACTAAGCCAAGGACTTTTCTGCTTCTCATGCTCCCTGCCAGCGAGGAGCCTGGGGGTGCACCAGGAGCACGGGGGGGGGGGGGGGGGGGACGGGGACTGGGGGGACACAGACGAGACGGGGACCCAAACTGCCCAAAGGGAACCCATGCCATGTGGCGTCATGCTCAGTAATAAAAGCTGGTGTAAAGCAGGAGGAGGGTGGGGGGGCGTTGGAGTGATGGCGTTTGTCTTCCCAAGAAAGCACCACAGTGTGACGAGCCCTGCTTTCCTGGGGGTGGCTGAACACCTGCCTGCCAGTGGGCAGTAGAGAATGGATTCCATGCTTGGCTTTGCTTGTGTACACAGCTTGTCCTTTGTTTAGTAAGCTGTCTTTATCTCAGGCCGTGAGTCCTCGCACTTTCACCTTGCTGATTCTCGCCCCCATCCCACCTGGAGAGAGCGCGTGAGCGGCTGGGTGGCACTTAGTTGCCTGCCAGGGCCAAACCACAACAGCACCTTATCTCCCAGGCAGATGAGGCTCAACACAAATTCACAGCCTTTCCTCCCTCCAAAGCCCACTGGGCATCGCTGTGTGCCTTTGCAGCTCTCCTGCCCTCTGTGTGCTGCACCACATCCAGCTCCGTCATCGCTGGGTCAGTGCGTCCGTCCTGCCTGAGAGCCAGCACCAAGTTCCAATCCTGCAGCTGGGAGGTTAATCAGCAACTGCAGAGGGAGTACTAAGGAAAAAACACATGTCCCTTCCAATTAATTTTGCTCAAATCCACTGAAATGAGCAGAGGGCCGTAACACTCAATTATTCCCAGCAATCAAATTAAATTTATGCTTGTCATTAAAGAGTCACTTTTTGCCCTCAGCTGCCTCATCGGGAGCTCTGATCACCACTGTGTTATCACTGGTGTGTGTGTGTGTGTGTGTGAATGAATTCTTATGCATGCTTTATCCTCAGTCAATCTTTGGGGACTTCATTTGCCTGCTTTTTAATGCCATTCTCGTCGTAGGATTTGGAAAATACCCCCCAGTCTGATGTATTGTAAAAATGACTTGGTGCATAATGTGATCTGTAGTCCAGTGGAGAAAAAATCAAAGCACTCCAGCTCACTTCCTCATTTTAAATCCAACCCCAGCAGCTGAACTAGGCAGGAAGGTCTGGGCAGACCACGATCTGGGGATGGCACGGCAGCAACCACCAGGAGCACAGAGGCAATTCGTTGTGTGATGCTGCACGTGCAGTCAGCACTGCGATTTCAACACCTCATGGCTCTTGAGCTGCGCAGAATGTTTGGCTGAAACTTTTACAAAGGAACTATAGAACAGCAACACAAACTGTTTTGTGGGTTTGTCTTCATTTTTCCAAGTTCTCGGTCCTATTTAAAATATGATAACCCAGACGAGGTTATGAAGCCGAGGAGATGACTTCATGCGGTAGTGTCGTACCTTTGCCTCTTGTCTTTCTTCCTTTACTGATGTTGGCAGCTTTTGACTAGCATCAGCCACATTAGATTGAGAAATTAAGGTCCAGAATCTATTAAACTCCTGCCCACTTCATGAAAATTGGTATCTGGAAGAGAAGAGTACACACCAGCTTTCCTCCAGTAAAGGTAACAGATCAAACAGACATTCATTAACACCTTGAATTACAGTGACAGCTGTAGTTAATTGTCCATTTCCTTCTGTTTTCCAGCAGCCCTGTGAAATTCATCCACCAATTATAACAAATACTTTAAAAATTACAAAATGCCTATTATTCATGGGAAACACTGATTAAACCCCCAGCCAACAGACAGTAGGACAAAAGAGTTACAGATGGGAACTCAGTATCTGGCAGGAGCTTCTGGAAAACACCTTCCCTTGCTGAAAGAGACAAGTGCTGTTTACCATCATCGCTGCCAGGATGGCAACAAGCTGCGGGAGCGAGTGATGTCCTGGCGGGCTGCTTGGGAGGACAGGGGCAAGCTGGAGGGATTGGCCAAAAGGAGGCAGTGGGGTCAATCCTGTGAAGTTCAGCAAGAAGCGTTAAGTCCTGGAGCAGCGACCCCTTGCATCGGTACAGGGCTGGGGACCGAGTGACCGGGGGCAGCTCTACAGAGAAGGATCTGGGGATCCTGGTGAAACGAGCTGAACAGGAGCCAGCAGTGTGCCCAGGCTATGGGGAAGGCCAGCCATGGAGCGGGTTCTTTGAGCAAGCGTGTAGCCAGCCAGGCAGGGCAGGATTGTTCTCTCTAGCACTTAGGAGACCACATCTGGAGTACTGTGCCGGGGCACTCCACTATTAGAAAGACACCGAAGAACTGAAGTGCGCAGCCAAGATGAATGAGCAGGAGGCAGCAGACACAAATTACAACAGGGAAATCCCATCAGGACGTAAGGAGGAATTCTTTTCCATGGCAGTGGATGAACCCAGAGGTGATGGAGTCTCTATCCTTGGAGGTTTTCAGGACTTGAATATGCAAGGCCTTGAGCAACCTGCTCCAACTTTGAAGCCAGCCCTGCTTGAAGCAGCAGGTTGGACTAGGTGACCTCCTGGGTCCCTGCCAGCCTCCTTAGGTCCCTGCCTGCCTAACTCTTTCTACAATTGCTTGTTACAAGGCCTGTCCAGAATATGAGAGTGGCAAACTGCCATGGCTGAGCTTGGCTCTGTTCTCTTTTATTTAGTTTGATGGAACACTGAGGATCTCTTGTGTCTGTGTGCCAATCCCCAAAGTCAACCACAAGAGAATACGGATATGGTTAACTCCTGTATTGCCTCAGTGGCATGGGAAGTGGCTTTAATCATTACCTTGCAGGAGTTCATAAGATTTCTGCAGCCAACCCTGTGGGGATGTGTTTTCAGCAGAGACACAGCCCATACTGGCAGCACAACTACCTGGTTTTGGGGGCAGCATGTCTGGGTAATAAATGGAGTTGAATAGGCGGATTTATGCATCTATGTTGCTGCTACTATTTGGCTGGAAAAGATTATCTTCTCTGTGTCTGGTCTAGTCTAATGCTGGCTTGATCCTGTTAACCAGCTACCACAGATGTTTAGACAAACATTTCCATAATCTCAAAATGAAAAGTGAAAGAAACTCAAGTGGGTTTTCAAATGAGACTTGAGCATAGGAAAACAGGACAATATTGTCTGTCTGTATTTCTTTTTAATATATTTTGGTTTTCTGTTCATACAAAATGATTGTGTTCACGCGGACAGGTTAGCCACCACTTTTCAGCACATACTAGGTCACCTTGTATCCAGAGGAAACAACCCTCAGCACATAAAAATTGTGAATTTTAACACAGCTGAAATTCTGCCTCACCTGGGAGACTGGACCAAAATCCGATCCAAAGTCCTGTCCCCCCGTACCTGGCAGAACGGTGGGACCGGGCCCAGGCCCTGCGATGGAGCCCGGCCTGACAGCACAGGGCCTACTGGACCTGGGCACACGGCTTCCCCCCACCCCTGCCTTCTGCACTCACATTCAGACAAGGCCTAAGCTGCTCCAAGTTTTCCAGAAGTCTGCTAACCTCTGATTTTTTCCCACCTGCCTTCTTCCCTCTCCCTGGAAGAGCACAGCCGTGCTGTCACTGACGTGAGCGCACGCTTTGGGCACAAAAGCCAATAACCTGCTCATTCTGAGAGGAGCTGCTGTGCAGTGGTCACTCAGAGGAGAAGAACGAAGTGCTGGGAGAAAGTCAAAAACTGACATAAGATTCTTACGAGGCTAGGAAACACAATACATCTTATTGATCCTTCAACCAAAGCAGAAACAGAATAGGAAAGGGTGTTTTTTTATAGAAATCCACAACATCTGGGGAGGCTACATGTGAAGCGGGTCAGAAAACTGACGGAGTCCAGTCAGGGTGAAATCTCATTCCTGGGACAGACAGGGCCGTTTGGCTGGACTCAGCACGGCACGGTGCACTTCAGCAAAGTCAAAAGGCCTGTGCAAACACCCAGAATTGCTGTCCTCAAAGCAGGTTTCTAGCTTCATAGACTGGACAAGAATCTGGTATGCACTGAAAGGGACTGTGAAGATTTCCTGACATGTCTCCATCAGCCAGTTGCTGCTGTGCAATCATTTAAATAAAAACACACACAAACATAATTTACTCTGGGGTTTATTAAATGTGTGCATTCATAAATTCTGATGGAAAAATCACAGTCATATTTAAGAAGTGAATTTTAGGGAAGTTGGAATAACAGTTTCATATAAACAAGACAATAGAAACTGTATGAACTCCAGGAAAAAGGTGACTGAAAAACAGCAGTATGGAGCCCCATCGTGCCCAGCGTTGCACAGTTACGTGGCTCCCATTTGAACATTTTCAGTAAGACAGATAAAAAATGGCCAATCGTCAGACATAAAAATGGGCCTGAGGGAGGTTCAAGGGGCCTGCCCATGAGCACAAAGACCAAGCAGCATCCGGACCTACTTGTGCCATTGATATTCAAAATGAAAATATGTCATAGCTGCCGGTTGTTAAAACAATGGAAAACAAACTTGTGCTCAGTGCCCCTTAGTGGCTGCAGTGTGAATCAACTGGTGTTACTGGGTAAGCAGGTCTTCCGGCCTCGAGTTTCATTGTTTGTCCCTTACTTCCACGTAATGTCCCTTGGGATCAGTCTGACCTTGCAGAGACCACATGGCTGTTGTCTGGACGATGAAGATCTGTCTCTGACCCTGTGGACCTTCTTTGTGGATTTGGAGGGAGAACTGTTCTCCATCAAACTCTTTGCCCACCCTTAACAGTGCAGGCAGAGGGTCAGGATTTCTGTGCAGCCCCTATACATCACCTCTCAGGGCTTTGTCCCCTCCACATTGCGATGGGGTTTTGTGGAAGCTGTGGGGGAAAGCCATGCAGAAACTGAGCTGCCCAAGTCTTAGATTCAAATTTGGGCAGCACTGATGGCAAAGACGTGTAGAAGTCTCCAATCTAACCTGCCGTTCAGAGCAGGACAACCCCAACTCTAAATCAGCATTAAGACTTTGCTGAGCCGAATCTTAGAAAACTCCAAGGATAACTCCTCTCCCATGATCTGAACAAGGCTGCACCATCCTCCTGGGGATGAAGTTTTTCCTGATGCGCATCCTTAGCTTCCTGAGCCTGAGCCTGTGGTTACTGCCCCAGTTACCTCACCTACCGTTGAGAAAAGCCTGGCTCCAGTGTCTTTGTAATTCACTTTCAAATAATTGTAGGCTGCTACTGTATCACCTCCTCACCATGTGAGCCCAGGTCAGCTCCCTCAGCCTCTCCTTGTAGGACAGCCCCTGACCATCCTGGTCCCCCTTTACTGCCCCTCTCTGTCAATGTCTTGCTATTTTGCATAATATCCACCTCACCTGATTTTATATCATGTACGTTTCTGTTGAGCATGCTCACTGTATCATCACCCAGACATGGAATAATGTGAACCTGAATATCACCCTGGGGCCCTCACTCATTATCAATTTTGAAGCAGACAATTCCTTCCATTGCTTGCTGCCTATTCGAGCCTATTTTGAACCACCAAAGTTTTTTTGTTTTGTTTCATTTTGTTTTTTCTTTTTCCCAGCCCATTCTGCTTCAGCTCTTCCAAATGAAAATGTGAGAGAGCAGCTTGTGTCATCTTCTCCATCACAAACACAGTTACACTTACAAATGTGCTCTGTCATTGCAATCCCTCCATAGGTTCCCTGTGAGCATAATTTTAGATCCTTAAAATAGATTCTCGATGCTTTTAACTTTAAATAACTAGTATCATCCTCCCACTTTCCCAAGAAAAATAACCCACTGATTTTACTCCACATGCACACAATCACATTTCTTTCCATGAAATCCTATACTTTTTTTTTTTGGGGGGGGGGGAATTTAATATTTTTAGAAAGCAGCTTCTGTAATTTGATTGAATGTTGTCAACCTGATCTTGGTGAACCAAGCTTTAGTCAAAGGATATATACAGTTCAGTTTCTGCTCCCTTACCAAGCCAACAAAGAACACTCAGAATGTTTTTTTCACACCTTATGTGTTTTCTCATGAAAATGCATATTCATGGTTGTTTGATATAGGAGCTCACGTGGGTAAATGTATTTGCATAAACATTCAGATGAGAATATTTGCCGAAGTAATTACGAGTTGTTTGTTTTTCACAAGTGTTTATTTGCAAGGAAATGTTTTTCTACCAAATATTCATGAATAAAGGAGGTCACGAATACAAACAAAATGATTCATAGGGATTAGCTTGAAAGAAGATTTCCCTATATGTCTGCAATATTTTCACTCACCTCTAGTTGCTCTGTAGTCAGTCATCTGCAAAACCTGATGAGATCTGACAATGCATTTCCAAGTACGCAGGATCATCTGGAGCACTGATGGAGGAAGTGCTATAGTGTCCCTAAAGCACTGAGCTTCAGCCAGTAATTAACAATAATAAGAAGTAAGAATATTAATTATAATAAAATAATCCTTGCCTGGCATGAGACCCTGAGTCTGGTCTAACACCTGTTCTTTATCCTCAAGATGCTATTCCCAGTTAATTCTTCCTGAGCACATTAAATCCAAAGAACAGGGTGCTATTCTGTTTCTTATAAACCAAGGAGATTTATTGTGAAGATGCTGCTTAAGTCATTTCTTCCACTTCAGAGCATGCCTTTGATTCCAGAGCTTCCTGATGTGCTGCTTCCACTTCATGTCAGGAGCATGGCTCAAGCTGCGCAGCACGGCACCACGCTGGCGGTGGTGGATCCTCAAAGTGCTGGGACTGGTTCCAGCATGGTCCTGCCACCTCACACGCTCACCCACACTGCTGCAGTCTCGTCTGCAGCGTCAGTGTGTCAGCTGAGTGCTGCTGTGCTGCTTCCACTCTCTTCCAGATGACAAAGGTCATTTCTATGTGCGTTTTCTTCTTCATTCAAAGTAATGAGGAGAAGCATGAAAGGATCTTTGTTCAGGATATAACAGTCGTCTCATTAGCCTCCTACCATAGTGGGCTTCTGAATTGCATAGGTTGAGATTGTCAAAGCAGATGAAAGAAAAATGTTTGCCCCAGGGCCTCTGGGATCTTTCAAAAACCTCAAATGAACTAGAATTACCAAATATTGGTGCTGCAGGTTTGACTCAAGACAGCATGAGTCCATCATCAACTTCCTGGTGCACTTCTCCCCCAAGAAACCCACTCTGTATCCAATTACTGCCCATCAGGCTGGTGTAGGAGCTCTTGAGCACGCAGAAAGGGGACTCCAACGTTCCAATGAATCTCCTGAGTATTGGCACAACAGCAGCAGGTTACTCTGATAATCAGCAAGAGCTCTTAGTGATGATGCGAGGATCTTGAACATGCAAAGAGGATTCAGCGCGGGTCCTGCAGCTAGAAGATGTGAAGAAGGAATGGGAGGGCCTAACTTGACGGGGTACCAAGAACTAATCTGCTCCACAAATATTCCAGCTCTGTCCACCAAGCAAACAAAGCAGTTTGGGTGAGGATGGGGTAAGAGGCTTTTACATTGGTGCTTGAAGGAGAGATTGGAGCTGGGGTCTGTGGTATAACAATTTCCTGGAAGCAGGGGTGGAAGAACATAAATTAGAGAGAGCATCTCAGTTTTGGTTTTCTACAAAGGGGAATATCAGCTATTTTTGACGCTAATGGTAGTCATGGGAGCCTTACCAGGCACTGTCTCCAAATGGAAAGTTGTATATAGGGTTTTCTAGAGTGACCCAAGGCCCAGCAAAGCTCTTTACGGATACGCTACAACTGCTCAACCAAATTATCTTAAGAAAGAAATGAGAAAGATACAGTCCATAAGAAATGCAAGTGAATACAAGACAAGCTGATTTCTGCTAGATCGTTAATCTAGTAGTGAAATACATAACTGGATCCACCAAATGGGAGCTGCAGCAAGGCAAATTCAACCTGGAAATAATTGTTGAAGCAAGGAACTCCTGGTTAATTTATGGTGTCTGAGTTCTGGCTCACAACATCTCTCAAATCAGTTTTGATGTCCCTTTCCCAGATTTCCAGTTTGATTCAAAGGGAACAGAGGTTTTCCCCAGGAACATCTATTTGAAATCACTGCTGCTGTTACGCAAGTGCTCAGATGGGCCTGGAAAACCTTCGCTGGTGCAGGCAAAAGGATCCCCAAGGCAATATAATTCTGAGTTCAGTCTTTATAATGCACGGTGATTTCTAGGGCAAAATGGAGGGGAGGGGGGAGAGAAAAAAAAACAAATTAATGCTAACATAAATGTTTCTATGCCCAGATTTTGCAGGTGCAGAAATATTGCTTAAGTGTCACAGCCTCGGCGTACCAGAAGAGCTCCTGGTGTGGCTGTGGCCTGGCTGTTCCCTCACGGCACATTGGGCTCGATGGCTGGGGGAAGGTGGAGGCAGCTGGGGTGACCCGGCCGCTGCCCCTGCCCAGGGATCTCCACTGGTGCACAAAAAGAGCCTCCTAGGAGGCAAAGTCCTCATGCTGCTCCTGCAACCCAAGGTCATGGATTAACGGGAGTTACGGATGCTTGCTTGACTCAGTGCCTATCTCCAACATAAACCTCACTTGCACAGCTGGAAATCGTAGCTTTTGGGACATCACCGTTTTTAGGAATTGCCAATATCCTCTGCTAACACCATTAGCAACTCACATCTCATTGGAAAGCAGCTCCAGAATGATCTGAGCTCAGACAGGGTGAACTGGAGCTCTGTGCCCTACTTAGCTGGTGTATATATTTGTCAGTAAGTGGGACACTCAATAACCTGAGATCTGACAGCCTTCAGATCCTGTATGGAGAGATGTCAATCATGCTGGCTTACATTACACACCTTCCCAAGCATCTGGGCTGTATTATAATATTCCAACAGTGCCAAATTACAAACATGAACCACACATGCTAATCTCCTGATCCTGTCTTATTTCCCTTTTGGACAGTCCCTGAGGGAAAGAAAAAAATCTCTTTTGTGAGCATAAGAAAATTATAAGCCATGCAGGGGGGAGAGGGGGGGTGCGAACAGGCACCACCCTGTGTATCTTCTGAGCCAAATGTGGATTTTTGCAATTGATTTGAGAGCGTGTTTATGGCCATTTTCACTCTCTACACTGGTAATAATCATAATGGAGACATCCAGTAACTGGTAAAAGGAATTAGAACAGAGGAAATCCTCTGATATTGTGTGTGCTTCTCAGTTTGAACTGTGACATGGTCTCACCTCTGCAGATGAGGAGCTGGGCAGGATCATCTCACCAGGAGGGGCAGGGTGCAGAGATCGCAGGCAGGGCATTGACCATTGGCTTGTCCTGCCCTGGGGCAGCCTGTGAGAGCTCCTCGGGAAGCATGTGGAAACCACTGGGTTGCTCAGACCAACTCAGAGGTGAATTTTACGTCTTAAAGTAGTTTCTGGATTATTTTGAATATACAGCTGACACAACGTATCCAGGAAATTCCTACAGCACGTTGAAGATAACTTCTTGGTACAGGTACTAAGGGAGCCAATGCGGAAAGTTGGCCTCCTAGATCTGCTGCTTGCAAACAGAAAGGATCTTGTGGGTGACGCAGCAATTGTTGGCCGCCTCAGCAGCAATGACCACAAAGTAGCCAAGTGCAAAATCTTTAGTGGCAGAAGGAAAACTGCCAGCAGATGATTCTGTGATTTTCTTCTGAGAGAGTGAATTTAGTGAGGGTAAAGGACATTTTTCTGACGGTACTGGGGATGGGATTCTTGGTGTGCAAACATGCTGATGTAACTCAGGCACACCATGCCCTTTTTCCCCATACAGCTCTCCCCCATGTCCAGGAGCACAGATCAGTATGAACGTACCCACAGTCCATCTGTTTTCAGACAAGGGCACAGTCGGCTAAGCAAAAAATACAACTACCACAACAAGAAGCTTCTTGCATATCTGAAGGATACTGAGATGGAAGATCTTGGCAGCACTTTCTGAGAGATGTTCAGCATCCCCAGGGACTCAGACAAAGCCTCGCTCTTTGGGAAACTTCTCCAAAAGCTGCTTCTGCCTCATGGAGCATCAGAAGTTGCACAGTGAGGACCACAAAGTCTTCTCAGTTCAGACAGGATCAAATGTGAGGAACTGGAAAGGCCTTTCCCAAGACAAAATTTAGAAAAGCAGCAGCATGCGTTTGAGTCCTGGTACATCTCCTGTGCCACGATGACCTTCAGGTGACCTTGCTGCCCAGTGTGAGAGTAGCAGTAGAAATGGTTTCAGTCCACTGCAACTGGAATGGACTGGGCAGTTTGCCAAGTGAATATCTGCTGGGTTAATCACTGTGCAAATCTAATCAGGAACTGGAATGTGCCAGGCTCATTACTTAAATTAAATTCACCTCCAATTAAAGAGAGAGCTACAAGCTTCCATCGTGCAGAGGTGCCCCCAGGCTGTCCCTCCCCAAAACCAACTCCAGTCCTGCTGAACTGCAGGTTTGCTGAACACCGGAGGGACTTGCAGGTGCAAGGAAGTGAATTGCTTCTTGTGCTTTTCCCCGAGGCTGTGTAGGTAGGGAGTTTGCTGATGTCCTTAGTAAGTCACCCTCTGAGTCAGAAGCAACTTCAATGGTAGGATTTCCAAAGAGCACTTGCCAAGAGAAAGCTGAAGACACAGTCAGTAACTGGAATATCTCCCATGGCAGGATTGTTCCTGGCATCTGTGGGCACCTTTACAAATTCTCACCTTCACACGCTGAATCTTTCCTTGGGACCTACATGTCTTGTGGCCGTATTTCAGAGCAGAATCACTCTGTCCAAATACACAAATGAACTTTGTGAAGAGGGCGGCAAGGTTGTAAAGTTGAGCAGGTAAAAATGCAGAGATACTGACTCAGTTATTCGAGTTCGTTTGCCCTCTGGACTTCAGTGATCAGACTTGTGTGGCCTAGTCTCATCATCACCACATCGTCTCTTCATCAGTTCTTCACCTGGGCATTATGTGATTTCATGGAAGAGATTTTAATGTCTTAAGTCAAAATATGTGTCCATAACTGAAATCCACCTCTGGGGACTTGCCAGGACTGCACATGTAATTCCCGGCCTTCTTCTCTCCCCCAATACTCAAAGAAGGGCCGACCTACAAAGATGTGGGCTAAGCTTTCATTTGGAGATGGCCAACATGGATGGACGCCTTGAAGGCTTCACAAACACTTGTCCTTGCTTCTCTCATACATTTTACATCACACTGTTCCCAAAAATACAGCTTCGGCCTCATGGCCAGGAACCGGCACTAGATACCGCTGAGAAAAGTGTCAGTGTCAGCACAGACGGGTTGCTCCAGGCCGTGGCCCTGTCACAACTGACACGGGGACTGCAGCGGCGTTCCCGCACTGTGGGCACCCAGCTCTGTACCTCACGTGGCGGTGATTCCTCCTGAATGCCAGTGACAGACCCTGCCACCGGTTCAGTGCCTGTTCAGTGCCCAAGGAGCAAAAGATCCAAGACCCAGGGCAGCACAGGCCTGGCAAAAGGTTTGCCTTGTGCTATGGCATAGACCCGATGGTGAGAACAAGAATTCAAGAAGGAGAGCACTTACTCCTAAATAAAACAGCAGCAGATCCTTTTCTAACCTATTCATAGCAAAAGCAAAGGAAATCTGCACACTAAGACCTGGGTGCAACAGGCCAAGAGGTGGCTGCGCTTTCCTGCACAGGAACAGCAGAGCTGTGATGGTGAGGGATCCACCTGCACTGCAAATCCATCCTGTGCTTCAGACCCGGTGTGCTGCCTTTCTCCATCCTCTGTTTCTCCGTCACCTACAGGGCGTCCCAGTGTTTCTTCTGCTCCATGTCACTGAAAGGGTGCCTGACTCTCTAGAAGTCACTGAAACCATCTGCTCTGCCTCTGGAGCTGCCCTGGAGAGCATGAGCCATTCCAGCACCATAGGGCTCATGTCTCAGAGTGGCCTTAGTTTCCAGAATGGCATCTGTCCCAAGTTAGGGTGCAGCCAGCACTTCCCAGTCCTGAAAAGCACTCTTCAGTTCCATTATATTCTGGATCATATTCCACGTGTGGGTCCAACTCTGGCCTTCTTCTGTCTGTGTGAAAACAAGAGACTGCATCTTTCTGTGTGTTGCCAGCAGCTTTGTGATGTGAGGAAGTTCCCCTACAAAAATATTCACCAAACACAGCTGCGGGGCTCACAGCTGGGATGCCACATTGTCCTTCCTGGGGTCTTCACCATGCCTGGCTCTGCCTCTGATCGCAACATGTACACAAAGGCCTTTTGCCCAAGTTCGTGCAGGGAATTCAGAGGCCAGTACAGTTCACGAGCAGGTGTAATTATCCCTTTTGAAGAACCTCACATCAGCACCAGATTTAGTCTGCTGAAATGTTTTTTGTTTTTTTTTTTTGGCAGCATAGTTTGGTCCTTGTGGGGTCTCCTCCAAGACTTTGGATCGGTCTCTGCAGAACTGAGCCCTGCTCTCCTTATTCCTGGTGAATTATACTGCACTTCACAAGCACTTTATCAGGAGCTGTAGAAGTTGCAGTGTAAGTGCTTCAAAGCCAGAGGTGGGAGTTCAGCTCTGGTCTTTAAATAGTTTTTCTAACAGTGGTATAAAGGTTTAATGCCTGTTTCCATTTGCCATTCTAGGGTCTATTTTGACAACCAAACTACCTTCCCTCCTTCCCTCCTTCCTTCCAATTCTCCCCCCTTCCTCCCTTTTCTCCCCTCTACTGAAACCCAGCGTTACACTGATGGGTTTAGGCCCTTTCCTACATGAACGGTGTTCAGATGTGTGGGTCTCACACTGAGGATCTCACTCTGCTTCTTCCAGCCTACACTTGCTGTCTGGCTGATGGATTTAGCTGAGGATCTCTTGCATAAGGTTGCAGGCAGGTACCATTTACAGCCTGCAGAACCTACCCACAGCTCCCAACACAACTGCCTAAAGAATCCCCCGAGAGCTCAATGTTGGTTTTGTTTTGGCTCTGGTTTACTTAGCACTAAATTACTGTTTCCTCTTCTCTCGTGTGCTCGTGGGCAGCTTTTCCACTCATTCCCTTTGGCCTCTGGAAATTTGGAGACCCCCGTGGTGACTGGTTATTGCATCTGGTGACCGTTTGATCCTCTCTGTGTTTCAGTCCCAAACTTAAGCCCTGCACAGCTATTGCTCATGTCAGACCACATGGGTGCTGGTGGTCACCCGCTTCAATAGTTGCTCTCTCAGGTGCCCTGTGGAGCTCTGAAGGGAGGTTTGTGTGGCCATGGGTCAGACTATTCCTGCACCCTGCCCACCGAAGAGACAGCCCTGCCTGCAATACATTATATTCTGCTCCCATTGCCTCTTGCACTGAAAATTTGACATGAAATTTCTGCAAACACTGCAATTATTCAGGAGCTGCTAGTACAAAGAGGAGCTATGAGGGGTCAGGTGAATGCCTTCCACATGTTAGCAAATACCATTCAAAGAGAAAAGCTGCACTGCTTGCCAGCTCTGCTCGAGGGCTGCGAGGGGAATCTGGAGTGCAGGTATGAGGTAAAGCCCAAAGAGCCTTCCAGTGGGCTGCGAGGGATGGAAAGCTCTTGTTATGGAGCAGAGAGCTCAGCACTGCCCCCAAGGGTTAATTAGCAGCATCCTTTGCCTCTGGAGGTGTTCATCTAAGCACTTCCTTGGTGAGGGACAGCCCGTCTTTGTTGCCTAGATACAGCCTTGCTGGGGGGTTTGAGGAAGGTACCGGGAGCTTCATTAGAAGAGGATGTTAGTGGGATTTTCAGATTTAGCTGCACTATGTAAATTATTACCCGGGGCAGCCCTGAGGCAAAGCGGCTGCCTGTTACTATCAGCCACATATCGCATCCAAGCACTGACAAGACAAATAAGGGTAATCGTCCCTCTCCCCTTAATAAGGGGGATGTGATTAGCTGACGGAGGCCTTGGCCAGGTTCTCACAAGCACTACCCAGCTTGGCAAAGTGAGGGAAGGCAGCATCCCTGCAGACACAGGCTGGGATCGAGGACCAACCCATCAGCTTTTGGAAGGGGGCAGCAAGCAAGCAGCAGACTTTCATGTCTCAGTGGAAGGCTGTGGGGTATAAGCATTAGAAAATAAAGAAGGCCTGAGAAAATGGTGGTTTGTAGCTGTTTTCTTCCATGTTACACATGCCTGTGCTAGAAGGCTGTACACCCAGCTCATGGAGCAGGCACATCTGGCACTGAGCTGGGGGCAGTGGAAGTCAAATTGTTGAGGTGTTGAGCCAAACGCTAATCAGATGCTTTCTGGGACCATCTCTTCCACTCTGATGCCTAACAAATAACTGAAGGAATTATTTCAGTAAAAATCCAACCTTGGGCAGTGACGGTATAAGCAGTGTTCCCAGTTCACATTCCCTGTGGCTCCCAGCAAGACCAGCACAGCCTAAGGAGCATCCCAGAATCTCAGCACAAAGACAAGGAGAAAGGGAAGACAAACTTCGATGACATTGAACTCATGGCTTTACAAAAACAAGCGTCGCTGCTCTTTAAAGCACTAAGTAGGAGGCTGGGTCTGCACATAGAGCAGTAACCTCCGATCAGGAGAGCTGCAAGTGTCCACACCTGCCTCCACAGGGCCCACACCTGGAGCACCTTTCTCAAGCCAACTGTTGGTGAACCAAGGCAACAGCAGCTGCTTTGGCAATGCCTGTATCAGGGGCTGGATCATTCCCAAGGAATGGGATCAAGGTAAAAGGGAGCATCTCTGAGAACTTGTTGGGAGGGAGGATGCTTGGAGTTGGAGGGGTCCCTTGCTTGGTGAGTACCTCAGCCACGAGGCTGTGAAGGTTCTCTGCCTTTCCTAGAGGAAGCTGTATCTGATGTTGCTGATGCAAAGTGAAGGGTCACAAAGAGATCACTTGCAGGGACTGAGGATGACTCCCACCCGGCTTGGGAGCTCCGAAACAGATCTGGGGAAATACAGAATTTCTGAGGGAAACACAGATTTTCTGAAGTGGCAGATGTGTGTTCTTGGTGGCTCTGTCCCACATTGTCTCTCCGTCTCACTCTCAGCACCCACAGTGAGCAAGAAGCACTGGGAAGATATTTTCCCTAGGCACTGAGCAGGAGGATATCCCTCTCCTTCTCTTCCTCCTCTTCTTCCTCCTCCTTTTCCTTCTCCTCCTCTTCAGAGGGTAAAGCACCAGTGAAGAAGCCCTGGATTCCCCTGCACCCCCCTGTCAGCAGCATGGCCTGGCACTCTCCAGTCACCACTTGTGCTCACCACATGACACAAACTCAGACACAGTGACATTAAGCAGAGCCACCAGCAATGTAAACAACAAACCACCCTTTTCCTTGCTCTCTGCTCTGCCTCGTTTCAGGCAGGAAATTGCACTCTGCAGCCTGACTTCTGTTGGAGGTTTCTGAGAAGGGGTGGGCAGGAAGTAATGGCAGATAAAGCAACAGCCTTTTAATTAGAAGGCAGCACAGATAATTGTGATGGTGATATTTGTTTTCATTAGAAAAGAGGATGTGTGCAGCAGCTGCACCAGAGTATTTGAAGCTCATCCTGGCCTGGCAGTGGGAAATGATCTACTCTGACTTCACTGAGGGGCTAGGTGTGGGGTAGCCTGCAAAGTCAGCTCTGACAGCCTAAAATCACAGCCCGGGTCAGGAGCTGGTGGAAGGTTTGTAATGCCCAGTGATGGCTGCATGCTTGTGACACGAATGTGACTTTGGAGCTCAGCCCTTGCTCACTTGTGGGTGCAAGCAAGCAAACCTGCACATCCCCTCCAGCACTGGACATACACATCAGGGTGAGGTGAAGCTCTACGTGCTTGAACCTCACTCCTTCTGAAGATGGAAATGATTCATGAGTGTAAAGAAAATGTGCAAATCCTTCTGGGCACCAGTGAGTCACTGACACACCTTTCCGCACTGGTGCCCTTCCAGCCACCCCATGCTTGCACAGCCACAAGCGTTTGTGCTGTCTGCTGGTGATGATGACAACTTATTTCAAGTTGGGATGACTTTCAGTGTGAAAGTGTGGGGTATTCCCCTGGAGATTATGGGACTTCCGAGCAAGTATTTAAAAAGAAATACATAAAGAATTTGGAAATGGTTGATTTAGAAATGGAGCATCTTGGTGCAAGATTTAACATTTTAAAATGTATTTCCTTTCTCTTGCTGTGATGTAGCTCATTAATCGGAGCGCAGGCTTTCCAAACTCCTGTGTACTTATGCTTATTTACATCTTGGTCACTGCCTTCATGAGAATATTTTGGATCAGTTAGAGGTCTTAATCACAGTTCTCGCCCTTTCCCTTGGAAAGAACTTAACAGTGGCTGTTCCCTAGCAGCCCAAGGCTGGGCAGCCCAGGGCGGTTTCAGCCGACACTGACACTGCAAGCTGCCTTCACAGATGTGTACAGGCCAGTTTGCAGCTTCCAGACATTGCTTTCCTCCACCTGTTGCCCTGACAGAGTTTTGACCTCTTGGTCTAAAGGTTGTGCAAGAGTTTTGCCAGTTGTTTTATAAACTAGACTGGAAAACCACAGCTGTGTCTCTGACTTGCTATGAGCACCGTCTCCATTTCATCAGAGTGATGATGTGTTTTGTGAGGTGACCTGTCCTGTGACCTTCCTTGCTGTTGTTTAAAGACACCATTTCATAGTAGGGTCTTGAACTCCTGAATCAGAGATGCCATACCCATGATGAGCAAGAAGGGCCAGCTTACAGCAGGATTGATGATGAAGTTCCTGCTCCCAGAGCATCCTCTCACCTGCTGCATATGAATCAGTTTATTTCATTTTGCCTTAATACGCAAGACTGTACAACACAAATAACGTATGACAGAATGACTCACCACCATCCAGCCACCCATGTGCTGGGAGCTGGGAGTTCAGCCGGTGCAATGACCTTGTCCATCTCCCCATATGCTCCAGGCCACCTCTCATCCGGAGCCTGGAAACCAGTCTGCTCACCAGTGGACTTGGGCACAACACGTTTAGTGAATTCTTATAAATTCTTCTCAAAATCCTGCCATGCTGTCAGTGAGCCAGCCTGCGTGACTTTGATTCCAGGAAAGATCTCAGAATGAGCAGAGACAAAACATGAAAACAAGTAAAGGAGAAAGACCACAGGAAAACAATGTCAGGGACCCCACCTGGCTGGCTGTATGAGTAAGAAGGATGATCCGGTATCCAAAACCAGACTGCTGGGACGTGGGGCTGGTAGCTCTGACTGTCCCAGACCCAAACTGTGCCGCTGAATTTCACTTCTGTTTTGCAGCAGAAGGTGGCTGCAGGACTGGGCACAGCTCTCTGTAGCCCCCTTGCCCAGCTGCCCTGACACGCTCGCTGCATGCAGGGTATGTTCAAGCACCAAATCAGAGACTGGAGTAGATGAGGCTGGTTATTTAGGTACACGGGTGCTGTCCTCAGGGCAGAAAAAGGACTTCAGGTAGGAGTTCTTTACCTTTTAGCACCTGGCACAGCAGTATGAAAGGCCTTTCAGCTACTGCTGGATGTGGCTGGGATGAACACCAGTCAGTGGGAGGCCTCCAGTTCTGGTCTTTAACTGAGCAAAACCAAGTCCCAGCCTGGCAGCAGCTGAGCTGGGAGACGCAGGATGCAGAAGAGCCCTTGGCCCTGTGCTGCTGCCAGCCTGGCCCCGGCCACTCGTCCTCCTGCTTTTCCCTTCGGCCAGCAGTCTGTTGAGCTGACGAGCAAGTGGTACCCCAGAGCCTCCTTCACTGGGCGATTCGCACCGGCCCCTGGTGCTGCTGAGCTGTGGCGCGGTCCCAGCAGAGCACCAGGGCACGGCTGTCATCTCAGCGCTGAAAAAATGTCACTGCAGGGCAAGGAGGGGTTCTGCATGGAGCTGCTCAGAGCAGCACTTCGGGAAATCGCCTCCCTCTTGTGGTGGCTGTGCCCCTTCGGAAGGCCACGCGTGCTTCAAGCAGCGACAGGGTGTTCTGCCTGACCGTCCACGTAGCGCGGCGTCAGAGGAGAGCGGCGGCCCTGGACATCCCGGGAGCTGCTTCTGCCGAGCCGCTGAAGGCCTGCGGTGATCCCTGCTCTCTGCCAGGGCACCGCAGATCTCTGCGAGGCAATGCCTGCAGGGAAGGGACCACAGTCAGAGCTGGAACGGGCAGGTAGGCGAGAGGAGCTGAGCAAAAAAGATGGCAGGAAGGAAAGTAGACCAGGGAAGAAATGTGTGACTTCAGGGTGCTGATGTCCTCCAGAAGTCGAGGGAGCTGTTGGGGGAGATTGAGTCTGAGCATCCCCCGCAGCTGCATGGAAACATGGGAGCTGCTGAATAACAAAACAAAGCCAGATACACCACGAAGGAAATGTTGACCCATCTGCCAGGGACTGCACTGAAAGAAGTGAAAGTTCAGAGGGCACTTTGGAGATAAACGGAAAACTGGACTGTATTAACTGTGGAGCTGAGTGTCCTTGAAATAAGTGTCCTGCAAACAGTGAATTTTGCAACAACTGCCATAGAAAGGAGCATTATGCAAATATATGCAAAGTGAGCGAGGGATACCTGATCACAGAAAGTGACAATGCAAATAGAAGGTGAATTGTTCGCTGGGAGATGTCCTAAACAAAAGAGAAAATAGCTGAGGAATTAGAGACCCTCACACTGCTAAACTTGGTCAAGGCACTCAGGTGATGTGTAGGCAGTACAAGGCATCCTAAGAAAGTAAGTCTGCAAATCAGAAAGGAAAACAAAACCCTGAAAAAGGCTAACTTCAGGGATTGCAAAGATTGAAGGCCAACTAACTGCAAGACATTTGCTTAATCAATGAGACATCTGGCTGCACTCCACCCTTTTGCACTGAAGAGATCAGGTTTTGCAGGAACTAAAATGAAGAGAGGATTGAAGTGTTTCAGAAAATGGCTGCTTTGTGGTGACAGGATACATGAAGTGATGAAATCAGCAAAGGGTTGTGTCCCTCAGGAGCCGCTTCATATAGGTGTGAAAATATACCAACCCTGGAAGTACTAAGTCTGGAAATAGCTGAAGAAAAGTACAGAAATGCAGCTCAGTCATTCAGATATCCCAAAATTATCGATTTCTCATCAAAGTACCCATTAACCCATATTTAATGGATTTGACATCTTGAAATGGCCCCGAGTTTGTCCCATTCACTGCGCTTTAAAGACAAGCATCTGAGATGTCTTCAAGAAATAAGAGCATACAGAGAGAAAAAAAAAAAGAAAACGAAAACAACTTGCAAAGTAGTGAGGAGCAGTGCCACAGAGTAACCAGTCAGCAAAGAACCTTGGGGACTGCATTGTACATGAAGGATAATTATGAATTAGTGCATTGCTTTATGAAGATTAATTAATTGATAAATAGAATAAGGACTGGTAGCCCTAATCTGGGGCAGGGTGCCATCACATAAACCTTTCTATAAACAACAAAATCAAAGACGTTGCACAGAGGAGCTCAGCCAATGCAGGAGACAGCAGAAAGGAGACCTTGCAGATCAGACCATGGGTTAAGGAGGTTGGGTGGAAATGTCACTCCAAGAGCATGGCGCAGTGGTGCAGCAGTGTGTTTTTATGCCCTCTGTCTTCCTCTGATGACTAGAGCCCAGAGTGGACTGTGCGTTACATTTGCTTCCAGAGTTGTTATTCAGATGGTGAAGTTGAAAGAACATGCAAAACTAGGGAAGGAATTGCTTGTTGTAATACCACAGAAGCGTCAAAAGGCAAAATCTGTGCGCTGGAATAGCCAGGGACAGAGTACAATGGGAAATGATGCGGTGTGGGTGCTAAATTCCTGTAGGTGCTGGGAAAAGGTCGTGTTTTGAAGCCTCTAAGTCAGGGCTGGAGATGTAGATATCCCCAGCCATCTCTGCTGTCTCTTGGGGATTGGGTCATTCTGCCTGGCTATCTATGGCTTGTCTGGATCTGCTGTAAGTGCCCCATGTGCTGAGCATCTACCGTATCATTTAAGAGATGGTATCTTCACATTGCAGTAGACCAGGTTGCCAAGACTGCTGCTTTGATTTAAGTTATTTACACTAAAATTTCCTTTTCTATATTCTGTCCTCTCTCCTCTATTTTCATGTTCAGACGTGAATATCTTGCAAACCAATTGCCCTGAGTTGTGTTTGTGGGGCAGAATGGACAGAACAGAAGCAGCAGAGACAAATGAGCTCCACGGCTTCGTTGGCAGAAACAAAGCTTTCTTGTTGGTTCGGGGCCATCAGGTATGGCTTCACATACAGAGTTCTTAGATGTGTTGTAAGCAAGGATCAAGAAACATTCATTAAGAATAATATTATAGCTTCCTTTTAAAGCAGCATTTATGGATGCATGAGTCAAAATACTGTTTATGAGACAAAATACAGTTTATGAGTCAAAATACAGTTTCTCCAGGGATCCCCACAAATTCATTTGAATCATACACTAGTCTGGGACCAGGGCAATCATTCTCACAACTTGGTCAGCAAAGAGAGGCTAGGTAGGGAGAAGTTATGCTACAAAAACTTCATCTGGAGGTGGAATGACATGATCTCACATTCTTAGCATCAGCCAGCTCAGTGCGTCAGCATTGGCAATCAGTTATCCCAGCTTGTAAACAAGCTTGTAATCACAGCACTCCATGGCAGCATTCATTGGAACACACCTGGAAAGGTATGCTTGTTTTTAAAGAGAAATCCAAGAAGCAGCTTTTAGCCTGGCAGATTTTGATTGCACTTCCACAGATGTAATTATTGAATGCATCGATTTCATTAACCATAATGAGCACTTCCTTACCCATTTGTCCATAGCTTCCTTCAGTGGATGGCATAGTGCTTGCGTAGTAACAGGTCCCTCAGTCCCACCTGGCAGTGCGTGACTCGGGATGGCTCCAGCACCACGAAGAGATCCAAACATGTAGCCCTCCATTATCTCTTTTCACCCAGATGAATGAACCCTGAATCAGATGTCAATAACTATTTGACATTCTTGGAGATCTCTGCATGCTGGTGAGTTTATCTCCATACAATTTCCCTGTTGAGAAAGCAACAAAGGGCTTCAGCAACTGCTGCTCTGTGCAATAGGAAGCTGTGGTAGAGATTGAGCAATCCAAGGAATGCTTGAAACGCCTACATGAGTTTTGGCTCTGGAGCCCTGTGTTTTGCCTTTTCTATGCATTCTGTTGGTTAGATGTTTCAGTTCTTCATTTTCTGTCACTTGGCCTCACTTTTTTGGCAGGATCCTTCCCTCCTTGCCAGAAGCCCAGTGCTGTGTTTGTGGAGCAGAGTGCACAGGATAGAAGCAGATGAACAGGAATGCACATGAATACATCACCAACTCTTACTGACCATTACATGAAGTTGTCTGGACCAGCAGAACTACATCCTGTGCGTGACACAGCATCTTGGGTCAGCATTTGCATCATTCAAACCTTTATCTTCATAGGTCACTTTTCCTTTCTGCTGAGCCCGAGGAACCGTGGGCATGGTTGTCCCGTCATCATACTTCACTCACGAGCAGCTCACCCAGAGCTCTGGCTCTGCAAACACTGACAGTAACCAGGTAGTAATAAGTCTCACTGTTTGGGACCACAAACGTCATCTCTGTGGAAATCACCATTTCAGATAGGTAAGCAGCTCCCTCTTTTAGCCTGTTGTGGGGAGCTAACTCTCCAGCAGGGCAGTGTGCATGGTGCTGGGTACTGCAGGTCTCTCTGCCCAGGAGCTCCTAAATTCAGAGAGTTTACCTGCAGGTGGAATTCAGGGGGAAGGGGGGAAGGGCAGTGGTTTGCAGTGATTCATGTCATTGCTACCATGCCCGTTGTGCCAGCCCTGTGGTAGTTACATCGACACACCTTTCAACGGGAAATGAACAAATGATGATACAGTCTTGTGATGTCTCCCAGCAGCTACGTTTTGAAATCCACATGTCAGAGCCTAACCTGAAACTTCAACAGTCTTCGTGTGTATTCCTGCTTTTCCAAACCATGGTCTCAGTGTCTGGCAATTCTTCATTCAAACCATCTCTTTCCAGCACAGTGTACAGGCACAATGAGGCTTGCTCTGTTTGGTACCGGGTCTGTCATCAGCCTGTCTTTGGTGCTGTGAAAAGGGGACTTGTGTCTGCTGGAGATGCAGGAGGGGGAAGTGTCTGGTGCTATTCCACCACCTGGGAGTTTTGTGGACTCACAGTGTGCTGGGACCTGAGCTGTTACTGTAAGTCCTGTACATCCTTTCTCATGTGCTGCTTTTCCAGGTGAACACATTTGACTGCCCAAAACCAAACCATGACCACAGCTGACAGCAATGGTGACTGAAACACCATCCACAGAGGGAGCCCAGCCCATTTCCCCACTCCACAAGATGAGAATGTCTCCTAGCTCCTGGTCTGGATGAGACAGAGCAGCTTTCTGCCCCTATGAACTGACAGAGCCAGGGCTGTGGCTGCATTCTTGATTTGACCAGCCCTGATGAGACCCAACCCTGCATCTCCCCACGTGCAGAGGGGCTGCCCTTGTGAGAGAGCACATTTGGGAGCTGGGAGAGAGGGGGAGAGTTGCACTGACATGCACTGCAGGCAGAAAACCCTTCTGAAGAATATGTGTTTCAGTGCTACCGACTCTTTTTTGCTTCTCTCCCAGAGTCCTGCAGGGGCTTGAGCATGCTGGGTGTCTGCAGCCTCTCCGTGTTTCCTGTTTTCATTCCAGTATCTGAAATGCTAACATACTGCATGCCTCGAATTCCAGCCCTGACGCACCAGGAAAAGGGGCCAAGGGCAGATGCATGGGAGTCTTGGAGCCTTTCGTGCCCTTTCCTCAGCCAGGCTGGGGATATTGATAACTCCCTGACTCTGTTCTTCATTCACTTTCCTCCCTTCTCTCATCTATTTCCAAGACTTTCTGTATTATCCCTCACTATCCCTCACTATTTAATGCTAGCATGTTCTTCTGGCAGAGAAGGGCTCTGATTTGCCCTTCTTTACTAAGGGCAGCAGCTGGAAAGAGCTCCCTTTCTGAATCACTGCTTTTAGTCTGGTGAGGAAGTGTGTACAAAAGATTGCTCTGAGGTTCAAGAGCTTTTGCTAAATATGTAGTGTAGTGGACATAATACCATTTCCCCTTTGTAGTGATAACTTGCTAATTCTTCCCTCTTAATGGTATAAATCAGGAGTAAAACCCTTTAGGCAGTGGAAGGATTCTCTTAGCAAATATTTAATAACACTGCTTTCTGCGCAGTGTCAACCAGACGCATCCCTTATGTGCTGTCCCCCAAGTCCACATCCAGCACACACACCGTGCCCAAGACACACAAAACATGCAAACTTGGCAATTCGTGATTTAAGGGACAAATCCTGGCAAAATTACAGTGGTTAGTTGAGGCCAGATGTTGAGATCAGAAACGTGGACTCTAAGCTGTGGCCAAGGCAAAACCCAAGCAACGTGCAATGGCACAGGAGAAGCTTTCCAGCCCCATCTGCAGCACCTGCTGTTGGCAGGACCCACTTTCATTTCATCCCCTGCTGATGTCTGCAGGAGCTCATGTCACTGCTCAGCTTTGGCCAAGCCATCAGGGCAGCTGGTGGCTGTGCCCACAGATAGGCAAGACATGTACTGCAATTTCCAGTACTGATGGCATCACTCAAAGGATTTCTTCCAAAAACTGTGCTGGCCCAGAGGCCTTTCCCCATGAGGAAGGTGACAGTAGCGTGAGAGTGAGTGATGGAGAAGCAGCAGATTTCCACCCAAGGTGGCGCTTTCTCCACACATAGCCATCCCACTCTGCCCATGAGTTTGAGCTTGCAGCTTTTCTGTCCCAAAAGAAAGCAGATCCACTTTTTTATGTACCTACTGCCTGCTCCTCTGTGACTCCCTGCCTGCCCGTCTCACAGCAACTGCTCAGCTTCAGTGCCCTGAATATCCCAGACCTGCTGTCAGTGTGGAGAGGAGTGGGGCAGGGAGGGAAGGATCATCTCCGGGTGGCATAAGAGATAAGGGCAGAGGAGCAGCAGTGAAAGACCACTCCAGCAGGACAGCAGGTCTCAGCCCAACCCACAGAGTTCAGGTTTCCAGCCTAGGATCAGCTGTCTTTGAGGGCTACTACTCAGGTGTCTCTGCAAGATCAGATAACCCTTCAGATAACAGCAGGCTTTAGTCCCAAGGCACAGCCCGCACTCCTGGAAGTGCCTTAAGGATGCGCAAGCTGAAACCCCCTGTGCTGGATGAGAGCAGCTCCTGCTCAGGCAGACGTGAGGCGAGGCGATGCCCTGGGCTCCCCGCAGGCCACGCGGAGCCGTCGGGGCTGCGGGATCCTGCGTCCCCCAGCTGCAGCTGCCCATCCCCAGGGGGGTCCTGAACACAGCGCCCAGAAGCTTCGTGGGGTGACCCCAACTCCTCTGAGCCCACTTCAGCTCCACATCAGTAGTCGGTTCCTTTGTTTTGGGCTTCTGATGAAAATTCCTCTTTTTCCTTATTTGAAATCATATCCTCTTCCCACAGAAACAGCATCTTGAACTGAGAGGTATAAAAGACAAATGCTTTCTCTCACAACGTTTTAATTATTTAGTCAAAGGAGGGGCTGTATTTTGTCTTATTTTACTCACTTAGAGACACAGGCAGTTTAAAGTGGACATGTGATTAATTAAAATTGAAAGCTCTACTTTTTCAGGAAGCATTATTTTTTTAAAATGTTGCTTTCACTAGTGTTTTCTTTTTACTACCTCCACCATCCCCTCCCTTATTTTTTACCTTCACTGCATCCGAGACACATGTTTTTCTTGTGAGAAAAGCAAAACAATTTTTGAAAAACAGAAAACTATGTGAGAGATGAGAAAAGGTGATCAAATTGCCTCTTTCTTCTAGGCTGAAAGCACAGAATCGGTGTGCAAAGTTCTCCAGCATTCTTGCACAGCTCTAGGAAAGAGGCTTGTTCTGAAAAGGCTGTTCCGATGAAATCACATTTTCCATTACCAAAAAAAATATAAAGTCTTTATCAAAGACATCTTGACAGCTTGACCTTGGCTTTGCTAGCTGGCTGGAGCAGGGATTCTCTCAGTTATTTACATAAGTGTTTACAGGGGCTGAAGTGCCTAAAGCGGAGGCTGCTCCTGTGCCCGTATGTGTTGTGCCCCTGCTTCCCAGCTGGACCCTTCCAGGCTGTAACGTCAGGCGGGGCTCAGTGGTCACCATCGACATCCCAGCCAGAGAGGAGCTGAAGCCTCAGCAGCCACAGAGGGAGGCCTAAGAATCTAGGGAATCTAGGCCTAGGGACTCCTAAGAGAAAGGCTCAGGGACTGCTTGACTCAATTTCCTAGACACGCCGGTGTTCGCTGACAGAGAACATGGCTTTGATAGCGCAGTGTGGCCAGAGGTGACCTGAGTGGTTCGTCCATCTGTACTGGAGCCCTCAGAGTTGTTCCCTGCAGGATCTAATCCCTGGGGGTTGCTCCTTGCCCTTCTACATGCTTACCCTACAGCTATTGCTTCCCAGCTCAGGGAGCCCATGAGCTTATGCTCAAACACAGGGGTGGGTCCCCAGGAGGGCATGGGACATGTTCAGCTCCCTCTTCACTGCCATTTAAGCTCCAGACATCCGTGTGCCAAGTGACATACCAAAATCCTTCACTTTCAGAAAAGCTTTTTCCACAATAGCTCAGCACACAGTGTGGCTTACTACCATTTTAAACAGAACAGACACCGGTGTGAGCCACTGCTCCCCTTGGTCCGATAAACTTCCTCCATCCCAGGCTTGGTCTCGCATGGTCCTGCCCTCCACTGCTGCCTCTCCTGCAGGCCAAAATCAGCATTCTGGGGAGGAAGGTGGGTAGTGCTGAGGTTTGTAAGCAAAATAAATCAAGAGCCTGGAGCTCCCATCTGTCTCTCCCTGAACGCTATGCAAGGCAGAAGCCCAGGCATCCCATTAGCCCCTCTGCTGCTGGCAGGACTCCCAGCTCCCTCCATTTGTGACCAGCCAACATGCCCTTCATTTTTTCCTCTCAACCTTTATTTAATGCATTTGGGAGTCCAATGTCAGCACTGCTTCCAGATAAAAGCATCTGCTTAAGATAAAAGCATCAGCTGGAGACATCAATGTGATTTCTAAGTACATGAAGAACAGAAGGCGCCCTCACAGTGGGTCCGACCTTCACAGGAAGGAGCCAACAGGACCATCAGTGGGTATGACGTAGGACAAGGCTAGAGGAGGGCTTGGTGGACCATGCTGGGGAGCAGGGAGGAGCGGGGGTGTTCCCTTTTGTCAGAACAGGTCTTCCGTGCTTTAAGAGAGCTTGCTGAGGAGCTGGTCACCATAGCAGCCCAGGGGTGAGAGGAGGTGAGGGGTATCAGGCAGGGAAGGGGCAGAGGGGTCTGTGATATGGCAGCTTTGGGGGTCAGTGATGAGCAGGGGATGGGGGAGGATGAGGGGAGAAAGCTGAGCAGGGAGCCTGACGGATGGCAGTGGTACCATGAGAACAGAGCTCGTCTGAGGAGGGCAGAGTGGAAGGGTGATCTCCTGGCTTTCCCTACAGGCTCATCTGGATGAGGGACAGTGTCCAGTCTGGGCTATAGCAGGACAAAGCTGGAACAAAAGAGTTAGGAGGGGCCAGCCAATTTCTTCTCAGAAAGAGTGATTAGACACGGGAACGGGTTACCCATGGAGGTGGTGGATTCACTGTCCCTGGGAGTGTTTAAGGAGGGGCTGGACATGGTGCTTAGGGACACGGTTTATTGGGTGACAGTGGTAGTACGGGGATGGTTGGATCAGATGATCTTTGAGGTCTTTTCCAACCTCAGTGATTCTATGATTCTATGACTCCCAGACTAATTTCAAGGCTAAAAGAAGAAGATGAGCCTCAAAGTCAAGTCCTAGCTATAAACATCCCATGGAAAGGCTCCTTGCTTGCCAGAGATGTGACTTCTCATTGTCATCGTGGTCCAGCTCTGGTGACTCCAAAGGGAGAAGAGCCCTGGGGCAACCCTCTTGTATGTCCTTGAGAAAGAAGTACTGCTTGGCTGTGCCTCAGTTTCCCTACCAATAAAACAGGATGTGCCACACTGCAGGCTCTTGGGGGCAAGAGCAGCATCAGGCATGATCCCTGTACCCTATGGCCAGCTAGAGCTTCTCCTCAGCAGCCCACCTCCAGGGTCAGCTGCCTGCTTGGCCCTTCACAGAACCATTTTGGAAGCAGTAAAGGAGACACTGATGCTGCATGATGGAAGACCCCCACTTTTAAGAGGCAGGTGGGGGCTAGTGAGGCCTGGGTTTTTCACTTTCAGACCAATCCCACCCCTCTGCTGATGGTGACAGCTGCCCCTGAGAAGTGATGGGTCTCCCAAAGTGACAGTCACATCACCACATCAGGCACCATGGCTCTCCAGAGCGGGCTGGACACAGGCTCAGAGCAGGAACACGAGCTGGCTGGGGTGGGATCTCGCACCTCCAGCCACAGGCTCACCCCGTGGAGCAGAGAGCAGCAGGTACCAGAGTGAGGAAATGCCACTGGAAGTGACTGACCATGAATCATTCCTACACTCACATTTTCTCCTGCATTATTATCCTTTTTAAAAATTGAAGATAGTAATAGGTTACTGTGGTTGAAAGTTAGATAATGGGAGATTTTAGGGAGATAAAATTCAAATGGTATCCAGGGAGAGAGAGGGATAGGGAGAGAAAATTGAAAGGGATTCATTATGAACTTAGCCTAGCTTATAAATATTCCCCCTGCTTAGGACCTTATGGTGTTAATAATTAACCAGAATCTTATGAAGGCTAAAATAACTGCAATACACACGAAGATCATCGCTTCAGCATTCAGCATGTGCACAAACCTTGCCTACCACTCGTCTCAGTTACTGTGGCAACAGTACATCTGCTTTCCACAATATCCTTCATTAATCATTTACACTCAGGAAAAATAATGTCCTGGAGGAACGATGCCACATGTGCTGTTTCTGCTCGCCTTCTGCCAAAGCATCGGACCAGCTTTTAATGCAGCCTCTTGACCACTATTTACAGACAAAACCCTGCACCATGCAAGGTGTGGGCTGGGTGCTCCTCAGCTTCATCCATTCACAGCCTTGATGGGTTTGGGTTATTCACTCATTTTGGTGAGCATTTCCCAGCACAGCACGACAAGCCTATTCCCACTGCAGCCAGGGTGATGGTGACCACCTTCGCCATCCCATCCTGGATGCTCATCTCAAGGCTGTACCTCACTGCTTCACACAGCTTCTTTTCAATCTGGAGCAGGTTATTTGAAGATTACAAATAATCTGAGTGTAAAATATCTCCTTTATAATCTTTCCTGAGCTATCCAAAATAAAAGAAAATGCATATTCAGCAAGTAATCAATGCCAGACCCTCATATTATACTTCCTATATCAGAGTACAGTGGTGTTTTATAGTACTGCTCAGTAAACCTCCTGGGCCTGGGAAAATGTTATCTCCAATTTACTGATGGAAAAAGTGAGGAATAGGCAGGCCGAGTAATGCTCCCTGATACAGGTCATACATGCCAAGGACAAACAGATCTCTGTTTTCTCCTGCTTAGTGCCCATGCACCGTGCAGTTGGGTCATTCCTAGTCTTTCTTGAAAAACTAAACAAATTCAACTCTTTCAGACATTTTCCCCAGCTATCGGATAGTTTATATGTCTTTTCTACATTCTCCCCAGCTAGGCAACATCTAGGTGGAAACATGTCTCACAGGTCTGTATGTTCACCCCAGATGGGCTCACTGCCGTACAGGTGTGACTTCTCCCCTCGATGCTTCCCACAGCTCTGTGCCACTGCCCTGCTCTCTGGCTCCTCGTGTTTGCCCATGGTGCTCCCACACCTTGTCTTGCCCCTGCATTCCAGGACAAAAGCCTGGACAGAGCTCAGAGCAGAGTGGTGGGGGCAAGCAGAAGTAACACGGGGTGCAGCTCTTTCACCAAGGCTCTCCGGCCCACATATTGTCCCTCCCTCCAAAGCAGCATCCTCAACTCCTGGCAGAGGAACCAAGTCAAGCCAGCACCAGCGTAGTGGTGTGCATCTGTTGGCACCATTGCCCTGAATGTGCCAAGGAGTATGTTCTGGTGGGACCCAACCCTGTAATCCTGGGTGTAGGAGCTGTCTCTGTGTCTCCTCCTCCCTGGGATTCCCTTATTTTGGGATTTTCAGGCTAGTTTAGTACAGTTAGCTGGTAGTCATTGCCTCTGAGATTTTGAATCTCACTGAAGCCCAACAGGTATTAAAGATGTGAAGCAAGCCAGATGCTGGGAAAAGCCCAGGACATATGTTAGAAGCAACCTGTTTCTGTGGGCGCAACTTCAGACACCAGCCATTTGTCAGAGCATTTTGATTTTACTGACTCTGAAATGCCAGTGTGAAACTTTACAACCTGTTAACCACAAATGAACCTGCCCTTGGACCTTGCTTCTCACTCTGGGTCATTCGACAGGGTCTCACAGGCCACAGTCCTAGGCAGTGGATATACATTTAAAGGTATGGGCATCACTTCTACCATTTAAAGGTAATGGACATCACTTCTACCAACTGGAATAATCCATTTGGGTCCTGAAATAGTTTCCATTCCTTGTGCCAGGTAGCCCGCAGATTGTTCTGGTTCTAAAGTGTTAATCTCTGAATTACTAGAAAATGTCTCTGTGTGCTTTGGGACTGCAAATGCAGCTGGTCTTTCTCATCTGCATTTCTTTCCTGCTACTCCATGGTTCTCATCATAACAGTATTAATGAAAAAGGACCGCTGGAGATCTCCAGTCAGCTCCCACTCAGGACTGTTACAAGCCACTCTGTGTTTCTGTCCCTTGGAGATACATGCCTAGCAGCCTTTTGCAAAAAGTCCTAGGAGTTAGCGGGAGGACGGCCTGGCAGGATAAGAAAATTCCTTTGGCAGTTGCAGTGCAATGGCCCTAGGGGATGTCCCTGCTATTAAAGCAGTGGAGCACTTGCCGTTAACCAGAAGGTGAAGTGTCATGTGCACCGGGAGGCAATGGGCCGTCCTTCACAAAAGCCTACTGCTGAGCTCTGCAGAGCAGCCTTTCATTACAGCAGTGTCTATTGCTGGAGAAAAGGCAGATGACATAAAACAAAGTGACAACAGATGCCTCCCAAAAGGGTTAATCTTTAACCACTGATAAACATCGCGGCGTAGATGAAACTGCAGGAGGTGAAGGAGGTTAGGTGGGATTGTGCACTGTGAGGATGTGGGTATCCGTGCCCCACAGAAAGAGTCCCCCTAGAGCTCACCACTACCTCCTGAGAGCACAGCAAGTCCAGCTCCTGGGACCAGTGCAACATCACCAGCAGCTCCCACATCAGCCTCAAACAGAAAAGACACAACCACTCTTCCCCGTGTACTGCTGTACTATAAGCCCTGGACAATATAGAGGTTGATGAAGGTAATTCATCAAAAGATTCTTAATAAATGGGACATGACTGAGTTTCCTAGCCTTGGGAAGAGGGAACCCGTCTCTGCAGCAAAGCACAGAAAACATTGGTACTGAGTCACTTCTTTGCTCATAAAATCTGTGCCGTAAGGGAGTGAGATGAGATGAGGAGAGTTTGCTGCAGAGGACCCAGCAACTGAGGGTTACCTTGCAAGAGACCTCCAGCTTTTCCATTCTCAGCTGCAAGACTATGCCTGGGCCAGGGAGATTGTCAAGAACTGGGTGTTTAACTCCAGGAAATCAAAGGTAGAGAGTTCAAGTCTACTTGTTCAGCAGAGACACAAAGGTGCTGAGACCTAATGCAGAGGTATCAGGGAACAGGCAGAAGCATGCTTCCATTTCAGGAAGGCCTTGACTTCCCGGGAGCATCCCAGGACATCCTGCACTATTCAACTGCATGTGCCCAAACCCCAGGAAGGATTTTAGATGCGAGGTGTCAGCAGGGACCCATGGTGGAATGGTTCAAGCACGGGTAGAGCCAGGCATGCCTCCTTTGTGTTCCTGTCCTTTGGGTTCAGCTGTGCAGTGATAGCAGAGTCGGGGGACAGGCCTGGGACCACTGGGGCTGTGAGCAGGGAGGGCAGCAGAGGAAGGAGCAGCCCCAGGGTGAGAGCTGTGAGGTTTGCTGTGGCTGGCTTCAGAAGGTTGGGAAGGGTCAGTAGGGTTTGCAGGGCTGGGAGGTGGCAGGTAGTAAGGGTTAGACACATTTGGGAAGGCTAGCAGGAGTCAGAGAGGTTTGGGATTATTCTGTGAGCGTGGTTGGGGAATAGGTTAACAGGAAAGGTGTCCAGAGCTACCTGCCCTGCATCCCAGCAGAGCTCCATGCCAGTTGCTACAGGCAAGCGTTAACCCTGAAGTTTGGAACAGATGCAACTGCCAGCACAGAGGAAGCCCCTCTCTGCAGTTGCCACAGGCACTGGGATCAGTGGTCCTGGGTCTGGAAGCCTTACCTTGGGCAGATAAAGCCTGGGTCGGTGGGAGAGGGCAGGCACAGAGAGCAGCCGCAGCCAAAGGAGCGCAGCATGGGCTCTGTACAGTATTTCCCAGCCCCTGGTAATGAGGACAGCAAATTACACTTCTTTAAATAACAAGGGTCTCTTCAGGAAAGAGAGTAAGATCCTCAGACATCCTGATCTCCACCTAATCCCTGCAAACAGACACCTCCGATTAGGAGGATTGGTCTCTTCTGGCGGGGGGGGGCAGACTGAGACTTTGCCTGGCAGGAGCAAAGAGCTGACATCTGCTGCTGTGTTTACTAAATCCAGAGCCCCTGATTTCTGTCCCCAGTTTACTTCTCAGCCTTCTCACTTCTCATCATCATCCCAGTACCCTTCACTAGCACCCAGCCTGGAGCACAAGCCCCAGTACCTCTCCTTCCAGCGCATGTGGTGAGGGAGACGGCACACGAGTGTGCCCTGGAAGGGGCAGGGTCACCCCCAAGGACGCAGTGACAGTTTCATCTGCAAGGGCTCGGTGGCACCCCATGCACCACTGACACAAAACAGAGAAGCCCCGTCAGTGCCACGGAGGTCTTGGTTAATGAGCAGGGACACTAATGAATCTGTGTGTTATCTCAATTTATCCTCTGCTTCTAGGACAGCCCTGGGGCACTTCAAGCAAACAGAGGAAGGAAACGTGTCTATTGGGACTTGCCATGCACCTGGGCCAGGCCCCCACAGGAACAATTTATATGGGCTCACAACAAATATCTTTGCTGATCACTTTCTGCCAGATATGCCAGGGTTTTTATCAAAAGCAAAAAGGAGGTGTGTTTTTTTCCAGCCTCATTTTCCTAATGAGATTCTGAAATTTTGACCCTCCCCCAAGGTATGTTTTCTGTGTTGATGAAAATCAGTTTTGGCTGAAAGTAATTTTGATGGAAAAAATTCATCTGTCTCTCCAGCAGGGTAAAGCCCTAACAGAGCCCTGACATCCAAACGTGCTGGCATGAGCGAGTGCCTTTGCTTTAAAAGGGAGCAAAGAGAACAGCCGCCAGGCAAGGAGAGCAGAGCCCCTTTAATCCTGGCTGCGTTCTTGGAGCAGTCTCCAACATGTAGGAGACCCGCTGAAGTATCTCTAACCACCAACAGGTTGTGATGAGGAGCATGCCATTTTCTGGCTATTTTCTTTCCATCCCAACCTGAGTGGCCCTGAAGTGGCCTTCCAAACTGGCAGCAGAGGAGAGAAGTGGGGCACACATTGACGAGACATGGGGCTGTGCTGGGTACTGAGATGTTCGGTACTTGCACAGGCTTGGGTGGACATCTAGGCACTCAGAAGTGTCCGAGGAGAAGGTGGGGACACCTGGGTCTATATATTGCTAACACAAGTATAGGATGGCAGTTTTGTAATGGTTCATCCCCAAGGGTCTTTACAGAGAGCAGTAGCCACAAAATAGGGTGCCACCAGGGAATTGCACCACGTAAGTGGGGTACTGGACCCATATGGGATGGTGTCTGCTGGAGCTGCCAAAGGTGCCTATGCGACAAGACCTCCTAAAGGCACTGGGGAGGTCTCACCACCTCGCAGCCCAGCACTCTTTTCAACCAGAGGGGCCCCAGAGCTGAAAATTATGGCTGTGGGGAGCGTGAAGGCCATTGGCGGAGCAGCACAACTACAGGAACCAACGGTGGAAGAACAGTAGAGTAAGAACAGGATGGCTTTTTGGGAAACCCTGGTCTGAAACAACTGGGGGCATGGGGTGGTATCTGCCAGTGGGCAGGACATCACAACGGCTGACGTCACCTTGGGCCTATATCTGAACCATTAGGTTCAGGTGTAAAAAGATCTGGAAATACTCCTGGGCACTGGGACCAACCAGCATGGGCAGCCCACGCTATCTCATGGACTTTCTGAGTCTCTGCAGAAGGACAGATGCATCCAGAACAGTCCCAGGAGTGCTCTAGCTGCTGACTGAGGGCAGGAATCTCTTTGGAGAGAGCTGTCTGGCACAGGCCAAAATTTGAGGCCCTTTCTGTCAGTTTAGCAGTGCAGACTATTGCACTTCGAGCCCTGGCAGCGTTGTCAAACTCTGTTTAATGGGTCTGCCATGGTCTGCTGCTCTGTAGTAGAAATGAGGACTGAGGGTTTGGCGCCTGGCATTGGTTCATCCCAGACAGGAAGCAACAACTCATTTTCTGCCATTAAATTCTGCAAGAATGCTTAAAAAATTAGAGTTATGTGCTAAAATATCCTTTCTGAATGGAGTGGGTAGATAGATTCATTAATCAACCTGCTGAATGCTTAGATGGACAGAAAAACAGACCATTGTCACCCAAGGCTGAATGGAGATCAGTGAGATGCACAGTTGTGGCAATTTCACATTTGCCACCATGCCATGGGGCTCTCATTTGCCATTTTTATGATCATCTTTGCCACATTTGTCAATTTGTTAGCATCACGTTCAATAGCATTATCAACCAGTTGAAGTAATTTTGAACAGTTTCAATTTTAAAACTTTGTCCCTGTCACAGGGTCACAGAGCTGCCCCGGGAACACTGGCTCCTGTAGCATGGCATGGATGGATGAGGTCCTTCGAGCTCTCCTCTGGGGAAGGACAGGGACAGCAGGAGTGCCTGCAATGGGAGAATGGAGACAAATGCTGGTGCAACACTGGCGGGACCAAAAGACTAGTGAAGCCATTTTTCTCCCCTGGGAAGTATCCTGAACCCCTTCCCGTGGAGCATTGCCCCTGTTGTAAGAGAAGGTGGAGATGGCTTTGTACTCTGTACCAGAAACAACTGCTTTTCATGCAGGAAATCCCCAGGCTAGACACAGCCTTCCCATCTCATCAGCCTGTCCCTAGGGACACAGGGTGCAACCACCCCTAGCCCCTCCACCGCTCACCAATTATCCCAAGCAGACTAGGAAAGGATTTATGGGACGTGATGCTATTTCAGGCAGTGGACACAACGACCCAGCAGCTTTTCCCAGGTCTGGGTTCCTAATTAAGCCCTTGTCGATTCTAACACCTTCCAAATGGAAAAAGACATCTGCTATGTCACCTAGTACACAGCACTACAGATAATAAGGTGGATGGAATTTAACGATCAGGAATCCCCAAGTGGGGGTTATTTTATTGTACATTTCCCAGAGATTTTACTTCAGGACTGTTCAATGCCATGGCACAAGGAGTATGAAGTGAGCAAGCTAATTCAGGCCAAGCGACTTGCCGAACAAAGGAGCACAGCCATTTACATTCTTGCTTAGGCATGCCAAAGAAGACCCACTGTAAAGGCAAATATAATTTGCCCAAGGCTTAGCCTCTCTGCATTGAGCCGCCCCCAGGGCCAATATCTGTCAGTGAGTGGAGAAGAGGGTGGTGCTATCCGCATGTGCTGAAACACGCAGGTTGTGGAAGATGTAGGAAGAGAAATTTTTCCAGCCCCGCTGCTCCCCAGCGAGGGAAGGGGCTGGTACCCTGCGCCTTGGGTCCAAAAGGGGGTCGAACTTCCCTGGGGGGGTCAGAGCAGGTGGGGGCTAGTGGCAGGTGGCCACGGGCACCCGTCCACCAGTGGGACTTTGACTGACAACTGCACGGGGCGAGATCCAGAGCAGCGACTCTGCCTCCGTCCCCACGCAGCCCCGAGCGGGAGGGAGGGTGAGCTGTCGGTATGTGTATGTTACGTGGAGACCTTCTGGGGTGGAAAATAGCTCTAAGCACCAAAGAGGAGAATTAAAGTGCATTCTAATGATATGTGTTTTATGTCTGTATGAGTCTCTCGGATTACAGTGTTATTTGAGTCCATGTGATGAAATTCAGACAGTAAGAAATCTGCCATTATCTCTTTCTACATTAATAAACGTATTTACATTTTAGAGCTTAAATTTAACTGTTACATTCTTCAACAAGTAATTAAACTAAGCTTCAAATGAGGAAATAACTTCACCTACTCTCTGCCCCCCCCCCGCAACCACATATGAATATTAAACAAACCGGTTGGAAACATCTATTTGTGGGAAAAATAAATAAATAAATAAATAAAAATTAATTAAATGCAGTTTTCTTTCCCTGCAGCTTCATTCAACCTTTGTATCAAAAACGACATGAAATGCATCTGTGTTCATTTGTTAAAAAAAAAATCCTTTGAACACATTTCCATCTCCATTTAAATTAAAAAATGACTTAGCACAAAGAATAACAAAAAGCCTTCTGTTCAGGAATACAATGAGTAATGAACTTCAAATCATATCTGCATGAAAGATTGTCAGGATGGATACTGTTTTTCCATATGACCTGTTTTTTTCTAATTATTATATTTTTCCTGGCTCTGATCTTATAAACAGTGGCACCTCTCCCCTTTGCTTGCTTAAGAAGAGGATTGTTTAATCTTTGACATTTCGTATTTCACAGTCTTCTTTGCAAGTGTCACACAATAGAGCCTTGTTGGTCTCAGTTTAATTAAACACAATTACTTTGCTTTAAGTAGCAGAGGCAGTGACACTTTAAAAACTTCAAGCTCAGTCCCTTTTCTTCTTGAAGAATAATACAGTGTCAGTGAATAATTAAAATATACACATCATCAGAATTAATTAGCATCTTAACACTTCTAAGTACTTAAAAGTCTTTTGTTCTGGACTTTTTAGTTGAAATGATTTTGGAGACCACTAGAATTTGCAAGCAGCTTTCTGCGACGTTCTCCAGGTCACAGACACCTTCACCTTTCTCAGCGGCTGGGCTACAAGTTAAATCCCCTTGGCACGCCACGGAGTCACCTGCGATGTGAAGCCCTCTGCCCCTGCTTCCCCTGAAGGTGCCAAGTGGGCTCTGGCACCAGAAGAAACCCCCTGCACCTGGGGGCTCAGCGGCATCTGGAGTCCTGAAGGAACCAACGCAATTGAAATCAGGGCAATTTCAGATCCATGCTGCTATTCTGGTTTCTCCTTGCAAAATACCCATTTCCAAGCCGTGCTGCATCAGTCATAGCTGGGAAGAGGCAGAGAGGCTTTCTCAGCACCTCACCTGCCCTGCACGGAGCGGAGACCACAGCTCACTGAGCTGTGCCAGGGCCAGCTCCAGCACTTGCAGCGGGATCCCAGCCACTTATTTCTATGCAGTTCACATACACTTGTATAGTAATCTGTCAATATCCCGTGTGGTCATTCCCATACACCAGCCCATCAATATTTATTGCAGTAATTTCCACTCATCTGAATAATAGAAATTGCAGATGAAAAAGCTGGTCAGCGGTAGCGACGGGAAGGAAATTGGGTATCGCAGTCTCAGTCGAGTGCCTGGAAGAGGCTGCTCTCTACTTGAAATGTAGCTTTGTGCCTTTCATCCCATTATACATACTTGCTCCAAACCAGTTCTTCTTCCTCTTTCATGAGTACACTTTTCAAATGATAATGGGCTGGTGTCATGACCTTGCTGAAGCAGAGACTGCCATGCTAAAAATATTAACGCTTTTCATTTTTGCTTCCAAGTCCCAAATGGTTTTGCTGTTTTTCTCTGAACATTTCAAACATATTGATGTCATTATAGAAATGAACTTGCCCCAGTCTGACTGTAATATGATAATCCACAGCATATGCATGCGAATGTTGATTTCATAACAATTTTGGCTGTGTGGCACCCGAGCAGCCCCTCTGTGCCCTCAGACTGGTGCATCACATCACAGACATTATTCAGGGCCTCGTGGCAGAGCCAGGAACAGAGCCCTGGATGTTCACAACCCAGTGTGATCTTCAACACACTCACACTTCCACTGAACATATGGATGTAAGAACTGGATCTCGTAACCACCTCCTGTCCAAGACGGATCTTACCCTATTGCACTGGTTGGTCAGAAGTCCTGAATACCCAACCCACAACACCACACCTGGAAATCTGGCAGGGCCAAGACCATGATGCAGAGCCACCCCCAGGCACTCACAGTTTTGATTCCCAGTAACGTTACCCCAGATTTGTGCTCCTTGGCTCACTGTTACTGGTTGATAGATTTATTGAGCCTCTGGCTCCAAGGCTACTTGCCCTCTGACAGAATTTCCTGGGTTATTCCAAAGTCTGCCTTTCTGCAGCAAAGCTGCATCTTCATGCAGTAGATCTGGCTTGTCACTATATCATAGTTTGTCACCACTCCACTCTAAGTGCAGTCTACCCTCCAGTGCTGGCCTCATCCTTCACATGCCAGTCTCATTTGCAAGATGGACTTTCTGCCATTTGCGAGTCCTCTAAGCACCTAGAGCAGGGATTTGGCCCATTAGGAGCTCAACACCACCTTGTAAAGCAAATTAAGGAACAGACCGCAAAAGATCCAATTGAAAGGTTGGTGATTTCAAGGGCTGGGGCTGTGAAGCTTATGGCTTCCATGGAAGCTACGGCAAGCACACATCTGATCTGGCTGAAAGGCTCTCCAGGGATTCATGGGGTGCAGCTCATTTCCAGTTTCAGTGTAAGGAGGACACTCCCGAGCACCAGGAAGGCTGGTGGTAAAAGGCCACCTGCTGAGAGTCTTCCTCTGCTTCCTGCTATGGCAGATGCACTGTGACCTTGCCTAGATCCCCATGGGCTCTGCTTTTGCATCCTTCACCTGCAGAGGAGGCCTGGCTGGTGGCACCTCTGTGGGAGCTGATAAAACAGCAGGGATTTGGAGGTACTTAGCACTGACTAGCCAGACATGAGCTGATGGGGCTATTACTGGGACAGGCTGCTGCCACCTGGGCATGGATCCTGTGCTGGCTTCTGCGACTGCTGCCCTCCAAAGCCAACACACCTCCGCAGGTTGGGACAACCTGGTCCCTTGTGGTGCCAACAGATGTGTCACAGCTGAACTGGGGGCAGCGACCAGGCAGAGCCCGGTGACGAGTTTTGCTGTGTGTGTGAGCTCGAGCTGCGTCTCGGTGCTGTGTGCTAAAGCTCTGCATGAACAGGAACACAGGTCAAGCTCCAGGACCTGCTGGTGCACCCATCATCCTCGGGTCCTGAAGCAATTAATGCCTTTTTTGTGGGGGACTGGACAGGCTCCTCAGAGCCAACAGAGCATGTGTGTCAGGGAATATCTCAGCCTACAAAAGCTCTGCAAACCTGCCTCTGAGACATTTTCCTCTCTGAGCACGGGAAGGGACAGATTTGCTAGGATGATTTCATCCCCCGGGATGATGGCAGCACATGTGGTCCCCCATCAGAGGTAATCACAGCTGTGCAAGGGTCCTTTTTTGTGCTATTTTGGGAAAATCTCAGCTTTTCAGATGGAAAAGGTGGATGTTAGTGGCACAGTCAGTCAGGGTAAAGCTGGTGATACGGAACCAACAATGAAGTTCTTGTCTACCACGGACTCCGGCAAAAAGCTTTGAAAAGGACGCAATGTTTTCCTTAGATAACTGATAATACTCTGGGTGTAATGTGCAGCCAATTTACTACTTAGCAGCTTTATGACTATAGCAGGTGTTTGTTTAAGAGAGATATCACAGCACAGAGAGGTAAATAGCAGATTTCTTCCTTTAATGGGCCACGAGCTCATCAAATAACATTTCACTTTCTTGTGCATAACATTTTTGTTCATTAAAGGGATTCATTCTATTTCCAAGTCTGTTTTCTTCTTCTTTATTGACAGTTTACCTAATGTGTTGAAAGTCACACACTGAGCAAGGCACAGGCAGTCACTGCACCTCCTCTCCCAGCCCAGATGTACTTTCTGCACCCAGGAGTGGCTCCTCTCACGCTGAAAACATACAACTTGACAAATGTCTTGTTTTCTGGATCTATTCTTCTCTGAAAGACAACTTTTGTCTTAAAAAGCCTGTGTTCATCCTGAAAGTAGGTGTGTCATTACAACTGGCAGACCCAAAAAGACATGTCTCAAATGCTTTAGACAGAAATCAGTTTATGAAATTCACAAATCTGTGCAAAATCTTTGAATTCTGCTTCATTTTTTTCTTGCCACATTGATTATTTTCCTTCTCTTGCCTCCGATATCTGTGCATGACCCTCCTTATTTGGGACAGGACTTTGTAATGGGGCCAGCCCCACTAGGCAGAGCCACCAAATAAGGGAACCATGAAAGACTGGAGAAATTGGAGAAGGTGGTAAATACTCTCAGACATGTCACCTGAGTTGTTTCCCTCCCGTAAACCAATGGTTTCTTCACTTGTGAGTGCTCTTTCCCGCACTCGGTCAACAGGAACCTTTTTGTCGGAGCCAGCTCAGACCCTCAGGCTTCCCCCCGTGTTTGCACATGCGTGACTGGACCATCGAGGTCACCGGTGCTGAAACCTTGCCGCTGGCCTGTGGGACACTCCAGAGAGTCCCAGCTTCTCTCCTCACAGGCCTGAGGCCGGAGGCATGCAGGCTCCCATTCATAGCCCTACTCAGAACATGGCCAGCGGCCTCCCACAGCACCCGAGAGCAGCTTTCGTGCCGACAGCCTGGACCTGGAGCCAGCCTCGGTGTGTGAGGAGGGCATCCCCCCCCCAGCCCCATCGCTCAGCAGGGAGCCTGCATGGCTGTAGGGTGGGTCACACAGCCCTTGACTCCCCCCCGCTGAAAGCATTCATTTGCAGCCACACACTGAGCACCAGACAGGGTTTGAACCAGCTGCCCTGGCAGGATTTGGCTGTCAGAAAACCCAGATGTTGTCCCGGCATGCTGGAGGCCCTCTCCTCTCTTCCCCTCTCTTCCTTCGCCCTCCTTCGAACAGTTTCTGTTCCTTGAGGCTCATTTAGAGAGGGGCCAGGAAGACTCCTTGTTCCTGATCCCCTAATTCCCTCACGTTCACGAGGAATTGGTGGAACTTGCTGAACTGACAGGCAGCTGGAAGGTAGGAATTAAAAATAGCAAAAGGTAGATTTTTGCACTGGTTCACGCTGCCTGGGACTGCACTCAGGCCGAACGATGGGCAGCTTCTGGCCTGAGATGTGAGGAGGGGATGTACCAGCACACAGACCTGCACTTGTGTCTTCTGGGGGCTCTTCCAGCCTCCATCCAGGAGCCTGCCAGCTCTTGCCAGCTCCAGAGACGTGAGCTGCAGCAAACAGAGGCTGTTAGAAAATTGTGCATGTTTTGCTGCTCTCAGAATGAATGTTACTGTTCAAGCCCAAAGGATTTATTCCCCTGAGAGCTGTATCACATTTGTTGTTGTTGTTTACTGGCTTGAGACTTAGCAATAACTCCAGATATAGAACTCAAATCCAGTGTGGGAATTATCCAAGAGCTGAGGACAATTTGCACCTATCTGGGTTCAAATGTACAGCTCCTGAACCATTGAATATGGAAGCACTGATGTTCTGCTTGGAAGATGCTTTTGCTGAAGTCTCTAGATTCACATCATAATGTAGAAAAAATTGGATGTAGCAGTTCACCCATATCTTCTGCAACTCACTCCAGTGGGATAAGGGTGCTTCCTCTGAGAAAAAAACAGTGAACTATTAAGAGCTTTGGTCTCTTTAACGGCTATATAATTAATGGCTATATAATTTGGCAATGGGATTTGAAAGTTCCTGATCAAAGAGACATTAATGGTCCAGATAATATATATATATATTAAAAGAAACAGATGTTTCATCTTTGCACACTTGGCAGAGCTATGAAACAAGGCAGGAAGAGCCCTGTATCAGCTTCAGTACATGGCCTTGAAAGAGGACTGTGTCTACCACAAGCTTCACCACCAGCAAATCAACTGAATAATTTAATAAAAAGTTCAAGCAGCATTTGTTTAATGTCCTTTATAAAAGAATTTCTGATTAGTTTGCTGTTTTAAATTAGTCACAACTTCAGGCCTGTGGGAAGTAAATACATATTAGTGAAGACAAATTGTGATTGCATCATCACTTTTGGTAGGATGCTCCGTTCTTTCCCACTAAATGCCAGGATCTCCCAGGCTCAGATTTCCTGAACTGAAGAGCTTTGCATTTCCTTTATGACAGGAAAAAATAATAGAAATTTACCCCATCCTTTCTTCCTGAAGAAGAAATGGCATGGAAGAAAGCCTGGTAAGAATGAAATCAAAACAGGAAAAGATTAAAAGGATGGCTGACTTAGCTCTTCCATAAGCACTTGCTTATTTCAACACATTCTAACTTTTCTTTTTCAAAGCTGAACAGAAACAACAACAACAAAGCTAAATGATTTGGGCAGGGATTGGGGGGGGTTGAAATAAACAATTTGTTTCCATTCACCCCTGAGACTTTCAGTTATGTGTCAAGCAGTTGACAGGGCTTCCAAACTGAAAAATGTTTATCTGAGAATAAAATGCTTAAACTTTTTTAAAACACAGATAACCCCTGCAACAACACAACCTCTGGGATAACCTCTCTTTCGCTCTCTTCTGTGACTTCGTGCTGGAATGAGGCACTACTCATTCACTGCTAAGGGATAAGAATTCAGTCTCTACCTCACAGCCTGATGGAGCCCCAGTGGTTGGGCACAGCCTGTGTCTTGATGTAGCAACAAAACTCAAGGTCTCCAAGGCTTGTAAACTCTGAGCCAGGCTTTCAGTTGCAGGAAATGATGGAGTGCACTAAGCACATACCTGCATCAAGGTTTAACTTAGGCAAAAGGCACAGTCCACCAAGTAAAGGTGAGTTGGAAGGGAGGCTAAGGGAGTTTTGACACCCCTCTGTGACCTCTTGCTTCTTGGCTGCCCCAGAACTGCTCATAATCATGGTGCAATTCCTACAGTGGCCCCAGTGTCATCACCCAGCCTGGCTCCTTGGTTAGAGTTTCTTTTTAAAATTAATTGTTTTGCTTTTTTTTTTCCCTTTATTTTTGGATTTTTGTTTCATTTTCACTCAAAACAGATCTGTTTTCCTAAGTTTTGTAGCTCAGTCAAGAAAATGGAATTGTAAAGCTGTGATTATTTGCATCTCACAAAAAATCTTCAAGACAGAGCAGTAACCCTGAGCTACCGGATGCATGGAGAGTTAGTGAACTCTTGAAACAGTTCCCGTGGAAGCTCCCTTGTCCACAGCGATCGACATAGGAGAGAGATCCATGCAACAAAGAACATTCTCATCATTATACAACCCAAATGCTGGGAAACGTAATTCTCTTTCTGGAGGAAGACCTGCGAGACAGGAGCCCTCTGCTTTGGAGGTGTGAAGCCAGCCTTGATACCGAACTCCCCCAGTCAGGGGACATGGCTGAGGTGGGCTGTGGGGTCTGCAAGGCCAGAAATGCTTATGGCAGCTTCGGAGGTTCAATATCAGAAATCTGTTAGTAAAATCATAAAATAGATTGCAATTTCCCTCTGTATTTTCCCATGCTGGCCCCTACTAACTTCTGTAAAGAAAGCACCATGAGGCCTTGGCTATGTTGAGGAAATGCCCACACTGACAGCGTGGGGACACATCCACAATGGTAGTGTCACACTTGGAAAGGTATTGCTTCACCTGGAAGTGCCTCCGCCTTGGAAGGACAGTACTCCATCGTTCCTTCATAATCACCAACATTAGACTCTTATTCTGATTTTTAAAGATTAAATACTCAAATAATCGGGAATCAGAACTTTAAATAGACACAGAATGTCTGAAGTGATGAAATCACAATGAGAAACCCCAAATCACCCACTTTACCAGCGCTCCTGCACCTTGAGTCCGAGTCAGGTAACTCAAGGGACTGAAATGACTTCATATGTCTTCACCAGTCTATCTGAGACTGTCTTCACCAGTTAGCCTGACCTTCTGCTGGCACCAGTTCACAACATTGTCCTGGATTTATTTTCAGTAATTTAGAGAACTATTCTCACATAATTTACAGCTAAAGACCAGAGGTTCAGTGACCATCTATTCTGAATAACAACTTAGAGTCTGAATGGAGGTGAATCAGATGCAAACCCTACTGTGCTCTTTAGCAGCCGTACAAACTGTTAAAACAGAACATGCTATTTACAGCTCTGAGTTGTTTGAGCCTAAACATAGTATTTAGTGTTTTTAGGGGAAGTGCTTTTAGCTACAGCAGGGATTCTAAACTTGTTACCTTTTAATTTCAGAATGCCTGTATTAATATTTTGTGACCCAGCCTGTGCTCCTGCAAATGACTCCTGCCCACGTGCTGTGCATACCTGTCTCAACCAAATGGTCAGAAGCTGAGGGAGCATGGCCAACTGTACACTGCAGCTGCCACCTCAATTATCTGCATTTTATAGGCCATCTGACCAGTTGTCTGTGTGGTTTACTAGCTTGTCATGCCATGTATTTGCTTCATCTTGGGGGGGGGGGAAGAAAAATAATTAAAGTGCAAACACTGCCTTAATGTCTATGTGACATCATCTCATGGAAGCAAAGCAATATTTGCAGCCTGACATAGAGCAATAAACCCGGGCTTTTCCCTGTGCCACATACACAGAGTGCCCAAATGCAGGAGTGCTATCCTGTGCATGAGGGATTTCACCCAGCAACAGCACCGGTGCCACAGCCCCCACCTGGCACTGCTCAGCAGGGAAGGTCAGCAAGTCACTAATCCCTGGGCAAATGGGCAAAATGAGTCCAGGGCTGGTAAATGCATCTTATCTCTGTTTGCGAAGAGGTGTCACCTTGCCAGTTGGGCTGTGTATCTACAGCAGATGCCGGATGTATCTATTTCCCTTCTTTCTCTTTCTTGTTCATAAATGCATTTTTTAATGCAGAGGGCAAATGTCTCCAAATGCCACAGGCTGAGCAAGAGCTACTGCTGGCTGGGCAAAGCTGACCAAGTTATGGATGCCAGAGACTTACAAAACCTTTCCCTATCATTCCCACTCTCCAGCAAGGGATATCAGTACACTGAGGTTTTTGGCAGAGTGATGCTGCAGTGCACATGGCTCAAAACCTCTGCACAGAATAGGGGTTGGATCAGGCATCTCAAACTGGCCCTAGTCCTGGACCCTTGCACCCCCCAGCCTAAAGTCATTCATTTTGGCACAAGGGAGGGCAGGATGCACTGCGCTGAGATGACTGCAGCAGCAGCTGGGGAGGTACAGGCTCAGCTGGACCTTCTCCGGTCTCCAGTAGTATTTCTCTACTTTGGGTGCATAATACTGACCAAAAGGTGACTATGTCCCGTGTTATCCTGAGCAGAGTTGCTCAGGACCAGCCTGACTGCAGGTCTTCTGTAAGCGTCCCCTGGCTCTGATGCAACCTACAGAGCAGGCTCTGGGTGACCATCACAGCTTGGAAAGACGTGCTGCTTGTGTAGCACTGAGGAGCCTGCCACTCAGCTGGGATCATGCACACCTACGGCCTGGGCAGGCTGCCTACACAAGATGCTATTTCTGTTAAGCTTCTCTGCTTAGCTGATTAACAGGGATCCGGTGTGGGTAGATATCTGATGGGCTGCGGGATGCCCGGGACTTACAGGGATGTCGTCCTTGCAGTGACTCAGCACAGCAATTGCCTAGAGACTTGCTGGATTGCAACAAGACTTGCTCTGTCCCTCGCACCCTATAAACTCCTTTCCTGTCACCAGCAGCTGTGTACATGCTCCCTGGCCTCCTGTGCTCTCCCTGACAAAGCACGCATAGCGGACACCCAGCACAAAACACCCATCTTGTGTTCATGGCCCCACAGACTTCTGCTTCTCCCTTTTGCCCTGAAAAGAGTCTGTGAGGTCTGAAGCATAGGTTTGTCCAGTGAGAAGACCTGGGACAAAGCTACAAGCTGGGGCGGTCAGTGACCAGATGAACGGCAAAGGTTTGGGATAATAGTGCTAAGAGGACCTTGGTGGTGTCAGGGCCAGCTGTGGCCCTAGGTCACCATGTGTGCTCACGAGGTATGGCCACCACGTGGCATTAGTTAGGGTCACTGTACAGTGACTTGTGGTTGGATTAGTTCATGTAAGTAGGAACGTTCAGCTTTCTACCAAAAGCAAATGTTGGGAAAGTTTTAAATGCTTGCTTAGTTTGTCAAGATTAAATATAGCTCAATTTCAACAATCAAAATTTGAATGACCAAAATTAATATCAAAATCCAGTTTTCAAGCCCTTTTCATGGCCAAGAAAGGCTTGCACAAACCCAGAATATCTGGCCACAAATTCACATGTGAAATGGAAGCCCTTGGATTCCATGATTATCAGAAGCAATCTCAGCTGACTGCCTTCTTTCAGCCTGAATATTGGCAACACCTTACAGGCGTGTGAAAACGTACTGTGGTCAGAAAAAAAAAATCCATGTTACGAATGCATTCAGTGGACTATAAAACAAATAAAAATCAAATAGCCACAAGGATAATGACTAGGAGGTGGAAATGTTAACGTATATTTGAAGCAAATATGTATTCTGAAAATTTCACAAGTCCTTTATTAGATGGAAATCACCAGGTTGATGCTAGCAGTGTACTGTGCTTTCCACAGCTCCAAGGAATTCTGTAAACTGTTTTGCTAGCATCTGCAAAGTGGGAGATACTTTCCTACTAAGCTGAGATAACACGGAAGTGTCTGCTCTGCCACTAAGAGAAGGAAGGTGTGAAGCTGTGATTGAGAAAAACAAAGTTTAACTGATTGCTTAAACACTTCAAAGTTAAACAGCTCCAACAACCTGCAACCAAGGGTTTGCAAGTGGATGCTGTCATAGGATGATGATATTTTTAATAAATCTAGAGATGTCATGAAAGATGTACAAGATGGGGAAAAAATAATAATAAAAAGAACAAGGTAATTAGAGAGCTGTTACCCTGCTATAAACTGAAGGAATGGCAGACACATACTGAAAGATGGCTGTGGAGGTCACACACCATCATTAACAGCACTCAGTAAATAGGCTTCTCAAATTAAGTTCTTGAAATTTGTCTCATGGTGAAAAAGGTGAGATGTTCAAAGTATTTGATGTATCTATGAACAGGCTAAAGAGTGAATTGAGGGGACTGCAAAGTGAGTTGCAGGTATTATGAGTGCATATAAGTAATCACAGGAGTACCTGATCTTGGCACATGATGCACTCTCCAACATGTAAGATTTTTACATAAAGACTGCAAGGCTTTAAAAGGCATGCCCAATTCATTGGGCTCAGGGATAGAATTGGGAGAATCCATGGGCTGATATTCAGCCAGTCGCAGAAGCAACAGGAGTCATCTCTTCTGATTGTGATATCTATGGAGATCTTCCAGAAATGTCCTGCACTGAAAGATTCAGCAGATCTCCAATAGATCTATTGCAGTATTTAAGAAGTGAATGTTTGTACTCCGTATCTTAATACAGCACTGTCTATAAAAAAGCATAATTTAGTCCTCCTCAAAGAACCACATTTATTATGACTTCTTATCTTTAATCCTTACAAAACCCAGAGGAAATAAACTGATCATAACAAGCTGATTACACAATATATTTATTAGAAAAATAAACAAACTGTCAAGAAACTGGAGAAGTTTCCTAAAGTAGGCATAAACCTCAAACTGTGAAAATAAAAACAATTCTTACAGAAATTGTAGTGCTTTCCAGCACAGAGTTAACCAGTTTGGTTGTGGTGCCAATGGTGGGACCAGCCTGCCAGGCGTGCTGGGGGATGCTGGTGACAGGTGCGGGCAGGGCAATGTCCCCTTGTCCCTTTGGCACAGTGTGCGCACCACGCCTGGGGCTAATACAAGACCTAAACTGTTTGTGGCAACCTCTTCGTGAGGCACCTCTGGCTTCTCACAGCTGCAGTGTTTGTGGTTTCTAGTTGCTCCCAACTTAGGACCTCTTAGCAATGAAACTGCTGTTTGTTCTGTGTTGGAAAATACCAACTCACAAAGCCCCACTTTTTTTCCTGGAAATATCTTAGGCTGGGAAAATCTGCCTGGGATTCAGCTCAGCTGCCAGGCTGCCCCACGCGTGGACGTGGGATTCCCAAGGCTGAGGGTCTGGTGGGCAGCACTTGGCTACCAGCCCCATGCTGTCTTCTCTGCAAAGCCCCAGCTCCCACCACCATTGAAACCAGCCAGCTGGGTCCATCTCTGACTGGGGACACTGGGAAGTGCTGGGAAAACAGGTCTAGGCAGAAGGTGCTCTAAGCAGTGACGCTGACTGTCAGCTGCTTGTCACACAGCCCTGGAAGCATCTGGAGAGTTCCCTGTTCAAAGGAAATGCAGAAAAGTTTCGTTTTCAGCCCAGTTCAGATGAAAATCAAATTTCAACTACCCCAAATATTCATTTTCTTGGAAATCACACTTTCTGATCAAGTTTCATTTTCTTTTCTCAGTTTGTCTCTTCAGTGGTCAGCAAATACAACTCTCCTCATGGCTGCCCCAAATAAAGAAGCTGCCCATAAATGGGGACCATCTGGATTTCTGAGCAGGTGAAATGTAAAGATAAGTTCAGGCTTCTATAAGCAAGGAACAAAATATTTGCATAAATCCTCTTCCTCTGCACCTGTGTTATTTCCGCCCTGAATGATGAAACATTGCCCTGTTGGTACCATAACAATCAGAATGCCCAGAGCTACTCAGGACTCTGAACCATTGTGACAGCACTGGCAGATCAGCAGGACAGGCTCTCAGAAAACAAGCAATGGAGTTTTTCAATATATATGTTTATTTCTTTGTATCTTTTGCAGCATTTCTCCACTATGAGGACAGAGCTGTTAATCTTACTAAATCTTAAAACCTCAAAAAGGGAATATAAATCCTACCAATTACCTACTCCTGTGCAAAAAAAAAAACATTGCAAAAGCACGGGGCATTTAGTAATGGCATGGTTTTCCTTCATATGTTATTAAAGCTCTGGGCCAAAATGATTTTCAAAATCACATAGCAAACAAGTATATAACAAGAGAAGGAGAACAACTCAGATTAAATCCACTTTCTCCAGGGCCACACAGCTGCTTGCAACTACAGAATAGCTGCTGTAATCCATGATTTGGGGAACTGTTATTTAATTATGTGTTACATTATTTTATTATTTATCAGGCCGCAGATCAGTGGAGGCACACTCAGTTGTGAACTTCAGGAGTGGGCTTAGTGTTGCCCTCAGTTTTTCTGCCTGCACTTGGTTTGCAGCAGCAGCTGCTCTGCCTGGTCTGCTGCTTCTTCCTTAACAGCTTTCAACTTTTGTCCTCGTGCCCTTTGCCTCCCTTCTCCAGAGCTATGTAAGGGATGAGAGTGCTAAATCAGCATTTTCAGATGCACAAAATAACATTAGTGATAGAACAGGGCACTGGGATCAAGAAAAAAAAAATAAAGAAAAGAAAAAACAAGAACAGTAAGCATGACACTGTTAGAGTGCAGAAACTCTGTGTTTCAGTTCAGCTGTCAGTGCACAACAAACTTCTACTTTCAAAGCAGATGGAAAATGTCCCTGTACAACTCATCTACAAAGATATTAACATGATGCTTCACCTCCTGAAGACCCTGTTTCTCTGGTCCTGAGTTGCCCCTGTCCCAGAAATATGAGAAACCAAGTACAAGAGGAACAATAGGAAAGAAAATACTCCGCTTTAGCTGCTGCACAGCATGTTCCTGGCCAGCCTTGTAGATTGCCAACAAAATATGAATTAAGTACATTTACTGCTATTCCTGCAGCTGAGCAGAGGAGCTGGCAAGCAGGTCCATCTGCTGCTATGCTCCCCTGCCCATACCAATGCCAACAGACTTCTCAGAAATGAGCACTGCATCCAGGCAGAGAAACTGTGGGTGAGAAGAGGAGGCATTGGTACATGGGTCATCAGTGCATCATAGAATCATTTAGGCTGGAAAAGACATCTATGATCATCAAGTCCAACTCAAGTCCAACGTCAAGTCCATCAAGTCCAACCTAGCACTGCCAAGTCTACCACTAGACCAGGCCTCAAAGCACCACATTTACACATCTTTTGAGTACCTCCAGGGATGGTGACTCAACTATTTCCCTGGGCAGTCTGTTCCAATGCTTCACAGCCCTTTCAGTGAAGATCTTTTTTCCTAATATTCAACCTAAAAATCCCCTGGAACAACGTGAGGACGTTTCCTCTTGTCCTATTGCTTGCTGCTTGGGAGAAGAGACTAACCCCCCACCCCACTACAACCTCCTTTAAGGTAATTGTAAAGTACAGTAAGGTCTCCCCTGAGCCTCCTGTTCTCTAGACTAAATAACCCCAGTTTCCTCAGCTGCTTCTCATAAGACTTATTCTCTAGATCCTTCACCAGCTTCGTTGCCCTTGTTTGGACATGCTCCAGCACCTCGATGTCCTTCTTGTAGTGAGGGGTCCAAAACTGAACACGGTATTTGAGGTATGGTCTCCCCAGAGCTGAGTACAGGGGACAATCATTTCACTAGTCCTGCTGACCACAATATTTATGATACAATCAGGATGCTCCTGGCCTTCTTGGTCACCTGAGCACACTGCTGGCTCATATTCAGCCAGCTATCCACCAATACACCCAGGTCCCTTTCCGCTGGTTTACCTTCCAGACACTCTTCCCCCCAGCTTGTAGCATTACATGGGGTTGTTGTGCCCCAAATGCAGGACCCGGCACTTGGCCTCATTGAACCTCATGCAGTTGGCCTCGGCCCATAAGTCCGGCCTATCCAGATTCCTCTGCAGAACCCTCCTACCCTCGAGCAGATCAACGCTCACTCCTAACTTGGTGTTTGCAAAACTACAGGGTGCACTTGATCCCATTGTCCAGATCACTGATAAAGATCTCAAAGAGAACTGGCCCCAGTACTGAGCCCTGGGGGACACCACTAATGAGCGGCCTCCAACTGGATTTAAATCCATTCACCATGACTGGGCCCAGCCACCCAGCCAGTTTTTAACCCAACAAAGCGTACGCCAAGTCCAAGCCATGAGCAGCCAGTTTCTTGAGGAGAATGCTGTGGGAAATGTTGTCAAAAGCCTTACTGAAGTCAAGGTAGACCACATCCACAGCCTTTCCGTCGTCCACTGAGCATGTCACCTTGCCGTAGAAGGTGATCAGGCTTGTCAAGCAGGACCTGCCTTTGATAAAGCCATGCTGACTGGGCCCAACCGCCTGGTTGCCCTGTAAATGCCACATGATGAGGATGTGCTCCATAACGTTCCCCAGCACCGAGGTCAGACTGACAGGCCTGTAGTTCCCTGTATCCTCCTTCCAGCACTTCTTGTAGATGGGCATCACATTTGCTAGCTGCCAGTCAACTGGGACCTGCCCTGACAGCCGGGGCTGCTGATAAATGATGGAAAGCAGCTTGGTGAGCTGCTCCTTCCACCAGCTCCTTCATTCCCCTCGGGTGGATCCCATCTGGCCCTGCAATGGAGAGGCTAGCACAGCCAGCGCAGCTTGGCCATGTCCATGGAGCTGCAGACCATGCTTTATGCTAGCGTGGCATGTGCCTGCGTGGCATACAACAGCGTGGTACACGCCAGCGTGGTGCACAGCTGTTGCACAGAGGTGACGTGCAGGCATTGGGAATGAGGAGGAAATGCGCCCTAGAACAGGGGACGTCCAGGTAGCCAGCAGGAAAAGGACAAGTAGTGCCCAAACATCAGAGATGAGGGATGTCTCAAGCTGACTTTGGATCTTGTTGATTTTTCTACTTTTCCAAAATGCGTTAGTCTTGCATATTAGGGCAATGTTCAGGCCTGATCATATGGGAAAGACAGGGATCAGAAAGACAACAAGAGCAGGAAGCAAAATCACACACGGCACTCCCAGAGACACAGAAGAGGCAGAAGGGCAGCCAGGAGCAGGGCGTTGGGGTGTTGCGGTGATAGCACCCAAAGCGGGCAGAGCCAGCCCGCACTGCGGCCACGCAGGGTGCAGCGCTCCCTGCAAGCGGGGCGTGCGCGCTGTGCTGCAGGGCGGCGGCACAAGGGGGCACAGCGACGGCTGCGCACGGGGTTAGCACCGGGGCTGCCGGCCCACACGTTTGGCGTCCGGTCTTGCTGTAGCAACCAGATGACATTTTTCCTTATAACTACCTTTCCATCTTCTCTCTCCAATGTCCCAGCTAAACACTCTTGCTTTAGCGGCTGTTAGCACAGTCAATCACAGTCCTTGTGAATGTCTTACAAGGCCTAATTATTAATGCCTGCACTTTACTTTAGGTCTCAGATTGTTTGATCCCCACCTTCTGTTGTTGAATTTTCCTAATCTATTATCTATTATTGGGTTATCAGTGTTATTGATTTATGGTACCTCCTGGGATTTCTGGCTCTCTCTTGTGTATTCAGCCCATTTTGAGCATGGTCAGCAGGATGAGACCTGCAGCACAGTGTGACCAGCTCCTCCACCATCAGGTTATGCCTTCCCTTCTGGCATCAAGACAGAATCAGCAGAGCTGCTTGGGAACACCCTTCTATACAGTGCATATTAATGAAAGCAGACAATTGTTCAAGGACATCTATAATACCCCTCAAATGTACACCAGGGCATTCCTCAATGCAGATAGAGGTGGAGCGTCCTTCACGGCACACTGCAGTCTTAGCCCCGGGGCCTGAGTTAGGCAGTGCTGGTTCTGTGGGGCCCTGGGCTGAAGTTTGGGTGACAGACCCTCATGGGCAGACTGCAGCAGGTCTGGCGTGTCTTCCTTTGCCAGGTACCACATCTTCCCAGCGTGGATCACAGCAAGCTATTGCAGCTCACGGTGGGTAAAAATGGCAAGATGTGCCAGGGTATACCAGAAAAACTTTTGAACACCAACTCTGATGACTCTGACATCTGTACTATTTGTATTCCACACACAGTCTCAGTACAGGGATATAAGCTAAGGAACCAGCACCCATCTCCCCTGATATTAGCTTCTAAGAGCAGGTGCCAGCTCCAAGATAGTCGTCATAGTTTTCTGCTATCCAAGTACCACCTGAATGTATCATGTCCATCCTAGGGGAGGAGCGAGCCACAAGGTCAGGTGTGACAAAAATCATCTTTTCTTCATATGCCGCCAATTCTGTTCACAGTTTTGCAGCCAAGGGCACACCTTTTGCTTTCACTGCGTCAGACATGAACATCACCTTAAACTCTTTAGTCATGTGAACATGGATTATGGGATAATTCACATTGCATGGGACCTCACAGGAGGCTTTCATATGAAAGGCAATGGTACTGTAGGCAAAACATCTGGGCACCTCTGTCTTTCCAAGGTTTGGGATTTGGGATGCTGGGTATGTCTAGGGCTGCCAGAACAAGACAAATGGGTGCAGGCAGGAGGTGAAGCTTTTAAATCCTTAAATATCACAGTTGAAACAAGTTAGCACTAAGCTAGTGAGTGGTATTAGCAGCATATCAAAGCCTGAAACACTGTCAGTGGAAAAACAGTTCATGTTCCTAGCATATCTAACTGCCAGCATAAAACTTGTTTCCCATGAACCCTTTTGTTTAAAGGAGGGGACAATCTGGTTCAGTGCCTTGTAAATTAACTGGAGTGAAAAAATAATTATAGCTCCAAAACAAACCCAGCTTCAGGTTGTAGCTCCAATCTCCATATCATATCTCTAGCGAGAAAACTTGCCACTGCTGTGCAACCTGGGAATGTCATGGCTGGATGGGACTGTGGGGTGCATAGCTTTCCTTAGGAGAAGGGCAGCGGACCAGATCACGAGGTACCTGACATATACAGTACACACCCCACAACCCAAACAGGACACGTTGATCTGTGTTTTCCTGAGGGAAACCAGACTGGGTTTGGTAAAACTTGGCAAAACTTGGGGCAAATGTGTATTTTGCATACAGCAATGTGGGATTAAGCAATCAAGCCCCACTACAGAGCACTTCAGTAGAAGACTCCTGAACAAATACATGAGGGAAAATGTTTATTTATCAGGGACAACCCTTCTGTGAGATAGGCATATCCCACATGGTGCTGGCCCCTAGTATTGATCATCCTCTGGTCTTTGCAGCTGTAGGTACAAGTCAAGGCCACCAGACAGTACTGAGTGTGTACGTACCCTCAAAACAGTTCAACCTCATCTCCTCCCTTTCCTTCCTTCTAATTAATTTGGGAAATTTACGGTATTTAGAGCTTGGCTCTGCTCTGTTGTTTGTGAGGATGCAAATGAAACGTTGTTGAAGCTTGTCTGGTGCTGGAATACACAAAGCCTTTGTGATATGCTGATGTCTCACACCAGGCTCACCCTCCTGCCAGGCGGCTGATTGAGTTGCCACCTTTACTCTTTTCCCAGGCAGATGGAGGGTGTGGTGCCACCAACATTTTTTTTAGTGGCAAAGCCAGTTTAAGAAATTCCTTCCCCCACCCCTTCAGTTGTGTCAATACAGCTGTCTGGGGAGCTGTGGCAATTTGGACGGCTGACTTGGTCACATAAAAAGAATAACTGGAGGAGAATTTTTTAAAACTGACTGAAGTCAGACGGGACCCTACACTGAAGGGGGGGGGGGGGGGAGGGTTACCAAGCAAAAGCAGGAATGGGTAGCTGAGGGGTGGGAAATCCTTAAGCCAGCTTTGCCACCAGAGAAAACACCATCAGCTCACACAGTGATGACCTCCCAGCCTCCATGGCTTCACAGTAACCTACAACTCACATACCAGCTGAGCATTACCTATGCAACTGTCCCAGTATATCTCACAGTTGGAGACTGATCACAGCGTTTCCACAGGCAGCCCACCTGAGACACCGGCAGCATGTTTTCATGCAGTTCTCTTTTCACCAGAGAGCTGGGTGAAGGCTTCTCATCGCTGCGTGGAGACCCTGCAGGCCTCCAGGGCTGGCTGCCACTCCACGGGATTTATAAAAGAGAGGATCCTGGGAGGTGTGAATCCCATGGGAAGTCAATAGATGGAGTCTGATGCACCTTCAGGAAGAGGGTTCAATCCTAGAGCTGCAAGGAAACCTTCCTTCTGAAAATGCCTGGTCAGGTGAAGCTGCAGCTCATTTGAAACCTGAGGCCTGGGACTCTAAGCAAGAGCAAACACTGTCCCTGGCAAACCCAGAAGACCTGTGCCCTGGGATGAAATGGATAACTCACATTGCTTACACAGCACAGTAACTTAACTCTCTGTCTTGACCTGGAGAACTCGGAAATGGGGGATGGAAAGTCTTAGTGGATGCTGAAGTTGGCCAAAGCCACAGGGTCCTGGAAAGGCACAGGGTCCTCCCCTGGGAGGACCTGTTGGTGTGTTGGGGGCCTGATCCTTCCCTGGGGGCACCAAGCAGACAGGTGGGAAGCGGGCAGTCCCATCCAAGGTACTCCCGTCCTCAGCTCTGAGCAGCTGGTTGGTTCTTATCTCAAAGATGCTGAGATTTCCCTGTGTGACACCAACGAGTGATTCAGGATATACAGGATTAATGGATTTCTAAGTTAAGCAGGTGCTTTCAGAGAGGCTGAGGCTTACAAGGGGCTTTTTATGCTGAATCTTTGTAAGCTGGGGGAGGTGAGCATGCAGTTGTGTCAGACGTGGCTGCCACAAACATGAGCACACTTACACTGGGGGCAGAGGTTAGCTTTTGTAGCTGAGGGTCACATTCACACAGGAAGTCTTCTGCCTTCTTTTTAGGCCAGCCTCACTGGGTTTTCTTATTCTTGTGGAAAAAAATTCTATTATGAAATTCTTGGAGATCAGAAAAATTTTGTCTTTTATTTCGTCCTGGATTTGGAGAAATTCATAATTAGATCAGAAGAAACAATTGTCTCCCAAAAGCTGCTGCTCCTAAGATAATGATGAGCACAGGGTGATGAAGACCACCTGCCTCATGCCCCTAGGAGGAAGGAGCTGTGATAGCTGGAGGCTGGAAGTATGCAGGGATGACAGTATAACAGCTTTAAAATAGTTTTGCAGGCTCAGCCATCTGAAGTCCCACACCCTGACTCTTTACTCTACAATATCACTGACACAAAGAACAGCTTTGGTCTCAAATGGGTGATTTACAGGTATCATTTACTAGACCTAATTCTCCAGAGACTGACTTGAAAATAGGTTAGAACACAGTACAAAATGAGTTATCCACCTCTCAGATTTTACTGTTGGTGAAAGCAAGCCAAATTCCATTGCTGGTGGACAAGCATTCAAGAGCTTGGACCCTGGGGCTAGCAAACCATTGACTCCACCCTGCCCCACCTGAGCAATTGCTGTCTCCTCTCTTCTGCACCCATTCCCACTCCTCCCTGCCCAGGTGGCCGGTAGCATGGGAAAGGTGCTGAGACTCCCAGCATTTCCCACACCTGAGCACCTTTCCAGCAGCATTTTTGTTAGTGGCCCTGCTGGTCGATGGAGAAAATATGTGAAAGCAATAGGAAGCACAGGTGAACAACATGGAATGAGAAAAACAGTAGTTATTAACAGTGACTTTTGGGAAACATGGTGTAGTGTTGGCCCAGTTTGAACAAGAGGCTGGACTAGAGATCCCCAGAGGTCCCTCAAAACCACCACTACCACAATTCTGAGTTACTGATTTCAAAGAAGATTTCAGAAAATTTCTGTGTTTTTTTGAGAGCAAGTGTCCTCCAAACCTGTTACCCTGGACTCTATCAAAAAAAAAAAAAATGTAGATGTGTTTATGTGTTTCTACATTGAATATGTGGCACCACTACAAGTAATGAAGGTCCATCACCACTTCAGCAGCAAAGCCAGAAAAACAAATTTCTGATTCTGCCATAGGTCATTTAATTTTAATCTGAAACCATGAGAACCATATAGAGGCATGGGTGGAATTCCCTGATGCCACTGAGATAATCAATCCACAGCTGTCAGTGAAATATGGGGAAATGAGAAGATAAAAACACCAGCCTGGGGAACAGCAGTGGCTTCATGAGAAGACAAGATGGCCAGGAGATTCAGGCCTGGCAAGAAAACTGGCTAGCCCAACAGCTGAGTCTTGTAGACTCTATTGAGACTGTACTTGTACTAAATTCTGCCTAAGAAATGAAGTTATGAAAGAAAAACACACTGCATTAGGTTGGGTGTCTGCACACAAGCGAGGGCTGGAATTCTGGGTTGGTAGCACTGCCCTGATTTTTTTTTATTTTTATTTTTTCTTTCTGTAGAATTCATGAAATGCACCAAACTAAACAGATATCTAAACGGCAGCATTGGACCTGACATCAAAACCAATTTCTAATTTTTTTTGGCACAGTTTAGGTAAATGCTAATGAAGATCTGGGAAAGGAGCTTGAAACCAAGTTGCAAACGCATTGTTTAGTGTCAAATGCATATGTCCAAAGGGGAACCAGCAGGGATCTGCACAGAGCAATAGGTTAAAAAACTGTTTGTTTTTTCCAGGGACCAAGAAAATGGTTCCAGGAGTTTTGAAATTAGCACTGAAGATAAAAAGGGAAAGATGAGTAAAGATGAGAGAATACAGCAGGCATGCAAAAAGCCTCTTCAAAGGAGTCATCGAAAGGAACTGGTTAAAATGTGAGTGTAACCAAGATGTTTGTCGACGAGCTTTGGGCTTCTGCTGCTCACTTAGTGGTCGATTAAAGATAGGTAGTAATGAATACTTCAGCAACAATGCATACCATTTTATTTCAGGGGAAGGCTGTAATTCACGTTCCTTGCGCTTCATTTCTTTCAAATATTGCCTTTTCAGACTGTAGATTTGGCAAAAAGGAAGGTTGTATTTCCGGCACGCAGCCACAAAGCAGCAGCCATTCATTCTTGACTACAGCTGAAAGTGCCAAAAATCTGCCAAATCAGTCCTTGTTTGGTTCTGGGGACACCCCCCACCCCTAAGCAAGGCTCATCATAAACTCATCCCACCAGTGCCACATGAAATTGCAACAAATTTCAGTTCTTAGCAGCCAAGTCTGGATCTGAACAAGTTGTTCTCCATTTTGCATGACAAGTGCTTCCAAAGCAAACACTCTGATCATTAATGTGTGTCCTGTAGTCTCTAGGGCATGACAAACCTTTCTGGTTCTTACGGCATGTGCTGATAGCTTTACTACCTGTCTTCACACACCGTGAGACACACTGAAAATTAATATGAATACATATTTTGTTGCAACCCCAGACGAGAACTAAATGTTTTGTGGATCAGGTTTTTGAGACACAAACATAATGACAATTTTGGAATTGTATTTTCAGTCAAGATAAAAAGCATTTTAGTTCCTTGTCTTCCAGAACTTCCTAACAGCATCCACATCTGGTCCCTATACAGTTAGAGAAACCAGGCCAGATTGGAAAACACAGACAAGCGTTGTAATCACTGGGTCCTACAGAAACATCTCCCGAACAGCTCTCACTGCACAGAGTGACATTTGCTACCACACTAATTTTCCATTACCACTGCTTGCTGCATTGATGGATTATTGTCTCTGTTGCTGGTTGTTTTGTCTGGTTATTTTTTTTCCCCCATGGAAACCACAAGAGCACTACCCTCTTGCCCTGTGGGAAGGGCAAGCATGGCCGGTTTCCTGAGGGCCAGTGGGCCAGGAGAGCCCAGAGGCTCAGAGTCCACTCTGCCCTTGTGAGGCCCGACTTGGAGTACTGTGTCCAGCCAGGTCTGGGGCCCCCAGCACAAGAAGGATGTTGATCTGTTAGAGCGGGTCCAGAGGAGGGCCACAAAGATGATCAAGGAGCTGGAGCACCTCTCCTGCAAAGAAAGGCTGAGAGAGCTGGGGCTGTTCAGCCCACAGAAGAGAAGGATCCGGAGTGACCTCATTGCAACCTTTCAGGACTTAAAGGTGACTTATGAAAAAGATGGAGAAGAACTCTTTGCTCAGTCGAATAATGACAGGACAAGGGGGAATGGTTTTAAACTAAAAGAGGGGAGATTTAGATTAGAGGTTAGTAGGAAATTCTTCACTCAGAGGGTGGTGAGGCACCGGAACAGGTTGCCCAGAGAGGTTGTGGCTGCCCCATCCCTGGAGGTGTTCAAGACCAGGTTGGATGAGGCCCTGGGCAACCTGATCTGGTGGGTGGCATCCCTGCCCATGGCAAGGGGATTGGAACTAGGTGATCTTTGAGGTCCCTTCCAACCCAAGCCATTCTATGATTCTACAGTTCTGTGATTCTATGCAGAGCCTTGATGGGCTGCACTGCACAGAGTATGGCCTTCACCCTCCAGTACCTCTGAATCCTCCACCCCATCTAGGTGCTGTGACGGGAGGAGAGATGGAGAGCTCAGCCTAACCCTTGTCCCTGAGAGATGAAGAGGGGAAGTCAAATATGGGAGAGTGGCTGGAGGTTCTGCTGCTGTCCTCCTGTTGCCCTGCCTGACATAGGCACCACAGCCAGGGCTCCTAAAACCACTGTCGTGCCATGCAGTTGGCTAACAGCACCATTCTTCAGGGGGACGCTCAGCCACCCCCACCGTAATTGGAGGGAACAGCCTCTTCCAGCCTGCTGTGAATGGGGCATCCCCCTGGGACACAGCAGGCTGCTCCTCAGCACCAGCTTTTACCAACTGGCCTATTGTTTTGGGGACTAATCTGATGGAGAGAAAGGACATTGGTAATATCAGTGCTGAATGCTGCTTTCTGGCAGAAAAGGTTATTGAATGGTTATTGAAGGGTGAATGCACTGGACAAAAAGGCCCTCCCTGCACCGAGCCCATGTCCATGTCTGCCGACCTCCACTCCGGTTGCTGCTGTCCAGCAAAGCTTTTCTGAGCTGAGCTCAGGCTGCCTGGCTCATCGCCGCGGGCTGGGCCAGCAGTGCTGCTGCCTGCCTGGCACGAACAGCTTTGGTGCTGGTCCTTCCCCAGTTGCCACACGCCTTCAGCAGGTGATGGGACTGAGATGGGTCAGCCCAAAGCAAGTGCAGTGCTAAGTCTTCTCCAGGTCAATCACAAATTGTTTGACAGGAGCCTGAAAATACTGGTTTTACTTATAGCTGTGTAGTGGGCTGAGATGAAAACGTGCACAAACCAATCCATGGCTACCCACACAACCAGCTGCCTAGGGCTGTTTGCAGAACCACTGCCCATAGCTCCACCCTCCCTAACCTATCTCACTTCCAAATCTGTCTTCTAAAAGCCCACACAGTAGGCTCCAGGCACACACAGAGCAACCTCAAGTACTGGAGTGGCCAGTGTCAGCCCAACCCTCTCTCTCCAAGAAGCCCCAGTCACTTTTCTTTCCTGCCCGAACATGCTGCAGGCTGATCATTCATGAATGGTGACCTACTGAAGCCCTGTCAGAGGCAGAGGAGGTTTCACAAGAGCCATTTTGACTTGTGGTGGTTACAAGATGCTGCCCTCTCCTAGCCCCCTGCTTCACACCTGAGTCACCTTTGTCCTTCTTTGACGTAGATGGCAAAGAAATGTCATGGTTCCACCAACTGGGGAGCAGGGAAAGCTGAAGGTGAAAGTTTCACATTTGCATGTTCAAAAGCAGCTTGATACAGTTTTCAGCCCCACCAGTTGCAAAGTGCTTTATGGTAAAAGGCTAAAGTAATGGATAGATAGTCTCAGTCCAGTGAGGCAGCTCCAGTCAGAGCGTTGTGCTCAGTGGTGCAGTCTAGTCAGAGGCCTGTGGCTAGCGGTGTCCCCCAGAGGTCAGTACTGGGTCCAGTCTTGTTCAACTAATACAGCAATAACCTGGATGATGGAATATAGTCCACCCTCAGCAAGTTTGAGGATGACACAAAACCAGGAGGAGTATCTGATACACCAGAGAGAGGGCTGTGCTACCATTTAGACAGGCCTGGACAGGCTGGAGAGCTGGGCAGTGAGGAACCTCATGAAGTTCAACACTAAAATTGGAAAAGATCTCCAAGATCATCTGGTCGAACCATCACCAATGTTACCCACTAAACCATGCACTTAAGAATCAAGTCCAACCTCTCCTTAACCACCCCCAGGGATGGCGATGCCACCACCTCCCTGGGTAACCCATTCCAATGTCTGACTGCTCTTTCTGAGAAGAAATTTATCCTAATTTCCAACCTGAACCTCCCCTGGCACAACTTGAGGCCATTATTTCTAGTCCTATCACTGGTTATCTGCGAGAAGAGGCCAACCCCCAGCTCCCCACACCTTCCTTTCAGGCAGTTGTAGAGAGCAATAAGGTCTCCCCTGAGAGAGAGAGCTCTCTCCTACCACCACATCTCCCACCGGTCCTTCTCTGTTTGTGAACAGCAGGTCCAGCAGGACACCCCCTCTGGTAGGCTCACTAACCAGCTGAGTCAGGAAGCTATCTTCCACGCACTCCAGGAACCTCCTAGACTGCTTCTTCAGGGCTGTATTGTATTTCCATCCTATGTCCGGGAATTTAAAGTTCCCCATGAGAACAAGTGCTGGTGACTGAGTGACTTCCACCAGCTGCTTACAGAACACCTCACCCGTCTCTTCATCCTGGTTTGGGGGTCTATCCCCACCAGGATGTCTGCCTTGTTGGCCAGCCCCCCGATCCTTAACCACAGGGACTCTACCTTGTCATTTCCAATCCCGAGCTCAACAACATCGAAACACTATCTAATATACAGAGCCACTCCACCACCCCTCCTTAGTTGCCTGTCCCTTCTGAAGAGCTTGTAGCCATCCATTGCAGCACTCCAGTCATGGGAGCGGTCCCACCATGTTTCGGCGATGGCAACTATGGCACAGTTTGCCTGCCGCACAATGGCTTCCAGCTCCTCCTGTTTGTTGCCCATGCTGTGTGCATTGGTGTAGATGCACTTCAGTTGTGCCATTGCCCTCACCCCTAACCCTGGGACTACTCCCCCAGGCTCATCTCTATTGAGCCTCATTTCATCCCCATCACCCTCCATACCTAGTTTAAAGCCCTCTTGATGAGCCCTGCCAGCTCCTGGGCTAGAATCTGTTCCCCCCTTTGAGACTACTGTATTATCCCTTCTATAAAAGAGGGAAATACAAAAAGCATTGTACAAGGCATCATCAAGACCGTATCTGCTCAGTGAAACATGAACTCAAGAGAACTGATGCACAGAAGGACAGCAACTGTAGTGATGGGGAAATAAACCCTTTCCTTAGAGCAAATGCTATATGGGCTTGACCTGTTTAGCCTGGTAAAATAAAGACTGCAAGGGACTGCAGTTTTCTGGGGAACGTTATGGGGTCTGGAAGGGAAGAATCCAGGTCACACTTCAGCTACTGACCAGATAAAGGTTCTCAGCAGTGCTCTGCAGCACCAAAGTCTTGCCCATGAATTTGCTGTGCCCATCTGCCTCATCAGGAGGGTTTGCATCAAAAATTGCCCGGGATAAGCTAGCAGTTGATACCTGTAATTTGCTGTCCTCAGGTATTTCTCCATTGATTAGAGAGGGATGCAAGACAGCCATCTTAGACCAGCTGCCTGATGTCTTCACAGCTAGAGTCAGGTGAGCTGAATTTCCCCTAGCGTGTGCTCTGCAGCACAAGTTGGTTTAACCCGTTTAACAAAACCACCCAGCATGTCAGTGTTGGAACATGCAGGTGCATCCAGGCTGATAATAGTCATTTCTATTAAGCAGACAGAGGAAGTCAGGCAACAAGCCTTAATGGGATGCTGGGTGCAACCACACTGCAGCAAATCCCAGCCAAGCTGTGGAATCTGGCACGGGCAGTATTACAGCTCTCCAGGCCTGAGTCCCGGCACACCCAGCAGTGTACAAGGGCACGCATGTAGCAAGCAGTTTTCTTAGCAGTGACCTTCTTAGTGTGTAAACACGAATGAGAAAGCATACAAGCCTTTTAGCTGGCAGCCTGGTAATAACCAAAGCACACTGCCTGCTGAAGAAATGAAGCCATGGAGGAACTGTTGTTTTGGACTGTGTTTCCATGTCTTGTAAGATTTGAATGTGAGTATCCCTTGGAATGTATTGTTCGAGCCATTAGCTGTGGTTTGCTGCCCCAGTCTTGATGTTAGTATCTCTCAGCGTCAGCCTAAGCAGACATGCCTGCTCTTGTTTTACCAGGAATCCTTCTGGGGCTTTGGCTGAGATGAGATTTTACAATGAATGGATCCTTGCCAGCGTTTAGCCTGTGAAGGCACTTTGCCCACCTTCAGCAAAGCTGAACAGCACATTAGTGTTTGCAATGTGAACCAGCCGTCAAGCATGAGTTACATCTCCTGCCCTGAAGGGAGCGGGAAGAGATGAGGCAGGGAACATCTATCCAAACAAGTTTGTACACACATATGATTTTGTAATATGCTGCCTAGAAGAAACTTGAAGCCATGGTGTGGGAGAGTGTGGAGACTACTGTAAGGATCACAGCCCTGTCCCTCCAGGAGGATGGGATAAGCATGTGCAATGTGCTCTCCTAGCATTTGGCCACAGGCACCCCTTGGTTTAGCTCTGTGGATGGCTTTGAGAGCAGCACAGCCACGCAGTCCCGTGAGGACACAGTACAGTTCAAACATGGCAAGTTGGTGTCTCTTGGTTTACCTGGCTCTGCAGGAAATTCCTCATGTGTTAACAAGGAAGCTGCCTGCACTGCACATGGAAGCTGTTTCATACGTATCTAGCAAGGCCAGAGATGATTTCAGAGTGAAGACAGTGTTTTAAGGTTCCATGTTCCCATGGTCTTTTGCCAAAAGAGAAACAGTGGGTTTTCCTAGCACCAGGAATAAACAAAATATTTGTAATATCATGGTTAGGGCCCAGGTGGATGTTACTTTGAGATATGCTACTGGCTCCTGAATCATGCTGGGGAAAAATTAACAAAGTACTAGACACCTCACCAGAAATCACAGCAGAACTTCCCTGAAGCATCTCACTCTCCCTGACCAAGCCACACTGCTTCAGGAGTGTAAGCAGAGTTATCATCTCTAAAATAAAGTGCTGGGGAATAATAAGGTTCTGAAGAAAATTCTACCACTGAAATTTCTGCAGAATTTATTTTTTACCCTAAAAAATATTCCCAGGCCATAAGGGTATCACAGAATCATAGAGTAATAGAATGGTTTACATTTTAATTGGCCTTAAAGATCAAGTTCCAACATCCCTGCCATGGGCAGGGACACTTCCCACTAGACCAGGTTGTTCAAAGCCCCATCCAGACAAGCCTTTAGCACTGCCAGGGATGAAGTAGAACAGCCTCATAAAGAAACTAGGAGCATCCTTTCTATTTGATAAGGGGAATGAGAGGGAGAGATCCGTCCCACTGGTGCATTCCTCATCCTAGTCACTGCATAACTGAGAGCACCAAAGGACAGGACAGGTTCAGAGGTTTTTATGGACTACACCAGTTCAGAGAGGGGAGTGATCCAGCCCACAGATGATGCCAAGTCTTGAACCCCTCCTGGCATAGTCACTGGTGCGTGGATGGACTTTCCTCACAGCCTGCCACAGCAGACAGCTGCTGGCATCAGCCTAGCTTGGATTGAATCTCCCAAGGAGCACGGGTTTGCACAGGGTACGTGTGTGCTCCTGCTCTCCTGCTTGATCCCATTAAGATCCTGGCACACCTTGTTCACTTGACGCATCCACTCTAGAGCCACAAAGTAGATAAGTCCTGGGGAAGGGAGACACAAGCTGACTGATGGTGTTTACCCCCAGGGCAGTTAAATTCAAGGTGGGCATTGAGCCTGCAGTCCAGAGGGTGTGGGCAAGCACTTCCCTCGGCCTCTCACACTGAGGCATCCTTGCTCAAGCACCCTGATCAGGACAGGGAAACACCTGCATGTGGTGGCACTTAAAGACGCAGCTTGCTCCTGGCGTCCAAAGGGTTCCCTAGGACAAAATGAGTTTCTTTGTTGTCATGAGCTGTATCTCTATCATGTGCTCTGCCCCGCCATGGCCCTGGCTCGTGCCCTCCAGCAACACCTTTATTCGGTCTCTCCAGCTGACTTGCAGGCTGATGGAAAGTGTGCTGGCTCCTAGGACTCCTGGCCTTGTACATGCCATAAACTGCTCCTGGGAACCCCTACAATGTTACTAATGTTTAAACTGGGAGACAAATGCATTGAAGCTAAGAAATGAGTTGATTGTGTAATCAGAAACAATTCATAAAAGAAAGCACAACTTCTGAAGGTACCTGACTCCAGGCTCAATTTTCAGCTCCTGAGCAGATTTCTCTCTGGCCCTGCATGGGCACCAGCTCCACACAGCAAAGACCATGGAGCTTTCTGGAGTCATCCTCGGGGGCTTGGCTCAGCCACAAGTCAGTTCTTGTCTTCTAGATGCCACCTTCTGCCAAGCTGTCCAAAGGCAGCAATGTGAGGGCTGCCCAGTCTTACAGGGATGTTCCCTTCACTGGGTCAGAGACTGTTCTGCCTGAAAGCAAATCTGAAAAAAGCCTTGAATATTGGACATGTCCCCTGTCTGACCCCACAGGACAGCCCATGGGGAGCTGCACGCACCCAGCGGGTGGTCAAGAGACACGGGTATAACTGACTCTGGTTGGTGCCACAGCCTCAGCCACAACTTCTCACATTATTTTCTTCACAGTAGGATCTCTTGCTCTGTGATTTCTGAGCTCTCTTCCTACTCTATTCCCCAACAGCAGAAGGCTTCTTGATTTCTACCCTGGCACGTTGGGGCAGCTTGGTTTCCTCTCTCCTCTTTTCAGAGCTTCACATGAAGGTACCAATTGCAGGCATTTCAAATATACTTCCCTGCCTCATTGCCCAGCCCAAGCATGGCCTCATGGATTTTCCAAACTTTATCAGCATTTTCTATATAGAATCATAGAATCATAGAATCATAGAATATCCCGAGTTGGAAGGGACCCATAAGGATCATCAAGTCCAACTCCTGGCACCCCACAGGTCTGCCCAAAAGTTTAGACCTTGTGACTAAGTGCACAGTCCAATCTCTCCTTAAATTAATACAGACTTGGTGCAGTGACTACCTCACTGGGGAGCCTGTTCCAGTGTGCGACCACCCTCTTGGTGAAGAACCTCTTCCTGATGTCCAGCCTAAACCTCCCCTGCCTCAGCTTAACACCGTTCTGCGGGTCCTATCACTGGTGATAACGGAGAATAGGTCGCCTGCCTCTCCAATCCCCCTCATGAGGAAGTTGTAGACCATGATGAGGACCCCCTCAGCCTCCTCTTCTCCAGGCTGAACAGGCCAAGTGACCTCAGTCACTCCTCGTATGTCTTCCCCTCTAGGCCCTGCACCATCTTCGCCCTCCTCTGGACACTCTCCAACAGTTTCACATCCTTTTTGTACTGTGGTGCCCAAAGCTGCACACAGTGCTCGAGGTGAGGCCGCATCAGCGCAGAGCAGAGCGGGACAATCACTTCCCTCGGCCGACTAGCAATGCCGTGCTTGATGCACCCAGGATATGGTTGGCCCTCCTGGCTGCCAGGGCACGCTGCTGGCTCATATTCAGCTGGCTGTCAACCACAACCCCCAGATCCCTCTCTGCGGGGCTGCTCTCCAGCGTCTCGTCGCCCAGTCTGTACACATAGCCAGGGTTGCCCCATCCCAGGTGCAGGACCCGGCACTTGCTTTTGTTAAACTTCATGTGGTTGGTGATCGCCCAGCTCTCCAATGACACATATTTGAGAATATCACATATCACACAATTTGAGAAGAAGGCACTGCACCCTGCATGTTGTCACATGCTTGTAGCTCTCTTCTACCATCTCCAGAGCAGGAACTGCTGCCTGCTCCCAATGGTTGCAATGTCTCAACACAACAGGGCCCCATGGCTGGCTATGGTCATTGGCTCATAACAGCAACAGGAGGAGAAGAGGACACAAAGGACCCCGAATAAGGAGGATGTGGACAAAGCCATCCCTCCAGCTGGCACAGGGCTGAGCACAGTCAGCTTTCTGCTGCAGTCCAACACGATTCACAGCCCCACAAGTCCGACTCCTTGGAGAAATCAGCTCAGTCGGAAGCTCTCGCCTCTAGGACTGGCTTCAGCACAAACGGCTGCTGCCGGATTAATTTCACTCTGGGCTGTGATCTGCATGAGCTGCTCTGTCCATGGCTGTGGAACGGATTTGTTCTGCTGACAGGTAGCCCTGGCAGGAGGACATTCCCGAGCAGCTTCTGGCACGGAGTGTTGTTTTTACTCCTTTCCACACTGGTGTAGAGCAGAGTAAATCCTCTTTGATCAATGCAAAATCAGGTGTAAAACAAGAGAATCCGGCCTGAGCCATTTAATTCTTCTAGATCTAAGCAGGCTCATAATCTTCATCAGTGTTGCTTCCTGCTTGAAATGCTTTTCATTAGCTGCTCATTCAGTGAACACAACCTCTTCTGCTACCTCAGCAAAACACACGCCACACTTCTCGCTCTGCAGCAGAAGGCAAACATTTTATTGCATTTTAATCACTGGCAGCTTCAGCAGTTGCTTCCTGGTCTGTTTCTTCCACCCATCCTACTGAGAAGCCTCTATGAATGATTGCAGGGATGTGCTTGACCAAAGACCTCAGTACCTCCTCAGGCTCCAAGTAGCTGCAGGGCTGATGCAGTTCCTGGGGAAGCTGGAGGCTGAATGCCTGGTTATTTCAGTGGCCTTTTGATGCAGTGTTGGAAGAAGTGGGATGAGAGCATAGCTGCTTGCTTGCAAAGGTGCGCAGCCCTGCCAAGACCTCTGCCATATCGCAAATCTTGCAGGACCTAGCTGCAAAATTTCATACATTGTTTTTCTTCTGACAATGATTTCTTGAAGCTGAAACCTTTCAGTGTAACAGACCATTTAACTGACAAAAGAAAAAAAAAAAAAGAAAAAAAAAAAGATTTGTGTTGCAAGAGGTCCGTTTTGGAGGAAACACACTGACAGAGCGACCTACCTCAACCCTGCCATCAAAGAACTAGAAGAAGCAGATCAGAAACCCTATGTGACAGGGGTGCAGCCCACTGTCAGGACAAGGTTACAGCTTACTCTGCTGTTGACACTGCAGTTTCAAGCCAAGAACTTCTGTATGACTAGAGAAAGGTACGTCCCAGCCCTGGCTGATAAGGTTGAGCCCAGCTACCCAGGACGCATTTGCTGGTCAGTTTCCCTTGCCCTGGGCGGCTCCAGCACAGGCTCTCCTGGATGATGCTCAGGGACGGGCTCTGCCAAGTTCTCACCTGCCATCTGCAGGGCCTCTTTCCCCTGGGCAGACTGTGCCCTGCGGAGCGTGCACTGCTGCTCCTCTCCAAGGCCCAGGCTGCCTGTGCCTCTGACTCATACCAACTGCTTAAAGGAAAATGTTGGTGCCTCATTTCTTCATTTTCCTGTGTCTGGGTTTTTTTCCAGCCCCTGATCCACACCCTTCATGCTGCTGAGGTGGAACTGGTTCTCCTCGCTTGGGCATGCTCCTTAATGTGCCCATAATTCACTCACAGCCCCTGTGCTAAGGTTGACATCCCTCTTCCTTTGTTCCATAGCTTCTTCTATGGCACAATATAAGCACGCAGGAAAATGGGGCAAGGAGTGTGTTTTAGAGCCCCGCCAGCTGCTGATGGGCTGCTGACACGCAGCCATAAGCTGGCTTGGGACCCACGGTGGCCTGTGGCAGTGGGACCACAGCAACCCTCCAGTGCACTGTTCCTGCTAGGGCAGTGCACTTAATTTCATTGCCATCCTCCCCCTTTTATCTCCTTGAGAATGAGTGGGAGGATCAGGCCCAGCACAAACATCACCCTGTGTCTGTCAACTGTTGTTCACCACGTACACTGCCCTATAGAGGAGGGTAAATGCCATGCAGAGACTTCAGCGGAACAAGAACAAAGGCAGATTCCTTCTCCTCCCTCCAGCGCTATCTAGAATCGATCCCCGCCTGGTAACACAATCCCCTGCTCTGCTGCCTGTCTCTGCCATGCAGAGTCATGTTCAAACAATTTTGTTCCAGGTTAACACTGAGTTAATTTGTGTGAAGCCCCGTGGGACTTCCAGGCAGCCCTTCCCAGCGGGGAGATTTTGCTGAGATTGCAAAATAATTCAGCCAGGGGAGGGGGGGCATTCGTGGTCCCCAGGTTCTCCAGGTCTCCTCCAGCTCTGATCTCTGGATCACAGAGGTCTCAGGTTGCCCCCGGACAGACCTCACTGAAACAGCTGGATTTCAGCATTTTCTCCACTGCAAAAATTAGTGTTGCCCACTCCTCCCACCATCCTCAAGGTCAGATGGGGAAGTTTTGTGATCTGATGAAAGGGAACAGGGAGGAAAAAAAGCCCAGCAAGATGAAATCTGATCCCGACCTCTGGCTCCAGCCAGCACTGCCAGCCCAGTCCCTTCAGCCCCTGTTAGCTTGCTCTGTGCTGCCCTGGGACGCTCATTCCCTGCAACAAGGATGCACTTTTGAAGTGATTATGAAAGGAATTATGCATTCAGGTATTCTAAGAACTGGACGAGTCTTTTGTCCAGAGAACATCTGAGAAAGCTGATGCCTTATTGCCTGCTCCTTAAGCAAAGTATTGTGCAACTCTGCCATGCTGCAGTGCTCTTGCTAGCAGGTGATGAGAAGCTGGGTAAAGCAGCCTTTGAAATTCCCAGCTGGAGAGGGAAGGGTCTTGCTGGGCAGCCCTGACCCTCCCTCACCCCACTCTTAACCTCATAGCTGCTTCGCTGCACAGGAGAAGCTCAGAGATTTACCAGCAGCCACAGTGCTTGCATTTGTACCGATAATTTAAACATGCCTGGCACTGTTTTCTGGCCCTGAAGCCACCAACACAGAATAATCTTTTAAACTTGCTTATCCTCCAAGCCAAGTTTGTCTGCATCTAAACACATAGGGCAATAATCCCAGCAGTCCATTCTGCCCTCAAGATTTTTCCAGGAATTGTTTCAAAGAGCACTATCTGGCTTGCCCCAAAATCATGTCAGAGGCCAGCCTGAGCAACCACCATGAGACCTGGGAATATTCCTCATAGCCTTCTAGCCCAGGTCCCCCTGGTGCAGCCCTCTGCCATCCCTGGATTCGGCACAGCTGGTGCAGGGTGTGTCAGGATAGACATCCCCAGCAGGAAGCAGTGGCTTGCAAATACTTACCTGGATAGCACAGACCAGATATATCTGGCTGAAGTTGCGTGCCGGTCTGCTCAGTCCTTGAATTTTCACTGGCCTGAACCAATGGGTGTTGTGTATCCCACCAGCAGAGACCTGCAGCTTTCTTTGCACTGCTGTTACCTGCAGCACATTGCTGATGCCCCAGCCTGGTCAGGGACATGAGGCAGCACAAGTATTTTCCCTTCCAGTGCTGCCACGGACCCAGCTGCTTGAAGAGTATTTGGTTTTGGTGTGTCTGTCTCTGGCCATATCCACCAGTGCATGTGTATGGGCTGTGCACAGTGTGAGAGGGGAATAAATAGGCAGAAAAGGGAGAAAAAACTTTTGCTGGAACTATGTGGGAGAGATGCAATGGGACATGAATGTTTAAAAGCAGATGAAGACAGGAGCGCAAGCTGTGCTCTAAGCCAGCTGGCATCAGGAAAGGCACAAGGGATGGGACACAAGGCTGCCTCCCACCCCAGCTCCTCACCACAGGCAAGCAGCATCGCTTGGCTCTGCCTGCTCAGGAGGCAGTCACAACAGATTTCACATGAAGGGGTGAGGTTAGGGCTTCTGCAGCACAAATGTCACTGGCAAGTCTGTACATTTCTCTGAAAATCCCTGCTATTGTTCGAAGCTCTCTTCAGCACCGGTGGGTTTTTCTGCCCTAAGATCCGCACCAGGGTTCTCGGTGCCAATGAGGTGGAAAGGCAGAGTACTTGTGCACATGCGGCAAACACAGGGCAGCAGGACAGGGGAGGTTCAGGAGCTGTGGCTTCACTGCTCTTCCTCCTGCTGATGGCAACGGCACTGCAGGCTCCAGCAAGGTCTTGTGAAGGGCATTTCCCCTGGCAGTGAGGAATCGTGGAGCTGAGCTGTCCCAGTGGGACAGTGTGCCCAGCTCCTACCGCTGGATGAACCGGCCCAAGGTTAAGCTCTGTCCTGGGTGACATGCCCCATCCTAAGGCAAAGAATATGGAAGGAGCCTCTGCACAGATGCAAGCTCTCTCCTCCCAGGAAAACCTTTCCTGATGCCCTGTGTCCATGCAGAGAGTCTGAGCTTCCCAGAGGCTGGTGCACAGCAGTATCCTTTGGGTGTTTGGACCAGGACCATCAGTCCAGACTGCCATCCATCCTAGAAAGCTGGGCAGTGGTTAACCTACACTAAGTCTCTCTTTCAGCCTGGACAGTTACATCCACAACCTGAATTTATCTTACTTGTGGATAGGGCTGTGCAGGTCCCTAGATACAAGGTACCTGGCTTTCTTTTGCCCAGGAGTACATTAAGCAGCTCTCTCCCCTTTCTCCCTTATATTTTCCATCTGCACCTATTTTTTCCAATGCACCAAGCACAAGTGTTTTGCACTGGTGCCATGCTCCTCTGCCTAAATTGCTCAGATGATCTACCTGATATGCTCCTACTCCTTAGCTGGGAGGGTGCCAGAGTGCTTTCTGCAGAACCGCAGGACTCTTTTCTAGCAAACATCCTGTCAGTAGCTGGATTGTTTGAATATCCAGGGAAATCAAGCACAAACTGCAGATTGGCCAGGCTTGTTCCCAAGAAACAATTTTATCAGAACTTCTGGCAGAAAAAAAAGTGCCTGGTTTGGCAGAGGCTTTTCAGGGCTAGGTGTGGAAAACAGAGATTCAAGCGTCTTCTTTGTTTGAGTGAAGTCAGAAGCTTGGCTCGTACCTCTCAGTCCCAGTGCATGCCCTGGGCTCAGGCTGAAGAAACAACCACTTTCATCCAGGGCATGTAATTAAATGTTCCTTGGGCCAGAAGGCTGTCTCTCATGAGTGCCATGTGGTGCAGAAAACTCATTCAAGTACCTGAGCTGTTCCTTTCCAAGGTGATGTACTAACCACAGGACTGTCTTAGGCTGCCAGGACCCAACTCACATCTTCACAAGGATGATTTCAGAGGTCTTAGTTTCTTTCTGTCTCAAAAATCAGTCATTTTGGGAAGCTCCATCTTTTGCCACCTTTTCACAAAACCGAGCTTTCATTTCCTATAAGCAGAGAGCACGAGTTTGGCCATTCAAGCCTGCTGAGAATGTCTTTGCATTTCTGGTTTCTGTTTTCAGCAAGACATCACCAAATACCAGCTGGAGCAACACAGAAGTGCCGAAGCGGCCATCACATGCCACCGCACGGAGCCAGCAGAGAGATGTGCAGCTGAACCAAGACGACCTTTTGCAGCATGGAACATCACAGTGCCCAGTATCAGAAAAATCACACTTCTTCCTGAGTGTTTTATATGCTATTGTTAGCAGCAGTAATCCTACAGTATGAGGGATTAGGAGGAAGAGCTTTTTCCCTGTGTCGTGGCGATTGCACAGTAAATTTCCACAGATTAGAGTGCAGTGAGTTGAGGGCTTCTCAGATACAGCAGTCCTGTAATTGTTGTTACTCTTGTGGCTTTTAAAACAATAAAACAGTGAAGAAAAAAGTTGTACCAAAAGCGTATAACTGAAACCTCAACAATGGATGGTTGTTTGTGTTTTTGTTTTGCTTTGCTTTGTTTTTCAGGACACTTACAGGGTTCGAATCTGCTTTTATAATAATTTTGTTGCTTTTGCCTAGATTTTGGGCAGGTATGCACCTTCAGGACTGCTTTGCTGGGAGCACAAAAAGTACAGTTTATTTATCAATGAGTTTCACTGCTGCTAGTCACTGTCAAGCCTCAAAATTATGAAATCAGGTTAAAAGAAAGAGACTTTAGCACTAAAAATGCACATTGAATCCCATTAATTTCTTACCTACTGCATTCTGACCTTGTCTGTGTTTTCAAGATTTTGTCTACTTCAGCTAAGTTGAAAATCAAGAAGAGGCTCAGTTGGCCTCCCCATGTGGTTCTGTGGTGGGAAACCTGTAGGTACCCACACTCTCTGTTCTCCATGCAGTCCCCTGCCGGTAGACATGCCCCTGCCCTCTGTAGGGACTCAGCCCCAGCTCTCCCACTGGCCCCAGGCAGCTGCAGCCATCCAGGTCTGCCATGCTGGCGCCTACAGGGAGAAGAATAACATGCTCACTGTCTGTGTGCCTGGCTCCCACTTATTTAGGTTATGCTGGAAATCTGGGTTTGCCAAAGAGCAGTTGCCCATCCATCACCCAGGGTCCAGCCTAGGCTGAGAGTGCAGTTTCTTCATTTGGAAGTAAAACCTAGCAGGAAGGGTTGTTGTTTTGTTTTGTTTTGTTTTTAATGTTTTGTTTTGTTTGGTTTGTTGTTGTTGTTGTTTGATTTCTCTTACTTAAAAGACATTAAAACAGTTTGTCTTTACCTGGGCACAAAGGAGGTACATGTGTTTGCACCCATCCTGTGCCATGGTGCATATTCCCCATTCACATGGGCGTCAACAACAGCCTTTTCCAAGCTTCTCCAGTGTGACCGGAGCTATTTTCTGTGGTCTGCAACACTCTTATTTTCCATGGGGCTATTACAGGCATGGTGCAGTGACATGTGACAGACTGATTTAGGCCCTGGTGAGAGGATGTTTACAGAACTGGGACACCAGCAACGTAATACAGACAAGCAGGATGGCTTTGCTCCTCTAACTCTGTGGATCAGCTGAGCTTAACCTGTTTGCTCCTTCCGTAAAAGCCTCAAAAGGAGCAGAGAGCATCTCCACACATTTCTCACCAATATTCAGTTACTGTTGTTATCAGGGCTTTACAGAAGTGCTCTGTTATGGGCCAGTGCCATGCCTGGTATGACCCTGATGGCAAAGAACAAAATCCAGAGATTGAGACAGATACAGCAAAAGCTGAATTCCCATTTATTTGGGTAATTTCAGCAACAGTGATGGCAATGTGTCTTTTCAGAGTTGCTTGCAGCTGTGGGTGCTTCTCTCTCTCGCCTTGGCAAAAACACAGGCCCTTCTGGTGGGGAGTACACACACCTGGTTGTAATGTCCTTGGTCATCCTCATGCCACAGCGTGAGAGTCAGAAACTTTTCCCCATGACTGTATGTGTGGATGGTCCAGTCAGTACTAATGTAAACAGAAAGAGAGGACATATGGCAGCTGGGGAACCTGGAATACCTCTAGAAACAAGTGGCCTTTCCAATGGTGTCTGGTCGCTCCATCAAAAGTCCAGAAAAAGCAAGCTGCCAAGTGGCTCCTGAATGGTCCCTGGAGCCTGTCAGTGTGTGGTCACCACAGTGTGCCAGAGAGGAGCCAGGCTACCAGGTGCATAGCAGCACCCTTCCCAAGTGAAATCGTTGCAGGAGGATTTGGAAGCTCCCAAACTTAGTGCTAGGGTTGGGTCAATTGTCCAAGGCATAGGTCAGGTTCCTTGTCGCCGTAGTGAGCAAGAAGGCTTTGAGATCACTTTCACATACATCTGCTCTTCATTGTGTAGCAAAGATTATATCCCCAGACCATTTAGGTTCTCTACCACAATGTCCACGTGTCCTGAAAACCACCTTCCTTGACACTTGTCTTGTCCCTGGCACTCCTATGACATCTTGAGTCTTGCAACTATTTGTTTCAGATCATCTAGACAGTAAAGGTCCATTCATCCCCCCTCAGATTTATCTGCTGCCTGTGAGCTGCACAAGGTGGGAAGAAAGTGCCCGGTCTTGTCCTCCAGATCTTTCACCATCTTTGTAGCTGTCTGTCTTTTATTCTCTAATAATAATTATTATTATTATAATGTATACTCTCCAGCCTCACATCCCCCAGTCTTTATGTATAGCCAGGGTTGCCCCTTCCCAGGTGTAGAATCCAGCACTTGCTCTTGTTAAACTTCATACAGTGGTGACTGCCCAGCACTCTAGTTCACCAGGGTCTCTCTGTGAGGCCTCTCTTTGCTGATATGAATGCCTAAAAGACAGGAAATGGAAAAATTCAAGAACCGTTAGTGAGAGAAACTCCCCTAACCTTGCTTATGCAGAGCATTTCAAGAATCCAACCAAGTACTATGCTCTAAGAACATCTACATGGCACAGGGCTTAGCGTGCTGCAGTAGAGAATGTGAAACATTCACATGCTGAGGCCAGTGACTTTGCAACGAGCCTTGAGCCTAAGTACCAGAGTGCACATTGCATATAAATAAGCTGTTTCCTAAATGACCTGTGATATGGACGTGCCTGGTTTTCAACAGTCTTGTCTGCTTTAAAGAAGCACAAGACACTGCAGGTCCATCTCCATCTTTATAGCTCAGCCTGCAAGGATGGATTCAAACTCATATCATGTTTATGTCACACATGAACAGACAAAAGCACACATGGACATAGACACACAGGTGTGTGCACAAACAGAAACACACACATGTTCACAAAAGCTTAGTGAGTGTATTGGCTTTGGGTCTCACAGATTCCCAGGTTCTCTGACAGGTCAGAAAGACACCTGCAAGACACCGAGGACACCTTCACCTTTTCCTGGGCTGAGCATAACTCAGTCAGTGGGAATATTCATCACTACAGAAGGACAATTTCTCCACAGAAAGCAAGCAAGATGAGAACATTGTTTAAAGGGAAATTTCAGTCTGAGAAACCTCATTAGTGAATCCAAAGTGGTGAACAGATGAGGGTAAGCTGAACTGAAGCAAAACAAGTCTTGCCAGCAAACAGGGGAGCCAGGCAGGATCGGGTGCCATTCCTGATACACCCAGACCAAACTGACAGAGCATATGCTGATGCCAAGATTTGGACTCAAAGATCTTTGTGGGTCCCTTCCAACCCAGGATATTCTATGATTCTATGAAAAATTGGCTCTCATCTAGGCCTTATCTTGGTCCCTAACCCAATATAAACACCGTTCAGCCAAGGAACACAAAATTTAACAGATACCCCAAATTTACCTTGGTGTTACTTATTGGGATTGTGGATACTAGTGTTTTTCTATACATAGCCAATGTGATTTCAAAGCTCCCTAAATTGCTAACCCCAGCCTCATGAATCCCACAGGGAAATGACAGATACTCAGTTCTTATTTGAACACACTTTGAGTTGCATTGGTGACATCTTTGTTCTAAGAGATATGGTCCTCACCTTGCTGAGCCAGACCTTTTAAATCTGAGCTGGGAAGGTGAGGAAATACCATGCCCCCTTGCAGACATTCAGTGCCCAGCACCTGGCACTTCCCCTCTTACCCTAAACATACCTTTTTCCTAGGCCTATCCTCCACCTGCCCTTCGCCACTGGGAATTTTCCTGAAACCAGCAGGACCTGGAAAGTGGGAGCTGCTGCAGCGTGGAGACATACCAGGATCCATACGAGTTGTGGCAGAGCAGAGCCAGCAGCAGGCCAATGCAGAAGGCTGGGAAATAACAGCTTGAAGGAGATGAAGGCATTGAACAGGATGCCCTGTGTGATGCTGAGGACTATAGCTGTGTTTTCAGAGGTGGTACCATATTTCTGCGTGTAAAGACACTCAGAAAGGAATTACTGGTCAGGCTGCATTATAGGAGCTCACTGGCTATGAGTGATGGTGAAGGAAGAAGATCTGGCTGCATTAGTTACAAAATGATTACAAGCTGCTTGTAAGGTATGCCCATAAAAAGGCAAATGGATGATAAGAAAACAGGGCTGGAAGACACCACAAGATGCCAACTAATCCACTTTTTAGCACAGTGGTGCCTCTGTCATTTATGAGAGGAATGTGTCTGACCTGAATTAAAAATCCTCTCATGATGGAGACACAAGATTTTCCAGCAATTTCTCCAGCATTAGCCTGTCCTGGTAGTCTCTCACAGTTGCTCTCACAGAAGTGAGACAACTCTCCAGGAATCTGCCTTGTGAGGAATCATCTCCATGTCCAAGCTGAGGCCATGATCCAGCAGGAAAATCCCTTGGGCTCTGTTCCCCCATTCTTTGGCCACTCTGGTGTTTAATCAATGGCCCATGGGGCTGGGCAATTCCTCAGAACAGATTTTTAATCAGGAGTGTGGGCAGGTCTACACTGGCCAGCAAACACCAGAGCTGTTCTCAGGCAAGCACCCATCAAGACTAAGAGAGCCATACCCCGAGGTAGTGGGGTCTGCCTCAGGATGTGTCCAGGCTGAGTTCCTGTTCTCAAAGGCTGTTTCGCTCAGCCCAGGGTCTGGCAGGACTTCTGGTGGGGCTAGCACAGTGCTGGGGGAGGAGGGGTTGAGATGAGAGCATGTACGAGCAGGCTGTGCCAGAGCCACCTACACCATGCTGTCCCTTGGGGAATGGGGAACTTCTTCCTGCTTTTGTCCTGATCTTGCAATTGGCTGGCGTGTCTCTGCTCCCCATGGCTCAGTGCTGGGGCAGTGACTTTGTCTATCAGCCTTTCATGGCTGAATGTTGGCAATTTCTTTTCTGTAGATTCAAAATGTGTGGGTTTCTGATGTCAAGTCCTGTGTCAGTTCTTAGTTACTGGTGTTTGAAGCACCAGCGTGAAGACAGAACAGAGCAGACACCAGGCACAGGCTCTTGGAGCCAGATAATCTCATTTCATTCACTAATGAGCAGGCTTAACCCCATCCTGATTGGCAGGAAAAGCTTAGAAACATGGATTAAGTGAGATGGAAGCATGGCCTGGATTCCAGCCAGGCAGGGTTGCACCTTTGGAAAAGAGAGACCCTCCAGCATGATTTCAACAAGACCTTTTCCAGGAGTAACACTTGCTACCTAAAAAACAGAGGCTGGGGGAATTATCCAGCAGGATGCACTGGCCGGTAATGTCCCAGTGGTTACTTTCTTCAGACAAAGGGCTCAGGGCTATTCTAGAGGTTTGCCTTGTCTGTTCCAGAGCAAGCCTGAGGAGCATCATGCAAGGCCATGGCCATCCAAGGTCCTGGGCATGCAGGATTCACCTTCTGTACAGCTCAGGAGGATTTGGATGGTGGATACTCAGGGTGCTTGGAACGAGAGCAGATGTGCAGACAGTGTTTGGGCTGAGAAATAAGTAGGAACAAAACATCAGGGGTAATCTGCCATGAGACGACAGTGCATAGGACAAGTCAGACAGCCAGAATTGCTTCTGAGACTTGCAGAGTAGCCCCCCAGAGTGAGCATTTAAAAAGCAGATTTTGTAAGTAGCTCGAGTCCAAATTACAGATCAACAAACACAAGCAGATGGACACTGCTGCTTTCTGGACATCTGCATCATTTATTGATACTATCAGGAACCAGCCACGGTGCCAAAACTGGAGGCAGAGAGTGCTCTTTGCCAAGTCAATATCCAGCACATCCTCGTGCTCTGCCACAAGGACAGAGAAAACTAACCAGGAGTCAAACTGTGAACACGAACATGTCTCAACTGTCCAGTTGTGAAATTCTGTCCCAAAAGCCACGCTTCAGTGAAACACTGTCCTGCCAGTTGAAGCATCTGTCTTGCTCCAATTTATTAATGAGCCACAGTCTTACTTTTGCTGATGGAGTTTTTGAGCTCTGATAGTTCTTTTCAAGTACTTTAGCTTTACGTAGACAACACAATCCTTGCAATCTGTTACTGCAAAAGATACTCACATGTGCAATCTTTCCAGGTCTCTATGACTGAATTAAATGTTCACCAAACCACTGGCAAGAGGTAAAGCACTCCAGACGCTCCCACATCCATACTATTAAACTCTCTGAGACTCCAGAAAAAATTGTGGTAGATCCAGCCTGAATAACAAGACTGGAATCTGCACTACAAGGAGTCTTGAACTATGCCCAGAAATAATTTGGAAAATCATCAGCTGGCCCAAGCAAGCCATGCCCACAGTGGCATGGGCTGTTTCTTGGCTTTGTTACTCCACCACCATAATGGTGCAGAAATGTTTTTTCATTATTAACAGCAGCTCATCATGCACTCTGATTTAATCCATGTAAGACTGCTGCAGCAGACAGGAATAGTAGAGCCCGCTGCCTTCAGAAACGTTCTGGAGTGCTTGCTGGAGCACAGTGATCTCCAATACCTACATAACTTTAGTGATCTCATACAGCTCAATATATTTATATTTATATTATATTTTTAAAAAGAAAAAGAAATAATTTTAAGCCTGTAGCACAGTGAAGAAGGCTGCCTTTATGCAAATGTAGCCAGAAGATCCTCACATTGTATTCCTGGAGGCACTGCAAAATGTGACTGCACATAAAAGCTCTGTCTGCCTTCTTCCCCCTGTCCAGCAGCTGGTTTTGTCTGGTCCGGATTAGCACAGCATTGAACCCGTCACTTAGTACAAAATTGTTGTCAGCACTAGGAAAATCACTCACCCTGTGGACAGGCTTAGTGCACAATAAGCTGCTCTGGAGAGGGCACAGATGCAGCACGTTTGAACATGGAAAGTGAACCAAAGAGCAGTATTTCTTGTCTCTCTGCTGAATGAACTGCAATGGCCAGATTCCTTGTTCAAATGCCAAAGGAATCTTCATTTCTTAGTATAAACAGAGATTTATACAAATAAAAGCATGGCACCAAGTCTGTACAGAGCCCCGGGACGATGTCAGCCAGTCTCCCAGTCGATGCTCAGCACTGTTACTGCCGCACTCGTGCCACACACAGAGAAGTGGTAACCTGCTTGAAAAGGAGAAAGGGCAGCAGCAAAAAGCTGCTGTCTGCCACAGAGCTGACCCTGAGCCCCTCCACCATGAAATGGTGACTGATATCAACAGCAAAGCTTTGCTTCCGAGTGTGAAACACAGAGCAATCGACCTTTTGGTGACAGTTTGCAGAGTGCCAGCTCAAATGACACTGTGGGGAGGGGTGTGGGTATTATTAAGGTATATGATATCACCCACAAGAAGAGAAATAGGAAAATGTCCCCTGGGAACAAAGCCTGGGATTTCTACCAGTGTTAGACTTCTTAGCTCACTGATTTGCAGATCCTCTGCTGGAGAGCTTATCACCAGGGTACCTGTATTTCTCATAAAACGTAAATTGCCTTTTAACTTCTCTCCAGTGCTTTATAACCATCCTACTTAGATCTAATGATGTGCAAAAGTTTACAAAGCATTTTCAGATGACCTGGAATGCCTGCCAGCTTGTAAGCAGAGCGAATAGCTTAGTCAGGATAATAGAGAGGAAATCCACTGAATAGCTCAAGTCATTAAGATGTTTGCATTTGATGAGACAACCACTACCAAGGGCCAGGGAAAAAGAAATGAGCCAGTGCTGCTCATGCAAGGTGCTGTCAGGCATGCCCACATTCATCTCTGCCCTCTGCAGCGCTCAGGGGCAGGAGTGAGGTTTGTTAGGCTCCAGCCTTCTCCCAGCGTGCCAACATGATTGCTTCCTGCACAAGATCTTGAAAAGCTCAAATGCACAATTCAGCAATTCCACACACAAGTACATAAATAACAAATTTAACTCCACACTAACCACAACTGCAACCCTCCAAAAAGCTGCAAGGAGAAGGGTTGAGGCAGTGGCTGTACCTCACTTGCGCTTACTTCGGGAGGCATCATTAACCTGAAATTGTAAGGTGGATTAAGGCCTCTTCCCATCCATCCTCATTCTTGTAGCTTTCAACTATATTTTACAGCTCTGAGGAAACTTTCCCCCGCTCTATTGATGAGTGAAATGTGCTGCCCAGAGGACAGGGAGGACCGTCAGAGGACAACCAAGTGCTGACCACTGTGAACTGGGGCACCAGGGAGGAGACAAACAGTGTGCAGAGGTAGGGGCCCCCAGGCTCCATTTGCAGATATCCCTTCACTGCACCCCAGCTTGGAAAGTGAAACTGAGACAATCACAAAGGTCTTAGAGCAGATGTGAAAGAGAATTTTATCTTTATCATTCAGCCTCAGGGACAGATGCAAAGGGGAGGCAGAAGGGATCAGGACAGCCAGCAAATGAAAGCTGTTTTGCACTGATAGCCTCTGTGAAGGGGGCTAGGGGTCAGACACCTTCAGGCAATGTGCTGTGATGACAAGGGCCCTTGTCCCTACCCACGTCTCAGCTCTGCTGGAGGAAAGACTGTGACACCATTAGCTCGACCTTCCTCCTGTTCTATCTCTCAGTATTTTGTTTTCTCACTCTAGATGCCAGTTCCTAAAACAAAAAAAAAAAAAAAAAAAAGGTGGGATAGAGGAAACTGCTAGTGTTCAGGTGGGCAATACTGTATGAGGGCTTGTCTTTTATCCTGAAATGTCAAAACACAACTTGAGAGATAATTCTGAGTGGTTATAACAGAAAAAAAAAAAAATCCAGACTAACTCTTCTTCAGCTGGCTGTGGCAACTCAGCATGTCCCAATGGGTATCTGGAAGGACAGTGGAGAATGCATGCCCTTCCAGCAGGACATTCAAGTCATTCCTAATTGGGCTCATTATGTGCTGACTCCATATGTGCCATTTCAACAGCTCTTGGTCCCCTTAAGAGAAATTAATGAATTTAGAGCAATGTACATTGCACACACTTACATAGAATTCTTTCCCAAGTCTTGTTTTCCTCCATAGGAGTCACAACATCTCTGGATTTTTTATTACTAGATAAACACTGTGACAGCAGCAATTGTCTGTGATTTAAAAAATAAAATAAAATAAAAATCCGAAGGCAAATTAGATTAATCAGAGGTATAGTGCTGAAGTCTTCAAAATCTTTTCTGCACCAGGGAAGCAGTGTGCTTTGCAAAGCCATTGCCGTCTGATATGATCCTCTTCTGAATCAACACAGGTGCTGTCCCAGGGCTACAGAGAGGCACCTGCTCCTTCACGCCGGCAAGAGCTGTGCTCACCTCTTCCCCTTGGCTTTCTCTTAGCAAACAGAAGCCAACATTTGAACAAAACCACAGTCACCACTGGCTCCTTGCGTGATTGCCTTGCAGTGACAGACAGATGTGTCTGCCCCAGAATATTCTTGCAGTTCTTTGGCCCATGGCTTTGTCCACCAAGAGGGGCTATGAGTCCGTGGTGAAGACAGCCTAAATGTAGCAGGACCAAACAAGCCAGGCAGGCTCTTCACAAACCCCACATCAGTGTCAGTCCCCTTTCCAGTACTGGTAGGAATGTTCGGCTTCAAGCAAACAGATAAGGCAACACCACTGACCCCAGCTCTGTAGGAAATGTTCCTCTTTCTGCAACTAGAAGGCTCGAAGTTTTCAGACAGTTGCTGGAAGTCTGAAAAAAGTGCATTAGGAGCAGTTTCATGGGCACTTAGTGGATACTGGATTTGCACATATCCCGTTCCTCACCATTCATAAATATATGCACAAGCATCTTCTATTCACAGAGATTTTGGCAAAAGGCCCACTGAATTCATCAGAGAGAAGTCCATTGACTTTGGTAGACTTTGCACATTGTGGGTGAGAACAGATGGAGGCTCCATTCACCAGTTGCCACTCATTACTTACAGCTTATTATTGTCAAAGAGTTTTGTTAATACATTCACAAATGAAGTGCGATCCAAAGGTCTACAGCAGAACGTGTAACTGCCGCTGAGTGCTGGTGAATGGCAGACGCGCCATTCACCATCAGACAAGGATGGTGTGAACAAAGGACACCTGATATACACAGAGCTTACAAACAGGAGTTTACTGACCCACATTGTCTCCCAGCTTGCAGAAGGCAGTAGGTATGTAGCTAGTTCTATGTGGAAGGAAAATGCAGTTTTCACAGACCCCAGTGTGAGACACTGTAGACCTGCCCCAAGAGAAAGCAAAAACAACCACGTGTGAGCTCAGGTCTTCTCTGTCCCTTGCCAAAAGGAAGGTCCAACGAGCTTCTGCAGGAGCTGTACTGAGCCTTTTCAAAAGCTACAGTTACCCAGAGTGGAAATCCTCTCCTTGCGCCCTGGGGTAACAAGGAATCACATTTCCTGAGCTCAGTAAGGGGAAGTCTTCCAGAGCAAAAGATCTCCTTTACATGGGTGCTGAGGCTTTGGTGAAGGAGATCTTTCCTCCAGGGTCCCCATCCATTGTGTCTCTCAAAGTTAGATCCCACCTCACTTCAGTGGAGCTCCACAAACGCATGTAGCAAAGAAAGTATCACAGGGACTGCCTAGGAGCTCATGGACATGCAGTGTTCAGCAATTAGCTTTTGTAAAAGGCAGTTTACATTGGCTATAGGACTACAGTAGACTTAATAAATGTGCCTGTAGTTCAGAAATCTCTGGCATTAATAAAGCAGAAGGGCAAATGGCTCTAACGATCATGAATTGATGCAAGCTGGAAAGAGCAGTTAAGAATCCCTGTTGAGTTTATACTGTAAAATAAACTTAAAAAAAATGCTTAAAAAAGTGACTCATAGGGCTAACCTAGAGGAAGCACAAACAGCTCTGAAATAGGAATAGCAAGAGGGAAAAGAATGGCTTACTCCAAAATGAGAACGCAACCAACAAAAACAGGCCAGTAAAGAATGAGGAAATTTTCTCTTGCTGGAAGCCAGAGGTCTAAGCCTTTGGGACTGTTTCTCCAGTAAGCTTTGGGAGAAACACACCTGGCATACTTAACACAAAATCCATTCTCTGCTGCAGGTAAACATCTTGAGCAGGTCTGAGCCATTACCAGGCAAAAAACCCTCTGAGACAGATACAAATAACTAGCATTGATCTACGCAAATATCCCAAAAGATAGCACTGCACACACATGTAGCAGGAGCTAATTAAATTCAGCTCCCAAATATCTGATAAAGATGACATCAGTACAGCCTCCTAAAAGAGTGACATGTTCCTGGTTGTTAATTACTGGAGCGACACAGCGGGGGAACATCTTCACCTAGCAATTGGGGAACCTTGACACTGGGCAGCCTCACATCTCTTTGTGCTGCCTCGGGTTTTAATTATAAAGTAGCAAAGGTTAGCAACAGATGAGTTTGGGGACTACCCCTGTCCCAGCTGCACTGCCTACAACTGAAAACTAAACTTAGGTTTCCTGATTTTGTCTTCTTTTGTGGATTAACAAATGTGCCATAGGGATGGTGTGAAAGTGTCAACGACTGCCTGGGGCTCGCTCTCACAACCACAGAAAAGCACATTTCTGATGCTGGGAAAGAGAAATTCTCCCTAGAAACACAGAAATAACTTGGTAGTTATTACCTCCTTTGTAGGCTTTCATTTCTTGGGCTGTTGTCTGTGGTTTGGGGTTTCCAAGATGGGAAGCTGTTCCCAGAGTCAAGTGTTTCACAGAATCTCAGGTATTCACAGAACTGTGTGCAGTGTTCTGCTTTCCTTCAGAGAAAGGCCTTCTTGAACCTCTTTTCAGGTTCTGCGTCATTGCTCAGAGCTGGAAAACCAGGTGAACAGAGCTGAGAGACCTCTGGGACATGTTGGGTGCAATTCCCCTGAGAAGACCTCTGTTGCCTGTGCAAGAGGCTATCAGGGAAGCCAAGAGAAATTTGCTTTTTTTTTAGTGTGATGGTGACTCCGTTTGTGCCAGGGCCAGGAAAGAGCTAGCTAAGCCTTGGGATGGGACAGAACAAACAGACCCGCTGAGAAACGGATGTATGGGGAAGTGAACCTATCCTTCATGTGCTAGGAAACCATCTCAGTTCAGGCAGCAGTCACATCGACTGCTCAAGTGCTTCAGGTCCTCCTGTCGCTCCCAAAGACTCTAGATGTGGTCTTGTGCCCTGTCCGCTGCCTGGATGGCTGCACATTTCTGTATGAGCTGCGAGGACAGACCAACAGCCTGAACAGCAGACCAAACAGGGCGTCACATTCTTTTGACAGAGGTCCTCTTGATGCTTGCTTACTGCCCACCTCCTCACACTGCCGACACAATGGGAAAGAACATGGGGCAGTGCAGCATCCCTCCTGGTAACTCCGTTCTGACCACTGAAAATGGACTTCATACCATGTCCTCACAAGACAGGGTCACAGGTGACAGCGAAGCCTATATGGGAAATGCAAGTGTGTCCCCAGAGGACATGAGACACCCACGGTTTCCAAGCAGACAGTCTGAGGGATCGTCTGCTTGCAAACTTCCTCATGAGATTTGTCATTGCGGACACGGCTGCAGTGTACACACTGGTCTGGACCTGAGACACAGATCTTTGAGGTAATTTCTGCATAATCACAACCACTTTCAAACACCGTGAAGTATAACACCATGACTTCCTCAAAGTGAGCTGCAGGCTGGAGGGATCTTCAGTTTGAGAAGAGTTATCGTCCAGCTACTTCGTTCGGTTTTCAGTTACTCTGTGCACCAGGGCAGCACCACCTGAGCCAAACACAGCCCAGAAGCAGGCCCTTACCATACTGCAATCTGTCAGCAGCAGCACGGAAGCTCATTTGCCTAGGTGTAAGCTCACATGCCTTACCAACCACCAGAATCAGACAAAATATCCTTTACGGTAGCCAATGGGATTTTCCGTTGTAAAATGTCATTTTGTTCTGTTTGAAATAAAAATGTCTAAATAAAAGTACTATTTCTGTACTTGGAAAAAAAAATCGAAGTTTTACTCTAGACCTTTTGCGAAGATTTTTCCATTGTCCTGGCTCCCATTGAAAGTTCACACTAAGGAGCAATAGGAGACAGCAGAAGAGCTAGAGGAAATATTTTTCACATTTTGTTTTCCCCAGGAAGCTGAAAATGGAGACGTAGTCCAGTGGGAAGTCATTCGTGCTGGCATAGCTCAGCACCAGGCTGTGTCCTGCCCACAGGCAGAGTGGCTCTGAAGCCTGTGCAAGGCCACCAGCCTGGGGCTGCTGTAGCATTGGGGACTTCTTGAGGCTGAATCCTAGCAGCTAATGTGCTTTGAAAAACACTTTGCCTTCTACATGGAGACTGTGTTTAGAAAGTAATGTGCTGCATTCACTGTTGAAGAGTGAACACCAGAATTATGTAAGGTGAACGAATAGTGCTGTTTCTTAAAATGGTTCAGGGAAGAAAGTGAATATATATGAGTTACTGAGGAACTGAGTTCCTCCAGACCCTGCTTTCTCTTTCTGCTTTTTTTTTTTTTTTTTTTCTCTCTCTCTAGAGCACAGGAACAGCATCTCTTTGGTCAGAACATGCTTGGCTTTTTTTTTTTTCCATCTAATGCATTTCCGTCTCATCCATCTCTCATGCCTCTTTTAGGGCTGGACATGTTCTTGTGGTGATTTTAGCAGTGTTTAATTAGCAGACTGCTGTGTAGCTGATAGTATGCAGTGTCTTTCATATAGTAATTTGTAGCTAGCCGAAGAAAGGGAGATTTACGTGTCTCTCAGCCAGACTGCAGCTAACCTCATCATAAAACAAAAGCTGCATGTTCCAGACAGGTTGCCTACAGCTCAACTCACTTCACTGGCAAGCTATTTTTACAGCATCTTTTCTTTAACCATTTGGGTTGACCACATACCTGCTGCCTTCCTCTTTGTGCTAACCCACGCATCACACAGCCTACAGAGACACATCTACACGGCATCTTGTTTCCCCATACAGAACCACCCTGCTAGGCTGTGGAAGTCTCTCTCCTGCCTGGTTGATAACTATGGGCAAAACCAAAAGTTTTACTGAGAAAGTCATATTTTTTTTTCCATCCAGAATTAGCTCTCTCTCTCACACACATACACAAAAAAATAAAATAAAAATTGCTGAGTCCCTGTAGACTGTTGCTGCTTGTGAACCAGCTTTTCTTCTCCAGACTACAGGACACAGCATCTCCCAGCCATCTTTCCAGGAATTTGGCCACTCCAACCCAAGTGTCTGCAAGGCCACGTCAGGCCCAAGACAGGTCACTCTCCAATCACCTGTGCTCATTGACTTCTAGCGGAGATGCTTAAAAGCTTTCTACTTTCTACTCCACGCTTTCTCCTACAAACAGTTGCCTTAAAAACTAACTAACTAAATAAATAAACACACACAATAAAATAAAACCCTTACATTTCCAGGGAAAAACGACACGAGCCGAATGTCACTGCCAATCCCTCTGCAGCACTGGCCCTCCTTGCCCAGCCACCCTCCTGCCCTGGCACACGGGGCAAGTCAGGAAGGGACAACTGCCTTCACAGCCACAGCGGCTGTCACCAAGGGAATGCGAGAGGCTCTGCTGCCCCGCTCCCAGGCCGGGCGAGACGGCTCAGCACGGCTGTGTCCTCCTTTCTGTGACGGTGCCGCTCCATGCACCCAGACCCGGACTCGTTCCATGTTGGTGCTGAGGTTTCGCAACAGTAAAGCTGGTGCTGAGGAGCAGCTTGGCCCTGTAGCTGGTATCAGTTAGTGTGTGCAGAGACTAAAAATAGAGGCCCACCACTCTCGCAATGACTCAGAGATGCAGAAGGGAAACCCGCAGGCTCTGTGCTTGGCTGTCCCTTGAGCTGATTGAAAAGTTTTCATCTAAAACTTTGTTTTGACACAAAACGGCTTTTTGAAAAACAAACCAGCCAAAAAAGAAAAACAAAAAACACCACCTCTCATCACCAAATCTGCTGGGAAGACTTCTCATTTTGTCTGAGTTTGGAAGAGGTCTTGGCCAGAAATGTATTACTCTTTTTTTTTTTTTTTCTTTAATTCTAGTTGGCAAACCACACCAAACTATTTGTCTGCTAAGCTTTTTTTCAGAGACTTGTGAGAGCACATGGAATGGTAGTGCAGGTGAAAGATATGCAAGTCCTCTGAAACTTTTGTGGGAAATACGGTAAATTTACCAGAGAGCTTTAACTCTACATGAAGAAACCTTATCCACCAGTTGGTCTTGATAAGCACCCACAGGGCAGTGATCTTTTAGTCTTTTAAATCCCTCTGTTTTTCCCACAGCTCAGGGGCACCAGCCAGCACCACTCAGGTTTTGGCCATGCCACAGGTGACGGTGGTCTGGAGGCTGAGGCTCCTGATGGGAAAAAAAAAAAAGAATAGCTGGGATCATGTGGGGAAGTGCGTTGCTGCCTTCAGCACTATCCCGTCCATGAGGAGAGCCCATCCTTCCTCCCAGGCCCTCTGGTTACCTGCCCCACAGTTCCAGGTCATTTGGTCAAGTGGTTGAGCAGTGGGGCAGGTGGTCGAGTCTCCATCCCTGGAGATTTTCAAAACTCAGCTGGATTTGAGCAACCTCTTCTAGCTTTGACATGTGGAGGTTGGACTAAAGACCTCCAGAGATCCTTTCCAGACACAATTTTTCTTAGATAGTTCTGTAACCTCTTCTAGGCTTTCATGCCTAGTAGAGCTGGGGAGGTGCAACGCGGACTCTTGAAAGCACTGGCAAGCCCGCAGGCTGAGCGGCAGAGCGGGCCACAGCAGCCAGGCACTAACCCGGCCAGCTCCTGGAGCCTCTTTTGCTCTCTCTCAAGCTCCAGCTAGACTCATTTCGTCCCTCTTTGTCCGGAGGGAGTGGCAGCGCTGCAGCACTCTACACAGGAGTCACAACTCCAGGACAAAAGCACATTGTTCACAAGGCGGCCCCACGTCCACGCTGCCAGCTCCACCTCCGCAGAGGACCTGGGCGCCAAGCCAGGCTCTTCATTTCCCTACAGAGTCCCCAGCAACAGGGACGGGACAGCCCAGGCTAGCTCTGTGCTGGTGCCTGTGCTGGACCGTGGCCGTACAAGTGTTTCCTTTTTGCACGTACAGGGCTTTGAAGGTCAACTGACTTGTGAAGGCTTGGGTGCTCAAAGATAAGAAAGCCAGGCTTCAGCTGAGAGAAAACAAAACTGCAGCTGAAGTTGCTTCATTCTGTGTTAGCAATTAAGCACACAGTGGTGTAAGAGCTGTGTCATGGGTCCATCTTGCACTCAGCGTAGCAAGAGCATCCTCACTGCTTCTCTCTGCTCTCTTGTAGCTCCATGCTTAAGGTCCAGCACAGAGACAGGAAGCCCATCTCTAGACCATGAGGGAGCAGGAAGACATGAGCAGATGCACGTTAAGGGGTGTTTAAATGCTCAGCCTTGCTGCATTAAATCCCCACAGGCCTGAGGAAAGAGTTGATCTGTAAGGATGATTATAGCAGAAGCCTGGCTCGGTCCCTGGCTCAGCCCTCTGCAGGGGCAGCCCAGAGCAGAGTGCTCTGCACCAGAGCTGATGGGACCCTGTAGCTGGGGGGGAGCCTCAGCACAGCCCTGGTGTCCCTGCACGGGGCTGCCTGGCTGCAGCCACAGCTGGAGCACATCCCCAGCTCCCACGGGATCACCCGCACATCTCTGTGCCTCAGCTCCCTGCAACACAGGGCAGGACGAGCCAGTGAAAATGAGATCAACATAATGCCAGTAATTCCCACAGACGGCTGGGATGAGAAAGACCTCAGGAGGTCTCCCTCCCCGGTTAGGCAGGATCAACCCTACCTAAATGGCCTGACCATCTGCCCGCTGCCACGGCCTGTGGCCCCTGCAGGACAGAGCCATTGGTAGCAAGGATTGCGACTGCATGTGTAGATGGCTCCTCCAGCTCCATGCAAGCTCCTCTGCTTGGTGCTAAGAGTGGAGATCCACCATCCTTTGTGCACTCCTGGCTGGGCCATTCTCATTCCGAAACCCATCTCTTTACCCACCCCTTGCTCATGTCCAAGAGCAGGTCACTGAGACAGCGTGGTGCCCCTTGTTACTGCATGCAGGCTACACATGGCCCCTGCATGGCAGTGGTCACCGCTCCCATGACCTCGGTGTGGGCTTTGTCATCTCCTGCTAACAACCCCCTTAGGCTTTAGTAAGTCCTTCAGGAAGTGATGGACCATCCTGAGCTTATCTTGGAGCTGGTTCTGCCACAAACACAGCCAAATGGGGCACGTGAAGAAATGTTGTGTGGTGGCCTCTGCTCACAGGGCAGGCTGCTGGCTCTTGGGCGCAGAAGTGGGTGCCAGATCCAGGCCCACCTTTCAGCTCGCTTGTGCCAAGGTCTTGCAGCCAGACTCTGGCCAGGACACCACGCTGTTATCAGTTTTCTGACTCTGAGAAACTCAGATAACAATTTCTGCTGCAAGAACTGAATTTTCAGTTAAATCACTGAACCAGAATTTTATTTTATAATCAGTTCAGGTCAAGACACTTTTATTTTCCTTCTTTCTCCACCATCCACGTATTATGTTTGGGATTAGCAAGAACATTTTGTTCCCACTGAAACAAAGTTTTTGCTTTTATCACAGCCCTTTGCACCACAGTCAGGTCCCTGGCCCCTGGGAGGAACGATTCACTTCTGTCTCAGGCCCCAGCGCCAAGTCCCAGCCAGGAAATCAAGTGCTTGGCCCAAGTCCTGCATCCATCAGTGGACATCTCGCACACCAGCAGGTTAGAAGATCTCCCTGGGTCCCTCACACCTTTCCCTATGGGTCAGCTGTCACACGCAGGAGCAAGACCCCTGTCCTGCCCTATGGGAAAGACCATAAACCCCAGGCTAGCAAGATGTTCTCACTCACTGGACCGATAAATATTTAATTATTCTTCACAAAGCAGAGAGGACTGAGACAGACTTTCACCCCCTGGCTGTGCACACTCACAACAGGACAAAGGCACTCCACAGCTCTGCAGCCGTGGGAGTAGCAGCCCCCAAACATTTTATTCAGACCAAAAACTCTTGTCCGATTTCCTATGGCCATCACTGGCATTTCCACGAATACCATATTCACTGTGAGAAAAGCCACTCTCTGTTAATAATGATACTTGAGTTGGTGGAAAACACTGGGAGTTTTTCCCCACATGAGATGAAACAACATTTTGTTTTGATCTGAATCAAGATTTTCTTTTAATTTTATTCTTCAAAATTTTGGAACTGTTTTTTTTTTGTTTGTTTGTTTGTTTGTATTTTCTATCCCAAATCTGATCTGTTTCTCCTCTGAAGCTTCCAGCCCCCAGGGTGACCTGGTTAGTTTTCAGAAATTTGTTGATATAAGGCAGAGTTTGATCCCCCATGAAATTGCCAGCAGCATTTTAAATGCCATATTTTTGCTGTGTTACAAATAACCAGAGTAGATTTGTGAGAGTCTTCTCTGAAATAAGGCACCGGGACAAATTGAGAAGCCCAGTGGGCCCAAAATGCTCCTGATGAATAGGAACACAGAAATGTCACAGCTCCCACACACCAGCCCATCATTAAATACTTCCACTTTCTTTAGCGAAATGACAGAAAATTAATTGATGCTTTCAACATAGCACAAAACACTATCCACATCTGCCTTAAAGTGTCAGATTCATGCAGGAAGCAGAAGTGCTCCTGTGAGATTAGCATCTCTGTCTAAAACATGTTTGTGAAAGGTGAGAACACAATACTAGTACAGTGCATTGTTCCCTCTGCATCTCTGTTTTTTGTTAATGATAACATTGTTAAAATGAGATTATATGCTCTTATGCTCTTTAGTTCACTCTTTGGCTTTTTAATTTATTTATTTTTTAAGTAACTAACTCAAAGGAGAACTTGCTCAGAAAAGCATTTTTCCTGGACTTTAACATTAACATTCCAACTCACTCCTCCAAGACTGCAGCAGAACTCCGCTGTATAATGGCTAACACTTTGCTCTTTGCTAGTACTCAATGCATTTAATTTTGCCACCACTGGTTTTCTAAATTTCCATGAACAAACAGTGGTACCATCCCTGAGCAGTGCACAGTATGAAAGCTCCAAGCATCAAAGAATCAGTTTATTTTTAAAAGGAGCTGATCCATGTTTCCCAATCTCAGGAAAAGGAATCAAAGGTGATGATGAAGAACATCATCAAAGCAAGAAGGTCTTCTTCCTACTGATGTGGTCGGTGTGGCAGTTCTGCCTCTCCTCCCTTCTCCGTTGGCTGAGGTCAGGACTGGACCCCTGGGGACCAGTGATGTCCCTTCAAAAAGTTTAAGTCAGCCTCTCACCGTTCTACCATGGCATTAGTCTCCTCCATCTCAGCTATGTGGTTGAGAGGCTAAGTTTGGATGTCCAGAATTGGGGATTACTGAAGAAATACTCGTTTCTGAAGAGCTGCTTCAGTGTTTAGCGAAGCTTAGTACCCTGTCTCACAGCTCAGATCTCCCTCACAGTGGTGTGTGTGGACGTGTCACAACCAAGAATGTGTTTGGTAGGGCTGACTCCATCTACAGAAGCCAGAAAGGCAAGTTCAAGATCAGATTAGCTGTTTAACCATATTAGTGATCGAGGGGAGTGCCCCAGGGACTGGCTTTGGGGCTCCTTGTCTTACTTTCCTCGGGGATACCTTCATGTCTCCAGGCATGGTGACCTCCAACACCAGGGTAGTGCCCAGCTACCTGGCCTGTCAAACCCAAGTCCAGCTCAGTCTTTACAGATGCCTGGCATGAAGCATCATGACAGGCCCTGGATTCACAGTCAAACATGACTATACATGCAGCACAAGAAAAGCCAAAGGAATCTTTCTGGGTATTCAATAGCTCAAATTATCCATTTTCTCCTTCCTTCCTCAATCACTTCATGAGAAAGAGAAGAGGAGAACGATGAGTAAAACACCTATTGAAGATCTTCTAGGTTTAGATTAGGAGGCATAAACATTTTTATCAACAGGAAATCAAGTGGGTTTAGGGAGGTATTTCAGTTTTGTAGGCAGCATTCAGGGACAGTACTGCCAGTTACAGTTTTTACCCTACACACACACACACACACAAAAAAAAAAAAAAGGGCAGATTAGTAATCTACTGGGATTGTTAGATTTCCTGGAAAACCTGCAGCAAAAGTCTGAAAGATATCTTTTGTTCTTTATATGGAAGAAAAAAAGAAAACATAATTTGAAATGGTAACCCCTGCCAAGCAGCTGACGATCTGCTGCTTCTTGTGGCTCTTCTCCAGATCTGCAAGTGACTCCAGAAGTTCCACGTAAGCAGCATCCCCTTTAGAGATGTCCCAGGAAGGACGGGTAGCTCTGAAGTCTGTGCTGTGCATGGCTTCCCTGTTAGCCCATTGAGCTTGCAATGCTGGGAACCTTTGAGAGCTGCTCACCCACACCAAAGCAATAGTGATGATCCCTCTATTCTGCTCTTTCCATCCCAGTGCCACAGAGAAGAAATGTGATTGCGTCAGCACAGAGAAGATGAGATGGAGCGGCTTGTGGCCACACAAACAGGGCTGAACTGGCCAAGCAACAGTATTATTTGGCAACGGTCACATTCTGGCATGGTCTTACTGGCTCTGCCATTTCCAAGACCTGTGCTTCCATCCATAGGCAACTCCTATACTTAGTAATTGTGCTGGTGGCAAAGGCCCAGCCTCCAGGATGTTGATTCAGACGCTCAGACACTCAGCCACTTCCTGTTTGGATGCACTAAAATTATTTGCATCACTGAAAGAGTGGTGTTGGTTAAGGGAAACAAAGCGTTATTGTAGAGGAGGCTGAGAGCTGGGTTACGTACCCATGCACAATGGAAAAAAGCAGAACAAGTTGTCTCCACCTCCACATCCCAAAAGCAACACGCACACACAGCATGTTCCCAGGAGCCACTTTCACCACTCCTCCTACACACTGTGGCACTGTATGGCCAGGGACAAAGCAACTGCAAAGCAGCAAAGAAATGTGATCCTTTACTAAGCCTCCTCCCAGGGCTGCTTTGCCAGTCCAGGGTGATTCAATACAAATTTTAGCTACGGATCAGGAGCAGACACATACCAAGGAGATGTGGTCTGCTGGTTGGAATGGATGATAGCAAAACAAGCCCTAGCATCTGCTCCTTCTCTGCCACCCAGACAATTATGGCCAGTCTTAAGTTTTTCATAGCAAAATGCATCTTTCCACTGTCACAAAGTCTTTGCAACCCCACTGTGAGCATAGATGTGGCACCTGAGATATGCAGAAGCTTACAGTGACAACAGGTCCAGGGCATGGATCTCTACCCTGAAGGCAGTGGGTGCTGACTGTCTGCAAGCTGGACTGAGCCTCTGTCTCATCACCTCTCTGTATGTAATGTCTTGCCCTTAATCTGCAAAAGCCAATGCTGCTGCTGAGTCAAAGGGCAGATATGATTCCTTTTGGGCTGGTTGCTTCTGGGGAGAGTGGTGATGGAGGTGCCACCTGCCAGCACTGCTGGTTTCTGAGGTCACTGGTGTGCAAAATCACCAACACTGGTTGTGCCCCAGGACCATCTGCTGGGACTGGTACCCAGAGGGGTGGTCAGGAGCTGTGGATTCTCAGAGACATTGTTTGCCCAGTCAGCTGTACTAGGCTGTGCATGTGGCCAATGCTTCTGTGGCTTCTCCCATTCCAGAAGAGAGATGAAGAAAAATATTTATAGTATTTTTGGGGAATCATCACCTCCATCCACAGGACCTAGATGTCTGAAAATGCCCAGCTACTCAGTATCCAGCTCCCAAAAACACACACACATACAAATCAGACCCAGACTGTAACACTTCAAGGACAAAGTTGCCCTGGAAGCTTCACAACCCACCTCCAAAATATGATCAATTTGGCTTTTCTTCTGTTTTTTTTCAAAGCCTTACTAATCTATTCCCAATGTCTAGGAAGGCTGGTGAGTCAATAGCACTTCCCCACAATGTCTGGACAAGCCATCTCTGGAAAAAGGCTGTTCATGACTGAGTTGCAGATGGATTTACCTAGACTTTGCCTTCTGTTCAGCTGAGATGCAAATAGCCATGTGGACCAGGAGCTTTGAAAGTGACTGGAAATCCTTAACTCTTCATGTCCACCAAAACAAAAGAAAACAAAACAAAATAAAAACAAAAAAAACACAAACTAACAAAAAAAAAAAAACAGCTGAGCACCTAAAAATGAATGCAGACACATTTCACTGTCCATCTGAAAAGTCTTTGCTAAAGGGCATTTTCCAAGCCCAAATTAGGTGAGCGCATTGCTTAAGCTAAGGAGTAAAAGGCAAATTACTAATAACAAATCAAAAAAAGTAGGCTTTGAGTCATCCACAGTCAATGACAGGAGCTCTGCAGTCAGAATTTAGGTCATAACTGCATTGCTTTAGTATGTGCAAGAATATAATCTGGCACCCACCTTGGTAGCTGTGTTGAGTCAGCAAGGCAAACTAGAGTCAAAAACAGTTAAAGTCTTATATTTTGTCACTCCATTTAGCAGATCTGTTTCTGGATATCTGTCACAGCGGAGAAAACCTGCAAAGTCACAGGCTAGGCATGTCTGCCCCAGAGTTTCTCAGAATAAAGTTCCAATTTGATTCTTGCAATGTATTTTAAACCTCCAGTTGAAAGTTCCCAGCTTATGGTATCCCAGAGTTCTTCATGTTTGAATATACTTTCTGATTTTATCATGCGATAGTAACTTGCCAGGAAAGCTGTGATCATAAAGGAAACCACAAGTCTGAGGAGACAAGGATCTCACCCTAGCGGTCTAATTATGGAGCACGCTGTGCATGCTCAGAGCCAGTCTGGAGACCTGGAGCAAGGTGCTCCGTCCATGTGCCTCCTCATGCAACTTCATCTGGCAGCAACCAGAAGTGTCATTTAGCCTTCATAATTGAGTCACAGAGAGTAGGCGCAAGCTCTGGGTGTTCCTGCACATTTCCCTCTGCATTGATCCATTCCTTTGAAGAAAGATGAAGCCTCGTATTTTCAGCTTCAATCTGCCTTCCCTTCTCCCACTGCGCAATGAATCTGAGAGCAAGCAAGTTGATCACAGTGTTGTACAAAGCCAAGCCTTGATTACAGAGTTGAGAAGGGGAGGTTGGGGGGGGGGGGGGGGGATGCAGGCTTAGAGCAAAGATCATTCCTGGTGACTGCCTAGACTGCTTGCTGGGGGATATCTAACAGCCACACACTGGATGCTGGCTGCAGGATCTTTAACTGGCTGAGCTAGGAGCTACATGACCAAGGCTGGGCCGTGCACTACTGCCTTGTATATCTTGTATATCTCCTCCTTTACTACCACCTCTCTTTCATCTATTTTTTTCTCCCTCTGGCTCATGTTGGTATTTGGTGCAAGTGTGCAAGTTTTTGTCCCCACCCAAGGCTCCCTGCACTTGCAGAACTCCCATCTTCTCTGTTGAGCTCACTCCTTTTTGAGCTTGCAATGCCTTCCTGTTGTTTGCAGGATAGTCATAGCATTTAGTTACTGTGAAGAAGCCCGCATTGCTCTTAACACATCTGCAGTTTTCTTCGCAGCTCTTATCTGCATCCACAAAATAATATCAAGGGCAGCTACACCAGCTATGAGCCTTTCTTCAACCAACTTCCCTCTTCCTTCTGTCAGCTTGGGTGCTGCACTGTCACCCTGAGCACTAACCCATCGCTACTTAACAGGTTCAAAATGGAGGAGCAATGGGTGTTCCCAGTGCTCTCAAGCAGTTAAGCTGAATATTGGCTTTGCAGGATTCCTTGGCTCAAGGCATCAGTGAGAAGTCAACAGGGGCCACAGCTCCTCATGGCTTGCCATTGTTGCCATCCAGTGCCAGAACTTGTCTGTTTGTATGACAGTGAAAGGAAATTCAAGAAACAGGGACAAGGTAAATCAGGCCTGGAAGCAACAGCTCACAAACAGCAAACTCTCTGAAGGGCATTCAGTGTGTTTTCAGCTCTGCTTTAATGTATATGGGACCCACTGGCACTGAGCTGCCTGGCAGCTCAGGCTGAGAAAATTCAGGGAAGGAACTGGGTTTGGACAGGAGGGCCAAACACTTGGAGTTGCTTGTTGAAAGAAATTGCAAACAACTGTAATTGATTAAGAAATGTGACAGTTATGAAATCTGCTGATTACAGCAAAAGGGGTAATCAGCAAAGGCTCTATTAAAGCACCAGGGGAAGAAGAAAGGCTGCACAAACAGCTTCTCTGGTATCCAGCAAGTCAGCTCCCCTCTGGGCTGAGGAGCTCTGGGACACCTTTGATCCTGCTTCAGCCCAAGTGCCACGTGCAGGACTGTGCAGTGCATGCCATGCTAATTAGAGCACACCTGATTGACAGCTGCATCTGCTGAACCCAGAATTAAACACATTCTGCCTCTGATTTGATCCCAACATCCCCTGGAGACCCCTGTTGTGAGATTCATCTGGCCATGGGGGGTCTCAGTCACCTGAGAGTCCCTTACAAACCACAGTAGGGTCCAACTCACCTGTATGTAGGGCTGGGATTCAGTCTGAGGTGTCATCACCAGTCAGTGGTGTTTAGGGGGAGGCTCAAGGTGCCTACTTCAGCATGAACTGACCTGCTCTTGTGTCTCTGCTGGATCTGAATCAAACAGCTATCCCACAGCTATCTCTGGAGCCTGGACTGGCTGGTGGGAAGAGACCTACCTGGCTCCTGGAGGCAGGTGTCTGGATCACAAACTGGTTCAATCCCAGATGTTAAGGGAGAGGAAAGCTCCTGAGTGCACAGTCTCCCTTCCCAACCTATGAGCTCTACTGCCGCTTCTACACTTCTGTCTTGCACAGACATTATTCACCGCAAAGCTCCTGTTCACACCATGAGGCATAAGCTTAGAACAAAGGTACAATCCCACTGCTGCCATCCACCAAGACTTTTGGCCATTTGCTCCCCTTCATTTGACCAGCATCTCCAGATGGGAGCAGGGATGCTCACCCAGAGCTCCACATCCAGATCTGGGCACAGACGGGGCACCCCTAAGGCCCCCTGCCAGAAGGGCTCCCCACACAAGGGTCACAGCACTGCCCACTCACAGGGACCAAATGCCACATGAAGATAAAAAGAAAACCCAGGCTCACCATGAGAACATACTGAGTGGCTGAGGCATCTCCAAGTCTTCGCTATGACAAGTATTGAAGCATTATCCCCCACGTGACCAGAGCTGCACAGGCTGCAGAGCCCGCAGAGCACAGGCAGATTACCTGGTCCCAGGCCTGTCCGGTTAATCCATACTCAGTTTCTTTATCCTGCCTGTCTAAAATTAACCTCCCTCCTGGCCACCTGCACCCACCAGCAGGGGGGAGCTGGCAGAGGCCGATGGAGGGCAGCGTGGCCAGGTGTCACTGCGGCCCTCCATGCCTGCAGAAGGGCCGTGAGGCCTCCATGGCGGCCCAGCTGCTGCCAGGCCTGGCTTGGTTCGTGTGTGGGCATGTGGTGGGGCAGAAGCGTCCCTCTCTGCCTGGTTCCACAGGGAGGAACCACAGCCTCCTCTGCCTCCTCGGCATCGGGTCTTTCACACAACCATGGCCAAGTTGGCCCTGACATTTACTGTTAGATCAGGCTGGAGAAATGAGAAATGAGAGATGCAGAGCACAGGGGAATGGGATACCTGACTGGTGGCTAGGTCCCATTCACTTGAAGGGGTAAGAAATCAATACAATCAAGGGGTTTGTCTCTCTGGGAACAAACTGGGGGTGACAGCCCTGGGTAGAAATGGAGGAGGCAAAGAGGTGGCAGGCAGGAGTGATGGACTGACCTGCAATGGAGTGCAGGATGGAGGAGCATGGGTGCCATGCGCGATGTTGGGAGGGCTACCAGCAGAGATGTGCTTCTGGGCTGGTACAGAGGAAGAGTCAGGGTCCTGCAGCCAGCTCCCAACCCTCCTCACATTTGGAAGTTCTTTACCCAATGCAGAGCAATTTCTGTCCCTCGCACCCAGCCAAAGCCCTGGGTGATGCTGTTCACCAAAGACATCATGTCAAGCACTGCCACTGCAGGGAAGTGGCAGGTGGGTGCTGAGCCTGTGGAGAAAAGCTGGAGAAGAGCCCCCACTCACAGAATGCTTTCTGCTGGAACAGGAGGAATCCCGGTTCTCTGTGCCATCAAGATGCTATCTTGGGAAACTCTCCTTCAGCTTCCCAGGTCTGTAGTCCACTTAAATCGTGATCCTTCTCCTTTGTATGTGCTCTGTACCCACTTGGGCTTATCATTCAATTTGCTCCTCTGATGGAGCCGAGATAATACTCTAATGGCTCACATCTTCATGTGCTTAAGAAAAAATACCATAGTGTCACTTCCCCTGCATTTTTCAGGAGAAGCAAATGTAAAGCAGCTCTGCACTGCACAGTTCTGGAGCATGCTGTCCCATGGAGGGTCACCCCATCCTGCAAATGCCCCATTGCTGCGGGTGGATAGGAAAGGCCTCCCTGGAGCAAGGCACCACACTGGCATCCAACAGCCCTTGTCACAGCCCCACTACAGACCACAGTGGCAGCAGGGACAACCCCATCAAATCCTGTGGTTTTTTTGTCTGTTTGTTCGTTTTTGTTTGTTTGTTTTTCCCACCAGAATTCATGCAGAATTTGTGCCGCTAATGAAAATAACTTTCCAAAATATAGAAAGCACGGAAGCGGGGGGACAGGGACCAACACGGACACGACCTGGGTGTGCCCATTCTGACAGCCCCATTTGAAGTAAAGCAGGTCAAGGTTACCCTTAGTAATGGGATAATCAGTCAAAACACAGAAAAACAACCAAAACTAAAACACTAAAAAAATGGGCATTGAGACTCTCTAGAAATCAAAATTTTGGAGCCTTCTCTCTAAGAATTACTTCCTGGATTAGTTTTCAGGTGCAAGCAGGCAGCTTTCCTCAAGCAATAATAAAATCCATGTGTATCAAATTCAAAAAGAGAATAACCTATTAGACTGAGCAAAATAAATCAAAATCCTATAACAAAACTCTTGCAGTTTCTCCAGAACATTCTCATCTTTCATTTCTTTTTCCTCTAGTTACAGAAATGTGACATTCTACAAAAATAACAACAAAAAAATCCTGTCCACTCAAATTTGCATTTTTGTCTTTGCTTAAATAAAGTATTCCATGAAAGGAAACAACACAGGTTTACAAGTGGTTAGTGGAGGCTGTGTTTGTTGCAGTGATTTCATTTCAAACCATTTCACATGGGCTATTCACACATCCTCTCCTCTCTCAAGAATATTTTAATTTTGTTCTTTCTCGCTCTTTTCTTCTTGGCTTCCAAAGCCAAGCCCATCCAGCTTGACAGTATGCAGTTGGTCTTTGTATTAAGGTAAACCTGAAGAAAATCCTATTTAGCTTATGATCAGGGACAATCAGAGCTTCTAGTGCCAAGGGCTTATTTCAGGGGGATTTGTGCAGTTTGACACAGAGAAGAGCTCAATTTGAGCTTCCAGAAATATGTCAATTAGAGAAAGACAAACAGGGAAACAGCTGGAAGTCCCAATTCCTGCCCTTGTGCATCTGCTGGGAGACAATCCAGTGTGTGCATGGGACAAGCAGACTCTGCTCCTGTGGGAGCTCATGTCCAAAGCTCCTCTGGGGAAGAAAAAGGCTAGAACGGGACATGAAGAACTCTGGCGTGAGAGGTCAGGAGAGGCAAACCTGCTCCAGGGAGAAGAAACTAGAACAGGGAATGGGAGATAACCAGGAGGGCAAGAATAACCAGGGCTTCTGCACCAGCAGCTGAGCCTTGCAAGCATGCAGTAAGCACTGAGCCCAGAGACTTCTTAGAAATAACAAGACAGTGCTGGCTGCTCACAGCTCTGGCAGTGTGGGGTGTTATTTGCTGTTATGTCTGCTCCTGGGAAAGCCTGGTGGAGAAACTTGCTCCCTGCAAAGCAGTGGGAATGCGCTCTGCCTCGAGTCTGAGTGCTCCCAAACCCCATGGAGAACATAGGGTATGCATGGTGCAGCACCTCCCTGAATGCTCCTTACCAGTCTCAGCCAAATCAGAGAGGACTGGACCATCACCTGGTCTGAGAAATAAATGTCCCTGGGGCCCTCCCACAATCACCACATCGAAGGATGTGGGGCTGTTAGAGCGGGTCCAGAGGAGGGCCACAAAGATGACTGAGGGGCTGGAGCACCTCTCCTATGTAGAAAGGCTGAGAGAGCTGGGGCTGTTCAGCCTACAGAAGAAAAGGCTCTGGAGTAACCTCACTGCGGTTTTTCAGTACTTGAACGGGGCTTATGAAAAAGATGGAGAGTGACTCTTTGCTCAATCAGATGTTGACAGGATGAGGGGGAATGGTTTTAAACTAAAAAAGGGGAGACTTAGATTAGAGGTTAGTAGGAAATTCTTCACTCAGAGGGTGGTGAGGCACTGGAACAGGTTGACCAGAGAGGTTGTGGATGCCCCATCCCTGGAGGTGTTCAAGGCCAGGTTGGATGAGGCCCTGAGCAACCTGATCTAGTGGGTGGCATCCCTGCCTATGGCAGGGGAATTAGGACTAGATGATCTATGAGGTTCCTTCCAACCCTAGCCATTCTATGATTCTATGAGCACCTCCTCTTTTAATGGTGGGGAGAGACAGTGGTGGAAATGGTTGGAGAAAGGTAAGGGATGGTGTTTTCTTACAACACATCCCTTTTCCTTTTTTTCAAGACCTGCACATAAGACACTGCCTCTGCCACTCATCCTCTATGACATAAATGGCTTTGCTGATGCTAACACTTTGAAGCTTATGTGTCCTGATCCAGTTCGTCCCAGGACAGCTGTCCTGCTAGGCTCCCTGCTGGCAGAGTAAAGTTAGAAAAGCAATGTGGGAGCTCAGAGAGCAAAATGGTCTCATGATCCTGTCCTCCCCCAGGGCTGCCGCGATCAGAGCGTAGCAGGGTGGCTGTGTGCCCCTTCCACCTCCTGAAGGCACTGGATCCATTTCCTGCCTTGCTTCTCTAGAAGCAGGAAAGTCACACGCTGACCTATGAGCAAGTGCTGTGTGAGGGTTGAGCAACACATACTGACTGCGTCTGTCTGGGAGCCAGCTGGTAAGTCAAGAATTTCCTCAGAACATGCCTCACACCTAGGAGTGGAGTATGCCACTGTGTTGCAACACCTCCTACAAGCTCAGAAGACGCATTAAAGAAGTTCACAGGATAGAAGCATTTCTTCTAGGCCTGTTGCATAATCCAGATAAGTAGATAAGCCTGTAAAATTTGCACAACACTGTGTCCCTTTATTGGCCTTGTTACTGGTCTCGTTTTGCAGGGCTTAATACAGAGGATCTGTTGGATTGAGGACACTTTTCAGGTCATCTATTCCCTGGGAGGTAGCTGTGACCCAGCTCTAATGTTGTGCTACTCAGAGCATTAAAATGATGGGGACACCTCACCGACAGCTGTACTTACTGCATTGCAAATCTGGCCCAAAGACATTTTAGAAATAGTGCTATGACACCCGCAGAGGGTACCTGGAAAGTTATTCTTGAAAGGACTGTGGCAACACAAAACCACCGTGGGAGAAGAATCATGGCCTGCCAGACCAAACAATCTTTGCACAAACACAGATACACATGGCTTGGGTACATTCCTGTTCAACTATTTACTTGACCCAAAGGGCACATGATGTGGGGCTTGAATAGTGGCAGGACTCAGGTGTCAGGGAAAAAGACAGGCTACAAGCAAATGCATTTACAGGGCACAGACGTGCACTGGAGTCTGCTGGAAGATGTCCTAGTAACTGCCCTCTCTGGCATTTACCAGGCACCCTGAGGGGAGGCCTCTGCAGCATCTTCCCAGCAAAGAGATGGCATCACCTGGTATTCCCTTTTGGCAGTGGGCACAGGCTGGACCCTGCCAGCAGGCTCCAGAGATGTCTCCCATGCAGGGGCACAGAGCAGACCCATTGTCTCTGTCTTTGGGGCATGGGCAGAGCCCTTCGCCCAGCCAGCATGCAGGGAACCATGCTGTACCAACTGCTGGTCTTGTCCTGGGTGCTTTCTGCAAGCAGGTCCCACACCTCACAGCGCAGGTCCCATGGGATCGGCAGGTCTGAGAGCAGGAAGCACTGGGAGTCAGTTGCTCTCTCTCTCCCAGGTTGCTTTGACTTGTTCCCAGGCCGCAGCCCTTTGGCCACATCCATTCAAAAATCCCCTCTGGGGTGTTCACAGCCAGTGTGTGGGACTTGCATGGAAAATATGCATCGCTGGTAGGAACATGGGGTCAGGAGACATGGGACAGGGCGAGCAGAGCCAGCTCAGCCCCGCTTCACGGGTGAGTCACTGCTGTGCTCTTTATACCAGCGCTGAGAGGACACGGGGGTGCCAGGCCCCGAGGAAGGGTTTTCCGTGCTGTGCTCCATGCCCCTGCCAGGAATGGGGACCTTACACCTGCCCGTAAAGCCTGACCCTTCCTCAACCATTAACCACCACTTGTACTTGCCCTGCCCTCCCCACAGCTCTGCTGAGCAGCAGGCCTGGCTGGTGCATGCGTTGGCTCTGAAAGGTGAGTGGTTACAGCCTGGGCAAGAAACCCCAGGGCTCTGTCCTGCCTCGGGGCTTCCCCCATCACTGCCTCATCCTCATCCACCCTCCATGGACACAGCCCAGTCCCAGAGAGATGCTTTGTCCTCTTCACCCAGCCTGGGGCAGCACCAGCAGGAACCTGCAGAGGTGAAGAAGGAAGCCAGGGCAGCCTGACCCCATTTCTCAGGCTGAGGATAGGAAGCAGAGCAGAGCTAGTCCATGGTATGGGTGCAGATAGCTCCCCGACCTTCCACAAAATCTCCTCTTATAGGAGTGCCAAGTGGCCAAGCAAAGACTGGCCAGGGAAGAAAGGGAGGAGTTGCTACAAATGATGGTAAAAAACTTTCCATTCATCGCTCTTCCTTTTTGGTGAGGGTTGCAGTGCAACAGCAAGATTGCAAAATCCATGCCTGGGTAGTGGTTTTTTTTGTGTTTTTTTTTTTTTCTTAAATGCTAATTCTGAATTTCCAGTCTTGAGCTGGCCAACGAGGACCACGCTGGAATAACAAAGACCATTTGTTTTCCTGAAGGGGAAATTAGAGTCTTGCTTGTTTTCTTTCAACATCAGAAAGTCAGATCTTGTATGCCTTACTTGCTGTATGTTTGGATGGAAAAGAGCAGGTGGTTTTGTATCATTGGTTGCACCAAGAAAGCATAGTCCCATTGCCTCAGTTGCGTCAAAATAGTTAAAAAGTTAAAGATGTTTGTTTCAATTCAATCAGTTAAAAAAAAAAAAAAAAAAGAGCACAGCAGGGAGAAAATGTTTAGTCCTTAAAGTTTCAGTGCTCAGCAGTGAGGGTCAGATGAAGCTCATACTCTGCACTTGGGTCTTCTAACAAGTTCTGCAGGAAAACCAAGAAATGTCAGTTGTGACCTTCCTGGCAAATCAAATGTGAAAAACAAGGAAGCCACACTAGGCAGGCTTTTTAAGGAAGTGAAAAAGGGCACAGCCCATTTATTTTTCCTCAGCAGATCCTCTCTGAGGTCATTGTACTGTTGTAAACTACATCTCAGTTTGGCTGATAACAGAGTTTATTTCTGGCACTCTGCAGTATTATTCCTGTGTAGGTCTAAATTCACCCAGAGGAGGAGCAGAGCCTTGGAAGACAAGTGATGAACCTGCACTGTGGTTAGCTGTGACAGGGAGTCTGAGCAGGTAATCACCTCTCCTTGTCCTAGCCCCGTTCAGACCTGAAAGGCAATGTTCCTGGCAAACCCCAGGGGCTGAACCAAGAAAAAAGCCCAGCTGTGCTCAAAGAAGCCAGAGGTTTCTTAATGCTCTTCTTTATGAGGATCCAGTTTCCAGCAAGCAAGTGTAGAGAGGTACGAAAATATGTGCCCTGGAAACTGTTCACATTGTCTCACCTCCTAGGGCACGTTCCCTTCCAAAGACCCTCCAACACATGGAGCCATTTCATGTTTTATGGGCTTCTATCTGCTAATCCAAGCTCTGTGAGATCCATCCCAGAAGAGAAATCCAGGAGGGGATGTCTGAGTCACCTGCATGAACCACAGAGCACAGCCAAAGCAAGATGGTCATGGAGGACATCTGGAATCTCAACGCTGGTGCCTGTATCTCAGTGGTTACTTGTCACAAGATAGTGTGGGCTTTATTCATTGCTTGCCAGACCAAAAAGAGGGATCTAGCTGGGAAGAGATAGAGTGTGCCCTGGACTTTCCTGTTGATAAGGTCAGTGTGGCCTACAGGCCTACAGAAACTTAAAATGATCCTCACTTTGCAAGTGAACTTCATGCCTTGTGTGACCTGCACTCAGCCTTTGCTGCCAGGCTGCAGGGTGGCCATGGCACAGTCACCTTCATTTGCCCTCTTGAATTCTCCAAGTGTTGGTCTCATTTTCTCCAGTTGTTGGTGCTTAGTAAGAACATCTGTGAGGACTGAAGCTAGAACTCTTACAATTGGAGAGGCTGTTGTGATGGACAAGCAGTAGCAATACTCACATGGCTCAATTAAAGGGGACCAGAAAGCTGCAACAGGGGCACCATGGACATGAAGTTTCACCATGGAAAGGTTTGGATCCCTACTGGGAAACAAACGGTATCCTGTTTGCTGTCCAGGCTGATTAAATACAAACCATAAATGGCCAAATAGAAGGAAAAGATAAGGCAGTGACAACAGTGCTCTGAGATCCAGTAGATGACATTGAGGGTTTTTCTTACACCATGGAGGAGCTACCTCTTCTTCCTGTGACCATGGCCATATTTTCCAGCAGAAGCCAACCCATACTAAGCCAAGCCAAGACATAGCTCCCCTATGGCCAGAGGGGACGTCCAGAGCTGCCTGCAGAAGCCCAGCAACATTTTTCACCACTGCCACTGCAGAGTGAAGAGTTAAATTCTCTCTCTGCAAGAGCACAAGAGGCAGCTCCCAGTCGCTGCCATCTGCTCTCATTCACACGCGAGCTGTGTGCAGGCACTATTCAGTTTTCCGTTTATTCTCTCTGACAAAACCAGATCATGTATAATGAAGGAGAAGAATGACTGAGCCGTGCTGGTGTGCACAGGAAGCCGTGCTGGCTGGGGGCTCGTGGGGAGGGAGACATCCCATCCAAGGAGCAGGATGCAGCAGCATCCTTCCCTCCGTGCAGCGGGAGGGTGCTCCTCCTGGAAATGTCTCGCTCAGCTACGGGTGGCTGCTGGCCTCACCCAGCCAGGCCAGCCCATGTGCTCATGGCTTTGGACAGGGCAGCCTTGCCTGGGCTCCCATACACACAGGGGTGTTTATCCACAAAGAAAATCCCCTGTTTGCTGCATGTGAAGACTCTCCTCAGCAAACTTTCACTGTCCTGAAGACAAGAAGCCACACTGTCATTTAGCAATCAATCACATCACAAATAACAATAAGCCAGTAGCTGTCCCTAGAAGCCCCAAGTGTGTCTGTCTGTCTGCACTGAACCTGGATAGATGTTGCCCAGCTGAAATGTGTTGTTGTGAATGGGCACGAACAAAAATTACAACTGCTGGTGGGAAACAACCCAATCTTCATTCAGGGGGACTATTAAAAAAAAAAAAAAAAAAAAAACTACCGTAAGAAAATAAACTGTTCCATAGTTCAAAAATCACTTTTCAAATAGAAATTTCTGGCAATTTTTACATTGGCTTTTTTTTTTCCTAGATCATTCAAATTAAATGTTTGATTAATTCAAACCAAGTATTTTTAAATGGCCTCTTCCATTAAATTTTCCACAATTTGTCCTAATTCAATCAGGAAATGCTTTCAGATACTCATAACCACATGGGATGAGAAGTGAGATCTACTGAAAATCAGCTGATAATCGCTCGCCTAAATCACTTGGCAAGCGTTCATGAAAAAACAACTCACGCCAAAGAGAATCAAGAGGGGAAAAGCAAGCTAAATGCATACCAATGAGCTCAGCTAGTACAGAACTGCCTGGTCTGCACAGGCCAGAGGCTTTAGTGAGTCATGGGCTTTTCTGAAAGAGCGTGTTTTCTTCCTTGTCTCCCCTTTTTTGATTCATGCAAATACAGCCTGTGTGCCTTTCCCCAGCCTACAGTTTGCTTTCTGGAAGTCCTGTCTGTGCACAGTGGCAGCTCTGCAGTGCTCCTGTCCGTCAGATGTCTTACACTCTGTGGACCAGAAGGAGCTCTGAGGCAGGTGGTGGCAGCAGGGACAGGTAAGGCTTAGAAAGCTGAAGCACACAAACAGGAAGAGATGGGGGCAGGGGACTCTTGTGCTGCCATTTTCCTCCCTTGTCTCCTCAAGCAGTGCACGGTGCTGTTGGGGCACAGGCAACCAGTGGTGGTCTGCTCGGAGCCAGGAGGCTCCTGGCTGAGGGGGCCACCTCTGCTCATCCCGCCCGCTTTGCAGCACGGCTGGCCCTTCATAATCCTGGGGTCCCCCTGGCTGCTCCCTCTCAAATTGCTTTCCCCATTTGCCAAAGCCACCAGCAGCCTGCAATCGCTTTCACACACATTTTGGAGGGCAGATTGGGGATGAATTGCCTCTTAAATAAATTGCCCAATGCAACACCTTGGGAGCAACATCTCCCACATATCCCAGAAACCCAGATCATTTCCCTGCAGCCAATGAACAAACGCTTTAGAAATTCCCCGGACAAGGTTACCCAGTAGCCTGCAATGCTGTAACTGTTGCCCCGTTTTTGATATCCCTTGCAGGATAAATCTCTTTCCTAATTGCTGGGACCCCTCCAACTCTGTGCTGTGTTTGCAGCCCAGCTATGCCAGCAGGACACTTGTCCCCGGAGGCAGCATCTGTGCCAGGTAGGCAAAGCAGCTCACTAAGTGCCCTTGTCTACCTTAATTCAAAACAAAGCAGAAAGGGAGCCGCAGTGGGTGTTGGGGTCTTCACTACAGCCTGTCAGCTCCTGCAGAAGAAGTTTCATTCCCTACCTCTTCGCTGGAGCTCTGCAATGACATTTGAACAATGCCAGGTGCTGGCTCAGGGGAGGGGTACAGGAGCCTTTCAGAGGCATTGTCCAGCAGGAGCTGGACAATGTAGGTTTCTCTGACACTGACTGAGACCCACCTCCCTCAAATACTTTCATTCTAAGTAAAACCAACCACAGCAAGAGCTTAAAAAGTGGCTGACAGCATCTCCAGGTAAGAGGGCCAGAGCACAGCTGAAGGACCATCAGGAGTGCTATCACGGCTGAGAGCAATGAAGATGAACAAAGCCCAGAGGGGATTGTTCCTGTGCACCTCATGGTTTCAATGTTTTTTCAGTTAGCTCTGGCAGGAGAGGGTATGAAACTGTAGAGACATCTGAGCACTACATTCCACGTAAAAATGAAACTAATCAGCCTTTTTTTTTTTTTTTTTTTTTTGAGGCTACAAACAGAGGGTGAAAACAAAATAGCTTGCAACTCCTTTGAGGCTGAGGAGCCAATCTTACAACCCAAGGAGACCAGAGATGCCGGCTGGCATTCAGCAACCCCCGTGCTGGGGGATGCAGAGCTGAACAAGAAGCTCTGGTGGCCCTAACGCACAGGCCAGCACCAAGTGATCCCAGATCATTCCCAAATGGTGGATACTCATGAAGTCATCCAGTCTTTCAAGGAGAGGCAGTAAGCCATGCCTTACCCTCCACTGTCTTCTCACATACGCTGGGCTGGTGGTCTGCTACTGATTGTTGGCACCAGTGACGCTCTGGCCCACTTCTGGATGAACATGTAGTGCTTTCTGTCACTGACAGCCCAAGGCCATAGGTATAAAAAAACCCTGCATTTGTCATCATCCATGCTGGGACAGACTCTCCCAGCTGATTCTACTCTCCTGCACTGCACTAACTGATGGGATGGGTAGTATGTAGTGCCTTTCTTTTTTTCTGCATTAAGCAACCTTGGGTAGGGAACATCTTCCATGTTCTGCCAAGGGAGTTTTCAGCTCTCCTGGGTAGGCAAATCAGTCAGAAGGAAAGGGGAAGCTCAAGTCAGGCCATGTTATTTTACCATATCACTGCAAGTTACTAATGGACAGAGGGAAACACTGTAAGCAAGCAACCAGCAAAGGAGAAACTGCTTAGCCTGCCCTGTGAAGAGTATCCACTGTGTTACAGGGAGATTGGAGTCAAAACAGGCAGCCAGCTCAGAACAGAACATACTGAGCTGTACTGTGTAAGACAAACAAGACAAGATCAAGCTCTGCACTTGGAAACAGCTGCAGGAACCACAGCAGATGACACTGCTTTGCAACAGTTTGTAACTACCAATGGAGCATGCATGGCACAAAGAAAGTGCTAGCAGCACCGTCAGTGCACAGACACCCCTGAGAGCAACTGGCCTCAGCACTGAAGAAGGGGAAAATATTGTTGGCTGGAGAGCAGAGACCGTCTCATGTTTCAGGTGGATGTGGATGCTGGAGCTGGGTGGCTCCATAACCAGCAGCACTGGGAGAGGAGCTGGGGTAGCCCAAGGCCACAAGGCCAGACTCAGGGTTAGAGGGGCAAGTTGTCACTGTAAAATGAGGATGAAAACTAAGCTTCTGGGTCTACGATGTGCCTGATTAGAAAACACACTGTTTGTGTTGGTATCAAGAAAACCCATGGCATAGCACCCCTCTGTGAGAAGCTGGGGACCAGCACACGCAAAGGTTCAGGACGTTGTCCTTGGGATGGAGAAGTTCCTAGCAGTTACAGAAAGACAAGGAAGCAACGAGTCACCTGACACTTTGCAAAAAAAGCTTGATTTCAAACAAGTTCCAAGAACTAATTAGGACTCTTCTCCCCACTGCTGGCATAAAGGGACAGCCTGGCTCCGTGCATCAGCGATCCTGCTGATGCTGCTACATCTCCTGCTGGCCTTGCCCTTTCCTCTATTTCAAGTGTTGCACATGACTCAAAAGATTAAATAAATGCATAATAAAAGCAGGATTTTGGTCACAGAGAGAGGGCTGTGGGGCACAGCCAGTACCAAATATTTTTCTGTGCCTGGTGCGTCACTGGGAGTTGGGGCAGGTGCACTTAGAAAAACAAAGCCCATGTTTGTGCACTCTCAAGGCTGTTATCAAGCTGTGTTTAGGACCCAGCAGGAAAGTGAAACTCCTTTTTATGGTGTTGAGGCTACTAATGTGTAAGCAGATCACATTTTGTCTAGTTAATAACAGCAGAACCTGGCCAAGAGACTCCAGGCAGCTCTGGGTTAAAGTTAAACAACTCAAACTGCAACAGCCTTATAATGACTATAACATTTGCTAATGTAAAGTCAGCAAAAGGTGCAGAGTGGTCACTTGTGGATGAGAGCTGCTCTTGGACTAAAGAGGGCACGAAAGTGACTTGGACTGCAGAAAAGCGCAGCCAACCACCCCAGGAACTTGAGAGACTGGCAGTGAGGGCAAACCAAAAGGGTGAAGCTGGGAGGGGGGACCCTGAAAGCCCCCAACCTGAAGCACCCCAACAGCAAGAACAGACGGACACTGCAGGTGGATTGGCTTGGTTCAGTGTCCCCACAGTGTACCACAGCTCACAGACTAGTGGCTAACGCCAGCTCCATGCTAGCAGAGGAGAGTTCATGCACATAGCTAGGTTTTGACTTACGTATACACACACACATTTTTATTACAGGAAGCCATGGCCAATTGAAACTGGCTATAAGCCATTTAATTTATATGCTCAAGGGTTAATGCCTCTATCCTGGGCATTCTGGGACAGTGGGAAAACACCCCCATTGCACAAATCCTTTGTAACTTACCATGCCCCCGTGAGCTGCTAGAAGATGCAGCTGTCATTTGTGGCTGCAGAGATCCAGCCCAGAACTAGACCAACAAAGCCGACACTGCACGGCATGGAAAAGGCCATGCTACAGTGTGCCTGTGTGCACAGGTTTAGGTAGTGCGCAGTGCTGTTTGGCTTTAGCTGTTATCTCTACTAATCCCTGCTGTGCCCTACTCTCATCTGAGGTAGGTATCCAAACACCATCTGCCTACTAGAAGTCAGACTCCAGCAGCATCCAGAGGACAGAAGCCTGCCTGTATTATCATCTATGGAAACAAAAAAATGCAAACAACAACAATTAGAAGTGGCTGTGGAGGACACTGGGGAATGCAAAAATGCCAGTTGCAGCACAAAGCTCAATGCAAGATCATCTAGGAGGGGAAGGTGATTTTTATTTTTGTCAAAGGTGATTCAACTCACACTCAGTTTCTCCCAGGTTTCGCTCACTCATTCTTTCAAACTCAGCCCAGCCAGCCCAGTCAGGACTTGTGGTGACATGGAAAATAAGGGACAACAGCTCTCAATTCCTCGTTTCTGGTCCTGAGTTCTTCTTAGGTGGGGGGCCATGCACTAGATCTTGGACATGCTTTTTGTACCCTTTAGGAACTCATAGTGATTGTGATCTTTTGTTTTTCACTCCGGCCCGCCTCTGTGAGTCATTAGGAGCACTGCTGATTTACTCGCTCTGGTTGGGCTCCTTTCTGGGTGTAATCTCTCCTTTGTTTTAAGCTGTCCTTTGTTTTACTGCTCCAGATGTCTTGAGAAGTTGCATGTGGATTGCTCTGCTGTTGAAGACCGGCTGATCTAGCAGATCAGCACATGCCATTCTTTTAACCCTTCTTCTCACTGTTTTTCCTGCTGCTTTCACACCCTGATATCACCATTCAGGTCAATCTTAGGCTCCTACTCCACAGTTTAAGCTGAACTCCAAGTTCCCAAGACCACAGTACCCAAAAAAATAAAGTACAGTGGGCTTCAGTTTCTTGTTGCATTGCTTAGCACAAAAACAATGACAATACCCTTCCCACTTACCAGATCTTTGGAAAAGCATCAACATGAGCAATGAAGCTGGATTTAGCCATTCATTCTTTCTGCAGAATGATGGAGGGAGGGCATCAGGAAAGTATATAACACCGTGGTCTAGTTTGCCATCTTGTCTCCTTTGAAATCCATTGTTTCACCAGTTCAGTAGATTCCTGAAAAATCACCTGTAGCTTTTAGACTGGAGCTCTTTCATGTTTAGTCAGATTCACATGCAGAAATATCTGTATAGATACATAGATATACAGATATGTATTAGATATATATTAGATATATAGAGATATATAGAATAGATGAATATCTGGTTCATCTAAAGGAGATTAGGTTTGGCCTAAAATATATTATCAGGAAAGGTTCTGCAAAATCATACACAGGCACTGATTAGGTGGAGCCTCTTTCCAAGTGGCTTCTCCTCCCCCACCTGACATTCATGTTTTGGATTATTCCTGCCTGTTCATTTCCTGTGTTGTAGTGGGTTTACGTGCAAGGTTTGGGTAGCAGGGGCCATAGGGTGCCTTCTGTGAGAAGAGTCCAGAGGCTGCCCCATGTTAGATAAGGGGCCCACCGCTGGCCAGAGCTGGGCCAATAACTGATGTTGTTTGCACCTCTGTGAGAGCAGATTTAAGAAAGGGAAAACAAAAACAAAACAAACAAACAAAAAAAAAAAACACTGCTGCACAACAGCATCTAGGAGAAAGGAGTAAGCAGCAGCCCTGCAGGCCCCAAGGTCAGTGCAGGAGAGCAGGAGATGCTCCAGGCTCAGATCTCCTATAACAGGGTGCTAGAAGAGAAGGGATAGGATTATTAGCAGAGGAAGGGGGTTTTCCAGAGGAGAGATGAGAAGGAGCCATGAGGACAGAGCTGTCTTACAGGGCACACCACGAGAATGAGGCTCTGGGAGGGATAGCACGTTCCTCCCTCTCCGTTTTTTGAAAACAGAAGCGTGACAACTGTCAGCGGCACAATGCAGGATGCTCCATGCAAAACTGCAGAGAAGGGCAATCTCCTGCCCCAGCGATGGCCCTAGGCTCTGTGTGTGCCCTCACTGCACAGCTGAGGCATCTCTGCTGGCCTGGCCAGCGTTGTCCCTGGCTGAGCCACCGTGTCTGTGACCTCAGGATCTCCCTGCCATAGACAGCTGCTGCTGGCAAAGCCGCTGAGTGCCCGAGTAACTCCCACACCTACAGACTGCAACGAAGCTGCCAGAGCTGGCCCAGCAGGCCAGCCCAGGTTGCAAATCTGCAGCTGACAGGACAAGCCCTGAGCAGACAGGCCAGCATTCCTGGGTTGCAAGCAGAGCCTCTGGCACCTTTCATGAGTGGTTCTCAAGGGGATTATGCTTGCAAATGAACTCTGCCAGCAGAAACTCCCAAAGCAGCCACCGTGCAGTCAAGGGACCATCACCTGCTCTAGTCCTACCGCGTGCAGTCTCTGAAGGGTCTGTCTCAGTCAGGATGGTCCCACGCCGGCCTCTGCTCCCCCAGCCGCAACCCCTGTGAAGGGGCTTACGGGTGCCATCCTCCTTCCCTGCCAAAGAGCAAAGCTCTTTGCCTAATGCCAGATGCTCATCGGGTTCTTTGCACAGTCATTCAATTTGTGTTTTTTTTCTTTTTCTAGAGATTTTCCTTTTCTTTAGAAGCTTTCCTTTCATTATCTTTAGAAGCTATCCTGCTCCCACAGAGCTCAGAGAAATGGGTCTAGTTCTTATCTGCAGGTGTTTGCTGATAGCAGATGAACTCTGGCAGATCTTTGAGGAGGGCGTGTGCAAGGTGATTTCAGCCATAAAGTCCTCATGGGTGGGGTGTGATTTTTTTATTTTTATTTTTATTTTTTTACCCTCCTCATTCGCCATTTACATACTTGCACTGATTTACAGATTCCCTGGGCCTTGGTGGGTTTACACCTCCTGAGGGAGGTTCGCCTGCAAACCTGACTGCCAGGTTGCAAGGGCAGGCGGGCCATCCTCAGCAGGGTGGGAGCCGTGAATTGCTTTAACCTCGGAGAGATAGCCCAGAATGACACTGCAGTTTTTTCTCACTCTCCCGGGAAGTTGTGCCTGGTCCTGCAGCCTGATGTGGGGATGAGGGCTGGGCTGGCACCGTCCCGGTGATGTGGGACACTCCTGCTGGAGGCTGCAGGCAAGCTGTGGGTTTCACGGTGCTGCCAGCATGCAGCGCCGAACAATGCAGGGTGAGGGAGTGCAGCCACCACGCAGCCCCTCTGGGGAGCGAGGGCTGAGGCTGGCCGTGCCATGTGCGCAGCGGGACACAGCCAAGCGGGGCTGCAGGCAGCAGGAGGCTGCCTTTGTGCACGGCCGAACATCCTCGGAGGACAGAGGTACTGTCTCTTCACTCCCAATACAATTTCAATTAGATGAATAGCAGCGTAATCCCATCCAGCGCTCCGCTGGGAGCTGACCATCTGAGGGGCAGGCGACCTTCCCCAGCCGAGCGCTGAAAGGGGTCCCCCCAGGCAGGCACCCCCAGCCCACCCGGCCAAGCCCCTCCGTCAGGACCATCTGCTGCTGGGCAGCCCCTCCTCCCGCAGCCCCCAGCCAAGACTGAGCGAGGCCGGCAGTGCCTTGGCAAACAAAGGCAGCCACACGGCTGGTGCTTTTAGCCCCAGGGGACAGAGGAAGAGGAGGGAGCGTGAGCCCAGAGCAGTCCTGTGTGCTCTTCTCCTTTGGGCAGATGGCTTCGGCAGTAGATCTCCAGGGGAAGATGGGAAACCAAAATGGGGAGTGTATTGTCCCCCTTCACCAGGTGATGCCACCACATGGAGGAGGATGAGAGGCTGCAGGGGACACACCATGTGTCCGCTCCAAACTGCTCCTGTCTCCTGCTGCCATGTCCCAGGCCAGGGACTCGTGTCTCCCACCGTCCTGGCCAAAGGGCAAAGCTGCTCCACCATCTGCTAGCAACAAAGAGCAGAAGTGCAAGCGGCAAAGCTGAGAGCTCTCTTTTCTTCGAATCTGTCTGGGTTTTTGGAGGGAATTTCCTCTCACACTGAAATTCTCAGACTTTTCCCTAGTGCCAGAGAGGCAATTTGGGGAAAGTCTTGAGAAACCTAGGTTGTGCAACCAGGGGTTTAAAGTGATTTTCAACCCACAAGGCAACTGATGACATTTTTGTCAGCAACTATTACCAAAACCCACCAGTTCCACTGTAACAGCAAACCCTGCCCAAGGAGGAGCGTGGAGGGAGAGGACACCCAGACTTGGACTCCGCTGTGCTCCAGCTGCACACAAGCTCATCACAACCATCCTGCTCCTTGCTGTTCTTCTCCTCAAGCTAAGTCATCTGTTGCCACCTCAGCATTCATTTGATTTTTCAGTTGGTCTTCTGCCATTCACGACGGCCCATATGATTTCTAAATATCTAAAGTTGGGCAGGAATGACACCACATTTGTAGGACTTCACTCAGTGCTCCAGGACAGTTGGGCTCAATTCAGGTATTAAACCACCAGGTCCTCAGCACTGTGGTGCCCTCCTCCATCCCTCCAAACATCCCGAGGTGCTTCAGAGGAAATCCACCTGCAAGGGACACCCTGCGTCTCCCCACCTTAGGACAGATGGGAGATGCTGGCCCTTGGGAACAGCTCTGGTGCTGCAGCACATGGAGGAACACAACCCAGAGCTTTCCAAGGGGCAGCTTGGCAAACTCTGCAGGGCAACAGCAGTCATTTTCTTGCTAAAGTCAACAGCTCTGAGCCTGAATACACACAGCTGGGCACAAAGTGACTAGAGATCACATCTGCTGAATAAGAAGGGGTCATTGTTATGCTTTGTCACCCATTTCAGTGCAGATAGCACTTTAAAGCCATTTGGTTTTGCACTCTGAATAGTTAAAAAGGTCAGGCACTGAGCATGGGCAGTGGGGTGTTTTCCCAGCACTGGAGCGTGATGTGAATATTCCCAGGTGCAAAAAGTTGTCTGAACATCCGCTGCCTTCCCAGTCCCACAGCTTTGATCTGTTCCCCAGCTGAGCCCGGGTGCACGTTGTTCCCTGTCCCCATTCACCCTCCAGACCCGCAACTTGTTGCTGTGCAGCAGGGTTAAAGCCAGCACCGTCGCAAAGGCAAATAGCAGAGCTGCCAGTAGATGAGCTCTGGGAAGACCCGAGGGCTCAGAGGCAGGGCTCAGCCATGGTCTGACCCTGTAGCCAATGCCTTTAATTTATTGTCAGTCTGAAGTAGAGCCAGAACATGCTAATGAAACACTGGTTATTGGTTGCCAGTGAAAGTGGCGCTGCTTTCTCTTGCCTGAGCTTTTTTGCCATGGGCTGCATGCTGGAAGCACTGTGCACGACAGGCACCCGCAGCCAGCCAGGCATGTTCCCCACCATGCTGCTCCCACAGTGCAATTACAAACCCAGACATAAATCGCGGTTAACCTTTGCTCTCTCTCATATGTTTGTCCAGAGGCTACAGAAATATTGCACAAGACACGTGATAGCCAGAGAAACAAAAATAACTTTTATTAAACTGTCCCAGAGTGGGAGGGAAGGGGGAGTTTTTGGAAACTCAGTTCTTTTCACAATAAAGGAAGGTGTTTGTGAAAATAATGCAAACCAGGTATTTTATCAGCAGTTAAAGGTATGTGTTTAGATCTCGAAAGGGACAGATACACACCCTCATGACTCATGTACAGTAGGGCTTTGCGCTCTGACTCTGACTTTGACGTCTTGTTTGCTCCTTTCAAAACCAAAACAACTCACTTTCCCATCAGCTCAGCTCTTTCCAGCTACCCTGACTTTAAAATTCTTGCTAATTTTCTTTCTCTTCTCTCTCTCTATCATTGCTACAAAACAAAGATGAACCTGTTCTAATTCCTTGTTATTTCTGAATGACATAGGATTAACAAGAGGGAGAGAAATCTGATTTTGCAAAACTAATTGAGGTTTAAATTGCAAGAAAAAATAAACACCCTGCTTTGCCCAATGCAGAACTGATTGCAAGACGTTTGTATGTACCTGCAGATAGAGATATCAACCAGCTGTGCATGTATTTGTGATGCTAAAACTGAAGTCACAAAGACTGATAATATTGGGAAAGAAAATTCCTGTAGGCTGAAGCCCATGAAAGCAGGCACCAGAGAAGGTAGCAGAAAAGCCCAATGAATATCCAGGCTGAGATTTTTGAAGAGAAATCATCTATATTAGAGCATGCAAATATAGCCTCATGCATCTTTTGTGTTCACTTTCCATGAACCTTCGACTGAATGAGTTTTACTAGCACAAATGTTGGAGAAAAGTGAAGTTCAAAGCTGCATGCATGAGTAACCATGGAAACTGAATTTTAAATTTGCACATGCGAGTATTTGTATCCAAAGTACTTTGTACGCTCGGCCAATGCGGAAAGAGGGACACCATCGTGTCACAACTGGCCAATCGTAACTTAGAAACACAGCTTGAATTTCAAATATCACCTACTTACAGCAAAGCTCCGTCCGTGGAGCAGAGAAAAAAGAAATGTGAAAAAACCTGCCTAGAAATGCCATCTGCTCGTGAATATTCCACAATTAGCAGGGATGGATTCATTGGATACATTATTCATTGTGGATTATTCGCTCAGATCTAACAGTGATAGTGCAACGGGTATTTAAATATTGTAGCAAGGAACCTTTTTGGACATAGAAGGTGTATATGACCATCCCCATGTATGAATATGGATGTGCTTCTGTCCTGCAGGAATCTCTGGGAACAATAGCTGTGTGGTAAATACCTCGTCCTCTGCAGTGACAGAAAACCTAGAGTTCTATTATAAGCTGCATTTTTGTTACCCTTTTTAGTCTTCATCCATCCTCTGCCCCAGCCCCTCCTCCCTCAGCTGGGCTGATAGAGCACCAAAGTCAGCTGCCATTTTAGCAACAAAGGCATTTGCTGTTTCCCTTGCTGTGGCTCAGGTAATGGGAGAGGTTTGGTGAGGCGATGTTTTTTCCCCCCACCTGAGCCTTCCAACTTGATGCGCATCAGGCAGTGGGAAAAAAAAAAAAAAAAAGTAAAAAAAGAAAGTGCGAAGCTGTGTTTGTGAGCACAGAATATCACATTTCCTAGGAAATATTCCTAGGTTGTCCTGCACTTTGCAGTTTGCATATGGGTGACCGCAGTGTGCAGATGCATTTTAGACCTCTTTTGCAGGTTCAGCTTTTGTGGCATGGACCCTACTACTCCGTGGCCATTAGTGACAAATTGACCTTTGCAGTCCTTTGTGTCAAAGTCAAGACAGAACAGAAATAGTCCCAAAACCCTCAGCTGGAAGCAATGACCAACAGGCATGCAACAGGCATGGAAAGAAACAGCCTTGAGAAGTGGACAGGTTTGAGGAGGATCACACTCAGGCATGAGGCTGTGGTATGAGAGGGACAACGTGTCCAGTCTGTGTCAGGGGTTTTTAAGTAGAAACAACACAGAGAAAAGGAAAGAGGAAAAACAATAAGAAAAATGGAAAAGAAAAAAATATATAATGAAAGAGTCCAAAGTAGCATGGGATGGAGTTATGCAACTTCAATTTGTCCAATGCTGTTCACAGACAAACACTCCCCTGAAGCAGCATGGACTTGTGCAAGTGAAGATTGTGCAACCCTCTCCTTGCTGCCAGCCGTTGCCCAACTGCGCTGGGTTGCAATGCTCTGCTGCACAGAGCGAGCCAGGAGCCTGTGAATGCCATAGCAAGGTTCTGTCGTGAAGCACACACAGACCTTCACTGTGGGGTCTGAGCAGAAATCCCGTCTGGGATGGCACTTGATGGCACTGGACCATGCTGGCCTGTGGCAAGATGTTCCCCTGTTGGATGCACTCACCTTTAGCTAGGGACCCATCAAAACATTGCAACCAACAAGCAGCCGGGCATGGTCAAGGATGCATAGGACAGGCTGTCTGCTGTTCTTATCAAGGGCAGCTCCCAAGCTGTTACTGATGTTGAAGATATGTAGGCTGGTCTCCTCTGATGGTCTAGGGCATCCAATGCAGGAGGCCTATGGAAGTCATGTGCAGGCACAGGTGTGACTTCCCACTTGTTTCCTATCCCATTAGCAAAATGACAGGCTCTAGCTGAAATGGAAGAATTTGTGAAATTCCCATCCAGAAATGCTTGTGGTGTCCATGACTACACGTGCTCAAAGTTCACAAGGAGACCGATCTTCCTTGGGGTGCATAGGCACAGTGAGCCTAATTTCTTGGTCCCAAAGGTTTTAGGCTGGAGGCAAACCTTAGGTCAATGCACAGACACCCAGCTGTAGGACCTTGGGCAGCCTTGGGCAAGATGTGCTGAACCCATGAAGGCCAGACAGGGATCTTGACTTGTTCTCCTGACGGCAGGCTAGTAAAACCCACATATGTGGACTCCAGGTGCCAACACCTTATTTCAGAACTCCCATGAAAGGACTGTTGGGCTTGGGGGTTTTTTAGGCCTTCCCACATAGATTCTCGTAATTGTTAACTGAAGGGTAATTCCCAGCTGGAAAAGCAGCCTTGGCACTGGGACTGTTTTCTAGTGTTTGGAGGCTGTCAACTCAGGGGCGTGTTTTTCTTCACCTCTGCTCTGAAGGGGCCGACTTGGTGCAAGCTGCACGGAGGTGTTCTCTAGCCACATTCTGAAGGGCTCAGCAGTTAATAGGGACAGGACTGGGCAATTAAATGTTGATTTGGCTAGTAGTTTATTTGCTAAAAAATGTGATTTTAGTCCCTTTAAAGTTCAATATTGGGGTTTAACTTGCAGCATGAAGTTGCTGAAAAAGATTTTATTATGTAGACTTGCAGTGCCAGAGGGCAAGTGACAGTTATCTTTTACCTACCCACACACCTAGGAAGCTGAGAGCCCAGGTCAGAAGATTTGGGCCCTGTTTCAAAGCCCCCTTTTCTTCATTTTTCAGCTGCAAAACCCACACAGCAGGGCTTATTCACTCCTGCTTATGCTTTTCCACTCACCTATTCATGGGCAAGCCTCTGGAACCTAGCGTCTCACTTCCAGGTGAGCCTGACTCAGCAATGTACAAAGGCATTCCCTCTCCCTCGCTTTCTGCCTCACTCAGCATTTAAATCTTTATCCACTGAGCAATAGCAAAAAGTCACCATAGGACAGGGACATGTGAAGGGCCCGTGGCTCTGGGTTGTCCCCAGCCCAACTTGGGAACGGCACTGGCCCGAAGCCAGTTCTCACCCTTCCAGCTGGAGAGGGGATGTGATGCTTGTGTGGGGTTGTCCCCCTCTATACAGGCACTGAGATTTCCCCAGGCAAGGCAAAGCAGGACTGATCATGTTTATATTAAGCTCTCCTGAGACGGACCACCTGTGGCCCCAGTCCATGTTTCACTGAAGATCACTTGAACTCACCTGAGCTGTCTACTGCATTAATATTGTCTTGCCTGGGTAGGAACGTAGGAACAGCACCTCCTTGGAGGATGAGAGCAGAGAGGCTTGGGTGTGGGCCATCCATCACTTCGCTGTGTGCTTTCCCTCTGCTCTTTTTGGGGTCCGAGGGAGAACAAGCAGAGCCTGCAGGTCAGGGACAGTGGTGACCATCGAGCTGGGTCTCCTGGCACAGGCACAAGCCATACAGTGCAAGAGCCAGGCATTGACTTTACTGTCAAAACAAGTAATTGGATTAAGGCAACAAAGAGTGGAAATTGTCCTAATGGAATGGAAAACACCTAGTGTCATAGTGCAATACGAGAAAATACAAGAATTACTGCTTTAGTGAGCTTCAAACACAGAACAGGATCTACCTCACCTCCCACGTGTGAGCTGCATGTGGACACAGCCTTGTACACCAACTCCATGCACATCTCTTGAGGCTTTTAAATGGTGTCATGGTGACACACTAACGTGCTCTTCCGTGGCTCAGCCCTGAATTTGCCCTGCTGTCTACAAGTGTCATAAGGACTACGTATGTTCACAGTTGTTGTTGTGAAGGGGATCAGTGCCTTTTCCTACAGAGTTTCTGTTCTGGAATGCCTGCATGAAAGAAGGAAAAGAGGGCCTGAGGGACCTCTTGCAGAGGAGCCAGTCCTAAGTCCTGTAGTTTTACAGTCAAGTTCATTTTCTCCAAAGCAGTGTAAAATGCAGCCCATGCAGACCCAGTGTCAAAGGCAGAGCTAGGAGTAATTTCTGCTGTTGCTCAGCACTGGATAAAGAGCAGCAGTTCGATCTCAAATGCTTTCAGATATTGTCTCAGTTGTCCCAAGTCTGCAATGCTCCAGAGACCCTTTGGAAGAGACCAGGACAGGAGAAGGACAGGATTTCAGTGCCAGTGCAGAGCCACCCCCAGTGAGACACAGAGCATCTCCGCCCATGTCCCGTGCCACACAAGCACCACACAAGTTTCCCTTTCTTTCCCGATGCTCAAAGTCTTTTTCCCAGGTACAGGTGGGACCGTGCACCCTTTTTGCTCTCTTTACTGTCCAGCCAGACAAAACACTGGAGGATCTCAAAACTCCTATAACATGATTATAGCCTAGAAGAACATTTCCAGCAAGTAAGGGTAAAACAGGCCGCTGAGACCCATCTTTCTTTGCCATCATCCTGCTCTGAATAAGGAACTAGGATCTAGGATTACAGCTACAGAGCTGTAACTTGATGCTCTTGAAGCTGGGGGAGGGCAGGGGAGATCACTTCATCTTTTGTCCACCTCATAGACAAAAACATCAACACCCAGGAAGGGAAAGGGCTAGAGAAAATAAATAAATAATAAAAAAGAATTAAGAGGAAAACAATCAATTCCAGAGGACAAAATGAAAACAAGAAAATTGTGTAAAGGTTGCAGTGATGCATTTCACTAAGTGCTACCTGAACTAAAATCCAGTTTCACAGAAAATTTAGGCCATGCCAGAACATGGTCAGCAATAACTTCCTGTCTGCAGCTCCAGGCTTGTTCATCTAGATGAGGTTCCACTGGAAATACAGTTGGGCCAAAATAGAAATTTGTGGTTGGATTGTGTCAATTTAGATCATATTTTCTATGGAAAAAAAAAAGAGTCAAAATGAATCATATCATTTTTCTCTTCTCCTTTCAGTGAGGTAGAAAGTTTCGTCTGACCATGATTCATTACATTTAAACCTTTATAGCTAAATAACTTTTTGCTCCAGAATAATATATGTGCATCTACATTAGATATCTACCAAGTAAATTTAGTTGAAATAAGCTACCATTACCAAATTACTGCATTCTGCATCCTCTTCCCTTTTGCAACTACATTTTTACTAGGTGACACTTTCCAATTTGTGCACTGATGTGAACTCACATGCATTTCCTCATGGCTGAAGCAGCCTTGCCTGATAAGATCTATCCTAAAGTCCCACCAAAAGATACTTGAGGTTGAATCACTTGATGAGCATCCTAGATGAGCAGCATTTGCAAGATTTACCTGGGATTCAGTTCTTCTCCAGGGGTAAGACGCCCAGCACATATATTTGCCCTGGTACAACAAATCATGGTTCATATTCTCTGAAATTTTATGGCATGCAAGACAGTCTATTTAAATATGGAACTCAGATTTGACCTATTTAATTGACCTGGGAAGAAAGCCTCTTCAGGCCCTGAGAAGCGCTGCCTTGAAGGCAGGTTCCCACTGACCCGTTTTCCTGGACGCTATTCTGGATATTTCAAAGGTGACTTTCAGTGAATTACATGTTGGTTTGTGAAGCCTGCATTTTCCCCAAAGGATGTCTGCAAACTCACTGGTGCTCATAGGGCCCACCGAACACTTATGGAGAAAATGCCAGGGAAGCCATGGGAGCTCAGCAATGCCGCAGGCAGTCACGGCCCTTTGGGACTAGCCCTGTCTGTTAACGTGTGTCTTTACATCACCTAGCACAACGACCTAGTAATTATAACAGAAGCTAAATTACTGCTAAAATTAGGTGCTTATTAACATCATAGCCTCTGGGCACCACCACAACACTTAATGATGCTGCAGCCAGAGAGTAACTCAGGGCCCATCAAAAAATCTTCATGAAAAACTGTCCTTAGGGAGAGAGTTTCTGTACAAGGTCTCGATTTTGTTAGGTTGCATTTTACATGTGGAAAAACAAATATATATATATATATTCAAATGTTTAAGGATTTCAATTCAGTTCAATGCTTTCAACTCCAAAATGTTGGAGTTGACAGTGTGCATATGTTGTCATTCCTAAGATTTACTTTTAAATTTTGAGTCATAAGCTCAGAGGACAGTTTTTGACTGTTGGGGAGGTGCTTGGACTCAGGACACCTCATGGCCTTGAGAAGGCCAGGGCAGGCCACCCACACATGCACCAGTGCAATAAAACTGGCAGCAAAGAGGCAAAGCCAAGCTGCGTTGTCTACTTCCTCCTGCGACCTGGGCTCCTGGTGGAGGCAGCTTCAACCCCAGGATGAATTTAGGGCCAGTGTTGAAAGAGAGCATGGTCAAAATTCAGCTTGTTTCTTAAATCCCACCCGCCGACTGAGGCATTGAAGACGAAATATGGCCAGTGCCGGGTCCCTCAGGAAAAGCTGAGAAGCAAGAGAGCGAAGACAGCTCCAGCCTGTGCAGGTGGGGCTGGCCAGGTGCCACACGGCAGGCAAAGGGCAGAGCACGCTCAGCACGCCATGGGTGTGGGACACAGAGGAGGTGCTGGGGGACCTTTCCCAGGTCCTAGAGCTGGCACAGCACACGTTGGTCCACACGCTGCCCTCTGCCAGACACGGACCCCAGGAGCAGAAATGGGCATCCCAGCCAGGTCTGCTTGGATCAGAGCAGAGCTTGCAGGGAGGGGGACAGGGACAGGGACGGGGACAGGGACAGGGACAGGGACAGGGACAGGGACAGGGACAGGGACAGAGCAGCTTCCCTGAAGACAACCCCACGCCACCCAGAGCAGCTTGCTCACTGGTTGTGCCAGGCGAAGGAATTACTTGTACGTCCCCAGGTGAGCAGCCATGAGGCTGTACGCAAGCACCAGCAGCGCTGGGAAGCCAGACACTGCTATTGCACCACGCACCTTCTCTTCTGTTGCTGATTAATGAGGCTGAAAAGGAAGGACTGGGTGGCTCCTCCCAGCCCTGCCCCTCATGCACACCCCCACAAGCACTCATATTATCTGTATCAAGCACATTTTAATGTAAATGCTCTAACCATCCCTTTCAGAGGTACAATGCCTCCCAGAGTAAGCCCCTGAATGGCACAGGCACATTTCTCGTGCCTCAGCTGCTCACCCAGACAAACAGAAGTGTGGCTCTCGACAAAGGGCTATGGTAATGCTGAGCTCTAGGAGAGTTGAGGGGAGGGGGCAAGCAGGGGCCAAAGCTATTTCAATAACAGAAGAAAAGCCAGGCTCCTGGTATCTCGATGAGTCAAGGAAGGGGCAGGCACCACAGATGGATAAATGCAGTTGCACGAGGCAGACGGCACAGCCTCACAACAATGCAACCTCCCTGGTTGGCGTGACGGGCTGGGGTCCACCATGGGGCCCTGGGTGCCTTGCTGCCAGGTCAGAGGCTGGGATTGCAAACCAGGATCCCTCCATGGAGAATAACATGGGAAAACTGAAACAGCCTCTAGAGAGGGGAAGGAGCGTGCAGAAAACCAGGAAACACTGAAGGCACTCACATGACGTCTCCAGCCTCCACACGTGCCGCAGGAAATGAACTGACAGACAGAGGTAGAGGTTATTTCCCACATCCTCCACCAACATCCCACCACATTTGAGACCTCCGTCCTTCATCTCTATTAAGATGGAACTCCATGAAACTCACCGCTGTGGGCTGGTCCTTGGCTCATGGTGGCACACCCAGCAGCTCTGCCTGCACCAGGTGTGCAAGGGTCCTCATTCAGGACACAACAATTTCTTCTGCCAGGGATAGGTCAACAAATAATGTATTCATCAAGAAGGGTTTCAAGGCTCCCAAAGGCACCTTTCACCCAACATTGGAGGCTGGTGGTCTCCCCAATACCAGCCACCCAGCCACCAGGGACTCTCTAGATGTTCTCTGCAGCAGTTTTGTATGACAAAGCAATTGTGCATCACTAATCTGTGGAATCTTCACAGCTACAGATTAGAGAAATAACCTCATAACATCCCTGAAGGGTGTACCAGAGGTGTAGCCTGCCTTGGCCTCCCCTTGTGCTCCCCGTCCTGTGCTCAGTAGGGTTTATGTGGGGCAAACAAGTGTCAGCCCTTGCCGCATGGGGCCCGTGCCTCTGCTGGAGGGGTCTGGAGGGAAGGGACATGAAGCCTGGATTATGCTCCCTGCAGGACTGCTGCCTTTGTAAGACATAGCAGAGAAAACCCAATGGACATTGAGAAAGTCTGTCTAGGAGCACTGCTGAAGAGGCAGCAATGAAATGAAGTGTGGATTTGTCACTTGCCTCCTTGCACACTGGCCAGCACAGAATAGATGGGAACACAAGACAAATACACAAAAGGGCTGAACTGGGGCTGCCGAGGTGTTCCACACTGATGGCATCCAACTTCCACAGGGCCAACAACACAGCACAATCTCTGCCCTGCAGATGGAGAACAGTGACACCAGACTCCAGCGGGTGAGATCTTCTCCCTCCCCTGTCCTCTGCCTGTATGTCCCAGGCACTCCTTGAGGCTGCTGTGAAACAGCAGGAGCAAGGTTGTTTTGGGGTGGGTGGGGGGCAACACATGGCTTACCCCAGTGTCACTGGAGCCAGAGCACCAAGCAAGCTTGACCTGAAGATCAGGATCATGCAGAAAGCCCAGAGCAGTATTTCCAGCTGCACCTCATGTACAGAAATACAGGCAGCTGCAGCACATTGCCTTACTTTTGCTGCCAGCCAAGCCATGCTGTCAGCACTTTAGTCTCCTTCTGCAAAATCAGGCCAAGGGCATGCAGGCGTCCTCTCCATTGATGTTTTCACTCTGTTTTGAAAATTCACCGTTAAGCTGCAAGTAAATTTTCAGTGAAGGTCAAAAACTACAGGGACAGTCACAGGACGAACATTGGACTTGTCCCCTGTGTTAGGGGAAGTGCTGGTCCCTGCAGTCCTCCTGCCACCAGCTGGGTGACATGGCCAAAGAGAGCACAGCCAGCATCCCCACCCCACTGTATAGCAGTGCCCAGGCCAAGGGGAGGGCAGAGCCCACGGGTCCACTCATCCCACCCTCCCATCCCACCTCCTCCGGCACGTTTAGCAGAGTCAGCTGCACCAGCCTCCTCCCCTCCCAGGTCCTCCAGCCGTGTTTATTCCAGAATGCTTTCAGCACCCCCCTGCCCCACCGCTGGGACAGAGTCGGGGTCAGCACTGCCGTTGTTGTAGGGAGGAGGCTCCAGGTCTGAATCGGGAGTGAGGCCACCAGAGGGGATCACACACATTGCAAGAGGCCAGTGCAGCCTGGGTCACCAGGTCTGGCCAGTGCCTGAAACAAGCTTTCTCACTGCAGATTAACTTCTCCCTCACGCCTTCCAAACATGCTGCTCTGTGACGTTCCCAAAGCCGAGGGCCCCATCCCACCCACCAGGCTGGGGACTACAAACCCAAGCAAAGCACAGCTGAGGTTTGGGTCAGCTCAGCAGCTCTGCCCTGGAATGTGGGCTTTGTAACAAACCGTTATGATAATTGCCAGTGACAATAACGGGCAGAAAATGTCTGTGTCATGGCAACACAGGAAAAAAACTCCAAGCAGAGCCTGTGTCCATCAGCCATCTCTCCAGGGAAGCTCGTGCTCATGCTGTTACTGATGCCCCCAAATTTTCTAGCAGCCCCGTCAGACTCGGTACTCAACCTTGAATCCAAAACAGCCTGGGTTACCTGGGCATGATCCCAGACCTGTCCTGACCTGGAGACAGCAGGTACAGGTGGGGCAGTTTTTGTTTGGACAGGGACCTTTGCACTGCTCAGCCCCACAGGAGTCTCCCATGTCACAGAAAACTCTTACTATATCCCTCCAAAGAGGGACGCACAAGGCAACTTCACAGTCAGTAGCTGCTTTGCAAAGGTCACTGGGGGGTTGTTCAGCTCACAACACACAGACACCACCAGCCAGCTCTTGACACCACCAGCCAGCCTGAGCGCTGACAATGGGCTGCGTCCCCTCTGTCACAGGCCTTGCAAAGGTCACATTGTCCACAGGCAGAGTCCGTTCCCTGTTATTTTGCATCTGGTTCTCCTACAACGGGGTGGTGGAAAACTCAGCGCTGCTGGCACCAGCACCCAGGAATGTCACTGCGTGTGTGCCAGCCGCTTCCAGTCCTCCCTCTGCTCCCCCTGGTCCCTGCTCATAGACATCATTTTGCATAACTCATGGCTAACGAGACTTCCCTCCAATTTTCCATTTAAAAAAGATCATATCTGGACTGAGGCCAAGGAAATTAAACTTTAGCTCCACAGGACAGTGATTCAGCAGTTTATAACCCAGGTTATAATTGACGCTGCACTTACTCACACAGCCTGGGTGCTGGCATCGGCTCAGCTGTGCGCACCAAACCGCAGCACGTCAGAGCACAAGCCAGGGAGAGGGCAAGCCTGGCCCGTTCCTGCCCACAGACCCATGCCCCTCCTGCCTTCGGCCTCCCTCCCCGTTCTGTGCTAGCCCAGTGGGGCTCGCAGTCGAAGGGGCACGGGTGGCTTCCTCCTCCTCCTCGGTCTACGGCCTCGCACTGTGACGTGCTCAAGGAGCAATCAGAGCTGCGTGGTCAGCCGAAGACGAGCGGGCTGCATTCGCGTCACTGAGGGCACGCTCCGAAGGCAGGGACATTGGGTAAGAGCAAACACATGGTGTGGTCTGACCTGCAACTGATACTGCCAACAAAGATGCACAAAAAGGTTTGCTGTAAGATCTGAGGTTGACAGGTTAAAAAGTTGATGTCCCCTGACCTGTCTGAGTGTGTCACCTCCAGAGTCACAGGCACCAAATATTTTTATGTTACCCCATTTTCTGTTTACTCTGTAAAAGGTTGGGCAAGCAGCTCTGCAGCCTGTTACAGTTCATTGCCAGTAACTCCTGAAGCCCAGTGTAATTTCCAAAGAGCAGGTGAAGTTAACACTGGGCCAAATGTTTAGAAAGGGAAGGAATAATGAATGACTCAAACGTACTTGCAGGTTCACCAGTCTGCCTGTGATCCCAGGCGGAGGAACAACAGATAAACCACTCTTCATGAGGAATTAATATAGAACAATATAATTAAGCCCAATTATATGGTTTTATGGAAACGGATTTTGTCAGACTATTGTGGTGCTTCTTGAGGAGATTAAAAGATTGGGCGATAATGGAAAAGTGCTTCTAGGTGAACTTCTTGCAGAAGTGTCTGCATTAGTGCCACAAAACAGCTGCCTGGGGATGACAGGCTCAAGGCATTTTGCACACCACAGGTGGATGATCTCAGAACTGGCAAGTAACCACTTTGCTGTTTTCCAGGCCAGGTCTCAGATTTTCACATTTGTAACTGGTTTCCTGGGGGGTGGGGGGAAGAAAAAAGAAAGAAAAAAAAATGTAGGCTATTTCCAGGAAAAGCACAGGATGCCCACTCTCCCCAGGTGCATGGCCAAAAAAAATAAAAAAATACAGCACTGGGTTCTTCAGCAGTGTTCTCATCTGCAGGGATGAAGGGAGAAAAAACACTTTTTGGACTAACAGGAGGTTGGAACCAATTAATTTTTTATCAGGACACAAGACAGATGTTTGTTGTGGCAGCTGAATCATGAATGGGGAGCATGGCTGGATGCCTGGGAGAAAACCCCCAAATAATCAGGGTTGGCAGGATGAAATACTGCCTGGACCCTGGTCTGTGTTGTTCTGGGCATGCAGTCATAGTGCTGTGTGTTTTACATCACAGTGGGACCAAACCCACCGAGTCACTTGGGGCATACATGAAGTGTTCAGAGGACACTGGGATGGCCCCAGGCTGCTTCAGGCAGATCTCAACGAGTCTTAGAGGGGATGGAGTGGAAGGCTTTAGAATTTCTCAGTTTATTCAGATGTTAGTTCCTGTGTTTAATACTTTTTCTCACTGTCCTGAGTTCATTCCAATGGTGGAGACACCGTACAATATTTGCAGACAGAACAATAAGTAACTGCCAGACACAGATCAGGAAGCAGCACACAACCAGCTGAATGCTTTCAGGAGAAACCCACAGTAAGAGGAACAGAGGGCGGCAGCGTGGGTCCCGCAGTCCCTCCGGTGTGGCTGACCCCAAGCCTCTGTCACTGTCTGGACCAGTCTCCTCTCCTTAACACAACTCTGCCTGAAACTTCTGAGATTGCATGGAAGAGATGAGTGTCATGGCAGCAAGAAGAAACACTGTGTGCCATGGCAAAGGCGCATGGCACAGTCTGCAAGTCACGGAAGCACAGACGTGTTAGCTGGGAGGAAGCTCTGGAGCTCCCTAGTCCAGTCTCCCACTTGAATGGAGACTATTGCCAATACCAGAGGATGTCACCTACAGCTTTGTCTAGCTGTAGCCTTTGGTGTCCCACAACAAGAAATCTAGAGATGAAGTCATAAATGGGAAGAGAGGAAGAACCAGCCACCTCTCCTGCAGAGATGAAGGCTAAGGGGTTGTTTCTGGAGCAACTCCCACTTCTCTACAGGGCTGTGCAGTGCAGACTGCGCTGGAGATGGGCACGGTGCCTCATGATACTGGCGATGCCAACGACCCTGGGCAGTAAGGCAGAGTTCTGCTGTATCGGGTGTCCACAGCAGTCACTGTGGACACTCATGGTCTGGCTCCTTGACGAAGCACGCATTTATCTGTACAGAAGAGAAGCCCACAGAAACCACAAGATGCTGCTGATGTACTGATAGGGGGTGAGCTCAGCCTTAGGCATGTTCATGGTTTTCACTGGCAGCAGGACAGAGCAGAGCATGAAAGGAGGGTTTGGCAGAGGAAACAGGATTGCTTTTCTGTTATTTACCTCCCAGCACATGGACAACAGCACACCGAAATGCCCAAAGCATAAGAGGCAGCTGAATTAAACCAGTGCATGAATGACTGGCACTGGGAATTAACTATGATAGGTGCAAGGGAGACAGCGCATGGAAGGCTTGAACACGAAGGCAAGTACCTTGTGCCTGGCAGAGCAGGGATGGAGGTGCAAGGAGGGATGTGAAAAGAGGATGATGCAGGAAAGAAGCAAGATGACGAGGTCCTTGAAGCAGTGATCTCAGAGGGTACAAGCGTGATGCTGGTGAGGTGAAGAGAAAAGGCAGCTGTCACATGGCAGGGAGGACCCTGGCAAGTGTGCCGTAAGTATGTGGGAAAAAAAGCTGCACCACTGAGATGTTAGACACAAAGAACCTGCACAGAAGGGACTGTCTGGACTGTCTGGGCTAGAGAAACCCTTGCTTCACCCCAAATTTTTTTCCCCATTACGTCAACTGAGCAGAAAACATTGCTAAAACCCCAAAGAATCCCAAATGCCTTTGGGGCTTTCCCTTGCCAGGAGTCAGGAACGATTCCCAGGGCAGAGACAATGTCACAAAGGCTGGCAGCCCATACTATGAATGGCACTTTCACTTCCAGATCTCTCTGTGCCACATGCTTTAGTCATCTGAGTCCTGCACAGCAGATGCTTCTTCCTGGGGTTTCCAACCAGCAAAGGTAAGAGGGCAGAGCGCTGGCAAGCAGAATTTCTCCTACTGCACTCAGCGTCATGTGGGTGGTGATTGGAGTTTCCTCTTACATTGACAAAGAGAAGGAGATCTTTCTCTCAGTGGGATTTTCAGCAGGGCTCAGCAGCCACATTACTCACAACATGCTATTTGGCCCCTTGGAGTTATGGCCGTAGCCCTGACTGCACTGATTCAGGTCCCTGCCTTCACCTTATCTTGATAGGGGAAGGGGCTGCTCCACTGCCCCACCTCCATAGCATCGCCAAGAGGCAGCAATCCGTTGTCTCTCTCTGTAGCAAACACAGCATCCCTCACCCACTCCCCAGTTGCCAGAGGAAAGAGGATAGAGTTTTGTTTACTGGGAGGTGTTACACAGGACTCTTTTTATAGTCCATTTCAGTCACTTCTCGTTACAGTATATGGCTGTATAAACTTATAATTACATGCTCAGCACATAGTTTTACGTAAAACTCAGTGCTCCGAAGGCACTGTATAAATGGCACTCAGTTAATCCACTAGCCAAGGCAGTGTCTGACCCTGGACCATCCTTGCAATGCAACCTGAGCATGCATGCTCCAGCAAGGAGCTTCTGCATCTCTCAGGGGAGCAGGGAGATGCAGTGCAGCACAATCACCTCTGACGCCTTCTGGGATTGCGTGTGACCGTGCTGCACCCGTAAGTGCTGGGAAGATGCAAACAACTCAGCCATAAGGATCCCACTTTGGTACTTCTGCTCATTCTGCCTTGAGCATAAGCCAGTGGTACCACAAGCACCCCAAACTGAGTTACCAGCCTTACACTTTACCCTAAACATGGCAGATGAATATGCACCACCCCATGCATCACCTCCATCCTCCAGACCTCCTACAAGAGAGCACTGTTCAACCCCCTTCCACACAACCTGGGGTCACCATGAGCAACCTTTTTTCCCACCTCAGTATCTCCAGCACCTTCTGGGAATGCCTCTTTCCTTTCTGGGTCTTCCCTGAGAGCTTTGCCCTGGGGACACAGCTCTAGAGTCAGCTCTGATATCATGGTCTGCTTTAGCAATGAGCCGGTTGTTCACTCCTATGAGCAGGTCCCCAGCCCAGGGTGTCCACACTGTGCAGACAGTATTGCACACATACATTTGCACACGTGGGTGCGTGCATACGCATGTGGCCACACAGAGCTGTTTGCACCAAGCCTCATGCCATCAATCTGCCAGCTGAATCACCAGCAAAGCAGAGCCGTGAATCACTTCTCGGCTGCAGGGCTGTATTGACTTGCAGAGAGTAACTTTTGGTACCTACAACCAGATAATGAGTTAAAAGCCTTGAACTGGAAATGTAAATATACATATAATTTATATTTAATAAGGCAGTTAATGTACCATGTGTCCAATAAAGTTCCACCCACCTCCTATCACCCATTTATTGAGGTTATTCCACATAATAAATTCCAAATGAGAGATAATGGCTGCATTTAAAGTTGTATTAATAACTATACATGCAGATCTGAATCCAGAGGTCTCCACACCAGAAAAGGTGAGGGTAGAACAAGTACCGCGTTTACTGTGCAGATGTCAGTTGGCAAGCCCAAGAGTATCTCCTAATTTTGATGTAACTGCCACCAGCTCTGAACACATGAATTAAGTGACTCCCTTCATATCCGGGCAGAGGGGATGTGCCAAGACAGTGGTGAGCGTCCCACACATCAGGAAAGTGTTCCTGGGCTGTTTTCCCTAAACCTGCGGTCCCACATCCTGGGCTGCAGGATGGTATTGGTACCTTTTAAATGGCAATGGGAAGGAGCTGGTTTCAGGTCCAGCATCTCTCATGTTCCCACAGACACAGGGATAACATGCATCACTTTTTGCATGTGATAGGCTGCACTGAAAGCCACCCTCCAGGCACCCGAGGAAAACCACTCCCATGGGGACTGCATCTCCGTGTGGTGGGAAGGCTAAGTTGCCCAGAGCTCCAGGGGACAGGAGGCAGCCCCTAAAATCTTGATCTCCTCCCTGGCCTCATGGTACCCATCCCAGCTTGCAGCGCAGTTGTGCTGTCCCCACATCTGCTGTTCTGCTGAGGGCATTGTAGACACTACCTCAGGCACTGCACCTACCAATATCATGTGCAAGTGACTGATGTAAAGCAAAGATTTAAATTAAAACATTTTCTGCAGTGTTTCAAAGTCTGTGTGGGAGACTCACATCTGAATATATCTGTGCAGGTATCTGAATTCTTAGGCAGGTCACAGTCTGGAGGAGAAGACATGTAATTTCAGATACCCTGGAAGGAAATAGGTTTCAAGAAACCTCAACATGTTTAAACCTCAAATGAAGTCCTAAGGGAGACCAGGAAATATCAAATTCAAACTGAAAAGAAATGTTTATTTTCAGAATTACCAAAAAGCTTAGAAATAGAATGGATATTAATTTTAAAAGAAAGCACAACACTATAAATGTAATTTTCTGAAATATTTGTTTTGGTAACTTTATTTTTTGTATTTAATAAATACATTTGGGGGAGAAGTTCCACGATGAAAACTTTTTTTTTTCCCTTTTAAGATCTTTATGCTTGTCTAGCTCTGATTTGCTGCCATATACACAGACTAAACCCATATCACCAACTTTTTTAATGAAATAGGAATTCATCCCACCTGGTTTTGTCTTTGTATCCTACACCTTTGCCCACAGCTGGCAGCTCATGCAGATTACCTATCCACATGAGATCAGGAATATTTTAGGAAGGCTGACAGTCTTCTAGCTTGACCGATGGCTACTTGGTATCCGAAAAGACCAAGAGGGTCACCCAGTTGATTGGCCTGGGGCTTTTAACACAGGGCATATAAAGGACTTACTAGCACCATGGCTTAGTCTGGTCAAGCCCTTAAAAATTCCAGGAACAGAGAATCGCCCTCCTGTCTGGTGGCCCAGTTCACATCACCCTCCTGGAGAACACCCAACCTGAACATCCTAAGTTGCAACTTTCAGCCAACATCCCTTGCAACACCACCTGGCACAACCAAGTAGTTTGTGTCCTTTTTTTGCAAGAGATCTGCTTCAGGGAAAGAAATGCAATATGGCCTTAGCAGACTGTGGTGTAAATATTAGGACAAGATGAAGACAGGCTGAGTCCAGAGGAAGAATGTGGTCCAAGAAGACCCCACACAGGAGCACAGCCTGTGAGGGGGCCTGTCTCTCAGCTCTACCCAGCCATTTCTCCGTCTGTGGGTTTCTCCAGCTCTGTGTTGTCCCTTCTCACAAATGCTTTCAGCCAAGACATAACGTATTGTTGCATAGGGACAAAGTCTTAGTAGGCGTTTCTAAGCTCTTTTTGCCCCAAAGCAGCAAGGGTGTCCTGGTGTCAGTCCCTTGGAAAGAGACAGACTTTCAGACCTTGTCTTGAAGATCGTTACCAGGCAGACCAACAAGATACACCCCACAGCATGAATGCCAAGCTGGTTCCTACACTGTGCCCTGCCCCTGGGAAGTGCAGCTCTACAACATGGAAAAGTAATGGGCCAGGAGTTAAAGCTGTGGTTGCGGCTGGCCTTGCTTACAGGGCTTTGGTTGCCCGTGTACGTGAAATGCCCTGGAAGGCCAGAAGCTTTTCACTTCTTCCTGCCCCACCACACAGAATTGTATATGTGTGCTGCTACTGGCAAGCTGGACTCTGGACAACAAACGGCCTCTGAAGGACCTCTCAAGGCTTGTTTTCCTGATTTATTACTTGATTTCTGGAGGCCTTTTGGCAAACTTTGGAGGCCCAGATCCATTTTGATATCGCGGAAGCGTCACTGTCATCCTTGCAATCTCCACTCATATGTCCCTAGGTCCTCCTCAGTGAAGTACAGAGCTGCCTGAGCCTTCCCCTCTTTCCTGCTAACCAGCTCCTCACTGCTCAAAGCCTTCAAGAGAGCTTGCAAAAAGCTCCCTCCACAGGAGCCTTCCTGAGTCAGAGGCCCACAAAACTCAGTCAGGTCTCAGGGTGCATGGGGATACACGCCAGCACATTGCATGGACCCAGCTTGAAGATGCCCTCACCCTGCAGCGTACTCCCTTCTGCCCCCCACATTGTCCCCACACAGGATGGACTGCACTGCCAAGACCTGACATTCACCAAATACTATGGGGAAAGGACAGGACAGGGCTTAACTCTGTGGTTTCTAAAGGGTTCATAAAGCAGAGAGAGCCCTGCATACAGGAAGCACTGCAGAACCTTTGCTATCTGTCCCTGCCAGCTGTGCTGGCCACAGGGCAGTGCATTTCCCAAGTCCCGTGTGTGTGTCAGCCATTTCACCCTCCCTGCCCCTTTGCTGTGGATCCTCACCACATTCCTTGGATCTGGCTGCCCTAGAGAACCAAAGAAAACAGAGCTACAGCCATCAGGTGTCTGCTTGCTTGGACAAGCTGGGCTACACTCACCCTCTTTTATCCCTCCTGCTCAGCCCTTGCTCCCAGGCTCCCAGCCCTGCGTCAGTCCCACACACAGCCCCACGTGTAACCGAGCCCTGCAAGGGCTGCTGAGCTTGTAAGGGAGGCAGCTAGAAAGCAGAGCACAAAAGCCCCAGCCGCATGGAGATCATCTCTGCTGGCATCAGATAACAGTTCAAAAGGCAAGCATCCTTTCTCCTTGCTCTCCATCTTCCTCTCAGTTTCTTTCAAGCACAGAAAAAAAAAAAAAAAAAAAAACCAACCTTGAGAGAGAGGGAGAGCGAGCGAGAGAGAGAAAGGAGGGGGGAGGAAAGAAAAGAAAGGGAAGAAAGGGGTGACTTCCAGCCAGGCAGTAAAATGCCATCTGTCCCCTGACGGCTCATGTGACACTGACAGACGTCCACTGCAAGCTGGAGCTGACAGCACACGGCAGCCCCGATCCCGGTCCCAGCGGGCAGGGAGCACCCCTTCCCCAGGCTTCCCTCTCACACAGACAGATCAGTTTTTAAAAAAAGACATGAGGCTGATCTTTACCGCCCTTCCTGCAGGAAAGCATGCCCGGGCGGTGCTGGAGCAGTGTTGGACTTCGGAGCGGGGCTGTCTGTGCAGCCTGCCTTCTTGCCAGGCTGGGATCCCCTCTGATCCACCTGTTTGCCTCTCAGAAGCAGTTCCTGGAGAACAAAGGAGATGAACAGCAGGCAGCCCGCCTCTCCCACACAGTCCAACTGCTTAATTGCCTCCAGGGAAGGAGCCTCTCTGACCCTGGGACCCTCCTAGGCCAGAGGACAGGGCGAAAAGTGAGCTGTTGTATGGGAACGAGCCGGCAGCCAGAGGTGGCTGCAGCCACCCCCTCAGCTTCCCCAGCCATCCCTGTAACCGGCCACAGGCGGGCCCCTGCAGACGCTGCCACAAAGAGGGAAGCTGCAGCTCGTGTTTCCCGGGAGCACAGATGTCTCTAGGTGACATAACCGTTCCCCAGAAAGAGCTGTGCCCTGATTCATTCCCGAAGGAGCTGGTGGGGAAGTCCCCATGCTCCCTGAGCAGGAAGCTGCAGCAGGTGGAAGAGGAAAGACCCCAAGTGCTCCTGTTTTCCCTGATTTCCCAGCAGTGATGGCAACACCACCCTCATCTGGAACACCAAGGCCAGCAGAGCAGGCCAGCACACACCTTCTCCGCAAACCTCTTTGCATTCCCAGTCCCATCATCCTCCAACCCACCATTCACCACCCAAATATATAACATGGCAGGGCCTCACCACCCTGGCCAGCTTGGAGCTGAGCTGAGTTTCTCATCTCCTAAACCTGGCTCCTGGGAATGGAGTTGCAGAAGAAGCCACCACCCATGCACAGAGCCCAGGGGGGAATTTTAGGGGGTGCTGGAGGACCATAGCATCCCCACAACCCTACCACCCGTCATCCTTGGACACCCTGGCAAGTTCTGGGCACCCTCCCTGCAGGGAGCTGGGCATGCAGGGCAGCAGGAGGTGGGCAGCTCCCATGACCCTTACTGCAAAGTCCCTTCTGCTGCTGGCACCATCCTGGACAGCCTAAGAATCATCACTCCCGACTAAGCATGGTCCTGGGGGAGATGCTGCTGCCAGCACTCAGCACCACCTTACTCCCACCTCTCTCTTTGACTGAGTCTGACAACATACGGTGTCTTTTTAAGCCTCTGAGCCCAAATGCAGGTGAGCATCTTGACCTGAGTATTCATTTCACATTTTTTATTAGGAAATGTGGAGTTACAATGTTTGTGGATGCAATTTCCCAAGGGTGTCCCCAGAGGCAGGAAAGCAGAAATAGAGCCCAGCACCCAGCAGGATTGCTGGTCACCAGCTCCCACATGGTTTAGGATCATGCCTCACTACAAGCGCAGCACAAAACCAGCCTGGCCCATCTCCACCAGCAAGACTGAAGCAGCCTGGGAGCAGCAGCTGACACCGTGGTCCTACCACATGAAGCCACTAGAGAAACGATGCTGCATTTCACACTCTGCTGTGTCCTCCTTCCTGCCTGCAGGGACAGTGCTGGTCTCTGCTCTGGTCAGGAGAAGCCACCCTGCACAGAACAGCGCTGCTGTGAGCTCCCGGAGCACTCCGTGAACTTGGACTGCAAAGCTTGTTTGGTCCAGGCATATTGCCTGTGATCTGCAGAGCAGACCCCCAGCTCCTGGTCACAGGTTTCCCGTCAGCCTGCAGTCTTCCACCCTGAGCTCTCCTGCTGCCTCATCTTCCTTGTGCAGTGACCTGTGCAAACCCCAGCACTACACCTGCAGACCTTGCAGCCTGCCCTATCCAGACCTGTGTCTAGCCCTGTGCCTGTACTGTTCAACCTGAGGTTGCCCATCTGGACTCTGTAGCTATCCCTGATGCCACAGTCATCTCATTTGACACTTCTGGTGATTCCTAGCCATGTCCTGCTTCCCCTAAAACGCCTGCCCCAGCTATGGCTTGGCCTCACCTCAAGGGGAGGTAAGGAGGACCCTCCCAGCCCAGCAGCAGGACAGCACACAGCATCAGCTCGGTGCACTGTGCCATGTGCCACCTTCAGACCTGCCCAAGTGACGAACATGCCCCCATAGGCCTGTCTAAAACCTGCATTGTGCACAAGCCACATAATGAGGACCAAGGCTGAGAGCCGTTCTGGGGATAGGGAGAACTGCAACAACATGAAGGCTTTGAGCCAAGATAAAAATTTCCACAAGGTGCAAAACTCCCTAGAGAAACCCTGAGGAGTCTGTGCTACTGCTGCATAGGAAAATGCTCCGAGTGTGCTGTGCTTGGGCTCAGCCCATGGGCCATGGGAGGGCTGTACACAGGCGTTTCTGTTTGTGGGGCTGGGAGCTGCTGTCTCCACCCAAGCCCTGCAAAAGTCTCCATCCAGTCCCACATATGAAAAAACACTCTGAAACAGCCTGGCCCTGCTGTATTTAGCCTGGCTAATGATTAGCTAGATAGGACGTGGCCATTCAAGGGCACAGGGTGAAAACAGCCCTTCTGCCTTTGCTTACATAGCACACACAGCTGGGCCATTCCCACAGCCAACACCCAGACACAGCAAGAACAACGGGGGGAATCCCAGCTCGGGAGCAGCATCCAAGGGCCTGGGCTGGGAGAGCAGCCCAGGGGATGCTGCCCAACCCAGCTCTGCTCAGAACCTCCCTTTAGCAAGAGTTGACCTACAGTACACAATTAGGTCTCCCTGAAGAGATGTTTTTTGCATGCAGAGGCAAAGCCAGTGTCCTGGGACCTCGCTCTTTGTCCTCATGGCATCCATCAAAAGTAGATTCCAGATTTAATCTGAAGCAATAATGTCATGGAAAAGGCCTCCTTGTATGTCTCATAATTTCTCATCCCGTGGAGACCCCTTGAGGTTTGCTACAACACCCTCCAACCTGCCCGGAGAACAGGTGCTTTCTCCTCTACAGCCATCTGCAGCAGTTTTACAACAAACTCCTTCCTTTCACTACCCAGCTCAGCCTCCTAGGGACAGTCAGGATCCTGCCTGTTGCTGCTGTGATGAAGAACAGCTCACCTCAGGGCATGAGCCCATCTCTTCAATGAGACAGTGACAAAACTCCAAAAAAACAGATAATCTGACCATGGGTGAAGGGACAGCTGCCTATCTGAGAAATGCCCCTCCTGAATTTGCATGCAAGGACACCTTCTGACCAAAAGCTGAGAGCATCAGGCTCTGTGTCTCCCCTAAATCAAAATGTCAGGATTAAAAGGCTAAAGGAATGGAGAGACAGCTTTGCCTGAACGCAAATGTGCTTCTCATCATGAAGGACCAGACAACACTGGTGTGAACTGTGCACAGACAAGCACAACAGAGTCAAACCGCCAGCCCTAAGACCCTGCCTGCCCCCCCCGGTCACTCCTCTTGGACCCTGGCACTGATCTCGGCAGCTCCCGAAGCCTGGCTCCTGACTCTGCACACCATGTGCTGTCCGGTGGACCTGCTGGGTTGGTGTCAGGAGCTCTGCTCCACACAGATGTGTCTATGGGACCCATCTTAGGAGCCAGTTGGAAGTAGCAGTATATGGCTTGTGTCTGGGGCTGGAGAAGGGAGACATGTCTCCCACTTCTGCAGAATAAACATACAACATGCCCTGTGGCAGGTACTCATCTCACTTAACATGAATAGATTTACCATTGGGCTGGTACCTGGGGATGGGATGGAACCTCTCCATTCCGTCTTTGGAGAATTTCAAAACTTGAGTGGGCTGGCCCTGAGAAATCTGTTCCAGATTTTAAGTCCCCCTGTACAGAGCAGGAGGTTGGACCAGAGACCTCCAGAGTTCCCTCCCAATATAATTCTTTCTGTGATTCTCTCAATCCCCTCAAACCTGGCTGCTGAGCCTAATCCAGTGACTTTTGGTTTTTGTTGGTGAAGAGAAATGGATCCATCCATAGGTTTCTGTCTAAGGCAACTTAGGGGGAACACAAGGTCTGGCTTAGACTGCCTGTAAGTACAGTTGGGTTTATAGTGTGTACCTGTCCAAGCCACGGGCTGCCAACTTCCCCAGGAGAATACTATGGGAGACTGTGTCAAAGGCCTTGCTGAAGTCTAGGTAGACTACGTCAACAGGCTTTTCCTCATCCACCAGGTGGGTCACCCAGTCATAGAAGGAGATGAGGTTGGTCAGGCAGGACTTGCCTTTCATGAACCCATGCTGGCTGGGCCTGATCCCCTGGCTGTCCCACAGATGCTGTGTGATTGCATTCAAGATGACCTGTTCCACCACCTTTCCTGGCACCGAGGTCAGGCTGACAGGCCTGTAGTTCCCCGGGTCCTCCTTACAACCCTTCTTATAGATGGGCGCCACATTAGCAAGTCTCCAGTCACCTGGGATCTCCCCAGATGACCATGACTGTTGATAGGTGATGGAAAATGGCTCGGCAATCACATCTGCCAACTCCCTCAGCACCTTCGGGTGGATCAGTTGAAATTGCTCAAAGCCCTTTAATTAATGTAATTCAGTGTCACTTCCTTGTACAAAGATACAAAAAGCCACCCTCCGCATGCTTCCACTGCTCAGCAGTCAAACAACCTTACACAGTCCACTGGATGTTTGAAATCATGCAGATCTTGGTGAACTTTATTTATGCCTAGATCCAAAATCCCTTTCTAATTAGGTAGACCCAGAAGAGCTTTCAGCATTTCATCAGCCCTTCCCTCCACACCCAGCAACCAGCATCTCCTGAAATGCCTTAAAAGCAGCAGAAAACCCCAGTTCCAGAGACCTCTTACAAATTGTCTTCTGTTCTTGAGTTTCCAGAGCTCTCCGTTTTCATTCCTCTCAGCTCACAGAAAGCTGAACCTTGCTGGACACACATGCGCCACTGTCCACACAACACCGACAACAAGGGCTTCTGATTATTTTTTTGGTGACATTTTGGCAACAACTACTCATTCTGCACATGTCCCTTCAAAGGCTGATGTTAGTCTCATTTCAAGCAGGAGATTAGACTCAAGACCTCCAAGGTCCCTTCCAGACATATGGGTGTCTGATACATCCAGGACTGAAGTCCCTGCCTTCACTGAGCAGGGTAACACTTCTCTATACTACTTCTCCTGCCAATCCTATATTACTTCTCTGTGGTCTCTCACAGAAATTACCTGCCTGCCAGCACCATCTCTTTCCTTTGCCAGCAGTAATAACAGAGTACTAGCCAGATGTGGTTTCTTTGGGTGTGAATATGTGCACACCAGACTTGGATGTGCAGGAGTTTGGCTGCATCTTAGATCCGTTCGGGTTCCTGCTTCCCACCACGCAATAATAAGCCTGTGTGCAAACAGCACTATCTGTCTGGCCATCTCTGTCTCTTTCTCTCTTCCTTTCCTTCCTTCCTCCCTTGCTTCCTTCATATTCTTCTTTACTTCCTCCTTTAAGTTCTTTCTTCTTTCATTTATTCTTTCCTTCTTTCCTTTCTTCCTTTCTCTTTTCTCTTTCTTTCTTTCTTTCTTTCTTTCTTTCTTTCTTTCTTTCTTTCTCTTTCTTTCTTTCTCTCTCTTTCTCTCCTCTTTCTCTCTTTCTCTCTTTCTTTCTTTTCTTTCTCTCCTCTCTGCATTCATTAGAATGACAAAGGTTTCTTATTACAGTCTCTCTGGGGAATCAGGCAGCAAGGCTGCTGCTCACTTACTGACTGGCAGATTAAGATAGATAAAGGGAGAGATTTGTATATTGACTCTGTGTTTATGTAACTCATGTGCAAGGCCTGGCCAGGAGCAAAGGGGGATCTGACCCACATAAATAATAACGAGCAGCATTTTAAAACTAAATCATCTGGAAAATTCACAGACGATTCTGTCGGCTCCTTCTATTGTGTCACCGGAGGGTCATAAATAATTCAGCCTTACTCAAATATTTATGGAAATCAATTTAGCCCTCAGTCCAACGTCACCTCCCTGAGAAAACAGTTTCCCTTAGCATCTCAAGTGCAAACCAACTGCAAGCCTCCCCAGGGCTGAGGGCACCTGCAGCCTGCACGCAGCATGCCCAGGCACCAGCCCAGCCCAGCAGGTCCCAGGCAAGCTCTGAAGCCACTGTTTCCAGTCAGTGCCACTTGTGCAAGTGGAGCAGGGAGCTCACCCACCACAGGGAGCACCAGGAAGAGGAAGCTCCACCTGGAGAGGAGCAGGTCCAGTTCCTGCCCTCCATCTTCTGGGGCCCGATGAGCGTCCCAGCGGGGCATCTGCTCTGTCCCAGGGCAGTTGTCAGCTCCAGGGCCGAGGGATAGTGCTTGGCAAAGCTGTCAGTACACAGAGAGCAGCTGTCCATCCCCCTTCTGCCCCGTCTGAGCCACTCCGGTACAGGTGACAACTGGCCCTCAGAGCAATGTTGCTGAGCTCCCTGGTGTTCAGAGCAATGATGCCAAGCTCCCTTGCACAGGTGAGAGGATCCCTGATGTGACCAAAGGTCATAAAATAAACTCCCACAGGAGCAGACAGCCTTCAGGAACTCCCTGAACCCGGTCTTGCCGTGTCCCACAAGGAGCAGCTGCTGAAGGACCTGGGCTGTCACCCAGCACTCGAAGCTCACTTAGTTGCTTCCTCTTTGGCTGACACACAGCGAGGATTCCTGAGACCTCTCTTCCCAAAAGAAAGGTGGTTACACTGGCTGCCCATCACGACCTGCTTCTGCACTCCACCCACATGGTGAATCCACCAGGCTTCTGGCCTTGAGCACATCAAGGGAGCCTTCTGGGAGCTCAGCGTTATGCACGGGCTACTCTCTTCTGACGAAAAGCCCACTTCATGGGAGCTGTGAACATCTCCCAGCATCTTCACGGCAGACAAAGAAACTGGACAAATCCCTAAAGTCAAAAGCTGGCCCCTTCCGTACATCATCCATAGCTGCAATATGCTCAGAGTGACTATACTGCAGGGATCAATATCAAATGAGCTGTCAGTTCAGCCACCAGCACAGATAGCTGTGATAGCCATGCCAACATGGAGAAGACGTGTCTCCTATTGCCCCCATGTTCCCTTGAAGCTCCTGTAAGGGCTACCTCTTGGTAAGTCACTTGATCTGCACTTTCCCCAAGTTTATGGGCCCATTTCTCTTCCCTAGTGTACCTTCCCTGGAACAACACGTTGAGCCATGCAAAGGCATGGCACAGCTGGATTCCTAAGAGGCACCATGGCAGGTTTTGTTGACAGAAAATCCTCATGTAGGACCTTATGTCTCTGCCAGTCAATGGTACAATGAACTTGGCAGACTCTGGGCTGCAGGCAGCTTGGGGTTCTGATGTGGTAAGGCCATGCTGCAGCAAACAGGTACACAAGGAGGGATCATCTGTGGTGTTTTGGGTTTCCTGTGTTTCCACCGTTGGGATGTTTCTGCACCAAAAGCACCACTTTAGAAGCTTTGGCTCAAGCAGCCATTGGTTGTGAGTACCTGCGGCAGGAGCCCAGTGTGGGGGAGCTCAGGGGAGACTTTCCAAATTAAGGCCACAGTCATTGACAGTCACAGAGATGAAACAGGGATGTTCCCTCCAGCCATTCAAAGTGTTTCCGATCCCCCAACTCCTCACAGTAAGAAACTCACTGCATTACAGAATGAGGCAGAGAGAAGGTATGACTGGCAGCCTGAGGGGCTGCAAGAGCTGTCATCAGTGATGGACTCTGCACCTTCCAAGCTGAAAATGCAGCAAAGGCACAGAATCCAGATTGTCAGGAAGGTTTTTGAACTTTTTCAGCCCTAAAACTGGACAAGAATGGTCACAGCTTTTCTTCTGCCCAAGCCTCCACCAAACATGCTGCATCTTGAGTTATCTCTGAGTTTCCAAGCTAGACAAGTGCTGGTGTGTCCCATCCAAGGATGCACCATCACATGGATCCACATTACAACCCACCATTCCTGTCTATGGACTAGCTCAATTAAACTGTGCTCCCCCATAGGATTTCCAAGGAACAGGAAGCTTCAATGGGAAAAGCAGAGAGGGGCAGTGGGGCTAACCAAAGGTATTAGACCTGCCCCAGGAAAGCTGCAGCAATACCAAAGAGCAGTGTGATGCAATCTGCCTGCAGCTCCCACTGTAGGGGTACATCTCCCCAGCATGCTTGAGCATGGGAGACAAAGGGATAAAGATATGTATAGACAATACTAACACAGAAGAGCTTCACTGGAAATAATTAGCCCTTGTTAGGAAAAAATCCTAGGGGGAAAAAAAATATATATATATATATGTGTTATTGTTGTTTGATTTGGTTTGGTTTGGTTTGATTTGGTTTCATTTTCTCTCCCTGGCCAGAAGATTCCCGCTCCTGTCCAGCATTTATAATCTGGGGCCTTTGAAATTGTGTTTTTCTTCATCAGACTGGTCATTAATTACAAATCCTAATGAAGTGGATGTTCCTGGGCTACAGGGTCCTGAACTGTCCAGCAGTTGGGATGCCACCTAATGATTAGCCTTAATTAATAACACCATTGTAAAAGTGTCTGGCTCTGCCCAGTGCAAGGGCATCTCCTGGTCTTTCTTCAGAGCTGCTACATTTAAGTATGTGCATTAGCTGAGTTTTATTCAAAAAGGGGTTAACTTGTGCCCTCTTCTCCCCCAAGCACACTAACACAATCAATCTCACAAGAGCTGCTTGGCTTTCCCCTCCCTACTCTATCCGTTACTTCTTGGTTCTTAATAAATTATTCAGCTTTCCTAAATATGCATAGGGGTCTCATTATCAACTAATTTTGCTTATTTAAAACAACTGCATAATCAAACCACTATAGTGTTTCGCCTTTCTTACAGCAATGAATTATTCATGTGCTGGGAATCTGCATTTAAATTTATTGATTCTTTAAAAGGCACAGGGGAGGGGAGGGGGAAGAAACACTGGTTATTTCAGTTTTGAATATTTTGTGAACATTTTGGTCCAAACTCCCATTTAAAAAATCATATGGTGTTTTCCTGGGAACAGACAGCAGGCAAACCCATAGCATCATCAAATGCACCTGGAATTCCTGAATGCAACAAAAGGGAGTGTTTTCAACATTGCAATTAATCACTTGCACAGTCTTGACTTGCAGCCTTTTCCCAGCATGCTGCTACTGGATTACTGTTGCAGCATCCACTATACACTGAGTTCTGTGTGTCTTTAGGTGCTGCCAGTTGAGCCACAAAGAACACACTTGACAAGGAAGGGACATCTTGCAAAGGTATGCAAAGCTATCAGTATCACTGAATTCAGTCTGGGATTATCCCCCAAAGAAAGCACTGAAGACAAAAGCGCAGAGAGGATCAAGGGGGAACATGCACCAAAGCGTGCAGTCAGCCTTCAGGCCTGCTCAGCCATGAGCACCAAGCGAGGCAGGACACATCCCCCCACGCATGCCCCCAGACATGCACACCTATTATTTCCTCTACTGGTCTGCTGCATCTTGTCTCATTCTGAACTTCATTGCAGATTTATAGAGAGAAATCCATCCCCAGACCCCACATCCTTCTTGGGTGTATCTCTGAGGGGCTGGCCCCATTCTGCTCTTAGACTTACAGAATCACAGGGTAATTCAGGCCTGAAGGGACCTCTGGAGGTTTCTAGTCCAACCTCCTGCTCCAAGCAGGGTCAGCTATGGGGTCAGATCAGGTTGCTCACAGCTTGTCTTGTCTTGAAAAATTGCAAGGCTGGGGACTGTACAACTTCTGAGCAACCTATTCCAATTCTTGGCTGCCCTCATGGTGAAAACGTTTTTCCTCATATCTTCTGAAACTCTCTTTTTTCAGTTTCCATTGTCTCTTGTCCTTCTGTCATGCAGAACTGTGAAGATTCTGGGTCTGTCTTCCTGACGAACTCTTTCCTAAAACACTCCTGGTTATCATTTCTCACCAGACCTTGAAGAAGGCCTGCTTAGATCTCAAGCTCTGAAATCTGGGGGAGCAGTGGCCTTGATGACAGTCACAGCATCACAGAAGCTCTGCAAGCATCTCATTCTCACAGAGTGTTTCTGGAAAGATTTGACAACACCATCCCATGAAAAAGGACTACAGTGAATACTAGAAATGAAAGCATGGAGCAGTGACCATCAGCTCACTGTAAGCAAAGAGGGAGTTATAAACACCTGAGCATCTCCCTGTAGTTTTCTCCAGGTGCTCAGTTGCTGGCAGATCACATCCGCTGGTGGCTGGAGATCTGAAGGGGGGAAGAAGAACGTCTCCATGCTCCCCAGCTGAAGTCTTTGGTTTGAATCCCAGTGCACATGGCTCTTTCCTGAAGTATGGAATAAGCCTCCAGCCCAGGGGTAGGTCCAAAAATTCCAGGCAAGATCCCATGGATCATACTTTGCCTGTGCTTTCAGGGCATTAGCAATGCTTCTTCAGTTGGCAAGAGCTGCAGATGTGTCATTCTTTGCAGAGAAGTTTCCATCTTCGAGTCCCTCAAGAGCTCCTGCTTGGGGACACTCCTGCATGGGGACACTCCAGCCTCAGGACAGTGCTCACATCTGCAAAGCCAGTGTCCAAAAGCTCCCTTCTCAGCCTCTAATGGCTGCAGCAGTATTCATAGGGAGCCTGGGTTCCTTGCCAGTATGGAAATTTCAGTTCATCTTCAAGTCTACTCCAACACTGACCAAAAGCAGGACAGCAGCACACGTAGTCCAATGGGTTTTCAGTGCTGCCATTCAAGAGGAGCCACTCTGGTAGGGCTGGCTCTGGGCCAGGTGCCCTGCACAGGGCACAGCTCACTGGGTGAACATCAGATGGTTAATTTTATAATTTTTTTTGTCACTTGAGAACTAACTAACTGCTTAACGTGTTTTAATTTGTCTTCATACTCTTTCATGCTCTCATTATTAAAAAATAAAAATAAACTAAATAAAAAACAACAACAACACTAGCCACAGGAGGAACATGAATCTGTAAATTTTGTTATAACACAGCAGAGTACCAAGACAAGATCTCCCTTTCTTGCTTCCCCTGCTTGTCAGTCTGCATAACTGGCTGGCTGGCTGGCCCTCTATCTTTCATCTGCTTGGCTACAGCTTCTCAGGATGTCACTTAGAAGTACCTGCCACGTGGAGCAGCCTGAGGACTTGATCCAAATCTCAGCCTGTACCTGGCCTGTGATGGTCTGGAGTTTTCAAACAGGACTTGTTCAGGAAGGACCAGTTAGTGACAGCCACAAACAAGGCAGAAGGAGCTTGAATAGCAAGATATCTTGCACAAAATATACAGTAGGTTGCTGGGAACAACACCTATGCCGTATGTTTAGCTTGAGGCAGTGGTGCACTGTCCTTGGGGTTGGATCTGCTCCTTGCTGGCCATTCAAGGCCTAAGCACTGTGGAGATGCCAGCACAGTGTGTCACAGCAAGGTCACCTCAGAGCTGGCAGGATTACGCTGGTTATAATGCCCTACTGTGAGTCACTCACGGCTATGCCAACACTCCTCACATAGCACTTGGAGAAGGTAATTGCACTCAGGGTGACCTCCAGAGACTAAGGCACCAAGGAAAAGGCAGGTACTTTCTGGATGTTCTGGATGTCTTCTCAGTGACCCAAAAGACATCGCTTCTCCTCCCAGTTTATGACACCTCTCTGATAACAGCCTGCACTGCTCCTCCCTGCAGAGCTCAGCTCCGTGGTCTCTCCAGCAGCTGGAGTTTGATGAGCTGAATGCTTCTGCCCTGTCCCACCTTGTGGTCTGCAGACAGTGCAGGGAGGGCCAGGGCTCTGGGTGAATGATGCAAGAAGGGTAGGAAAAATGGAAAGCACAGACAGAAAGGCACTGGGAGACGAGGGTAGGCTAACACTTGGAAGCTGATCCTCATAACCAAGGTGTTTAAGATGCTGAAGTGGTTGTTTGTAAAACAGGACCCCATGAATCTTTAGAAAAGTATTAAATTGCTTAAGTGAGAGAAAACTTTCCTGAGATAAAGTAGTTAAAACTTCTGCTCTTACCAAGCAGATGAATTTTTAGGAAAAATTTCATTTAAGCAGAACAGCAGAAACTTAACAGAAATCCCAGTTGTACACAAAGGGACCTATTAACAAAAATCCTGCTGTAGCAAAGACATGCACATACACTTAACTTTGCAACTCAGGAGCACCAGTGAGTCTGCTCACAGCGCATCTGAGCACTTGTTCTCAGAAGCTAATTTTGTACAGAAAGCAGCCCTGAAAGAGCAGCTTATGGGAAACATAGCCAAGAAAACAGATAACAGGAAAGGAAAACAGACTGTTTCAAGCCTAGATGCTGAGGAAGTTTAGTGTGGTAAGGAGGTTTTGGTTCCTGTTAAGGAAGCAAGTTTGTCCTCTTGTTTTGGAAATCAGAAGAAGGAGGTCTGGGAGTTCAGATGAAAAGCATCTGAAAGGCATCAGCATGATTTTAGCTGGGAGAGTGCTCAGGTAGGGACTGCACTCCACCAGGATGAGTCACTTAGCAGAGCACAATCCTTGTGTCGCTGGGACAGATCGTATCTTGCTCCAGGAGTCACAGTCCTGTGTGTAAAGAGCCTCTGTGCAAAAAAGCCCCATTCACTACCTTCAGATTGAAATCTACCCACCATGGCCCCTTTCCACCTCGACAGGAAAGGACAAAGGTACAAGAATGCTGGGTTCACACAAAGCACACTGCTGATGGGCACTAACAGCCAGGACAAGGAACACCGAGTCTCATGCGCAGGTTAACATGCCTCCAAAAATCAACCCTGCATAAATTGCATAAGGCACCTCTGTTGCACTCAGCATTACTTCAGGTACCTCCTGCAAAAACTGATCATTTTTCCTCTCTAAAGTCAGGCCTCAGTCTCAATTTCTGTGTCTTTACTCTGCCTCAGTTCCCCTGTTGCAGCCCCCTGAGGTTTTTTATCTGGGGATTGCAATGCAGAACTGGAACCAGGATGCCTGGGAACTGCAGAGGGCAGAGAAGGTGCCATCTTCGACTTCTTGTTGGGTGAGAATGAGAGTCACCTTCCTCCTGCACGCTTCCATTTCCCCTGCTGTTAAATGGAGATGGTTCTATTTATCCACATTCATAAATCCAGTTTTATAGCCTGGGTTAATGCTGATTTCCAAGTGAATGCACTAAAGTGTCACCCAGTCCTCAGCACCTGCTCAGAGCTTCCCTCTTTACAAGCACTTCACAGGTCAACTGCAAAGCAACACATGCATCAAGAAGCTTATACTGGTGGTATCACAGCACAGCTCTTGAAGGGTCTAGAGAACAAGTCGTATGAGAGCAGCTAAGGGAGCTGGGGTTGTTTAGCTTGGAGAAAAGAAGGCTCAGGGGAGACCTTATTGTACTTTACAATTTTCTTAAAGAACGTTGTAGCAAGGTGGGGGTCATGCTCTTCTCCCAAGCACCAAATGATAAGACAAGGGGAAATGACTCAAGTTGTGCCAGGGGAGGTTTAGGTTGGATATTAGGATAAATTTCTTTACTGAAAGAGTTGTGAGGTATTGAACAGGCTCCCCAGGGAAGTGGTTAAGTCACCATCCATTGAGGACTTCAAGAAACTTGTAGGGGGAACTAGAGGGGAAAACGTATGAGGAGTGGCTGAAGTCACTCGGATTTTTCAGCCTGGAGGAGACTGAGGGGAGACCTCATTGCAATCTACAACTTCCTCATGAGAGGGAATGGAGAGGCAGGTGACAAGCGACAGGACCAAGGGAACAGCTTGAATCTGCTACAGGGGTGGTTCAGACTGGATATCACGAAAAGGTGCTTCACCGAGAGGGTTGTTGGGCACTGGAACAGGCTCCCCAGAGACATGGTCAAAGTACCAAGCCTGCTGGAGTTCAAGAAGCATTTGGACAACACTCTCAGACACATGATCTGATTTTTTTGGGTGGTCCTTTGGGGACCCAGGAATTGTACTTGATGATCCTTGTAGGTCCCATCCAACTCAGGGATTCTATGATTAAGGACATCCCTTGACTCCTTTTACCCATTACAGCTGTACCACCTTGATCATGTTCCAGATCTGCTCTTCAGAGACAGGTGACTGACTTGCTCTTGACACTGATGACCAGGCAGAGCCCAGCACACATACACCCATTCCCCACCTACCCATGGCTTGGTATGACCAGATGGGTGGCATGAAGTCCGGAATGTCATGAGAACAAATCCACAAAGAGGTAGTTAATTGTGTATGTCTTTGCTACGTGTCTGAGCAGCTCCCTGCAGGGCCCCGGTGGATGTGCACACTGGCACCGTCGGTTCACGGCTTGCTGCCTGCCTGCAACCACTGCTGCCCTCTCTGCCCGCCCCATGGGAACAGGGAGCGGCAGGGAACGTCTGGATTCCATAAGAAGCTGAGATACTCATATAGTCAGTATTAATTACAACACTTAACATTTAATTATAGGTTCCCTTGGTTTCCACTGTATATTTAAAGCTGAAAAACCTTTCTAATTGTCTCTATGTTTCCATAGCTCAGATATGAAGTTACAGTCTAGCAATGGCAGAACCACTCGGCATGTTCCAGACCATCTCATGCTGCTACCAGTCTACTACCCATTTACAGGCACCTAGAGAGAGCTGAGAGGGGGAGCCAGTTGTTCCCCATTGACCTCACCCCTTGCTTAAAACAGCGTGTCCCAAAAATGGCCTCGAGCAGTTGATCTCTCAAAAGAGCTGATCTCTCTCATCGAGATCCCTTGCAGAGCTGAGGCTATGGGGCCAGTAATCCACAGGGAAGCTGGGACTTCCAGGTACAAAAGACACTGCCCCAGTCAAGCTCCTACTAAATGGACTGCAAAAAAGATCTGATGTTATGCAAAACTATGCAGATGGAGAGCTGATCGCTCTCAGAGTCACACCCTGTGTGTCTCCCTGTGTGCCTGCAGCCTCACAGTGATGTGTTCAAGAGCAGTGCAGCAGGGACAGCATGGGGACTAGCACTGTAAAACTGAGTCACACAGTGAAATGCTCCATTCATGAAAGGACACATCCCCTTGCTGCAGTTCCCTGCTCCCTTCCCATTCTCTGTGGCATCTGCAGTTGCTGCCTGTGCTTGGGTGGAGGATCTAAGTCACCGTGATGCGTTTGCATCCACTTGGAGCAGCACGGCTCCAGGACTGGAGGGGTACGTGGGGAGCAGTGATGGGCACCATGAAGAGGGAAGGTCCTTGTTTATGCACTAATCCCAGCACTCTTCCAGGAAGCCAGACCTGCAGAGCTGGGCCTAAATTAGGAGTTCAAACACCCACCTGGGAATTGAACATCTATTATCTCAGCTGTGCAGAAAGCTGCTACTTCCTCCAGCCAAATTAGGGGTTGTGTAACCCAGGAACAAGAGCCCATGGTATGTTTGTAAAGTCACCGATTTTCTCCTGGAGATCCTCCCCCAGTGCTTGCCAAAGGGACAGGTCCAACTGGCCACAAGCACCTGGACCTTCCCAGCAGCAGGCGTGATCTGTGCCATCACACCCTGCCGTGTCCTCCCCAAACGCAGACAGGAGATCTGCCTGACGCAGCCGCTCCCTGCCTGCCCTGGAAGCCGAGCGGCCACAGGGGTGAGGGATGTGCCCACGGGCTGCGTGTGCACGAGGTCTGTTCCACAGAGGTAAGGAGCAATGGGCTGAACCCAACCTTTGAACATGAAGGCAGGGAGCAGCAGTTGCCTCACATGGCTTCCTACGGCAGGCTCGCCAAACTGCAGCCTCTTGTGTGCCCTTTCTGCCCTGGTGCTGGTCATCACTAGAGCCCGTCATCACTAAAATCACCTGGAGAGGCTTCCTGATGTCTTTTCCCGTGGATTATGCCAGTTCCAGCCACAGAGGATTGGAAATCTCCTTCTCTCTTATCACATGTAATGCACAAGCACTTCAGGGGAACAGCAGCAAAATAAACCTGAAGAAGTATATCCTGCAGACACAAAGCAACACACCAAAGACTGCCCATGCTGCTTGGAGCATACACGCTCCCAGCTTGGCAGAACAGTCCTGGCATCGAGTCAGACCGACCATGTCACAGCAACCCCTCTGCAGGCTGCCCCGCAGCAGGACCCTGCAGCAGCCCTACAACTCCCCACTCCACAGGCAGCACCGGAGCATTGAAGGGGAGAAAGGACTAGTGGTGCTCATCTCAGGGAGCTTAATCCTCTGTGGTTCGGGGCCCTGCAGAACCTTTAAAGGCAGCACATCATAGAACCAGGGCTGTACTAATAAATATGTCTTCATTTCTGCAAGGGAAGAATGAGAATATGCCCAGCACAGTAGCAGTGTGACTATTGCACTCTGGCCTATGTGGATACAGCCAATATAAATCCTACTGAGCCCCCACTCATTCTCCTCCTGCTCTGCTTGTGCTCAGGCTAGCATGCCAATGCCAGCATGCAGTAGCATCTGCATCAGTGCATCAGCTGCAGCTGCACAGGGTTAGCCCCAGGAGAGCCAAGAAGGCCCTCTGTAGCCAGGGGTCTTTTAACCAAGATCATCTTTCTCACCACACAACGAATTCAGCCCCTCTGAAATGGCTGGGGGATGATTATCCCCACCACTGGGCTAACCTGGGGGGGGTGGCTAGGTAGGAACACAAAGCATCCATCCCATCAAGCATACTGTGTGGCAAAGGTGGTCAGTGTGGACCTAGCAGCTTTGCAAAGTACCGTGGTCCCAGATGGGTACTGCTCATCACACTGGGACCATGCAACAGGACAAACCCCAGTCCTCTGCACGCATCAGTTTCTCTGTCTTTTGAAAATGGGAACAATAATTCACTGTTTTGAGGAAATGCTAATCTGAACTTAAGATTCTGGAGGTTCTGTGCACGAGTCTTGTAGGTCTTCTTGAAAGATCTCTTGAGGACTGTCTCCTAAGACAGCCCTGAAAGGGAATGTGGCTGCCATCTGGAACATGGCACGATGACCTAGGAAAGTTCACATGGAAACCCTGGACATTCCTGTCAGCTGGCGGCACTGAGCGGGGGGGGTTCTCTGATGCCAATACTGATTTGGTGAGCTCATCAAAAAATCCAGCCTCACTGTCTCACTGAAGAAACAAGCGGATGCTTGTTTCCACAGCACAGCACTTGGGAATCCACCTCTCCTCTGGCTCTTTCTTGCCCAAGCCAGTCCATGGCAGGCCCCAAGTCAGATGGTCACAACAGGTCATTGCTTAACCCACAGGCTGTCCCCCAAGGACAGAACTTTTGCATTTTGGCCTAATGTCACAGTGGAGTCACCCTGGGAGTCACCCAGCCCCAGGCCACATCTATCCAAGCATACAGCTGGTGTCCAGTCCCTGTGGCAGTGCACAGCCCTGCACTGCGAGACACAGAATAAACAGGCCTGGGGCACGGCACATTGTGTTTAAATGTCAAACACCAATTTGGTCTGGGGATGGTTGGATCTGCCGCTAGCAGGTGGAGTCCATTGATTCCTCCAGAGCTTGGAGAGAAATTGCCTGTATGACAAGGACTGTGAAAAGGTGGCTCAGCCCTGACAACCGGGTGGAGAAAACGTAAGGAAGAAATTAGCACCTCCATCCCACAAACAGGGGTTTTCTGTCCTGCTTAACCTTCAAGCACAGCCCTATTATTGCTTTTGTTTTTTTGGGGTGCAGGGGGCATCAGGCTCTGCCTCACTGCTTTCACTGCCAGGGAAGATGGCCCCGGATGTGTGAGGGCAGGGAGAGGAGGCCCAGGACATGCCGCACCCTGAAAACCCTTCCAGATTCTTCTCCCTCTCTGTGCCCTGATAACGGCACAGTCTCTGGATGCCCCAGAGATGTTCTGCATCCCCTCTCCATTGACACACCAGCAGAATTCCTGCTGGGATACCACCCAGGGCCACCTCACAGAGCTGCCAGCGGTGCAGATGGGGGTCCTAGATCTTGCAGGATGTGACCAGTGACTCTGCTGGGTACAGCAGGTCTCCCCGCCTCACCGGTGACCTGTGCCTGGGAGCAGGCTACAGGGGCATCAGGGCAGAAAGGCCAGCCTGCAAACTTCTCACCAGGGCTGATAACAAAGCACACAAATGCACGCCTGCCACAGTGAACCACCCCAGGGCAGCTCCACGTGCTGCATGTTCCAGCAAAACACATCTCACAACAAAGCAGCTGTGATGGGACTCTCACAGGGCTGTGGAGGAACCAGGGGAACCACACCAGCTGTGCCATGCCAGCTGCTGCCTGGCTGCTCCGTGTTAGCCGCTGATCCCAGCAGCTGTTGGGACATACTGGATCACTGCTGGATGCCAGCCAGGGGTCGCTTTGTAGTGTGACCATTGTTGGAGGTTTCTGCTATACCTACCCATGTTCCCACCTAACTCCCAAGGGCTCCCTCCTCGTTCTGCTCAGCCAGACTCCCAGCAACCCAGATGGCCCTGATGGCCCTGCAGGCCATCTCCTGGCATCACTGGGGACAGCCATGATCCTCCTCCCCGCACCCCCCCCGCCATCACAGCACCTTCTCCCAGCCATGATCCCCCATCACAAGCTTTACACCACTTCCTTTTGACTCAGCCTATTCACATTCACTGTTGCCACAGTCTCCACACCGACTAACTACCAAGACACGGGGTGTTGCTTTGTATTCAGAAACTGCAGAGTGCTTGCTGAGCAAGGTACCACAAGGACCCCTCTGGCCTTTGTAGGATCTGTTTAGTCCTCACCTGGCTTGCTGTGGTATACAAGCTCTTTCTCTAGCTCAGCCAGTCCCAAGGGTTTTCCTTCCCATTTAGGGGAATTACCACATTTGCCTGTGTTTGTTACAAGCTCAGAATGAAACTCTTCAAATTCCATCTTAATGGGAACTTGCCCCTAAGGGACTAAAACTTTTCCTTCACAGCGGTCTCTGTCTGAGCTGTGTGAGTACTTGGAGCTCTTCCCAGTGTTTACCTGGAGCTGCAAATAGCTGCCATTCAGCTGAACTGCATGAAGTTAAAGCCCTTATTAGAGATTTCAGCAGAGCAGAAGCTGATCCCCTCTGGGTGGGCTCTGCCCCCCACATGCCCCCACTCCCACCCCAGCTGCCCAGCAGGCAGGAGCCAGGTCTTCACTTTGTATCCCATTTCCAACGGGGCAAGCAAGATACCAGACGGTGCCGCAGAAGAGAAAAGGGACTAGACGTGGCCCTATAGATCTTAGACCTCTGCATTGCTTTGGCTTGATCCAAACTCTGAACCATCACTTTAGCTGATTCAAGCTACTGCAAGAGGGTTTCTAGGGTGATAAAAGGGAAAACTATAGGCATTGGTATAATCCCAGTTGATCTGAGTGTTGGGAAAGGCAATATCAAATGTATTTCATTACTGACAGCCAAAGGACAGAGTAATTGGCAGTTGAACTTACAGGATAACTGAGAAATGGGCCTGGAGCATCATGCAGTTGGGATGGCGAAGACCTCCACTTCATGTGCAGCAATGGCCAAAAATGCCATCCTGTAGTTAGAGGAGAGAAGCCCTCGCAATGGTTCAGGAACTCCTGTCTGTTCAAGGCACTGGGAAAACAGTGTGCAATCAACTGCCAAAGAGCAGAAGCAGAGAGTTGGAAGGTGTTGGGCACCTCCTGTGCAGGACAGAGCAGACCGTGACTGCCCTTGAATTCAGAATTAATGGCTGGTCTATGGAAGGGCCTCTCCCTGCTCTGAGCAGTGCCCCTGCTCCTGAGTAGGGAGCAATGTCCACCTTCCCCATTGCCTTGTAACCTTCCTCTGCCATTAAGACAATTGCCAAAGGAGCTATGGTTCATTGCCACGCTACAGTACGTCAGCCCGGTGTGGAAGGAGCCAGCATTTGTGGGAGGCTACAAGGAAAAGTCTTTTCTTGTCTAGGCCTGTGCATCCAGGGATAATATCTTTGGGTAGTTCTTGGCTGACTCAGTCTGTAATCATGAGTTTATCTCGGGGTCAGGGTGCAAGCTCCCTTTTGGACAGCAGCGAATGGTATTGAGGTCAAATGAAGGATGGTGGCCATGGTAGAGAAAAGGGACTGGCACTCTAAGCCTCACCTCATCTTAACAAGAGCAGGACAGATTTCAGGTTCAGGTCATCCTTCGGCACCATGCCCATGCTTCATAAATGCACTGCAAGTGCTGTCACAAGAGACCACTGGCCACAGAGATCAAACTCTTGCCAAAGAGGCCTGGCTGCTTCACACTTCCACCACCGATGCACAACATTGTACATTTCTGAAGATTCAAGCAGTCACTGCGTGGGCTGTGAATAACCCCCATTTCCCTGCACAATGCTAGTGTCTCAGCTTGTCCAGGATGATCCTGCCTTTTCTGACTTACCTGATAAACAGCTGCCCCTTTCTGCTCTGCTTCTCAGCGGTGCTAAATGAAGAGACTTCAGATGACTTGCGATGAAGGCATTAAAGCCAGGATTTTTAAGTGAGTCAGGAGAATTGGAAGTCCAAAATCCACTGAAATTCAAACCTGTTGGTTCCTGGAAGAAAACTCCTTTTTTAGCAATACAGAAGCAGTGTATGACTTTTCTCCCCAGAGATGTGAACAAGCCCTTTGCTTTCCACATGGTGATCAGTCCCCCTGACAGCTACACGCTGGCTGTGCAAATGAGGTTCATCGTGTGCACAACTTCTGCTAAGTGCATTAAAAACCCACATAATAAAAAACTGAGATGTCATGCTATGCTGCATTATGTCACATTATGTCATGTGATGTCACCCTGCATTATGTCAGATCACAAAGCAGCTGTGTCCTGGCGATTCAGCCATTGAGGCTGAAACACAGTCCTCCCTCCTCCCAAGGCAGGTGGTCAAGTATGGGTGACATATGAAGAACACAGAATGTTGTGAAAATACTAAAGTATTTCTCCAAGTAACTATTTTCAAGGTGCAAAATGAAATTTCTGAGAATTTACAAGAAAATTGTTTGATAGAAGAAGAGTTAAGATTAATGCAGAGAGAACGTTTTATGAAAGTTGTCATCCAGCATCAGGTAAAGTTTCCCCAGCAGACCACATCAGTGAAACAGAATATGCTCCCAGCCTCTAATACAGGTGAAATTCTGTGAAGTCTCAGGGAGAGATTACATTTCAAGAACGTTTTCTCAGAAATAATGGAGCTGGTTACCTATTGCTCTCTCTGCGACAGCTATCGCTCATCCTGCCTGTCAGAGCTGTGCCACCCCTTCTCATTCCCAATTAGCACAAAGTCACAGCACTGTCATTAGGAAAGCTCATCTCTCAGAAAGGCCACTGCAATTTAAACCTAACTTTAGCCCCTAGTTTCCCATTTGCTATGGTTGTTTTGTGCATAATTAGCCCCTGAAAATGTTTTATCATCAGTTTTCAAATCTGGGCCACCCCATCTACACCGACAGTTCTGGCTGCTCTCCAGAAATCTTTAAACACTTCACGTTTGTGTTTGGCCTGCACTGTGCTGCTCCTTGCAGGTGGAATTGATCTGCATCAGGTGAGGTTTTCTGTCGTTTCTCACCAGGCTGCACCGGAGCTGTGCTAAGCACAGCCGAGCAGCTCTGGCATTGTTGATGAGCCGGAAAAAAGTCACGATGCTGATTATAGTCTGTCAGCTTCCCTAACCACTTCCAGCAATTAGATTTAAGGACTTTCTTACTAAATTTACAGAAATTGCTTCCTTCCCTCCTGTTCCTCAGAGCAGAATCAGCAGAGCCTGATCCCAGATCTGCCCACTTGCACTGTCAGGACAAACAGTTCCCAACGCATCCTGGCCAAACTGCGGCTCCGGCCCTGCTGCAGCCTACCCACACAGGCACCAGCAGGCTTCCTCTGGGCCCTGACCTGGACCAATTACCCAAGCAAGAGGCAGAAGAGATTTACCTCGAATCCAGGTGCACATCGTCGGTCAGGGGAAGCAATGTCAGCTCACATGAGCTGGAAACCGGGCTCAGGTCAGGAACCAGGGGGCTGGCTGCTGACGGGTCCCGGGGGATTTGTGCACTGATCGCTTTCCCTTTCCCCTCAGCCCCACACACACGGTCCTCAGGCAATTCAAGCTCCTCTAATTTCCGAGCTCCTCCAGTTTTGGCAGGGCAGGGGGCAGGGCCCACCCTTCCCCTGCTGCTGCCTCGCAGCCCCTTCCCTTGCTCCTGCTTTGAATCTAGCCGTGCTAACAGCCACTTTCAGGGCTGATTTGGCTGAACACAAAGCAGTTTTTGCAGGGTTACTTTTCAGGCTGATTAACTCCCTGAGTGAGCTCAGCCAGCACTGGCACAGAGGCAAACAGGAACATGCCACCAAGGGCAGGAGCCACAGCAGGGTCACAGAAACCTCCACTTAGATCAGCCCTAGCCTGTGAAATGGATGCACGAAAGATCAGATCCCTGTGTAACGGGCAGTTCGCCTCCTCTCTGCCTGCACTCCGTGTTCCTTCTCTTCCCTCTGTCCTTGGTATAACACAAGCTGTACTTTTCAGTGGCAGACACATATTTTTTTCCTCTTGAAAAGTGCCAGACAGCCCTGTGACACTAAGCAGGAGGCAGAATCTGTACCAGAGTCCTCATCTCCCAGAAGGTCCATCCCCAGGAGATAGATCAGCAGACATCCTGCAGAGCACTGCACTCCGCAGTGTGTCCTTTGCACGTCAGACTCAGACAGAGGGTGAGGGAACAGAGCTTCTTGAAACGTTTTCAGCTCACAAGAAGCAGCGGCATGAATCCACTCAGAGCCCCAGCAGATGAACATAGACCTGCCCAGGTGAGAGCATCCTGGACCACTTGGGCTAGAGGCCATGGCAGGAGGAACCTGGAGGTCAGCCATTCTGCTCAGGTACTGGGTTGTCAAAGAAGGTCCTTCTCATTCACCTTAATTCAAGCACCCAATAACGGAGGTTTTTGTGCTGTGTGGTGCTGAAGTTTGAAGCAATTCCATGACATGAGAAGCTGAGTCTGGACATAGCAAAGTCTGGATATTCTGGTCCTGCAGAATAACTTGAGCATCCCTGCTGGAGCAGGGTGATTGGAGGCCAAGCAGTGAGCAAGGGGCAAGCAATGAAGGCTGGCAGGACTGAGATGCAGCAAAAACCTGCCTGGGCAGGTGCACAACTCAGTGGAGGGAGACTGAATTTTCAAGCATGGGTACAAAAGCTAGAGAGCTCTGCATGTTGTTCAAATGTTGGTGAGCAGAGCTGGTGCTGAGCCTGCTCTTTCCCCCCACACCACACAAAGAGGGGCTGTGTGTCCAACAGGAGCCTGAGATGTGTTTCTGCTCTCCATCACCTTCATCTTTGCGCTCTAGACACTCTCCAAGGTCCCCTTCTTCTAGGGTCTCCCCTGGCCTGTCACAAATGACAAATTCCACCAAAATCTTAAACTCATTTTACTCCTGAGTCTTCTTGCCGCATCTCTATTTCCCCCTCTCTAGTAGCTCCCCTTTCCGGGGCAGGGATAAAGACCCTGCTTCCCTCTTGCTTTATAGGAGTATGAGGAGCAGCCAGTGAAAGCAGGGGTAACAGCCTTTGGACTACTGGTGCCAAGATGAGGGGACCTTATAAAAGGTCCTGTCCCTGGGGACCACAAATCCGACTAAATGGCTGTGGAAAATTTTGCACATAGATGTGAGCTACATTGAGATGATGTTAGGTTCAACTGGAGACATGGACACAGAGCAGGATTTTGGGGGGAGCAATAATGTGACATAAAACAGCAGGTGAGCAAGAGCTTGCAGCTACTACTGGATGACTGCTACACTGAGCAAGTGATGTCATTGTTTTCAAATGGACCCTGGGACTATACTGTGCCCTAAACTTGTAAAGGCTGCTATTACCTCAGCACCAATCTGAACCATTATTTCTGGAAGTAGACGATTTTTCATTTTGCTTTCCAATTATGTGAAAATATTTGCATTCATCCATGGGGCAGAACAAACTGTTCATCTCCAGGGGGTTGCTCACCTGCACATGAATGAGCCACCATATGCTCAGGCTGATTCTCACTGAGTGAGCTCCAACAAAGTAAAAAATGGACCAGAAGTAGGCACTGAGCTTTCCTGCAAGAGACACTGCAGTTGGCTGGCTCTCTCAAAGCACATCCTTTACCGGGTATAAGACTCATCTTGAACAGTGCAGTGGAGGCTCTCTGGATCTAAACCACTGGGAGTTCAGGGAAACAGCAACTAAGCACCCATATGCTCAGATCAGCCCTTTGGTCAAGCTGTATCTCTCGTTCAAAACATTTGTCTCAGTGACCATACAGGGAGACAGTAATAGGGCTGGAACCACGAATGACATGGGGGAAGTGAATAAGGAGCAATTAGTCTGTTTCCCAGTCCTTGTCCACAACCCATCTTCCCTTCTTTCCCTCCAGCATGCCCTGGTCTCCGCCAGAGCAGGCCCCACCAGCACCCACACAGAAGATGGAGCTTCTGCCACAGCTCTGCCTCTTGCCTCCACACCCTGGAAGGTACCTGCACACCCAGGGTTCGTGCAGCCCCTTTGCTATGCTCACGCTGGCTCTTGCCCAGGCAGCCCCAACTGTTGAATTTTCCTGGGCTCGTTAGCAAGGCTCTCCTGTGATTACTGGTTCGTGTTATTTCTTGACTACTGGGAGAATCATGTCCTTGTTCCAAGCAGTATGAGCCAGAAACTGCAGCTTCTGCAAATACCTCATCACCTTAGCATTCCCCACACAGCATGCATCCGCATTCCCTCTTTGGATTTGTCTTGCCCTGGGAAAGCCCCTCTCATCAGACCTGGCCTGTCAGCACTCAGGTCGTAACACAGCCCCTCAGCACCACGCTGCTGAGGTCTCCCTGAGCTCGTGAACACAACTGTTCCCCTGAGACGGAGCGCCCTGCAGGAGACAAAGCTGGGGAGCCTTGCCGTGTCTCAGAGATCCACAGATAACAAGGCTGTAAGGAGCTGAACTCGGCTGGTCTGACCTCCTGTAGGACATGGTCAGCCCAGGGACACGGGCCTGGACAAAGCACTGGTCCTTGGGGGTATCAGACAATTAGCAGAGGTGTGGAAAAGCCACCCGTCTCTTGGCTGGCTCCAGCAGTGGCTCTCAGAGTTTGGTGACTCACACTGCTTAAAATCAGGGCCTGCTTTCCCACGTGAAGTTTTCAGCTGACAAACATTGGACCATGTCCTGCATTTTCTTACAAAACTGAGGCACCACTTAATGCTGGAGATATTCTCCCAAGAAAAATTCTATGCTGACCAACAGTTATTTCTAGCTCTTCCCTTTTCCTGCAAGGCAATGGGGAATCCAAGAGTGATCTCCCATGTGCTATTTTTCCATTTGTTAATCTGCAAAGAAGAGACTATGGTTGGCAGAGAAATTCAGCTGCATGGTGATGTGCAGAGGAGAGCAAGCACTGCTACACATCCCAGAAGAGAAATCTAGTTGCAGTTGTTCTCATTCTTTGCTTTTTATTGTTTTGCTTTTCATTCGCTTTGCTTAGCACGCTTGTTTAGCTGGCAGGAAAGTTCTTCATCAGAAAGCAATGGCCCCCGGTGAAGGGTTCAGAAAAGCTTCCATCTTCTATTCTTGATTTAAAAAAAAAAAAAAACAAGAAAAGTATAAGGGTCCATCCGCACCTCGAGTGTAAGATTTCTGAGGGTTTTTTTACACCTCCTCTGTTCCTGTCCCCATGCTACGCATTGGTCCCAGGTGGACTGTTCATGGGGAAGCACAGTGAGATCGGGGTACGGCCATGCCTGCAGCCCCAGCACCGGCACCCTCTGGGCCATGCCATCCCGCTGCTGAGCCAGCTGTGACAGCACCCGACTCTGGCTGCTGCCTGAGAACACACCTGCCTCCTCGTACCCCTTGCAGGCCAACGCAGGGCTGAACCACCCCCAGCTGCCTCTCCCACTTTGGGAAAACATGACACAAATGGTCCAGAGACGTGGCCCCTCTTGGCAGGGCCAAGGGGGCTCGACTGCACCAGGGCAGCAGATAGAGCGAGTAAACCTCTGGCAGTACCCACAGGCCTCCCAGGGGGCTGCCTTTCCATTGTCTGCGTGACTTCGGAGGTGGAGAGAGCTGGAAAATTCCCACAGGATCCCTTTTCCCATGAGAAGGACCACACAGAAGAGCTTGTTCTGTATGTGCTAGTTCTCCCCGTGCACTTGTCTTAGGAAATGCAGTATCTATAATTTAGGAACACTCTGCAGACATACATCAATTTTGGCAGATTTTCCACTAAAAAACTATCAATTCCCACCTCCACCCCCACCCCCCGCCTCTCCTGATCTTTAGCCCCAAGGCAGTTTGGTTTTTAACTGCAAACACAGTGCTGCCACTCACAGCCAAACAAAAATCTGAAGTCTCCCATAACATCAAATTGGCTTAAAGAACATTTTAATGATCATTTTAAAGCATAATTGTTAAAAATCATGGGGGAAACTAGGTTGGTACGCTTTTTTCTCTATGTCTGAGTCTGAAAAATCTGAGTGTCTCTACACGAGACTCTTTTTCCTAAGTGGCAGCTGAGATTCTGTTTGGCATCTCCCATGGATAGAGCTTCCTCAGGGACAAGAACTTGCATGAGTACCAATTTTGTTTTCAGTATGAGCCCTGGGGCTTCCCAAATGCAAAACCTCAGGCAAGTTCCTCACAAAATGATATGCAACATTGGCTTGCTGCTTCCTTCTGATTCAGGCTCTGCCTTACACAGCAGAAACCAGCAGTGAGCACTCACACACACAGCAAACCACAAACTAGAGTGCAGTAGCTGAAAAAGGCTGAGCTGGGTGAGGAAAGTTATTAACTGCCATACTTGGTGACGGTGAGTCCATGCCTGGAGACCTCCAGACATCCCTCCAGCAGCACTTCGGTGATTCTACAAACCACCCATTGCTCCATACCACCCAAGGTTTCCAGATCTGCCAAAAATGTGAGAGAGCAACCCAAACAGACAAGTTCCTCACAGCTGCTGTCAGGTGTAGGGATTTTATCACTTTCCCAAGCTGCAACACTGCTCATTTGGAACAAAACGTTGTTGAGAAATATTGCAAAGGCATGGGGTATTAGAAGAGTGCAAAAAAATTGTTTCTTGTGGTGGCCTCAAATGAACCAGGCAGATCTTCACTGGCTGTGGGAGATGGAGGGGAGGGAAAGGAATCTGAAAGGAAAAGCAGACAGAAAGGTGAAGGAAGGAGGACAGGGAACCCACAGAGGTGCAGGTGCAGTTCTGTGGCTGGGCTGCTTGCAAAGTTGCAAGGAAGCTGGAGGAATGGTTTCCATTCCCCCCCAAAATTATGGTCTGTGTCTGTGGCAAGGGTAGCCAAGTCCCTTTGCAAGGCGGACACAAAACAGAGGTGGAATCAAAGGTGCAAGTCCCTTCCCTCTCTGTGCACAGCTGTCCTCCTAAGGACCCACTGGCGCGTACTCACCTCACCCCTCTAGTCACCCAGAAACAGGCACTGTCTCTTTGCTTCATTGAATATTACGCATGTTGCACAAAGTGAAATAAGATCATCAGCAGGCCTTGAGAGAGCTCAGCCTCCCGTCTCCTGCTTTCTGCAGCTCGGACCATGGACGTGAGGACTCAGTCCCCAAAAAGGTCCTTGGCAGAGAAAGTAGTGGCAGAGTATGTCTCTCCTCACCTGCTCCTATGAACAGTGCCAAGTCTGCCCATGCTTCATGTTCAGTTGAAACTCCTGGCAATTGTGGCCTAAGGTTACAAATCAATTCGATGTGACCCAAATGCATTTCCAAGTGAATAAACCTCCCCAGTTCCAGCTGGGATCGCTGGGGAAGTAGGGCTCATCAGCTGGGCACAGTCCATTTCCCCCCACTTCCCCAGTGGACGTTTATGTACCTACATCCCTCACCAGAGAAATCGCTAAAGAAATAGATTTGGAAAGCCAAAGAGAGGATGCTAGGTACTGGAAGCAGCCACAGGAGAACTCAGAGAGAGTCCAGAGATTGGTTGGAGTCCTCATGCTGCTAGGTAACCCCAGAGACCTTACAGCAGTCAAGGAGCCTGCTGGGGAGAGCTCTGGACGTCCTGCAGGTGCTTCACCAAGTACTTCACCTACTTGTGGGTTGTACAGTCCTACCTGTACAATCATCCCTGACATATCTTCCATTCTGCCGTGAGAGCTCTGCTGTCCTGGGGGCTGTGGGCAGGAGCTGGGCAGCAGAGACAGGGGAGTGATGGTGCAATGAGACGTGGCCCTTTCTGCTCACCTTTCTAGAGATCTCACTGGGTGCAAACCCATTGCACCCGCTCCAAGACTCCTCTCCAGGAGCATCACCTCCTGCATCAGCCAAAGCAGCATTCCCTCACCAAGCAGACCTCGTTCACAAAGGGGCAGGGTCTGTCTGCTCCAGGACCACTGGTTCCTAGCACAAGACTCTGAACGCACCGCACACTCCTCATCCTGCCTTGGCCCCAGAAATCCCACCAGGGCTTCCCCATGTGCTTCTTTCTACAGACACCAAAGATCTGTCCAGTCTGATACAGAGCAACAGGGCTTGGCCCTGCCTGATGCTGGCTCTGCCACCCAGGCTGGATGAGAGCACCCCGTCCCCCCTCAGGAAAGGGGAGGCTCTTGCCCAAGGCCCTCCCTCCCTGCTCCCCGACACGCACAGCTGCCTGCACCCACGGGACGCTCGCTGCCTCCTTCCCCTGCTGGGGAAGCAGCTTCCTCCTCGCAGAGCCACACAGGAAGCACTGCGGTATTTATAGATCTCTCTGAGAGCATCTTGCACAAACTCGGGGAAAAACCTACATTCAGTCACAAACAACCTCCGTGCACCCAGGGCTGCACTGGAAGTGGGAGATGTTCTCAGTCCACTCCTGGACACACATGTCCTGGGGAGGAGGCTGTAGAACCACGTCCCCCGTACAGACCGGATGAGGAGCCTTTCCCAGGACTATTTCTGCTCTTCTCTGCTGCTGCCTCCTCGCTTGTCTCCTTCCATCTCTCTACCACCACCCAGTCTCTCTTCCTCCCTCCTCCATCTTTCTCCACTCTTCTCCTCTGCTCTTTGTGATCAAAGCAGCTGCTCCCCATCCAGCCAGATGCACTGAAGAAGGAAAGCAAACATGAAGATGCAGAGAGCAGTGCTTCAGAGGAGGGAGGGACAAAACCTGCTGCTCTGCATAGGGTAAAGACCAGCAGAACAGTCAGAGAAAGTCACGGACAAATGCATTCTGGGCTGTAGGGAAGCCATGAAGGGTGCAAAGATCCCTTCCACGAGGAATTTCAGGATGTCAGAATTTGTCTTTGGTCTCTACCAGGCTAAAAGACATGGAAAAAAAAATGCATTCATTATTCTAAGTATTTCCAAGTTTTTGCTTCTATTCTGAATTTTAAGTGATTTCTTACTCTCACATAAAACAGGAAAATACTGAGATTTCAAAACATCACCTAAAGGGGAACATAGAATTGTTTCACTCCAAAACAGCTCTAAAACAGGTTCAATTTAACTCTGAACTTCTATCTCCTGAATGAATTCTGCTTCACTTGGCCTCAATTCTGTGATTTCCTGGTAGATTTGTATACGTCCCAGTTCTGGCCCTAACATAAGTCCATTTCCAAGCCCAGAAATGTTTCAGTTCAATTCCAACTGGCCTGGAGGTACCCTCACCCTTAGCTGTGTGCCGCACTTAGACCTCAGAGCAACCTATAAAACACAACAGGTGATGATCTCCTTGGCACTTCACCACAAGTCATCCCTCTCATCCCTACTGCTGGCAAAACTTGCCTAGCAAACCTCTCCTCAAATGGGAGAGGTATACAGTGAATATTTCCTACCTTTCGCCAGATGTTGGGGCCACACGGAGCCCAGCCTGGATGTGCTCAGAGCAGCTTGGAGGAACTGCCGCGTCCATCCCAAGGGTGACACTCATGAAGAAGAGGCCTGCAAACCAGCCTTGAGGTGACCCAGTTGTGGCTTGCTGTGCTGATTCTGTGTCAAGAAGGGCTGCTGATGCCTAAAAAGCATGTCACCAATTGTCATCTCAGCCACAGGAAAATAGGCCATTGGCTACATCCCCAGCAGAGGAGGCAGACCACTTACGTCTTGTTCCTCCACCATAAACATGGAAGTGGCTCTTCCAACACGGCTGGAAATGGCCTGAATGCACACATTCGTTGTCTAGAAGCAGGTTTCCATCTACCCTGAGCAACTGATAGCGATCGGGATCTGGGGAAGTGGGAAACCGTCCTCCAAGTGGTAGGTCCTGATCAGAGCCTGGGATCACCTTTTACTGGTCAGAAATGGCACTGATCCCGGCTGCCAGCTGCCAGTTAAAGCTAACTTCACTTCTAGGGTTACCCGACGTGGTAACACAAAGTCCTGCAGCACGGACTGTATCCACCACAGCCATGGGCCTTCATGTCTCATGGATCTGTTCCACCTAAATCAGACCCATTTCTGGAAGACATGGCTCTCATGTTTAGCAAACACACTGTGTTTGAAAATTCAGTTGTCCAGAAAAATGCTCTTTGTCGATTCCTCCCATGTTCAGCTCTGAGAGTATGCAGTCGGAGGAAGCTCTACACACATCATCCCCAGGAAAGAAAGCAACAGCAATCCCTGTGCAGCAGTGCAGTGACCAAGGCAGTGACCAAGGCTTGAATTTACTCTTTGCAAATGACATCTAAAGCCAATGATAAAGGTGAAGAGATTTAATTTAAGGGTACTATCTGGCCTGCATGGCTTTCAAGTCGTTTGCTGTGGAACAGATGGGATAAAGGAAGAAAACTCTATCTTCCTCTCCCAGGGCAGGAATAACTCCCAAAAAGTCAGCAGGACTGACTGAGACCTGGCATTTAGTAATAGTCTCTGTATGCAGCTATCATGACTGTGTTGTTTAAGACCATTTGCTCACTTATCCCAACTCTCATGGATCCATTGACACCATCTGCTCCTTCCCTTTCAAATACCAGGGTGGTGCCCTGATCCAGGCCCTCTGCCTTCCAGGGCAGAGCAGAGCGAGCAGAGCAGAGGGAGGCTTAGCCAGAGATTTGCTCCAGAGCTATGCCCGTGCCCTGCAGAGGCCAGCCAGGCTTTGCTTTGAGGGATCAACATTCATCCCATGTTTTTTCTTCAGCGTTTCCAGCCACTAGAGCTTGGGCAGTGCAGCTGCCTCCTGGTGCTGCAGGCAGACAGAGAGCATACAGGCCTGCATACACGAAGCATGGACACAGCAAGACTTGGTGCAGCACTCGCTACCCACCCACAGGCATTTTGGAGGGGCCACAGAGCTGATTTTGGGTGTCTAACACAAATAATTACAGCACTGCCAGTTCTATAGAGGTGCTGTTGGTTCAGTGGACAACTGCAACAGCCTCCCATGCTCACATGAAACCAGAGCAGACTAAAAGCTCACCAGGCCAGGTCCAAGCAGTTTCATTTCTGGAGGGTTGCAGTCTTCAACTTTGTTTACATGCAGCTTTCGGTTGTGTTTGAGCCCAGAACTGGTTACTGGCCACGTGTCTGGGGAGGAAATACATTCATAGGATCAGCAGAGATGAGAGAGAAAGAGAGAGAGAAAAAAAAAAAAAAAAGAAAAAAAAAGTGGTTTTTTTTAAGCAGGAAAGGAATCAGGAACAAAAAAATGATGCAACCTGAGTGCCAGCCAAATGAACACAACTATAACGGCTTGATTCTTTCATAACATGTTTCCTGCGGAGGGCAGCGGGAAAGTGTGACACAATCACAGCACTCAGCCCTGCACTGCAAGGGCACAGCAGGCAGCACAGTGCTCGGAGACCTGCACCCTCCTCTGCGCCAGCAGCAGCTGGACCTTCACACAACCATCAGTACTTCTGTTGCTGTAGTATCTCTTCAAGGCAGGACAAGGTTTCTATTCCCATGTTACAAAATGCTCAGTCCGTGAGAGGCTCTAGGTAACTGCTGAGCACTGGGGCATCTAGCCTTAAACTACATAGCTGTGCAATTCTGACATCGCTGCCACAGGGCCACTAAAGCATGGTAAGGAGCTGCATGCTCAATCATTATATACCTTCAGCAGCATGGAGACATGGCAAAGCTGGACAACCTTCTGCATGGGCCCAGCGCACTTGAATCTGAGCCATCCTCGGTTATCGGCACTGTCTGAGTACTTCCTCCTCAGCTGTTATGAATGGTCATTCACAAAGAGTGGCCGTTAGCTCAAGGAGAGCATCCAGGGCTGCATGCATGCCTCTGAAAGCACAAGCAAAGGAAGCCCTGAGGTCTCAGCATCTCATTTTGCTGCAGAGAAAGGAGCTAACAGATGACTAAGTCCACATGCTCTCTAACCATTTATCCCATCCCATCCCATCTCCCTTTCTATGCAGTGTCAGGGGCATAAACAAGGTAACCTAGAAGGACTTACGCCAAACAGCATTTTAGTTTATAGGCACAATGTATGAAATCTTTGCTAAAGCTGCATATTTAGGACCTTTTTTTAGATTAGCAGAACACGGTGTCTTGGCTGTAATGAGCCAAGTTCCAATATTCCAGCAGAGAACGTGGGAAAAGTTATTGATGTGAAAGAATTCAAAACCCACATGGATTTTGCCATTTTACTACTGTCACTCCTTAAAGCTGAGCCCACAGGGGCTACCAGCAAATACACCATACACCCTCATTTAGCCTGTTGCCCCTCTCTCCATGCATATGTGTTGCCTGAAAAATCTTTCTTGGGTTTGGAAGCTGAAGAGAACACCCTCGAGCCCAGGGAGCAGCTTTCCATGGCCCCATCTTCTGCTGGCAGTGAGCTGGGATGATCTGCCTTTGCCTGTAAACTATTCTCTCTCCATGCTTTCTGGGAAAGACCCAAGCTCAGGCTGCATCTTGAAGATAACTGCTAACATGGGAATATTTATGCAGGTCTCTCTCCTGGAGTCAGGCCAAGCTGCCTGTGGTTTGTGGCCTACAATAACAAACGTTACAGCAGAAGATAGTATTTGTTTAACTGCTTGTTCTGCCAATACTGTAGCTTGCAAAAGCCCAAAGATTGCACAGCCGGAGCTGGCGACTTTTAGGAAATCATCTGTTCTTGCACCAAGAGAAGGGGCCATTTTGCTGCTAGGTGGAACTCTGCCAGGCTTCGCTCCTCTCTGGATATGCAGGGGTGGGGGTGGGATGGGGGTGATTTGCTTTCCAAGAGAGATGGCTCTGCTCCCTATTACACTCTGTGCCTGGAAGTCTACCGCACAAAACTGTGTCCCAGACTGCCTGGGCCTCACTGCGCTTTCGGCAAAAGCCTCTGCACCTGAAGTCTTCTCCTGTGGAAACCCAAAGCCTCTGTCTGTGGCAAGGTCCGTGAGCCAGACAACTTCTACCAAGGTGCAGCAGCGTGAGGCCCTGACAGCAGGAACCACCAAGATATATGGCTTTGTTAGAGTGCAAATACCAACAAGTCGCAGGCTGCACAGCTATCTGTGCAGAGTGATTTGCTCTGCCCTGGAGAAAAGTCCCACAGGATGCCTAGTGCTCCATATGGTAGCAGGCAGCTTGGTGTTTTGTCCTCTTTTGCCCTGAACTGTAAAACTTCCAGACTAAGTAGAAAAGTGCAGATGTTCCACGCTGGAAACTCAGCATGGTCCTGTGAGCCTCATTTCCTTCTTTCTCCAACAGACCTTAGTTTCTTGGAGTACATAAGCTCATAGGCTGGACTTGGCATCCCCTTGGGACAAGAAGAGACCTTGGGCAAAGACAGGTCTCCAACCCCAGGTAGCTCAGCTACACTTGCATTCTCCTATTTTAAAACTCTTACAAGATGAAGAGTTGTCTTCAGATGGAAGATCTTTCTTGGCTCTAATGTGAATCCTCCTTCCTGCAGTTGAAGATTCTTGGTCATCTGCTGGGCACTGCGGACACGGCAGAGAGATACGCCCTTCACCTTCACAACAGACCCTGTGTTTGAAGACTGTTCTCCTGCCTGCATCAGTTGTCCCTTCTCCAGGATAAACCTCCCAGCACACCCAGTTACCAGGGTTCTGCTGGTGTTTTCTCACCTCAAACGCTCTCTAGTTGCTTCACTTCTTTCCTGAAGTGCTGGAGCTCCATGAAGATGCTCCCCTAGGACTTCACTGTTCACAGCCACTCTGTTAGATCTGCTCTGGTGTGCCAGGACCACAGTTAGCCAAACTTCACCACTCACATTTGTGGGTGTCCAGCACTGCAGCTCTAGCTTAGCTACCCCTGTTAGACACAGATTCATACCCCACCATAGGGAAGGTGCAGCAGCATCCAGAAATCCCAGTACAGGTTTGACCCTGTGGTCAACTCTACAAAGACATGTAGCAGACGTCCCTGCATTCAGTTCAGCTCCTGCTGTCTTGTTTTCCTTTGAAGCATGAAGACATCTGGCCACAACGTGGTGCCAGGTGGAGTAATACACGTTGATAATAGTGTGTAGCCTAGGGCCTTGAAAGGTCCCAGGTTGCACAAAGCAGAGTGAATAAGCAGCAGTGTGTTTTCTGGAGCAGCAGGTCTAGCGGGTAGCTGGATCTGTGGGCTTTTCCCAGGAAGCAGGTAAGTGCCCTGGTGAAGCTTGTGAGGAAGAGATAAGCACAGCATGCAGTCAGCAGAAGCAGAGGAGGGAGGCAGCCCTGGCACCAGGACCCTGCCTCTCTGCAGGTCCTGGGGCCGCAATTCCGCTGCCTCCTTTACAGCCCAGTCCCACTTTCCTTTCCTATTCATGAAAGCACAGCTTTCTGTCTGGAGTGGCTTGAGTTTCTTGTGAACTAGAACTGAAGTGCTGAGCTGGGAAAGCTGCTGGTTTCATTGCTTCTCAGAATAGCAGCTCTTTTTTTTTTTTTTTTTTTCTCTCTAAGCTTTATTTATAAACTGCTGCTGTTGGGAAGTTTTATGACAAAGACAGTGAGTCCAGGAAATCAGCAGTGGTTTCTGTTATCTGGAGCACAACCACACAAGAGAGGGAAAAGGGTATCACACTCCAAGAGCTTGTTCATGGAAATTAGTATCTCATTACTTTGCCCCCTGAGAGTCGGATATTTATAACCCCTCACATCTCTTCCTGCTCCTTCCTGTCACCAACTTCAAAACTTGCTTGTACTTTTAACCCCACAACAGTAGCCAGCAGGCGACAGCCACATTTCTTCCCTTCCCCCATTTCCATGTGTAATGCTTTGCTCACCCGTTGCACAGACAGTTGCAGCAGTTCAGGTCTGCCCCAGTGCAGGCAGACCCGAGCTCTCTCAGTGTTTGGTGCACCCACGGTGGGTCCAAAAATGTAACGCAGGTTGAAAATGTAACAGGGAGCTGTCAGCAGCAGAACACACCCAGAAGTTCCCCACAAGAAGACAAAGTGCTTGGAAGTTCAAGGAGATCTCAAGGATGTCTCAGAGAAGCAGCGCCTAGCAAGCGCTGTGCAAACTGCAATACACAGAAGACATGGACCTACTGAGGCAGGGCCACTGCTCCAGCACTGCTCCTGCACCGAGGGGCAAGCCCACAAAAATGATGTAAGGACTGGAGCGTCTTTCATATGAGGAGGGGCTGAGAAACCTGGGACCTTTCAGCACTGAAGAGGAAGGCCGACATTTTGCACAACAGAATCTGAGTCTCCCCAGGCTTTTGGCACCCACGTTGGTAATATGGCATGGGACAACCTGACCTGTATGCCTACGCCAGACTTGCAGGACACTCGTATGTTGTTCTGAAGGTGATCTGCAAGTGCACCACTTTCTTGTCACCAAAGCCTCACCACTGGAGCCTGTGGACAAAGCCAGCTCCACGCAGGGCAGCCCTGTCCGTGCCACCACCTGACTGAGCATCACACAGCTGCCTCTCAGACAAGAGGTCCTGAGAAATCTTCGTGCCCCTCAGAACAGAGCCAGTGAGGACCTTCTGGCCCAGAGCCTGCTGGCTCAGGGCGAGGATACCACAGACCAGGCTGTGATGCCACAGCAAAGTCTGTGGAGCTGAGTGACTTACAGGCTTGTAAGAAGCTGCCACTGCAGAGGCCACTTGTGAGACCTACACTTCCAGTCCTGCTGTGATAGCAAGTGTGGGAAGCCCCTGTGAGCAGCATAGACACACAGACATAATCACAGATGGATGGTCCACACCTTCCCTTGTCTTTCAGGCAGTGTGCATGGATACAAATGCCTCTAGGCCTCTTCCATGAGCCATGCCTAACACATGATGCTGACACAGGGACACCCCTGTGTATTTCAGATGCTATTCACTTGTCCCCCACCATCTTTTCCACTTTTGAAATTGGATCAGGCCTTGATCTGAATCATTTGGACCATCTTTGTTCTAACACAGTGCTTTGGCCAGAGCCCTCCAACCTGCTCAGGATCCGGCCAGACTTCACTGCTCCCCAAGTGGAGCATCTTGAAGCAATTGTCCTGGGGAGAACAGCTGAGTGGGTGCTTGTTGCCTGCCCAGCCACACAGGAGCAGCAAAGGCGTTCAGGTATAAGGGCTACCAGTGCAGGATCCCCCTCAACTGCATTGCCTTCACTTTCCCCAGCATGATGTGGCCCAGCTGTCCCACATACCCAAATTTCAGGGACCCAAATACTGTACAGGCTAGTCCAAAACACAAGCAACACCTGCCGCATTCCTGAGCAGTGACACTGGGTTACCCCATCAAAGGCTTAAAAGCATTCCCCAGTGACCAAGAAATGGAGACTATGAAACACACCAAGATCTAGATGAAGCCATGAAACACGTGTATCATGAAACATGCGATCTACAGCAAAGAGTGATCATTCCAGGAGTGTCCGCAAAGTCTAGGTGCTAAGGGTGTCACCTACTCCCTATACCTCAGAAAGGAAACCTGCAGCTGCTCATAGAACTTTGGGAAAGGAAATCTTAACTGGGGATAATGCTGGGGAAATATGTGCAACATGGATCAGCTCTTCAGGTGGCGAGATCAACAGCATATCTGTGCCCTCATGGGCTACTTGAAGGCCCCATGTCCATGATGGACCTTTCCAGACCTCCTGAGTCCAAACCCAGCACCTTTCAGTTGACAATCTCCAGCTGAAAATGCCCAGAAGAGAGCTCGGGGACCACCTGGGCTGTACTGCCCTGGCTGCAGTTTGGCTCCAGCTTGTTTGTTCTCACCCTGGTCCCAGCAGCCTGGTGCTCCTCTCTGCTTAGCCTTTGGGGAGCCAGCTCCAGGGGTCCCAGCACAGGGCCCTTTGGACCTTTGCCTTGGGTTTCTTGTGGCCAAAGGACAGCTAGCAGTTGACGGCAGTGCAATCAGACTGGGGGGTTGAGAGCTGGTGCAAATTGCTTTTCAAGGTTGAGGGTGCATTTCATGAGATACAGTGGGCCAAATTAATGCCACATACATACAGCAAGAAGGAAATCTTCCTTCCCATACCAACCCCCTTCCTCCCTGCTTACCTAGTGCCAGCTCCAGCACTCACTGGACCCCTCCCTAAAACAGCAGATAACCCCAGAGCGAAAATGATTCAGCTGCCTGCAAAAATGCATTCATTTTCTCAGGACAACACTAACACAACTAGCTCAGCCCAAGAGATGGGAATGCCTTCACAGTGCTGCTGTAACGAACAGCATGAGCAAGCCACAGGCACCCATACTGGGACACAGATGGAGCTGCGGTGACCCAAATATCCCCCAGGGCCTCCACTGCTGTCTCAGGTGAAGGTATCTGTAACCATGCAGACCTGTCACCCAGCCTCACGCTGGCACCTCACAAGGGGCTGTGGTTTTCTAAGACAGATTCCCATTTCAGACTCTAACCTTTTCTCTAAATTCATTTCAGGCTGCAGAGCCCAGTTACCCTCTCAGACCTTGCCTTGTATCAGGAAATTATATCTTTAAAGGGTGCCGGAGTACTAGTGACCCTGCCGCATGTCTCCACAGCCACTAGATCCATAGAGAGACTCAGGCGCCTCCCTTTAGACGATCCCACACAGGCTGTGCATGACCCCTGTGTGCAAGACTCAGCAGCAGTGAGAGGCAGGGCAGGTGGTACAGGGCAGGAAGGAGGGATGCTTTCAGGTCTTCCAGGGCACCAAGCGCTGCCTTGGGTGCTGCTGTAGCTTCTAAGGGACCGGGCACCCATGACTCTCTGCAGCTTCCCCACAGGATGCCAGCCAAATAGGTCTCCCAGACAGGAGGTTTGCCACGGAGTCTGGCTTCCATTCTCCTTTCCTTCACTCCATACCGTGACTCCAAGTTCTGCATCCAGCATCGAGGCAGGGACCTCCTTGCACTGCTTTGTACCAGCTGTTCCCACCTCTGCTGTAGCCCACCCCATGCCCACAAGCACTGACTGTCTCAACACCACCTTCCCTGGAGCCCAGACTGAGGGAACACAATGCTGAGCAAAGAACTAAAAATGCCTCTCGAATGCACACAGCATGGCCAGTGGCATACAGGAGGGTTTATCCCTCCGCCTGGCACTCTGCTACTTTCACCAGCTTGTCCCTTACACAACAGATGCCTTCAGCAATCAGTGTTCCCAAAAAGGGCAATTGCATTTTAATCCTGACAACGGCAGCAGCAACTGTTTTCCTAACATTACATGTGCCAACAGCTCCCATGGATTTCAGTAGATATTGGCCAAAAATATGCATTTTAGGCTATCACATCTTCTTCTCAGATTATTCCCAATTAATTGATAAAACTCAGTTATGCATCCAGTCCATTTTCTTCACGTAAGAAGAAAACATATCCACATGAAAACTGGGCATCCTCTGGCCACAAGCCCCACTGCTTTGGCCAGCCTCCGGGCACCTGGCACACGTCCACTGTACCAGACCAGTAGTGCTGTTAGAGCCTACTGACTGCCCTGCCGGTGACACAACAAGATTGCTAAAATCCAAGCAGGTAGCAGCAGGACAGCTGCTCCATGAGATATGTACAGCAATGGTTCTTTCACCACAAATACCAACAGATGTTTTCTCTGTTTTTGAGATCAGAAAGAGGTACTGCTCCCTGTCGGCTTTTACTATGATAAAAAGGAGAATGGATGATGCGAGGATTTTTTTGTTGTTGTTTATTTGCTCAAAATAAAATAAACTTTTTCATGCAGAAGTTTTTCCATTAAACAAAAAAATACATATCAGCAAAATCCCTGGCTTAGCTAGCAGTTTTTTCTGCTGAAGCATGGCCTGAGTAGAAATGTCCCATCCAGCTCCAGGAAGATGTTGCAGACTAAGGAAACAGCAATGGCCACTGCAGATATCTTCTCCCCAGAGGTGTCTATAGCCTCCCCAGGTGGTTCAGGCTGTGACAAGGGCCCCTGTAGCAGTCTGTTGTCAGATCTTTCCCTTCTTTATGTAACCAGCAGTTTCTCAGCCCTCACACAGCAGTGACTCATGCACACAGCTCTGTCCTGTCCTTCCCGACCCAGTGGCTCTCATCAGTCCACAGCCCAAGCCAGGGCTCAGCAGAGCTTCCTGGTTCATTCCCTGACATAGAAGGGGATCTGGCTTTAGGACCAAACCCCAGAGGCTTATCTCCAAAGCCTGGAAAAGCCACTGCCGGCTGTGAGCTCAGCCAACAGGCACCAATCACTGACAATCCTCCACGTACAAAGCCACGTGTTACACAGCCTGACATCTTATCTGACTGCAATGGCCGTGATGTTCTGCCCTGCCTTTGGAGGAGGCTGGTCTGAAAGCGTGTCCCCTCACAGTACAGGGGCTGTTCCCCAGTGGCACAGCCTAAGATAAGTAGCTCCTGCTGGTGTAGTTGATTGTACTAGTGGGCATGTCAAAGCCGAAATCCAGATACATAAACACACGGTGCACTCTCCCAGGACACCTCCACACTCTGTCACCATGTGCTGCCAATTAGCTGACAACAACACGATTTGTTTTCAGGAATACTGAGCTGATGAGTAACAAAAATAGGAACCTGAGAAACAGGTCCCGGTGACCTGAATCCCAAGCAGCTCTCCCAGAACAAAACTTTCGGTTGTCCCGAGTCACGCACCCTGTTCCTCTGCTGGCCTTGCAAACCGGAGCAGCTGGGCACCCAACCCACCGGCAACCTCACATCTTACCAAGGCTTCTGCCTCCTCACCAGGCTCACCACAGCCCTCATTACAGTCTATGCTCAGACTGCTTAGTGGTTGAAATAGCGCTTGAGCATCCTAATGCATTCCGGGGCATAAGATGGGGCAGGAGTGGGGCAGGGGAAGTACCGTCAGAGCCATGAGGGTCTGGAAATACCAGGAAGAGCACCATTGCTACATCAACCCAGGGAAAACAACCACTGCCATTTGAAAAACAGCTTGCATAACATGAAGGGAAGAGAGGGCAGATAAATGGCAACAGCTACTTGTGATGGTAATGCAAGAAACACCACGCTACAGCCCCCCTCCAGAGACTCACCACTGAGGCCCTGACTGCCCCACGCCTCCAGATGCAAGACAGTTGCATGAAGCAACTTCAGCAGGCCAGAGAAACCACTAGCAGCTAATCTGCCTGAAGACAGCAGCAATGCAGGCACTAAGAGATAAGAAGAAATAACCTAAATGTCTCTGACTTCATGCCCCAAAGGACAACTGCAAGCTGTGCCCTGCAGGAGCAAGGGGCATTTAGGGAGTCGTCTGGGGAGGCCCCACTGATGCCCAGCTCCAGTGCTCCCGCTGCCACACACCAGATCCTGCTAGGATGATCCTGGGAGGAACTGACAGAGGGAAAGGGCTTCAGACGGGGTCCAGAGAAGACACAGCCTTGAAATGAGAGCCCTAACTCAACAGGCTTATTGACAGAGAAATGAAGTGCTGCTCCATGCTACAGATACTGCCTGAGGGAAATCAGACCAAGACACCCAGAGAGGCCACATGAGCACAAACACAAAGGGAGAGCTAGGCCTCAGGCTAGGCAGTTTCTTAACCTGAAGCAGACCCGTGGGTTCCTGGCATGAGAGGGCATTAGTGTTTTGGCTTGCCTTGCACAGGGAATGGGACACACTGGGGAACCTGGGCAGGAACATCACGGGACTGAAGGAACTGTGCAAGAACAGATCTCCATGTTACTACACGTGGACCGTTCGTTTGTCACCAGAGCTGGCTTGGTGCACCAGCTTGCAGTCCATGGACCACAAACACCAGCTGACAGGAAACCTGAAAGACTTCAAGGTAGAAAAGAAGGATAGGAACAGAAAACACCAAGAGAGCACCAGCGAGGTCTCTGCAAGGCTGATGGCCCAGCCTGTGGCCAGCAGAAGGACAGGGTTGGTGGGACAAGGCTCTGTTCCACAGAGACCTGAGCCGGCATTGCCCTCAGCTCCTTTGGCTGCAGCAAGCCATGGGCTGAGCTGGGAGGGGTGACAGCACGGGGAGGAGGTGAGTGGCGACACGTGCAGCTGGGGCAGGAGCCGGTGACGTGCACAGCACATCCCGGTACCACGTCGGAGGCTGTGCCAGCAAACCGGTCTGGCAGGCTGCCTGCTCCCAGCAGCTCCCAGCAGCTCCCAGCAGCTCCCAGCAGCTCCCAGCAGCTCCCAGCAGCCGTGGGCCAGGTCCAGGCTGCACCTGGGTGGCTGGGTTCTGCTCTGGCTGCCAAAGCAGACCGCACAAGGGAGCTCTCCATGGGGTTAGGAGGGATAAGTGGGATCCTGGCAGGGTGGGGAGAGGCAGCTGGATGGCTGGGGGCCGGGTACTGCACCAGCAGTACTGGGGCTGGCTCTGCTGGTGCAGCCAGCACCCACCATGGTCCAGGTCTGAACCCAAAACAACTGCACAAGTGCAGTGGAGAGCAGAGCAGGGCAAAGCTGCAGGGCAAAGAGCCTGGGATGCTGAGCAGGACGTTGCTGAGCCCCACACTTGCTCTGCAGGCGTCAGTGAGAAGAGGGCAGACCTGCTGCCCCCTGCTCTGGCCCAGCAGCCTGGCCCCAGCCCCACCACTGGTATTTCCAGGCTGGGGTGTGCAGTGCTGGCGGTCCCCACTGCAGGCAGACCCCAGGAGCACACAGGAGCAAAGCAGGAGCGAGCCCAGGGAGGCACCTTGCTGTGCCAGGCTCGCCTCCCTGCCACCTTCCCTAGGCTGGAAGCATGGAGCAGTGAGCGGAGCAGGAAGCAGCCAGCACACGGGGTGTGCTGTGGGCCCAGAGGGAAGCAAGCAAGAGAACGCAATTGAGGAAGCTCATGTCTCAGTTGTGTGCGTCTCAGCCAAAGTCCAAAGCAGGAGGCGCTTACAAAGAACAACAGAAAAATTCCAGCGATGTTATCTGCCCCCACAGAACAAGATTAGCCCAGAGGAAAAAAAAAAAAAAAGAGAGAAGCTGTTTACAAGCTGGGCCAGCCAGCTCAGTGGCTGGAGCACGCCAATGCGGAGGTCAGCTGCTGGCCTGGCTACCTCTGCCACCTCAGAAGAAGCACAAAACCCCTCCGTGCCTTGCTCTGGCCTCAGACCTTTGCACCACTTAGCAGCCCTGGTGGGTGCGATGCTGCTGGTGGTGCGCAGTCCTGTGTCGCCATGAGAGCAGGCAGGCAGCCGTGCATCCCAGGGTACGTGCAGGGAGCCTGCATGTGAGCTACCTGCACGCCTGGCCACAGAGAGGCAGAACCATCTGCAGCAGAGCCATGTTGAGGCACAGCCTTCCCCTCCCCAGCATCTTTGCTGCCAAACCCCAACAAGTTAACGGAGAGCCTACTTTCCCTGGAGCTGGCCACCAGCTGCACACATTTGCTCTCAGCATGCACAGTCCGTGCTTCCAGCAGGGCTATCAGGGAGCAGCCTGTCCTTCACCCCCCTTCCTTGGGACATTTGCACTGCTAGTCTCTGCCTAACACCTTCTGCTTTTTACAAAGTGCTTCTATCTAAATGCAGATGAGGAATCACAGGACAGCGTAGCACCTGCATTCAGCCCTCCCGGAAGAACCTTTTACCACATAGACAGCGGGGAGAGGGAATTTTGGGTGGCTGCTGCATGGCTGCCTAGCCACCAGACCATCATGGTCCATGCCCTGGAGAGAAGCCACACCATGCTCTCTTTGGATCTCTACTTGTTTGAATTCAAATTAAAGTGCTTTTAAGGGACTATAGTTCTTTCATGGTTGACACAGCCACAGTTTGGGATGGAGGGTTTGCCCAGCTCATGCAGTCAGATTCCCCGTGTCCTGCTTGGGGCAATGGTGTTTGCCCCTTAGCTTGTCAACATCAGACCCATCTGGAGACAAGCAATGAGCTCTTAGGGTAAGATAGGCTCTTATTTTAGGTCTCTAAAATAAGCTGCTGTTGGCCAGTACTCCCCTTTGTCAGAAACTCCTGTGAGACAGAGCTACATTCTGTGTCAAGGAGCTTAATATTTAATTGAACTTCTAAATCTTTGCTTGTTGACATAGTTACTTAAAGACAAATTGGAGAAACTCCATTGGAATTTGCTCCTGGTTCAGTGTTTATAGCACCATTGCTTCAGCTGGATTTCTCAGCTTCAAAGTAGAGTTTTTCAAACCACTGTGATCATCCTTACAAACAAAAGATGACAGCACACAGCATTCCTTTCTCCTCTCCCAATTGCCGATAAATGAATCTGCTTGGAAAGCACTACACGTGCAGCAGAAATTCACTAGGATCCTTTCAAGATATGGCACAGAGAACTCCAGAAGCTGAGTGAATGTTTCGTTAAATTGGATGTCACGACATAGTCAAATGTTGAGTAGAGAAGTTTTTAACTCCTTGGCAGTGCAGGGAGAGGCAGTGCACGTGCTCCCCCAGAGAGACCATGCAGGAATTGGACCATGAGGAATCCTTTCACCAAAAATGGAAAAACAGCTAGCAAATTCTGGCACTGTGAGTGGGCAGCATGGGATCTGGGCCACCCCAAGTCCAGCAAGATCTGTTCAGCCACGTTGTGCCTGGCTCATGCCTGTTCTTTCTCTTCAGGAGGCTGTCACACTGGTAAGGAGCTGGCTATGCCTTGGTGAGCTGTTCTGGCAGCTGCAACCCACTCCTACTGGTATCTTCCTCAGGGACCCTTCCTACTCTCCCTTTTTCGAATTCCTGAAATTTAGATGCCATCTTCGTGTGATTGCAGGGGGTCATGTGAGGATAGAAGGTTCGTGGAGAAAGAGATAGGTGGAAGCTGGTTGCCGCCACCCACATATTCGGTCCTGCTCCTGAGAGCACCCAGGAAGACCGAGCTGTGGGAAGCATCCTGAGGGGCTCCCAGCCCTGGGAGCTGGGCTTGGCACACAGCATACGGCCGGGAGCAGCTCCAACACTTCCCAGAGGCATTGGACATCCTGCACAGGTGATCAGCTGCTATGCTGGGTGACTCTGAACATCCAGAGGTGCTGGGAGAAGGGGAAGGAGTAACCCCCCAGAGACAACCCACAGTGTGCACGGGCCAGAGGGGAGGGCAGTGGCACGTGGGCAGCTGCGCACCACAACTGTTTGCATGGCCCTCCACGACTGCATTAGGGAAGCGTGGCAGATGCTATGACTGCCTTGCTGTTTAATAGCTGTCCCTCTTGCACACAATGTTCCCTTGCCATTTTCTGCACCTCAGGGAACTCAGTGCTTGTTCTCATGACTCAGATCTGGCTTTGTCTGACCCAAGGTCCTCCCAGATGCCAGAGTCAACCACCCATGCCTCACACTGCTTTGCCCATGGGAGGTACTGCAAGCCAAAAGAATGCAAGAAGAGCAGCTATTCCGATGTCTGGCATGCTCTGTACTTTAGGGGGGGAAAAAATGCTTCAGGAATCCTTTGTGATTCAGATGAGGAATTAAGTTGTTGTGGAGCTGATTTATGCACACTGCTGCCCTGCATCTGCCCACAGCCATGGACCCAGTTACGGCAGCATGAGACAGTTTTACCTGATGAATCTCAACTTAGGTCACACCCCTGCAGATTTCCAGCCTTCCGCTCCACATTTCTGCTCTTTGTCCTTCAGTGAGTGGGGGACTGCAAAGGGACTTCTTCTGGATGTTTGTCCTTCAAAGACAAGCTTCGCCCTTGACAGATATTATTTCAAATTGCTTTTAGCTTCTATCTGCACACCTCAGTTGCTTTGAAACTTGCAGGAGCTCTGCAGAGCCAAGCATGGAGTTAGACTCCAAGAATTTTTGAATGATGAGGTTCCTCAGATCCTTCTGTTGACACCCAAATATATGGCTCACATGGTTACTCAAATTGTTCTGCAGTCTCCATGCAAAGGTAAAATTACACCCTATAGCAGAGGGTGGGTTCTAAGATGAAATGTATAGTGGGAATTGCTTGGTCAGAGGAAATTCCACAAAATAACCTCTACCTGGTCTCCATCCATCAGTACCTCCTACATCCTACTTCTAACCACTCCCCACCTCTACCCCCAGCCATACTTTGAGAGAGAGAGAGGGAGAGAGGGAGAGAGGGAGTGAGAGAGAGATCTTGGACTGTAGGTCAGTGACTGGAATTAGCAAGAAACAGTTGCCACATATGCAAAACATTTAAAACATTGCAAAATAAAAGTGTTCATGTCTGTGCTTACAAAAAGCTCCTGTCCTTGCCACCTCTTGTCCCCAGGGTTTTGGGGACACACAGATATTGCCACAGTGATATCACTGGAGCTGTGCAGTCAATGCATGATGACAAAGGATAAAATATGGGGAGGGAACATCTTCTATAAGCAAAACCACAAGTAACACAAGCTATCTGTAAAACAGGCTGCAAGCACCCTCCTAAGAGTGAAAAGAAAATTTTGCAATGTTCTGGTGGTCAGATTGCTAAACTGATGCCCACCCACATGGGTGCCTTGACCTGGGACACAAACACACAGGTGGCACTTCCAGATTCCGAGTCATGCAGAGCCAAACCAGTGCCTCTGGAGCAGCAATCTCATTACCAGGTAATCCACCTTCCATAACATAGGGCTGATGACACCAGCATAGCCAGACTGGGGAAGTCCCATCTCAGGAAGCCGTGAATGACACACTCCTGGAGGTGGCTTATGTGATGACTTTAAGGCAGAGACGGCCAAGCGACAGCCCCCAGGCTGGATCTGATACGCAGGCAGTTTATCTGCTTTCCCGGAAAGGCGAGTCAGTCCATGGGCTCGTTACAGATGGCAGGGCATGGGGAGATGGAGGAGAGATTGCAAACCCGGGGCTAGACCAAGTCATATGAAGTGCCATGTAAATAAATACAGCTGCAGTGGTTTGGGTCCTTAATACTTGAGAACTCAGTGTGACAAGGAAACACAGCTTCTTCTGCGCCAAAAAGACTACTGGGCAGCATGAAGCGCATCAAACGGGTCTGTGCTGGTCCTTGTGAAACAAAATATTGCTGGTTAGAGAAGGGGAGGTCCTCAAGACACAGAGCACAGGACAACGGCAGGCAGTGTGGCAGACACACATCTCTCTACTGCCGTGCCTCCCACACCCATACCCTTCCCTTGCAGGCACTCAGTCCCTCTCAAATCACCACAGGTTATGCCAGTGAAACATCCAGGGGACAACGTAACAAGATGGATCAGACAGCTGATCTCAGACGAGGAAGCTCCATTTCTGGTCAAATTATTTTCAGTCTGGATGAGTTGCTGATCTGGCTTCTCTTTCCCGAAGGAGAAGGGACATGAACCAGTGTGAAGAGGGAATAGATTTTCATGCTTCACGTACAGTAAGCATGCTCTTTCATCTGCCGACCTGTTTCCAAAGTGAATGAGCTATTTACCACCCTTGGGGTCTTCTGTAATTCAAATGCAAAGAGCCCCTTCTCCCTGTTCCACTTGTACAGGAATCCCTGCCACTGGCCAGAACCTGCACTCCACACTGCACCGCTCCTCCGAGAGAGAGAGGCTTTCTTGTCTGGAAAAAATTGCAAAGATGAGGGCAGACACTCCCCTCATGTTTGCTTCTCACCTGGGTGTGCATCTGCATAAGAACTCTCAGTCAGACAGGTATTTGTACGTGAGCGTGTGTTTATTAGCACTAAAAATGCATTTGTCAAAATCTCTAGAGTTAAAAAACAATCATTACATAATTACATTAAACAATTAAACAACTGATTCATCACTTAGAGGCTCACCAACAACACCTGAAACTCATCCCAGCCACTTAAGAAGGCAGAAGGTGACAAACAAAAGCAGCTCCCAGAATGTCCTGGAGGTTAATGGCCCTGTGCTCTGCCCTGGTAAGGGAAGACGCTTTCTGTTCCTGGCTGCTTACGTCTAGAAGCTGATGGCTTCTGGGCATTATCTGCTCTAAGCTGCTGCTGCTTTAAGGCGTTCTGATACAGAGATATTCTATACAAGTAACCCTTCAGGTCAGTGCTGTGTGATTAGGCACTCACCCGCAATGCCTGTGCTGCCTAACTTCAGTCCCTTCATGACAGTATATACTTAGACCTCATTTCTCCAATAATGCAGTTAAAAACAAACCTCTTCAGCAACCTTTGAAAAGCTTTGTTGGCACTTTCTTCTGCTCAGTGGGGTCCGTGAGCATAATGAATATGCAGAACACAAAAATGCTACCTAGCTCAATGCAACAGCCTGCTCCAAGTCTCCTGAAAAGTTCTGTATTCTTATTTGAGCCATGATCTGTAACACTGAAGTTAAAGGCTGCACAGGAAAGCACACAAACAAAAGTGGAATGAAGTTCGGGAAGCAAGTTTAACTTTGCCATCACCTGCCTTCCAAGCGGGTAACCATGCAACACTAATACCTTCAAGAAAGAATTCTCTGGGTTCTTTCAGAACACAAAAATAAAGGGGAAAAATCACTACTGTGCTTTTGTACACTACTAGAAAGTGTCATGGCCTGTAGAGAGCACCAGTGTCACTGCAGGTCCATGGTAAAATAATTTGTCTAACATGGGTCTGTGGACAAGCATGTGTGTTCCACTGGGACACAGCAATCAAAAGCTGCACTAACGAGGTAAAGACACTACTGCAGAAAGTTATACTAGCAAATCTCTGCCTGTAACATTCGTGTGCTGGTAGCTCTGCTCAGACAATACTGGTGCATCCCTGCCAGGAGGACACCGCTGGCAGAGTAATCAACGCACCTAGTCGATGCCGCTAAGTAACTGACCTCAGTCACCTGGGCTGGTAAGGCTGCACCGTGTGGTAGCACCCCATTGCTGACCGCACAGCCAGAGCTGCCATCAAGCAAGGGTCCTTCTCACAGGAGCCGGCACCCTCCTGCACCAGGGTGCACACTCACAGGGGCCAGTGTGCTGCAGCCCTCCACATGTGCATGCACATCCTTCGACACGAACAAGAAACACAGCACGGCCACCAAAATGGGTCCCTGCACCCCCAGCCAGCCACGCGATCAGGTAGAAAGTCTTTGTCAGAGGGACGCTGGGGAAGAGGAAAGCACTGGTGGGGTGACTCCCTCCTGAGAGCTGATCTTACACGGCTGGCGATATTAAAGGCAAACAATGTCCCTGCCCAGGAGACAGGTGAGGACTATGTCAAATGCAAGAGAACGCAACGCAAGCAAATGCGGTTCAAAATTAATGCTTCACGTGAGTGCACCACCATGCCCTGCACGCACGGGCTGGGAACAGAAATGAGCCGCCTGAGGCTCCACAGCCACCCCAGGCCCAGTCCTTACCCCAAAGCACATGAGCCCAGCACTGAACGGGGATGACCCACGTTTTCTGCAGCCTGCAGTGCCTGGAGGAACTGTGGCACCTGTACGACGCTGAGGGCTCCCCAGTCCCACCCACGGGGACTCCGTTGTTCCGCGCTCCCACCCCGCCGCTCCACAACCTCTGCCCTTGGTATCAACACGCGACACCAGGATGGCGCACGCACCGCCTGTGCGGGCTGTAACACCAGGCAGCGCGGCTGGATCACGGCATCCTGCTCAGGGCAGAGCCGGCCTTAAGGCCCCCTCAAGGACTAGGAATCCCCAGCAGAGCACCTGCAGGACGCTGGGCGCCGCTGGGCTGCCGGCCCTGGAGCCCACCCACCCTTCTCCTCCCCGACCTGCCCGAGGAGCCAGCGCCTCGGATCCGAAGGGGGGGCACCCGAGCAGCGGGGACGTGCCACCTCCGGTGCCCTGCACGCCGGAGGCAGCCGGCCCCCTCCTCCCTCCTCCCTCCTCCCTCCCTCCCTCCCTCCTCCCTCCCTCCAGTCGCGCCACGCCGCGATCCCGGGGCGCTCCGAGCGCGGCTCGCGGAGCTCGCGGAGCCCCACGGCAGCCGCACCGCGGCCGCCCGCTGCCCTCCCGCCCCGTCAGGGGCCGGGCGGCCCCGGGCCGCGCTCCAATGGGTGGCGGGGGGCCGGGCCCGGCGGCCCGCCCCTGCCCGCGCCTCCATAAGAGCGGAGCGCGGCGCCCCGCGCCCGGCGAGCCGAGGCGGCCGAGCGGGCGCTGAGGGGGCGCGGAGGCCGCGCGGCCCCGGGGCGGTGCGGTGCGGAGCCGCGCGGGCAGAGCCCGGCTCCCCGGGGCGGCGGCGGGGGGGCCGCAGCTCGCCTCGCCTCGCCGGGACGGGGCGGCGCTGTGCCCGCCGGGCAGCCGGGGCGAAGGCGGGGGTTGCTCCGGGATCCTCGGTAAGAAGTCGCCTGGGACGGGAGCGGGGAGCGGCGCCGCCCGCGGGAGCCTCGCCCGGAGCCGCGCGTCGCCTGGCGGGGGCCCGGAGCCATGGCTGAGCACACGATGATGTCCGTGAGCCACGGCGGCGCCGGGCTGCAGAGCTACCGGATGGGCGTGAGCGGGCTGCAGGGGCCGCCGCAGCACGGGCAGCACGTGCTGAGGACGCTGCCCGCCGCCGGCCAGATGGTGCCGTACGGAGGGGCCGCGATGGATGGCGCCATGAGGCCGAGACCCACCCTCGGCGGACAGATGAGCCACCACCAGATGCAGAACGCGATGATGTTCAGTGGCCCGAGCCAGCAGCAGCAGTACATGGGGCCGGTGGGCACCCAGCAGCTCATGGCTAGCATGCACCTACAGAAACTCAACACCCAGTACCAGGGTCACCCGCTGGGTATGAGCAACGGGCCCATGGGAGCTGGTGCTCAGCAGTACAGAGTGGGGCCAAGCCAGCACCCGGGCATGCAGCACATGCCCTCACCGGCGCTGACCTTGAATGTTATGGACACTGATCTCATAGACGAGGAGGTTTTGACATCCCTTGTCCTGGAACTGGGGTTGGACCGGATTCAGGAGCTGCCAGAGCTGTTCTTGGGACAAAACGAGTTCGACTTCATTTCAGACTTTGTTAGCAAACAGCAACCCAGTGCCATCAGCTGTTGAGGGGTTTTGAGCTCCTCCTTGTGTCTTAGTGGTTTTGAGTTTGTTTATAACTTCCTTCTCCACCTGCCATCCTCCTCCCTTCCCATGCCTTGCCCTGTCCTGGATTCCTGACCTCCCCAAAGAGACAATCATCGGACACTGGCTTGCAATGGATTGCTTTTCTCTTCTGTGTGGTTTTTCATTTGGGAGTTCCTGGGGAGGGGGTGTGTACCCCGAACAGAACAGATCAAGAGCTCTTGCTGTAGAGCTGCCTCTAAATGGCATTAACAGGATTTCTGGCTTAGTAGAAATAATGAACTTACGACTTTCCACAACTAGGCTTTGAGCACAGGAAGTGATGGGCAGCTGGCAACCCTGCTGGTAGCTGGATTTGCTGGGGGATTCTCTGGTGCCAGCAAAGTTAAAGGACCCCTGAGAGAGGATTGTCTCCCTGCCTGGTGCATGGTTTGAAACAGTTTCCCCTTGCAAACATGGGTGGGGCTAGATATTTCTTGGGACTTCTTACTGTGACAGTAAAAAGGTCTTCAGTCTTGTCTGTTCAGCTCAGAAAGGGGGCACTTCCCTTCCAGCAAGCTTTTTTTCCGTACTGGCTGAGAAAAATAAACTATGCCTTGGGGAAGGGTGTGCGTAGGTGCCTGAATGTTCATTTCTGTGAAACTTCAGATCTCTGACCCATACAGCTAATCAACTGTAAAATTTACTGAGCGTTTGGGCTGATTTAGGCATAAGGCTTAAAGCTGCAGTCTAGCTCCACTTTTTTTCCACCTCTGAAACCAAATAAAGACCATGCAACTGTATATTCCAGATCTAATCTTATTTATTTTTCCTATGATTATTTATTTGCAAAGGGCTCCTTTTGTTAGTTGTCTTTGGGACTGCTGGGAATGATGCATGGAGAGTACTGCAGCTTTAAGATGCTGGCTTCAAAAAAAGAAAGCCTGGGATAGTTTTCAAGCTGCTCTTCAGGCAGTCGCTTCAACGCAAGGTCTTTATGCTGAACACACTGGGCTGTGTAAATCCAACACCCTTCTGAATGTGATAAAGATGACTTGATTCCTAATTCCCTTACTCAGAAAAGGTTAAATGTGAGAGCTAGTGGGGTTTTGTTTCCTCTGCTGTCTCTTGTTTCCAGGCACTGTGGAAAGCTCCTGTTAACTCCTAGTTGCTGCTGCCCCCTGCTGCTGACAGCTTCTGGCAGCTGTCATTCAACGACCAAGTGAGAATGTACAGATGAATTTGCAAATAAAAGCTGAAACATCTCCAGTGTGCATTTGTTTAGTGCTTGTCTCTGGCACAGGTGCAGTGTTGAGCACTGGGGAGAAGTGGTTTGTTTTCTTGTTTTTTGCTCTCATCAGTGGGCTGCGAATCCAGTCACTAGTGTTCCCAGCCCGACCCCTAAGCTGTAAGGGTTGTTCGTAGTTTAATGCTTGAACTAAGTCAGCCCTTCAGGTGTGACTGGGAGGATGGCATGCTCTTCCTCTGTACTGAGGGTAGTTTCCCAATGCGGACGGTGGTTGCCCTGTCACAGTGGCTGCTGCTTGCAAGCTGTGCAGTCCTACTCCTGGCTGATCCAAGGTGCCCAGAAAAGAGGATGGTGACGCCTTACGCTTCTCTCAGACCAAGTGCAACTCTAACAGCTGGGTTGCAGCTATGCTAAGAGATCTCTGCTGCTGTTTTCTATACCACGAAGGCTCTAAAATTCAAGACAGCCTTTGGGATCTCTTATTCCTCCATAGCTGAGATTTTTCTTTCTAAAGGGCTGCTGACCAGTCTTCTTGCAATTCAGGAATATTCCAGGGATATTCTACTGTCTTGTAGAGATGGGGCAGTGGGTGCTGTTATTGAAGTGGCTAGATAACTTCGACCACGCTTCAGATTCTCAGATTGCCTGTCACTGTCCCCTGGCCCTGTTCCTTGCACAGCTCAATAGCAAGTGTTAAAGTCCTGTCCTCTCCTTGTGAAAGCTGTTGGTGATTATGCTTGTGCAAGCTGGAGAGCTGATCAAAAAGTAAATGGCAGGACTTGTGCTGCAAGTGCAGAGGGAACTGCTTGGGCTGTTTACGACAAAGAAGAACTTTGCTTCTCTTCACAGAGTTTGCACAGAGGTTGTAGTTAAGTGGCTAGCAGTTGGTGACTGGTTTTATTCCTCAGAGTAAAAGTAGCTGAACCCCCAAATTAACAGGCAAGTTCTAGGCTGTCAGGCGTAGTTGGGGGGCAAGCAGGTTGTGTGATACACTATCGTGGCCTGTAGTGTTACAGCTACAAAGCAGGGAACCGTGTCCACCCCACAGCTGCAGGACTGTCAACTTCAGTATTCTGTGAAGTGGTTTCCCAGGAACAGGAACACATTTCTCTGTAAGAAGTATTTGGCATTTGATGCAATCTGGACAGAGGAACATGTCTGCATATCCTCTTGGCTCTGTCTCTACATCCTGTTGGAAGGCTGTGCAGTGCAATGTTGGTTTAAGTCAGAGCACAGGAGCTGAAACTACCAGAGATGCAGAGTGACTGGAGGGTCCCAGTCAGAATTGTCTTGGGAATTTGTCCTAGCAGGCTTAGTTGAGTTTATTTCAGTGTCAAGTTTGTTTTTTTTTTTTTTTTTTTTTTTTTTTTTTTACAAATACAGACTTCAGAGCAGGATTGAATTCCTCAAGTGTGTTACCTCTGCTTTTCCCCAAAATATAGTGCTATGGTCAGCCTGTGTGATTTCCTAGACATCTCAGGCCAAAACCATGTATGGTTTCTGCTAGGGGTTTATTGCTAGGTGTTTTCACTGGGTTAGACTGGATGAGTCCAGTCATCACCTCCTTCCTAATGCCTTCTTGGTTTAGGTGCAGTTTCAACTACACTTCTTCATGCTGCCTACTTTGTAAGCCTCGTGTTAGTCACACACGTCCTGCTGCAGCAGTAGGAAGTGCAGCTTGGGCTGCTCTGTTCTCCTTCACCCTTCTGCTTGACAGGGAAATCTGGCCATCCAGGTTTCCTGGCAGGGTGGCTGGCACGGCGCAGTGAGAAGTGCCAGGTGGCATAATGGGGAGACCCAGCTACCTGGGTCTGCAGACTAGTTTCTTGAAGTCATTCGAGATTATCAAAAATGCGTCTGTGCTGAACTCTGCCTTTCTCAACAAGCTGTCACTGACCGGCAGCAGGGTGATGCTCCAAAGCACTGATGTCTGTAGGGGGCTGGCAGGCACCACAGAGCGCTGCAAACCATTGCTGAATGACAGCACCAATCAGCCTGGACGCTGAGGACAAAAGTGGCCTCCATGCAGGATGTGTTCCTCCAACCCAAAGACGACTCCTTGTATCGTGTGTTTGTGTGCACAGAAAACAGGTGCGAAGCACCTCTGATCTTGGCTGGACCCTCTGTTACAATCCAAACAGACTCTGTAATTGTACCCATGGAGCCTGGATCTTGAGGCAGCCTCTGAGAGTACGTGAGCGTGAAAGTACGGAAAGGCATATACACCCCTGTCTGACCACACGTGTTCTCAAGGTGACGGAGTCTGCTGATAATGCTCGGTGGTGCAGAGTAGCAGAGGACTGGAGAAGGATCAGCTAATAGTGAGTGACTGGGCAATAGGATGAGCAATGACTGGTAAATATAAAATGATATGTGTAGAATTGATCTTTCTTGACTTCACGCACAGTGCTGATCTCTTAAACTAGCTACAGTCCCTCAGGAAAGATCTTAGTGTTATAACGAATATTCCCATGAAAAAATCTTAGCATGCTGTTCAGCAGGAGACAGAAAAGCAGCGGGAAGGCTGGAAGTCATTTCTCTCCATTAGGAGAGAAATAGAAAGAAGAATCAAACAATGAGTGTCCTACAGTATAAATACACAATTTAGCTGCATCCTGTGTACTGTCTGTACTAGTGAATTGTCCCAAATGCTGGCCTTATTATCACAAAAAAAAAAAAAAAAGATAACAAAGCTAGAGAAGCTGTAGAGAAAGGGAAAACACCTGAGGCAGAGAAATGTTTCACAAAAAAGAAAAAGCCCAAAAATACACTGTGACTCTTCAGCTGGGAGGCAAAGGACTGGGTGGCAAAGTTTGATAAAACAAGTAACAGGGAAGGCGAGTAGGGAATGATTTTCTCCAAGTGTAATGGAAGGTATCTGCTGATCTCTGCAGATTTAGGTACTGGAGGCCAGGTTCACACCTGAGTGAGCAGAGGTATCTCTTCATGCAACATGTAGCTCAAACAGTAAAGCTCTTCCTGACAGTGATTGCTTGGGGGGGACGGGGGGAGGACGACACACGTTACATGAATTCTTTTGTATGATCAAAAACCCAGCTGACGGTTAAGAACTGTTAAGAGCAGAGTAGGAAGCTCCGCAGAGGCCATCCCTGGATGGCTGCATGGATCACCTCCAGCTTGGACATTGTGTGCTGTCCTCTTCCTACCGCCTCCCTGGCTTAGAGGAGAGGGTGGAACTGGGAAAGGTTCAGAGAAGGGCAGCTAGGGTGTTCAGAGTTGTGGGGCAGCTTCTGTGTCAGAAGCTAACCAGAACTTCTGTTCAGAACCAGAGCTAACCAGAACCAGAGCTAACCAGAACTCTGTTCAGAAAGGATCTGAGAAGTGATGCCGTTGTTCACTCTTCTGCCTGTGAGAGAAATAAGCATTAATTATAATGCTAATAATAATAATAATAATGGCAATAATAATAATAATAATGGCAAATTACAGATCCAAAGCAAATTGAAGGAGGTGGGTTTTTCTACAGCAGATGGTTGGGCTGTGGGACTCCACTTGACAGGTCATCGTAGATACGCAAGGTTGCTGAGGGTTTGAGGCACAGCTGGACAGCTTCCTGAAAAAGAAATCCATGGAGGGTTTGTAAGCACATTAAAAATGTCTCGCTTAGGAGGCTGCAGAACAAGAGAGGGTTAAGAACTGGAAAACTGGCCAGGGCAGTGACATGTGTGCTTGCCTTATACCTGTGTTCTTCCAAAGCCATCCACTGAGGACAGTCTTGGAGGCAGGATATGAAACTAGACAGTGTTTTGCCTGACCCAGGACATCCCTTATGCCACAGGATGTGATAGGTGCTGAGACACGTGGCTTCAAACAGCAGATAGACAAAAGACTCGAGGAAAAAATCCACCTAAATAAAGATCCTGGTTTTGATCCAGGATGTTTCTGAGCCACAGATCATTCAATGCCAGAGAGTGAACCTGGGAAGGAGCACTGCAAGCCTGCCAGGCTTCCCTCTGCCCTAGGCGCTGCTGTCAGACACACCTCAAGGCAGCACTGTGTACCCCAGGAACCTGCGGTCTGACAAAGCCCAGTGTGTCACCCATCCGTGTGTGGATCATCCCTCGCTGTCCATAACCAGAAATTTGGATTAAGATGATAACTGCTGGGGAAGGCCAAGGCAAAAGTCCATCTAGCCCTGGAGAGGAAATTTGAAAAACCGGGTGATTGTACATGGTCCTTATGATGCTCCCTCACAGGTTTTGGAAAGTAGTGGTCTGAGGAGCTCCTGAGACACACATTACATCTTTACCATGTTAAATACACAGCTGTGGACCTAACCTCCCTAAGCATACATTCACTTTTTAATTCATTGATATGTTTTACTTCAGCAGTATCTTTTGCCAATGAAATCTGCGAGGGAGTTATGAAGGTGTAAGCAAACTCTTCCTAAGATGTTTAAGCTCTGTAAGCTCTGCAAGCAGCAGTTTTGTATCAAGCTGAGGTTCCAGACCAGCTCACACTGAGCTGTGCACCCCAGAAAGAGAAACAAAGAGAGTTAAAGCTGGCCCAGCGCAATGACCTGAAGCACATTCCCATCTCCAGCTACAGACATTGCTACTAACAAGTTATTTGCTCCAGTAACTCCTTTTCCTTCTTACTTTGCAGTCTCTTTTCAGAACACACTGGACCAGGCAAGATATTTCCAGATATTCCCAAAATTACGAAATATCACTTTGTTTCTCTGGAGAGAAAGAAACAGGTTTTGCACACATGCATTTGAGAATGATCTAAAATCCTCCCCTAGCATATGAGACAGTCACTGCTCAGAATAAGGAAGTTTTGTAGGCACTGTACAGCCAAGGCGCTAGGAATCCCCTAAAAATCTTTTGCTGTATATCATGCTCTCTGCTGGCCTGCACAGGAGATAAAGCATCCTGGGTAAGAGGGAGGAAGTGATAATGCAATTAACTTCAATTAAGTATGGATCCGTAGTCAGTGCACACAGCTTCCACAAACAAGCTGCCTACCTTCATACAGGTGACTGTTCTGTATATCAGGGGACAAGCCAAATCCTTCTGTGGACATAAACAAAATGATACAACAAATGAACCAACTTTGAGAGCAAGACTGATCCCAGGTCTGGCAGGCAACTTCAGATGATGTGTAGAGAAGCGGGAGTCCTTCACCCAGACACAGGCCGCTGTGATCTGGAAGAAAATTCAGCTTCACGAACAGGCACCAGCACTAAGTGCGCATGAAAACATTATACACCTGCTGGGCCCGGAACGACAGCTTTGGTGAAATGGCTCTTCTTTTCCATCTGAAGGAGATTTCTCAAAGAATTGCTTTCATTTCATTCTCTGTTGAGAGCTGTGGGAAGAAGAGCTGCTCTCCAAGCCCTATCCTACGTGCACTGAGGATAGGCAGACCACTGGGACAGGAGATCTGTGACTGTAGCAAAGGATGCTAGAGGCTTTTGTGGCTTCTTCTACAAGAGCCCTCTTTGGATGGCTTGGGGCTTTGCAGGAAATGGCAGTCAGGCATCTGCTAGCTCGTGTGGTGTACATGGTACTGCTAACGGCACTGAGTAGGAATGAAAAAGAAGAGCTGACACAAAAGTACCCCCATACGAGCCAGGACATGGGAAAAAGTGGGGTGCCTGCCATAGCTCATCTGCATATCCACCTGGATCCGCAGGAGCCAGCCATGGGCTCAGGGTCATGCACACAGATACATGGAAGAGGGTCTGAAAGCACCAGCTGTTGGCTTGATGACTTGAAATTTTCTCTCTCTTTTGGGTCAGCAGCCTCATGTGTTCTCTGGTCTCTGGATCATGGGGAAGGGCATCACAGGCAAGAAGAGAAACAGAGAGGGGCTGTGCATCACTGAGCTGAGCCAGGCAGGCAGGCTGCAATCTCTTGAGAATGTTACTGTGGAGAATTCATGGAGAGTAGTCCCACTTTGCTGAACCCCAGTTCTCCGACTGAGGCAGGGATTCCCAGGAGCTTCCACATGTCCCTGCACGAATGGAGATTAGGAAAAGCAGCTCTTTGCCAAATTCAAGCGATATACCAGAGCCAAAGGGCTGAGCCCACAGTAAAAGCTTTGCAAGTGACTGTTTTTGCAAGCATCTAATCCCAGCCTGATTCCCAGTTCAACCTTTGCCCTGAAGGAGGAAGAGAGAAGGGGGAATCTGCATCTCAGGTTTCTGATAAAACACTGTTGATTAGAAAACACAGTAGGAACTCTGTGATCCGTCTTTCTGCAGTATTTGTAAGATGAGGGTCTCTTCTGGGGCATGTAGCCGTTCACGGCACATTACAACACTCATGATTTTCAGATGCTGGTTACAGTCTGCCGTTAGGTTGCTTCATAATTGCTACACCAAGGTATGGACCAAGTCCTGCTCTTCCTGTTTCAACTGTAAATAGGAAAGACGGTTGCAGGGCATTAGTGAGTTGAGAGAAGTTTTGACAAGTCGGCCAAGTCCTATTGTCAGTTGTGTGTGTGTGTAGCTCAGATGCAGTGAAAATTTTCAGTCTGAAGAGAGCCATAGTGCATTCTGCAGACTCAGGAATGAATATTAATTCTTTTCGAGATTTGTCACAAATATCCCTGAGTTCACATTTCCAGGGAATTCTGCAAGTTCAGCCAGCTACATAAGTCCATGTCTTACTCATGACCAGTGAAATATCAAGGGGGTGAAAAGACCTCCGTTCCTCAGTTCAACAGTTTTCTAGTCTTCTCCCACTCTTTTTTTTTTTTCCCAAGGTCTTCTTTGGTTCCTAGCCATACATGTTCATCCTCATTCCTCCATCTGCATTTGTTGCGCAGAACCACACTGAAATCTTGCTCTTCCTGCGTGCCTGGAGGGCTGTGTAGTCCTCTCCCAATCCCACTGACACCTCTTCCTTTTTCTGATATAAACATCCAATATGAAGCAATATAAATCCAATACAAACCATCAGGAGAGAGAGAGTTTTATTTCATTCTTTTATTCTCAGCTGAGCACCTGTGTATTGTTTTGGCAGCCACACTGGTCATCTGCATGAGGCTCCTGAGAGCCAGATCACAAAAGCCGGAAGCACATCACTACGGATGGAAAAATCAAAGTAACACTGTGCTGCTGTACTGTGAGCAGTGCCAAGAGCAAACTGTGTTTGCAAAGGCGACACAGCTAGGATGGGGAAGGAGCAGTATTTTTAATAATTAAACATATTCTTAGCTTCCTTGGAGCTTCTGACGGGTTTCAAAAGTGTCCCTGGAAGAAGAGGAACTCAGCACTGCCCCACAGAGCTGCTGGTCTGCTGGAGTGGAACAGGGGAATTTAGGAAGAGTGTTGCCCAGGATCCTTTCAAAATGAAATTATATAAAATCCTGAGAAAGACATCTCATGGAGATGAGACTTGAAGGTACCTATTTCCCTCCTTTGACAAGAAAGAAAAGCAAGCAAAGACTTGGAGCTTATGTTGTTATGTTTTAGACATCTCAGAGCAGACAAATCCTACCACAAGTGTGTGCATGGAGTGAACACTGCACACTGCTCAGTGACTTGGAAAGACTGCTAAAAACTGCTGCCGATTTCTGCCAGTACACCCCAAGGATCGTGCTCTTCCAACTAGCACAACTGTTGCACGTGTCAAAAGCAAGACTGCCACAAATGACTAATTTCTCCTGCAAAGCCTTTGCCAAAATCCAGGGCCGTAGACAGAGCTGACAGCACAGTCAAAATGTTTAAGGTTGAAATAGATAATCACTGGAGTTTGGTAACTCCAAAGAGTTATTAAAAGCTGTCAGTGCTATATCGTGTCCCCAGCAGATGGTCAGCAAGATCTGCTCTGTTTGCTGCTGTCTGAAGGACCTGTGGGTGAATTCGAGACAATGAAAGTAAAGCTGCAAGAGTCCCTGCCCCCCTGCAAGACAAGGCTCGGCAGAGCAGGCTGTTTATAAATAGCCAGTTTCAGGAAAAGGCACTTTCCGTTCTGGTGTCAGTACATTCTAAAGAATAAACAGCTTTCAGAGCTGAAAAAGCCCTCCTTATATTTTCAGTATGCAAAACCCTGCATCTGCCTCAGTGTGCTCAGCGGGCGCATGCATTCAGGGCACGCAGGCAGCAGGAGCCCCCCAGCCCACTGGTTCACGTCGTGCACAAAAGCATTCGCTGCAGTTTTTACACAGCCACTGGGCAGAAGGGAGGCTCATTAAAGCAGGATGCTCAATCAGTTCCTTCATTTCTGCACTGCTGACCAGGGTTGCGTGAGATCTCTGAAGAGCACGAGCATGTTGGAGGAGTATCCATGGTGTAAGGGTACGACCTTTCGTTAAAAGACCTTATAGCACTTTCACAGGTCACATGAGTTGGAACATAGGCTAAAATACATAGTATGCCAGGAAAATAAATAAATAAATAAATAAACGTAGTGTGAGAGTGGCAATGAGAAAGCTAGGAGCAAAGGGGATGGATCCTGCTGCTCCTGATCCATGCAGGAACTTCTTTAAGGGCCTGGTTTAAGTCAAAGTAGCTCACAGGCCTCTCTATTAAACAGACAGTTCCTGAAATCCTGGCACCTTCTGAAAAGCACATCCTGGCTTTCCCGTTTCTCTTCTCTGAGAGCAAGGGACTATTTTGATGCCTGAGGGGCAGGGGCTGGAAGCGGACAGGAGGGTTTTCCAGGCGGAGGGGGGTGTCTCCCACCACCCTCAGCACCGAGGGCAGGCAAAGCCCCACGCGCAGCAGGGCCTGCTTCCAGGCCAGGGCCCGAAACTTGGCTTTCGGTAGTCGGCAGCGTGAAGCTGAGGAACACGGGGACACGCTGCAAGGAGGGCTGTGGCACCCGGTGCACAGGAGGCTCAGGGGCCACCAGAGGTGAAAGCGGGGCCCCGGCACCACAGCAGCCGCGGTACCGGCACAGCCGGCAGGCGGCCAGGCCCCGGCCCGGGCACCCGCGGCCACCCAGGAACTGCCACGGGGCGCTGCTGCCGCCCGGTGGCCCCGCTGAGTTTCACAGCCCAGTCCGGATGCGGTACTGGGGGAACTGGGTGCTGGGTGGGTGCCCTGGGTCATCGCTGGGAAGTGGGTGCCGGCCCCCTCCTTCCCGTGGCCGCCTCGGGCTGTGTGTGGTGGCAGTGACATCTCTGCATTTCGCACCCACAAAAACCAGAGCGAGCAGCCAGGGCCCTGGTAATCCTCCTTGTCACCAAGGCAGGACGCACTGCAAGCATACTGCTGTTAACGGGATTGCCCTCAAAGCTGTTTTGGGAGCTTTAACACCTTCTGCAAAACTACACCTCTACCCCATGAGCTCCCTATGCCCTATCTCCCCACCACTGGTGCAGAAACGGTCCCGGTACCCTGCCATGGGCTCTGCTCCCGTCTTTCCTTCAATCAACACTGCTGCAGCCTTTCCTGAAATAAATCCAGGCCAACAATCTTCTTTTCTGCCTGGTGTTGGGACTGGATATTGCTATAAGCACAGTGGGAACACAGAGGTCTCACCAAGCCATGCTATGAGTTTGGTGGAGATTGCCTGGGTGCAAGGCCACTGTCTGGTACAAAGGCACCAAGACAGCTGACAACTCCATCCCCTCTCCATTTCATCCACACTGACTCCAGAACAGTCTCTAGTTTTAGAAATTTCCCAAGGATTTTGTGGCACCACAGAAAATTAAGGCAGTGAGGTCTCTGCCACAGCTTGACATACACAGCCCTCTATGCCAGCACACACCAGGTGGTCAGCCACGCTGTCGTCAGCGCCCTGTCCTCTGCTTCCACTGGTGACAGCCATTGAAGCCTGGGATCCTGGAGACGGACCCTCCTGTAGAGCTCCACTATACAGCTGTTCTGCACCTACAGCCACCTCCAGCACAGTCAGGAAGATCCTCCAACTCAGGGCAGCTCAGATTTGACATGTCATTTGAAGACACAGCAGAAACACAGGTTGTGCTTAGGTGACATACCCAAGCAGGAATGAGTGCACGATGCCTAAAAAGACTTCCAGGGCTTTCTAGACCCACTTCTCAATGCTCAGATTACATGCGCCTAGGGAACAGCTGTCTCTCCAACCAGCCAGCCTCCATGACCTGCTCATTTCCAGCCAGAGAGCACTTCTACCTGGCAATGAGCTACTTCCCACTGCTGGTCAAGAACAGTAAGAAGCAATTATGTGTAATCACCTCCAGAGCAGAACTGGTCCTCAGAAGCAACACTGTGATCACCTCCTCACCTGCCAAAAGGGCTGTGCTCACTAGGAATTCCATTTTGCACCTATGCACATCTGCAGTCTCAGAAACAAAAACAGCAGACAGAATTGCAGTTTGCTGGGCTTCCGGGCATCACTTCAGTTGTGACAATCCATGATGCTGCTCTCTGTATTTTTCCTTCTCTGTATCCTCTCTGCTTACAAATCTTTTTTTCAGTTGACAGGTCTGTTATGCATCCAACCAGATTGAGATGACATATTCCACGTCCTGTTTCCCTCTCAAGAGATAATTCCAGATTAAATTTCTGTTTATGAAGATGTTTGATAGATCTCTGAAGACTCCATCATGAACAGGCACTGCAGGCACTCTGGATGTGGTAGTTATTTTCGTACATGATTGGATTTAGCCAATGAAGAAAGATCCTAAATTCATGGTAGCAACATGTAAGCTAGTGACTTTTGTTAGGGCAATACAGTGTACAGATAGCTGGGCTTGAATCCAGTCAAGGCTTCCTTATATATGCATGCTCTCTCTGCTGCCTGTTCCATTGCTTCCCACAGCATTTTTTTTTTTTTTTGGGGGGGGGGGGGGGTATTCCTTCAGCCCCATGACAAGCATGCCACTGAGATGGGACTAATCTTCCCTGGAGGGCTGGAGATATTTTTTTTTGAGATACATCTAGAAACTAGGACGAATTTACACTGATGAGTCTGTAGGTAAAACTGCAGTGCAGGTGAAATCCCTATCGGGCAGTAGCAAGCGCTGTCAGAGAACCTGCGCACTGCCCTGGGCTGCATATGCCACAAGGTCCCTCAGAACCAAGGGATTGCCTGCGTGGTTTTTTTTACCACTTATATGGTCTGCAGTCTTGGTTTCTCTATAGTGGTCCTACTTCACTGAAGAAGCGTGCAAAACAAGATAATGGCAATGACTGCATGCTTGAGGAGTTGGTTCTTCAAACACTGAAGAATTCTCCGCTCTGTGCTTACACAAAACGGCTGTAAACCTTTTCTTATAACTGGGCTTTACTTTTTCCACAAGGATGGACAGAATCGGAGGCAGGAGATCTTGGTACACAACATGGATTGATTTTACAGTCAACGGTTATGCCTGCTCTTGATGAAAGACCTTTGTATTTAGAGTAGGAATTACCTGGCATCAGGAAGCCTAAGTTGTGCTCCCTCCCACCCCCATGGATCAGTCAATGTGTGCAGTGAAATCTCATGACCCAGAGACTCCCTTCTTTTGTAATTAACATTTTATTGGTGACATGTTCCCTCCCCCTCCTCCCCCCCAATAAATAAATAAATAAAAACATCTCACAGGGCATAAAAGCAACTAGATAAGATGCTGGTTGCTTTCAACAGACAATGTGATGTGTAAATTATCAGTTCAGAAATCTACACAACAAAGCATGTCCATCTTCAAGTGACTGGCTTTTTGTCTGTCACCCCTTCAGACCTGACACTGGCAAAACAGAACAAAAGAGTAAGAAAAAGATCGTTTTTTCTTGTATACGAGTGTCATTATTCCTCAAAGGACAGAGGGAGTGTGGGATTTCAAACAAGAAATGCACCACACTAAAATGGAAGTTCTTTCAGAAGAGCAACTCACCCAGTAAAGTACACTGTACATCTCAGCTGCAGCCAAACAATTCCAGTGTCATCACAGATCTTTGGAAGCCATGAATCTGTTGCAGTCAAGAAGACAGAGATCCGGATTCTTATTGTAAACTTATGTGAGAAAAATATATATATATATATATTAAAGTGCTGCTTCTCTTTTTCAGTGTTTATTTTCATGTCCTGACAATGGTTTGCTTATTTAGTGTATCTAAAAGAGAACACTTTAAGAACAAGTTACTTCCTACCACAATTCAGCACCTCCAGGTGTTTGCCTTTCTTCAATTTATTTTAATAAAACTTTCTTAGGAATATAATTTTGCAGGGGCAGGAGGGAGGATTACATCTTCTACTGTGTTTGGAATTTACTATATTCTATGTCAAGTTAATTTCTGTTACAAACAGGGTCAATCTGGGAAATGACTGTGCTACCCTGTGCATTCTCCATCGCTTGCCTTCTTTGTCATAAGTCCTACTTGTGTTCACTGAAGACACATTGACTTGTCAAATGTCAGTGTGTGTGCTACCACTCAGAATCGGCACATATTTGTCTGTGTGCTGCGTCAAGCACATGAGCAGTCAAATCAACTTCGACAAACTGTTCACATGCTTCAGTTTAAATAAGTGCCTATTGCACATACAGGTCTGGGTTTTTTAAGCAAAAATTAAAACAGAACAAAAAAAATCAAACTAATTTTACAGCCTTGGTTTGAATAAAATTAGTTGTCCAAACAAACAAATGATATAACTGATAATTTAATTTAAATTGCTCTGCTGTCTTGAAAACAGGCTTTCCCTAGGAGCCAGTATGTGTGTGTTACATTTTCAGATGCAATTCTAAGCAGTTGTTTGTGGAAAGGAACGACCCCAGGCACCAGGACATGCTGGGGACCACCCAGCTGGAAAGTAGCTCTGCAGAGAATGACCTGGGGGTCCTGGTAGACACCAATTCAAACAGGAGTCAGCAGTCGGTCCTTGCTGCTAAGGCTAATGATATTTAGCTGCATTAGACCAAGCGTCATCAGAAGGTCAAGAGAGGTGATCTTTCCCATCTATTCAGCAGTGGTGAGCCAAAACCCTGACTAGAGTATCCAGTTCTAACCCCCAGTACAAGAGAGACATGGGCATACTGGAAAGTCTAGTGGAGGGCCACCGAGATCATCAAGAGACTGGAGCACCTCTCCTGCGAGGAAAGGCTGAGAGAGCTGGGACTGCTCAGCCTGGAGAAGAGGAGGCTCAGGGGAACGTATCAACGTGTATCAATACCTGAAGGGAGGGTGCAAAGAGGACAGAGTCAGGCTCTTGTCAGTGGTGTCCAGTGCCAGGACAAGAGGCAATAGGTACAGACTGGAAGACAAGAGGCTCCACCTGAACACCAGGAAGCACTTCTGCACCGTGTGGGTGACTGAGCACTGGAAGAGGCTGCCCAGTGAGGCTGTGGGGTCTCCCTCCTCGGAGATGTTCAGAAGCCGTCTGGACTTGGTCCTGGGCACCCTGCTCTAGGTGTCCCTGCTTGAGCAGGGGGTTGGACCAGATGGACCCAGAGGTCCCAGCTAACTTCAACCATTCTGTGATTCTGTGAGGGTACTCATAATTGTCTTTGAGAACACTATAATAATGGAAAGAGAAGGGATAAAGTTTAATCCTGAACTGTTATGTATGCTCTACTTTTAAACAGTTATTCATTATTCCCCCTGTGTTTTATTGACTAAGGTGCTGGTTTTATGTGGCAAGATTTTGGTAGCAGGGCACTGCAGGGGAGGGCTATGTGAGAAGAGCCCAGAAACTGCCCCGTGTTAGATAGGGACCAGTTTCAACCAGGTCCAAAAGGGACCCACCGCTGGCCAGAGCTGAGCCGCTGAGCGATGCTGGTTGTGTCTCCATGAGAGAATATTTATGAAAGGAAGAAACTACTGCACAACAGCAGCTGGGAGAGAGGATTGAGAAACGGAGACAGAAGGAATCCTGCAGACACCAAGGTTGGTGAAACAGGAAGGGCAGGAGGTGCTACAGGCACTGGGGCAGCAGTTCCCCCGCGGCCCATGGAGAGGCCCATGGTGGAGCAGGCTGTCCCCCTGCAACCCACGGGGTACCACAGGGGAGCAGATCTCCGTGCTGCAGCCCATGGAGGAGCCTCTCCAGGAGCAGGGGGTCTGGGGGGAGCTGCCACCCATGGGGGACCCATGCCGAAGCAGTTTGCTCCTGAAGGACAGACCCTGTGGTACGGTGCCACATCGGAGCAGTTCTTGAAGAACTGCTGCCTGTGGGAAACCCATGCAGGAAGGACGGCATCGCATGGGAGGGACTCCACGGGGAGCAGGCAGAGTGACCGTGAAGAAGCAGCAGATGATGTGCAACGGACTGACTGCGACCCCCATTTTCTTCCACTGCTCGGGGGGAGAAGATAGAAGGACGTGGGTAGGAGGAAGGTTATAGTTTGCTTTTCGTTCTCATTGCTCTAGTCTGTTAGCAATAGGCAATAAATTGCATTAAGCTCCCCATGCTGTGTCTGTTCTGCCTGTGGCAGTAATTGGTGAGGGATCTCCCTGCCCTTATCTCAACCATGAGCTTCTTCACCATACTTTCTCCCCGTCCTTCTGAGGGAGCGAAGAGTGGTGTGGTGGTGCTGAGCCGTCTACTGGCTTTAAACCACAACTATATAAATTCTAGGCCTTTTACAAAGTCAGCATCATTCGTTGCCTTTCAGAGATGCTACAGCAGAACTCTTCCCATCTCACAAGGCCTCAAACGTTGAGTCTTTTTTTGCACTGCTTTTGTGTAAGCACAGGTTATGCCCAAAGGGAGAGGCTTGTCTGCCCCTGTTCGTGTCCCTGCAGTTACACATCCCCCTCCTTCTCCTATGCGGGTTTTGGCGCTTGGCCACAGCACGAGTCCGATCGGGACACCGCCCGACCCGACCAAACCGAGGAGTGCCTTCCCTCAGCCCAGCCCAAGCACCAGCACGAGCCCTGGCAGGGGCAGCGGGAAGGCACGGCTTCCCCTCACAGCCAGCCACCGCTCTGGCGACGCCGCCCGAAGCCACGGCTCCACCCCGGCGCCCCGCGGGGCCGCCCCCTCCCCTCACCCCGGCCGCGGGGCCGCCCCCTCCCCACGGCACCCCGGGGCCCCGCCGAGCCGCGAGCGCGCACGCGCGGCGGCCGCGCCTCGCGCAGCTGCGGGCGCTCCGTCAGCGGCGGCCGCGCGTGCGCAGGGGCCGGTGGGGCGCTGGCAGCCGGGCCCGGCCGAGCCGAGCCGCGCCGAGCCGAGCCGAGCCGCGCCGCGGCGCCTCCGCCCGGCCATGTCGTACGGCCCGCTGGACCCCTACCGGCCCGGGGCGCCGCCCCCGCCGCGGGACTTCGGCGGCATCATCCAGACATGCAGCGCCAACGTGCAGCGCATCGCGCAGTACAGTGAGTGCGGCCGGGACCCGCGGGAGGGGAGCGCGGCGCAGCGGGAGCCCCCCGCGAGGGGGAGCCCCGGCAGGGTCCCGGCAGGGCGGGCGGGGGCCGGGGGCCGAGAGCCGGCCGGTCGGTCCGGCAGCTCCGCACCCGCCTGGCTGGGGTCTAGGGAGAGCTTGCGCTTGTCAGCTGCCGCCAGCCCGGGCAGCGTGCGCGACCGTGGCGCTTTTACCCACCCGCGTGAGCCCCCCGCGGGGCCGAGCCCGCCCTCTGTGGCCCTTTGGCCGCTGATCCGCGCGTGGGCGCCTTGGTGTGTGCCGCTGCTAGTGCTGTGTGGAAGCGGGCAGCCAAAGGCCGTCACCCCGCCTCGCTCCGGGCATCCCGGAGAAGCTGCTGCCGCAGGAGTTCCCGAAGGCTCGTGTCTACTTGCAGCTTCCTCTGAAATTCCTGAGCAGAACTATGCAAAGAGACGTTCTGCTGCTGGACAGAATGTCGTCAGCGAAACAGCGCTGCAGTTTCTTGGGCATAGGTTTGTCATCAGAGAATGCTACCGACGTCGTAAGGTAGTCACTGAAATTCTGTTACTGATCACTGAAATACGGCTTGCTAAATGAGTCGTTTCCAAAAGAGTTCGTGATACACCCCCTTCCTAAACGTGCTGCCTTTTCAAAAAATAGAGTTAGCTGTCTAAATGTATGCACACAATATATGCAAGATCAGTTCAAAATGTTTTTTCTACTGTAAGGTGGTGACTTCTCCAGTTTGATTATACAAAGCTATGAATATTGCTGAGACCGCTTTGCTTCTGCTCGGTCATGTTTGTTTGCTCTTGGTATAGCCATGGCTGCCTGTGAAATTGCTCCCTAGTTTGCCAGATAACATGGCTTTTGTTTGTGTGGTTTTTTTCCCCTTCCATGGGACTTCTCTATGATCTTCTTCTTCTAGTTAGTTCAGCTTCTCTTTCTTATTGTACAATATTCCACTGTCTCATGACCAGCAGCCTGCCTATCTCAGTGTGCCGCCTATCTCAAATGAAACAAATAGCCTTACAGTTTTTATCAAGGTGGTTGGGAGCACACAGAACATCTGACTTACTATTATGGTAATTAACTGTATTCCGCATTTATAAAGGGCTTCCATTCAAACCTGAGAAGAGCAACTGAAGCCTTAAGCTTTCTCTCATTCCTCATTTTATCCCTTGTAGGCAAAAACAGCAACCAAACAGTGGACGCAGCTGAACTTTATTCACTCCTTTTGGGAAACTCAGCAGAATTAGCACCTCCCACAAAATGTACAGAGAACTGTTGGAGGGAGCTGGTAAAACTATTCCTTGCAAGGCTGCATGTTACCTAAACATCTAGAGGAGAGATTAAAATGCTGTAAATAATCTGAAATGCGTAATGGTCTGTACGTGGAAGACTTCACAGCCTGAAAAAGGATTTTTAAACTGAAAGCTGTTGGCTGAGGAGGCTATCTCTATTGATACTTATACCCACCATCTAAAGAATAAAGGTGAAGAGCTCCAGCCTCATTCTTTGGCCTCTTAGGAGCTTTGCTGTCGTTTCATGTAGATTCTGCGCATTGCTGTTGGCTGAAATAAGCTAAGCACAGCAGACTGATCAACCTGGCAAAGACGAGAACAAAAAGCACACTGCCTGGCATGGAAATGAGACTCGTACAGGAATGTTCCCCCAAAGGAGGGAAAAAATAAATAGCAAAAGTATCTAGACACTATAGCACAAATGCCACCTGCCTGGTTCTTGATATCCATACACAGAACACGGTGTGTTATTTGTCAGTTTAACTTGACTGACAATTTCTGTGACCCACCTGTGGCCAGTAGATCTGTGAAATTATTGTGGTCTTGCTGGAAGCTGTGTTCATCTCAGTGTGTTCGTTGTTAAACAGCTCTCCGCTGTATGAGCTAACAGAAGCCAAGAAACTTGTTATGCTTGCTGTATGCAGAAGTCAAAATCCTTGCCTAATTACTGATTAAATCATATTGTAGCCCCATCTGAACTGTTATAAGATGCTGGACATCCCTTTAAAAGAATTGGCTGTTGTAGGAATCTGATATTTCTTTAGCAACACCGTGTGTTAACTGCAGTGGCTTGCTCCAGGCTAGAAGAAGAAATTGCAATGGTAGGATCTCACTGAATTGGAATTAAATTTTGTTAAACTCCTTGGATAATTCAACACCATTAAGCTGCCTGTAGAACTATATTGAGTTGATCATTCTTGATCTTGCCTGTCTCACTGCTGGAGGGGATAGGATATGATGCCAGGATCAACCTGAGCCAAGCAAGCACAGTACTGCTGTCATAAGTGGTGCTCCTAACATCTTTATTTTAATAATGCTAAAAAGTGTGTGGCTACAGCAAATGAGCTTGCTGATCTGTTCAAATATAATCTTCTGAGGTAGAGAAGAAATGGTAGTGGCTTTTCAGAAAGGTTAACAGCTTAATGCTATTCATACTGTGGTTGCACAATACCTAGTGCCTGCACAAGGGAAACAGTAGAAAGAGAGTAGGTAGGGTAAGAAGAGGGCTAGAACATCTCTTTGGCTACAGCCTGATTTCAAACTGATGTGAGATAACTGACGTACCGCCAGTGTTATCTGCTGTACTTGAAAGACTGTGCCAGTGCTGCAGCAAGTTTTGGCTACAGTGAGTAGCATAATTCATATATATATATATAATATATATATGTATATATATATATAAATATATAAAAAACTGTTAGCAACCTGTGCAATCAGTTCAGATCTCTGTTTTTAAAACAGAGCACTAATATATTAAGCAATTTTAGAATATGTGAAAGTGGCAACACAATCATAGAATCATTGAATGGCTCAGGCTGGAAGGAACTTTAGAGATCATCTATCTCCAACCCCCTGCCCTAGGCAGGGATGCCACCCACTAGATGAGGTTGGCCAAGGCCACATCCAGCCTGGCCTTGAACGCCTCCAGGGATGGGGCACCCACAACTTCTCTTGGCAACCTGTTCCAGTGCCTTGCCACCCTCTGAGTGAAGAATTTCCTCTTAATGTCTAATCTAAATCTGTCCTCTTTTAGTTTAAGACCATTCCCCTTTGTTCTATCATTATCTACCCAAGCAAAGAGTCCATCCTTTTTGTAAGACCCCTTAAAGTATTGAAAGATCTCAGTAAGGTCTCCCCGGAGCTTTCTCTTCTCCAGGTTAAACACGCCCAGCTCTCTCAGCCTTTCTTTGTAGGAGAGATATGGCCTAAGTGCTGAAATTACAAGGTTGTTAGAAACAAACACCTTTGTTAGTTCCAAAAAGACTGAGTAAATAGGAGCATGGCATGCTTTTAGCTACAGATATTTGCCTTCAGGTTATGTAGGCCTCCCTATCATGTTCTTAGAGGAAAGCTAATCTAGTAATCTAGAATGTTTCTAAATGGGGATGTTTAAAATGCATTCTTTGCTTTAAATGCAAAGCATAAGTGTTGTCTTACCAGCCTGAGTTAAGTGAAATGTCGCGAGAAATCCTTCTTTAGGAGAAGCTAGAAGAATAACTTCATACAGGAATAAAATACTCTAGAACTTGTCTTACTAACTTATCTTGTGATCTCTATCTTAGCTGTGCAGATAAAGAATTTGATGAGCCAGCTGGGAACCAAGCAGGACTCTAGCAAGCTCCAGGAAAACTTGTAAGTATTAACTGAGTTAACTTTTATGTAGGTTCTTTTAGTTGCCTCTGTATTCTTAGAGAAACAGAATAACTTGCTTTGGGCAGATGCAATTTAGTGTAGTCCTATAAAACAAAATGAGTAGATGTGTTAAGTAATTCACTGCGTGTGTCTCCAGGACTCTGGAGAAGCCATTCTAAGATGCTGGATAGGATTGACTAGAAAATGGTATAGAGTATCTAAAAAGGGTAGTAGAGTACAGCTAATGCATGGCTAATATACTGAGGACTAGTCTTAATTGCTTCACTTGTGGTTTAAAAGGAATTAATGCCATATTAGTTACTTAGTCCTCACGTAAGAGCAGTAAAAAGCAGCAAGGAAGACCCACACTTGCTGAAAAAGTATCTTTTAGTACAGGAGGAGCTGGGTACTGGAAACATTAGCAGTCCTCTACGGCAGCCAAAATGCCACATAAAACTTCACAAGAAGAGTTTCCCAGTGAGGAACAATATAGAAAATGTATTAACAGATATAGCTTAAAATACCTTCCAGAGAGACTTTACAGGGAGTCTGTATGTCTGTGCATCTTTTACAGACTTGAAAGGCATAAATATTAAGTTATGAGAAGAATAATTTTTGGAGTAAGGAAGGAAATTTGAAAGCGAGTTCTTCCATTATCTCTCATGTGACTGCACCTTGAAACTCTGAACATCCAACATCCCAATTTTTTTCTAATAGTGGATTTTTGGATAAATGCGTGGCTCATGGTGATAGTTCATACTAACATACATTGCATTTGGAGGATGTGATCGGAGTCAAAGAGAGAAAGGAATCTGCTTTCCTGAGCTGTTCAGGTGATTTAACCTGTACTTAATCAGTAGATTAAAGAACTAATCACTGGTGACCAAATTAATGTATTTCTGCTCTAATTTTGTTGTGGAAATGACTCTTATTCACTAAGATGTGAGTGGTTGTACTCCACAAATCGTCAGGTGCCATACAAATTTAATACAAAATGCTTGGGTGGCTTATGCAGTTCATCTACTGCTGGACAACTTAGGTAGTAATGCAGCCTGAACATGCCGATTCATGTATCTGTTGGGCTGAATAGCTGTTTTTCACTTCAATGTATGTGGTGTAAAAATAGAATTGTTAAGATTTGAGAGGTCTGGGTGAAAAGTTTATCCTAAAAGAACATTTCTATCAAAAAAAAGTGAAGTCTGATTGTTTCAAACTCCCCATTTCTAACCTAATACTGGGTATGCTACTCCTATAGGCTCCACCAAGAGACATCTCTCCATATTGCCATGTTATTTTCTGTTTGATTGCTTTATAGAATTGTGGCAGTTAACAGGCTACTCAAGGAGTCAATCCCTCCAAGGGGAGGTGACATGTTTGTTAACACTGAAGTGATTCCTTTTCCTTACCTTTTTTTTCCCTCCTGAAACAGTCTATAGGTTGGGTCTCTGCGGTTGCTTGGCATGGAACAAGGGAGCAGAGGGAGAGATGCTGTCTGAATGTTTTCTCATTACGGCCATAGTTAATAAAGCGTCTCTCTTACCTGTCCTAAATTGTACTTGTGCTGCTGTGCACATGGAGTACCCAGATCTGTTGACACATCTTATACCTATTAAATTCCAGTACAACTTGATCCTTGCTTTATTACTGTATTTTCTTGGTCTGTGCTGTTGCATATACACATATGGCTGTCAAATGAAACTTGCAGTTCTATTCTCTGTGAAGCACTAACATTTCTAATAAACCACGTATTTCATGTAGAAGATGATGTCTTAACATTAAACTTCATGTAACCAGTGGATTCCTGTAATTGCGGTACTAATGGAGGTGCTGCTTCAGATCCTTTGCACCGATAGCTTTGAATCTTTATGTTGTGACTGGAGTGGGCGGTTTAAGGCCTTTATTTGGGAAAGGCCTTACATTTCTCAAAGTAGAAGCTGTATCATTCTTCTCTGATGATTAGTTTTTACAGAAGAGTAAGAATTGGCTATCTCTGAGGTCTCTGTAGTTCTGTCAAGTGTATGCTTAAGCAGTGGAGTCAGTTTAGTCAATCAGGTTGCCAAGTGAAGAGTTAGTTACCAATTTGGTACCACCAACAATTCACCCTAAAAGTGGTTATGTTCCCTGAGTAAAACTTTTGCCTCCCTTGAATTTCTCTCTTTATGCAATTGGAGGAGAATATCTCTTTAAAACTACTAAATTGTATTAGCTAGCAGGGATCACAGGGCTACTTTGGATCTCTATAATGTAGGCTGGAGCCATGTTGATGGTGAAAGCTAAAAGTACATCTCTGTTCCATTACTGAAAAAAGATCCTTAAAGATATCTGATCCCAGAATGCTTTCTTGGTTGATGTTGTGAAAACTGAAATGCTCAGAGACTGCTTTTTTGGAAGAAACTTGTATAACTGCTTCTGAACTCATATTTTAGACAACAGCTACAGCATTCTGCAAACTGCCTTGCCAAAGAGACCAATGAATATCTAAAGGAGCTGGGGTCTCTGCCACTTCCTCTGTCTGCTTCTGAACAGGTACGCACACAGAATTTACCTGCAGGTTGGGTTTTTTTGGTCACTTTTTTCATTAAGCTAGCTTAGAACACAAGTTCACAGAGCTTGAATTGGCACAGATGAAAAGACAGCAGCCGTCTGCAATGAAGACAGTTCTTGAAGTGGGAAGATAAATGAAGCTGGCTATGTCCTGACTCTATGACATGGGGGGACGACACTTCTCAGCAGCAAATATCCGTAAATGTTTACGGAGACCTGCATATGTAGTTCTTTTTCTGAGTAAATTTCTGAAAAATACACTTGATCAGGAAGTGTTTGGTGACATGAGACTGTTTTAGGAGAAGAGCTTAGTGCAAACTGCATGTCTATATGAAGTGTGATCATTCCAAAAAAGCTTCCCCTTGGATGTGATTCATTAGCTGTATTGGGGGTGGGGGAGGGAAGGAGCTCTCACTTTGCTCGTATTTGAATAAATTCGATGAGGCAATGATTATGTCATTGTATAACAGTCCTTCATGGTCTCCCTGTGGGAAAGGGAATGGACAGTCCTCTGCTGTTGGAGTTCTCTCGACTCTACTTTAAATCAATACCACAGTACTGATTTATATGCTTTTGTGATACTCTTGTGGGATGATCTGTGGTCAGCAGCTGCTTTCTCAGTAGATTTAATTCTGTATTTAAAGGTTTAAATGCTAGTTGTAAGCATAGCCATGTTTTGCATGTTTGTTCAGCAAGTATTTTTCAGTTAATCTCCTTTTGGTGAGCAAACTCCAGACGTGTGCATGTTGCTGAATGTGGCAGCAACTTCTGAAGGTAAATGAAGCCTGATGGAACAATTCAATCAAAATCTGTAGGAGCTTGTATCATATTGAGGATCTCCCCTGGCGGAGGGGCTGTTGCTTCCAGACAGCTCAGATGAAAACTGCGGAGTATTACAAGGCTGCTGTAGCAGCTTATGCAGGGGAGAAATTGAAAATACTTTTCTCGTTGAAATGGCTGTTGAAATGATACAAGCTTGTTGAAGGGTCACAATACTAGAAAGCCTGAGAACAGCTGTTCTAGAATACTAGAGCCCTGAGAGAGCTGTTGGAAATCTCTGTAGTGGAAAACATAATTGGCCTGAGTATTAACTGTCCTTGGGACAAGTTTTTTCCACTTCATTTTTCCCATAACTGGGATATCACAACACTCAAAGGAGGTGTTCTAGGGAAGCTAAATAAGTTGATACTGAAGAAAAGATAAACTGAAATTGTTATTCTATTCTATCAGAATGGATATTCTGATTAAAATAACAGCAGGCTTGTGTGGCATGGCTGAGAGAGACGGCTCACAAAGCTGGGAGAGTGGGGAGGGTTCTTGAGAACAGACAGCCCCACACATCCAGAGTTGTTCTGCTGTGCTCAGGCCTCCGTTGTGAGAAAGTTAAGGGGATAGCCTTACCAGGAAAAGAGAGTATTAAGTACTGACAACTTGGCTAAGTAAAGGAATAGAGGGTTAAAGCTTTGTAGGTATCCAAAAGTTACATAATTAAATGAGGTAGATTACTGGAATGTGTTTTTAATAAACTTAGTGGTGTAGAACTCCTCTCTAGTTCAGTCTTAATTCTCTAATTTCAATCTAGTTTTGTGTTGCAGGAAACTTTTCTGCACTAGACATGGCATAGAGCATTTGGTATAGCAAATGAAAATATGATGGGCTTTTTGTTCTCTCCAGTTCCAGACCCAGAATGGTGGAATCAAAAGATCACTTGAATGTCAGCATTTATTTTTTTATTATGATGTTTTGGAGTGTCTGGATACAATAAGTGAATGGGAATATCTGAACACTTGTTTTTGTTTCAATTCTTTAGCGTCAACAGAGGCTTCAGAAAGAACGTTTAATGAATGATTTCTCCGCAGCCTTAAATAACTTCCAGGCAATACAGAGGCGAGTGTCAGAGAAGGAAAAAGAGACTGTTGCAAGGGCAAGAGCTGGATCCCGTATTTCTGTAAGTACATCACTAAAAAATTCCTACAAATAGTGAATTACAAGTGTTTTCAGAGATTTCTACTTGCCAATCAACTTCATATCTGCATACTGACACATAACTGAGGGCAGATGAGGCCTCAGTACATTATTTTGTCATTCCAGATGTCGTAAATACTAGGCACTCATTTTAATGTGCTGCTTCTCAATGTTAGTAGAGGAGGGAAGGAATCCTGGTAGTTGCAAATGTTGTGGAGGATGAGATGGGAACTCAAAGTACAGCTAATAGCTTAGTTTTGCAGGCTGGTCTTTGACATCAGCCCTAGGCTATAAGATTAAGAGGTCGATTGGAAGCTTACCATAACTTAAATTACATTTTAACCTCACACTTTATTTTATTATAGCTTCTGTCCTGCTAGCATCTCCAATGTATATTCAAATATTCTCCCTATTGTTTTTACAAGCTCCTGTAGCTCTTAAGAAGTCATAATAAAAAGACCAGTGGAAGCGTTTTTCTCCCCTTGTCCCAAGTCTTTGTGTTAAGTATGCATTCTTAACTTGTACAAGGGAATATATTTATCACTTGGTTTGTGCTCTTAAAAAATAAGTGACAGACAATGACACCTGATCTGAGTAAACAGACTCGCTCTTCATCTCTCAGTTGCGTCTGATACTTGCTGAGACAATCTAAATTCAAAAATTAAATCTGAAGATGAATCTAAGTCTAGTTTTAATTACCTTAAGTTAAATCTGAAAGTTGAAGTGGCAGTAGCATTCTCAAAGAACTATCTGGACAGTACATGCCTTTGTCTTTTAGATACGTCAGTTGATTTTGCTGCTGCTTCTGGTAGTCTACAAGTCTAATAACTTATTTATCTCTTCCAGGCTGATGAGCGGTTCAGAGAAGAACAGCTAGTTTCATTTGATAGGTAACACTTCTTGCATTCTTGGTTTGTACTGTTACCTATCTATAACTAAAATTATTGTGGTAAGGTATATTATTGTAACTTGGGCAAAGCTCTGTTAGCTAAATGAAAAGCCAAAAGATGTGAAATGCAATTATTACAGTACTCGTAGTATACAGCATAGAAAAAAAAAACCCACTAAGTGCATATGACAGTATTTTACCCTCCTTAAATGTAGGTTATTGATTACTGCCCAAATGGAAATAGTACAGTCCCTAGAATGTAGCAGTTGGGGCTTCTGGTTTTCTGGACTGTGAGCATGAGATTACCAGACATGTTTTCCATCACCATGACTCTTTCCACAAAGAGCTCTATACTTACTCTATAGGTTTGGCTATTATCTAGCAGCTGAGTTAGAGCTATTACAGACTAGTGTATGAGGCTGCCTTAAATTCAGAAGCCCTGGACATAATAACAAACAGATGTTATGATGCGCAACTCAACGTTACGATAGCGTCAGAACATACAGGTTCCGCAGTAACTGTGCGCTTGCATAGCAAGTAAGTTTGCAGCATGTTTTATCAACTCTATAGTGTGAGTAAAGTGAACTTTAGACGCTCTGAAAGTTTGTGATTACTGTGTCAGTTTCCACTATGTGTATTTTAGAAATGCGGGGTTGGCCCTATCTGTATAAACCTCCTAGTGTTCTAACTCGAGACCTAGCTTACGTGTCTCATCTACCCACACTCCCTCTGCAAACTGTGCCGCATCTGATCAGCTGTTTGGGATGCGTCCCCTTTGTTAGCCCTGTGTTTCCACGTACTGAGTCAGAACTGAAGACCCCACATTGTTCAGTTATACATACGCTGTGGTGAGTTTGAAGGCCTTGCTCACTAAAGGAAGGGGAACCACCTAAGTACCTGTTCATGCAGAGGCCTTTGGCTCATTGAGCCATAGTGGCATGTAGCAGCTACTCCGCTTTTAAAATTGTCCTTGTGTGCTACATGTCAGAAACTTCTGCCTTAAATACCTGAAAACCCTACAGTCATCTCAGAGCTGAATTCCAATGTCTCAGCTGTCTCTGGTCTAGTCATGTAGCTTAATTTGGTTTCTTTTTTATCTTATGATTTAGAGCTGTATACCCAACAGGCATATTGTGACATTAGTGTTTTCAGGTACGCTTCCCTCTTCAAAGAGGGAGATGCTACACTTGAGCTTCTTATGCAGAACACATAGATGACCTCGTATTATGCGTACTGCCTTCACTGCAAACTGTTTGTGTAATGTACACAGCAGTTACAAAGTGCTGAAATCAAGATGGGGGTAGATGAGGTGCAGAGTTATTTCTTTCTTAACATCTCTCTTGGTGTGTGATTTAACTTGCAGTTCTTAATTAAACTAATTAATTAAAATATACTCTTTATTCATATCTCCAAATGCCAGATTGCAAGTGAGCATCTTTGAACTGAGATGCTTCTCAGGTGTTCTTTTGTTCTGATAGTGTTGTGCTTGCAGGCTACTTTCCACCAAGAATTTCACCCTGACTGATCTCCCCCTTTTTGGGGTGGATGGTGAGAGGAAAGGAAGGTACAGATATTAAAAAAAAAAAAAAGTTTCTTCTATAACATTATAGGCAATGGTCACATCTTAGCATAGAATATCATATGCATGTACTGCTTTCCAGTTTCTTCACGTTTCCTGGCCTGTCCCTACTATGCAATTGTTCCTCTTTGTAGTTGTCCTAAATCTGCCTCTGTATCCAGTTGCAAGACCAGGAACATGAGAGATTGTTTTGTAGGAGTCTTTTTAACTTTAATTCACTGTTACTTTGGTATAAAGGTAGTATGGAAATAAGCCTACGCTGAAACAAACAGTATCTTACTTTCTTTCCATCTCTTCCCAGTGGTGAAGATTGGAATCAAATGCAATCTCAGGAAGATGATGTGGCAATAACTGAACAGGACCTTGAACTTATTAAAGAAAGAGAAACAGCAATCAGGCAGTTAGAGGTGAACAGTAGATTCTGCATGGTTAACAGTACTTGGAGATGAACCGAAGAAGTTGTGTGGTGCTAACTAATGGGATGGGCTGAAGAGACCTGAAGCTGGAGGAACAGAGTTTCTTGTAGGGAGGATTGATGCCAAGATCAATCTCCCTGCTCCTGTTGAAGGAGACTGGGTATATTTTCCTTCAGTGAAAGGAAAGATCCTGGCGATCCTTCAGAGATGGTAGGAGCAACTCATGTCACAATGTCCATCTCAATTCCCTACTGTGCTAATTGCTAGTGGCATGAAACAAATAGTGAGTAGTGGGAACATTGTGGGCTTCAGTGTTCATCCTGAGTTCCAGCAATAGTAGCATCGAGTCCCTTCTGTCAGTGAATGATGGTATCTATTCTGTTATTTCAAGCAATGTTCAGAAGAGGTACTAAGAATGAGGCTTAGAAAAGCTGTAACCAGTGTTTGTTGTAACTTGTCAAATTTGTCTTCAGGCAGACATTTTGGATGTCAATCAGATATTTAAGGATTTAGCCATGATGATTCATGACCAAGGAGATATGATTGGTAAGTGTTTGGATAATAGGAAGTTTCTCTTTAGTTTAATTGCATAGTCTGCCTGCATAGTTCAATTTTTCTGATATTTTGTATAAAAAGTATCATCATATTTCTGATATTTTTTCTAAACAGTGAAGCTTTGAATTCTTTTGCAACACGTTCTCTTATTTTTCCATAGATAGCATAGAGGCAAATGTGGAAAGTGCAGAAGTTCATGTGGAAAGAGCCAGCGAGCAGTTACAGAGAGCTGCCTATTATCAGGTAAATTCTGCGTGCTTGCATTATTATCAATGTACAAGTGAGCAATAATGGTACAGGCATAGCAGGACACATGTTAAGGATTGTAGCACACCAAATGAGCTATTTAAAAACAGCTTGTGCAAGCTGGCACTCCCACAAAACAGTTCTGAAAGGAATAGATAAAGCGCTTAAGTCAAGAAAATAGTATTGAATTTAGCATTCTAATTCAGATGAAGGAACAGACAGACTATACATTCTCTATATATGCTTAGCAAGTTAAATGTTCAGCTCTTTGCCATTCTCAGGAGAAGGCAGAACAGTTCTGCTAACAACAAATTCTCATGTTGTACCCATCTTGTAAACATCAGCCAAGGCAAAATTACATGTAAAGATGCAAAAACAAATAAAATCTTTGCCCAGATTAAGGAAACTTCTGATGACCAGGGTTTACAGCACCTTTCTAACTGCTCAGTTTCTATCCTGTAGTCTGATCTTCCTGTCCCGTTCACTCTTTTGCAGTGGTTCTCACTGCTGCTTAAATCTCCTTTACAATGCTCGTAGTTTTCTGTAGCATCTGTTCATTGTTGTTCATGGAAGTGCCTTCCCAGTGACAGGATGAGAGGCAGTGGGCACAAACCGGAACACAAGAGGTGCCACCTGAACACCAGGAAGCACTTCTGCACCGTGTGGGTGACTGAGTGCTAGTAAGAAGCTGCCCAGAGAGGCTGTGGGGTCTCCCTCCTTGGAGATGTTCAGAAGCCGTCTGGACTTGGTCCTGGGCACCCTGCTCTAGGTGTCTCTGCTCGGGCAGGGGGTTGGACCAGATAGACCCAGAGGTCGCTGCCAACCTCAACCATTCTGTGATTGTTGTACCTTACGTGTGGACTTAGGTTCTGTGAAGGAGCGAGGGTTCTGCTGGAGTCAGCCCTATAAACACTTCAATGCTGGGACTTCAGACTCCCATACAAGGTAGAAAACTGGACGCTCTCAAGCTATTGAGTGGGGAGATGCTGGAAAGCAATAGAATTCCAGTGCTGTTTAAGCTGCAAGGAGGGGAAAGTAGCTTTTGCCACCTGGCAACATGTAGTATTCCCTGTCTCCATGGCTTTCTTATTGATATTTCAAAACTTTTATTAAATCCAAGTCTGGAAGCTATTAGGCATATATTGGATGTGTTTTTCTGGACAGAAAAGGAAGTATTATAACTAGTCTCAAATCCTTAAAGTTATAAATATTTGGTGTATGTAGACAGACTGTAGCTTCCTATGATGAATAAGATGATCAAAGCTGTAAAGTCCAGGTACAGTAACTATATATTAAATCATTTAAACTGTAGAAATGCGATGATACTTCTGCACCACCTCCAAGTTGCTATGTGGAGATTGCATCAGAGGACTAGCGTTTTTATTTGTTTTACCTAGAAAATCCAAATAGCTAGAGATGTTTAGCTTTCCTTTGAAGCTGTGGGGGCATCCCTTAGGATGAAAAATATATGGTAGGCATTAAATTCCTTTCTGTAGCTAACTTGAAGTAAAGCTTGTGTTTTCCATAAAAGCAGCAAGTCTTGTTGCATTTTGACTTAATTGCCTGTCTTGGACCACTGTGCTCCTAAGCTAGCTACGTTTAGCTGCAGGATCGTGCTGTTTAAGGAACATGCAAGTGTACAGACTGCTCTGGTTACTTCCGCTGAATAAGTATGGATATTGAGTACTCTAGTTCACTGAAGCTAGTTACATTAACTGATAAAACTCTTGCTTTTTTGTCATCATCTGTTTTTGGTATAAGTGGTGTAAGTGGCTTTTTTTTTTTCTTCTTTTATTAGAAGAAATCCCGTAAGAAGATCTGTATCCTGATTGTTGGTCTTGCTGTGGCTTCTATAATCATAGGCTTGATTATCTGGCAGACAAAAAAGTGAAATCTTCACGTGGAACCTTCTCTCATTGCTGAGAATTTTTTTCCCCCCCAGCACGAACAGGCTGACTAGTCTCAGAAATGAATTGACCACCCTGAGAGAGAGCACAAGCTGGTACTACTTCTAGTAATAGCAACTAATATTAGCAACTAATGTGCAGATAACTAGTATTTGGAATTAGTGAACCATGGAGACAGTATCTATCAGTTTATATACAAATTATCTTGTTTTATGTAACTAACATCTTGTGGTTTTGCTTTCTGTAATATATTATTCCCTGTCCCAACTGTACGCTGAAGTGTGATCGATAATTGGAGATGTCTTGTTTTTTGACAAGTGGCACAATCTTAACTTTTTATATGTATAGGTAACTTGTTGGACTGGAATAAGAATGACATTCAAAGAGGGCACAACAATGATTTGCACTACCTTAATTCAGCAGTTTCTAAAGTCTCCAGCATCTGCCCCATGGTTTTTATTAGTCTCCAAGTGGCCGTGGTTCTAAATTCAATTGAAGAGAGATGCCATGGCAGATCTGAAAGGCAAGGAGAAGTATGTATGGATGATAGTTGGAACCACTGTGTACTTAGTAACTGGTCAGTTTGGCCTTGAGGCTCGTTGTTTTTAATTTTTGTGCATGTTTTTTTGTTTTGTTTTGTTTTTCAGAACACACAATTTGAGGACAAGGGTGTCCTTTAACTTACAGTCTGTCAATGCAGCTTCCTTAGAGAAACTAGCTGACTTGTTGTTAGACAAATAAATCTCTTCCAATGCTGACTCAAAGCACTAAAATACAGAGTTTAGCTGCTTGCTCCTAATAGTTTTTTTCAGGGAGAAAACTGTGCAAAGATAAGGAAGTGGGCACTTAAGTTTACAAGCCAGCAAGATAGATGAGTTATAGGTGAAATCTTGCATCTGGAAGATTATTGTAGTGTATTAGTAAATATTGTATGGCTTGTGAATATCTGGTATTTTCCATTCTTTATGAAATAAAGTGCAGAAATTGGTTGGGTGAAGTGCTAGGTTTTTGAGACTGTGGATGAGCGTGCAAATGAAAAAGATTGCTGGTTCCAACTGTCTTGCTAGCAGAGCTGGACAGAATGTAGCAAGCACTCCTCACTGTGTAGCTCTGAACTGACATGCACTGAGGGAACAGCAATCTGTCCAAAGCCCAACACAGTGTGGTAAATGCATCATACTGACCCATTTTGTATTTAATCCTTATTCCATGTCTCCTGTATAATAAAGTAAATGTGAAAGCTGGGAAGGGAGGATGTTCTCCCAATTGCACAGTGGTTTGCACTATTGCGCCATCATTCCATCTAATAACCGTTAATAAACACTTTTAAAAGCCTTTGTCACAGCTTCTTTCTCTTGCGATTTGGACATCTACCCTGCTTTATATAAGCAACAGCAGTGTTTCTTCTGACGTTAATTGTGTGGTCCCTGATTCTTCAGAATGAAACAGCTGAAACCACTGATTTTTTCACGTGGACATAAAACACACTAGCTGATATAAAATTGAATCTGATGCAGGTAAACCTTGACTACTTGCAGAGCAGTAGAACTTGAAGTCCTTGCTGAAGCTGTACTGTAAAATCGTACTTGAGAGCAAGGAAACCGACTGTATGTTGTTCTGCTCCTTATTTAAAATAGATCCTGCTGCTTCACGCATTGCCTGCTGCAAGGGGAGATTCCTTTGGATCTTACACCTCTGTAAAAAATGAAAGAGCTTACGCCTCCCCCTGCTTTAAAGCGAGCCTGGGTGCCTTATTTCCAGCCAATTTCAGGCAGTGAGAACTGAGAACACCAGTCCAGCTCGCTGGACTTAGGGTTGCTGCAGTTGCTTGACTCCTTTGGCCTCCTCGCTTTGTGGAGCTTAGCTGCGTAGCTGCTGCAGGAACTACTTTGAACAACGATCTTGAGCGATGGTCGGAAGCGTGAGACGTTGCAGTGAGAAGCGCATCTCTGCTGCAGCAGGGGCAGCTTGGTGCCACGCGTGGCGGGCTCACGGGTGGCTTGCGCTGCGCGGAGAGCCGGGGAAGGGATGAGCTTATTTGTGGGAGCAGCTGCTCTTCCTGTAGGGCTCTGGGTGCTTGCCCCTTTTAGGAGCAGCTCTTGTGGGAGTTGTGGCTCCTTGCTCCTTCAGAGCAGCCTGCTTTTCCTCCCTCGAAGTCCCGTTATTTGGAACGGTAACGCGGTGCGGGGCGGGTGCGAGCTGCCACCTGCTCTGTGCTCTGTCTGCCGTTCGCTAAAAGGCGAGCAGCACGCCTCAAAGCGACGCTTTGGAGCCCCGTTACGGAGCCGTTCAACCCAGGCTGTCCCTCGGCCGCTGGCCCCCAGCCCTGCCCCCCCGGCTCCCACACGGGGCCCGGCCCCGGCTCCCCGCTCCGCTCGGGGCCCCGCCCCCGGGGGCTGCGGCGGCGCCGCGCGGGGCACGCTGGGCCCGCGTCCCGCGCCGGTCCTGCCGCTTCCCAGCCTGCCTCCGCCCGCCTGAATGGGGCAGACGCAAAATGGCGGCGAACGCGAACTCGGCCGGCGGCGGCGGCGGCCTCTCGCTCTTCGAGTGCCCCAGCTGGTGAGCGGGCCGGGGCCGCTCCTCGCCGCGGGGCCGAGGCGCAGAGCGGCTGCCGGGCAGGGCCGGGGGAGCGGCACCGCGGCCGGGGCTGGCGCGGGCGTGCGTGGGGAGCCAGGGGCGGGCCGGGCCGCGGGCCGGCGGCGGCGGCTGAGGGGCGCGGGGATGGGGCCGCCGGCCCGGGCCCGGGCTCCCTCGTTCCGCAGAGGCGGTCGCGGAGCAGCGGCGGCCGCGCCGGGCCTGTCAGCGGTCCCGGCAGGGCAGCTCCGCGGGTGCGTCCCTCAGCGGCCCTCGCCTGCTTGGCGCTGGGGCGGTGCGCGGGGAGCGCGGTGGAGGTGCTGTGCCTCCTCCCGGGGCTCGGGCGGCATTCGCCGCGTACGGGATGCACGCCGCACGAGAAATCTGTCAGCTTGAAATAAGCCTGTGTGGTTTTTGTTTGTTTGTTTGTTTGTTTTGCGTTGCGTTGGGTTAGGAAGTCAGGGCAAAGCGGTGAGCTGCGGGCGCAGCCTTAGGAGCGTGAATTTTGCTGATTTTAGAATCGTAGGAGAGGCTCCGTTGGAAGGGACCTCTGGAAATCATCTGGCCCGGCCTTCTGTTGAAAACAGGGCCTTAGGTGAGGCTGTCTGGGGCCCTGTTTTGCTTAGCACTTCTGGATAGATGGCTAATAACAGGTCTCTGCTGTGCCATCTCCTTCGGGTGCCACATCACTGATTATTCAGGGGATGTGTGCAGGTTTAGTTTAGGTCACATAGAAAATGACACGACATTAATGTTGAAAACTCAAGGGCTTACATATTTGTATGAGCTAGCCGCATATACGTGTTCCTGATTGCAGTCTTTAATTGCATAGTCATCTGGATTTTACTGCAGGTCTCCTGCTTTTTGGTGCTTGATGGTAGTGCTTAATGCATGGATGCTTAGTGAATGTGCTTTCATATTTGTACATGTTCTATAAGTGCCTGCTTCAGTTAGTACAACCATTTAAATCTTAAATAAAAAGCGTGCTGAATGTGTACAATATCAAGTATCTGTATGAGGCAAGATGGCTGTAAAATAGTGATGTGATAGAGTTAGATAAAAACAAAAAAATACTCAGTATGTTCTGGATGTTCAGCTTGAAATTTGAAACATCATAGTTGTTTTTTTTTTTCTTAGCATTTTTATACAATAGTGTTCACAACTTGGATTATATTTGGTGGTAAATCTGAACAATTTCTGCCTCTAAAAGCCACAGATTGAACAGCTGGAACAGTATAGCTTGCTAAATGCCTAGTTTCAGTCACTTGCAAGCTATTGCAGAAGAATTCCTAAATAAATACCATCTGGAGGGCAGGACTGTATAGACTATAACTGTAAGGGCCTCTTCAGCTACATACTTTCTGACTTCCGCTACAAACAGGACAGGGTCTTACAGACAGACAGCTTTCTTCGTTGTGCTGGTGCTCACCTTACTTGTTTTTGAAGCACAATCTATTGCCCTGAATATTAAGGCAATGAGATGGGAGTCAGGAATATGATCCAAGCTGGAGTTTTCACACCCAGAAGAAAGGAGGTCGTGTTCAGGTACTGGGGCCTGTTTCTTTCTGACAATTCCAAGCTTTTTGGTGATAAATTTTTTGCAATCTGTATGTTCTTTTACCATAATTTCCTAAAGTACTTTGCAGGTAAACCAAAGCTCCTATGTGGACGCTCACCTTGTGCATTCTAAGGGAGCTCTTTATTTTTCTTACACCTCTATTGTACATGTGCAAATTGTAATATTTTAGGTACTGAGTCAGTACAAGCTGTATGTTTACACAAGGATACTAAAAGGCATACCTGATACAGTTTGATCTTACTCAAATTGTCATGCAAAGGTGTGATAATTAACGTCGATGAAAGATTCCTTTTTGTGGACAAAAAAACTTAAAGTTTTGCTTAACACTTGTTTCATAAACCTAAAAATAATAATAATCTGGAGCAGGAAAGCAATACAGATAGCTACCACTACGAGTGCATTTGTTTTCTGCTAAAAGTACAGGCAACTCAAAATGGAAAATATTAGGCAGTTGTGGCTAGTGGTATTCTACTGTCTCATCCACTAGGAGGGAGGAGCTCTCCTAGTTTGTTCGGTTTATTTACTTACGGTTTATTTTTCTTTTCTAGAAAAAGAGTAGAATATATTTATTGTTAAAGCTTTATGTGACTTCCCCTGGCATCTACTGCATTACAGATTCTCACAATTTGAAAGTAGTTATTTCCTCCAGGGCAAACCAAAGAGCACACAGATATGACATTGAATAAGTGATGGGTCTTTCATGGCTAGGATTCTCTAGAGTGAAAATAGCTTGCAGTAGCAGGCTTGGAGCAGTGGTATCATTATTTGAAGCTCTGACTTCCAGAAAATCTCAGTGTATACATATGCTGCATGGGCATTGAAAAATCTTTTGTCTAGGTAGCAGCACAGATCTTAGCAAAGAGAGATATAACCATGGAGTTACAGGGGATCTTCGTGGTGAGGAGCAGCTTCTTCTGCAGTGAGTTCTTTTCAATCTAATTAACTTACATTAAAATCAAAATCATAGTCTTTACCTGTCTATTTATTTTTCTGCCTCCAAGTGGAGCTGCCATGGGGACTGTGAACACCCATCATATGAGAAATATATCTTAAACATGATTAGAAATAGTTTTTTTCTTGTCTTTAAGTTGTTGGCCATGCTTTCGATGCCTGCTCCCACTGTTGTATCTGTTCTCCCCTAACATGGATAATGTTTTAGTGTCCGGTTTCCAGAAAAGACTGAACGGTTTTGTTGGCTTTAAGGTTGGACTTTGAATTAGTTCTCATGCTGGTATGGGTTACTTCTTCATAGTTCATAACATACTTATTCTTTCTTATGTTTTTTTAAAGTATTATTTCCAACTAGTTGGTCTTTTTCCAACAACAGAACTAGCTTAAGACAGATTAAAAATAATGAATGCTGTCTTAATAGTATTTCCTTACATAAGTGCTTGCTTATGCATGTACTGTAATTCTTCCATATGCATTAGTAAAGACATAGACTACAGGTTTTAAAATTGGAATAAAGTTGTTGTAAAGATGTTGATAACGCTTTTTGTGGATTAAATTTAGTCATATCATGAGATTAGAAAATGTCCTTATAAAACAGTTACATATCCTAGCTTTATTAACACCCTAGCATACCTTCTGAGGTAGTTTTAACGAGTAACAGTAGTTTATATCAGATATAAATTATCTGGGCCCGCTTTTTAGGTGAGTGTCATGAGTTAAATAGTTATTGTCCATCTCTCCTTTTGTCCTGGTTTAACCTGCATTTGGGATCAGGAATCTCTCCTTACTCTGTCTGGACAAACCAGTAGTTGGGGTGTCAGGCCTGTTCTGGAATGTACATACATTTAAAATAATATGTTCTAAAAGTCACAGTGGCATCTCTTCAGTTCTCTGAGCAAAGAACAGGGTGTTCTTGGCAATCATTTTACACAGATCTCTGGAGAGGGCATGCTCTAGAGTTCTGGAAGTTCTACCTTGTCCTTGAAGTTGGGCGTGACGGCGTGCATGGTAGTCACCTAGGCCAACATTTTAGGAATTGGCTAAATTAGGCTTCCGAGTCCACATTTAGAAACCTAAATAATTGACCTGATTTTAAATTAACACAATAAGATTAAAGTTGTCCTGTCTATGTCCTTAACAGCTAAAACTCAAAATTTCTCTTTAGGCTGGATAGGACTTGCTTCAGTGAGGCTGCTCGGTTTCAGCTGGATATAGGTGTTGTAACCCTGTTGGTATGTCAACGCTGAACCCTAGCGTTGTTGAAAAGTTACTGTCAGCTCATTTGTTTGACTTCTGTTCCATTATTCGGCATTTCTCCGCTAGCATCACATCCCAAAGCATTAATGGCTTTGTCCGCTTTTTCTGAAATGTTTCATTTTTTGTTGCCCCTTCCAGGGTTAAGCTCAGCTAGGCTTGTCTTCATCTTCTTGACTGTCCATACCTACTTTTTCCATTACTGTATGGTTCTGCAATAGATGGTTTGCCATCAAGGGCAGAGATCATCTATACAAATCCCTCACGGACTCATCCTGGCATAACGCAGAGACCAGCGCCTCTAGAGCGTGAGGTGAAGAAACTGAAAAAAAACATTGTTTAGTTTCAAATACAGAAAAATTGGTGACAAGCGTAGTCAGCATAAAGATGTCAGAGTCCTATCCAGTCCTTTGGTATAATTTGGTGTAATTTTAACATGAGAACAATAAAAATAAGACAAAATACAGAAGTGTAGGGTGGACGGTAGAATCACAGAATATCTTGAGGTGGAAGGGACCCAGCAAGATTATTGAGTCTCACTCCTGGTCCAACGCAGGACCACCCAAAAATCAAACCCTCTCTCAGAGCATTGTCCAAATGCTCCTTGAACTCACGGCAGGCTCAGCGCCATGACCGTGTCCCTGGGGAGCCTGCGCCATTTGCTCAGTCACACTCTCGGTGAAGAGCCCTTTCCTGATATCCACCCTGACCCTCCCCTGTCCCAGCTCCGTGCCGTCCCCTCGGGTCCTGTCGCTGTCCCCAGAGAGCAGAGCTCAGCGCCTGCCCCTCCGCTCCCCTCGTGAGGGAGCTGCAGGCCGCCATGAGGCCTCCCCTCGGCCTGCTCTGCTCGGGGCTGAACAAACCAAGGGACTTCAGCTGCTCCTCATATATCTTCCCCTCTAGACCCTTCACTGTCTTCGTGGCCCTCCTTTGGATACTCTCTAACTCTTATATCTTTCTTATACTGTGGCACCCAAAACTGCACACAGTACTCGAGGTGAGGCCGCAGCAGTGCAGAGCAGGACGATCCCTCCCCTCGACCGGCTAGCAGTGCTGTGCCTGGTGCGCCCCAGGGTACGGTTGGCCCTCCTGGCTGCCAGGGCACGCTGATGACCCAGATTCAACTTGCTGGCAAACAGAACCCCAGACCCCTTTCTGCAGGGATGTTCTCCAGCCTCACATCCCCCAGTCTGTACGTATAGCCAGGGCTGCCCCTTCCCAGGTGCAGAATCCGGCACTTGCTCTTGTTAAACTTCATACACCGCTGTTTGCCCAGATCTCTAACGAACTGCCTAAGTTAGGAACCTCTAAAAGCCAAAAACTTAATATTCAGAAATAAAAGGATAAAGCGCAAGTACGTGGGTTAATCAGGGAATGACCGTCATTCGCTAGTAACATCGTTGTTCATAAATAGATAAATAAAAAGACTAATACTCCACTTGATGTGTAATAGTGTAATGTGTGATGTGATGTGTAATATCTCTGTAAAGTAAAGGGGTGGCACCGCTGTTTTAAGAAGGTACTTATGAAAAAGTGTCTTCTCTGTTACCTGCATTTAGGAAAGCTCTGTTTGGATTGAAATAGATGCAATGGACAAATTCATAGATGGAACACTGGAGATTTTACTGAGACAGAACAGAGCTCCAGTCACCCAGTAAATAGAAATAATGCTGGTTTTCACTGGCTTCATATTTTTAAAGAGGGACAAGAGGGAATGGTACAGGCAATTTTTTTTTTTTTAAAAAAAAAAAAGACAACTGAAGGACAAGAACAATAAACAAATTTGGTATGGAAATGAAAGGAATTAATGATAAAAATAAGATAGAAATGAAACTATCCAAGTAACAAGGCTTTTGAACAACTATCTGGTAAGCATAGTGGTTACAGCAAGATGGCCTGCCAGAGCAGTGGCTGGCCTTGCTGATTTTTTTAGGTCCTTTCTTTTCTTCATTGCTACAGGGAAATTATCCTTCAACATACTTGTTCTCATTCAAAAAATGTAGGTATAGTTTTATCAAATAATTGTTCAATTGTTGCTCACTACTTAATGTTCATTTTTCTGTTTAATTCAGTGCAGTTCAAATTGAATTTTTGATGCCATGAAACAGTATCACAGAATGGCTGAGCTTGGAAGGGACCTCTGGAGATCACCTGGTCCCACCCCCCGGCTGAGCAGGATCACCTGGAGCACCTTGCGCAGGATGGCATCCAGGCGGGTTTTGATTGTCTCCGGAGAAGGAGACTCCACAGCCTCTCTGGGCAACCTGTCCCAGTGCTCTGTCACCCTCCCGGTAAAGAAATGTCCCGTCACATTGAGCCGGAACCTCCTGGACTTCAGTTTGTGCCTCTCGTCCTGTCGCTGGGCACGACTGAAAGGAGACCGGCTCCGTGCTCTCGACACCCTCCCCTCAGATACTTATGCACACTGATGAGCTCTCCCCTCAGTCTCCTCTGTTCCAGGCTAAACAGGCCCAGCTCTCCCAGCCTGTCCTCGTTCGACAGGTGCTCCGGTTCTCTCATCATCTCCACAGCCCTCCTCTGGACTCGCTCCAGCAGCTCCGTGTCCCTCTGGTACTGGGGAGCTCAGAACTGGGCACGGTGCTCCACGTGTGGCCTCCCCAGGGCTGAGCAGAGGGGAGGATCGCCTCCCTTGGCCTGCGGGCAACACTGCTGAATGCAGCCCGGCATCCCCTCGGCCTTCTTGGCCACAAGGGCACGCTGCTGGCTCATGGTCAGCCTGCTGGCCACCAGGACTCCCAGGTCCTTCCCTGCAGAGCTGCTCTCCAGCAGGTCATCCCCCAGCCTGTACTGGTGCTAGGGGTTATTCCTCCCTATGTGCAGGGCCCTGCACTTGCCCTCGTTGAACCTCAGGAGGTTCCTCTTGGCCCAACCCTCCAGCCTGTCAAGGTCCCTCTGAATGCAGCACAGCCCTTTGGGGGGTATCAACCACTCCTCCCGGCTTTCTGTCATCAGACCTTTAGTTCTCACTAACAGAATATTTATGGCTGTGCTCTCAGGAATTAAATTCTGTCTATGATTTCCAAATTTCACTGTGTTCCATAGAGACTTTATTTCTGAGTAAGTAACCAAGGGAACCAGAGTGAACCAGTAAAATCTTGTACTGCATGGAATTGTGCATTGTAACAAGCAGATACGGTGCCAAGGTGAAGTTGGGCAAATGCTTTGAATCATAGGATGGCTTGGGTTGGAAGGGACCTTAAAGATCACCTAGTGCCAACCCCCCTGCCTTGGGCAGGGATGCCACCCACCAGATCAGGTTGCCCAGGACCTCATGTGGTTCATGTGGGCCCACGTCTCAAGCTTGTCCAGGTCCCTTTGGATGACATCCCTTCATTCTACACACACAGGAAAGGTCATCAAGTTTGAACTGTAAGGTTTTTTTTTAACTGTATTTCTTACAACTGGAAGTTTGGCAAGAATCATTTTAATGCTTCTAAAAATAGAGGAAACCGTAAACGTTTCTTATCAACCTGTATTATTGAAAGTCAAAATGCCCTAACCGTTATATGTCTTCCAGACAGAATGAGGTTGGATCAGAATTACTGGTCAGCTCTTTTGGCAACCCTCTTCATCCAAGTTGGGAGAAACCATTCTGTGTGAGCTAAAGTAATTACCCCAAATATATTGGCCTTAACTTTCTTATAATACCTCTTTGTATTAAGTCACCTAACCAAGTTACAGTGCTAGCTTGGTCTCGACATCTGTGGTGTGTGTGCTGAGCTTTGAGAAAGGCATATGACTTATTTCCGTTGCTGATACACAAGATCACCAACATCAGCCTGTGTTTTGATAAGAAGGGGATCTTTCTTTATTCTGATTTCTTTCCGTAGGAAAGAGCTTAAGAATGGTAGGACTAATTAAAAGCGTCAGCCAAGGTGGCTTCCCATTATGATAGTGACCGATAACTTATGCACAAGCCCTGTGTATTCTGACCTCTTGACTACACTCTTGGCTTTTGGCTATCAGAAGTTAAGGGATTTTGTGAGCTGAATACTGTGTCTGGATGGTCGTGTTTAACAACTAACACCAGACCTAATCTCCACAAGTGTTCTGATTTTCCTTTGTTATCTTACAGTTTAACTCCACAACATCAAGTGACAGTGCTTTCCACAAACCATGCAAATGTTAAAAAAGGTGCTCTCCTTGTTTTCAAATCCAAGTCTCCTTGTTTCCTGTGTTTCAAGAAATAATAAATATGCTAGCTTTGTAGCACTCATTAAGAGGACTAAGGGAATAAATACTTGCCTGTGTGTTGCTTTTTTTTTCCTTAAGAGAGGTACTCCCATTTATTTTTTCCCTTTGTGCAAGAATACCTGGTTATCGTTCTTGTGCCCTTCTCTACAGGGTAACAAGAGCTTTCAAGATTGGAAAATGTTTTATTTCTGTAGCTTATACCTTGTGATGTCTTTTGTTTTTTGTCAGCTGTTGAGGAGTGTTCTTCTGATTCTTTCTGAACAAAGTCATGATGGCTCCAGATCTTTCCTGAGTGGCAATAAGGAATTTGGAACTCATAGTTGCATATGCATGGTTGAGGTGGTCTTCCTCTGTTGCATATATAAGCACTCAAGAGTACTCTTTCTTCCCACTCTTTCCCTCCAGAATGTCTTCTGAAGCAGTTGTTCTGTATCACAGGATTTATTTGCAGTATTGTGGTACAATTTGAGTTTCTTACATAGTGGTTTTCTTAAGTGATTCTTCTCATTTGTTCATTGGCTCCCTTTTTTCCAGACTGCGTAAAAACATCACAGAGCCCTGACTATTGATTGTTTACATTCCTTTGTGGATTACTGTATCTTTTCCCTGTCACACCTTAATTTTCATAAGACCATTTGATGATTTTGTCAAAAGTTTTTTAAAAATGGTGGTCTACTACACCAATACCCTTGCTGACATCATCTTAGTTGTCTCCAGTAATTCTGGTACACTGTGAGATACTACTTGCCTCTTCAAAATTCAAGAATGTGAATTCTTTCTCTTAAGTGTTATTTTTAAGTATTATCTCAAAGATATAGGAAGCTGTACTACAGATGGCTAGCCTAGGCTTCTCTGTGGTCTGGAAAAGGAACAACTGAAAGATACGTTGGATGTCTTGAATAGCGTACAGAAAATCTGTAGAAGGCAAGTATTTGCTGTCCTTTTCAGAATAACCAGGGGTTGTAAGATGAAATTAGTAGCAGATTTGTGGCCAAGAAGTGGAGATGGTGCTTTAGCTCTTTGTAGGTGATCTGTGAAACCATTTGCGTAAGATTCTGTGAATACATTAAGTTTACAGGGGTTCGCAGAGCAATTTATGTGGATACCTGTGTGTATAGACAGCAACCACGGAAGTCCTTGAGCTGGCAACTGTTGGAAACCAGGGAAGTATTGCTGTGTGAGGCATCCCATATTGGTTACTGGAGGTGCTTTTCTTTTGCAAAAGGTTCTATACTCTGTGTCACTTTGGTCTGCCCAATACAATTCCATAGGAATGCGAGAGAGAGAGTTCTTAATGTTTATCATACAGAAACAGCACTGCAGTCTTGATAGCCCTCTTGTTTTACAGAGGCACTTGAATATAGTATTTTTGGACTACTGTGTAAGTAGTACACATCTTTTATGTATTTTTGAAGAGAATCGTTTTAAGGAAAGTTCACCTTGCAGTGTTGGAAAAAATATATTAAAAAAAAAAATCCATTAATCCATTTGGGAATATTATGAGTGTGAAGACAGTCCGTTTTGTAACTCCCCATCTATTCTACAGGTAGTGAATAGCATGTACTTTTGTTTCATTGTCTGTTGGTGACATTTTTAGTCTCATTTCTCTGCTCGTTTATCATAGTCCATGAATACGTGCACTCTCTCTTGCAGGAAGTCAAATGATTTGGCTGGTAAGTATCAGTTTTTTCAACATGCCACATTCATAACTCCTTCTCATGATGCTCAGCTCATCTAAGTAGAACAGAAACCACTTCAGCGCTTGACTGTATTCTCCTAAACAAAGATGCTCCTTCAGCACGGCGGTTGTCGTCTTGGCATTATTACAGATGCTGAAAGGAGCAGAATATGTGTAATTCAAAACAAGATCTACCCTTCTTTAAAACAAGAAAAATGCTTCCCTGGCATTGGAAGAATTGTCATGCCCCATGTGTGGTCACCTATCTCCAAATGAAAATACTGTTGAATATTGGAGTACGGATTAGATGACTGTTGTGGTCGGACTGTTAATCAATTCCTGTGTCTGCCAGATCCTTTTTGTAATATGTTTTCTACCTATTTCCCAGTCAGAATTTGAATTTACTGTTTGTAGTTTCCACATTGCCCCTGAAATATGTTTTAAAATTAGTATCATTGGTTGATGCCTTAATTTATCTGAGAGCTGAGGGTAGTTTAAGCAATAGATTGTTGAACTCTTTAAGTGTAGAAGACTGATACTTGGAGTCTCTTAGAATACTTGGGTAAATATCTGGGTTTTGCATTTCATTACTCCTTTTTACAAATTGCTATAAATTCTCCTTTATTGACACTTACTTGAGTTCCTTGTACTCATTTTCAGTGAAGAAAAATTCTAGTGTAGGGTGTCCTCTTAGCTCTGATCAAGACAATTAATTTAATGATACTGTCATATTCTCCTTTCCAATCAGCTGTGCTAATTCGGTGGAAGGCTCCTCTTCTTCCGAGTCAGCCTTGGAAGATCCAGTCTATTTTGTTTCAGTTCAGTATATTAAATGAATGGTCAGTAACAGTCCATTTGCAGGTCTGATTTTAAGGTCACGTGCAGGATGCTGGCCTGTAGAGAGCAGAAGGTGCTCAGGCATTGGGGGTTGTGATACGTGACCTGAAGGGTGCAGAACAACCTCTTCTCTGTCAAACGCAAGCGCTTCTGGTGGAGCCAACTTGTGAAGTGAGATCACTTGTCTCACAGCAGTGCTAAGCCAGGCTGCCCATACCTGATCTATGGAGATAAGATTCTGGAGACCTCAAGTAACTTCTCCGTCCTTCATAACAGTGTAGGAAGAATAATTTAATGGATATTTTAACACATCAGTCAGTAGGAGAAAGAGAACGTTTTTGTATTGAAAATAAGAGAGGGAAAACTGTTCTAATGAGCACAGTACCAACTTTCTAATAAACTTTCTTCCAGTAGATTTTTGCAAGTGGTTTCTTTTCAGTCTTTTACCTCCTTGATGCATAAGATTGGGGGTCTGACAGGGCAGAGCATATGAGGGTTGTTGATACTTCCAGGTAGAGCTGTTAATACTGGTACTCAGTGACTGCGATTAATTACAGTTTAGAACATAGAACTTTTTTTTTTTCATTCAGGCTTTTACAGGAATCAAACTTCAGCAACCTTAGAGTGACACTGATTTAGTCTTTTCTAAAGGGCTTTTCTTACCAGAAGTGATTTCTATGAGTTTGATTTGGTAGTATGCTAATTGGTGTTTACAGCCTTACTCTGTTCAGTCTTTTATAGGAATAGGTAGAGAGGGGAGTTTACTGTCTGCAAAGGATTCTCAGTCCGTAAGAAACCAGAGAATGGATAAATTTTTAAAGAGTCTTAATTCACAGCTGAGGGCAACATCTTCCTCTGCTGCTGCTAGGCTTTTTTTGTGTGTTCAAAAATAAAGGTGAAGGTAAAAGCAGATTTAAAATAGCAACACTTTTCGTGATGCTACAGATAGGTTGAGGATGTTGCTAAAATCTTTTTTTTTAAGACATGCAGACCCTTGAGGAACCAGGAAGAGCTCACTGAAGAGGGGGGAAGCAGAGGCAAGACTGAGTAAGGGGACTTGCTTGTAGAGGTAATTTGCTGGAAGGCTTACTGATTTTTAGAGGAGGTGTGGCAGCTTTTCTATCGTCCAAGTAAGGCAGGCTTTGCAAAAATTATCAAGGGAAGTTATGTTGCAGAGTAACTAGAACTTGGCAATTTCAGTGGAATGGAGAAAAACAAGTTTTCTTTTTGCCCTCCAGCACTGGCAGAGACACTGAGAAGTGGACCTGAGGAGTAAATCTGTGAATGAAACCTGTCTTACAATGAAAAATGAGAGCTGAGACCTTAGAGCAGCACAGAGAGAGAGAGCGCGCTGCCTGGCTATGTGGTCCTAGAGGAATATTTAAGAGGAGATGGTCCCCTAGCAGTATTTGAGTGCTTGGCAGACTCAGTTTTTGTAAAACTAATCATCCACGTAGTGTAGCTTCATTGGGGGCATTTGTACTTGCTGATGTTTCCCCACACTGCCAGAATCCCATTCCTAGGAGAGAGTCACCATTTTAGCAGACTGCCCTTGGAACCTTGATTTGTCTGCTTAGGGCAGCAAAGATGGTGAAGAGTCTAGAGGGGAAGGCATACGAGGAGCAGTTGAAGTCACTTGGATTGTTCAGCCTGGTGAAGAGGAGACTGAGGGGAGACCTCACCGTGTCTGCAGCTTCCTCACGAAGAGGAGCGGAGGGGCAGGCGCTGCTCTCTGGTGACCAGCGACAGGACCCAGGGAACAGCTTGAAGCTGTGACAGGGGTGGTTCAAGGCTGGATATCAGGTAAAGGTTCTTCACTGGGAGGGTGATCAAGCACTGGAACAGGCTCCTCAGGGAAGTGGTCACGGCACTGAGCCTGCCAGAGCTCAAGAAGCGTTTTGCCAACACTCAAACACACGGTCTGATTTTTTGGGTGGTCCTTTGGGGACTCAAGAGTTGGTCTCGATGATCCTTGTGGGTCCCTTCCAACTCAGATATTCTACGATTCTACGCTTTTCCATGCTGCCATTTGTTTTTCATCCAAAAGAATAAAAAAGTACCAGCTATGTCCATCTTTGACATCTTATTTTGGTACGAAAACTTGTGGAAGTCCAACTGGTGTTTTCAGGAAGGGCCAGGGAGAGATCTAAGCAGGCTGGTGAAATGGATTTGAAGCAAGAATGAAAAATACTTGTGCAATACTTGAGAAAGAAATGAAGTAGGAATAATAGAGGACATGTATGAAGTTATCTAGGAGAGCATGTGTATAGTAACCAACTGACCTGAGGACGCAGAATAGACCTTCAAAACGCCCCAGGAGCAGAAACATCTATATTTAACCTCTTCAAACAACTTACAGGTGACCTTTCTTCTGCAACCATGTTGAGAATGTCACTGCCCATTGTCACCATTCTCTTGGCTTGTGTGCAGTCAGAAAAGCAGTAAATGGGAATGTGATCTCTGTGGCTCTTCTGAAGGGCAGCAGTGCAGCTGAGAACTGGGTCGCCGCTATTTCACAGAAAGCCTAATGCAGCCACAGAGACAAGCAGCAGTGATATTACCAGTAAAGCAGTACTACAAATACAGATTCTTAAAGGTTTGAGCAGAAAAAGATCGTTTGCTCCGAGCAGCCAAAGATCTTGCGTTGTGAAGGGCAGCATATCGATACCATGGGCATGTCACGTTGTGACCACGGAACGCCAAGCGTGTTTCTGATGCTGCTAATCCTTGTGTGTTAGATACGTGTTGGCATTGCTTTGCTGTGCATTGCCAAGTCCTGTGTGCCTCTGTGCTCCCTTTGCCCAGGTGGAAATAAAGCTGACTGGAGAATCTGCTTCCCAGGGTGAGGAGGGATGGAGCAAGAGGGATGGGGGAACTTCGCTGTTTGTGGTTGAGAATTTGGTGGAGAAAGGCTGTACAGTTGTAGGATAAGCGTCCCTTTGCTGTCTAATGCTGTGGTCTCTTCCATGCTACCTGTGTTGGTAGGAAAGGTTGATTATAGGATGAGCGTGGAAGAACACCAGCCATTGGCCAACATTTTTCTATATTGTTACTAATATGCATGAAGCCCCCTTTAGGCTTTTGGTCATTACCATTTCTAGAGGTGAGCATGGTAGAAGTTTCTACTCCTCTCCACAGCTAAAGGATCTACTGCTTTGAAGGTAACATGAGAAAATGGAGCCCTTGAGCAGGCCCTTAAGTGGACGGGTACATTCTGTCCTCTTCTCTAGTTGTTGGGGCCTTCCTGTTGGGAGGTGCTCTGTTAATTTTGTAAATTAGCTATTTTTTGGCTGGAGAAGTAAAGCTTGAAATGCTTCATGTTCTGTGAGTTTAAATCATATTGTAAAAATACATGGTTTGTTTGTAGTCAGAAGGAATCTGCAGGGAGGAAAAAGACAATCTTTGGTAGTTTCATATTTTTCCCAAAATAAATCTGCTTCCTTTTGTTTAGTCAGTAGATGTAATACAGTATTAGCTCTAATACTGATAAACCTTTTACCAAATATTTTGATGCCATATTTAACTTTTTTTTGTTTTCCAGGGCAGGAAAACCTCCACCTGGCTTACATCTGGATGTAGTCAAAGGAGACAAACTCATTGAGGTATGAAAGTAGATGCTGTATGAGTTCAGTGTATCATAAACGTAGGCACTAACAGTAGAAAATTTTCCAATGTTTTCCACACTTAGAAGTATTTCCCTTCTCTCTGATGTTCATTATTTTCAAATCACTGTTATGTTCTGAAACTTCTGAATGAAGTGAAAGTGTTTTCTGCCTGTACTGTCTCTACCTATGCAGTGCTTTTATCAGTTATCTTCCTATTAGATGCAGTGTTTAAAGGGATATAAAACTGCGGTGTTCAGCTTTCAAACAATGACAATTTGATCCCGGAATACTAACCCTGTCCTAGTGAGAGAGGAAAAAATAAAACGTTTGTGAGGGAAGTCAGTAGTTGGCAGAGCCTTATTGCTTCCAAACTTAATTTTGGACTAAAGTTTCCATTTTGTTTCCGACAACATACTTGTATAGGTAGTGTCAGACTGGAGCCAGAAGGCACATTGTCTTAGGAATTTCAGGAGCAGGAACTCAAATAACATGGGGAAAGAGATCTCAAATAGAAAAGACTAAGAATAAAAATTCGTGTTATGCTGCTTCTTTGAGGTACTCATCTGGTCAGTTCAGTTTTTATGTTGTTTTACAGTAAGGTTAACTGGACATCCCATGTTTTACAAGATTGTTGCCCTGTCTGATAGCATGAAATACAGCGTGATCTTCATCCCATGCTCTAGATCTGTGGTGTTGTGATTAACACAGATGTGAACCATTTTTATTACTGCAAAGGAATCTTTCTCCTCTATTTCGTGTTGTCTTAGCTCACTCTGTTGAGTCATATTATTGGTGTTGTACTGATTGACGTTCAGATTTTTCAAAAGGAGATCTTTCAGTCAAAAGTAATAAATTAAAACAAGGCTGGGGGGGAGGGCTTATACCTTTGGTGACAGAGAGGATGCAAGCCAGTGACCCTATTGTAGTCATCAAGAGACTTCTAACCTCCAATTGACTGAAAAAGACAAAAGTTTCTGGACTACAGAAGCTTACAAAGTTGAGTCAACTCTTATGAACAGAAGTTTGGAAAATTAAGAGCTCAATGTTAGATGAAGAAGGGCTTCGGCAACCCCATCCCTGGAGGTGTTCTAGGCCGGGTTGGATGGGGCCTTGGCCAACCTGACCTAGTGGGTGGCGTCCCTGCCCATGGCAGGGGGCTTGGAACTAAGATGATCTTTAAGGTCCCTTCCAACACAAGCCATGCTATGATTCTGTGAACTTTCTGTCTTTCCTGGTTTGTGCTGTATGCTACCACAGGAGCATCGGAAAGTAACAAGTGTTCTTTCTAGTGTCTAGCAGAGAGATTTCCTCTTTAAAATTTGATTAAGAGAACATAATGTGCTCTGCAAAGGAAAGAAAGTGGAGATCTTGCAAATAACCTTGTATTTTCCCAGGCCAGAAACCAATAAAATGATTATTTGTGGTGATATAGTCCATAACTGCTGGTTTTACAGATTGTTTTGAGAGAGTACTCCTAGTCCAAATTTGAAGACTCAGACAATTGGCAAAGCTAGCCTTGACCTATGAGAGATCTTTGCTCAGCCTTAGTTTGAAAGCAGAATCACAGAATGGTAGGGGTTGGAAGGGACCTCGAGAGATCATCAGGTCCAACCCCCCTGCCAAAGCAGGTTCCTTAGAGCGGGCTGCCCAGCTAGATACTAACACGTTTATCACATCTTCACAGTACTTCATTAGATCATACAAGGCATGAATGAGTTGGCTCCTACCAGCCACTTGGACTGCATTGTAGCTATCCCACTCCAGCGCTTCCTAGGCACTATAGCTTTCAACCCCATTGCATTTTTTGTTTTCAAACCACAGCCTGTGTCTTCGGCTTCTTATGGTACTGTTACATGTTCAGAAACATTTTTAGAAGTCAGAGAGCTGTATTAGGCCTGCTTCTCAGCTCAGCCTTCCCACTGCCATCCTACCGGTAGCATCTGGGGTAAGGGTTGTATTTGGCATAAGGTTTTCCACTTTTTCTTTCAGGCCATGTAATGAGATACAGTGAGCAAAGCCTAGTTTTTTTGGTTTGTTTTGTGTTTGTTTTTTTCTGGCATGTGGCAGGTGGCCAAACATAATGCAGCCTTCCCACCTTTGAGACTTACTCTATGAGACCGGCTTTTTCTTATCATGTTTCTTTTGGATTTTGGAGAATGGAGAGCTTTAGGATGAAAGAGTTTATATGGAGCTCTCTGCTAAATTAATCCATAAAGGCTACCGTAGGAGACCTGGTTGGGAATGAAAAAAGGCAACAGAACGCTATATGGATGCTGAGCATGCATCATTGCTTTTGACAATAGGCAAACAAATTCAGTGTTGATAAACTGGCAGTCCTGGTGTCCTCAGAATCTGAGGATGGGTAGTTAGGCTGTGCTGACCAAAGCTTTTGGATCTACAGAAGGCCCAAGTTGGCTTCGTAAGCCTGGCATCTCCTTCTGTATTGGAGAAAAAAAAAAAAAAGTGATACAACAAACATCCAAATTCCTTTGTCCTGCCATCAACTCTCTTGATAACCTAAAGGAGTTTTTTTGCCGTTCCAAAGCGTAGTGTTAGCAGCTGTTGCTACTCTGCTATCCAAGTACTCTGAGGTTCAGTGGGGAATGCGATAGCACGGAGATAAGGAATGACTGTAGAGCTTGTATTTTGTCTCCTGAGTATCTGCTGTAGGTTATCAGTGTCAAAGCATCTCAGTGCGGTACAGTTTGACTGCCATACAGTGTGTGCCATGTGGTGAGTGCCAGAGCAAGTGCTGACTGGGTACAGGCACCTGTGTGTGTATCTGGCTTCCTCTAGTGCTCTGTCTGCTAAAGTGAGGGTGAGAAAAGCTGGCTCAGTTGTGGAAGTCCTAGCAGACTGTTTCATGTACCATGCTTGCTTGCTCCTATGGTTGTTTGGTGGCCTTGTACGTTGTCTCTTGTAATCACCATAATTGAGAACTTAAGTCAGCAGCTATACATAATGTACTGTGTGTATGTGTGGGAACTCTTCAACAGATGAGCGTAATTTGGATCTGATACATCTATTTCTGGTTTTGGTTTGGGATGTGTGGTAAATAGTTTTACTGTTCTTTGTCTTTCAGGGTAGGCAGTAGTAACCAACTAAGAACATCCTTAAATCTTTGCGGATTATTGTGCACTTGATACTAACCGAGCCATCTGTATCCCAGGTCTTGTATAGAGGTCTGAGGTATACTTTGTGATTGCTGGGTCTGAAAAGTGCAACATTAAAACAAACCATGAAGTGTTTAAGCTCAGTGTATAAAGGATGACACTGGGTTATAGCTCAGAGGCACAAAAATTGTTAGAAACGTTATACTGAAGTAAAGGCAATAAAATGATTTTTGCTGTTGGTGATTTGTTGCAACATTTCAAATTTATGAATTTGTTTCAGTCTTTGCAAAATCTCTTGAAACACTGTTTAATGAGTGTAAGTTCCACAGATGGAACCGAGCTTGGCAAGGCATGCAAAGAATAACAGGAAGGGATTCTATAGGTACATTGCCCAGAAAAGAAAGGCCAAGGAGAGTGTCCCCCTTCTGATGGATGAGAAGGGAGAACTGGTAGGAACAGACATGGAGAAGGCTGAGGTACTCAACAACTTCTTTGCCTCATTCTTCACTGTCAGTCAGGTTTCCCACCTCTCTTGTTTCCCTGAACCCACAGATGGGGGCTGGGGGAGCAAAGTCCCACCCACCGTAAGCGAAGAGCGGGTCCAAGACCACCTGATGAAACTGAACAAGCACAAGTCTCTGGGCCCTGATGCCACGCATCCCAGGGTCCTGAAGGAATTGGCTGATGTAGTTGCCAAGCCCCTCTCCATCGTATTTGAAAAGTCCTGGCAGTCAGGCGAACTCCCTGGTGACTGGAAAAAGGGAAACATTGCTCCCATTTTTAAAAAGGGAATAAAAGAGGACCTAGGGAATTACAGACCAGTAAGCACCACCTCTGTGCCTGGCAAGGTCATGGAAAAGATCCTCCTGGAAGCAATGTCAAGGCACATGCAACACGAAGAGGTGATCCGAGGCAGCCAGCATGGCTTCACCAAGGATAAATCACGCCTGAGCAATCTGGCGGCCTTGTGTGATGGAGTGACTGCATCAGTTGACAAGGGAAGACTGACCGATGTCATCTACCTGGACTTCTGTAAGGCCTTTGACATGGTCCCACATGACATCCTGATCTCCCAAGTTGGAGAGATATGGATTTGATGGGTCGACCATTCAGTGGACAAGGAATTGGCCTGAAGGTCACACCCAGAGAGTGGTGGTCAGTGGCTCTACGTCTGGGTGGAGGCCGGTGATGAGTAGTGTTGCTCAGGGGCCTGTCCTGGGACTGGTACTGTTTAATGTCTCGATCAGGCTATTGAAACATTGTGTGGGCTTTGGTAAATGTTTCAGAAAAGCAGGAGAAACCATCTGTTAACAAATATCTAATGGATTGCCAGCTTTTGACTTGTGGAGCTGGAAGCATCACAGGTCAAATTAAGCTCTTGCAGTGCAGTGAGGAAGGTGGCTGCACTGCTTAGGTTCTTCAGCATTTAGGTTTAAAGAGTTCCTTTTAGTAAAGAATGTTAGTAGGAATACGCTGTACACACCATAGGACAGTGTCAACATGTTCCTTTGGTTTTCTTAAGTGTTTTACATAACTGATATTACAGTACGCAAAATCTTGCTTGAAGAAGAGATTAGAACTAGGATGAATTTTAAGAAGAAAGGCTTAAAATTAATAGTTTGCTTGAATAGGCTAGTATGGATTCATATGGCAGAACATCTTCAGTTTTACATCTTTATAATAAAGGTCTGAAATCTATATGCCCATTTCTCTTTTGAAATTTTATAATTTTGATGTTAAATGATCTCTAGTCCAATATAGAACATAGATTCCTGGCTTCAACGAGGCCTGAGATCATCTGCCTCAAGTGACACATAAAAATCACTGGGAGTGGATGTGAGAGAGAACCTTCTGTAGTGAGACACTCATACTTCCTTCCAGGCTGTCTTACATTAGCTGTTAAAGAAGGGAATAACTGGGTATCTTCCATATTCAGCTGCTTCAATTTTTAAAAGAGAAGATGTGAGTTTCTATATTGAACAGTGTCAGGCAAAACTGAAATATTGATCAGGTGTTGATGCTTTTCTTTGAATTTGCTCTCTTTATTCATGGTCTTGAACTTTTTCAGGAAGATCCAAAAGATTATAGGAGTCTAATATGTTCTTCTGTTTGATATTCTACCTCAGAAACTCATAATTGATGAGAAGAAATACTATCTCTTTGGGAGAAATCCTGATCTGTGTGATTTTACCATTGACCACCAGTCTTGCTCTCGGGTCCATGCTGCCTTGGTCTATCACAAACATCTCAAGAGGGTTTTCCTCATAGATCTAAACAGCAGTAAGTAACATGACATATAACCAGACAGAAGTACTATGTTTCAGTGCTTAAACATCTTTGAACGAGACGCTCCTTTTCTTTGTTATTGTTGTTTACACTGTGTGGCTAGATGGCGGTAATCTAAATTAGCATCCTAGTGAAAGATTGGCAATGGTTAGGAGCAATAGAATGTATGCTCCAGTCAACTTACCTGTGCTTCACATGGTGTTGAAAACAGTAGTTCTAGACTCTTAGGAGGAGTCTTCCTTTCAAGAGAGAGGAAGAAAGTGACTTGAACTTCATTTCGCAATTATAATGAAGCTTTCTGTTCTGAGGGCAGTTTCCCAAGAACTAAAACCTGATATACTGAGAGAATGATTCCAGACGTGGTACATTGAGACCTGCAAGAATCCAGAAACTGAATGATGTTTATTTTCATGATTTTCTATGGGCTGATGTGAGTTATCTTAGTTTGTGAGACATCAGGTAAAACATATGTAATAACTAATGTTTTCAGCAGTATTTCAGTGACTTGTATTTCATGGCAATCATGTACAGCTTCTGAACGTCTCGAGTCATAAACTTGAATACTGTGAGCTCAAGCAGATGACTTACAGACTTTTCCATTCTGATGTTCTTCTCAGCACATGGCACATTCTTGGGTCATATCCGTTTGGAAGCTCACAAACCCCAGCAGATACCCATTGACTCCACAGTTTCATTTGGTGCTTCTACGCGGGCATATACTCTGCGAGAGAAGCCTCAGACACTGCCATCAGCAGTTAAAGGAGATGAGAAAATGGGCGGTGAAGATGAAGAGCTCAAGGGTTTGCTGGGCCTGCCAGAAGAGGAGACAGAACTTGATGTGAGTATGATGTTACGTTGTACCAAGATGGCATATCCATCTAAACAAATGGCATTCCCTACTTGTTTGCTTGGTTCAGGTTCTTAATTTCTTGTTCTCGAAGATATCTGCTGGCAGAAGACCCCTCAGACTATACACAAATCATCTCGTTCTACCACAATAAGCCTGTCTTCATGCTGCTTCCCAGAATCAGTGCCCTAATCCTACTATTCCAATTATCTTTTCACAAAAGGTTGCAGAGAGCTTTCTTGTCTCTCTCCAGTTAGCATTGCCCTAGGTCAGGGGTGATTTCCCACACTGTTCTCCATTGCCAAATAACAGTGAATGCAGCCCTGTTTCCTACCGTTAGCCAGTGGAGTGGAAAAGCAGTTTGCATGATATTCAGAGGATCTGGTCCAAATCCTCTGTTCAGGCAGAGTCAGCTAGAGCAGGTTGCTGAGGACCATGCTCAGTTGGGTTTTGAATATCTTCACAGACAAAATTCCACAACCTCTCTGGGCAATCTGTTGCAGCACTGAAACACTTTTTCTTCCTAGCAGTCTAAAGTTGAACCTACAGTGGGTACAACCAGTGATTAACACAGACTTCATACACTAGGCACTTAGTAAACAGTTTCTTCTTCAAATTTTTTATTAGAACCTGACAGAGTTTAATACAGCCCACAACAAAAGAATTTCCACGCTAACCATAGAGGAAGGAAACTTGGATATTCAGAGACCAAAGAGAAAACGGAAGAATTCCAGAGTGACGTTCAGTGATGATGATGAAATCATCAATCCAGGTAAGTAGTTGGCTTTACGCTCTAGTTCATGACTATAAAGGCCCTCTTTCCAGTGTTCACATAGAGATTCCTCGTGGCTGTATACAGATGAGGAGAACAAAAATTTGACAGTGAATATTTGAGAATATTCTGCTATTTCAGAGAAGCAGTCACATCCTACTTAAGTCTGTGACTTCTGCCTTTTTCATCTCCCTGTAAAATCTCTGCATGATTTTTTGCAGGATACAGATACCACACTCAGCTTCATTGTTCAGTTTTTAATCAGATGTTGGAAAACTTTCATCCTTTTTGACCCATGAGATGTTCTAAATTATTTGCCTTCTCTAGAATCTAAATCAGAACTGAATTTATAGTTTGTTTTTTAACATGGCCCTTAATGCTTTCCCTTCATGTTGCCTAATGAATTCTGTATCTGACTCATGCTGAGCGTTTTTTGCTACCTGTCTGCATATCTAATCCAAAAGAACGCTTCTGAAGATGTATCCAATTCCTCATTAGCTGTTTTTCTTCCTTATCTGTTTTATATTAATGCCATTCCTATTAATGATAATTCGTATGACTAGTATTCCTATTAAGTGCAGTTTAATAAGTCTTAACGTATAGTCTGAAGTTACTTTCATTTGGAAGGGCATACCACACAGAATAACCATTTTGTTTCATCAAATTATGCACTTCAGGTCTCAGAACATCCTGGTGTTTGATTTTCAGAGTTCGTTGAAAGATTCAGAATTCTTCTGACTCTATCTTCAAGGTCTCCCAAGGTCTTGCAGGGCTAGCTCTTGTGCCTTTGAGCATGCATAGTGCTTTGTACAGCAGCGGCTTTTAGCCCAGAACTCCATTCTGTCCGAACAGTACAAATAGACTGTCCATCCCCTTTCCCCAGAGCACTTCTACGTTTTCCTCGAGTGGAAGTTTTTCCTTAATAGAATAACTGATGAACCCACCTTGAGACAAAGCCACTAGGTGTCCCCACCCATACACTTAGCTCCTCTTTTTGTTTAAGCATGCTTGTGTTTACTGAGGGCTACTAGAGTGCTGGCTTTTAGAAGAGAAGGTCCATGTACCAATTCTTCATATAGGCTGCTTTACTTGACATGTTTTATCTTTTTCTGTGTTGTTACTGAAAGCTGCACTGTTCTTGCCTTTACAGAGGATGTGGACCCTTCTGTTGGGCGTTTCAGGAACATGGTACAGACAGCAGTAGTCCCTGTTAAGGTACATAGCAACTTCCAGCTCTCTATTTGATCCATTATTACACTGATGAACTCAACATGTGGATTACACCTTAGAAGTATTGCAAATTTAAATATATATATATATAAACAATTTGACCACTTTCCTTAAAGTCCATCTTTAGCTCCTTTCTTTAACACAGGGGATCAATGGCATTTTTTTTTCCTCCCAAAAAGAACCACTTTCCAGAAATTCAGTATGGTAGTTCTAGGCATCAGTTAAAATTGTGGGAAGTACGGAAAACAAAAAGCAAAAATGAGAGAGTATTTGTTTGAACAGTGTAAATGATAAAGATTTCATAAGGTTGTTTACTAGAACTAGCAGGGTTAAGATTTCCCCCAAGATGAGTATGTTGCCAGTACAATATTTAATTTGAATACTCTAGGAAGATATGCAAACTTCCACTCATTTCTTTATAAGTGGCTAGTCGAGGTGTATTTTGGGAGGAAAATGGCATTGGCATCCAGTTTAAGTTGCTTGCTTGTTTCATATATTTTGAGTAATTCTTTAAATACTTTCTTCTACAGAAAAAGCGACTGGACAATCCAGGCTCACTGACCACAGATGATTCTGCATCACGGCGTATGCAAAACTTTCCCTACAGTGGAGGATTATATGGTGGCTTACCTCCAACTCACAATGAGGCGGGTTCCCAATCACATGGCGTCCATGGGACAGCACTCATTGGTGGTCTGCCAATGCCCTACCCCAATCTTGCCCCAGATGTGGACTTGACTCCTGTTGTACCCTCAACAGTTAACATGAACCCAGCTCCAAATCCTGCTGTCTTTAATCCTGAAGCTGTGAATGAACCCAAGAAGAAGAAATATGCAAAGGAGGCATGGCCGGGCAAGAAGCCAACCCCTTCCCTACTGATCTGAGTTAGGTTTTGTTGAGGGAGGGTGGGAGTTATGAACTCCACAAACTGTTTATGTGTAGTATTGTCCTTTTGAAATTTTAATGTCCTAACCAGATGTAATATGGAGATTGGAGAAGTGAAATAATTCTTTAAAGATCTGTCTTCAAACATTTTTATATCTGTTAAAAAAACAACAACAAAACAATATAGCTACCATCTCCCTTTGAACCAAAATATCTGGCAGCCTTTTCTTAGCCTCTGTCCCCTGAGGTCTCTTACTCTGAATTTTGATCCATAAGTTGAAGGGGCAGAATCACACAATTTAATTATCATTTATGGCATGACCCTGCAAATGCGTGTATTTAGGTGTCGTGCTTACTATGAGTAATATTGTTGCTGCTGGACTTGCTCATAGCAGGTCAGCTGTATCAGTAAATGTTTGTGGGGCCAGGCCTTTCAGAAATCCCACTGCTCTGAGTTCTAAAACTTGCAAAATACAGGCCAGCTTTTATTTTTACCTTTTCAAAACCCTACCAACGTGGGGCATTCTTTTTTTTTTTTCCTAGTTTGGCTGCAGCTTGTTTTAATTTCCACCTAAGACACTACATCATCCTGAGTTGATGAGTACCTGGAGTTGAGATAGACAAGGAATAGATGGACTTCCTAAGTTGTGGGGTCCAGTATTGCACAACGGAGTGCCGTGTAGATGGATAAAGGGGTACACGCATGGATGGATCCGAGCTTGTGTTGGTACTAAGGGCAGCATACAAGCATGGCAAGTCTAGGTACATTTGACTGTTGGATAGACACTATCTACAGTGTACAAATAATCATTGACAAAGTAGTGATAACTTACGGTGGAGTTAACACAGAGGAAGACACCTTTTTAAACTTGGTGGCCCTTTTAACTTAAATAATTTTGCTTTTATTTACAAACGGAACTTGTGAGCTTAGAGTATATGAGATGTGACAAGGCACACATGCAAATGAGCAGCCATCGGCAGTGTCAGAGTATTCGTATGTGTAACAACTAAAACTGTAATCTACACACTATTTTGGTTTTTGGCTGCTAGTAACAGTGGGTAGGAATCAAGTGCTACCTAAAGCTAGAATATGAATTCCTAGTAGAGGGTCTGCCTCACCTTGAATAAAAGAAGCACACAAGTTGGTTTCATGGCATTACTTTTTTTTTTGACTATTTAATCATTTTCTCCCATTGAATAAAATGAGAAATGTGATTTGGACTGTTGCTTTACCCCATCAAGTCCGCAGTTTCAGATTTCAAAATCTGATTCAAACGTATTCAGACCCTATGACTTTATACAAGGTAAGGCCAGAGCCCTTTCTTTCTTAGGTTTATTTTCATTTTTTTTACGTTGCATAATGCAGTTCAGCTACATAGTCACATTCCTTTGTTTGGGGGAATCCTCCAGGAAATGTGCCCTAAAATGGCAGTAGTATATCCAGCTGTTCATTAATGTGTACGGTACTGTAGCTACCTGGCTATGTAGAGTTGTGAAAATATGATGGTTGCTGGAACAGTGCTGTTTTATAGTGCATCTGCTGTGCTGTAGGCACTAGACCTGTTTTGAACAGATGCTGCAAAATCAGTGCAACTTCTGCATCTGCAGAGTGATTGCTTCTATCATGGTATTGAGGTAAAAAAGAGCTAGTAGCTACCCCGTTCACAAGAGTGATGCCTTTAGAGACTGGCTTGTTCCTCTCCATGCCTTCATATCTAGCTCAAACTATTACATGAATGAATGTGGTAACGTCTCCATGATATAGTTATGCCACTCTGTGCATAGTTGCTATTAAAAATGAATCGGTCCTATTACGTTCTTCTTTCAAACACTCCGTACTCTCTTAAAATCTTTCTCACTTTAATTTTTAGTTTTGCTTCTTTACAGGATGTAGTTTTCTTTTTCCAGCCAGTCAGTTTTATGAAGGCAACTCTTTACGGTAAGACTAGTTAGAGCAAGTAAAAGTTGAACAGGTCGTCTTTTTTTCTTTTCTGTTTTTGTTTGTTGGGTTTTGGTAGGGTTTTTTGTTTGTTTTGCAAGTGGCTCTTTGCAAGAACTTTCTTGAAAAGGGAAGCTTTACTGAAAATTGGTTTTTAAAGCTCTTCTCCTCCCTGGGTTTTTACAAGCTCTCATTATTTCAGAGCTTAGAGGCCATAGCTGGCCAGTACAGGAGGGGACAGTATAACATCCAGGGGCTTTGTACAGAAGTTTGTACACTTGTGTAATATGTAATAGGCCTTTTCACACTTTCTGTTGAGCTTTTTACCTGTAACCTTTACTATGTTGTAAATTAAACGCAAATTTTGCCAGTTTGGAGAGTGTAGTGTGTTCGTTCCCAATCTACACTTCTGCAGTAGACACTGTGCATTGTCTTGTGGCCTGTTAAAGGGTTTCTGCCATTGCAAAATGCAACTGTCACTGAAGGTCTCAGTAGCTGGCTCAGGCTGCAGCTCTTAAAACTGCTGCAGCTTCATTGCTTGTGACCTGCTGCTTTGCTGCCTTGTGCTGCAGTGCATTGCACTTTGCACGCAACAGTGCCACTTAACAGTGGGTTTTAAACAACAGTTGGCATTTTCTGAGTGGAGTTTTATCTGGTTCTAGCAGAATCCTCTCTCTGCAAAAGTTATGTTTCAGAGTCTAGCTTAGCTCTTCTTAGCCTGGCTTGCTGCCTCTGGCCTGTGTGCCATCCTTTGTCACTGTGTCTCTGCAGCTCATCCTAAACTTTCAGGGGAGAGCTGTATTAACAGCAAACTGGGACTCTGTTAAAGATGACCATGGTTCCTGCCATGTAATATTGAGAGGGGTTCCTAAGCTGTAATGAATTTAGTAACGTTTAGGCTATAGATTGGTATTTCTTTTCAATCCAGCAATATTTAAGCATCTGGAGCAGCTGTGTCTTCATTTTTGTCTGACAGCAGAAGAATGGATCTTCACAGAAATTAAGAAATCTGCTGATCTACCACAGGTAGAAATAGTTGGTGTAGGTTAAGCAATTAGCTTTGTGGTCTGACTTTTTAAGTGTCAGGGTGGCTAGCAGTTGATTTCCTAGAAGAGTATTAAAAAGGAGGAAACTTGTATGGTTATCTAAAGCACTCTCTGTAATGCAGTCTGCAGAGATGGAAATAGAGAAGTGGAGAAGAGTTTGCAGCTAAATAAATGATTGATCTGAAGAATAATGGGAGTGTTTTCCAGGAACATTGGCCCTGAAGCATTTGTCAGATTGTAACAAGGTTGTATTTCAAAACCAGGAGAGAGAAGAGTAGGACAAGAGCGCAGCACCCAGCAGCCATCCCGAGAGCTAGTAATGAGCTTCCAGAAGCTATCAATTCACAGTGCGCTTTGCAATAAGATACCAGTGTTTTAGACCCTGTGAGGAAGTTCCTGACTGACTGCTCTTGGAGAGCAGATAACTGCTCCCTGGGGCGTTTTAGGAGAGTAGGAACAGCTTCCGCTGCAGAACAGGTGAGTGTTCCAGCTGAAGTACGTGGTCATGCAACTACACCAAGTGCTTTGAAACAGCCGGTGTAATTGGGAAGGACTGCAGCAGAGGGATGGGCTGGGAGATGTGGCTCAGGACAAGCCAAAGAACTGGGGCTGTGGAATGGCTGTTACTGGTCTCAAAGGTCAGGTGGTGCTTGAGAGTTTGTTTTTCAAAAGCAGACCGATACAGTCAGATAATTTGTAGATTCTCTGGACTCAAAACTGTTTGTTTTAATCTAGCAGTGGCAAGTAAAGAGGAAAAAAACCTCACTTCAACCTCTGCTCAACACTAGGAAAAGCTTCTCATTCGTACAAGCTCTGTGGTGCTACTGAGACTACGCTGCTTGTGCTGTGTAGTGGACAGGAGTGTTAGTGCAAGGTGGACAGGGTGCAGTAGGATCGTGCCCAGTTCAGGACAGACAGCTTTGTGGTTTGGGTCACCATCTTCTACCCCTGGAAGTCCCATAACCAGTAAGCGGTACCTGGCGTAGTGGCAACAGCTTAGTGTAACTGTGATGCTTTTCCCCACCTCCTTCAAGAGGTCCTGCATCTTCCACAATAGCTGTCCAGCAGTTTTGATGGTTGCTTTGGTGTTATCTTTTGCTTCTTATGAATCCCCCAGAAATGCTGTCCTCTTCAGAGCAGCTGTAAGAAGGGGAGAAGCTGCTAAAGAGCCCACATCTGTGCTGTCCTCCATGATGTGTATGCTGTATGTCTTGTCATATCACCTGGCATGTTCTGACAAATTCAGGCACATTTGCAGAACACGGTAGAGGAGGAGAAGGAGGTCTCAAATAACAGGTGTGCTCCAAGTGCTGCTCTGGTTGTTCTGATATGTCTGCCGTGGTTGAAGTTGTTTACTGCTGCTTTGCAAAGATACCCAGATGGAAAGCTGCCAGCATCTGCGCAGGGCTGTGAGGACCTGGCCAGTAGTACTGGCTTAACCTATCAACTCTGGCCGTAGCTGGCCACAGGAGCTTTTTTGACTCATTTCTGGACTGCAGTGGATCAGTTCCTGCCAGAGGCTCCTCACCTACTTCTAGACGTGTCTAAGGGGAGTGAGTTGAGGCTCAAGGAGCACCAGCAGCATTTTTCCTGGTGGGTGAGCAGTGGTATGTTTATGCCTGTATTATGTCAGGGCAAGTCCTTAATGAAAGGAGGCACAACAACACAACAAGTTGCTTATCCAGTGTCTTTGTGAAAGTACTGGCTTTATGATTTCAGGAGTTTGCAGGAGTTCATTCTGCATTAGCCTTTCTTCTATAGGCATAGTAGTGTGCTCAGTTACTTTGATAGCAATGTCAGGGTTTGGTGGAGATGAGGAAAAGCCTGGAAGTGGCCTGTTTAACCAGTAGTTCTGCTGCCTGCTTAAGCTCAGATACCTCATAGCTCTGATACTGCTTGCTTTTTGACAGGTCAGAGGTGGTTTGTGCTCCACTGTGGAAAGCATTACAAGCCTTCAAGGTGAGGACACTTCAGGCTGACAGACTACTGTTGCTTTGGTCGTAGCAGCTGACTTAACGTTTCTCCTGTGCTAGTCTTCCTTGAGCCCTGCTTGTGGGATCTCAACTCCTGCTTCTGTCTGAGGAGCTCTGACCTCCCGCTTGTTGTAACTTCAGGACTTCAAGTGTAGTCAAACAACAGTAAGCTTAGGACTTTGAATGACAAGCAGGGCAGGATGACTTGAAACTGCCTAAAATCTGTGGAAACTCCAGTTGTCTGCCCTGCAAGGCGAGGCAATTCTTTAGGCAATTTTTAGGTTTCCCCAGTTGAGTGTGGACACCAGAAGAGCAGGTGGACAACTTTGGTCTCCGTAGGTGCTCATGGCAGTGTGATTTCCCACCCATGGCCTGAAGCTGACCTGGCCAAGCCTTGTTCCTGGCTTTCCACAGGAGCTTTCCTCTGCCATACAGCACAGACATCATCTGTTTGTCTCTGAGTGCCTCTACTTCTGTGTCTGTTTCATTTTGCTTTCTTCTGGGCAAGCCACACAAAGACAATGGAGACTGAACCCTCAGGACAGGAGCATGAAAAGTACAGCAGGTACAACGAAAAGTGCTGATAGCTAATCATCCTCCCTGGGCCTGCGAATACTGTCCAGAGGCCAAGCTAACGGCTAAAATGGACAGAGTAAGAAAGTGTGTGCTGCAAGCCCAGGTGGGCTTTTAAAGACTACAAATTTAAAGACTACAAATAACAAGTAGTAAATGATCTGATGTCATGTGGTACCCTGCGCGTGAGAATAGGAAACCAGTGTTTTCCCAGCTATCCACCAGCTGTCGCCTGCACCGAAGGGACACGACAGGATGATACTGCATCTCCTTGAGCATCTACTGCAGGGACTTGGAGAGCAGCTAGCAGCCCTGCGTGCTGGGGTGGAGTGAGTCCTGTGCCTGCAGGGACTGCCCGTGCGGTTCGAGAACCTGCCTATTGGCTTTCAGTTCAGTGTAGATCCCAAAATGCCCTTTAGAACATTGCGCAGCTGAGGGATTTGCCAAGGGCCCAGTCAGGTTTCCAGTAGCACCCGGAACTGTCACCTCCATCTGATGCTGAGTACAACGCAGGGCAAGCAGCAGACAAGTAGCTTATAGGGTACTCTGAATCTTTTCAACAGAAATATAAGACTTTGGATACAATCAGCCTATTCCAACCAGAGAAAACAAAACCATGGGTTTGGTGTCCCTTATCAAGCCCACCTGTCTCCTGCCAAAAAAGCTCTGCACTGCACTGACCGGCTAGGCACGCGCTTGGGGGATGCTGCACGCGAGATCTGCCATCGAGCTCAGTGAAAGCTGAGATAAACCACATGAATGTTTCTTCAGCAGCCTCCTCTCTGCCAGGAGATGGCACTACGGGGTGTTTCAGACAAGCTGTCGTGCTGTAGAAAGAGCTGTCCTTTGCATGCAGCACTGAGGTTGGTAGAGCTCGGCCAGGCGCCTACCCAGCTGCTCCCTTGCTCCCCCTCCTAAGCCGGATGGTGAGGAGAAAGTAAAATGAAAAAAACTCACTGGTTCAGATAAGGACGTGGATCACTTATGGATTACTGTCACGTATTAAGCAGACAGCTTGGGGGAGATTAAGTTCACTTATTACCAATTGATAACACAGTAAGGCAGTAAGAAAAAAATAAATAAAAGCACCTCCCATCCCCCTTCCCTGGCACAACTTTGATCTCAATTTTTCTACCTCCTCCCCTGAAGCAGTGCAGAGGAGAAGGGAATGGGGGTTGCAGTCAGTCCATTACACATCTCTGCTGCTCCTTCTCGGTCCCTCTCTGCCCCTGCTCCCCGTGGGGTCCCTCCCACGGGATGCCGTCCTTCCCGAACTGAGCCTGCGGGGGCTGCAGCTCTTCAAGCACTGCTCCCACACGGCTCCGTCCCACGGGGTCCATCCCCCAGGAGCAAACTGATCCAGCACGGGTCCCCCGCTCCTGCCTGGGCTCCTCTCCATGAGCTGCTGCAGCACGGAGATCTGCTCCCCTGTGGTACCCCATGGGTGCAGGGGACAGCCTGCTCCACCATGGGCCTCAGGGGAACTTCTGCCCCAGTGCCTGGAGCACCTCCTGCTCCTCCTTCACCAACCTTGGTGTCTGCAGGATTCCTTCTGTCTCAGTTTCTCAGTCCTCTCTCTCCCAGCTGCTGTTGCACAGCATTTTTTCCCCTTTCTTCCCACAGAGCTCATGGCTCAGCTCTGGTCAGCAGTTGGGTCCCTTTTGGAGCCCTCCAGAACTGGCTCGTTTCTAACACAGGGCAGCTTCTGGACTCTTCTCACAGAGCCCCCAGCCCTCACTACCAACACCTTGCCTTAGAAGCCCAATACATGTTTGCTCTTCCCTCGTCACACTTAGTCATCAGCCTAGGAGCACAGAAACTTCATGTGATTTATGAGACTTGTTTGCTGAGTTCTCATCACTTCCTTGTGGGTTTTTGGGTGGAAAAAAAAGCCAGTTCCAGGAAAAAAAGTTTCTTTTGAAAGGGCTGCTTCTGTCCACCCTGTCTTTTGCAGAAATCAACTGTGTGAAACTGATAATAGCCCTCTGGCTGCAGGCAGTTGCTAGCCAACAGTTGTTCCTATTTTGATATCACTGGGCCCTTCTGTTGTGTTTCATCTTTCTGTTCCCTTTTAACCACTTTGTCTCAGTTACTCCATATGCAGAAGAGAATATGCACTAGGATGTAGGTGTCAGTTGCTTCTTGATGACCAAAATCCTGGTCAAGATGTAGGTGTTGACCCACACCCTGTTCACTATTTGAATTTCTGCGAATCATCTTCAGCAACTTTTTTTTACCTAAGTGTGTCAGTGATGTAGGTATGTAGGTAAAATAGGTATTTTCTTCCATCTCAGACAAATGCACAATTGGAGGGAAAAAAAAACACAATTGCAGTCACTTTACTGTCAGTGAGCTGAACCAAGAGGGAGATTGTGGCAACTTCCTCTGATTGTAGTAACTTCCTCTTCCCCTGTTACCTCTACTGACCATTCTCACCCTTATTATATGCTTAAGGAGGGGGAAGGATCCCCTCGAGAGGAGTTTCCATCTCAGTTCCCTGTGCTGTTGGTGACCCCTCTTCCTCGGCCTTTCGGCTGCACGGCTTGCGCCGGCCTCTGGCCTTAGTGAGGCGCCGGGTGCTGTTTGCTGGGAGGAGCAGTGGGTCACCGAGCTCTGATGTCCTCCTGCAGAGTTGGAGTACCTCTCCGTGTTGTCCCACTGTCAGGGCACCCCTGTGAAGGGACCGCCTGCCAGGCCTCTGCATTTCAGTTCAGAGAGGTGGAGACAGTGGTGACAAAGGGGCCCCCAGCCCAGGGGCCGTGTGCCTAGCCCGAGCCTAGGTCCCTGACCTCAGGCTCAGGGTGCCTGATTTGTCCTTTCCTTTCCTGGTCCCTGTGGGGAAGTGAGAGCTGTGTGTGGAAGGGGTGGGATTTGTTTGTGACACCAGCAGTTCCCAGGGCCCTGCAGCCACTGTCCCGTTCCTCCCCTTGCAGGCAGAGCTAGCAGGAAGACACCAGCCTGGCGAGAGCAGGAGGAAGCGAAAGCGTTATGTGCGATTAGTTCCACTCATTTATTCAGCCCAGGGTTTTGGCTGTGTTTGGGATCACAGAGCCCTGACAAGTTTGCTGCCTCTTCCTCCTACAACTGCTCGGTTACTTTGCTTCCTACAGGCATCCCAAACCTCACGGGGCCATTACACGTGCTTCCAGGTAGCTGCAAAGCATTAGCCTTGTTCACCTCTCCCTTGAACCTTGAGTAGATGAAATCAGGCTCAAGGCGAAGCTACCATGAGAGCACAGCGGGTGTTGCTGCCCGCAAATCAGAGCCAGTCAGCCCTTTGGGCTGTTGTCAGCCAACTTGGACATCTCTCCCTGCCTTAAGTCCAGGCAAGGGGCAGGGAAACAAGCGTGCAGCCCAAAACAAGCACATTTGAAAGACTCGTACGACGAGGGAGAGTAGACTCTTGTCTCAGAACAGAGATGGAGGAGTCGTCTCACCCCTGCCCATGAAGTGCCCCTGAACAATAGATACGAGGTTCTAAGGCAGGAGAGAGGAGACTCCGGGAGAACGAGTAAAGACCTCGGAAAGACCAAAGAGAACTCAGAAAGGCCGACCACGCAAAGTTGGCTCTGGCTCCCAACTGCTTCAAAACCAGTGCCACAAAAAAGGCACAAAGGGTGTTAGTCATTGGAGACTCCTCTCTGAGAGGCACCGAGGCTCCCATTTGCCATCTAGACAATCTCTCCAGAGAGGTTTGCTGCCTGGGGCCTGTATTTGTGACATTACAAAGAGACTACCGAGTCTGGTGGGTTCCAAAGACTCCCACTTCCTGCTTTTTCAAGTAGGATCAAACGAAGCTGTACCGAGGAAACTCTGAAATATCAAAAAGGAAAAAACCATGTCCCTTGGAAATACGTTGAAGGGGTTGGGAGCGCAAGTAGCGTTCTCCTCTGTCCTCCCAGTTGGTGACTGGGACCCAGGAAGAAGGAGACGAAGGGGCCAAGTGAATTGGCTGCGAGGCTGGTGGCGAGCCAAGGTTTTGGGTTCTACAACCTTGGACAAACTTTTGAGAGACTGGGCCTGCTGATGCTGGATGGGGTGCAGCTGACCGGGTGGGACAAGAACTTACTGACAGCAGCCCTGCAGAGAAGGACTTGGGGGTTCTGGTAGACGAAAAGCTCGGCATGAGCCAGCAGTGCACGCTGGCAGCCCAGAAGGCCAACTGTGTCCTGGGCTGAACCAAGAGAGGCATGGCCAGCAGGTGGAGGGAGGTGATTGTCCCCCTCTGCTCTGCCCTTGTGAGGCCCCACCTGGAGTCTTGCGTCCAGGTCTGGAGCCCCCCCCAGCATGTTGACCTGTCAGAGCGGGTCCAGAGGAGAGCCACGAAGGTGATCAAGGAGCTGGAGCACCTCTCCTATGAAGAAAGGCTGAGAGAGCTGGGGCCGTTCAGCCTACAGAAGAGAAGGATCTGGGATGACCTCACTGTGACCTTTCAATACTTTGCTCAATCAGATAATGACAGGACAAGGAGGAATGGTTTTAAACTGAAAGAGGGGAGATTTAAATTAGATGTTAGGAGGAAATTCTTCACTCAGAGGGTGGTGAGGCACTGGAACAGGTTGCCCAGAGAGGTTCTGGCTGCCCCATCCCTGGAGGTGTTCAAGGCCAGGTTGGATGAGGCCCTGGGCAACCTGATCTGGTGGGTGGCATCCCTGCCCGTGGCAGGGGGGCTGGAACTAGGTGATCTTTGAGGTCCCTTCCAACCCGAGCCATTCTATGATTATATGATTCTCCCTATCCTCACTCCCCTTCTCATGCAGTTCTTCACATCCCTAAAGAAAAGAGATGCTCCTGGCCCATCTCCTTCCTCTTTGGCTCCGACTCACTTTGGCCAAGGCCAGGCTTGTCGCTGCTGGAACTCAGCAGCCTTGAGACTTGCTCATAAAGGCCTCTTTCAAGCAAGATCCAGTGTATGATCCTACCACCTCCATGCTCGCTGTCTCCAAATCCAGGGCTTGGATACCTCCATGACTCCTTGTATTTTTCCAAATTTCCATGGAGATTTGGACACCAGGTCCTCAAATGTCCTGTCACAGTTGCACTCTACACTTTGCAAACTAGCATCCCCCTTGATCATGTGTCCTTGTATCACTCACCTGCTCTGGGAATCAGGGGCGGGTGGACCTGCATCTCACAACAGTGTCAAGATGCAAAAATGCATCACTGAGCAGAGCTGCACTAGTGCTGGGTTTCCTGTGTGCTGTTTCTGCTTGGGTGTTAGTTTTTCAGTCTGTGGGATGAAACTTCAGCAAAGACCAAGGACAGTCTTTGGTGTCTGCTCCAACTACAACCAGCTTGTTAGCTTGGTAAACTATAGGCTGCTAAGCCTGGGAGCAGCTGTACGGTATTGATATTTAAAATATATACATGTATGTATTTTGTTAGCTTTACTAGAATTCTCACGGTTCTGTTTAAGCCACTGTATGTTTCTGTCCCATTTCATTTAATTTCCCCGTGTCCTCTTATTTTTAAACATATTTTTATCCACCCCTGGATGTGATAATGAGCTTAATGGAGTACATGCTAAACATATATGGCTATAACTTGACTCTCCACCCAAATCATGCTAAACATCACCATGTGGGGGGAAGTTCAAGTTTAGAGTATAAAGGACAATTGTTAGTGTTAGAAAAAACAGCAATAGTGTTAGCATTAGTTAGATAAAGTGAGAAAAAAAAGTTAGAAAAGTGGGTGGCGGGGGGAGAGAAGAGATTGGAGACCTAGAAGAGGCAGTTGGTGGGCTGTGCTCCTCCAAGACAACGATGCCTTCTTGGTAAGCTCTGCACCTTCACTTTTTGGTGAGGAATACCCCAGACAGCATTTTGCTAGCACTGTTATCATATATTAGCGTTATTGCAGTAAGTATATTTGTCAACAGCAATTGCGAATCTGTTATGTCTTGTCGACTTATTAAATACTTTCAATTTTGCAAACCTGTCTCAGCAAAAGTCCTTGGCAGGGCTCTGAAACAGGCAAACGTTTGACTACCTTTTTATGTGACACATATAGGGGGTGGTTTTGGGAGCTGGGCTAGTTTTGTCTGGTGAAGAAGAGGAGAAGGGTGATCTAATAGCGGCCCACAACTACTCGAAGGAGAGTTTCACAGGCAATGGAGCCAACCTGTTCCCAGACGTGGCAGACAAGACAGCAAGGGCCAATGGCCACACCTGCAGCCTGGGACATGCAAGGCTCAGCAACAGGAAAGCATCTCATTTGGGAGGGATGTGCAGCCCTGGGACAGGTCACCAGAGAGGTGTGGGGTCTCCCTCCCTGTAGGTTGTCAAGACATTGGCACAGCTGAGCTGCTCTGGTGCCGAGGACAGTCCAGCTCCAAGTGGCAGCTTGGCCTGAAATCCTTTGGACACCTCTGCTGCTGTGACATGCTGGAAGGCATACTGAAATTGCCTTCTGTGGGGGAATCACAGTGCCCCGGCACTCTCTGTCCCTTAGATTGCTTTGTGCTCTTCTTAACAGTAGGAAACACACACGTTTCTATGAAGGAATTAAGAAATTCCTGTTCAGCAAATGGAGTCAAAGCAGAGCAAGACACCTTTTTGTGCATCATCTATTTAAAAATACCTTTCTTCAAGTTTTATTCCTACATGCAGGCCCATCCTCCTGCTGTTCCTAGCCTGCCGCTTCAGTTTGATTCATCAGCTGAGTCGAAGGAAAGTTGTTAGAAAGATGAGGCTCACCAGGAGCTGCAGATCTCAGAAATGACGTTTCCATCTCAGCAGCCTGTGTGACTGGTGCGTGGAGCCTGCGGCCATGGGGACCGTGCTCCACTGCTTCGGCAAGGGACGGACTCACCTCTATGGGAGGCCGAGCTGGGTGCTGCTGCCTGTGCTGGATGCAGGAATGTGGCTGCTGCCTTGCCCAGGGCTGAGGCAGCCACACAGAGATCCCATCTGGACCTGCTGCTTCCCCTCTGCTCCTCTGCGTGCTGAACACAGCCAGGGCGTGATGCAGGAGGGATTTGTGACTGGGGCAAGGGGAATCTGAATGCCTGGAGGTGAGCAGGATAGAGGTGCCCGTGTGCTTCCAAGGAGTGAGGGCTGCCTGGACACAGCCCTTCAGTAGCTCAGCCATGGTCCGTTCAGACCTGGCCTCCGCCCCACAGCACCGTCACTCTGTCTGGCCTCAGACACAGAGGGGTAGGGCAGGCTGGCACATGGGAGGTGTGCCATGGGGACAGCCTGGGCAGGACGGGCCGGAGCATTGGTCCAGCCAGGACAGCACCATGGCAGAGCCAAGGGTCTGTGCCTTTGCCTGCCCTCAGCACCATCAGCATGGGCAGGGCAGGGCTAGGAGCCACCAGGCTGTGACAGGCCGTGGGTGACAGGAATTGGGCTGTCCCAGCAGCTCATCGGTCTGTTTACACGGACTGGAAAGCTGCCAGCAGCAAGTATCTGGAGCAGGAACTTACCACTGCTAGAAGCAGAAGTGAAAACCATGCAGAAGTGAAAGCAGAGCCCAGAGCTGTCTTAGGTCACTCCCTGCAGAGGACCCCGGAGCACGCAGCAGCACAGGCATGGAGCCCCTCTCCTTCCAGGAGTACATCTGCTCCCTGGACCCCACCACCCTACCCCGCATCCTCAGGATATGCTCTGGTGTCTACTTCCAAGGTGAGTGCTGGGTGCCCGCTGACGCAAAGGAGTGCCCCAAGGCTGTGCCACCTCCCCATGGCCCTGAGAGATGAAGCCCTGATCGGTGTAATTTCCTCTGCTGATGGCCGTGTTGGTGGTGAGATGGAGTCAGAAATTAGCAAATGTTTTTGCTGGATTTCTGGGTCTCCCAAAAAAATGGGAATGCACAGTGGGATCCTGCCCACTGTGCCAACACCAATGTGGAAGATACCATCAGGACTTGTGAGATTTCTAGCACTAGGTCACACTGACTTTTAAGGAGCAGGAGAAGCAGTGGTCTAATTCTTTTTCCCTGTAGCTCAGCACAGATGGATGCTTAGCTCTCCCAAAGAGCCTTTGCCCTTGATAACATCTTAAATTTGCTAAATGCGTAAAACTGCCACCATTCATTGAAACAACAGCAGTTAACATGTTTAGCAGTTGCTGGTAGTTGTGGTGAGGAGGCTGGAGCAGGGCGTTTGTCATGAGTCCATCCCAGAGGGGGGAGAAGTTTTAGGCTGCAAAATGTTTGGTAGCAGCTCGTAGAGTGCAGAAATTCAGGGTCAGAAGGGTTCATTGCTCGTGGTGGACGGTATCATGGCATGGCAGCGTAGTCTGAGGAGCTCCTGCTCCATGAAAGGCAGTGTGTCCCAGGACATACTTACCCTGTTCCTTCGCAGTACCAACTCTTTCCCACAGCTTGGAAATGGTGTTTGCATTTGGCATCCAATTACATTGTTCAGTCTCCAGCCATTCCTGTTGTACTCTTCTGCACCGTTTATCTCCTCTGTTATGACATCTGCACCGTTATCAGCACTGGAAGCTTTCCCGGGCATGGATTGTACAAGCTTCTAGGTATTTCTGACTGCTTAGAAGTAAGTGTCAGCACAACAAGGACCCCTTGGCCAGCTCTTCCGGGGCTCCCAGCTACATATTCCCTTGGCTGCTGGTGGATGGTGTTAGACCCTCATAGGCAGATGATTATGCACCGGGGTTAGTCAGCATTGCACTCTGCAGATGTGTTATCTTGCAGAGATAATGTTTCTTAAACATTTTGAGTTGCATATTTCTGGATTTCCTGCCATTACTTCTGGCTTTCTGTTTTGGGGACGGCAGGTGGGCGGGGAGGGTGTCTCCAAGAACTTCAGCAAAACTCCTGCCACTCTCAGCCCTTTCTCAGCCTCCTCCCTCAGCCAAACACTCTTCATGTCCTCCACATTCTTGCTAATATTTTGTGTTGCAACTGCTGTGGCTTGATGCTGTGATGGAGCTGAGGAGCAACTCCTTCATAGACTTTGTGCTACTGATCACCACCCTCTGGGCCAATAACCCAGTTTTCAGTCCAGCACAGCAGGCACTTATCTAACCCATACTTCATCTGCTTCTCTATGAGGATGTGATGGGAGACATGCCAAAATTTTTGGTGCCAAAAACCTTACTGAAGTTAAGGTAAAACACCACCCACTGCTCTCCCCTTGTCCACCAAGCCTAACACCTCATTGTAGAAGGTGATCAGGTTGGTTAAGCACAATATGATCCCCTTTTGATAATCTATGCTAATCTCAATCAGCAAAGCTTTTCATACAAAGATTAACAACAGTTAAAAAATGCTGGTAGAGGCAGATTCTTCCAGGAAATCCTGAGGGATGCTGGTTGCTCAGCCCTCTCCAGTTGTGCTGAGCTCCACTACACTTGGCACCAGGGTGTCCAGCTGCAGCCCCACTTGTGCAGGGCAGCAGCAGCAGCAGAAAGTGTGGCCTTGTGTGATCCAGAGCAATCTCTGCCCACTGGTAATCAAAGCATGTGGGCTCAAAATTAATCAGCCGAGAAGAAATAAACCCATTTGTGAGCAGCTTGCAAGCAGCAGCTGATGGGCTTGGCAGGAGTTGCTTCCTGCACGGCTCCCAGAGCACAAGTGCCCATGCTGATGGGTGGCGGCTCCCTGTCCCCATGCTCTGGGAGGAGACGGGCTAGCAGAGTTGCTGGAGCCACTCCACAGCCAGATGTGACCCAGGTGGGCTGCCTGGGGCCATGTGGGACACCTGCACCCCACAGCCCAGCCTCAGCACAGTGGCTGTCAATGACAACATGTCCCTCCTCTCCCTGCAGGGTCCGTGTATGAGATCTCAGGCAATGAGTGCTGTTTGTCAACTGGTGACCTGCTGAAAATCACAGCTGTCACGCTGCAGAAGGTTGTCTGTGAGAATGTGCGCACGGGGCAGACAACGGAGCTGCTGCCAACATTTAAGGGTGAGCAAGGACACCCTTCCCCAGCCCACCACAACCGAGCCCACGGCACCCCACGGGGCCCTCCTCCCTGGGAGCCCTTTGCACCTGCCAGGGTCTCAGCCTTGCCCTCCCACAGGTCTTTTCCAGCCTGCCCCAGACCTGGGGCCATGCCCCACGCCACAGGAACCTTTCCTGGGGGTCAGCATGAAGAAGGGCCTGACGCTGCCTCAGGCGCTGGAGTGGGGGGGCAGGCAGAGACAGCCCCTGCGGTGCCCCACCATCGGCCCCCACGCCCTGCTCCTGAGCCCCGTCTACGAGGTGCAGGCCACCATGAACCGTGAGTCCTGCTGTGGGGTCAAGCAGGGGTGCTGGGGGTGGGGGGGGGGGGGGCCTTACACGGGTTTGTTGCTAGAGCCCTGACACGGGCAGCGTGGGTGGTCACAGGCAGGGTGGGCACAAGGTGAGGTTCTCCACAGCATGGGGAGAGGCCGAGCACGAGATCAGGGTGGCTCTGCCCCTGCAGTGCGAAGGGATGAGGTGAAGATCCCCTCCACGCTGGAGGTGGACGTGGAGGATGTGACAGAGGAGTCGCAGGACGTTCACTTCTCCCGGCCACTGCTGCTGAGCGAGGTGCTGGGGATGGAGGAGGTGCTGCCGACACAGGCCGAGATCCTGGAGGGGCCCCGCAGTGCCACCATCTTTGAGAGCGCCTGGGTCCCCCGCCTGCGGAAGGGACAGCGGCTGCAGATCCACAGCTGCTCCCACACCTGGAGGGTCCTGGCCTCTGCCCGCAGCGGCACCCGCCGTTTCCTTCTCTCCAGTGCCTACCAGGGCCGCTTCAGGCGGCGGCCCCGGCAGTTTGCAGGGGTGCAGGAGCTGGCAGCCAGCCTGCAGCCTGGCCAGCAGCTGCACGTGGTGGTAACGCAGGACTGTGAGGGCCGCGAGGACGACGTGCCCCCACTCAGTGTGGGTGACCGGCTGGAGGCCCGGCAGCTACTACTGGCTGGTGGCAGCACCCGGCTCCTGTGCCTCCGCCATAGTGAGGAGGAGGATGAGGAGGAGGAGGGCGAGGAGCTGCTGCTGCCACTGGATCTGGGGGGCAGCTTTGTGGAGGAGGCGTGTGACAACAAGAAGTACAGGCTGACGGAGCTGGTGGAGCTGTTGCCACTGCCATGTGACGTCCGGGTGGTGGCCACAGACCCGGCCCTGGAGAGGGATGTGCTGGGCTCCTTCCCTGCACTGCGGCTGGAGGCCCGCATCACCCAGCCCTTTCTGGTCAGCAGCTTCTGTGAGGAGCCAGATAAGGGCTTTGAGATCCCACCCCAGTGGTTGGACCTCTCCCTTGTCCTCACTGAGGAGCCCGTCCACTCCCAGGCCCCCTCCACACACTGCTCCCATGTGGAGGAGCTGACCGAGGCCTTCTACTACAAGCTGCTGGCGCAGCTGCCAGGTGGCTCAGCCCCGCCACCCCCACGGCCCCCCAAGCCAAAGTCCGCTGGTAGGGCTGTGCAGGTGCAGCCAAGCCCTGCCCCGAAGCAGAAGGACAGGACACGCTCCAGGGGAAAGCGCTCCCTGGCCCCGAGCCCCACCACCAGCTCCCAGACACGCCTGGCTCCTCCACTGCCGCCGCCGTTGGTCCTTCCCCAGAAGGTGAAGAGCCTCACTACCCATCGGAGCACCCCCAATGAGTACAGCCCACGCCCCCGTCTGCTGGCATCTCCCCGGTCCCGCAAGGCTCCCAGTAACACAGGTGAGGGGACGGGGCCCCCAGCAGCAATAGCGGGTTCTATGTGTGTATTATTTGTATTGTTGTGGGGCACTGCTGGCCATGAGGCACCTGGGGCTGTTCTCATGGGGACATGAGGCAGGGACGTTCTGCTGGAGAGACCGGCACCCACCTACCCAACCCCAGACCAGCTGGGTTTCCATGGGTGGCTGCCCCATCCCTTGTCCCACACATGGGCCGTAGCATGAGGGAAAACAAGGTCTAGCCTCCAGGGCTATTGAGAAACGAACGCTGTACACGAGCACTTGGCCTTGACCTGCTATCAAATGCAGAATGTTCCTGCCCCACAGATTGCAAGGGACCCGTGGCACTGGAAGCCAGTGTCTATAGTGGCGAGAAGCCCTTTTCCTTCCAGGTGCTTGGTCCCATACTTGCTGGGGCTACTGCTGAGTCCTGGTGCAGGTACTCCTCCTGCACCACCACACCAGGGAGGAGGGGAGGGCAGGCTGAGGCATCCCCCTGTAGGGTTTCCACCATGCTCCAGCTCCATTTATGTACATAGTCTGTGCTTCTCTCTTGCAGACATGGAGAAAAGCAGTGATGAACATGACTATGAAGTCATTGAAGAAGACATTCAAAAGACAATTCACAAAATGCAGACTGTTTTTCCTTTCTAATCATCTGGTTTCTGGAAGCTGTCCAGCCTCCGAATTTTCTTAGATCTTGTATTAAATTAAGGCTATTAAATAGCCTATTAAATAAAGGCTAAATACAACCTTAGGGGTCCACAGCACAAATTCCAACTGCCTCGATGATGCAAATAATGCGTCCCCCTTTCCTTGAATGCATCCTAGTCTGCATTAGCAGAGGAGTGGCCAGCAGGTCAAGGGAGGGGCTTGTCCCCCCTCTGCTCTGCCCCTGTGAGGCCCTACTAGTGAAGACTCCAGTCCTGCATCCAGGCCTGGGGTCCCCAGCACAAGAAGGATGTGGGGCTGTTTGAGTGGGTCCAGAGGACCATGAAGGTGATCAAGGAGCTGGAGCACCTCTCCTGCAAAGAAAGGCTGGGAGAGCTGGGGCTGTTCAGCCTACAGAAGAGAAGGCTCTGGGGTCACCTCACTGCAGCTTTTCAGTACTTAAAGGGGACTTACAGAAAGGATGGAGAACAACTTTTTGCTTGGGCAATGACAGGACAAGGGGGAATGGTTTTAAACTAAAAGTGGGGAGATTTAGATCAGAGGTTAATAGGAAATTCTTCACTGTAAGGGTAGTAAGGCACTGGAACAGGTTGCCCAGAAAAGTTGTGGATGCCCCATCCCTGGAGGTGTTCAAGGCCAGGTTGGATGAGGCCCTGAGCAACCTGATCTAGTGGGTGGCATCCCTGCTGATGGCAGGGGGATTGGAACTGGATGATCTTTAATGTCCCTTCCAACCTCAGCCCCATATGATTCTATGCATGCAAGCAGCCCATATGCCTGAGGAACAGCCACATACGCAGACTAAATCCTCCCTGCTCTGCTGTAGCTGGCTGTTGTGCAATGGATTGCGTCCTCTGCTGTCACTCGTGGGACTCTCCAACTGCACCAGAGCAGCAAACAGTTGGGCAACCATCCTGGGAAATGAGCAGTCACCAAGATGTCATTGAGGTGCTGGCCAAGGCCCTAGAACATGTATCTCACTCTGCTCCTATGCACTAATATCATCCACACACTTTCTGCATAATAGCTTGGCTGGATCCTAAGGATGTGCCGTGCTCACAGCCATTTCAAACTGAAAAGTTCTAGAACTAATTCTTCTGTTGCAGTTGTTTTGCGGGAATCTACCAAAGGCTCATGAACCAGCATCAGCAGCTTTCTATATATCCTACTCCTACTGGACGAAGCATTGCCATCCTGCCTGGCTGCTGCAGCGCCAGGCAGCACCAACACAGGGCAATTTCCAGACCTCGCTACTTCAGATTAGAAGCAGGTACAAATCAGAGCTGGAAAATAAGTTTTTCAATTCCTTTACTAGTAAACTTTTTTTTTTTGTGAAGTGTAATTTTGGGTTGTTTTTCAGTTCATGTCATTCCTCGCCTAGGGTCTAGAGCAGATTTACAAAGTCACAGAGAGCATCTCCTCCCTTCCAACTTGGCTAAAACCCTACATGGGATTTGGGCTGGTTTCCTTCTCTTTGTTTTCACCCTGTGATTTACTGTCAGTATCAGGGTTCTCTCCTCAAATCACAGCATTGTGACTAAGACACTGACTCTTGCTGTTGAGATCATTTCACTGAATACTCATCAAAGCAAGAACTCATCTCTCCTGCAAACAAGCACTGTCACCATTTACAGCACCTAAACATTACGTACAAAGCTTCAACCAAGCAACCCACTGCAGTCACCCCAGAACACAATTTTTGCTTGCCCTGGAAGAAAAGAGTAATTGTTGAACTATGGCTGAGGATGAAGAGAGGAGCAGGAGCTTGGACTTCACCCTTGGCTCACTCATAGCTTTAAACATAGGCATTTTTCAAAGCAACAAACACTTCTGTCCCCAGCAGATCCAAACCCTACACCAAATTGTCCTGACGGCCAGACAAAAGCAGATGTCCTTTGATGCTTTGAAGAAAAAGCCAACTGGGGCCTAGGTAAAGAATTAAACTCCCTCTACAGCTGAAGACATTTTAACACTCCACTCACAAGCGTTTCATATAGTCCTACAACTACTCTCTTTACTGCAGGCAATTCCACTCACCTTCACTTCCAAAAATAATCATTTTCTTCCTAATCTGCACGCCACCTGCAAAATTGAAATTATTGTACTCTGGCTTCTAGGTCTGCTAGTCTCCATAGCAGTCTCACTTGTTACACATCCATAGTATGATTTAGCCCCAAAAGTACACCATGGGCTACAGCTGTGCCACCATCTGAACCCGCACAGGATACCTTGATTTTGCTACAGCATTAACAACGTAAGCAGATGCCAGTGTCACAAATGGGCAGACAGGGAAGAACTGCTTTCCCAAAGCCGGGTCACCTCATCCCTCTCATATAAAAATCTGAACTGAGACCCATAGTTTGCAACTCCCGTGGAAGCCAGCTGCAAAGCAGGGAGCACAAGCCATTGACTGCATGTGCTTTCTCCAGTAGGTCCCATACCTCGGTGAAAGCAGCAATCAGCTCTCAAACGCCAGGTCAACACAGCGCAGCAAACCAGGCTCCTCTCTGGTGGACAGCAGGCACAGTGCAGTTTTATCAGCATTTGGTTTGAAAGATCCCGGGTCCTGCTTTTCAGCAATGCTAAACACATTTGCCACAGAAACCGTGCATCCTCTTTGTGAGACCAGCTATGTTCTTTACAGGTTCATTGTGAACAATGCTTCTGAGTATTTATTAACTACTCAAATGTTCCCATTGACAATTGCAAAACAATTCCCAGGAGGTAGTTTTCAGCTTTGCATTTTATACAACAGGAAGCACGTAATGAATGAGAACAGATACCCTGAAGCAGCTGTCAACAGCATGCTGCCTCACTGAGCAAAACAGGATTGTGCAGAGAAAGGAGATGCAAATTTGTTACCTCCACACCGATGCATCACCACTATCCACACTGCTGCTTCCTAACTCAGTGTTTTCCTCTGTAATATCTTAAACAAACAAATCCCACCGCAACTTGTTACATGATGTAATTCATTTCAGCTTCACCTAAAGTGCTTTTGGTGGCAGAAATGATCCTGGCTCCACTTAAAACACTGGTACAACTTGTAGTTTCTTTCAGTAGTAGAATTATTTAATGTTTTCATGTCCAGATGTTCGTATCAGTTTGACTTTTTAAACCAATTTACCAAGTTAAGAAAATTTAAACCAGTTTAAGAAAAAATAAGTATAGTTAACTAAATCCTCGGAAAGCATGAGCTATGTTTTTACCCACGCATCTAAGTTTTATCAGCACATATGTTTTCTTTCATTAGGGAAGAACAAAAGCCTCTAGAGCTACACAAACATGCAAGACTAGCCAAGTTAAATTTTTATTGGATATAAAATTCAAAAGCTCCAGTAATAAGATTACCTCATAGTACAAATATAGATTTAAATGCACAAACTAATTACAAATCTAGTCATGATTACTGTACATTAGTGGAATATTACGCTTGGCTACCCACTTTGTGAATTAAATGGAATGAAAGGTGTGGTAGTAGAAACAGCTCCAGAAACAAAAGTCAGTATGCCCACAACAAGATTAGAAAGGTTTTTTTTTCTTTCTAACAGTCATTCTACTAAGAGACAAAAACAAACCGAAGGCTCTGAAGCTTTGAGTTCAGTTTTCCCATATTTGCTTATGCTTCCATCACATGGTCATGGCACAGTAATCAAGTCCAACGAACAGAATCCTCCTACACGTTCTGCTTGTCCTTGAGTTCCAACGTGTAGGCATTCACAGAATAACTGTGACTCTTACAGACTAGAAAGAGCAAAGATCACCTTCTACATTGCAAAGCTCGGCAGGTTAACTTGAAACACAGACAAGCATTTGCTTAAAAACAAATCCAGCTAGAAAGAATTTCACTCAGCATCCGTAGACTTATAGTGATCATCATCCACAGTGGAGTAGATGTGTCCCTCGCTGCTAAGGAATTCAACTGCTTGCCTTTGAAGAAAAAAAGTCAATTGCTAAGTAGTCCACGTCAACACTTTTCTCTCAGGTATTTCCTATCTACAGCACCCCCTTCCCACCGTTCCTTTCCAGCATCTTCCAAGGGATGCTCCCAGTGACTGTATCTTGTTAGCAATTAAAGAGCTGCTCCACCAATTAGTAGGTACAGAAAGACTTTGAAAGCTATGTCAGTATCATCCCCCAGCAATGCTCAGTCTCTGAGAACAGAGAAGGCCCCCACTCTCAGCATTTTTTTCCAGATAAAAGCAGAACCTACGGCTCTGGTTCAAACAGGACAGAACACAGGAATATAATAGACATTAATACTGTCTTTAAATTTCACTGTTCTTCTCAGTGTCAGGGAGAAGCTATAAGAAACAGCTAAGAAGAAAAACAAAACCAACCACCACCATCCCCCACTGTATTCCAAAATTTTGTTTGGGATGTAGAGAGAGAGAAAAATTGTCCTTGAACAGGAAAAAATACTGCTGAAGCACACCCAGGTACCTATTGCTTTGCTACTGAGCTACTGAACAGCTTGTTTTGAAAACAGAGTGATGCACATTATCATCACTTCAACAGACAATGTCTCGTTCTAAACCGTTTCACAGAAGAATTCAAAAGTTCAGGCTCACTACTACATGAAATTACCAGCCCTGTTTAAAAAGCAGGGATCTAGGCTTGCCCACTATTTTCTTCTTTGCCTCCTTTTATCAGTCTCCGTGAAGGACTACCCATATTTCAAGCACATCCTTTGTTTCTACACACTTACTTGATTGTTGACATGCTGACATTGTGGAGCTGAAGTTTCAGCTCTTGAAGACTCATACCTTCTGGGACAGGGCAGTTTTTAATCAGGTTCAGCACCTGGAAGAACAAGAACTACACCATTAGCACACAGCTAAGCTTCTCTACATTAGACAGCAAGGTCAAGGAAGAATTACCAGTCTTCAAAGAATAATCACTGCTTTATCCTACATCGCTCTGCAGCAGCATCCACTGCAACAGCTGTCTCTGGAGAAGCTGCTTGCACCCACCTGACTCTGATGTGCTGTGAGTCCATTCACTGGCAGACTGCCACCTCCACCATAGCCCCCCACGTCACCTATCCCAGCAGAGGTAAATGACTGAGGCGCTCTTGATGCTGCCTGCAATTACAAGAGTAGAAGAACTGTAGTTACACAGGCTGCTGTAAACCCAGGGCATGACAGACTCAGTGTTATATGTCAGAGACACAGTAATTAAAAATAGATTTCCAGAAGAAACCAATGGGAATTGACTGCAACACAATGTCTCTCCAAGGAAGCCAGCACTCCTATTACACCCTCACTGTAGCTCTTCAACAGTTGCAGAATTTCCATCCCCACAACTTGTATACGATTTCCCCAACGAACCAAGAGTTCACTCTCCTTGGGAGATAAACAATAATCCCGTAACGGCTAGCATGGAGTCATGAACTTGAAGTACGTACCATAAGATTTTTTCTGAGGATCATATGCGCATTAACAATCTCTAGTATGTGCGTGGTGAACTCATTCATGTTTTCCAGAGGCATGATCTTAAATGCCACCAAGCTTTTCTTATTCTTTCAGAGATTAAAAAAAAAAACAGAAAAAGAAAAAACAAGTACAATTAACAATATACAATTAACATGACAGCAACAGAATGTGCTTAATCATTCTAGCCAGGAACAGGGACAGTGGTGGGTAGGGAGTTTTTCTGCACGTAACAAGCATCAAAGTTTTTGGACTTAAGTTTTCATATGTGATCATGCAAAGCAGCGCAGGACAGGACAGCTTCTCTTTTGAACGGCTAGTAAGTAACTGCACTTTGCAGCATTATTTAAAGGGTGACTGTTATGAGGCAACTCGACTACATAATATGCTGCAGGAAGCATCCCCATTACCCAGATCATGGTTTAAGCTCTACAGGACAAGCATCCAATAACCTGGTGGCCAGTACTCTTTTCCGCTGAAAATAATTCACTGATAAACAGTGGCATTTTAAATGCATCTTCCATCCTTTCAATTTAGTAACAATATGAGTGATTCATACAGCACAGGCAAAAACATTCAAGGATTTGTCCACAGAAAAGGATAATCAAAGATCACAAATAACCGGATATTCTAAAGGGAGCCTACTAACACTTAACCAGATCCACTAATCCTTCAAGCCGCTGCTCCTGCCTCATTACTTGAGGAATCACATATGACCTCACCTGGAAGGACCGAAGATGACCAGCTACTTTTACATAAGTTCCTGGAGGTACCACGATATTCTCGCCACCTGCCTCCTTACAGAGAGGAAAAGGAGAAAGCAAGGTGTTGCTATTCACATTTCCATTTCTCAATTATCACAATCAATAACTTAAGAAAGGAGGTGTAAAGCCTCAAGCAAACACAAGTTGTATCCATTCCTATGACCATTAAGAGCAGTTAGGTAAATATAACTGTAAGTGAAAAATAGAACTTATCGATAAACGTAAAATTGAACTTATGATAAACATGCAGTTAGCCAACAGAATGTCTGCTGAATTACTCTCCCAGAGCTGTTCAACAGAACTCTGCTGTTCACTTGCAAATGCATTTAGATTTAAAGGCCTGCTATATCTGCATGAGAGTCCAGTGAGAACTAGCAGCACTTCAGGAATCATGCATAGGAAGACGAGACAATGTGCACTGGTACATCTTAATCGCGGAGTCACATACAAAACCTCTTTCACTCCCTGGTTTTATATTTCTTATGCAGTATTGAGCATGCATCTCTCAGTACAGCTATGGTTGACCTTCAGCAGCAAAACTCTAAAAAAAATTATCTGAAGTGATTCATTGCAGAACTACGTATGAATTACAAAACAGGAGAATAATCATGCACAACACCAGTGATCTCTGTTACAGCAACATCTTCCTTGGCTTTCAGAGGCATGTTATTCCCAAAACACTTTTCTAAACAGCTCTTTTTGTTTTGAAAACTACTCTCTCCACAGATCCTAAGTGCCTTCCACATAGCAGCCTCGGTAGCAAATCTGGCGCTTACATCAGTATCAACCCACTGCCTGACATCCATCGGCGCTGCCGTCATGTCGTCCACCTTGTAGAGAATGTTCGTTGGCGCTTTCTCAGCGTGCCGAATGATCCCCAGAATGGTGACCTGCGTTTGAAGACGGCCGAGTTAGCCGGGGAAGGGCCGGAGGCGAGCGCGTTCCTACTCGCGGCCTTCCCGCCGGTCCCCGCCGGTCCCCTCGAGGGCCACCCCCGACGCCCACCTGCGAGATCTCCACGTCCCGGATCCTGAAGGTCTCGTCGACCTGCTCGGCCGCCAGCAGCTGCGACACGGTGCAGGGCACGATGTTCTGGGAGCGGGCTCGCTGCAAGGGGAGGGCGGCGCCGTCAGCGCCTCCGGGCACCGGCCGCCCGCCGCGGCCCAGCGCTCCGGGGGCCGGGCGAGGCCCCGCCGCCGGCTTACCTGCTTCTTCTCCGCCTGGGTGCCGCTGGGCGAGCTGAAGCCTCCCGGGGACTGCGCGTAGCCGCCCGCGGGCCCCGAGCTGCCCGCGGGCCCGTAGCCGCCGTCAAAATTACCTGGGGAGGGAAGGGGAGAGCCCGTCAGGCGGCGGCGACGCGCCCGCCGCTAGCGCCGCGAGGGGCCGGGGCCGGGGCCGGGGCCGGGGCCTCGGCGGCCCTGGGCGCCCCCGGCCTCCGCCCGGCCCCAGCCCGGCCCCAGCCCTCCGGGCCCTGCCCGCACCGTGCCCGCTCCACATGGCGGCGGCGGCGGCGACAGCGGCGGCGGCGCTCGAATGGCGGGTGCCCGCCAGCCCGCGCGCCCCGCCCCTCCTCGCGCCCAATCCGCGGGCCCGCTGCGTCGGCCCGCAGCCAATCGTAATCGGCCTTCTTCCGGCTCCTGCCAATGGGGGGGAGGCCGCAGGGAGGCTGGCGGCGCCGCGGGGAGCGCTGGCGCTGCGAGGGGGCGGCTCGGCGGCGGCGGCGGGGCGGGCGGGGCGGGGCGGGCAGGGCGGGGCACTGCTCGGCTCGGCACGGCAGGGCACGGCTGGGCGGGGCACGGCAGTGCTGTGCTTGGCTCGGCACGGCAGGGCACTGCTCGGCTGGGCAGGGCACGGCTCGGCACGGCAGCCGCTGGCCGGCATGAAGGCGACCGTGCTCCTCCTGCTGTGGCCGCTGGCCCTGGCAGGTGAGCGGAGGGAGCGCGCCCCGCTGCCCGGCCGGCGGCCCCGAGCGGCGGCGGCGGGGCGCTTCTGGCACGTCACGGACCTGCACTGGGACCCCGAGTACGAGGCGGCGGCGGCGGCCGGGCAGGGCTGCCCGTCGGGCGGCTCGCAGGCCGGGCCGGGCGCGGGGCCGTGGGGCAGCTACCTGTGCGACGCGCCCTGGCGCCTGCTCAACTCCTCCGTCTTCGCCATGCGCGGCCTCCTGCGGCGGCCGGACTTCGTCCTGTGGAGCGGGTGAGGGCTGCGCGCCGCGGCCGCCTCCCCTGCCCGGGGGCAGCGGCCGTGCGGGCGGGAGCGACGCGCCCCGGGCTCCTCGGGCTCGCCTGTTTCTGCGTCTCTCTCTCTTTTTTTTTTCTCTGACGCCGTGGGAGCCGGCCGCTCGTGTCCGCGTCTGTAGAGAGCTTCGGCCGCGAGGGGAAACCGTCAGGTGCTCGAGGAATCGGCAGCGCCGGTTCTGTGGGTGCTCGTGCTCTCGGGTCGTGGCTTGGTCCCGCCTGCTCCCAGGGTCGCCAGGGCTCGGATGGGAGCCTCGAGGAGAGACCGGGGAGCCGGAGGGCCCGGCCGTGAAGGGTTTGTGGCAGACGTGGGGCTGCCTGTGTGGTAGCCCTTTGGGAGAGGTGAGATCTGGGCTTGTCTTATAATGTAACCCGGAGGCTTGGCGAGAGCATGGCCGCGAGAAGGCCTCCCGATGGGAGCTGTGCTCCCGACAGGCCCGTCCGTGAGAAACTAAATAAACGAAGGGAAGGTGTTGCAATTCACCATCCCTTTCTTTTCCTTTAAATTGTTGCCAGCTCTGGCTGACTTCACGCAGAGCGTGAATACCTGAAAAACTTGCAGGTGTGGGACGTGCTGTTTGTGTTGGTGCCCCAAACCCTGCCTGTTAGAGGCATCAGGAGAAGGCTGGAAAACAGCTTGTGGCGTTTCTTCAGGCTGTCCTGATTCACAGTGCAGTTGCTAAATTCATTGTTCCTGCTTTGTATGTGCGCGGAAGATTGTTCCTACTCAGAAATAGTTATGTCATTGGTCTTTATAATTAAAAAGAAAAAATCAAAGTAAGAGTCAATTTCCCCCAGTTCTTTGACATTGTTTTGAGTTTTGATCTTCCTCTCTGATGGGCTTGTAATCCTTGATAGCCCAGCATCATCTGCAAATGCCATAAGCATATTAGTGAAAACACTGAAGTGTGGGTCTGCCAGATTTTTGGAGGCAGATCTCAGTGATTGCTGCCTTAATGAAGGCATCCATTTGTTTCATTTTCACTGAAAGAGTTGTTATCCTGTTGGTATCTTGAGTACAAACAGATTTGTTCCCCTATTGCTGATCAAATTTTGCCCTGAGATTGCAAAATGCTTTCTCTTTTATGATCTCCGATCAGCTGTATTAAATGCCCTGAAGTAGGGTGAGCCTCCATTTCTCATGCTTGTGTATAGGTTTATCAAGGTATAATAAAGTGGAGCAAGTTTTCACTTTGAGTGATTCCCTGAAACTCCTTCAATGCTGTGGCTAGCCAGCATAGTGCCGATTCCTAGCCCCAAAAGCCTCTGACTTTATCTTCTAAGAGACAAAAAGAAAACAGAGGGCACAAGTGCAAGCTCTCTGCCTTGCTTATCACTTTAAGCATATGTCTTGCTAGACAAAGGCATTGACCATGCTGTTTCTGTTTCTCCAGAGATGATACTCCTCATGTCCCCAACGAGAGTCTTGGAGAAGAAAAGGTTCTACACATAATTGAAAATCTGACCTCTCTGATAAAACAGGTATTTCCAGGTAGGACTTGAGGGAAAGAAAAGGGGAGAGAAGTACAGAGTTTCATGGGAAGGACTTACCGGTGTGGAGCAATGACATAACAGGGAAGGGGGAGGGCCCAGAAAGGCTGTGGGTGATATGACTCCTTTGTCCTCTTGTTAGTTGCTGTATGGAGTGAGGCATGTCTGAACTGAGGCACCTGATGCATTCTGGTTAACGCAGAAGAGAGGAAAAAAAAGTTTCTGTAATCACTCATTAAGACAAAAAAGCTTGCAAAAATTCTTTTTATGTTATCTGTCTCGACAGTGGGGGAAGGAGTGTTACTAATGGTGAGAGCTCATTGATTCATCTGTAAAGCCATGTCTTTCGGTGGCTTGCTCCAAGGAGGGATTGTCTTTGCAGCATTGCATCCCGTCGATGCAACCATGTGTGTGTAGTGTGGGTGATAATGCTCTTATAAAGCTCTCAAGCCATGCTATTCTTTTTGAGTCTGCAAGTGCATTGAAGAACTTTGATGAGGATGAACTCTGAAACAAGCATGGACTTCTCTGTGCCTCCTTGTCTCTGTCTCTAGATACTAAAGTCTATGCGGCTATGGGCAATCACGACTTCCACCCCAAGAATCAGTTTCCAGGAAAGGGGCATAGGATCTACAACCAAACAGCTGAAATGTGGCGTCCCTGGTTGAATGAAGCTTCTATTCCTCTGTTCAGAGCAGGTATAGCACCACTGGCTCACATTGGCAGCACTCTGGAGAACTGGGGCTGATTCGGAGAACATCACAAGTCATTTTCCCTTCTTTTATGCTCAGAGCAACAGTATTTTCAGGGAAAGGGTACAATTTAATGCTGATTTCTAGCACTGAGTTCTACTGCATGTGAGAAAAGAAATTTCTCTATGCTTTAATCTCTCCTGCTTTCTTCGAGTTACTGGCAAGTATCCCTGCAGAGGATGCACAGTGGTAAGCTTTGGTGAGGGGGAGAGGGGGGGAAATGTGTTCTAAGCAAGCTGTTGGTACAGGCCAGCACCGTGGCTCTCTACAACTGCCCAGCTCCTGCTCCTGCACATTGTCCTTGTGCAGCATCTACCTTCACCGTGAGAGGCCTAAGAGGGGCAAGAGATGCATAGGGAAGAGTCGCACCAAGTACCCAACTTGGACTGGTCAGAGCGCTGTTGGCGCGTTGTCCAGTGACTCTGCTGTGGCTATTGACAAAGAGCTGAGAGAGGTGGAAACACAGGGATCTGGGGTCACGATAGCCAACTGGACCAGACCTCCAGCTCCTTCCCTGATGGTTGCATTTTGCAGGAGCCTTCTACAGTGAGAAGCTGCCCAGCCCAAATACAAGGGGGCGAATGATTGTTCTCAATACCAATCTGTACTATGATCAGAATAGTGAGACAGCTGGCGAGGAAGATCCTGGAGGGCAGTTCCAGTGGCTGGAAGAAACGCTGACCAATGCCTCTAAAGCAGAAGAAATGGTATTAAAATAAACAAACAAACTTCGCAGAGGGCTTCTCCCAGCATGGAAGCTCTTCTTGCCCCTGATCTCCCCTCCGTGCAGTCACCGCCAGCCAGTGCTCTGTAGGAAGTATGGGCTCTGCGTTCAGTGTGGCTGTTCACTTTTGTAGGTCTACATTGTGGGGCACATCCCTCCTGGTTTCTTCGAGAAGAAACGAGGCAAGCCCTGGTTCCGGAGTGATTTTAATAAACGATACTTGAAAATTGTGCAGAAGCACCACAGAGTGATTGCTGCCCAGTTTTTCGGACACCATCACACAGACAGCTTTCGGATGTTTTACAGTGATACAGGTACTGGTTCTGGTCACCCACATCTTTGCATGGTATCTCTGCCAACCCCAATAAAATCACTGTACGTGGGTATTTTCAGTGACTGCCAACCAAATGCAGCTGGAAAGCCAGAAGAGGCTTGTTTTTATCTTACTTTCTAAAAAATTTAGTAAAATGCTTTGGTCAACAAAACACGACAACGGCCATGATCCCTACCCACAACCTGTAGCTCCTGCTCTCCTCCCTCTTTCCCCTCAAATTTTGTAGTTTGCCCTCGATGCTGATCTTACTGCATGTTGATGGGCTTTGGACATTAGCTGAGACATAAGGGAGCGATTACGAACCTTTGCATTGGGTTTGTGGGTAGTGCTCTGGGTGTCCTTTGAGCGTGGTTCTCTTGTGCACCCCTCACCGTAAGAGTCTTCTACAGATGTGGAAAGCCTCTTCTTAGTTGCAGCAGTCCCATGTTCAATTCCTCATGCTGTTCAACGTGCTGGTCTTTAGGCACGCGCTGTTGGAACTAGGGCTGGTGACAAAGCTGTTTGCAGGGTGATCTGTTCCCGAGATGCTCGCTGCAGTCTGGAGCGACTTCGAATTCATGTTTTGTTTTGCCTTTTCATTAAGGTTCTCCAATCAATGTCATGTTCTTGGCCCCCGGAGTGACTCCCTGGAAAACAACATTACCTGGAGTGAACAATGGAGCCAACAACCCTGGGATCCGGGTGATTGACTATGATCCCGACACACTTCAAGTGCAGGTAGGGGATCCCCTTGTACTTTGCACTGCGGTTTAGAAGGGTATTTTAATTCCTTCCTGTGGTTTAAACAGGCAGAACTGCAGAATAGAAGAGGCTTTGCTGGAGACAACCTCTAACCAGATACTTCAGTCTTGTAGCTTGCACAAAGTTTTAGTAAGAGCGTCAGTGAGTGAAGGCAAGGTGACCACATTCAGCTGGTCCAGGCCTCCTGCTGGGATGCATTCCAGGCCAGCGCAGGACAGACTTCGCTACGTTCTTTGTGTCTTTAGTTAGTCTCCTTTGATACTTGCTTTACCATGCAGGCAATATGGATCACAGGACTTCTCTTTGGGAACTGACAGACTTGTTGAACCCCCTCGAAAAAATATGAACTGTCTAGAAGCTTATTTGGGTCCCCCCTAACTGCTGAATTGATTCATTTATAATGGGATCTGAATTTAGGTGAATTGTAGGGTCTGCTTCTGTTTGATTTGTCTCTTACTTGTGAATGGTGTTTTGTGTCTTTCTTTGCAATGGGTTAAAGCAGCTCTGCACATGTTTATAGGATAAGAAATTTATTCTTGTCTGTCCTAAAATACACTGCATAAGACAAGGGAGCTAGTGAAGCTGAGAGGAAAAAGGGCAAGAGACTGAGAACAGAACTTTTGAAAAACTTTATTCTTTAAGTTGCTCATGTTTGAGAAAATAATTTCATTCAGTAAGTTACACTGCTCCAGGCCTCAGCTCTGCCAGTGAACTGTATTGATGATATATACCAGAGTGATTTTTAAAGTAGGCCAGGCACAACATTCCTGATGTTTGGAGATAAAAATCAGACAGAGAAAAGCCATCCCTTCATTCCTTATGAAATAGTAGATGGGATAATGCTTCTTTTGTGGTGTGTTCTGGAGGCTCTCACCTGCATCGTCTATCCCCAGGTTGACGTCTTGATAGAAAGCCCCTGTTGGGAGATGGCTCGCCCCTCACTGGGCTGGGAGATGTGTTACTTGCTGCCAATCTGTGAATACGCTTCACTCTTTTACACACTGGCATCTGGGAGAAGGGGCTGATAGCATCCTAGGCAAACGTTTCACTCAAGGGCTGATCTTCTCCTGATTTGTCGTTGTTCTGTTTTTCTCACTCTGCAGGATGTGGTGACTTACTACTTGAACTTAACACGTGCCAACATGATGGGCCCAGTATGGGAGGAAGAGTATAGGCTGACGGAAGCCTTCCAAATCCCAGATGGCTCTGCACACTCCATGCAGACAGTGCTAGAGAGGATATCGAAGGATGCAAAGTACCTACAGCAATATTATGAGTTTAATTCTGTCAAATATGACCTCGACCTGTGTGGGGAGGACTGCCGTGTTGACCATGTTTGTGCCATCAGGGAAATTGATTTTACAAGATACGATGAGTGCGTTAAAGCCAACAGCTCTACTACTGCCATCACCAGTGTTTGCCTTTTATTACTCTGCTTGCTCTTAGGGGCTCTTCAGTCCCCAGCAAGCAGTCTCATGAGTTAGATCAAGAATGAATGAGGAGAGGACAGTTTCACAGTGAATTAGCAATTGTGAATGCTTTCGGAATTGAGAACTTATTTGGAAACTAAGACAAAATCAGCGTCTTTTACTAAAAGTTCTACGATGTCAACTAGACCACTTCTAGAAAGGCTCGATGTATCAGTGATTGCTATGTTGCCTTTTTGTGCCAGACTGACCTGCATCAGAGGGTTTGTCTTCCTTCTGCTGCGACTTCTGTGGTAGTTGCAGAAATCAGATGAAATCCAGGCCTCCCCATAAAGTTTAACTTACCTTCTGAATGTATGAGAACTGTGAGCTGCCACATGCTCCTGAGGAGCCTGCTGCCAGCTGAATTCTTCATTTTGGCACACGCTCCTCTTCTGAAAAGATGGCAGAACTGGTGGCCTGCAAAGTTTTGGTGGCCTTGTACAGCGGCAGCTTTCCCTCTGGTTTGTGAGCAAAGCCAGGTGGGGTTAGTGCTTCCTTTTACAGTGTATGAATTGCAAACAAGTTTAGGCCATGACATTCACATGTCAGTGTCCAAGATACGGTTCCAGTATAAGCTTGATTTTATTTTTCTTTTTTCCAAGCATCTTCTGTGTTCTGTTAACTCTCATACACTTATTTTCTAACTTCAGCTGGGCATTGCAAACTGACCTTGACTACTTCACTGTTAAGAAAGACTTAATGATTTGGTAATTTGCCAGCTTTGGGCTTTGCTCAGCTCCTGTGAGAACCACAAGGGAACAAATACAAAGTAATTCTGGGCCTTCCAGGTACAGGTGGATGAGCCAGTGAAGAAATACTCTCATTGTCTGTAAAATGCAGATTCCAGGGGTCTGACTGCAGGCTAAAGTGAGCAGGAGCTTGTAAGGCAGTAGGGTGCTGCATACAGCCTGAGCATCCTGCTGTATCAGTGCAGTCCCAGGCTACTCTTGCAGGCTGTCTGCGTGGTACCTGCAAACCATTTTGCTGGAGAAGTAAGGTTCGAAGAACGAAAAGAGCTGCAAAAGGAAGGATGAAAACAGTCACCTGTGAGCTGAGCAGTGTAGGTCAGGCATGTGAGTGTGGTGTCAGGCCCACGAGAGAAGTGGCAGTGGAACAGACGTGTTGGAAGAGAAACAAGGACACAGGAGGAACAGCTTGGCCGAAGTTGGTATTTACCCCTGGTACAGCTCAGGAGTGTATACGGGACCACTGTCACAGCACACACAGGTGCCAGGGAGGGAGGGATGCAGATGTCTGCTCTAGCAGACCGTCAGGACGGTCACGGTGCTTCCAGCCGGTCCTGGGACAGCTGGTTTGGTGCTGGAGTCCTTGTAATGGCCCGGGCCCCTCTCTGAGCATCTGCCCTCCTGCTCCTGGCCCTGCAGGATCCGAAAGGGAATGCTAGTGGACGGCGAGCATTTCTAGGTTTTGCTGTGTCCTGAAAATCACCTTGCTGTTTGCATCAGCATTCCACATGGCAGTACTTCGAACCCACCGCTCTGATGTCTGGCTGTCCCGGGATCTGCTTTGCAGCTTCCCGACGTGGGCGGGGAGGGCTGGTGGGGGGAAGCGGCCGGGGCCGCAGCCCCGGGAGGCGGCAGAGGAGCCCGCGGGGCTGGGCTGGGCGGGAGCGGCTCCCCGGGGGCGTGCTCGGGGCGAGCGCTGCCGGCCCGTCAAAGGGGCCCGGTGTCAAGGCTCCTGTAAATCGGCTGCTGTGCACGGATTAAGTGGGGGGGGCGAACGATTACAAAGTTCACGGGGCAATAAAACCGCGCCGCCGAGCACTGAGCGCTCTGTCGAGGCCGGGCCTCTTCTCCGCGGGGGGAGAAGCGGGGCCAAGGAGCCGCCCCAGGGGCCGGGCCGCGGGGCCGGGGGGCGGCGCTGCCGGGAGGGCCGGGCCGGGCCGGGCCGGGCGGTGGCGGCCCCGGGCATGGCGGCGCGGTGCCCGCCGCGGTTCGGGCCGCTGCAGCTGCTGCTGGCGGCGGCGGGGGCGGCGGCGGCGGCGCTGGACGTGTGCGCGGACGCCTGGGTGGCGGCGGGGTACGCGCGGGCCGGGCACCCCGGCTGGGCCGCGCTGGGGCTGGCGCTGCTGGCCGCCGCCTCGGCCGCCGCCCAGGCCTGCAGCTGGCTCTGGTTCCGCTCCGACCCGGCCGCGCTGCGCCCCGAGCTGCCCCGCTGCCTGCTCGCCGCCCTCCACCTCCTCCAGCTCGGCTTCTTCTACAGGTACGGCCCGGGGCAGGGCCCCGCTCTCGTGTCCCACCCCCCCGCCCCGGCCCGCACCTCCCGCGCTCTCCGCTCCCTCCGTGGCGGCTCCGGCCCCGCCGGCGCCTCGACCCCCGCCCCGGGTGTCCCCCCCCGGGTGTCCCCCCCCGGCCCCGCCGGGCCGCCCCTGGCCCCGGCCCCGGGCTGGGAGCGGGCCCCGCCCGGGCCCCGTCCCGGCAGAGCCGCGGCCGCCCCCTGCGGGACGGGCCCGGACCGCGGCCCCGGTCCCGCGCTTTCGGCCCCGAGTCAGGGCCGGTCGTCACCCCCCTGCCCGCCCGGCTTCTCCTTGCCCCTCGCTGCCGGCCCTTTCTGGCGTGGCAACCAGCGACAGCGAGCGGAAGCGTCGAGACTAGACGGTGCCTCGTCTTTTTACAGTAAAGATAGCGCCTGCGTCCGTCTCTGTTCCCAGGAGCGAAGATCAGCTCCCAGGACGGTGGAGCAGAGCACGGATCGTGTTTTGGCTTCTGCTCCCCCCTTCTTTTCGGGGGGCAGCACGGCCACGGTGTGCTTTGCCTCCCCGCTGAAGGAGACGGCCTGGCTGCTTGCTGAACTTCCCCCGCAGAAATCAGGGGTTAGGTCAGAGGGCAGGACGCGCACCGCTCTGTGCCTCGGTTTTCTTTTTCCTGGTGCACGAGCAAGCAGATGCCAGGGGCAGAGAAGCTCTTGTACGTGAAAGGCCTGGAAGCTGTGCAGGGGGCACGGGGCGGTTGCTGCGGGACCCCTCTGGTGGGGGCTGGCACCTTGCTGGTGTACCTCTGTCGTGGGGAAGGGAATTGCTTAAGACCGAGCTGAAATGAGCGGCAGCTCCAGGCTCGGACTTGCTGGTGCCACGTGTCCCACCAGGGCAGCGCGTGGTTGTCGATGGGCGCGCTGCTGCAGGCGCCCCTGGCCCCACGCAGCTCCTCACCGCAGCCGTGGCCCCGTGCAGGTGTCTCCACGCTCTGAAGGTGGGCTGGAAGGTGTGCTGGGCAAAGGCAGCGTCGGAGGAGGAGCAGAACCGCATGGCCTTTCTCTCCCATGACATCAGCATGCTGCGCCTCTTCGAGACCTTCCTGGAGAACACCCCGCAGCTCACCCTGCTCCTCTACGTTATCCTGCGGACGAACAAGGCAGAGCCATCCCAGGGTGAGGGGGCTGGAACTGGGGAGGGGTTGTGGGCTGCAGGCTTGAGCCTGAAGGGCAGGAGGGACCTGGTAGGATGTCTGCAGGCTGTAGGACCGAGCAGGATGCTGTTCTTCTGCCTTTGCTTGAGGTTCTCCAGTCATTCACGTCTCACATCCATCGCTTCCTTGATAGAATATGCAAAAGGGTGGACCCAGTCCTGTGTGCCCCACTGGCCTACGCTGGGCCTGGAGAGGGTTGAAGCTGGGGGACCTCTGTGATCATTCCCCTGTGTCCCCTAGGCTGTGCCTGAGGTGCGCCCCCCTGCACCTACCTCACCTTGTGGTCCTGTACAGCACAGCATGCCCTTGGCCAGGGCCCAAGGGTCAGGAGCGCAGTCAGGAGCATGCTGGGGAGCAGGGAGGTGCTGTTGGGGACACGTGTGGAGAGTGGAGCGGAGCCCATGGAGGAGGTGCTTTGGTACCCATCCCAGAAAGGGGATGAGCCCCCTAAGTATCACTGTGAAGAAGCAGGGAGCTGAACCATGTCCTGGCTCTGTGGAGCCAGAGCTCATCTCCTGCCACTGTGTGCTGGGGGTTTCCCTGGCTGGGGAAATGGGCTCTGCAGAGCTCTTTGGTCCTGGCGCCTCTTCCCCATCTCCTGCTCCAGCCGCCAGGCTTGGGCAAGGGAGAAGTCCTCCAGGAGCGGCACCAGCCTGCTCCTTGGGGAGGGCGGGAAGCCAGGGAGGCAAGAGAAGAAACAGAGGTGCCGATGCTCTGACTCCCCAGGGCTGCTGCTTTGCATGCTGGTGGAATGCGCGTTTTAGCAATGTCTGGCAGGGCGATATTTGGAGCAGGGCCAACCCCAGCTCGGTCTGCCCGTTGCATCTCTGCTGCTGTGTTTGCAGGACTGGGGATCTGCACTGCCTTCCTGTGTGTGACCTGGTCTCTGCTGGACTATCACCAGTCCCTGCGCTCCTTCTTGCAGGACAAGTATGAGCTGAGCCTGGGCTCCTCAGCTGTCTACTTCCTGTGGAACCTCTCCCTCACCTGCCCCCGCATCCTCGTGGTCGCCCTCTTTGCCTTGCTGTGGCCCTACGGCGTCGCTGTTCACTTCCTGCTCGTGTGGCTGGCGATGTTCCTCTGGGTCAGCTTGCAGGGCACGGACTTCATGGAGTCGCCTGGCCCCGAGCAGCTCTACCGGGCCATTGTGGCTGTGATCCTGTACTTCAGCTGGTTCAACGTGGCTCCGGGGAGGACGCTGTACCGCAGCATCATCTATCATGGCTTCATCCTGGTGGACAGCACGCTGCTGGCCCTGTCCTGGCTCTTGTGCCGCTCCCCTTCGGACGAGCACTTGTACCTCATCCCGGTGGTCTCTGCTGCCCTGCCCTGCTATCTCCTGGGGCTGCTGCTGAGAGTCAGCTACTACAAGTGGCTGCACCCCAGCGCACGAGCCCAGCAGCAGGACAGCTATGATGAGGTGGATGCCAACAGGAGGACCGATGGGCTGGAGTTTCGGACTGTCTTGGAGCCGGACCTTGTGAACAGGAGGATGCAGTGGCTGGCCCAGCGCCAGTTCGTGGTACCTGTCCTGGCAGAGCAGCACTTGCTGAACGGGGCTGCTGCTGCCGACGCTGCTGTCTGAGGCCGGGTCCTCCAGCTTCTCAGGAAGGAGTCCTGCCTCGTCAAGGCGTTCTGACTTGCTGGGGAGGGAGGTTTGCTAGTGCTCTCGGTTATTCCTCTGTGTGCCCCAGGCTGCTGTTTTGGGCAGCTTGGTGCTACGTCCGGGATGCTGGAGGGGCTGGGCCGAAAGCTGGGGAGATCTGCGAGTGCCTGGCCAGTCCCACGGCACAAAGCAGGGCTCCCACTGCTACACTGGAGGAGAGCCACGGTGCTCGGGGCAGAGGCCAGTACATTGTGAATGCACTGTTGTGTCAACCTCTCTCATTATTTATTATTAGGCTTTTCAAAAAAAACAAACAAAACAACTGTTCATCCTCTTTGTCTGTGCCTCTCTTGGTGCCTGCTGCCAAGGTTGCTCCTCATGGACGTGGCTGCTGGTAGTAGAGGGCTCATTCCCTCCTTGGCAGCAGCTGTGGGTGTTTCTGTTTGCAGGCAGAATTTTCCCACTTCTGGTGTTTTGCTGTTAAGGTCAAAAATTGCCCAGTATCGAGGTGTGACTCGGAGCCCTGCTGAGAGGGGCAGAGAAGAAGGTGAGGGCTCTCTGTGCAGCCTGGCACCCACCTGGGAGAGTGGCTGCCTTGGGAGGGCAGCGGTTGTAGGGTGCCTGCAGCTCTGTCGGGTGTTAGAGGGGTCCTGGGGTGGGATGCGGGGCCAGGGCTCATGTAAGTAGTGGCCTCACCTCCTGGCAGCGCTTCACCACTTTGAAAACGTGGGAGCACTTTCACACAGGGCCCTGCTCGTGCTGCCCCTTGATGCCTTTCCCGCTGTCCGGGGAGATGGGCAGCGCTGAGCTCAGCTCTCTTCAGGAGCTCGGCTCCTGTGCAGAGAGAGGGCACGGGACAAAGCAGCTCCTGCCTGCGGAGGGGCCTGTGCTGGAGTTCCTGCAGCCCCCAGCAAGCCGCTCCTCCTCCATCATCACTTGCAGAAAGAGCTTGCGTGAGCAGGGTAAGAGGCACTTGGGCGGCAGGCCCTGCGCTGTGCCCATGCTCTTGTCCCTGGGGCAGCTCAGGGCAGCCACAGCACGGCCGGGAGCTGGGGCCAGGCCCCGCTGCCCCGTGTCTGCTGCCCCACACCCCCACACGCACCCTGGGCCCAGGCTGGTGGGGCTGCAGCTTGGCTCAGCACTTGTGGCTTATTTGTCCCCTTACAGTCCCTTTGTAGCCATTCCTACCGCCACCAGCTACCGCTGTGACCAGGCTGGAACGACCCAGGGTCGGTTCCTTGGCTGTAACGGTGGCGCAGGGCTGAGGGCCAGACATGGGGCTGCAGCACGGGAACTGTGGCAGAGCCTGGCCCCGTTGCCCGGACACACGGTGCTTGCCCAAGCAGGCTCCAAGGCACCTCCTGGCTCCTGCTGCTGTTGCGTGGCCCACCACAGCCCCTTCCCCATCCACCCCCCTGTCACAGGAGGGGACTGGCCCGTACCAGGTGCTGAGGGAAGGGCGGTGCAGGGGGAGGCAGCCAGATGCAGCTGAACTGCTCCTGTCCCATGAACCTGCCACAAGATAAGCCCAGGGCAAAGGGCTGGTGCAGCAGCTGTGCTGTGGTGCCACTGGAGGAAGCTGGTTGCTGGACTTGTGCAAAAAGGGAAGGGGTGGGGGGGGGGAAGGCAGGGTTTGTGCCTCACTACCCAAGCATGATGCGACTTACGTGGGCAGCAGAGCAGAGCCAAAGGCCGTGGAACTGCACTGCTGTCTCCTGCAGGAACCCCCAGGAGAGCAGGGCCCTCCAGGGGCTGTGCTGGGACCTGAGGCGCAGCCACCCAAACGCCTTCGCTGTCACTGACCCCAGCCAGGGCCAGCACCGAGGGCAGGGACCAGCTGCGGGGAGGGGCTGTCAGAGAACAGACTGAAGCACTGACTATAGAAAATAAAGACTTTATTTTTTTTCCAGTTCATAGGACAGCTCCCGTTACACAGAACACAAACAGGCAACGGCTGCGCAGCCAGCAGCCCCTGGGGCTCCCCTCCTTCCGCCGTGCTGGGATGTCAGCGCAGAAAAGGCTGCTGCGGGCTCGGGGGGGCTCCTGCTGCTTTCTGCGCCACCGCAGGCTGAGGGCCAACACTGGCATTTCCCCCAGAGCATGTGGAGGCACCACACACACCGTGATCAGATGGTTGGTTTTTAAGACTCTGCATCTGCAGTTAAAAGCAGGGAGGAGGCCAGCAGCTGCTTGTGTGCACCCAGGCCAGCTCAGCAGGCCAGCGGGCGTTCGTTCACGTATTTGGATTTATCAGCGGTTCAGCTTACAGCCAGGTCAGGAATAACAGGAGAGCAAAGAGACACAGAAGCAAATCAATGCTTGGTTAAAGAGGCTGTACCTGCCACACGAGACAGGCAAAGTCTTAACATCAGCCAGCAGCGGGGGAAAAAAAATAAAATAGCCAGGTCAACCTTTATTATTAAACAAACACAGAAATGTACCATCAACCTCCTATTATAAAAGTACTTTACATACATTCAAGGAGACATCGTATAAATAGCAGTATGAAATGTCACTGGCTGCAACAGGTCCACACTCAGCTAAAATTTTGCTGCCATCTTAAAGTTTCTTTAAAACATTTTAAAAGTAAACAAACACAAAGCAAAGCCTGCCAGCTTCTGGGCTGCTTGGTACCTTGGTTCCAGCACTCGCTGTGAGTGCCTGGGCAAAACACATCCCACCTCCTAGCACGGACCGACATGGCTCTCCTGCAAGCGACTTTAGACGTTAGTGAAGCAGCGAGGCCACTTCCCTGTGCCAGGCAGTGGGAGGTTAAGGCACGGGTTTCCATCCCAAAGTTCAGCTGGCTGGAGTACAAGACGTGCTCACAGGCTGGGACATCTCCAAGCCTGCTTACAAGACCTTTGGATGGGCTGGGGACCTGCAGAGAGAGATTTAGGAACCAGCACAGACTCTTCCGTAACTTAGAGGTGTCCTGATCTAGGAACATTTCAGAAACAATGGAGCTGCTTCTCCACATGGCTCCCTTCCTCTCAGATCTGCTCTTGCTGATGCAGTAACAAGTCTTCTTCAGAGCCCTCAGGTGAACCTAACTCTCAGCCCTGCGCCATCTCCATCCTCCCACTCTGCACAGGGCTCACGCTGCTGCCAAACACCAGCATGCACCCACAGCATGAAAGCAGAAATTGGCTCCTCAGGTCTTCTGATGGGACAAGAGCTCACATTGCTCACAGGCAGCAGCTGCTACACGCACACAGCACAATCCTGAAGCAGCGGTTCCCTGTGAAAATATGCAGACCCAGAGCGTCCGCCTGAGAGCAAAGCACTAGGCCAACACCTGGCAAGGAGCTGGATGGAAAGCAGATGGCTCCTGACTCCTGGCCATCTTGGAGTGAGGAAAAACTCTTGATTTTTATATATTTTTTAAAACCAAAACTGGAGCTAGGAACATCTGAAACAGAGACCTCCATGTTCAGTCCCTCAGCTCTGGGGATCCAATGCCCTAGGACCTCTTCAGCAGTGGTGACCAGAGCCAGCACAGGGACAGACACCAACCCGTCACTCACAGGCCACATCACAGTGCATGGGCTGAGCCAACACAGCAACTCCCCCAGCACTGATGGAAATTATTCCTCAGTAATTAATGCCATGAAAGGAATGCAGCAGATATCACCTGCTTCTGTAGGCACAGCCTGAGTGGGTCAGCGTCCTCCCGAAGTGACAGGTTGGGTCTTTCAGACCAGACCCAGATGGGTTACGCTGGGCTGCAGATGAGATCTGGAAGAGTTTGGGTGCAGCTGCGGTGTTTGCTGAGCCCCACTACACACCTCTGCTTTTCCTGCTGAGCCAGACATCTGGCCTCTGTACAAAAACTTCAGGCGCCTGCCAATTTTGTGCCATCAGGGTACAGGCAGGTGGCAGACACCACCAAACACAGCCTGATCTCACACAAAACCAGCCCCCTGTGCCAGCACCCGGTCTTCAGCTGGTTATTTCTGGCTAGTGGTACTGCAGGTCACTGACTCCCCCCTTTTTTTCCGAGATAGTAGCAAAAATATCAGTGTAATCATCACTTCCAAGGTCAGTGTGCTCCAGGCTGGCAAGTCACAGTGTCTTACAAAATTAAGTCCCCCTTAACAAGGATTTTATTTTGTTTCTAACTATGTAGAGTTAGGCTAATGCAAAGAAGAATATAAGAAAATTGAATCTGATTCTACTAAAAGGAACATACTCTCACAAATGGAGTCAGAAAAGCAGAGGTGAAGATTAGTTACCATACCCTTCTTTGTAACATTTATGAGGATTTAGTTCTCTCCCAAATTATTCCTCGTCCAAATGAGGTTTCTGTTCACTTCTCAGCACTATCTGCAATAGTGTCGTGCTGTATCCAATGTTCACAGGCAGTTTCATTTTCCCATATAAGGAAAATCTGTGGGATCTGCAGTTTGGGTTGTGGATTGCTGGAATCCAACAACCTACTACTTGTTAACAGGGTTTGGAGCCATGTGCAATGTACACACATTGGCTAGAAGCCAATGGGATCAACCAACAGCAACACTTTCCTTTATGAGGAACCCCAGAAACATTCCCTTATCTTTTTATTTTCCAGAAATCCCACACTGAAGAAATAACGTAAGGATATCATAATAAATTATCTGCTTTGAACACCCAGGAAAGGAGAGAGGACACACTTTCACATCAGTAGAGGTATTTTGACATTTTCATTAGTATTTCCCATGGAAAAAAACAACAGCTCTTTTCGGCTTTGCAAAACAAGGGAAATTCAGCTCTGCCGTCAGTATTTTTCTATAAAAATAAGGTTTTATGTTTACTTGGGTTCTATAACTAAGCTGAATAGAAAAGCAGAAGTATCTGTTAGAGCCTTCTCCACTGGATTACCCCGTCACTCTGGAGACTACCTGCTAGAAGAATTCAGCTGGCTTCTGTGAGTCTCTTCTTCAGACAAGCTCTAGCTCTGCTGAGTCTAGTGCTTCTTTATAGGACACCTTTTGTACTTGGCAGGGCCTACGCTCCTGAGGAAAGGACCTGGTGTCACGTTCTACTGCACAATTTGCATTAGGTGTGTATTCTTCATCAAGCTGAAAATCGAGTCCCCAAATGTATGAGATTTCTGCCTCCCCAGCAATGGAGAGGGCTTGCAGGAGCTGCAGTCACACCTTTGCTCCAGTGTCTTACAAGAAGTCTAACTCAAGGGCTTGGTGAAGGGACACAAGGTCTGCGTGGTTTGTGATCCTCCAGAAAGGCATGTTGTGCTGTAACAAGAAGATTAACAAAGTCCATTTTATGGGAGTGATTTTGCAGCTAGGTGGAAGCAGTCAAGGTACACCTGCAGAGTTGTGCAATACAGCATTTGTGACAGCACATACCATGCTCAGGAAGGATCTCAGCCGTATGCACACTGGTATCTGAACCTTATCTTATCTGCACAATAGTTCGTGATGGGTGCCAGCACTGACTATCAGCCACTTTGGGCAGTCATGATGGAAACCTCAGATGAAAAGCCTCCAAGACTCCAAGGGAATCTGTGTGGATGACAGCTCTGGCACATGGCAGTCAGTGTGACGCCCGAGAGATGCTGTCCTGACAGTAATCCATGCACTTAACTGCCTTTAATTAACACGAGTGAACAATCTACTCAGGCTTGTTCAATCAAACTTTTAGCTCCTTATCTGTAATTCAAACTAAGAGTAGATGCTGTGTATTGATCTGACTGCTGGCAATCAACTCCTGACTCCCTCAGTGCTTCTGAGAAATTGCATTACCCTGATTGATAGACTCATGCTCTGATCAAGGCCTGCCACATCAAGATACTGTCCCTGTAAAAACAGGGACAGTGCTACACTAACAGTCTGCAAGTACACATGAACTTCAAACCTAGACAAGAGTAAAACAGAACCTTTAAACCCTCAAGAGCCAGATAACTTCCCGTCTTCATGTAGTAAAAGATTTCTTGCAAAGGCAAAGTTTCCCCTCTCTGCCTCTGGCGTGAAGAATTCAGCCTTGGAAAAAGAGTACTTGCAATAAAAGACTGTTACTGTAACCTCCCTGTGCATCAACCCATATCCCACCTCTGCAGAAACCCACCTGCTTAGCTGCAACCTCTTCATCACGCCCATCTCCAATTACCACATAGGTGACTTTCTTTCCAAATCGTGACACAATCCTCTCAAAACAGCTTTCTTTGCCTGCCAGAAGAGAAACCACTATAATGAGCCTTAGGCAGAGAGAAACAGAAGCCTGAACTAACCCCTTCTTCCCAGAACAAAAATACATTTTTGTCTTACTGGAACCCAGTTTGGTTCATAAGACCAGAAGCCACCACAATTAACACGACTAGCTGCATCACAGCAGTCACAAGCACTTCTCAGCTGCAGAAACTGTGTTTCCTGTGTAAAAATCCTAGCTAGCCCACAAAAGACACCTCAATGCCAGGTGTCTCAGCGCAGACCCTTACCTATTTTTGTAGCACTATAAATATTTTCAATGGGAAACACCTCGCCCAATCCATATAGAAGAACTTTGGCAAGAGCTGGCACCAGTTGGGTGGTTGTGATCAGGATGTTCACACAGTTTTTTCTAAAAGAAAAAAAAACCACACTTGTAAAAGCACACCTACGCCTTGTAGTGCTGAAGGGTACTCTGGGCAACTTGCTCAGCTTTCCGAAGTGCCATGAACTTTGCTGCCCTGCTTCTCCGAGTCTTTGTAGGCCAAGATTTTGATTTGTTTTAAACAAAAATTCTCCCGAAGAAATGTAATTTTCTGAGCACAGTCTTATTAAGAGGACTTTCCTAGCAAAGGATGTTGCCATAGAAAGACCCCAAAGGGTGCTCACGAGTGGGGTTCCTGCACACATTCACTTCATTTCCTAGAACCTATGACAAGCAGCAGTAATGTACTTGTGAGCATTGCTGTAAGTGCATGCAAATCTAAGAGAGAATAACTGAGAAAGCAACGTACACGTTTCCAGTTTCCATACCTGGACTGTATGAGTAGCAGGGACTTTAATGCAGTTTCCAGCCAGGAATCTGTTAACACTTCTATGTCGGTTCTTAGTCGCTGCAGAGCTTCCCTCTTCTGTGGGCTAAGAAGGCCTGGAAAGCAAGCAACACATTTTCTCAGCTGCATTGGTAAGCCCTGTGCAGTTCTTAGGATACATACAACAAAATGTATCGACTCATACAAAAAATGAGTAGGTGTCGTGCAAGGTCACAAGCAGCAGCAGGGGAAGGAACTCCTGCAGTCATCCCGTCAGACTTCCTACTCCACACAGGCCCAAGGACCCTTCCCATCTTAATCACAGAATCAGAGAATCACAGAATGGCTGAGCTTGGAAGGGACCTCTGGAGATCACCTGGTCCAACCCCCCGGCTGAGCAGGATCACCTGGAGCACCTTGCGCAGGATGGCATCCAGGCGGGTTTTGATTGTCTCCGGAGAAGGAGACTCCACAGCCTCTCTGGGCAACCTGTCCCAGTGCTCTGTCACCCTCCCAGTAAAGAAATGCCCCCTCATATTGAGCCGGAACCTCCTGGGCTTCAGTCTGTGCCTCTCGTCCTGTCGCTGGGCACGACTGAAAGGAGACCGGCTCCGTGCTCTCGACACCCTCCCCTCAGATACTTATGCACACTGATGAGCTCTCCCCTCAGTCTCCTCTGTTCCAGGCTAAACAGGCCCAGCTCTCCCAGCCTGTCCTCGTTCGACAGGTGCTCCGGTTCTCTCATCATCTCCACAGCCCTCCTCTGGACTCGCTCCAGCAGCTCCGTGTCCCTCTGGTACTGGGGAGCTCAGAACTGGGCACGGTGCCCCACGTGTGGCCTCCCCAGGGCTGAGCAGAGGGGAGGATCGCCTCCCTTGGCCTGCGGGCAACACTGCTGAATGCAGCCCGGCATCCCCTCGGCCTTCTTGGCCACAAGGGCACGCTGCTGGCTCATGGTCAGCCTGCTGGCCACCAGGACTCCCAGGTCCTTCTCTGCAGAGCTGTACTTAATGCCTTTTAAACATCATTTTCTCAAAACATCCAGTTGCAAACGGTCAGAAATGGTGCCTATACAGTCAAATCTGCTTCCATTATTAAATAAAACAAAAAAAAATAGAGCCCCTTGAGTCTGAAACTGTTTCCACCTAATTTCCAGCCATGCAATACGACTCCTCCTTGTCACTCCTGCCCCACCACTCCTCACTACACGCAATATACTGTAGTCCTCTGACAATGAGGCCACAGAGGGATTCATTCCGGGCTGCGCTGACAACTACTTTACCTTTAGACAGGTCCTGAAAAACTCCACATCCAGGTTTCCCACATGCAAAATATGAAATAATGTCTGATCCCTACCAGAAATAAGGTAATTGTGGTACAGTAAAATGCAGACTTTATTAATACAACTTTTAAGGCTGAAGGTTATAGTTCTGACCACCCTTTTTGTTTGTTTTTCAGAAAGTACGTCAAAGAAAATGTTGTGTCAAGCTTCTTTTGCATAGGCTAAGGGTACTCAAACCTGCAACCCACCAGGCTGTCACACAGTCAGATGAGCTGCTCCAGCAGCACTGTGTTCCTAGGGATCTCAATGCTAAGATTCAGACTAAACAGAAACTTTCTCAACATCTGACTTCTGTGGAATAGAGTTGCAGTATGCATCTTTATTACTGCTGTGGCATTGGAAGAGAAGCAAGATCAGAAGATTTTAAGTGACTTTGTGAACAGACTTAGAGATGTCATGTCAGACTAAGCACGGCAACCAAAAGAACAAACGCTTTACTTCTTGACAATTGCGTAATAAAAGATTTTATGAAGACATAGGTGAAAAGGTCTCCTAAGCAGAATGTTATATAAGTCATTTAGGCCTGTTCTACGCAGGGTGATAGGCAGCCTTTCATTCAAAAGTAGCAAAGGGACACTGCACCAAACCCTTCTCTGAGATATATGGTTGACTGACCAACCCTATCTACGTAAGTCAGAGAGCACACTGGAAAACTGTTCAGTTTTGGAAGATGCAGCCTCTCAGATTACAGAGAGAGATGATCCTAGTTAGCATTAGCAGAACAGTGAATTTTCATGTTCAAACATTTAGGAAAGCAAAAACTACTGTACAAAAACTACAGCTACTCAGAAGAACCAAGTCTGGCGTTACAAACTCTGGTTAGTGCTCCAGATACTGGTGCATGGGAACACTCACCTCCAACATTAGTTTTGTATTTGTCGTAGATCTCTCGTACCCTGCGGTAGCGGAATGCTAGTTTTCTCATCCAGTCCACTCCACCTTGGACACCAACTGATGAACTGTGATTTGCATTACTTCCTGAGCCACTGAAGCCATCCGTGGAGAAATTGTAGTTGCTATTAAAAAAAAAAAAAAAAAAAACAGATCTATTACGTGTGCCACAGCAGCAGAGCCACTGTGACCCCTCTGGCTGGGTTGCAGATTTCAGCTCTGACAGCAGCTAGAAAAGCACCATGAAGAACTCTGCACAACCACCTCTGCACCCCGATGGTGGAGGCCAGCTACTCTGGGCAATGTGCTCTAATATCACCTACACTTGCTTTCAGTTCTCAACTGCTGTACTGAAATTTGTTGATTCAACTTCTCTTGCATACCCCCAATACAAAACCAACTTTTGCTCTTCGCTCACTTCCTCCGCAATACAGAACATCCTTCCCACTACCCTCTCTCATTCTGCAGTGCTAAATCCCCATGTGGTATTTTCCAAACATAACAACTGCCTCTCTAGATCACAGCTACAGTTCCACAAGCAGATGAGCTGCTTTACCAGCTCATGACTGCAGGAAGCAGGTTCTGCTTCACCACTTTCTCCGTGTTTCTTTCTCCCTGACAGACAGGCACTTCTCAGACCTTTCCATGAGCCAGTTCAACTCACTAATGCAGCAGAATAACTATCCCCCTGTCTGACTATGTATAAAATCAGCTCACAGGGAGGTGCAAACTGTAGGGAGACTTTAAAAAGTCAAAATCATCAAGTTTGGAGTGCGGGTTCTCCACTCACTACACATCACTGAGCATATAGGTAATATTAAACAGTTCGACAATGCAATTCCCATTATAATTCCAAAAGTTTTCTGTAGGTCTTAAAAAAAAAACAAAAACCACAGCAAACAAACACCACTGGCTGAGTTTCAGACCGTGCACAATGCTGGCCTCCATTCCTTAACCCCATTACAGTTTGGTTTCTTTCTGAAGCCCTGCAAAATAAACCAGATTGCATCAGCTGTACGTTTCATGCATTCTTCAGTACGTCACCTTAAATCTTGGCCATTATCATCAGATGCCACATCTTCTATGTGTACCTGGTCACACTCCTGTTTAAAACAGGAAAAAAAAAAGCAGAAGCCACTGTTGTAATCCAGAAACATATCAAACTTTGCAGATTAAAAGAAGCACGATACAGAACGATCCCTTCACATTTGCCAACACCACCAAACACAGCTATACTGCCTCCACAAACCTATACACAGCTTCCATTAGCTTTGTTTTCCAGTGCTTCCATTAGCTTTGTTTTACTTTGCACCACCTACAAGTCCTTGCCACGACAGGGATTTGAAGCACCAGAAAGGTCAGAAAAAAACCAAACATGTTTTTATGACATTTTGTCTGCAAAGAAGAAACCTCAACACCTGCTGAACAAGTTGAACTGATCATCTGATCATCACTTATCATCTGAAACACTTCTGCCATTTCACAAAAACAAGCTAAACAAAAGCGAAAGTACCCCCAAACCATATTATCTGGTCAACTGATGATACTCCGTTTAAACAATAACATAACGGTCAATTTTCTTTTACTAGAGATCCACAGCACAAATCTTGGATTGAAGCATCAATACCTTATTGCTTTGGCATTGCTGCTTAGTACAGCTGACTTAACCCACAGATAAACTGCAAGTACCTTAGAACTACAAGCAAAATTTCCCCACCTCAAAAATTTCCCACTGCAACTACTACCAACAGCAGTGAGTGATGTTGACTACATAGTTCACGTGTCAGTGACTATCCTTCCAGCACGACAGACCTTTTTTTTTTTCCCTGGGGCAGAGATGTAACTGTCATTACCACTTTTGTGAAATTCATAGCTGCCATAAATGTAAACTTCATTGAAGTTTCCATTTGCATTAACAAAAACATCTTGTGTTTTCCCACCATGTACGCCAGTGATGCATCTACATTTAACAGGTCACTCTTCATACTCAGATTTAAACTAGGCCCGTAAATTCTGCAAATTAGGTTCATGAATCCATATTTTTGTGCTCAAATTTCAAAGATGACATAAGTCAGGAAATCTGCTTCTAACCACTAAATTCCAGACTATGCCAAAATTTCACACCTCCCCAGATAGCTTGCATTAGTCTTTTCACTGCTATCTGATAATGTCATAGCATAGGATATTGCCATGATGCAAGCAAAGATTTACATTCAGCTTCTGGGAAAGTGCAGAACAGACAGATGTATTTAATTTGGCAAAGAATAGTGTGCATGAAAGAGGATGGACGCTGAACAGAAGTCCCTCAAGAAGAAAAGGAATGGGAGAGCAGCAAAGATAGCTTGTGAGAATGGAGGGTAGCACCTCCGTAGGTACAGCCTGCTTGTCTGTGGAAGCACATCCTTCATAGTTGTTACACAGTCAGTGTGACCTACTGGTTCACTGGCTGAGACTGTTTTTTGTTTAGCCAAAGCCCCAAGAACTAACATTCTACAGGTCACCTTTTTCTCCAGATCTCTGGTCTCTATTTCAAATATAGCATCAGCGAAAGCAAAATGCTTACCAGTCCAGAATGAAACTATAATACAAAGTAGGCATCGCTCTTAATGTTTTCAGGTACAAGTAGAAACCCATAGGAGAGCTAGGAGAGCTCATGACACTGGAAGTGTCCAGGATGCCCCTGTCTCAGATAAAAGAGAACAAACACCCCTTTGATTTGGCTCTGCTTAGAACCACTTAAGTTTTGGCATACCATTATTCATTATTGACTTGCTGTGAAGCACATCTGCCTTCACAAACTCTGCAGTGTAACTCTAATTAATATGGAGTTTTGCTTTTTAAAAAACATTTGCCATGTACCTCTAAGTCATTGAAAAACAGGTGAGTATCAGCTACTTCAAAAATCATCTCCTCCATTGACAGACCAGAGCCAATCACTAGAGTTGGATCCTGACAAAACAAAAAGAGAAAATGTAAACTCATCACGGTTACAGGCTAAAAGTAAGTTATGACAAATCTTTCATCGGTTACTTTGTACAGAATTTCAAATGCCTATCAAGAATGATGTAATTCCATCTGGTAATACATTGACTCAAAATGTTAAAAAAAACACTTCAGTACTTCATGGCAGGGACTGAAGCACTTTTAGAAGCAACACATATATTCTAAAATCTTCAATGTATTTTGAAAGAGAAAAAATACTTCTTTTGTACTGTGTCCTCAATAATTCCCAATAATGATAAAAGCAGTCTGACATTGTTAGAACGGAAGTGTTTGTGATGTTAATAATCTAACTTTGTATAATAATCTAACTTTGTATAAAGCCAAATCTAGTGTTCCTTTTCTCCCCTCCAATTTGCAACAAGTTAGAAGTATCATACTACACATTTAAAACAAAATAGAATTCTATTCCTTTTCCAGAGATTAACATTTACTTCTGTATAACACATGATTTTTTTTCACATAAAAGACAGCATTACCTTGCCATATTTTTGAGCGTAAGACCCTGTGAGAAGTGAATGGAAGATTATGATGGTCTCATCCAGGTCCCAGAGAAACACTCGCTGGGTAGAGAATAAAATCAAGTCAGAATCATAGAATCACGGAATCATTAAGGTCGGAAAAGACCTGCAAGATCATCTGGTCCAACCATCTCCCTGCTACCAATATCACCCGCTAAACCATGTCCTTAAGCACCAGATTCAACCTTTTCTTAAACACCACCTCCCTGGGCAACCCGTTCCAATGCCTGACCGCTCTTTCTGAGAAGAAATGTCTCCTCATTTCCAACCTGAACCTCCCCTGGTGCAACTTGAGGCCCTTCCCTCTTGTCCTATCACTAGTTACTTGTGAGAAGAGGCCGACCCCCAGCTCCCCACACCTTCCTTTCAGGCAGTTGTGGAGAGCAATGAGGTCTCCCCTGAGCCTCCTCTTCTCCAGACTGAACAACCCCAGCTCCCTCAGCCACTCCCTTGTGTTCCAGGCCCTTCACCAGCTTCGTAGCCCTTCTCTGGACAAGGCTCCAGGGCCTCGATGTCCTTCTTGTAGTGAGGGGCCCAAAGCTGAACACAGCACTCGAGGTGCAGCCTCACCAGAGCTGAGTACAGGGGGACGATCACCTCCCTGTTCCTGCTGGCTGCACTATTCCTGACACAAGCCAGGATGCCGTTGGCCTTCTTGGCCACCTGGGCACACTGCTGGCGCATGTTCAGGTGAGCATTGGCCAACACCCCCGGATCCTTTTCCTCTGCACAGCTTTCCAGACACTCTGCCCCAAGCCTGTAGCATTGCATGGGGTCATTGTGGCCAAAGTGCAGGACCCAGCACTTAGCCATGTTGAACCTCATCCCTTGGCCTCTGCCCATCGATCCAACCTCTCCAGGTCCCTCTGCGGGGCCTTCCTACCCTCCAGCAGAACGACAATTCCCCCCAGCTAGAGTTGTAGAGTTGAGATAGTTCAAGTACGGTGCTATAATAAAGGAACAACTTCTAGGGTTCATTTGGTGGTTAGTTGCAGTATGCTTTTTAACAGATATGAACAACAGCATTCATCTCACAGACTAAATACATTATTAGACTCTTCCAGTGTAGTGTGGTGGAGTTTATATACTGGAACAGGGCAACTATACGCTCCGGGTGAGACTCGTTTGATCAATTTTTTCTCAAAAGCTTCTCTTGTTTTTATAGTTATAAAAGCAAAAAACTAGAGTGATAATGAAATTTAGAGCCCAGATAGGGTAGATATTTACTGCTGATGATGTAGATAGCAACAGGTAAATGACCTTGGTGTTTATCAGAGACACCTTTGTTAAGATAAATAAAGGGGATTGGCTGTTGTGACTAATAGAGTTTTAGTACAGAAGGACTTTGACAGACTGGAGAACTGGGCCAGCAGGAACTACAAGAAGTTCAATAACTGCAGATTCTGCATGTGGGGGTAGAATAACCCCTTAAATAGGTCCAGGCTGGAAAGAGCTGGAGGGTACAGTGGACACCAGGTGCAACATGAGCCAGCAGTGCACTCTCCCTGTAGATAAGATTAACTGCATGCTGGAGAATACGGTGAACAGCTGATGGAGCGAAGGTGTTCCACTCTGGCACTGGGAAGGTCACCCCAGAATACTGGGTCCAGTGTTGTATCCCCTGTTCAAGAGGCATGTGAGGAAACTGGAGAGCAGTCAGCAAAGGGCTGCTGAGGCTGAGGGAGCTATGATGGTTTATCTTTGCAAAGAGGACACTACGAGTGATCTAATAGCAGCCCACAACTACTTGAAGAATAACTGTGAAGATAATGGAGACAAATTCTCAGTAGTGACAGATGGAAAAATGCAATGGAAAAAAGAACAGGCAAATTCCAGCTTGGGAGATTCTGGATAGAGAAAGGAAACCTGCTTCCCAAGGTGGGTGTGGTAGTCCCAGGACATCAATATATAGATGCAGGACCTCCAACCTTGGAGGTTCTCAAGACTCAACAAAGTTATGGTCATCCTCTTCTAGTGCTGGGGAGAGCCCTGCTCTGAGCAGGGTCACAGGAATTTCCTACATTCCTTTCATTTCCTACATTCTCCTTTCATTTCCATGTACACAGGAGGAAGGAAAGAGAGAACTTTTACCTCCACACCATTCTGTAATGCTACCTGTAGAAAACAACATTAGTACTTACCTCCAGTTCACTGTCCTGTGAGGAGGAGGTGTCTGCTTTCCTCTTCCCTCTGTTCTTCCCAGGGATGTTTTTTCTTGCCTGCTCATCTAACTCTTTACTTGCTGTTGCTCTTGACAATGATGGACTTGTGGATGCATCTCCTGCAGAATGAAATCACAGAGCTCTCATCCCCTCATGCCTCAAAACAAACACCAACACAAAACTCACAGCATTTGACCACAAGCTCCCCCTGCAACAGGTAAGACATTATCTTGCTTTATTGAATCAATAGTACTCGAGCCATTGTTAAAACATAAAGCATGATTTCTTTGTCCCATCATTTCAAAACAGCTTTGTCTCCTGAATTCAGTACCCGTCAGGACTGACCTACTTACTGCATTCTGCTGCAGTAAAAGACATAGCACCCTTCAACGTAAGGCCTGTAAATCCCTCAAAAGTCTCACTATCCTAGCACTGCTTTATTCTTCAATTGTTTCTTTTAATGCTTCCTGAGAGTTTCTGTCAGAAACTCTTAATCTGGAATGGAAGTACAAAGGAAAGTATTGAGTAATGCCTGTCCATCCTAGATTTCCTGGGCTAGTGAAATGATTTTTTTGTGTTGAGCAATCCTATATGAGACATGCTGTTTTCAGCATACACTACTCCCTCCTGTTCCACTGCAAAATATCTTTAGAGTAACAGTTAAGCAATAGCCAGTGTATGGAGTTATCTGGAGTATGTTCATCGTACACAAATCCACAGCATGCTGACTGTACATGAGACATACGTAGACTACAGCTACATTGCCCAACCATTCCCCCCCAAAAAACAAAACAAGAAAACAAACAAACAAAAAAACCAGCGATGTAGTTGGCCCTCAAGACAAAGGCTTGGCCAAGCAGCATGGCCATGACTGAAAAGGGATACATTAAAGAGCCAATTCGCCAACCGGTAAGAGCTCCTTTCACGGGGAAAGGGTAAAGCACCATCACCCAGTAAATAAATGTTTTGCTTTGCAGAGTACTATGACAATGGGAGACACCCTCTGAAACCTCTATTAACATTTCACACAGAAGATTTAACATCCCAGGCATCTGCCTGACTTATTCAGAAATAGGACCAGAACTCTATCAGGAATGCAGAAAGGCATAGGGTTATCCACGTCCTCATTCAGGGTTACCAGATGGATGACCTGGACCAGTTTTTGACTCTGGAGCCAAGCCAACTTGAAAGCTTTTGAATTCAGTCTGGGTCTTGAGCATGAAGCAATTAATGAACATCGACCAATTCCTATGAAAATTCACATAGAATGGTGAACTCAAGAGTACTCCTGAACTACGAAAATGTCACTGAGAACGTTAACAACTGGGCCATTCTCTGACTGGTGGCTTGAAGTAACAGGTCAATTGCACGGAGCTTTCAGAATCAAGTAAAAACAGATTCAGGTGTGTAGATCTCCTGCTGTTTGCTCCAACTAGAGGACAACTACTTCTTGAAAAAGGCAAAGCACTCGAAGCACTATGCTTCTTGATTTACAACATCAGTGTGCTTTTCGTCATCACCTCACCGTGGTATCCCACAAGGTAAAGATGGGTTGACAGGAAAGGTATGGACAACACCTCCTGTCCTAACAAAGGACTCAAGCCCTTTTGGAGCTACAGGAGTGTATGATCGCTCTTTCTGGAACCCACGGAGAAGGAATTGTTTCCAAGTTCTACTACCCAAGAAGGGAAAACCCAGTCAGTAGGACCCAGTGGACTGGCCAGGAATTCTGCCCAGCCAGAGCTCACAGCATTATCAGCAAAGTCATCCAGTACTGCTATCTGTATTCTCTCTTTGAGGGGAAAAAACAAACAAGCAAACAAAAAAAAGCATTTAGAAAGACACCAATTCTTGACATGTAAGAGCTAGGAATACAGGTGTAGTGAGGTCAAAGTGTTAATTATTACTACGGGTTAAACTAGGCAACTTGTTCGGAACTGGACAGCAGTTCAGAAGCAGCTTTCCCAAAACACAATGTTGCATGCAGAGTTCTCCTTCTCTGTGCGAAGAGGACTGAATACACTCAAAATCTGGCATTTGCCTAGTAGATGGGTTTTGCCAAAACAATGGTAGATATCTGGAATGCAGGTCAAGTTAGTGGGGATAGGCCTCCAGGAGAGAATGCTCTGGTGAAATCCAGCTATCAGAGACAAGCCTCAAAAATAGCTCAGAGGCCATGTTCACAGGGCAGCCACTCAGCAAGGCACTAGATGGACTGAGACCCCAGAAAACACTGTAGAAGTTACAAGGAATTAAGAAAATAAAGGCCCTGAGATAAGCTTAGAAAAAGGCAATATTTAAAGCAAAAGAATCCAACTATTGGATCCCTGTTCCATTCCCTTGGGCATCTAAGGAACCAAGGACCCACAGTGCACTCGGTGTACTCATGCCCAAGGCATGCGGGGAGTAGGTGAGCTAAGACGTAGCAAGTTCTGTTTCTAAGAGCCTGTGACACAATCATTTACAGGACGAAAAGATCTATGGAAAATCACAAGCAGAAAGGAAAAAAAAAAAAAGACTATTATGAAGACCTAATTGTAGTCACTCTTCTTTAAAACACCTTAAAACAGAACTTAAAACTTCCAGCAAGCACCAAAGGCTGTGGAGAGGGTTTAAACAGCAGTGGTGGACTGATGCTGGTTATCAGATAGGTACCCACCCAGCTGCTTGTTCATTCTTCCCTCCAGTGGGCCAGGGGAGAAAACAGGTAGAGCAAAAGTGAAAAAACTTGTGGGTTGAGACAAAAACAAGTCTTTGTCTTGTAACAAGAAAGGAGGAAAAAAAAAAAAAAATCAAAACCAGGTGCTGCAAAGGCCCACCACATCCCACAACGGGCTGATACCCAGCCAGTCTCCAAGCAACAGCTGCCTTGGAAGCCAAAACGCCCTGCCACCTTCTTCCTCTGTGTCAGTTTTTATTGCAGAGCATGTCGTTATATGGTATATATACCATACATATATATATATATGGTATATATATTTGGCTACTTTGGATCAGTTGTCCCTGCTGTGTCCCCTTCCAGCCAAAAGTGTGCTATCAACACTGCTTTGGCAGTTAGCTTCATCCCAGCCAGACACAGCACACTAACAAAAACAGAGTGAATCTTTTTTATTTTTCTTACCTATCAATCTACAACAGACATCAGATTTCACTTGATAAGTGCTCTACAACACAAACAGGATCTCATAACACCTTGTGTAAGATGCTGGAGGAAGCACTAAGTCTTTGCTTTTATCGTTGTTAAATTTAGAAAACTGTATTTTTGTTGAGAAAAATCTTAGTCAATCAATGCCTCTACAAGCTGGTACTTTATATAGCATTAGTGGAGAAGGTCAGCCAAAGATGTGACTTCTCTAGAAAAGTCAGTTCTCTAGAAAAGTCAGCCCTTCTACATTTCTTCTATTAACAGCTAAAATCTGCCCCGACAAGTGTCAGGTAACTTAATACTATGCAGATCTGTTCACGTACAAAGCACAGCAGCTTTCAACGGTTTACATGATGAAGCAGACAGAAGAGAGGAAAGTAAAGGATGCGCTCCTGGGCACATCAGAGACCAACTCATTGAGAGGTTGTGGCCAAACTACAGCTCTTGAAAATGCATGAGAAGTTCCAAAGGGTCTCCTTACCTGGGATTGGCAGCTGTGTCATGACTGCCAGGTCATGTGAATACCTGGCTGCAGAAAGGAACGAGTTAGGAGCTATCAAGGCTGGGTATCACATAGATGCCCTGGAGCCCATGTGGACACCTAGCCCTGACACGTGACAAGAGGCAACATACCCCAGAGAGCTGCTGTCAACTCCCCTTCCAGTCACCCCTGGAATTCCCTCTCTCTACAGCACTTAGAGTATATGGTGTGTGTCTCCCGAACCACAGCAGTATAAGATTTCCAATACGTAAGTCCGCCTGGCCCACCACATAGTCTGCACATCAGTGAGACAGAGCGTGATGATGGAAGCAAGCATCCTGCCCAGGATTGCGCAGCACACAAATGTGCTGCAATTACACATTTTGAAATAACGTTTTCTCCATGTCTGCACGCTGTATTGTTTATCAAAGGTATTAGCCACCCCGTTACAGATGCCGCCCTGTTACAGATGCAACCATTACCAGAGGAGTGTCTCTGCACCGTCCGTGTAGGCACCATGGCGTTTGGTTTTTCAGTCGGATACGTAGTTGTTGCTAACGCAGTACTCTCCGCGCTGCTGTCTGCTGGTGTTATGGCCCCAAAGCCAGAACTTGGGTAACACGTCTGGTACTGACTCTGGCCAAGGATTGTGTACGTAGGATATTCCTATTAGAGGGAAGGATCGGTTACGATAGGACACTCCTTTCAGAAAACATTCTATATCATGGTGACTTTTACACTAGAATATGCCTGTCAAAGAAAAATGTCAGCAAGAGCAAGTCTGACTTTGACTTTTTGCTATTTCCTTCCACACATGCAGGAAATCCCCAAAAAAGGATTGAAAGAGATGACTTCCCAATGGCCTCCACAGCAGGTAAGTTCTGCCCACAGAAGGCCAGAAACCACAGGGCCTTTCTTCTGCCTCTAGTTTCTTCAAAAATGAATTTATATGAATGATGTGACAGTAACAAGGGAGCATCGAGTTGATGCCAAGGCATCAGTCCATTCTCTGTCTTCTGGAATTTGTCTTTGTCTTGCGTTTTACTTTGACACCAGATGTACTGACAGCGATAGAGAACGGCCCTGGCATTGGCTCAGAATACAATCCCAGCCACAAGAGCTAAAGGATAAAGTGCCTTTACTCATGACCTGCCTTCAGAAGGCTATTAAATTGCACACTGTGATGAAAGGTATCTATTTCTGAAGACAATTTACTCATTCTGAAGTTGATCACTGAAATCAGAGGGCTCCTGAACTCAAGCTATACTTGAGGATTTTCATTTCTGCTACTGATAGTAAAGAAAACAGCCACCCTCTAAGTGCCATGTCACGTTCTTCTGGCACACTGCACGCTCCCAGTTCACTCAGGGAGCTTCTTGGATTTGTGAACATACATCAGGCACCTCAGTCTGCACTACTATCCAGGAAAGCTTTTCTCCTTAAAATTCTAAGCAAGTTTATGCTAACGAAAGAACCTTAAAAAGCAGCAGTGTAATATACAAGGAATCTGCTTTAACCCTTGGATTTCCCACAGCTCCTATATTCTCCTTCTGCGAAGCTGTGATGTTGAAGGGTTCCTTTGTAATATCTGAATATTCAGACTGGCAGTTAACTGCTGCCTGCAGGGAGAAAGCAGTGCTATCTATTACCCACAGTAGGTCATAGTGTAAGGGAGAAGGGCTCTGTATTAGCCTCAAGGCTTTTTGATTTTGTTTTATTCTAACTATCAGAACGTATATCTCACTCAACTTTTTTGATGGCATACAACATACATTCCCTTCTTGCTGAGGGAGATCAAAGGTATTCAAAAGCTGTCCAACTATAATCCTCCCTGTAGTTTGGTTCTAATAATAGTTCTATTGTTTCTTCTCCAGCGTCTCTCGTGAAGAGATCTCAGTGCTCTGTTTAAGATTCACCGCACAATCAGCAGATAAGGACAGAGCTACGGACAGCTCAAATAAGTTTGCTGTGAAGGCCAAAGGGAAGAGCAACATGGTCAAAGACATCGAAAGAGCAATTTTGCCGACTTAGAGTAACATATCGAACCCTGTAATTTTCGTAACCATTGTGCTCTACTTAAAGTTGTGCAAATATTTTGCTTTCTTTTGTTAGTTTTGAATAATGTGTTAAACAAAGGTGAACGAGATGCTGCACGTAAATATACCAAGAAGGAAATTTTACCTGTGAGATGCTGGCTACGGCTGATGTAGAAATATTGACAACAGTTGAGGATGTAGAGACTGGATTGGCATTGGTAGTTGATGCTGTAAAATTAAGAATTACTTCATATATATATATGTTTCAAGAGAAATACGAGAGACAAGACCAACCTAAGATGTAAAATAAGTTACTAAGTTCTTACTGGCTTAGGTGCAAGCATTTGTGCTTCCAGCAGAACTCTGCTTGTAAAGGCCAAAAAAGTGTTGGGGTGTATCCTGAAACCAGTTACATTTCCACCAGGCTTACGGGGAGGAGAGCTGACACACAGTGATCTTTAAAAACATCATTTTCAAGTGTTTCAGAAATTTTACCTAGAGCTTTTAAAAAGATTTTTTCCTCCTCCGTGCCTGCTAAGCAACTGGAGTTTAATCAGAATGGCTACATGACTTTACGAAAAGTTTTGAGAAGACAGAAATCACATTCTGATGTTTAATTATTAGCAATTAAAAATGAATCAGAATAAACAACAGACATGAAGTGTGTTTAAATCAGTTCAATAACCAAATGCTTATCTGTTTGCATTGGAATTAGTATATTTAGTTTAATTAGATCAAAAAAATAAGGAAAGAGTAAAAATATTTCAAAAATATAAAAAGGGTGCTTCCTACTGGAGAAGTGAATACATCTCCCCATACATATCCCTGTGAGATTACAACTAGTTTTTGGATAAGAGTTTATGAAATAATTTGTCAACAGCATGTAGGACAAATTGTTAGAGACTTCTAGTTGTTAGTAAGAATTTTAAGATGTTTAATACTCTTCACATCACTGCATTCAGTTCTTCTAAAGCACGTAAGAGGCAACTAGACCTTCTGGGAACAACTAATGGCATCTGCTATATGTCATTTAGCAGATTTGATGATTTTACAGCAACAGGGCCATAACATTAAACATTACTCCACAGAGTTTCAGGAACCTCAAGGATTAGTGAAAACAAATACAGGAGTAAGCACGAACAAAACCAGCACGTACTAAACCAAGTGCCACCAAGAAATATTTTCTTTTGCTAAACCTAATTTCTTTACACACAAATAAAACCAAAAATTGTTAGACACTTATGAAAAGACTTGCAGAAATCCACAATATCACCTACTTTACCATCACTCTGAGAAAAGCCTTTCTGCAAATAACATCCATGCAGAATTCACCCCAAGACTGAAGAACTCAACATCCTGAAGACTTCAGTCTTTCTAACCCCAGGGAAGCTGCGAAGGGGAACAGACCACCACGAACTCTTAATCAATATACGTTGTGTTACAGCAAGCACAGGTACTACCTGGTAAACAGCTCCTGGAAAGAGGAATCGATCCAAAATATGCCTCAAAAAAGATGAAAAACAAAAGAAATATATCTTAAAAGAAGTGCAGAAATACACAGTATTTACAAGAGGTGGGAAATGTGAAGTGGCCTCTCTACAGAAGCAAAAATAAAGGCATGTGATTAGCCCCTGGGAATCCCCTCATAGACAGGAGCAGCAGTGTTCAAAAACAGGTGGAAGAAAGTTTTTGGGGGTGAACATTTAGAAAAAGGAAAAAAAGACTGCACTAAACAGTAATAATGGCAATGAAGATATTCAAGTGCATGTTGTAGCTATGCAGCTACTAGACTAGAAGCAGGAGCTGTGAGAGTCAGGGACTTGACAGATACTCCTCAAATGCAATTGCTGAAGAGCAAGGGATAGTTTCCAAATAAAAATCCTTTTAACTATACATATTACGGAAACAATCAAAGCTGCTGTTTATAGTAAGAAAATGCCACCTGGTAGGGCACTGTGAAGCACGGATCTCCAGAAAAGCTCCTTGCTAACACAGAATGAAGCTGCTGGGAAGCTGGAAGAAATGAACTACCAAAGTTGTTCCACCACGTCGCTCAGAGTTATCATGGAGAGCAAACAGAAAGAGATTCGCATCTGTAGTGCACTGAAGAGGCTGCTTCTCCACTGAGATGGATCACAGAAGTTAAAAAATAAACAGCAAAAACCTTCCAAGAGCTGGGACTCTGGTAAAAATACAGACCCCCCAATCCCCAACTTCATTGTTTATCTTAACTCCAGTCTCATTCCAAGATTACTTTTTTAATTATCCTGTATCTATAAAATGTAACACATCAGATCTTTACAAACGGCTTCCACTACATAGATCAAGCAATTCTGTCTGCACTGGGGGTCAGCACCTTTGCCTGTAAATGGGCCAAAAACACACAAAAATGTTTTGCATGGATGTGCCAGAAGGGACTTTTCATGATCATTTCATGATCTCAGTTTTAATGGACCTGCAAACACCAGTCTTTGCCTTGAAGCTGCCATGTCTCTTTTTCTCTTCTGATTTCTCTTTTTCTCCCCCACTTCCAGAGCCCATCTTCAGACCTTTCATCCCTAACTCCCCTGCCTCGTTCATCCCATTCTGTTTTGCTTCAGTTGATTTCAAAAATCCTCTTTCAAGCTGCTTCGTGTGCTGGGAAGGGAAATGGTAATTAATGCATTTTACATTTCACTTGGCTGCTTTGCTCACATGGAAGGAAGAGGTGAGGCAAGAAGCAGCCATCCCTCCCATGTCACTGTCAGCACTTCACAGAGCCTCTGCTCCTTGCCACCACAGCTACAGCTTGCATGAGGACAAAAAGCAAAATTCTCAGTCCCTAAGTGCACCTGACCTATTACCAGGGTTTAAATATCATATTAGTTCAGTCCAGCATTAGTCTGCAGACTAAATTGTATTGATCATGCACTGTAAACATGTCCATTGGGCCAGCAGCACTGTTTAGCACTCTGTTTTGTTTGAAAACAAAAAGATAGATCTTCAAGAGATCAGTGGTCTTTTTCCATCCTTCCAGCTCCTGTTCTCCACCACCTCCCCTGCACCACCAGTCCAAGTACAGACTTGACCCTTCAGCGGGCAGTCTGCTAACTTGCTGAAAAGGAAACGGCAAAACCAAAAAAGGAAGAGCTTCCTGCCAGTTTGCAAAATGTTTTACAGAAAAGCAATAGCACTTACACAATTCAGGTGATTTTTTTCACACTTTCAAAGAGCAGTCCGAAGGGAAACTCTCCTCACAACATGACACTCCCAGGCCACATTCTTACAGATGTACAGGTCAAGTATTTTAAAATCCTTCTGTGAAGTGAGGACTGACCAGGAATCTCCTTTACCTCATTTATTCCCAGGGATTTACCTGCTTGCTGTGGCACATCAGCTGACAAAACTCCTTGAGGTCACATTATGCAGAACTATTTCTGACAAATTCCCCTTTGCAATTAGGGCTAGTGCTGTAAAACATTACCATTTATTCTGCCAGTTGAAGTACCTGGAGAAGAGTTATATTTAAAGAATGGTAGATTTCCAGTGGTGTACTTCTAATCACAAACTATGAATGTGAGAAGTAAATTGAGAATAAACACTACATTGTGCCATTTACTGTCACAATGAAATAAAGCTCAGCACGTACCATGACATAAAATGTCTTTCCTATCAGTGAAAGACATGCTAAAAAAAAAAAATCTACTACCTAATTATTCTCCTTTACCTGGCACTCATTAGAACACATCTGGATATGGCATTCAGTTTTGGTCCTCAAGCACATGAAAAATGCTGCTAAACTTGAACAGGTCTCTCACAGAACCACCCAAACGGTCAGAAGCTGGAGCATGTGCCCTGCGAAGGGATGCTGGGGCAGTGGGCTTCTTCAGGCTGGAGAAGAGATGGCTTTGGGGCACCTAACATCAGCCTGCAGTATCTACAAGGACATAATCAAGAAGACAGCACCAGGTTCTTTTTGCAGGTGCACAGACAGAGAAAGAGATAAATGGTCAAAGGGTCAGCTCATGAAGGAGAGGATGCTCTGACTTGACAAAAAAAATAAATCATGATGACAGTCTGTCACTGGAGGTGGTGAAACCCCGATCCTTGGAGGTTTGTGATACCCAAATGGATAAAGCCCTGAGCAGCCTGGTCTGAATTCAGTGCCAACCATTCTTTGAGCAGGAGGATGGACTAAAGATTCCTGAAGTCCCTGAGTTATTCTATGAAAATATCACACATGTAATAGATTAAGTATTCCTGAAATGCTTCCTACAAGCTATAGAGACAAATTTTCATAATTCATCACCCAAATGCAAATGGCAAAAATTCAGTCTAAAAACAGGGTAATTATTTGCACATATTTGCCATAAGCTAATTGCTATGGAAGCCAGTGAAAGTCAGCACACAGCTTCTTAGATCGGACACTTTTGGCAGCGGGAATATCTGTAGACTAGTTCTGTAATCACAAATCCACTTTCTAGTAGAGCTACCAAGCTGGAGGCCTCACGCAGCCAGACAAGCAATATATCCTGGTCTGTGTGTGTGTGTGGGGGGGTGCATATACATATAATATATGAGCCTTCTACTGCCAGAAGGAAATAAAAAAAATCCAGCCTGAGTCAGTACATTTACTGACTTCAAGCTAAAGACCAACAACAAGCTGCAAGAACATTCCCAGTAAAGGCATGCAAGAACACAACATTTAGTCTTCTTTCCCCATCCCATTTTCTCTTCACCCTGTTAAGTCCATCAGCATGGCACCAACAAGCCAGCCTGGTGCATACAGAGGTACATAGCAAATACAAAACCAAACACATACACACGCTCAAATAGAAAAGAGACAAAGCATAAAGAAGCATGCACAAACCAAGAACAAACGTGCAAGCCTCTCTTATTTGTGGTATCTATACTCAATTAGGTGGAGAGAGATGCAGATAAAAACCATGCCAAGTTACCTTCAATGGAATAAGAATAATGTGCTGGGCTGGGCTGGCTTGTGGTTAACCCTGTAGTGCAGGTAAGAACACTGTGCTGACTTGTAGATGGAGTCTGAATTAAACCACTTTCAGGTTTCATACCTGGCCACAGTGCACCTGAATCAGATAAATTGGACCAGTTATAAACAAATATGCTGGGACCAAACAGCATGCTGCTACCTCAGATTAAGATTTTTTGCTTGTTACAAAAGCAAGGAACAAATCACACATGGAAAATGTTTAATTTCTGCATTAGGAAGCCCTGATTGTCAGGCAGCACACGGGTTAGAGCTGCTGACAAAACTCGCTGAAAGAGAAAATTAAACCCACCAACAAGACCAACTTCCAAAGCTTTCAATTAAAAACCCATTAGTGTAACAGTAAGACTCACTGCCACGTAGGTGTAAAGGCACTGCTAATACCTCTGATGTTTTGGGCTGAGTTTCACAGCATTGTAAATGACCTCAGCTGTTACATAGCGAGGCTGGGGTTGGTATCAGTTAATCTCAAAGTCAACGCTTCTACTGCTTCACTGGGTTTTGGGTCAAATACTTAAAACCAAGCTAGAAGTCAGTAATTTTCATAGACTGACATAAGAGAAAATGGAGCTCAAAAAAAAAGGGGGGGGGAATCTGAAAGTTTCCTCTAACTTTTCTGCCATTCTAGAAGGTATTTGTAACAATAATGGCCAAAGCACACATACAGCAATGTGATTTTTAATTTGTATGTACAAGGCACACACAGGAAGTGTGGTTTCAGCTCAGGCACTGTGTTAAGGTCTAGTCTGCTGCACTGACAGTGGTGACAACAGCATCTGACTACAGTAACTCATCTGAGACCTGGCTCTTCAGGACTCTTCAGGCGCTTTTTGTTCTTGTTGTTTTGTTTGTTTGTTTGTTTCTGAATTCAAATTTCATCGTTTCTGTTTCTTGCAATTGTAAGTCCCGGGAATCCAGCTGAGGTCTGAAAGATGACTGTCAAATACTCAAGATGCTCCAACTTTTCCACCCTCCTGGACTAAGATTTGTTTCTAGGAAGTAGAAAAATTTTCCCTTGGAATAAGATACTGCATTTTTAAGAGTGGGCAGAAAAGCGCGTTCATTCTTTCAATACCAGACTGACGGGATAAAAGGATGCTGAGGTCACATTTTTATGGAATTAATGACTCAAAATTATCAACCCAGAGTATGAAATACATCTAGTAGTTAAAGCTGCTGCAGTCCCCACGGCAAAAGTCTAACCTGCCTGGGGTTAACCTACAGCCAGTTAAATGCATTTCTCCCTGGCCTGCAGTAAAAAAGCAGGAATTAGCTGAGAAGATCTACTTAAAAACAAGCAGGAGCGTGCAAAGCAGAGGGACAAAGGACATCTGGAGCTAGGCACAAAGCTCAGGGCCAGCAGAAAGACCAACCTCTCTCTTAAACCCCTTCCAGTTCAGGGAGGAAAGCACCAGCATCATGGCTACAAAAAACAACTGCAGCCTTTCAGCTGCTCCAGCAGGACGAGCCATGGGCTACGAGCTCGGAGTGTCTTAGGCAGAAGGTCACAGGAGATCCTAGAGCCAGACGAGGAGTATCTCCAAGAGCTCACTCCTCACTGCAGCTTTGTCAGAATCAAATTCTGCAATGGTTCTTTGAGACTGGGTATGTAAATAAATCAGTCAGTCACCCATGAGTCAAATTAACTCACCCATCTGGCTATCTGTATAGCCACTCAGGGTTTTGGTTCTTGTTTTTGTTATGGTTTCAAACCTTGAGAACCGTGATAATCAGCAAACAAAAGGGAAAAACGGATTTAAGGACGATTGCAAACATATTGCAGAAATTCCAGGACAAAACGTATGGGAAACAGATCCTTTAAGGAGAGTAGAAGGCATTGTTTTTGTTTAGTCTAGAAAGGGAATGCTACGGTCTTCAATTAAGTAAGTAGTTTTTAGAGAGGACAGTAACCAAAGCTCCTCACAGTGCGAGATCAGTGGACAAGTAGCAAAGGGCATTGATATCAGACAGTCACAGAACACACCAAGGTGCCTAACCGCTGTGATGGTGAAACACAAACCACCTCCGGATGCTGTAGGATAATCATCATACACCGGGTTTAAAGCCAGATCAAACAGACATGTCAGAGGTGTTCACAGGGTTGGTTGGATGCAAGTGCAGGAGCTAACTCAGGGCGTGTGTGAAGACATCTTTCAGACCCAGCTTTCCACGACCGTCTCCTTGTCATCACTCCACGTGCCTTCTACGTGATGCTCTACATTCGGTTCAGAAAGGCACGCTCTTGCGCTGGCGATGCACATTCTTCCCTGTTGTCCTGCATTTAGAAACTAGTGCAGGCTCCCAGATGACAAAGAAAGCAGGACGAGATGGGTGTAAGAGTCCTGCACATCTGATGGCAGCACTGCAGCTGAGGCAGAAGAATGCCACAGGACACGTGTACATACACAGAAAGGCCCCACACAGGCTAGTCTACCACGAGTATGTTTTTCTGGAATTAATGTAAACCATCACATCCACAATATTTCTAACACAACCTTAAAGCCACGCACATACAGCTTGTTTGTCATTACTCTCATTTTAATGTGTTGTTTTTTTTAAATAAATCTCTCCAGACCACAAATACATTTTGTGTGCAACAGTCAGCAGAGCACTAAACACCAAAAAAATTATTCCAGCACAAGGACAAGTGACAAACAGGCATATATATATATATATATACACATATATATATATACACACAGACAGAAGGCCATCTCTTCTCCAAAGGCAGCACCCTGAACTGAGTGATCTTAAGACTATGCTTGTGTTTGTCAGCTTGCTTCAACTTCACGCATAAAATACACCTGCCTTGCTCCAGTTAAGAAATCCATGATGCCTTCTTTTTGACATAGAAGCGAATGCACAGTAATAAGACATGCAAACCTTTGGAGAAGGCCCTTTGATGTGCTGGTAAAACGCCTGGCCTAGCTGGCCAAGTTCTCACCTGCTCAATGGAGATACTATGAGCGGACAATTTCTAGACTTTCCTTTGCACCATGCATATTTGGTCCTCAACACTCCACCTGACCTGTCCATCTTCTCGGTATGATCACATAGGTACTACTCCAGTAATGGAAATCATACTGGAAACGGCACTTTTAATATTTCCCTAACACTTAAATTCGGACTAAAAAATAGGGTATTTAATAGTAGTCCATGAAAACTTTACCAATGCATTTCAGTAATTGATCACATTTCAAAAAATATTTAATGGACAAAAGTTGCTATGAAGTCAATAGAAAATGCTGATCTCTTGCCCAGGTCTTCAGAAGACACTTTGAATGAAACAGCAGAAATTAACAGTTAATTAGCTAATTACTGACAGATTCCACAGACTTTGAATTAAAAAAAAAAGGTAGAAAAACACCACTGCCACCAACAAAACACCACACAGACAAACAAAACTCTACCAAAAAAAAAAATCTACCACCCCACTATGAAAATTTCACAGACAGGTCTGAAATACCTTTTTAAAACATCTTGGCCTACAAAATCAAACCAAACAAACAAAAAAAAAAAGTACACACAGCACAGTAAAATACAGAGAAGCAGCCTCAGTGCACTGTCCACAACAAACTGTCAATAAACACCAAACAAGTGAAGGAAACGACACCACCAGCCACTGTTTAGATGCACCAGAAGACCACGAAAGCAAAGGGCAGGCACCCTGGGAAGAAGAGCACATTCCAGCGACCATACCACAGAGTCAGGCACGGTCTGTCAGTAAGCGACTGTTTGACAACACCCAACATTAATTCACAAAAAAAAAAAAGCCAAGGAGTACAGTGTTTAGAAAGATAGCAGACAAACTACAGTGGCAACTGAAGGCTTGGGTCTGGACACGATGGAGGACTTAGCCTGGATGATCTTCAAAGGTCCCTCCCAACCCAAACCACTCTACAATTCTGTGACATGGCATCAAACCTCTCCATGCTCATTCATCCTTCCAGGGACAAGCTTTCCTGAAGGAATGACTGGAGAGTTCAGAAATCACAATGGACATATCTGAACCTTACTGGAAGGGACTGCGCTGGAAGTGCAGAAGCAGCAAACAGCAGCAGCCACCCAAATGCCCCTCTTCTCCTGAAGAGCCTCGAGTCTCTCTTTAAAACAGCTCTCACACCCTGCAAAGCTCCTACTCCATGTCTTTCAAGCAGTTAGAACAACATATCTCAGCATTAATACAGTGCTAATGTGATCTGGGAAACACTGTTTGATTAAACCCTAATGTCCCAGCTACTACAAAATTATCATTCTACTCCTAAGGATCCCTCAACGACAAACGAAAATTTCTTTCCAATAATCCCAGCTATATGGGGGGAGAGCGAGAAGAAAAGGGGCCGGAGGGGAAGAAGTGCATACATAAGTTTTACATGGTGACCGTTCTCATAAAGGTAACAATTTGTGCCAAATCACATAGCAGTGTAACATAGCTAATAAGAATGAGCACAGCTGCATCTGCTTTTCCACACCATCTTTCAAAAATACCATGACAAATCAGTTGTTTTGTAATATATATAAAAGTACTGGCTCTGTCAGTGGCTAGCAAGCCATACAAGTTGCTTTGCTTTTATACAATTAGTTCTTCAGCTATAAAAGACTATCCTTTTACACCCTGAATTCCTAAGATTTTAGCACTGAAAATAAATTGGCAAGAGGCTCTGTTAATATAGCTATGCAATACGACCACAACCCCCCAGCACAAACGTTTCATGGCTATCTCACAGCTGCACAGCTCACTGACAACACGTTGTTCTCTCCTGTGTTACCTGCGTGGAAGGGTGACGCTCTCCCCTCTCAGCAGAGCTAGGCACTGAGGGGCAGCCTCCGCCACCACACATTTTTGAGAGCTGGCAACATCACACATTTTCATATATGAAACCAAGCAGAGCGAGATCAAAAATGAAAAGAGAAGTTTAAATGTTAATTTGTAATAACCAGTCACATAATTTCATAAATGTGGGGATACTTAATCATTTTTTTTTCTCCAGCATTTGTCACTTCAATATATAGAGCATGAGAAAAGACCAGACAGCTCCTTTCACTAACTCACATCTCTCAGAAGTAGATGTTTCTGTCTGCACTACTCATCCCCAACCCCCTTTATACTTCACAGAGAAAAACAGCAATTATCTTCTAAAACAGACCAAGACCCCAGGAGGTGTGTCTCTCCATGCTCTATAAGGGAAGCATATGGTGAATAGCTCAAACCTTGCCATCCCGCTTTAGATGCTCAGTTACAACAGGACACTTATCCTCCAATCATCTGCAAAAACGGCAATGGCTGATAGAGGGCTCAAGTATCAGAGCAACATAAGCAAACTTATTTGTTGAGAAAAACTCAGAGACATTTTAGCATGAAATCTGCATTTGGTGAAACATGAGATAACAAAAAAGTCTTATTCCTGGCCAGCAAAAAGGAAAGGAAAAATATCTTCAACCAGTATGGGGCTTTGCATGATTTCACTGACCAGGAAACTGCACAAATGCAGCTATACCATAACTGGAGAAAATGATGACCCCAAACTATGAAATATCTGGCAAGCTTCATGGATAGACTTTCAAATTACTGGCCAGGAAAACAACTTTGGAAAAATAGGATTTTATAATATGAAGTCCCATCTAAAAGTGGCTCCCACTAAATCAGAGCTATTGCCACAAAACATCTTTCTCACATTTCGCTTCAATCCACGGTTTAAGCCACGCACGTGCTCTTCTACATGCTCTTCTCTCCAATACATCTGGTTAAACTTAACATTTGCTTTTTAATGAGACACAAAACAGTAACTACAGGCACTGAGAAGTCTTTGAAAATTTACTTCTTACCGAAAGGAGGTAGTCCGTAGGTTTGGGTGGTCTGGGGGTAGATCGTGTAGGGCTGAGATTGCTGTAGTGCTTGGTACTGAGTCTGACCAGGGTAAGGGCTCATTGTTTCCGATACAGGTACAGAAAGGATATGTGCATATGGCCTTATTAAAAAGAAGGAAAAAAAAAAAACAACCACTATTCACCTTATGCAGCTTTCAACCTCCAAGGCAGAAGACACCTTATTAAATCGCTTTAGAAAGAAGAAACAATTCACACTGACACACGCTCTCAGTGTAACACCCACTCGTGTTTCCTAATCTGACAGGCTCTTGGTTTGCTTGTTTCTTCCAGTGAAACCAGAGGAAGCTCTCTCCTTCACAGCAACAGAACACTACTTCTTTCTTCAGGACTGGGAAGGCAAGGAGAGAGGGGAAGAAAGAACTCCCTTTTCCAATAGGCATGAGCAGTTAGTTTCAATCATCATGCCTCCCAGCATCAATTTCTAAAGCTAATTTTGTATAGCATTATGTATCAGAACTAATGGAACAAAGAGACTATACAAAAGTAAGCATGGGGGATTTAGACCTACTATTCTGTGCTATGGGGAAAAACTATTAACATCCCCAAATGTGGTAAACAACCAGCAAAATCTTATACTCCCCTTATATTCATTTATGTCTGCCTATTCCTCAAATACTACAGGCAGTATTCAACAAGACTATTGTGTTATTACTTGAAGGTGCTCATTCATCCTTGTGAAGGTAAGACAATGGCCACTGAAGCCAAAGGGTGACTTCTCCCCAGGGAAGTGGTCACTGCACCGAGCCTGTCTGAATTTAAGAAGCGATTGCACTGTGCACTTAGTCACATGGTCTGAACTTTTGGGTAGACCTGTGTGGTGCCAGGAGTTGGACTTGATGATCCTTAAGGGTCCCTTCCAACTCGGGATATTCTATGATTCTATGATTCTACTAGCTTCAGTGTCCACAGCAGTAAGTGTCTGTTGCCTAGCAGATATGAAAGTGCAAGTAAAGCATAACAGAAATGCATAAAGATGCAAAAGATTACTTCAGAAAGGAGTTACAACATTTTATAACAATTGTTCAACTTACTTTGTAGAATACATTTGTGAGGTATAATCATTTGATGACCTTGGGATATAATCAGTGCATGTCATAACTGGAAAAAAAATAGTTTATATAATTACACAGGAGATTTCAAAACCCAACAATTAATGTCAGTTAAATATCACCACATGCAGTCCATTTTAACCAACACACAGTATTTAACAAAAGTTTTTTAGTTCCTTGGATATCTGTTTTAAAGTGAATTCTGAAAAAAATGGAGCATTAAAACAACAAAGATGTTCTTGCTGATCCACGGCAGGTAAATGCTTCAGTCAGTGCAACTTCCCCCTTTGTAGGTGTGCTTTCTCTTTACCAGCTGGTGCCCTCAGTTTTTGCAATTATCATTACAAAACCTCGACTTCAACCCCCGCCCACACCCTTGCACATCCCAAACGGCCTTCATGTGCACCAAAGTTTATGTTTCATTTCTGCACCCCGGAGCAGGCACCTGAGCAGCGCCCAGGCCTGGCACAGTACAGCTCATTTTCTGCTTACGCAGGAGTTCGCAGGCTCATTTTCTCACACGAACTCGGTATGACTCCTGCCAAAGAAGTAAGAGCAGAGAACATGCTTTTCCGCGTACTGCCTGTACCCATAGCATGGCTCCAACAACCTCTCTTTCTTTAGAAGAGCTGCTCCCAGCTTAACAAACTCAATCCCACAGACCATGGGCTGAGCACAGTGCACAAAGCTCAGAGTCCGAAAACGGATGACCTCAAAAGAAATTTGACAATTGCATATAACGGAACGCTTCTGGTTTTTAACACTGTCTATGGTTCTAGAATACCTCTTATGAGACAGTTCTCAATGATAACACTGGGGTGGAAAAGGGTGCCATTAAAAATATTGAATTCAGATGAGCAGACCTGAAAAATACTCAGTTGTCCATCAAACTAGGGAAGTGAGGATGTGCAGGACCCCTTGCACAGTTTCTAGCACCATACAGCCCCTCTTGCACAACACCTCCATAGAGAACCATGGTGCAGCGATCTCCAAGCTAAACAACATTTTTGGCTGTGAGTCTGTAGAGTGCGTGGGTTCATCAGTTCAGTTCTATAAGCACCAAACCCAAATTCTTAGCAAACACAGCTGTGCTGCTTATGGATCCATGCAACTTCTAGAATTTCCAAATGCCTTATCCAGATAGACAGCAGATTTTGCAGGCTGACACTTCTGGTAACTCCCAGAACAGCAACAGCAGATTGATTAAAACAGCAAACATGCAATCTGTTAGCAATGGGAAGTTATATGTTACATATTTTCAACTAAGTTGAACTGATTTACATTTGTAAGTAACTACAGGTAGTCAGAAATATTCTGCACAGAAATTTAATTCCATAATAGCCCCAGCCCTCTTTTTCTAGACGGGAGGACAGATTCCACCTCTCACTTACTATGCAATCTTTTTAATTTTCTTCCTCAGTTTCCCCTCCACTTACTTTAAGGAATTTCTGCAGACATTAGATATAGTTCTGAGTCTAAGACTAAGTGTATAGTGTATTACTAGAAAAGACCCAACCAGCTGTGTAGAGATAATGACTTATAAAACTAAAATCTTTTATAACGGGCATTATTATTGATCAACACAACCCTTCCCTGAACAAAAACAATGCACACGGCAGGTAAGACACAGCAGTAACCAGCAGCAAGTTTGGGGACAGTAATACAGAAGTAGATAGCAAATGGTATCTGCATACCATTAGCCACACAAAGAGAGGCATCAGTGCTTTGTTAGCACCACACGAAACTTTCACCTTACAACTGATAGCGAGGATAGGCTAAAGATTACAAGGAGGAGACAAACCTAGCACTTGATGAAGCAAAATACTAAGACCAGTGAAAGAAATGAGGAAAGACGCCAAGAGCAGAAGAACTCTGAGATACTTACTCTCACTTGACATGGGAAGGTTTGAACCAAGGTTTGAAGATTCAGGTTTCTGATCGCTGACTTCTGTGTTGCTCACATGACTGCCAGGACAAATAAAAGCTAATCATTAGCATTATGAACCTTTGCATTAACATCCTTGGGCATCTTAACCCCCGGTTTCAGCCTTCCAAACTGAGAGAAACTGACTCTTAACAGAAACTAGCTCTGCACTCTTTGATATTTCACACAGACATCCTAAGAGACAGATCTGCAACTCTGATTAGACACTAAACTGTCATCACCTTCAGCATGTTAACTCACCAACTGGTCTCTGGATACGAGGCTATATCTTCACCGACAGCTCAGCAGACCTTGCAGAACTTGGCGCTGCCGCCTGCAGTGCTAAGTATGAACTTTCCTCCTGGCCACCTAATCCCTGCAGTTCAGGCACCCGCCAGGCTCTTCCATGAGAGTTTAATTTGCTAAACCAGCACAAAAAAATCATGGGGTTGTTTTTGCTGGGATAATAGACTAAAACTTGGTGCAGAGGGTGAGCTACAAGCAGGAACTCCTCCTCTCAGGAGCAATAGCCTATTCTGTTGTCTCCCTCACCTTGTAAAACTGCAGTCTGAAAACATCTGAATAAAACAGATGCCTCAAAACTTCGTGAAAAGCTGTGTTGCAGAACTAAAAATAATAAAATTAACAATAAAACCAAAAAAGGAAAAAGCTATTTCATTAAGAAATTAAATGTTCTTCATACTCTACATACAAAGCCAACACTTACATGTAACTAAAGTAATGCATTAAAAATTCAATATAATCTAGTAATTGTGCAAACATTTCTGAAGTATAAAACTGACACCCATCTCAAGGATACTTAAACGCTGGCCTTCAGGGCCAAACCCAGCCACAAGGCAACCCCCCTTGCAAGTGGGAGTCTGAGACAACAGCGCCACAACACACCACTCCCTGCAGCATCAGCTTAGCTCCTGGAGGCACAGGGGAGGAAGAAGCTGAGGAGAAGGCAATCAACCAGCAATGCCCACTGAGCTCCATCCACCCCAGGACTGCCTCCTCCTGGCTGTGACAGCCCCTTGCTGCCCTGGTTCTTGTGCTGCGATGGGTTTGAGGCTGGGAGGCAGTGCCGGGCAGGGAGTACAGCTCTCCTGGCACAGCATGAGGGTATGGGAAGAGCTGAGTAGCGAGTGTTTGATTTCTCACACATGTAAGAATTCTTTCCTTCAGCTGGAGAAAAGGAATGAAGCTTGATCAAAATGCATTATCTGGGTTTTTCCCCTGAAAACCCGTATAAACGAGAATCCTTGATTTTTATTATTTTTTTTTTTTAATATTAGTAGCTGAACAGACTTCAATAACATATTTTGAGTTTTGCAAGAAAATAACACTTCTGTGAAGACTTGGGGCACTTGTCTACTATTATTCTTGGGGAAAACAATCCTGTGATTCTGTGGCACAGATAGTCAGTCAGTGGCTGCTAAATTGCATGCAGTTTGTAAACAGGTTGAGAGCTGTACAGCTACTTCTTGAGATCACTTCCTATGGAAAATGTAATAGCAGATAAAATAAAATTTCTGGTTATACCATACTTGCCCATGTTTCCTCTCTTTCTCATTGCTACTCCACTACTCACATACCTGTGCTCTTGGGACACATTCATCCCAAGAGCTTTCGTCAGAAACAACTTTTCAGTTCTCCCCAGCTCACAGAGAAATTGTCACTTGTACTGCAACTGCCTTATACCACGGAGAGGTTCCCACAAACCAGCCTTGCATGGTATATTCAAAGGGTTAGACTCTCTTATGCAGCTGCATGCCTAATGCTCCCAGGACAGACTATCCCCACTGGTTACAGTCCTTCCCTTCCCCACTTGCAGAATTGAGTTAAAACAAAAAAATTGAAAGTACCGGCATCAGCTGAAAATCACACTGTTGTAGAGAAAGAGGTCTAATTATTTTAAAGTATTTCGTAGGTTATACTTACAATCAAACATAGATTTATCAGAATAGAACAACAATATTTAAGCAGAACTACGATTAGGTTACAAATACCCCCCACCCCCTTTCTACTTTTAAATACTATACAAGGATGTTTACACTCAATAGGGCCGAATCCTGAGGCTACTGGTGTCCGCAGGAAGGCAGCGTGATGGGTGAAGGAGAACCCACACCCTTCACACCAGCGTTCAGACCTGCCTGGGGTGCAATCGACAGAGAGCAGAGGCACTGCTAGGCCAGGCGCATCTCACCTGGCACTGGCTGGAAATGGAGCTCGCAGCAATTTGCTCAAGTTTCCAACTTCTAGGCACACAATGAATTTCACACGCTGTTTGCTCACTGTTTCCTGTCAAACTTTTTCCTTCAATATTCTTTTTTTAATAATTTTATAGCTACTAATATAATTCCGGGCTTCCATATACCACACCCACTCCTACATGCATGGCACACGCTCTCCTCGCTCGCATTGGAATGTCAAAGGATCCACAAAGAAATCTTTCTTCAGTTGTTGTCACTCACAGGAACAGAATAAAACCAAGTAAGCCATCCTCTCTATATATAATTATAGTGATTAACTCCTGAACATAACATACATGAGAAAGCCTCTACTATGCAAAAATAGTGCAATACAACAGCTTTAAACAAAAGAGGCTATCAGATTAAGAGCTTTTAATTTCTTAAAACAGTCATCCACAGTTTTGCTGAGAAACGTAGCACAGATATTATCGAGTCAATCAGAAGAAATGCATGTTACATGCAGTACACAACAGCCTCAGCAGATTCTGTGAACAACACGATGCTTGATGACGCAATTAAAACTCTCTGTAGTTACTTTTATAAAAGCTTAATAAATACCAATCAGCTTTTTTTTTTTTTAATTGGGAACTTAATCTCAAAATTATAGCCAATACAAAATTGAGTTATATTTGCCCTCTGTGGCAAATACAGTAATATGCAAGCTTCTAAAATAGAAGTTTATAATCATATAAAAGCACTAGTAATTGTTTCATGCTAAAATCAAATTCAAAATTGCGTACCTCAAGCTTTGTTCTCTGGATTCCTGCATCTTGGCTTTTTTCACCTGCAAAGACAGAAATGTTTGGAGACACAACTAAAAAGAGCTGTCCTTGACAGAATCCACGTACACAGACCTCCATTAGCAGATCACAACTGGTTACTATAGAGTTCGCATTAGTAGCTAAATACAGAAAGCCTTGCATTGAACTCCAGAGCTAACCAGTGTAACCATGGATTCTTCATCTCAAAACAAGCTTTTTCTAAATTAGAAAAGAAGTTCTACAGCTGAATGTGTTAGCAAATTGCCAGGTTCCTTAAATAAATAACAGGAGATGATATATACAGCTACGTAAGTCTGATAAGGACTATTTTATGGAAATTAGATAAAAGAGACATTTTTATTTTTTTTTTTAAATCTTATTCTGCATAATTTGGTACAGCTGCCAAAGGCTGGTGTTCCTTGCTCTTCCTTTAAGTAATGTATAAAGATAGGAACTTAAATATTTTTCCTGTTCATATCAGTAATAACTTAGGAGCTCTGATTTTTATTTCTGAATAAAACCAATATAGTTGAATCCAGTTCCCACAGAGTGTGTTATACACCCGAAAGCACTGCCTTGAGCACAAATTTGGTTTCTTGCATGCAGGCTACAAATACTATTTTGAAATTCTGGGCAGGATGAAAGGGTTAGTTTCTATAGAAAGGGTTAGTTTCTTTGACCTGTAGTTTTTTGAGCAAGGTGTTCCTGTGGTATGCTGGCTTTACTTCCCCTATCTTCTCCCTCTAACAGAAAGTTTTGCAGCCTTCCAAACTCCTGGAGCACCTTTAGATGCCAACTATCCTGTTTCTGTACCGCAGCTGCACTCCGTTCATCCCAGTTTCTGCAGGGCACTTAGCAAGCACCAATTTTCAGCATCTCTCTTCTGCAAACAGAGTCTGGGAAGGCACGTGCTCCAAATAATGCACCAAAACAGCTACAAGAATTACAAACCACTAACTTGAGTACAATGGTCAAAGAAAGACTGCTGCCACATACAAAAGTTGCTAGCAGAAAGGCCTCCCTATGTTACTCCAGTGTTTCTCTCTGCGGAATTATAAATAAAAAAAACAGGAACAAGCAATTTCAGCATGAGATGCCAAAATGTGTTCAAGACGTTATTTATTTATTTATTTATTTATTTATTTAACTGAATTAATAAAATGCTGGTGAATTCCTGATGGGAAGCGGGAAACAGTAGGCAGAGGTACAAAAGGGTTCAAGGCAGCAGCAAGGGGAAAGGAGTAAGAAAAGAGTAAGGAAGTACAGCTGGCAGGAGTCTTCTCTCAGTCTGCTTTCATCTCCTCATTTTTTAGAATGGGAGGTAGAGAGAGAAATCAGCTGGCCAAAAGCGGGGCTTTGCAAATACACGTCAGTTTTACTGAAATTATCATCAAGTCCAGAATGGAACAACTGTTCCTGTAACGCCTCTTCACAGTCAGGACCCGAGCTCAAAGTACTGCTCTGCCTGTTTCTGTCCCAGGACTTAACTTCCATCCTCCATCGCACCACAAGGCTACTTGCTGTGCCTTACCTTCCTCTGAAGGGAGATCTTCCACCCTCTGCCAGAAGCCTGCTTTCTCTGTTGCACTCAGAACAATATTTGAATGAGTTTTCCTTTAAGTCAATAGCTGACTTCATTAAAATATCAATAAATATCTGGAGAGAGTTTCACACTCCCGTTTTAAATGCCTCTGGAATGGGATCGCTAGTGCCAGCACGCAGGGTAAGTCAGCAAAACAGCAATTTGATTTTCACATCCCTGCCTTAACTAGCTAGTCTTGGACCGGCCTCATCATCTGCAGGCTTTTATGAGCAAATCTCCCAAATGTCTAATCGCTAAGTGATAGTATTTACAAAATCTTGAAACGTCGGTGAGATTTTTTTTACCACCGGTCCATACCGACATAAGTAAATGACCTGATTTTGGCTTTTCTTTTTTTTTTTTTTTTGTTTCTTTTGAGGGGTGGGAAGGGGGAAGTGAAATACATTAAACTCAAAGTCTGGTGACTTCTATAGAGGCTCCTTTCTGGATTCAGTTATCAACAGTTTGCAATAAACATTATTTTTAGAATAAACATACTAATCCTCTTGCCATGATTAAGAAAAGCAAAATCATTGGAGAAAGAAAACAAGTTTGTACAATGTAGATTCTGGGCTACTAGGCAGAAAGGATCTTAAGTTGGCTTTTTTATTGGCAAAATTAACTTGTTTAAAGAATGGTCTCACTAAAAAAAACAAAAAAAACTTTTCCTTCCTCCTGTAGGAATATGCCACTATATTCAAAATACCATCTCATTCAACAGTTGTGATCAATATAGTCTCAAATTCTGTCTCAGAATGACTGACTGGCATAAGGTATATAAATGAAATTATTAAGAAAATTTTCAGCAGACAATTACATAAGAATCTGTTTATAGATAATGCTCTCGTGTACCAAAACCAAGCTGTATTCAGTCTCTTATGCCCTAAGGAATAAAGTTCTATGAAGACAATTTTGATTATGTAATTAACAGATAATCCTGTTTCTCTATACACATTTAATTCAGTTTTAAATCCGACAAATATCTGGAGTTCAAATTACGTTCCTGCTGATTAGTCTCACGTTCTGTGCATAAAGGCTCATGTACATAATTTGCTTGTGTTAAACAGTATTTTGAACAACTATAAATTTGTCATAAACTGCAAAACTGCATAAATGACCATACAGCGTATTTTCTAAACTAGTTAACTGAAAAAGATAGTATTGTCACACTCAAACAGCCTCAAAATATTTTCAATGGGAAAATTACCTGATTTCCCTTAGCATGTTACTTTGTTTTTGTGTGCATTTGAAAATATCTCCAAAATTAAAATAAGCTTCACTCCCAGAGTAACTTGGTAAATTATTGTTGTGTTTGCCTCACCTTTTATCTGGAGATATAATGTTAAAAACTTTTTTTTATTATTACAATATTACTTATGTCTCAGATATACACATTTAACTTCATATCATACTGTTTTAATAATCACTCTATCCAAAACTTATGTGACATTTTATTATCAGTAACTTACAATGCACATGATATTTCAAACATCGAAGATGTCTGTACAGAAATTTTTAACTTAAGACATTACCTCCTTACACGAATAACCTGTTAAATTAAGAATTTTAATTAATGTTTTCCAGCAATGGAGACGATGCTATGCTTAGGATCATAGAACTTTTTCAAGATCATAAGCACAAGAAGAATTACAGACTATATACCAGCATGCTGATTCTGTCATTAAAACAATGATTTTTAATATATCTAGAAAAAACTTTAAATGGTCTGATTTTCTGAGCAAAGGAATTGTAGGCATAATTTTACATAGAAAGATTACAGAATTCAGGCATACATAACTATTCCTTTTAGTACTGTTGTCTGTATAGTAAATTACATGTATAACAAGTTTTATTAACAGTAAAGTGATTTTTCACCTCCAGATAAATACAGTGAGTATAAGGCTTATTGTCTATTATTAATTGAAATAACGATATTGAATTTATGAGATCACTTATTAGTTTTACATGTTCATTTTTAGTATTTTTAAATGTACTTACTGGTTGTTCGGGTAAATCTTGTGGCTCTTCCATGGGTCTTACTATTTTAATGCTTAAATGATTCAAATCGTGTGTTCCTCAGCAGTCTTCAAAGCCTGTTAAAAAAGGTGTTCATAGCTTTATGTACTTTTGGGGGTCTTATCATTTAGGCTATCAGAGAACATTAATTGTTATCTATTCCACCCACAAGCTTTCTAAACTCATGTTGCCATCTCCCATGTAAGAGACAAAATTCATATATGGAAAGATTTCATAAACAAGGGATTTAGCTTTAAGCTTCAAGATACAAACAGACATTTTTAATCACGTGGCACATTTCTACAACATTCACTTGTACCATACTGACTACAGAAGCTAATGTATCAATCAGACATGCACCATGATTTTAAAAACACTTTAAATGATCAAGTCTGGTCTACTAGGTCAGTAAACAGAGTGATTCAATCTAACCTGTTTTAATTTAGAACATTTATATAACAAACACACAAAAAAAAATCAGGACAAGACCGTACACCTAAATGTATTTACATGCAGTACTGTCTATTGCCAAATTCACAATGGAAGTTTATTATTTCAGTTGCATCCTTCAAAAAGAGGAGTTTGATTAACATTTGCTACCAGAATATAACATTTATTTTAGATAGTAACCCAGTAGCATTTAGCATAGAGTTCTTATATACCATACCAAAGAGCTGCTGTACCTCAGGTTTTAAAACTGTGAAAAGGAACTGTTGCGGGTTATTGTCACAACCTTATTAATTTTTGCAACTTGCTGGACAAAAGATGAAGGCGTGTCCTCTACAGCTTTCTCCTCTACCTGACTATTGCTCATAAACGATGTTTTCCTATTTATTCCATTGCTCTTCTTTGACCCCCTCTTCTCGGAGCCAATTTATTAAACACAAACTCTAACCTCTTCAGACAAACTCCATCTCAGCCGTACCAAAAGCAAGGAGACGTCTCTGCTCCCATCCCGGCAGAGCCGTCCCTTACATACGGAAACACGTCTACTATTGCACACAGAGCAAAATCCTAAATGGGTTACGGCAATTAGAGAAAACACTGAAATACGCTTAGTGGTTTGGAAGAAACACAACACAGCAACAATACATGTACCTACCCTGCAGAGGTAACAATCTACTCCTGCCTCCCCAGCCATGAAACTTTGCTTTAAATCGCGGTGGAAATGCGAAAGGCTATTTACTCAGCTCTGCTTTCTCATTCCTTTCCGTTTTCACATCCTGTCTAGAGCTTTCAAGCACCTTCACAGTATGAAGCTGTGCCCTTGAAAACAGACTGCACAAGTTAACAGAAACAATTTTCCAGGGTCCCCAAAACAACTGCTACCTCCCCCTCCTGACCCCTGCCAGACCCACTGAACTCTTAGCTTACACGGCCAGTCCGCTCCCAGACCTGGGCGGCTGCTGCGAAGCACTCCACTCCAACCACGCGGAGGTTTTGGAGGCTGGAGTAATTTCATATTATCCATGAAAACGTATATGATTTATTTTCCCTTATTAGGGGAAAGGTAAAGGTATTAAATGCCAACGTAGAATTTCATTGAGGATTTGAGTATTTTCCAAGGCTACCTCCATAATCGAAGGCTACTTATTCTTACCTTTACTGCCTTAACTGTAAAACAGCTGAAGTTACAGTTAGACGCTTCAATAGCTTAGTTTCTTCTCCAACGAGTCTACATACATACAAGAAAGCGTGCAAAGTACCACTGTCACCATTACAATTTTTCTCTACCAGTTTTGTTATTATTTTAAATATAAAATCTTATTTCCTTTGTGTTATAATAGGAATAATACAGGAAAATCAAGACAGAAGAGAAACAGTGGCATTCAAAGATTAGGAATAGCAGAGTGGAATACAATTGCCAACTGCAATGATGTTTGATTTTGATATCAACAAGCCCGGTTCTGTCCCTTGTCCCTTGGTTTTGTTATTTGACACTGTTTCATTGTGTAATTACTTAGACAATTCCCAAACTAAACTCTTCAGTATGAAAAAAGATTTCAAATCAAGCTTTGAACCATACAGCAGTAGCCTCCCATTTCGCATTTTGTTTTAAAGCTGTGAGCAGTGCTTTCATTTTGTTTTTGAGAGGTCACAAAGTAATAAGACAAAAAGAGTTCACGCCGGAACATAGAACTGCATCACAGAATGGCTTGGGTTGGAAGGGACCTTAACGATCATCTAACTCCAACCCCCTGCCATAGGCAGGGAACGTGTTAGATACACTATTGAACAAAACTCTTTCCACAAGACTAGGGCACCTTGTAGCACCTGGAAGCAAACGAACAAAGCAAGGTAGATGAGCAGTAACTTCTTGCCTAGATGAGAAGTGAAAACTTGACCTCTACTGGCTTCACGTTGCCTTCTAGAGAATAATCCATCCCTTCAGAAATTGCAGGTTGGGCAGAAGACCTCTTGCAAAGGTCTAGTGTTCATAGCTGTTTTACAGAGAAGCAGGCTGAACAACTAGGAGAAACAGCATGCATTCCTGGGTGACAAGGATGTGATTAGCCACTACACCTGCCCTAGCTGGGAGTGATAGAGTCTTTCTCTAGCAAATGCTTCCTACACCACAAACAATTTAAGCTGACAAAACTGGAACTGCTGCTGAAGGAAGGGTTCCTGCTTCTCCCTTACCTCCAGCAAACCACTCTGGCTCGCCTGACATCCCTTCCTTTGTCTGGCAAAGCATTTGTGTGGCTGAGCAGCAGTCTGGATCTGATCTTGTTCTACGGAAAAAACAAACAAACAGAAAAGAGCCACCCAAACACAGCACTTCTGCTAGGATACTTCAAGTGGGACCAGCTCCAATCTTACACAGTCCCATGCTTAGGGGATCCACAAGGGAGGAAAAGGTGCAAGAGCATGCAAGCGGGAGAGGTAAATGCCCTTTTTCATTAATAACCACTGTAACACCACGGTTTCATTTACTGTTTTACTTATGTTTCACTTTGGAAAAACTGGGGACACGAAGTCACTGCAATATACCTACGGCTCAGCGGCCTTTCCATCTGCACCGTCCGCCCACCCGCCAGCTTCTGCAGAGCATCTCCACGACCTCTCAGGCTGGCCACGGCCGCGAGGCAGCCCAGGAGCTCGCCCCGCTGCCGCCGGCACCCGCAGGCGCAGGGCTGGGCAGGGAGCTGCCTCGCTCGCTGCTCCCGAGCGCGGCCGCCAGCAGTTTCAGCGCGGACGCCCCGGGGAAGAGGATTCATGGAGCAGCTGTTCTGGCCGCGTTGGCTTCGCTGGCAGCACCCGCGGGCAGGGCTGGTCCCCCCGCGCGGGGCGGCACGCTGCCCTCCGGCCACCCCAAGCAGCTCCGGGCGCTACCGAGTTGCCTCCGAGCCGGGGTCAGCGCCAGCAGCACGGCGCAGGGCTTGGGTTTCCAAAAACAAACCCGGCACCTTGCACCTGCTCAGCGTGAACTACCTTGGGCTATTACCTTACCCGGCAAACAGCTCTCCCTGAACAAAGTTGATTTTTAAAAACTGAAGACAGACAAATGATTTTTTTTTTCCAGCATCTCAAATCTCAGATTTTTAACTTACATAAAACTCGAGGCACCTGTGCTTTAGATAAGCTTACCACACAGTTTCTAACTCTTTTAAACCATAAGCAACTACAACGGAAGAGATACCAAAACAGATCTTCAGTATCATTAGTTCCAAAGAAAGTCCAAATCGTTGCAGTGACACCCGTGACCAGAGGTGACAATGTAATCGCTGTGCAGAGGAACAGGGACTGCCACCAGTTCTGCTCCCCCTTCCCATGCAAAAGCACCGCTTCCCACAGCTAACTACTGCTTGCTAACCTCCAAAAAGAAGAAATCAGTGATTAACAGCTTCGGGAACAGCTGGGTTTGGTCACTTTTTCTGTCTACATCCGTATTTTCTTTCTTATTTTATCGCTTGTGAGGGGAGGTCCGAGAAGTTGCTTCTGATGGTCAGAATACTTCCATGGGCCACTAGGCTTATGAATGAAAAAAGCCTGTACAAAAGATAACCGAGTGTGCCGCGAAGCATCACATAGCTTAGTGAAATGAACAATATTCAGAACAATGAAAGAGTCAGCACTTATACTCTGGAAAACTGGCAAAATATTTTTTTTCCCCTACAGGGTATGGTTTTCATTATTTACCCAAAGAATTTTTTTTGTAATATCTGACTTAAGCAACATTTCAAAATTTAATCGAGACTTGTTGAATAGTGATCCTAGTTTAATTCCAACTTGCCCAGAACACCAACGATGTAAAATATCGTGGATAGGTTTTGCACCTCATTTTATCTTGCTCGCTCAATTTATTGAAACATATTACAAAAATTTCAAAACACGGCATTAAAGCATAGGTATGGACAAGAGAATTACACAGACCAGTTGTCTGTCTTCTGTTCTGCATAATATTGCTATGCTACTAATTCCCTATTAAAAGCCCTGGCAAGCTATGTACAGTTTCTTGCACTAAAACCTGGTTTTAAAAATCCCCAAATGCAAAGTCTAGCTTGATTAATTTTTTTTTAGAACTACATATTATAGATATAATTTGCAAAAGCTACCTGCTACTAGCATCAGGCTAGACTGCTATTTCTTTTCATTCTGTTCTTTTCAAGCTCATCTGATTTGGCTTTCAATATAAAATTTCGGCTGAGGAACAGTTCTCTCAAGCTGCAAATAATTAAAGTCAAGGACACTGTGATAAAACCAACAAGCTGTAATTATACTGATTAGAAATAAAGCTGCTTGAATATTGTTTTATATTACTTTAAAATAGTCACTATTTCCCTTAGAAAAAAACAAAAAACTTTAGCTGGTCTAATGAAATTAAAGCTATTAAATAGAAAGTTGAAATAAAATGTTTTGTAGGTTTATGCATAATAATGTGATCTGTGCAGCTCCTTCCATTCCTTATTTACTCAAGGGCCAGCAGCTTACCACGGAGAGCAACGGATACAGGAATTAAGCAAAAGAGGAGTCTAAGCTTCTTCTATTTTCCAGTGGAGCATTTCGTGGCAATCTGTCCCGTTCTGCCACACTACGCACACGCAGGGTCGCAGAGTTCAGCCGAAGTGATTTAAACCCTCACCCACCCAGAGCAGGATTTCTCCCGGCTACACGCTTTTACCCTGCGCTACTCTGGGTGCCATCCCACTTTGGTCAGAGGCGCAGCACCTGGCACAGCGGGATGTGGTGAATACCTCCCCCCCCCGACATTTTCATTTTTTAAGTACAAAAGGAAGAAAAAGAGAGAAGAGACATACTAACATTACTATACACTGCACAGCTACCAAGTGCTTTTTATTCTGCAGGTTCATCACCTGAGTTTTAATCTTCAGGCAAAACAGGCTAGCCACCAGCTCCCACACAGGGCACGAGCTGCCGTTTGGGTAGAGCTTTCTTGTTCGATAGGAAGCTTCTTGACAACCTCCTCCTTCCCCCACATGCCAGCATCCTCATATCCAACAGTGATACTACTTCATCAGCCAAGCTGCCAAAACACTTTCAATTTGAAATCCAGACCAGCCAAACTAACTTTCTGCCTGCACCAAGAAAGCAAACCCAGCCCTCTTCCCATTTTTACGGGGTCTCTTTGGAAGGGCTGGCAAGAACAGGCGCTCACCTCAAGTTCCGAAGAATTTCCCATTTTGTTTTTAAACAGCCTGAATAAAGATCACAGGAAATGACAGCATCAGTCTGGTTCCTGGGTTGGTTTGTAAAATAATGGCTCCTTAAGAAACTGTCAGGAATTGAACAATTCTGAGTACTACGCTTCATTTTTCCTTCCTTCAGGCAGAAAGAAGAAGGTAACGCTTTACAATGCTGTACCATTACAACGATGCAAACAAACTGAATGAGTAAACAGATGCCCTGGCCTGTCAAATGGTCTGTCTGGTAAGCTGGAATACAAATTCAAAAAAATTTAAAGACGGTAAGAAGAAAAGCGAGTCGCAGCATTCACTACACTAACGCAGTTCCAGTGGCGTGCAAAGACAGAGAAGAAAGAGAGGCCCATCTAGGTGCCCTCCTCCACTAAGGACCAAAATCCAAAGCCTTTGATTTCACACGCGGACCTACAGGAATTGCTGTGAATCTTCACATTTGTTAATTCACAAATATCATATTAAGGCCACACATTCAGTATCTGACAGTCTTCCTGCAACTGCCAAGCAGATGAGAATACGGGCATTATTTCAGCATTTGAAAATACAAATGTAAGAAGAGGGAAAAAGAATTCAAACTTCTAACTTCACAATGTGAAAGTCCCAAATCCTGCTTAGTAAAATTATCAACAGTCAACTCCTCAGGGAACAGTCTTGCTCTCCAGCACAATCCTTAAAACCTCTCCCTAATATCCATCTTAAGGGCACCATACAATAACTCATGCTTCGGTCTGTTAATTCCACCTTCACCCTAAGTACAGTTCTCTGACGTGTTCCTTTTTGTAACAGCAGAGAGTAGCCATCAAAAAAAAAAAAAAGAAATAAAAAAGGAATAAACTTAATGAATGAAAGCTGTGCTACACACCAGCCTGCTGATTTCCTATCTTTAAGAATTCAGTGGATCTCACGGCAAAGATTTATACTCTGCTATTCCTCATTCTCCATGCACACACCCACACACAGAGATACACACACACACAACACACACAGATATTTCCAAAATATTGTGAAGAATACCAGAGAATAAACGGTGAGATCTGCTGGATTGTTTACTGCTCTCTATCCATGTTCTCTTCACATCTTTATTAACCGGGGAAGACTCGGAATAAAACCCTGTAAGAGTTACAGGGAAGGCAGATTATACGCCTTATTTCTGAAGGTACGAGTGGCCATGACAAGCACATAAACACAGCTCCGTAGGACATCAGGTTCATGGTTTGATTAAAATTTCATAAACTAAAAAGGGAAGGAAAAAGCGTAGGATCTAAAAATTGAGAAAAATACTGAACTTAAACGTGGCAACAAAAATAGGCATTGTTTAGGCTAAAAATGGATTTCATTAATAGGAATTTTCATGTTATTTTTTTAAGCCCCTGAAGTGTTATTGACACGAAGCCTGTCTGCAGTTCAGTTAGCTTGAACAATGACACACAGGCAGCTTGGCTGCCCGGTTCTTACACAATTCTGTTAAATTTGATTTTGAAACGTAACAGGGAAATTTTTAATGGGGAACTGTTTTCACAAAAGGAAAATTTGGAAATAACAACTTCATCTCTGAGAAAAACAACTCCCACTGAGCCCAGAAACAAGTGGATGATTTCTTCTCGTTAGATCTGACATTTGCAGAGCCCACACAGAACAAGAACACAGAAGTGCCATTAGCCTTTTACTTACAAAACAAAGTACAATAATTTACACACACATAAGAAAAGTAAAAAAGTCAATTAGCTCCTCTTTCCACGAGGAAATCTAAAACTTTTTTTTTTAGATAACAATGAGGTTATCTAAAACATTTTTGTGTTTTAGATAAACAACAATTGGGTTGCAAATTTCTGGAGGTGCAGCTCTGCAAAAAAAGAAAAGTGATGCTTGTCTTAAGAGCTTTTAAAAACAAACTTTCAGACAATAGAGCATATTAACTTCCATTTCTAGATGCCACTTTCAACACATTAAAAGAGATTTGTAAAGTTACTGAAGCCACAAAATACTGAACTTTTTAATCCTTTATCAGTCAGACAAAAAGCCTGCATTGTATTAACCACAAAAAAGGCATTATTTACATTATGCAGCTCTAAACTTTATTTTCAATAAGAGATTTTGTGCATACACATCAAAAATTCATACAGCTACTACCACACAGTACCAGGAAATTAAGCTAAAGTTCCGCTAGACAGAAACTGTTTCAACACTCAACTTTCACCATTATTTTGTTAAAAAGGTTTTAACTATAGTAAATTTACCTATTTCTCTTGTTATTTTGCATTAGAGGCAGCCATGGTATTTATCACTGTGCAATCAGTTCTGCGGACATCTGTAGCTATTTGTGTCTTAGCAACAACAGTTGCTAGAGTAACCTGCTCAAAAAAATTAAAGAAAGAATAAAGTACCGGATATTTGAGATTTTTTACTAGGAAAAAAACAGTTTAAATGACTGTGTTCGATACTCAGCTGCTCGGTAACAGCCACGGCTTCTAATTAAGCATAATTCTTACGCCATTTGCTCCACAGGGCACGAGCCCTGCCGGCAGAGGCAGGTGGGAGCACGGAAACACCCTCCTGGCCAGAGCAACGGCCCGCCTCGCCCGAGCAGCGCAGTCTCCAACAGCAGATGCCACCCGCGGGCAGTGCGCGCGCAAGCCTGGCCGCCATGCAGGCCCCTCACGCCCCCCGCCAGCAGGCCCGGCGGTAGGACTGCCGGGGGACACAGAATCACACAGAATCGTCTAGGTTGGAAGAGACCTCCAAGATCACCCAGTCCAACCTCCGACCCAACACTAACAAGTCCTCCACTAAACCATATCACGAGGCTCTACATCTAAACGTCTCTTAAAGACCTCCAGGGATGGTGACTGTGTCACTATAAAGGCGCTCTCTGTCAATTTTTGAATGGTCGTATCAATCCTCAGAGGTCACTGATAACTGAAAAATGGCAAATGTCACGTTCAAAACAGGCAATAAAGGAAATGCAAGCCAGACGGAATTGCTTTAGTGGCCCAGAGGACTGCAGAGCAAATTTACATGGAGACCATTCCCATGCACGTGAATGGCAAGAAAGCAGCTGGGAAGAGCCATTGTGGATCCATCCAAGGCCAACAGTTCCTGACCAACCAGACTGCCTTTTCTGATAAAATGGTGGGCTCCACGGAAGAAGAGAGCTGCTGACTTCATTTCAGTAATGCAAAGTCCCTCAGCAACCTTGCAGCCAAACTGTGCAGGTATAAACTACGGACAGACGACACAGCAGATGAAAAACCGTCTGGACTGCCAGATTCAATGTAGGTGAAGTGCCAGGTGTAGAGCCATGGAAGGAAGGAAGAAGTTTTTAGAGCTGCTTAGTATGGCAAAGTGACACTGGAGTAACCTCAAACATTTTTAAAGTTTGGTGCTTTGTTTCGTGAAGCAACTTCTTGGGCCCAAAATCTATCCTTACTTCTGTTGCTCAGTGCTACTGTGCATGGGGATAGTGTATATTTTGGGGGGGAGAAAGAAGGAGCGTGTCCAGAGAAGGGCTACAAGGCTGCTGAAGGGCCTGGGACACAACTCCTGTGAGGAGCAGCTGCGGGAACTGGGGTTGTTTGGTCTGGAGAAGAGGAAGCTCAGGGGAGACCTTGTTGCTCTCTGCCTGAAAGGAAGGTGTGGGGAGCTGGGGGTCAGCCTCTTCTCACAGATAACCAACAACAGGCCTAGAGGGAATGGCCTCAAGTTGTGCCAGGGGAGGCTTAGGTTGGAAATAGTCAGTTAGCTATAGACTGGTCAGCCTCACCTCCATCCCTGGAAAGGTGATGGAGCAACTTATCCTTAGTGTTGTCTCTAGTCGTATCAAGGATAAGAGGGTCATTAGAGGCAGTCAACATGGCTTCACCAAGGGGAAGTCATGTTTGACCAACATGATAAGCCTCTTATGAGGATATAACCGGGTGGATAGATGATGGAAAGGCAGCGGACGTGGTCTATCTTGACTTCAATAAAGCCTTTGACACCGTCTCCCACAGCATCCTCGCAGCTAAACTGAGGATGATGGGGTAGCGAGGTGGATTGTGAACTGGCTGAAGGGAAGAAGCCAGAGAGTTGTGGTCAGCGGGACAGAGTCGAGTTGGAGGCCTGTATCTAGTGGAGTTCCTCAAGGGTCGGTACTGGGACCAGAGTTGTTCAATATATTAATCGATAACTTAGATGAGGGAATGGAGTGCGCCATCAGCAAGTCTGCTGATGACACTGAACCGTGAGGAGTGGCTGACGCGCCGGAAGGCCGAGCTGCCATCCAGCAGGACCTTGACAGGTTGGAGAATTGGGCGGGGAGAAACTTAATGAAATATAATGAAATATAATCCAGGGAGATGCTGAGGAAACTGGTCTTGTTTAGCCTGAAGAACAGAAGCTGAAGGAAGTAACAGGAATCTAATTGCTGTCTTCCACTGCTAAAAGAACATCATAGAAAAGACGCAGCCAGACTCATCTCAAGTGCCTTGAGAAAGAGGCAATGGTCACAAATTGTAACAAGGAAAATTCCAGCTGGACCTAAGGAAAAAATTCTTCACTGTGAGAGTGGGTCACACTGGAGAAGTGACCCACAAGGATGGTGACATCCACCCTTGCACATTTTCAAAACCCTGAAACCTGGTTTCAGAAAACCTGGACAAGACCCTGAACAACCCACCTCCTGTGAGCAGAAGACTGAAGCAGGCAACCTCCTGAAATCCCTTGTAATCCAAAGCTTTCTGTAATTCTGTCCTTTCACCAGCTTTCCATTGGTAGTGAACCTCTCCTCTAGACTTGGGAAAACTTAGCTTCTTTAACAGAACTTTGTCAGAGGTTTTTTGAAAATCAATTATGCCTATTGCTTTCATCTATCCACATACTTGCACAACTCCCATGGTTTAAGAAGGTGGAATTTTCCTCTACATAATCCATGCTGACACTTTTCCAGCAGACTGCATTTTCCACTAAACAGGGATTTTGTCTTTCATAACTCTTTATCATCTCACTGCTGCTGGAAGTCAGTCATCTGTAGGGAGTTCCCAGGGTATCTAAAGCAAAACATCTTTAGCAGTAACATACAAGGAATTCACTGACCTTCTCTGTGATGGCCTTATCACACGCCTCAGGTGCCCACTCCTTGAGCCCTGATCACCAAGCAGTCCCACACAATCGCTACCTGACTTCCTTCTTTTGATGAATTTAGAGAATGTTTTACCACTGGTTTGAGCTTCCTTTTGCAAGGTGCTCTTCAGTTTCCTTTTTACCCCTTTTAATTCTGTCTGCATTTCACCTGCCATGTTGCAGATTTTCCTGGTCTCACCTGGGCATTCTTTCCATTTGTTAAGCATTCATCTTTTCCACATGATGGCTTATTATTATTATTATTATTATTATTATTATTATTATTTATTTTTATCTGGTAGCTTTCCCACTGAGCCACATAGAGATTCTGGGGGTACAAACCGTAATTTTTTTTTAACAGCCTTCAAGCTGCATGTAGGCTACATTTTGTGCAGGCCTTTTTAAGCTTGGGGGGAAACTGTAAACTACTTAATTCATTTTTATGTATTTTAATTTCTTGAAGTTGAACATCCATGTGCTGAATTTATTTGGTCTGCTGTCCCCTTCTACCCAGTTACATCTAATTGTACTGTAGTTGCTATTACAACTGTCCCACTTATAGCTCAAAGTAGATCCTATGCACCACCACACTCAGAAAGATAGCTTCTCTTGTAGGTTTAACGTCGGTTGCTGTAGGAAGCAGTCATTCACAGAGTCAGAAAAATGTTCACTCTGCATTTCTTCCTGATGTGCTATAGAATTAGTCTCTGTCTAGGTAGCTGAAATCTCCTACTACTACTCTTCTAAATTTGCAACTTCTTTGATCTCATATAACAGTTCCTCATCACTATCACCGTCCTGATTCAGCAGTTGCCAGAAAAATCCTAGTAGTATACTTAAGGTCTGGGATCTTCACCCATACAGACACGTACTTCTCTTTTCCTGTATTTTTAAGGCTGTTACCCTTTACACAGTCCTTCAAGTACAGTGTTTTTCTCCCACCAGATTACCCTACTCTACCATTCCTGTAAAGCTGACATTGCCGCATCCCAAACATGATCTCCTTCCACTGTATCTCACAGATAGCTGTTGCAGTACAGTTAGCATTTGATGGCAGTCACGGTAGTTCTCAGTATCAAAACAACATCTGTAATCACACTTAAAATAATTGGTGTGATTACAGGATCTACAACTGATTAACGCTGTTGTGTGAAGAGTCACCTAGCACAAGAAAGAACACATTTCACTTACGATTCAACAACCTCAAACCTTATAACTGGCTTTATATTATCATCAACAGGTATCAAACAAACGTAGGCTTAGACGGTAAAAGATTAACTTCTATCTTCTCACCACATCTCACTGGCAAAATCCTTTTCCTTCTCTGCTCTTAGTAGGTCAGCCAAGTTTCAAAGAAGAATGAACTCCACAAATGGAAGCAACATCTCCTCTGTTAGGTATAATCTGGGCAAAGCGATATATGATGATTTTCTTCCCAATCCTGTATTAAAGGTCTCCTTTCTCCCCATTCTCTCTTTCTTTCCTGTTAGTTCGGATGCTCTTCAGTATGAATCATAATTAGTAAATGCTGTCAGTGACCAAATCAAATGCAACCTAAGAACCTATGACCTGATCCTGAGGATGACATGTACTATCTTTTATAAAAACAGAGAGAAGGGGCTATTATTTATTTATTGTATGTTTTTTATAGTTATTATTTTTGTAATGTTTACTTTTATTGTCTAACACACCTATTCTCCAGACTACAACAATCAATTAAAAACAATCTATACACAAATCCCCAAAAATAGTACAAAGTTTCTACACAGGCCTCAAAAGATCTTGTAGACGGGAAAACAAAATTTTCAGTTAAAAACACATTCACATTTCCTTTGTCTTCCCTGCTGTCTTTCCATCTGTTCTCATTTCCATTTTGTTCTTTCATGCCATCACTTCAAGAGTACTCAAATACAGTAACTTCTAAAAGTGATGTCTCGTTCCCATCAACTTTCTTCTCCAGAAAACAAAAAGTATATTTCTAGACAACTAAATTCTGGTGACATGAACTTTCAATCTTTAGATCTGTCCTACCTTCACGCTTTCTCTTTACTATTGAGAAAAACAGCTTTTTCTCCCTGCATTCTTCCAAGTCTTCTTCTAAAAGTAGCAAAGAAGTGCATTCTGGCCAATATTAAAAAAACAAAACAAAACAAAACAGGAGGGTAAGAAAAAGAGAGTATGAATTATTGAACACTGCTCCAGGCATCACGTAAAACAGGCCCTCTATCCTTTTGGTATGTACAAGTGTTGCTTGATTCCAGGGAGAAACAAACAAGATCATGAAGATATCTTCATTGCTATGGATATATTTTCCTTCAGACCTTATCATTGAGAATTAATCCCTAACCAGACAACAAATAAATCCTAGCAAAAATAGTGCTGTGTGTTCTGATATTTCTGATTATTATAGACTAAAATCTGGAACGCAAAATGAATTTGGGCGGATTAAGCACTACATCATTCTTTTACCAAGATATTTATAATTAGTTGAGTCGCAGCAAATGATATCATGCATTTTATTTTTAGCTGACACCAGTTGCAAAGCGAATCATGTTATACAAACTACCACAGAGGTAATCAAAAACCATTTAACCTTACGCTCTGTTAAGCTGCAATTAGTTTTGCTTAGCCATTGGCCTGGGCGATGAATGCAGGCACAACCCATTTTTGCTGCTCAGGGCGCCCGGTTGGCTGTAACTCTCGTGACTGAGCGCCCACTCCCAGCAGCGACTGATACGCCCCAGGTTTCGGCAGAACCAGCAGCGGCACACACCTTCACGCCTGCAAGGCCAGAGGAGAGCTCGCTGCCGGCTCTTCCCATCCTCCGAGCAACAGGACACTCGTGCTCTTTCTGGCACAAGGCGCAGACGAGGCGCAGCTCTTCAGAGACATCTTGTCCAAACTTCTGCAATGAGATCTCAGGAACTTGCCCAGCTGACAGGATAGTGAATTTTGACCAAGCATAGATGATTTATTCAAAAGGCTTTAGAAGGAAAATGAGAACGGCGAATATTTTATTTCAGGGCTTTTCTTACTGCATCTCAACAAGGAATTACCTTCTTGCTCACCACATGAAACTGGTAACCTTTGAGAAATAAAGCCCGCAGTATTTTCTACTGCCTTTTAGCTCCAAAAGCTGTTCTCATCAAGACACTCCCAAAGTGCCGTCTTCTTTGAGTTGAGCCTAAGCCATCAGTCTGCCAAAAAAGCTGCCTTGAAATAGTCCGCTTTTTACTCTCACCATTGCAAGAAGCAGCTGCATGACAAACACTGGATTATGACAGCATCAGCCTTTAAAAACTACTGTCTTCAGTAAAGACAACCATATGTTCTTTACAACAGCATCCAAAAAAAGGTCATATCGTTCAGAGACTAGAGAAGCTCAGCCAACAACTTGTTGCCGTTTTTTACTTCAGCATAAAGGTAAATTGTTTGGGTCCTCGAATGCTACAATACAGCTTAATAATTCAAAGAACTGTCAAGCAACATTTGCCATCTTATTTTAAAATGCTGAGAGTAGTGGTATCATTGACTTATGGTGACATTTTGGCTTCCTTCAGGTCAGGTAAGAGTGTTTTATAATGGGGTTTTTTTAAGCCAGAAGAATTAATTTTTTCCTCATACAGAATGTCAACCTAGCAGCAGGCCTGGCATGACAGATAACTACTGGATAGAAAAAAAATTGACACAGTAGAAAAAGAAGAATAAAACTTGTGTGTCCATACAGTCCTCCAGAATACCAGACAAAGTAACAAAGTAGTAGTTTGTATTATTTTTGAGTCCCTTTATCTTCCAGAAAGGCAAACTCCCCTCCCTGTACCCCAAAAGTTCTGGATTGACAGGAAACGGAGGTTTAAAACTAATAAAAAGCAAGGCAATGGTTTCTGAAATGTCAAGAACTCTTACAATGGTATTGAACAAAACATGAGACACAGTGCAAATGGGACCAGACTTCTACATAAAACTTCAAAACCTGGAATCCACAGAGTTGTTTTCCTGTGACGGTATTTTTCCCCCATAGGTAAAAGAGAACAGCTATGCCTTTACCAGGAAAGGAGAGTGAAGATTTTTTTTTTCAGCAAACTACTGAAAAAATAAAGCCTACTTCAGAATACTTCCACGTGGTTTTCATAGAATCATCACAGAATGCTTTGGGTTGGAAGGGTCCTTGAAGACCACCTAATGCCAACCCCCTGCCACGGGCAGGGCCCCCCCCCACCAGCCCAGGTGCCCCCAGCCCCATCCAGCCTGGCCTGGGGCACTGCCAGGGATGGGGCACCCACAGCTCCTCTGGGCAGCCTGGGCCAGGGCCTCATCGCTCTCAGAGTAAAGAATTTCTACCTTCTAAATAATCTAAACCTTCCCTCTTTTGAAAAGAGTTTTGAACAGAGCTGTCATCTCTCTGCGCTGAAGAGTGATTAATCATCTGCTTTTGCAAATGATACAGGTGCTAAATACTGAATATGCCTTCCTCTTCCCTGCTCATCTTAAATCAATCGTAACTAAGGAAGAATTTGTTAAGCTCTGTCAAATATAATAGCGCAAAACAATCGTCATGGAAAAGACGTTAGTATGAGACTATTTTGTAAAATTTTCAAAATGGAATTACACATGATAGTATGATATTTATAGAAAAATAAACCATCACCCAAGGTTTAAAGCTGCCATACACTTTATGTTACGTTCCAGTTGATGACTTTCAGAGAAAACAGGACTATCGATATTTAAATTGAAGCAACACAAACTTCAAGTCTCAAAGGAAGCTCTTGGGATGTGAGAATAGATCGCTAGACATGGAGATCTCTCAAGAGGAGAAACCCATCTTCTGCTGAACTGAAGAACCATTCAATTGCCCCTGAAATTAGACAAGCCATATTCTTAATTCCAGTAGTTTATCTAAGAGATGAAGAAAAATCCCAATCAGATTCATCACAATAGTAGGCTGTTTTTCTAAATACAAATCTGTTTTTTTTAGTTGTATAACCCAGTTAAGAACTGTCCGGTGACATCCTGGGAAAGACAGAACAGCAGTGACTGGTGTCGTGTAGATCAAAAGGACACCATACACTGAAGAGCCTGCAGTGACATGCTGTGTTTTCTCACCTCAACACTATTCTAAACACCAGCTTTGTGTAAGGCATTAGAATAGGAGGGAAGCTGACCCCCTGCAGCAACACCTTAACTGAAGCTCTAGATGCGGCTGCAGGAAGGAAGAAAAGATGTGAAGTTCCTGCCTCAGGTACCGGAGTACCTTCAGTCACAGCACCCACGTGAGCCGATTTAATCGCTGCTAGAGAAGGGCCACCACAGAGAATACTGCTGAAGAGCTGCTTGTTTTGCTGCCTTTTAACAAATTAAAGGAAAAACTTCCAGACAAATTAGGATTAAAAAAAAAAAGAGAATAAATTAAGGATAAGACAAAGGAAGGAAAAACTGAAAAATGCCTCCCTCAACTTACAACTAACCAGAGTGTGCCGCTGGTCATGGTTTGGGTGACCAAAGAAAACACTCACAAGACGCTGCAAGAGACAACATTGCCTGGAGGTGGGTTGTGCTTGTAGACATTGCTGGGTAGGAGATCATACAGAAACCTCCTGTTGTTAAATTCTCATGGGATTACATTTAGGCACTCAAAAGTTTCCTGTACATCTCAATCCTGACAGCTCCTTTTTCCCTTGCAGAGAAGAAATAAAAAATATTCCTATTTCTGATAAGTAAGAATACAGGCACTGAGTTACTCATGCCCACCCTCAGACAGTATCTGCTGTAAATCTTGAAGCTTTATGCATTATGTGACTTATGCATGAGAACGCACTACTTGTCAGGGTTTTCATCCAATTACAAAAAATCAGTATGTTTTATCCAGTTTTACGTGTAACCATATATAACCTTCAGTACACAAAAGCTAGGACACAGCACGCTTAACTTGCTGTACAGGTACTCCAACCTGTTAACACAAAATGTAGAAACCCTTTTAATAAACTATTTGACATATTCAATTCAAAACTCATTCAACATCTCAATGTTTATAGGGCAAAGTTTTAAGAAGCTACAAATCCTTCAAAAGTCAGCAATTACTCGGGCATTACCGCAAGTCGCACACATCTGTGATGGGGAAGTGACGGTTCCGCAATCCCATCTGTCACACAAACAACACGCAGCGACCAGCGGGCCATAACTGCTGCTGCGGCATGGAAGAGCTGAGATAGAGGTAGAAGCCGCAGAAGGACACTGTGCAGTAGTTCCAGTGGTTTGTGAACTGCTAGACCTTAACCACAGCCACCTTGTAAATGGTTAGAAACGGGAACGTAGCTGCGTAATGCTGGTTGCGTGGTGAAAGCTGGATTGCAGAACTGCACAACTAAGAAGTAATGTACCACGGGTGATTTTTTTAAAAAAGCTAACTTGATAGCTACATTTGGATAAGTCATTAGTTTTGCAGATTAAGAAAACTACAGTCTTTACGCATTTTTAAAAGTAGCTAATTACAAAAACAGTGACTTGAGGTATGTGAATTGTCACAATTCTGAACAAAAGCTTATCTTATTTGGTATCTTGAATTTAAGATAATCAGGAAGAAGCAGAAGTGAGGAAAAACAAACAACAGAGGCAGGTGACAGTTGTAAAAATCTTCTCCTACCAGCTAATACAGTTGACTTTTAATTGCTAGTCAGAAATTACCAGACTATGGATGAAGTGCATAACAGGCGCAGAAGTAGAGGTAGCTCCATACAGAGAGGTCCACCGCAACATAATCTGATAATCCATCTGATTTACTACAGTTAAGGACTGCATTAAGGACTAGCTCTAGTCTGCAAACAATTTAGCCACACCATGCAGTGCAGAGACCAAACCAATAAGGCATGCTGTGCCTGACCTGGCTCCACACAAAAAACTCTGCAGAGGATTCCCAGACCCAGGAATGTCCGGCAGAGCTGACCTGGGTCCAACGCAGCTATGAAGCCCAACTGGTCATGGTACTACCAAGCTCAAACACATCGTCTTGGACATATCTGCACAAGCTCCAGCGCAAACAACAATTAAATCCATCCAGACTAAGATGTACAGATACATTTATGGATGTTAAGATATTCAAATGCATCCAGACGAGGGTGCAAGAGCTGGAAGGCATGCCCTATGAGGAGAGGCTGAGGACACGTGGGTTGTCTAGTCTAGAGAAAAGGAGGCCAAGAGGTGACCTCCTTGCTCTCTGCAACTCCCTGAGGAGGGGGAGCACAGAGGGAGGTCTCTTCTCCCTGGTAACTGATCACAGGATGCACAGGAATGGCACCGAGCTGTGCCGAGAGATGTTCAGACTGGGCATGAGGAAAAATTTCTTTACCGTGAGAGTGCTCAAACACTGGAACGGGCTTCCTAGTGAGGTGGTTGGTGCCCCATGCCTGGCAACGTTCAGGAGACATTTGGACAGTGCCCTCAGTAATATGCTTTAACTTCTGGCTAGCCCTGAAGAGGTCAGGCAGTTGGACCAGGTGATCTTTGCAGCTCCCTTCCAACTGCAGCGCTCCATCAACTGCCTCCTGGCAAAGCCAACGCAGACTGAGCGAGGCCGCCCTGAGCCGGAGCTACCCACCACTCGCGGCCCTACGAACAACCCCCCGAGGCCCCGGCGCGTCCCGAGCCGCCCGCAGCCCGTTCTTCCTCCCCAGGGACCCCACGGAAGCCGCTCCCGTCCTCCCGAGCTGGGGCAGTCCCCGAGCGGCTTCCTGCGGCTCTCGGCTGCTCCCGGGCGCCGCCGGGAGCGCCGGGCCCCGCCGTGCCGCGGGGGGCAGCGGCGGCCGGGCGCTGAGTCCCGGGCTCCGCCCCGGCCGCGCTCCGCCATCGGCCTCCGTGCCGGCGGGGGAGGGCGGCGGAGGGCGGCACGCGGCCCCGAGCCGCGGCCCGCTGGGCCCGGGGGGCTCCGCGGAGAGGGAGAGCGGCGCGCGGCCGGGCCCCCCCTCGGCGGGCTCTTACCGAGAGGCGGCTCCGCGGCCGGGCCCGGGAGCGCGGCCCGCATCCGACATGGCAGCGGCGGCCCCGCAGCGCCTCGCCCCCGCCAGCGGCGGCCCGACCCGGAACCAGAGCGCGCTCGGCCACGGAAGTGGCGCCGCGGCCCGGAGGCGCCTCAGCGCGGGGCGGGGCCGGGCGGGGGCTGCTCGCCAGGGGCCGCCTCGGGCGGCTGCGGCGGGGGCGGCGGGGGCGGCCGTCGCCGTGCCGAGGGGAGCCGCGGGGAGCCGCGGGGCGCTGCCGCTCGGTGCCGCGGCCCGGGAGGGTCCCCGGGGCCGCGTGGGCTGGGGGCGGCAGCCCGGAGCCAGCCGCTGCCGTGCCGTGCTGTGCTTCTCGTTCGGTGTTTCCCTGCTGGGGGTGTTATTAATTATAATTTCAGCCTGAGCGTCGGAGCGTCTGTTTGATTTTATTATTTTTTTTTGGTCTGGTAAGTTTTTTGAGAGCGCAAACCTTTTTTCAGAAGTTGCTTCCCCTGTGAAATTATTTTTTTCCCTTCCCTTTTAGCAGGTCAAAACTTGCTGAGGTTTTAATTTTCACCTTTCTCAAGAGTTCACGTGGTGATTAGAAGGAAAAAAAAAAACACCTCCAAAATCGAAAGGAACGCAACTAGGCTGTCAAACAAGCTTTGTCTGCAGATACTGAGGCTTTTCCCCTAAGGGTAAATACAGAAAGATGAGAAGACGGGATCTTAAAGGCCAAAACCCTTGGAAGAAGTACTTTATTTAGAAGAATTTTTGAGGATCAATTTTATTGCAAATTAAAGCACTGTAATGCAACGCTGCTGTAAAACAAAATAATTTCAGGAACAAAAGTAGAAGCTCAGACTGTTTTTTAAAATGCATTTTTACTGACTTAATGATTGCAACATATCCTGCTGAAGTGTCCTCAGAGTTCTTTCTCCATTGTCCCCTTTCCTCAGAAGCAACTTTACATTTGTTCTCTGAGGTCACACTTGCCTTACGGTTGCCTTCCGTGGAGCAAAGCATATTTAAAAACAGTAAGTAACCTACACTGTAAGCTGTGCTGTAAGCTTTCTAGGAATCAACAGAAGACCACATCACCACATAGAATAATGCCTCCCCGTTTCTTCTAAGAGTTACCAAGCTCAGCTCTTACGTGGCTGTGTGGCATTTGAGCTCTGCTATCACATCAGCTGGTGAGGGGAAAAGGGAACAGTCCCACCCTGTCTGTCAGCTGCAAGAGCTTCTCAGGCAGACTGTGGCATCTCAGGAGGGCTAAAATGCAGAAGTAGATTCCTCCAGCAAGCAGGATTTAGGCTTTTAGATGAGAGATCGCCACCCTTGCTGTGCACTATGAGTGACTACAGAAAACAGGGCTAAGCTTTGAGCATTTCTGAGGGACGTGGTCAGGGAAAAGTCTCTGCTAAGAGCAGAGTCCGGTCTACTACTACTGGAGCAGAGTCCAGGACCAGGAGGCGAATACATTCAGTTTAGGATCAGATTCAGTTATTTGCCTTGTATGGGGCCTGGAGTGCACAGCTCACCTCAGGAGATGGCATCAGAAAAAGTGTCTTTGTTCTTTTGCTCATTCACATGCATAAACATAAAAGCTGCTTAAGGATCTTCAGGAGATAGATCTGAAGGACCCCTGTCTCAACTGGATATAGGCAAGTCTGATACTAATGTTGGTCCTATCTTTGGAAAGACTTGAGCTTGTCCTTCAACTTCTCCTTGTTACTGATGGGTGTAGGAAGGCTGCTGTGAATGCATATAAATAACGAGTATCACAATGTCAGATGCGCTTTTCCTGTCATCAGCCAGTCTCCTATATAGTTTGAGGAACCGAAAGGTTGTAAAAAAACAAGTAGCTTCCCTTCCCTGCCCTGCCCTGCCCAATTTCCTGTGCTGGATTGAGCAATTTGGGTCAGAAACAGGAACCTCAATTGTCTCGTGATTCGTAACAGAACTCAGTAACGCTGGAAAACCACTTTGCCTTAGGTCCCTACCGACTGCAGCAAGCCCTCAATGGGGCTGGCTGGTCTCAAGTGTTTCCCAGGTGCATGACTTACATAGTGCACCACATCACTGTGCATTTACTGGTTTACTCAGAAAATGGCCATGGACTATGGACAATGGCCAATGGACTAATACTTCATTCATGGTAGGATATCAAGAACCAGTCAGCTTCATTTCTTCATTGCAGAAATAAAAAGGCTGGGGGAAGGAAATAATGCACAGCTCCTTTTTGGAATCCTAAGTTTAAATAAATAAGAATAAAAATACAGAAGATTTTTAACCTTTTTTTCTTCTCACAGTAATGCCCGTGCTGACAACCGTCTTCTGTTAACTGGAGCCTCCAAAGTGAGAGTGGATCTCCACAAACACATGCAGTCAGCCAAAAAATACCAAACTTTGTGCAAGAGGCCACTTATTTGCCCATTCTGCAATCGTACAAGAAGCCAGGGCAGACAACAGTCCCCCTTGGACACAATGATGATTTGGGATGGGGGCTGAGGCGCTGCCAATTTCTCTTCCTTTTCTTGTCTTTGTCCAGTTACATGTCTAATTCAAAAGCTGAGAGCAAAGACAAAAGTTCATAATAGCTGCTCCTAGGCATCTGTGAAGTACGGACCCCGACAGATCATGCGAGTATAGGTGCATCTCTCTTCTTTGGTGGCACTGTTAGGAACTCCTTGGACTATGTCCCTTCTAGCCACTCAGGAGCTTCTTTGGCTCATACTCTTAACAGAACCATGCAAGCTGCTCAGAAAAGTTACTCGATTATGTTAGCAGCTCAGTGTGTTCCTCCAGGTTTTTCGGAAGCCTCTTACAGCTCAGACACTGGACTCTTCTTGGGAGCTGGGTGGGCAAAGGACAAGGGATGGTGCTACCTGGGCTGACACAATGGATAATTTCAGTGTACTTTACTTCCAGTTGCTCACTGCAGACACTTGATGTGTTTCTTTCAGGCAGATTGCCCGAGCTGTTGTCAGTGTCCTCAGCCCAGACAGAAAAGTGCTTTTCTCACAGATTATTACAGGTTCCAGTTCTGCTAGATGCGTGTGATAGAAGGAATCACAGAATGGTTGAGGTTGGCAGCGACCTCTGGGTCTATCTGGTCCAACCCCCTGCCCGAGCAGAGATACCTAGAGCAGGGTGCCCAGGACCAAGTCCAGACGGCTTCTGAACATCTCCGAGGAGGGAGACCCCACAGCCTCTCTGGGCAGCCTCTTCCAGTGCTCAGTCACCCACACAGTGCAGAAGTGCTTCCTGGTGTTCAGGAGGATCCTCCTGTGTTCCAGTTTGTGCCCATTGCCTCTTGTCCTTTCACAAATGAGCATTCATTCTTCTATCTAAGGGATAAAGGAAATATAATAGCCTGGTCCTCTGTTGTGTCCCTCAGTGCCTTCTCTTGAGAAAAGATGAATGACTGATGCACACTTCCCAGTCTCAGCAATTAGAACCCATCTGACCTAAATCCTAATGGCATCCTCTTGGTGAATGGTGCCCTCAATCACTGTGTCTGTGGTCTGCCTGGAGCACTTTCGACTCCCTTTCATGTTTTTCAGGTTTTCTGACACATGCTTCTGGAACTTCTTGGTGAGGAAGCAGTAGATGACTGGGTCCAACACACAGTTCGTACTCAAGAGGCACAAAGTCACTTGGTGAGCATCATTGAGTTGCTGGCGCAAAGGATGGTTCTCCTTCTGCCATTGCTCCAGAACAGTCAGTGTCCAGGGCAGGTCCACAATGTGATGAGGTACAAAGCTTATGATGAACACCACTAGCACTGTGCAAACCATCCAGAGCGCCCTTTGCTTGACATGAGCACTCTTCCGCTGCTGCCCTGATTTGGAGAAGAGGGTCCTGATAATGACGATGTTCCAGGCTAGGATAAATAAAAAAACGATATAGAAGAGGATGCAGATGATGACATGAATGGCAAGAACAGGTGTAACATTGCTAGTAGAGTCATAGCGCTCAAAGCAACGCGTGTAATTCTTCGAGCCCATTTTCTCCACGTTAGTATTATCATCAAAAACGTAATACAAAGAGATGCCCACTGTTACGATCCAGATAGCTGCTGATAAAAAGATCCCCCTTCTCCGAGTGGTAAACTGAGCAGCTCTAATGGGATTAGTCACGGCTTGGTAGCGGTTGTATGTGATGACCATCAGAAAGGCAACAGAAGCGTAGGTGTTAACGAAAAATAAGCAGCCAGCTACATTACAGAGGAACTTGTGCATGAACCAGTCTCCATTGTGGTGATAGTAAATAATCCACAGTGGCATTGTAATCAGGAAGAGCAGGTCAGCTATTGTCAGGTTCAGCATGAATATCTTGATTTCATTGAGTTTCTTGGTGTGATAAATACGTCTGAAAATCCAGAGCACGTAGCAGTTGGCGACAAAGCCCAGAATGAAAATGATGCTGTAGAAAACAGTGAAGAGGTCATAGCGAAACGGAGAGTCTATTGGGGATGCACTACCTTCAGCACCACCTTTATCGTCTCCAGACATTGTGCTGCCGAGTGGACACGTCTGATGCAGAATTTCCTGCTCTACCTTTTCTTCTTACCTAAAAATATAAAGCATAAAATGACCTGATTGGTAGTGTGCCACTGCTAAGCCAAAACCCACCTTTCATTTTCAGCTGCCTGTGACCACAGGAGTTTTGCCGTATGCCCTGGGTCAACCTGCAGGTACCTGCCCTGTCCAATTGTTCCTGTCTTCTATCCTGTTTCCATGCCATTCCACCCTCTGTGACGTCATCCAGTGTTTTTTTGCTGCACTGCAGATCTCAGATCACTAATTTCAAAAGAGTTTTCTGTATTAAGGTTCTTATAACAGATAAAATCACTCTGCTCCCAGCTAAGTAGACTGAGCTTCTAAATCTTTTACTGTAAGCAAACAGGTTTTCCATTTGTCTCATTTTTCCTGTGGTTCTTTCTTAATGCTTCCTAACTTGCCTACATTTATTTTAACCTAGAAATTCTAGAACTGAAACAATATCTAGTAAAAATATCTCACTAGTGCCGCATTTCCAGAGTTGGCTTTTACATGTTTTCTGCTTATGCTTGTAAAGATTTTGTTTTCTTAGTTACAGTCACTGCAGGGTCAAACATTGACTTCGTAGGCTGCCAGAGCTCTCAGTGTTTGTACTGAGTGAATGATGTGAAAGATGAGTCGCTAGCTCTAAAGGGTGATGTTTTGTTGTACATTCTTGATTCTTAGCTACAGCTCTCTTTCTTAAAAGCCTGGCTGTTGTCTATTGTACCATCATTTTGAATTCAGGTTGTCATCAAACCACTCTCTTTTTTCTTTTTTTTTTTTTTTTCCTACCATTTCTGCAATGAATGCAATTGTCAGCAACAGCAATTCTGTACTTTCTTATGTCATTGAAGCTACTGACAAACACAGTCTCTAATGAGACACTTTCTGGATTTTAATATTAGTAGTCCGCACCTCAGTTAGTATTTCTTCAGATTTTACCTACAGTTTTGACATCAAATTCCTGCATCATCAATACTGTATGTGTTCTTGTCCCACATTTGTGTGGGATTCAGTCTAATCCCTTACATACTTTAATATGCTTCTTTCACTATCCAGAGGATGTACATTCCTGTTCTTGGCTCTAGCACCAAAGACCTGTGTGGCACTGGACAAGCACTCACCTCTTCTTGACACAACCCTGCAGATCTGCTGGTTTCTTGCTCCCTCTGGAAGTCAGGGGAAGATAACCGACTAGAGCAGGGAAAGCAGTTTGAGAACCACCAGCAAGGGTACGAGGTTGCTCATTCACATCACACTGGCTGGGTTTGTAACTAATTTGAGTCAGCAAAGGGTTTGTAAAATGTAGAACATGGTGATTTACCTTGAGAAAGAGTACACTTTACCACTAGTCATGATGCCTAAATTTCTTGTGCAAGTTACGGTGGTAATGCCAAGTGCTGCACAGTGCAATGTGCTTGTCTTGGCTCTGCCAGCGCCATGGACAGCAAGCTTTTTACCCCAAAGACCACTGCCTCCTCAGAAAGCACCATCCTACCTCAAAACTTTCTGCATCTTCCCCAGCAGCAGAGACATGAAGCCCCAAATCACCCTGAGTTGAGTCACTTTTGTGCCCATGTGCCAGTGGTTCCTCATTTACACATTTGCAATTTTCCTCTGCAAATAGGGAAGTCATCTCTACCTCGAGAACACTCTCTTTCCTCAGAAAACTCTGCAAATGCCTTTGTACTTCTTCACAGCTGTTCGGAGAGGAAGGTGGTAGTCACCTTCCCACGCCTGTCCCTCCTTACTCCTCACGGGTGCTCTAAGGACATGGCAACTACAGATGTCCACAACTCGTTGTTGGACCTTCCCAGTGCTGCTTGCTGATGGACAGCACCAGGGTTTGAGTGCCTAAACTCAGTCCTTCAGCCATCTTCCATATGAAGAGACTCCAAAGCCTGGGAATTAACAAGTAACTGTGGCAGTACTAGTAGCTGGCCAGGTGACACGTGCATCTGTCCTCTTTCACCTTCATCTCTGGTGAGAACCCCCTGGTCTCTAAAAGGTAGTACCTGATCCAGGAGGTGGTAGCCAGGCGGTGAGGATGCCCTCAGGGTCTGACTGCAGAGGTCTGGCCCCTCCCCGAGGAGAACAACGTCTCAGCCCCTGCTGCCCTGTGGAGAGGTCCCAGAGCAGGCAGGGGCCTGTGCTGTTTCCTGCACTGACTTTGATTCGTGCAGGACCCAAAGCAAATCCTACTAGTCATCTTATGGCTCCATTTCCACCCCTTCATTTGTGGATGAAGAGTGGTGATAATCACAACATGGCCTTAAATAAACGTCTGTTAGACACAGCTCTTCCACTCCCTGAGGCACCACCCCGGTAAAGACATAAGCCAGTCGGAAAGGTTTGCATCTCTCAGCTCAGAGGCGCACCTAGCAGACACAGACGCTTAAGGGAAGGGATGAAGAGAGACTGGTGGGGACCTCTGTGTTTTATACACTGTTCTGATGTTAGAATAAGAAAGAAAATCAAGTCCTAATTACCTATGATCATTAGAGACCTTATGGTTCTTTCAAATCTGCCTCCTAAACCCCAGTTCTAAGTAGCTGCCAACTGCAGCAAATAGTTCTGGTGTTTGGGACTGGAATCTTTGGAATGAAAGATGCTCTATCACTGTAGCACTAAACTTGAATGTACCCAAAGTGGGAAAAAAGAAAAGGTGATGTATTCCCCTCACAGAAATCACGAGGAGATAAGTGCCCACATCCAATACCCAGCCATCACTGTCACTCAGAAACTGTTCCTTTGGACTCTGCTGCGGGGAAGTCCCTCTACCCTGCCATTTCTGGTGCTGCACACAGGGGCTCTGGTGGACTTCGCTGCTGGTCTTCCCAGGCCTGCCCATCAGCTGCCAGATTTAGCAGACACAAACCTGCGTGTCCTCCTCCACTGCAAAGCCGTGCACCTGAGGATAGGTTTGAGCTAAGGGGCTGCACTTTGACCAGTAGAAATGAAAGCAAGAACGTGCTCTACATTGTTAAGTCTGCTGGAAACCTCTGGCAAAGGTGCAGGATGGGTGACTGGAGATGATAATGCTTATACAGCCCTGGCAAGACTTGGTAGAGCTCATCTGTCTTGACAGTAGTAGATTGTGCAGTGTCAATGCCACAGTCCTTCAGGAAATAGAATAGAGAGAACAGCTCGGTTGGAAGGGACCTACAAAGATCACCGAGTCCAGCTGCCTGACCACTTGTCCTGGGTCTGCCTGGGACAGAGTTCCCTGTCCCCACAGCAGCCCACGTAGGCAGGACAGCGCTGATACAGCACCAGTGTTTTGCCTATTGCAGGCACAGCATCGGGGCTGCCTCCAGCCCCCACAGCCAGCAGGCTGAGGGTGGGCAAGTGGTGGGGAGGGGACATGGCCAGGGCATCTGGCCGGAACTGATCAAAGGCATATTCTGCACCATACGCTAACAGGCTCAGCAACAGAAGCTCAGGAAGGGGAAGGAGAAAAATCATGAGTTATTTTTCCTTTCTTGCTTGTCAAGCCAGGTATTCTACCACATACAGCTAGAAGAGAGCATGGCACCCTTCCCCTCTAAATTTACTCAATACCAACTTTACTCTGCAGCCTGAGGAACCTGAGTCCACATTTTCATGAGATGTCCTCAGCCCTAAATTCTGGAGTACCATACAGGGAATCTCACTCATTCTCTCCCGTTGAAGTGGTTCCCCTTTGCATAAAACATGTAAACTTTAAACTGAAAGAGAGCAGATTTAGATTAGATATAAGGATGAAATTCTTCACAATGAGGATGGTGAGGCACTGGAACGGGTTGCCCAGAGAATTTGTGGATGTCCCATCCCTGGAGGTGTTCAAGGCTAGGTCGGATGGGGTTTGGGCAACCCATTCCAGTGGAGGTTCCCTGCCCATGGCAGTGGGGGTGGATCTAGATGATCTTTAAGGTCCCTTCCAAGCCAAACCATTCTGTGACTCTGTGATTCTATGAAATGGTCTCCATGCCAGCAGAAGAGAAAAAAAGAGTGGTGGTTGGGTTGTAGGCTGGCAGATGTGGGTCCCGTTCACTGCAGCAGCAGACTGCACTGCATTACCAAAATCCTTGGCATCTGTAGCTCAAGCCACTGCCTAGTACACAAGTACCTCAACCAATAATCCCAAGTGGTTTATATTGTCAGCTCCACTGTAGGCAAAACTAGAGATGAAAGTAACCAGATGCACAGCAGAGTGTGGCTGGGACAAATACTTCGCTGGTCCCAGTCTCTCCAGCGGGCCATGCTCTCCCAATAAGGATTTACAGCTACAAGGTGCAAAGACCACACTAACACAAGCTATGGCATTAGCAAAAGCATTTTTCAGCAGTACCAATAAAGTCTATTTTGTGCTTACCACAGGCAAAGGGATTCAGTGCAGTATGTCCATCTTCAGCTTCAGTGGAGAAGTGATGTAAGTCTTATTGAAGGTGCTTGGTCCTCTTCCAATTGTTATATTCTTTGACAAGGGTCTGAAAGGTGCCCACGCAGGCAGCTCTCAAGAACAGGACACCAATGAGAGCAACTGCAGCATGACTGCAGAGTCACTAACGAAGAGGAAATGTGTGACCTCAGCCCAAAGGAAATGAGAAATAAAATAAACTGTAGAGGAAAGGCAATTAACCACAGCAAAGATCTGGAAAGTCCTTAAAGCTGTTTCCTCAAAGCATCTCTGCTTCTGATAATTGTGAAAGTTGGGGTTTTCCTCTAAAGGCAGAATAGGAATCCACCGTCTGTCCTTGTTTGGACCTCGGATTAGCGTTTGAACATCATTTTTCCAAACAGATGTATGGCAGAGGCCAGAAGAGTTTTGACTTAAAAACTTCGAGGAAAGGAAGTGTCAGGAAGCTCATATATCTCATGGGCAGACTCATTCCCTAGCAGAGTCTTCTTCACATTTGTGTTGGGAATAACAGACCCAGGAATCCAGCCATTGCAAACCTCCTTTTATCTCAGGGACCTTCAAGCAGCCACTGAGAAACACAGCGTGGCAGATCTTCACCTGAACCATCCACCTTCACATCCTGACCACCAAGATTTGGGGCAGCCTGAAGACCACTCATCACAGTGACGCAAATCGGTGCGGTGCCCAGGGCGACACCAGCGACAAGCAAAGCTGGACACATGGTCCTGGCTATGCCAGCAAATTCCAAACTGCAGCTCCCATGCTGGGCAGCCCTGGATCAATGCCAGGACGTACCACCCTCCTCATCAGCGGGGCGAGGGGACACCGGCAGACGGCACAAGGTGCACAGCAGCAATGCTGTTCTGTGGAGATGCTGACTTGGACCTGCCTGGTCATGGGCATGCTGAGGCGATGGGCTGTGCAGCACTGGGGCAGCTGGTGCTGCGCCTGCACCCACCCCCCAGCAGTGCCAGTGCCTTGGTATCCCCTGGCCAAGGGCAGACAAAGCCCCAGTGCTGATCTGGACTTCTTTGCCTGGGTCAGTTCCACCCTGGATCTTCTCCTGCACCAGCTCCTGGGGTGCAGACAGCCTCTCCCAGGGCCATTACAGAGCAGAGCGCCTCGGCGTGGTGCCCTGGGCCAAGCAGAGGCTGGCAATGCTGGCGGCCAGCGGGAGCCCAGTCGAGCTCCCAGCCCGGCAGGCACTGTGCAATTGCTGTGCTCAGCAAACCAGGATTTCCTGTTGCCCTGGGCCCTGCCTGCCCAGGCTCCAAAACACCCTGAGATGCACAGGGACAGCACAGGCTCCGAAAAGAAGAGCGAGAGCCCTGTCTGGAGTCTCTCGTCCTCAGCTGCAGGTGAACCTGAGAGCAGCTGCCATACGGGGTCCTTACCTGAACCCCCACAGCCTCAAGGGGTGGCACTGAGGCCAGTGGACCCCTGAGCCACCCTCCCCATCCCTGCATGGGTGATTTCTGTCCCTAGGACCGGGTGCACCACAGAGGTGCCATTTGCAACACAAGGCAGCAATGCAGCATCCGGCAGCTGGCACTAGCTGCATGAGCCCTGAACTGCTGCAGGATCACCCTTACCTCCCACAACAGCACGGGATGTCCAAGGAACGCAGAAGCCAACCAAGCTGAACAGGACCCAAACTCCGCTGGCACGAGGGAGCCCTGCAGGGGCAGCACTGCACCAGCATGGGAGACCCTGCCCAGCCTGAGCAGGGTGGGCCCTGCCTGGGGCTGCCAGCGTGGAGCAGGGGGAGGTGTGCCAGGGACAGCTGGGTTCTGTCTGCGCCAGACCCTGTCTGGGTGACCAGAAGGGTGAGATCAGGCTCCTGCAGCAATGCTACGGATCTGTGCTGGAACGGAGGCTGCAGCAGTCTCCTTCCCTCCATCACTTGCTTCTTCCCTCCATCCCCCTTCTCCATCAGCTGCTGTAAAGATGGACCAGGGAATCTGATCCTTCAGGGACTGGCCAGAGCCCCATTTATGCCCATACAACTGATTCTGGGAGCTTAAATTAAAAACCAACTAAGAACACTTCAGTGAGGTTAGCTGGTAGCCAGTCCATGACAGAGCAGGCGTTGAGACTGTCTTGTCACTGCAGGAAGGGGAGCATTAGCAAAGGCTATAGCAACTGCAAAACAAAGTGTGCTGTCCTGCTGCAGCCAAGTTCTTAGAGGAAATGAAAGCCCAAGAGGTTTTGGGCTGCGGAGGAGTTCTCATCAGAAATAATTTCTCCCTTTTCTGGGGCTGCAGCATTGCCTGTTTCTGTGTATGTGATTTCGAATTCAGTATTAAAATGCATCTTTGTTTCAGTGGCCCGGCTTACTGAGTGGTACTGACAGTTTTTGACTGCCCTGTTCTCAGTGTAATTTACCTCTCATCCAGTCCTAGGGAAGCACACAAATTCTGACAACACTGAATGCTATGCAAGACTAAGTCCCAAGAAAAACAAACAAACCTTGAACATGCCTTTACTTTTATCAACCAAACACGCAGTCTAATAAAAACAAATATATATATTTTTTACTATAACTTATTCCCATGTGACTCCAGCACCTCCCTGGGCAACCCATTCCAATGCCTAACTACTCTTTCTGAGAAGAAATTTCTCCCAATTTTCAACCTGAACCTCCCCTGGTGCAACTTGAGGCCCTTCCCTCTTGTCCTAAGAGTTTCTGCTACCTATCATACAGGTAGCAGAAACTCTTTGGTTTAGAAGATACAGTATTATTAGCAAATATCTGGAGGCCACTTTCCAAGAGCAAATCCACATTTTATTAGTGGAAACAAGCTCTCTGTGGCGTACAGAGGAGTAGCATTTTAGCAGATAGGCTTTGCATGCATTCTGAACTGCTCTGTTCAAGAGCAGTGAACAAGAACAACAAAATACCAGCAGCAAGCCTCTGAAAGCACTAGCCACTGCCCGCAGGATGAGAGCTGTGCAGGGCAGCATGCTGGATAAGCACACAGGTGAGTGCGATCCCTGCCAGTCCTGGTCACTGTGAGAAATCCTCTAGTGCCAGGACAGGTCTTTGGAAAGATGTGAAGTCATTTTTTCACCAAAGTGGATGGTGAGCTGATGCTAAACATTATTTTCTGTGAGTTTCCACTACTGATCTCACAACAACAGCACAATTTCCTTTTGCTCATTACAGGAAAGAAATATTGAATAAACTCTGTAGCTTTCCTTAGTGAGCACTTTCGAGCCTGGCACAACACATCCCCACCTTATTACCAAGTGTGCTGGAATGTGCCCAGGAGCTTGGTTTGCTCAGCTGCAGAATACCTTTCCCCTGGCTGCTGAGCTCCTCAGGGGGCAGTGAGCAGCTACTTCCCAGTAGCCATTTGACAGCTGCAGAAAGGCAGGGCAGGGCTTCAGCTGCCTACAGCGGCACTGCTGGGATAACCCAGGCTGGCAGCACACGCTGCTGCTAGGAGCCGGGCTGCCACATCGGCCCTGAGTGGAAGGGGGAGCAGGGCTGACTCTGTCTGGCGTTGGCACAGGGAGCCCGGTGCAGCCCTGCCCCAGTGGTCGGGGATGTAAGCTGTGGCGGACATGGCATAAGAATTTGTATCCTGCAGCTCAAGGCGGCTCAAAACCGGGGGTTTATCTCTGGGCCCCTTTGAGCAGGAAATCCACACGCACCAAGCGGCCAGGGCTCTCCAACACTGCTGCTGCTGCAGGATCCAACGCTCGACTCGCTTCCCAAGGACCAAACAGAATGCGTTTGGGTCCTCATCTTGTTGTGGGGATCATCTTAAAACACAGACCTCAGAAAAACTGCAACTGATCGAGCCGCCCACAGCCGGGTCCCTGTGCTCCCACAGCTCCACACTGCAGGGGTGACCTCCCGGCAGGGCTCCAAAGGCAATGCCACGGCCAGCAGCACGTCTCATCCCTGCTCGCTGGGCTCCGGGACCAAACACACACACACCTCCCCAGGGGCTGTGCAGGCAGACCATGTCCCAAGACACGGACAGGCAGAAAGAGCCTGCAGGGCTCGGGGAGGGAGGCAAGCAGAAAGCGGAGGATCCTCTTACCTCAGGGCCCGCTGGCCCAGCAGCCCCCAGCCCAACGGGTCCCTGCCACAAGCGGAGCCACCGGCGGGGCCACACCGGCAGCGTGTCCGTGTCTGGGAGGAGAACGGGGACGGGAAAGAAGGCGCCGGCCCGCAGGTGAGTGACTCACTTCCCTCTTGACACTGGTGACATGGCTCAGACATGCCCCGGCTGCACCCTTTTGCACAACACCAACGCTCGTGGCCCTTCCTCGAGCAGCCAGGCTCGAGCAGACAGGGAAATGGCTGTGCGAGCCAGGGCCTCCCTCCGGCATCGCCACCCCGCGCCTCGCAGGCCTGGCACGGGGCAGCTGGGCCCAGCGGCACGGCCACACTGGGGCAGGGCTGGGCAGGGCCGCAGGGGGAGCAGGGGCCCCGCAGGTCTGTCTTCTGGGCCTCTCCTTTCCTCCCAGGCACCGGGGCTGGGACCAGCATAGCTGCAAGCGCTGCTGTGTTCCGAATGCCTCCATGGTAGCTGGCGACTTGCTTGCAGCGTCAAGATGATACTGCTTTGCGTGGGAGTCCCAGTATGGGCCAACACCGGCCAGAAAAATATTCCAGGCTGTGGCAGTAAGTTTCCTTGTCCTCTCTGCAGCATTATAAGCCCCTCTCAGTTCTTGTTCTCCTCTGTTCCACCAGCCTGGAAAGAAAGGGTGGATGGGACATGTGAGGGACCCACCCGATCTTGCCCTTGCTGCTGTAGTCCCCAGGGCATGCAGCTCTGGCAGTGTGCTCAGGTCCCATGTGGGAATTCCCCAGATGCGTTTGGTGCACTGGCATCACTTAGGCTATGGGCATAATATCCATCTGAGTCACTTACATTGTAATGAGAGATCACATGTTTCTGTCTGCTATCTGTATTCACCATGGGTTGTCTAACAAGGAAATATTGTTACGTTTTCTTTGCTGTTAAGAGCTGGCACTGGTTTCTGCAAGGAAAGAGGCATGAGGTTTCTGAGGGCTGAGACAGCCCTGAGGGGCCAGTCACAACTGGTAGGTACACAAAGGCATGCTGAAAGCACATCAGAGCAGGAATACAACCTGAACTGTTATGAGAAGGAACCGGGTGTTTGCACATCCTGTAGTCTCCCCATCTACGCCTGCTAGACACCCAACTGCATCGTATGCAAAGCTACTGTAAATACCCGGATTTCCCAGCAAAGATGCACCAGCTTAATTACAGCCATTCTCCACAGAGAAGGCTGCCAGCATGCTCTCATTGTGATTAAAGAAAACTAGGCTATGATAGGAGGAGCGTGGCCAGCAGAGTGAGGGCAGTTAACATCCCCTCTGCTTGGTACTTATGATATTGCACCTTGAACAGTTTTTGCAACCATAAAGGGACACGGAAAGCTGCAGTGGGACTGACAGACAGCCGCCACTTGGCCCGAGCTCTGGAGCACAACCTACAAGGAGAGGCTGTGGGAGCTGGGCTAGGATAGAGCAGAGCCTGAGGGGCGATCTGGTGGCTGCCAGCAGCTATTGGAAGGGAAGCTGCAAGAGGGTGGTAGCAAACACTTCTCAGTGGCAAATGGTGTGACAGGGGGCAACAGCCACAAACTGAGGTGCGGGGCAGTCAGCTGGACATGATGAGATTTTCTCTAGGAGGGCCGTGCCGCCCTGAGCCAGGTACCCGGAGAGGCCAGGGGTCTCCACCCTTATCACCTAGCTAGATAAAGCCACAGCTGACCTCACCTGGCATTAGTGATAGCCCTACTTCAGACATGAGGTTGAATTAAAGACCTACAGAGGTCCTTCCCCAGAACATCAGTTCTGTGATTTGACCTGCAACAGTTGCACTGGGGCATGTGCCAGCATAATTTTCCTTTACAGATGCCCTCCGCATCATCAAAATACACTCATGCAAACTCAGTGCCATCCAGACGCACTGTTCCAAAGTGCCCAGGCAGGGCCTGCCTGCATTTGGAAAGGATGCAGTTTGACTGGACCCGAGAAGATGGGTGACAGATAAATCCCATGAATTATTTTCAGGTTACAGCTTTATCTGTTTTGGTGAGAAATGCTTTGGCTGTGAAGCAAGGGACTTTGCACCTTAGTGTTATGTTAATATTTAATACTACATCTGGACTTCTCTGCTGCTGCAGGACAACCGAATATCTCAGAAAGGCAATTTGAATGAAGCAGGCTGACAGAGAGGCTGGTAATGCGTGAGGGGCCATTTTAATGGTAGTGAAGAAGTCAAGCCAAAGATCTCCTGCTAGTAAAGAAAGACTTAATTCCCCCAAATTCTTATGCACCCGTTCTTGCCCGAGGAGTCTGAAGCCCTCCAGCTGGTGTGATGGGGGGGCCTCCTAGCAGGGAGGCTGCCAATCCTCAATAGCGAGTCAGGCAGCTCGGCAACGTTCTGTGCAAATGCTAGTCGCTGAGGTGCTGAGATCAGAGCAGGAAAGATGAGCCCAGCCCATAGGAGCAGCACACCCAAACATCTGCCCATCCTGTGGACAATGACAAGTCAGGACTGTGGAGATTCATCTTTTAAGGGCAAAAGGAGTTACCAGAGAGCCGAAACCACACGAGCTGCCAGCAGCCAGAGGTACGCTGCCACAGCAGGAGTTCTAGAAAACCAGATTTCAAACACTCCTGATGTAGCCATGCATGCTGAAAGGCCTGAGGACAGCTTGCTGGTGCCCAGGCAAGGGATGATGCCCCATTTCTGCTTGTGAATTGCAGGTCTTACAGCTCAGCTGCCTGACCAGCAGAGGTGTCGCTCACACTGTCAATTGTAAGAGGAAAAGGAAGCTAAGACAGCCCATTTACTCTAGATAACAACACTGCAATAGCCCATCACTTTTTTAGGGAAACTTGCTATGTTAAGTTGTATCGGGCTTATGTGGCAAGATTTTGGTAAAGGAAGGCTGCAGGGGTGGCCTCTGTGAGATTTCAGAAGCTGCCCCATGTTAGATGGGGGCCAGTTAAGGGCCAGTTAAGGGCCAGTTTCATCTGGTGCCAAAGGGACCCACCACCGGCCAGAGCCAAACCAATAAGCAACACTGTTTACGCATCTGTGAGAGCAGGTTTAAGAAAGGGGAAAAAAACCTGCTGCGCAACAGCAGCTGGGAGAGTGAGGAGTGAGAAGCAGCCCTGCAGCCCCCAAGGTGAGTGCAGCAGGAGGCAGGAGGTGCTCCAGGCTCACAGCAGCAGTTCCCCTGCGGCCTGTGGAGAGGCCCCTGGTGGAGCAGGCTGTCCCCCTGCAGCCCACGGGTCCCACACGGAGCAGATCTCCACGCTGCAGCCCGTGGAGGAGCCCCCGGTGGAGCAGGTGGATGTGGCCTGGAGGAGGCCGCGGCCTGTGGAGAGCCCCCGCAGGAGCGGGCCCGGGGCCGGAGCTGCAGCCCGTGGAGAGGAGCCCACGCAGGAGCAGGGGTCTGGGGGGAGCTGCCGCCCACCCGTGGGGGACCCGTGCTGGAGCTGTTTGCTCCTGGGGGATGGACCCCGTGGGACGGAGCCGTGTGGGAGCAGTTCTTGAAGAGCTGCAGCCCCCGCAGGCTCATTTCGGGAAGGACGGCATCCCGTGGGAGGGACCCCACGGGGAGCAGGGGCAGAGAGGGACCGAGAAGGAGCAGTGGAGACGAAGCGTCAGGGACTGACCGCAGCCCCCATCCTCTGTTCCCCTGCGCTGCTCAGAGGAAAGATGTAGAAGGGGGTGGATGGGGGAAGGTGTTTTTAGTTTGCTTTTAGTTTCGCACTGCTCTAGCTTGTTAGTAATAGGTAATGTATTTTATTAATCTCCCAAGTCTGTGTTGCCCATGACAATAACTGTTGAGCGATCTCCCCATCCTTATCTCAACCCTTGAGCCTTTTGCATTGTATTTTCTCCTCCTTTCCCTTTTAGGAGGGGGAGTGAGAGAGCGGTTGTGGTGGAGCTCAGCTGCCCAGCTGAGTAAAACCACCACATAAGCCCAACCTCTCACAGTTTCTCTATTTTCAGTTATTTTAAGAAAGCATAGAAGGACTAGCAAAATAAATTCTCTTGTGGGAGATGAGGAGAGCACCTGAACTTGGTCTTTTCCACATGGGTCCCTCTACCCAATGTTGCCGTGGCTATAGCTAATCCCCCAGAACTAGTTATGCTCCTGAAATACAAATTGCACGTGGCAAGAGTTGCTATAGCCCAAGGAGAAAGGGTGGAAGAAAGGGTTTTTCCATGCATTACAAAGACAGGACAGCTCTTTAGGAAAGAGGAAGGGTGGAAGAAGAAGATACAGCCACACAGACAGTATAAGAAACGTCATGTTGGATCCAAGCCGTCTGGCTCAGTGCCATGTCCAAGAGCAGCCAACAGATGATGATCAGAGAAGAAAGTGAACACAGTATAGTGCGTCCCTTATCATACTCCACCAGCATCTGCCAATATGTGGCAGAAACTTCCTCAGCTAGCAGTTACACTGGGATCTTTATAAAGCATTTATGTGCACGCATGCATGGATGAAAAATTATCAAACACTTCTGTCCTCAATGATAGTCTATGCTGAGTTCTGCAATCCACCATAGGAAAAGTACTTGTGTGTCTTTTCAACCAATTTCTTGCTGTTTTCCCCCCATTACCTCTTGTTCTCAGGTTCAGGAAAAGAACAGCTTTTGATGTCCTGGTTTCCCTCCGTACCACTGTTTGTTTTCACATACTCTTTTTGAAAGGCAATACACTAAAGCACGTATAAAAATAGGCATCTATGTAAACTGTAAGGCATGTCCACAACATGGCTTCATAGCAAAGATGACAGTATTTTCCATTTTACTCTGTGTCTTTGCCACTGTTCGCTGATTCATTCAGCCCTGTGGCTGAGTGACTAGGAGATGGCTCCTGAGCAGCAACAGCTCATTTAGAGCACCAAATGCCTGCACCAAACTAAGATAAATGTTAAGTAATACAATGGTTTATGTCTCAGCAAGAACGGATTTCATCTCTATCTTACCACTCAGGCTTTCTGCAGCCATCAGGACTTGGTTTAGGCTTTACCGAACAGCTTTTCCACCCAGAGAAATCTAGTTTACCTGGCAAGCATCTGGTGAAATCTAGACCTAGACCTGTCTACGTGTTCAGGGGGACACTCCACTCATCCCTAGACTATAAAGTAGCACCAAACATGGAAGTCCTGCACCCTGTCCCCTTTAATCCAAAAGGGAGGAGGTTCCTGTTGCAGTTTCCCTTTTGTTATTTTCTGGTACAAGTAAACTTGCAAAGGCCCTTTCTCATCCCACTATCACTGACCAGCAGAAAAATCCCCACAAACTGCAGATGAAGGGGAAGGCAACCCCCCTGCTTTAGAATGGAACCAAAACCTTCAGGAACAATTTCTGGGTTTCTAAAAAGAGCTGGACTCTGGTAGACCGTGGTGTACCGTCTTTGGAAATCAGACACATAAGACAAATGATTTCCACAGAAAACTAAAGCCAAGACCCTCCTGTAAGGTGTCTGTGTACCTATCTGGTACCTTTTCTCCTTCCCAAAGGAAAAAAAAATCCTTACTCCTACCAATGTATTTTCTTGTCCTACATAGCAAGGACAAATACTTTAGTCTACGTGGATCACTGACCCAAAAACTGCTCTAAAGATGGAGATATGAGGGTTTTTAGGACCTGCATCATTTCTATCTCTTGTAATTAAACAGTGAATTAAAATTCAACCTATCTCACTGCCTTGGCATACGTTGCAGAGGCCAGGCAACAGCCCAGCCTGCATCTGTTGGGCATCCACATCGTGCGTTCATTTCTTTCCCACCCAAGAAATTCAAAACAGTTTGCTTTTACAAAGCCTGAATGCAAGGGGAAGGTGCTTTTAGTTTCTCACTGCTCTAGCTTGTTAGTAATGGGTAATAAATTTTATTAATCTCCCTGTGCTGAGTCTGTTTTGCCCATGATGGTAATTGTTGAGTGATCTCCCTGTCCTTTGAGCTCTTTTCATTGTATTTTCTCCTCCTATCCCTTTGAGGAGGGGGAGTGAGAGCGCGGTTGTGGTGGAGCTCAGCTGCCCACCTGAGTAAAACCACCACAGAGAAACACTGCATGTTCAGACATACAAACATATCATAGGCGGAACAGGAAGAAAGGAAACAGGAACAGCTAACTTGAGAATGAACACCATTGTTTACAAGCCACATGTTTTGCTGCCCCAAACGAGTCACACTCAGTGGAAAAAATGACTCAAACTGAAGAAGCTCAGAAAATGATTACTTCAGTGACCTGGGCCACAGGCTACACTCTTTAGTGTGTGGCGTCATTCCACCGGTCAAATCTCAACCATCTACATCTCTGAGAAGCGGAACCAGAAGCTTAACATGGGTCTTAAAAGCATTTCAAGTTCTCATGGGACTCATTGTAAGCTACCTGGAAAAAAAACAAACATGTAGAGATCTGAAAGGTCTGTACCATGGGTCAGCAAAGACGGTAAACTGTATGAAAGGAAATGCTACCAGAAAGACCAAGATTTCAATATCAAAAGTAACGACTCTGGGAGAAAAAGTCACTGGGAGGAATCTCTAAGCCAGAAATAGTTTCACAGGGGAACCAGAGCCAGCCAAATTAGAGGGACAGCAAGTCCTCTGGGTGAGAGACTCCAGCTGGAGTCTCTCACACAGCAGTGCTCTAATCCGCTGTGCTACTGCCCAGCACCGTTCCTTTCTTACAGCCCTTCATCTAGGGAGCAGAAGAGCGTCTCAGAGATACCACCACAACAGTTAACTAACATTTTCCCCAGAGTAACCTTGTGTAACTGTTGCCTTTATAAAAAGTTGTGTCCCACCAAAGTGTTCCCAGTTAATGAGGGAATGGGCTATGCCAACAAAAACCAATTTCAGTGCCTGAACACAGCCATGCTGCATAGTTCAAAGTCTCCCATACCTATCAGCCCACTTTAGTCTACTGCTAAATATTGTTTGGCTCTTGTGTGTCACCCAGATGTCATCAACATATCATCTAAACTGTGTTTTGACCCTTGAGGCTCAGCTTGAGCTATCTATTTATCAGGTTAAACCTAGCAGGACAAATGAGGTAAAAAGAACTGTATTTCGCTATTTACACAGAAAATAGGAACCACATTTTACTGTTTTAAGAGCTAGTTTATGTATAAAACACCAAAATACCTTAGTTTTATTAGGAAAAGATGTTTCACTTTACATTCAGTCACACAGTCCAGTTCATTAGAGGAAAAGAAGAAACAAAGGCAAGTGGAGAACACACCAGCCGCTTTTCAGCAAATTCATTTAAGCCCTGGGCCCTGTCAGAAAGCACTATTTCTTTGGAAGCTACTTTCTGTAAGAAAAGCAATTTTCTGCAGGAAAATCTGTATGGTAACACAACAACTTGATTATGTCAGTCCTCGGCAGCATGCAGAAATAGAGTGCAATTAATCAAAACTTATAGGTTGAGACATTGGAAAATGGACACATCTCTTCAGCGGCAGCAGAACCAATCCTCCTCAAGAGAAACCTCAGCTGCGCCCTAGACACAAAGAACAGCACAAAGGATTGAACTCAACTGAAGATAAGGGTATAGAAGATGAAGTCCAAGTGAAGGGAGCAGTGAGGAGAAAGAAAAGCCGTATCTTCATGGAGGCAGCTACCAACAGGACCCAGGTGTGGGGACTGCCATCAGGAGAGAAGAGAAGAATCTCCAAACTCAGCCACAGGTCTCCAGAGGAGATTGCCAGGCACATGTGAATCTGTACTATACTCCACTTTGAATACCTTTAAATACTTCAGAATCTCTCCAAAACTTAAATGCACACCTGAAGTAGGCTTTTAAAACTAAAATCTACCATCTCTTACCAGGGAAAGTGTTCATGCCGAGCAGCCGTAACATCTCAGTGGCCATCACTCAACTCACACCCTTGCAATTGTATTTTTGAATAATTCCATGCAAAAAGAACGGTTACTTTGGGTAAAAATTTATTTTACATACAGACCATTGCAATTTAACTATTAATTGAGAGACGTTATTTTTTCCTTCACAGAAAGTGACCAACTGGTCTGAGATTAACAGGAGTCAAAGCCTGAGAGCTGGGATTTTTTTCAGTTTGGAAATCAGATCTTGGGGAGAAGAGTCCTTCCAAGCACCACTCAGTTCAGTGAGGAGCTGCAGGACTTTAACTGCAGGTCAGCTGCACTGCACAGTGCTGGAAGCAGATTCCCAGAGTCAGTTCGGACCTTTCCGAAGCTGAACTTGCTGAGAAAGGTGACGCCTGGACAGGTACAGGTACATTTCTGACACTGTGCTCAGCTCTCAAACTAGAAATGAATATGGTGAAACAGCACAATCTCTGTAAAGTACAAAACATTGAATTACAGGTCAGCGGACAGACGGGACAGCAATAATGGCGGGACACTCCTAAGCCAAGTATTCTACATGTAGCGGGTTCCTGGCTGGGTTCATACTATGGCCCTAGTTCAAATGGACAGAGTACAAAAAATACTTTGACCAATAATTAATTGTACTGGAAACAAACAGTCTACTAAAAAGCAATCCTTACTCTAGGTGCCAATGAGTCCTTAAAAGCAGGGAGGGGACTGAGGATCTGCACTTGGGCAGTGCTGCCAGGATCATTCACGCTGCTCCATTTTTACTTTGGGAGGTCTCAGGAAGGTCCTGTTTTTCTTTTCTTTCTTCCCCTTGGTATTTGCCTGGAAATTTCTCCAGCTGTCCACACGACCATCCCGACTTTCCTGGGAACAACAGAGAGGAACTAGAGGGTTAAGGAGTTCAAGAGCCAGAGAACAGACCTTGCGTACCAGTTTCAAGAGATTAATTTGCCTCTTACCCAGCACCCTGGCAGCCAGAACATACAGACATTGTAAAGAGCCGGAGCAGTAGACGTAGCACAGTGCAACCACAAGTGAGCTCATGAACACCAGTGTAAGCAGTATACTGGTTTCTTGTTTCAAAAGCAACCAGCTTGAAATGTGCAGTCCTGATTACGGTTTAGAGTCTCCTCTGACATACAAAGCAAATAAGAACCATCATCTCCAATGGATGTTCCCAATCTGTCAGCCCAGAATGCGCCATTTCCTTACTCTCACATCCTTGTGACAGCTCTCTTTGTGCTGCAGCTTGGAGGCAGAGAGAAGTAAGGGAGACGGGAAACATACTGCTGTCTTCTCTCACACTTTTTGCCACAGGCTTCACCACAAAGATGCAATAAGAAAAGGTCTCTAATGGTGCTCTCTTTTCTCCTCTTCCCGGCCTACCCAGTGAGCAGCAGAAACCCCTCAATAAATAAATTAATAAACTCACACCCCACAAACCCAGGCTACGATCCCTACAGGCTGAAGGTTTTACACAGTAGGACTGAACAAGTCCAGGGATGATTCACTTCACTGTACAATCCACGTGTTCAAGGCCCTTCTGAATATATCTGTGCCTGGAATACTGGTACTGCACACAGGCTCAGGCTAGGATAGCTGTTCTCCTCACTCCCATCCTCCTCTGCAGCCATACAGGAGAAGGCCGGTCACTATGAGCGATCTGGAATCACAGAACTGTAGCGGTTGGAAACAACCTCAAGAGATCATTGGGTCCAACCCCCCTGCCAAAGCAGGCTCCCTAGAGCAGGCTGCCCAGGTAGGCGTCCAGACGGGCCTTGAATATCTCCAGAGAAGGAGACTCCACAACCTCCCTGGGCAGCCTGTCCCAGTGCTCCGTCACCCTCACCATGAAGAAGTTCTTTCTCATGTTGGTGCAGAACTTCCTGTGCTCCATTTTTTGCCCACTGCCCCTTGTCCTGTCCCCACAAAGCACTGAAAAGAGGTTGGCCAAATCCCTCCGTCTCCCACACCTCAGGTATTTATACACATTGATGAGATCCCCTCTCAGTCTTTTCTCCAGGCTGAACAGGCCCAGGTCTCTCAGCCTTTCTTCATAGGGAAGATGCTCCAGGCCCCATATCATCTTTGTGGCCCTCCGCTGGACTCTTTCCAGGAGATCCCTGTCTTTTTTGTACCGGGGAGCCCAGAACTGGACACAGTACTCCAGGTGAGGCCTGACCAGGGCAGAGTAGAGGGGGAGGATCACCTCCCTTGACCTGCTGACCATGCTCCTTTTAATGCATGCCAGGATGCCATTGGCCCTCTTGGCCACCAGGGCACGCTGGCTCATGGCCAACCTGTCGCCCACCAGGACCCCCAGGTCCTTCTCCGCAGAGCTCCTCTCCAGCAGGTCACCCCCAGCCTGTCCTGATACGTCCGGTTGTTCCTTCCCAGGTGCAGGATTCTACAAAGACCGGACGGAATACACTTTCACTGAGTTTGCAAACAACACAGAACTGTGATCCCCCCCGATACATCGGGGGTTGTGCTGCTATCTAGGGGGACCTCGACAGGCTGGAGAAATGGGCCAGTAAGAACTTCGAAGATCAACAAGAAGTACAAAGTCCTACCCATGGGGAGGAAAAACTCCAGGCACCAATATATGTTGGACACCACCCAGCTGCAAAGGAGCTCTGCAGAGGAGGCCCTGATGGTCCTGGTGGACACAGAGCTGACCACAAGCAACGTGCCCTTGCTGCAGAGAAGGCTAAGGGTATCCTGGATTGCATTTGGAGCAACAGAGGGGAAAACACATTCCAACTTGTTCCTTTTCTGTGGTGCATCAAGATATGACTCAGCTCTCAAAGCAGACTATGAATAGCTTCAGAGATATTCCTATGAGGATTCAGCAACACTGTAGAACATACACAAATCATACAGGTCTTTAGGATAAGGAGACAGGACACCTGACCAGAACTAGTATGCAATATGCAGACAAGGACTGGAATCGCCAGGAGCAAGAAACCACAGAAGAGCAGTGCACTGGTACAACTCAAGCACCTTTGGGGTTCCTTTTTTTTTTTTAAATAAAACAAACAAACAAAAAAACAACTGCATAATGTCAATTTAGACTTTTTTTTCCTTAAGGTTTAAGCTTCATTCCAAGCACTAACATTTGTATCATACACGTTTCTTTCAGGTATACTGTAAAGGTAAATACTGAGTCAGTACACATACAAGAGCAGCTAAGAAATCACGTTATTTTGTCTCTAATTACCTTCCCTCAACAATGGTCACTAGCAGAAATAATTCTTATGCCTGTAGATTCAGATGATCCATTTTGGATGTTAGCACCTCGCTCTGATACTTTTTTTTTCCCCTCACATGGATTAAGTGGTCACCAGCAAGGCTGGAGAAGATACTTTTCTGCAACTGCAGAGCTTCAGCTGTCCAGGAGTAGTTGAGGACTGGCTAGTACTAAGATCTGCAGTACCGATAGGTCCATCATTACTTGCTTGTTTTGCTTGTAATACTTTCTCACATCTCCTCAGCTGCATCTGTAAAGCATCAACACCCAACTTCTCCAGCCACAACAGCCACAGAGTACAGAGCTTCTGCCAGCAGAATACCAGTGACATACGCATTTCTTTGTCCGGCATTACATGACAAAACCCCATAGCGCACTCAACACAACAATACACAAGTGCAGTCAATTCAGTGTTTTCCAGAATATCCAGCTTCCTCCATCCATATTATATAGTATATGGACACAGACAAACTCTGCCCAGATGAGTCTCTAGAAAAATGCCAGCTGTCTGCTTTCCACAGGATGCCAACCCAGCCTATACACTTCTCTCCCAGACACCCTGTTCTTAAAAGGTCTCTTGAACATACCCTGGGATCAGGTTTTGATTTAAATGAACTATCTAGCTCATCTTTTCAGCAGGTGCTGCACATGACTACTAACTTCCTTCCTGCCCACCCAGCCCTCCATGTCACAGAACTTTACCCCTGGTGTGTAATGAGGGAAGAGGCTAGATTAAATGTTTTGGCAGGCTGTAGGTTTGACACCTAGAATAACAGCACGATAACCAACCACAAAGCTACTTCTGATATGCCTAGACCTTGAATACAGAGTGGAAGTGGCAAAGAGAAGTGACATTCAGGTCTTTGACATCTGCATAAGATATAGATTGCATAAGTGTTAGCAACCAGACTGAAAAGTATCAACACCGTCCACACCAATGGTTGAACAGCTACTGGATTAAGTTTTACTGATCACCAGTGACCTGGGGTAAGAAGCAATTCAGATTTCTGACTTAGCTGCTGACAGAGCTGAAAAATACTATACAACTTCATTTAAGATACACCTATTGGAAAGGCAGTATCAAAGCTCTATCAGTGGGCTCTTCTCACCATACAAGGACAAAACCCAGGCTTCTGCAGAACATTTTAAGCGTCTATGTAAGTTATCTTGCAGCACTTGCAGACAAAAGTCTCTCTTTTTCGCTAGGACATTTCCAGCAGCATGGCTGAGAATTGCCGAGGCCCGTTCAGCAAGTGACATTGAGTTAACCTGCTGATTACCTCAAAGTTCTTCTGCCATTCTCGCTCTCGTTTAGCTTTCTCCTGTGCCTCAATTTCTTCTTCCCTCTGTCGTTTCCTGGAAGGGAAGCCATAAAGAAGTTTTGAACCACAAGCATCTACATTAAAGAAACACAGTGACACTTTCAAAATGTCCCAGAAAGCTCTTCTGACTTCTCAGCAGATTGAAGTGCTTATCAGAAGAGATAAATACGCACAACTAAGATTGCACAACAAATAAAATTTTGTTTCAAATCTGGAGAGAGCAGAGAAGATGGTTTGGCACCACTGACAGCACGCATGTATTTAATCAGTGAGTCATCTTCTCTTGCAAAAGAAGTTGGAATCCTTCAAAACTCTAGCAATAAGTCTCTAAAACGGTTGAGCGTACACATTAATAAAGTGTTAATAAATACTTGAGCATGCAAGCTAAGAAAGACAGATTTTTCTCCCTAATTTTCATTTGTAGTCAGAAGCAGTGCCTTGTAACCACCTCTCAGACTGCCTTCATTGACCACTAATGAAGCCCTGCTCTATGAAGTGCATCCACAGTAAGCACTGAAGCAACGTGATCAAAACACAAAATAGTTCAGGATCAACATGCCACAGAGTATTTCTGGCACTCAATTAAAAATCAATTATTTGCATGCTAACAACTTGCAGAAGTGTATCACCATTTGACTGTTTTGGCTGGCTTCCACAGAATATTAAACATACCAAATATACCAGTGTCTTAAATACTGGAGAGCAAGTTTTCTACTTGAATTTCTCATGCACGGACCTCTACAACCAACAGGATGCTCGGTGAACTGGTGGAATCTACATCACTGAAGTATGCGAGCCCCACTTTGAGAGGACCCTTCTTAACCCAATTCGAGGCTGTGCTTTCAGCAGGAGGTTGGACCACATGACCTCCAAAGGCCTGCTCCAACCTAGACTATTCTCAGATTCTGTGATTTCTAATCTTCTCCAAGGAAGCATGAGGGGAAGAGGAGACCCTGAACTGAACAGAGTGCTGCTCATACCTTTCATGCATTTCTTTAGCTTCTCTTTCTTTTCTCTTAATTTCCAGTTCAGCAAAGAGCTTCATTGTCTGTTTGTATACAGCTTGTTTGAACTGTGGAACACAAATCTTATCTTAAAATAATGCACATTAACACAGTTAGAGAAGTCTATTTTACTTAAGAATATAACAAGCATAACAAGAATGTAAAGAATACGTATGCCCACATAGCCTCATATCCTGCCTTGACTGTAGTTAATCGCAGAGGTGTGGAATAGGGTATCAACCACTACTGATTAAATTCTGGCCTGGACACCACTAGGAAACAACTACTAACACGACATTTTCATTTGTATTCACGAACCTGTGCCTGAACAGAACTTTTCATTTCAAGCTCTTTTACATCTTCTGTTGAGTCCTTCAATGTCATGATATTTGACAAAAAATGGTCACTGTACAGATGGTAATTTCCCAGCAGGCCTTCTTAACGTGTTTTACTAAAAGTCTAGCACTGACTTTCCAGTGGGACATGTCAGTATACTTTAAAACAAAAAAGCCCTTCATTATTAAAGAACGGCAAGAGTCTTCAGACAACCAACAGAAAATAAGACTGCTATGGGGTTACTGTGACAATACCAAGTGGAAAAAAAACACTTTGTAGGAAAAAAAAAAAAAAAAGGGTGAATACGGTAAGACTAATGTGTTTTGTTGTTTGAGAAACATCTAAATCATGTTTGAGTGTTTGAGAATCATCTAAATCATGTTTGAGACTATTAAAGCCTCAAATACTACTTGACTTTTTCAAACTAGAAACCAGCTAAGAGCAGCTATATTATGTCACGCCATAAATGACGTGTTGCAGAACTGCAAATCTGTCCTCACACGCTATATGCAAGAAACAGACCAAACAGCTCTTACCGCAAATTGCCACTAAAAGCCCATTTTAGACACGCTGCAATGGGTTCTTATACATTCCTCTGCTAACAGTAAGAATGTCAGAGTTCCAGCATTCAGAATACAAGATATTCAATTCAAAAAGACTGGGTGATGGACAAGCAATAAGGACTTGCTCATAGGAAAGTACTGGATATTCTGAGCTACATAGTCTCATAACATATTTCCTCTTTAGATTACAGTCAACCTATTTTCTGAAAGATATTGGATATTATTCAACACAAGGAACTTCTACAGTGATTTATCAGAATTTATTCTTCTGTAAGTAAAAGAATTTGCAACACCCTAACAAGTCTAATAAACGCTTGCATACCGGTTTTGATTCTTAATTTCTCAAAACACATTCTGTACTCCCCCGTCTCTCTGAACAGAACGTAACTTACAACTTCAGGATCATCCTCTTCTACGTTGGGAGGTTTTCCATCTTTCTTCAACTGCTTCTTTTTTTCTTTCACCTTAAGATTAAGGATGAAAATAAGAGTCTACAAAATTTTACAGGACTTCCATAATTGTATCTAAGCAGTTCTGTATTCTCTAGGAAGAACTTCAGATGACAGTAAGTTCTTGATTTGGATTTATTTCAGATCAAAACCTCACAGCCTTATGCCCAGATAAACACACACGTGATCACTATCATATGAACTGCAGTAATTAAAAATACTATGTTAGATACTATTCATCCAACACAATTCCTTTGTTTCGTTTCCAGTTAGTTTGTTTTTAAGATATATTTATACCCAATATGCACCATTCAAACCAGAAGGAAGTTTATTTTGCTTTGTAATATTTGAAAGACTAACAACAAGCAGAATATAAAATGTTCCTTGATTTATAGTATCTGAGTTCTCCCATATCATCTTCTTTCTCAGCTTTGTTGTGTTTTAGTATGCTCGTATCACTCAACTAACCTCTTGGCCAATGCAATCGGAGCTACTTTCTTTATCTTATAGGTCATTTTCCCCAAAACCTCTCAGTCTCCAGCTGCCAGCACCTATTTTCTTCCACCTACACATATCTGAACTGCATCATTCATTCACAGACTCGAAAAGAAATATTTAGGTCAGATCACGTGGTCTGACCTAATTATTTCAAGTACTGAATTTCACCGAATTATCCCGCACTGAGTTTAACAGCAGGCTTGGACAAAGCACATTTGTTCGTGCCTTGACTTGCTCAGAGTCCACCTGCACAGATACATAATGAATTTTGCTCAGCCCACCTTTTAATGACCGAAACATATAGCAGGTATACAAACAATTTAATTATAAAGGACTAGCTATGGAATACTTACAGTATGTTCCACATATTCTTTTCCTGCCTGTATCACATCCAAGGCTCTCTTCTTTTGCTCCTGATCTAGCAGCAACTTGTATGCTTTATCCACAGCTAACAAAAAGCATCACCATTAATAGCACCAGTAGTCAAATTCAAAAGGCATCACAAGATTGCTCTTTACAAAGATTTCAGAGTGTTTGGGTTTTTTTTCCAATACATCTAGGTAAGCGATACGATTTGTCAAACTGGATTTTGCGTGAAGTAATGGCAGAGACTGCCAGACACCTCTGGAGTTAGTAAGGTTAAGGCATCAGTCCTACCAAGTGATTTAGTTACAAGGCATGAGGTTAAGTTTAAGGTTCATAAATCCTCATGGTTAACGCAAAGCATATGCCTAAAATCAACACCTAATTTCTGCTGTATGGTCTTTTAACAAAATCTAATGCACAGACTAAACAGCTTTTTCTTGAACAATCCTGGAAACCCATGGATGTTTGTCCCCGTTGTGATCTGATAATGCCTTTACTGCCACCTTGTGAAATTCTGCTGCTGAAATGCCAACCCCCACATCTGTTCCCTCATCTAAAGCATCTCTACAGCAATTCTTCTGTCCTTCAGTGGGGCCTTCAGACCTTATACACATTTAAACCAGCTACAGAAAAATAGCAGTCCAACTACTGTCACACACCAGCCCAGAAAAGGTCGAGAGCATTACCTTCAAATGCCTTCTGTGCTCTGTCTGCATCATCTTGATTTTTGTCTGGATGTACCAATATTGACAACTGCAAGAGAAAGGATCTTGCTATCAAGATCATTGTAAAAGATAAAGACTACTTCAGAGATTTCTGTGAGAGCAGAGAAATAGTCTCAGACAGAAGTAATCACAGGGGATCACACCCCTTTGCATACACGCAAGTCAGCTGACAACATGTAGAGGTATGCATCAGTAAAAGCTTATAAAGATTTCTGACCGAAAATCAAGTACAACTCCTGTAGTAAACAGGCTATCTGAGAAAGTGGCTTGTGTGATACAGAACAACGCAAACACCTTTCAGCTGCAGGAGCATCGGGATGATAGGGTGACCCCTTGGCCTTAAGAAGAAACAAATCTACAAAGATCATCCTCAGCCAAAGTTTATCTTTCACTCAGTATCTCCCAGTAAGTTCTCCAGCATCCCTAACATTATTCAAATATTAAACTACTTAAAAGAATGGTAAGATTTTCCCTAGGCTCCTTTACTGAAAGTTTAGGAAACTTCCTCCTGTACTCTTCCTGTGCTATTCAGAGACAGGACACTGATCGCTACCATCTTTAGTGCAACCTTAAATGGACTGGAAAACACACGTTCTCCATCTTCCCCTTTCAAAGGATGAAAAAGCTCTTTCAAAATTTCCCCATATGGCATTATTTTTTCTGTACCTTTTATTTTTGCCACTGATGTCCGGACTCTCTAGTTTATCTGCATCTTTCCTACTATAATATTCAAAACCAGTCACAGTGCTGCACTGGTGACAAAGAACATAAAATATTTACTTCCTGAACTTTACCCACAACACTTGCTAGTTCACAGGTAAAAGGTCCTGTCCCCCAAGAGCAGCATAGTGCCGATTTACTCTGTGATTTGCAATAGCCAGTATCTTTCTCCTTCTGTTGGCTATTCCAAGTTCTGCACTTATATCTTTGATTTCTTTAATAAAAAATTCCATGCACTTTTTTCCAAACTTTTTTTGTGGTATTTTATCAGCCTAAAGCTGACAGCCCCAGTTTATTAATATGCAGAACTGAGAACTCAGCAACAAATAGGTTATCTTCCCATTCCCCGTGAAGAGTAGGCTACATCCTATCACCACTTTCGCACGTATGTTCCTCTGTCCGGACAAGGCAGCCAGCGCAGCTCCCTGTCTAAAGTCAGTTCTTCATGTCTATCAGGTAGGAAGATGCAACCCTCTGAATATCACATCTTTTTGTTGACTCAAATTTCTCCTGCAGATTTGGCAGCAGAATAAATCTGGGATGTTTCCTGTGTTGCATGGAGCAATGAAGAAAAGTCAGTGAGTAGGGCTGCTGCTGCCCCAGGTAGCCCAACCACCAAAAATGACCACTGAAATTCTTAAAAAAAAGAATAATAATTATATACAGTCAGATAACTTCTGGATCAAAGACAACACATTTGAGAAAAATAGATTTTCTCAGATCTTAATTTGTCAGATTTTGACCTTTTCTTTGGACTAAACTTCAATAAACTGATTATATGAGGGCAGTTCAGTTTACATTAGCATAGTGGCACATTTTACAGAGAAGAATACCATGCATGGACAAGGCACCCTTCTGCAGCTCTCCCCTTATTTATACAAAGATTGTTATATGCATTTTTTCACAAAACGGCTACTTGTCAGATAAAACTTTACCACCTTCCTCGTCCCCAAGCACAGCTGCAAAATCTCTACAGAGCTTCTAGTCTCCTTCCAGAGGCTTCAAATGCTAAAGCCAAATACCTGCCGAAACCTTTTCTTTATTTCTTCATCTGTGGCTTCAGGATCCATCTGCAGTACCTAAAGAGACCACAACAGCACAGGAAGTTTAATGGTACACGCCACGTTTCAGGTTCCTGGCAGCAAGCTCTAAACATTGGCATACAGACACAATGCCAGAAAGCACTTGCCATCAGAGAGCGTTTTCAGGACATGAATTTTCACCTAGTAAAACAGAAACATTTTAAGAGACACCATGTTTGGAACATTCTGCTTTTGGCAATGCTACGTTCCACTGATTATGCCACAGTACTTTCCATACTCAAGTCTTGTGCAGACATCTGCCATCCCTGAACAGCCACCTTTGGACAAAACCTTCAACCAGACCTGTTGCTTAGCTTAGCAGAAATGGAAGCACATGGTGGTTTGGGACACTGTCAGGCAATACATAACTGAGAACGTCAGGCAGGAAACACACTACTTTGTAAGAATTTACTGATTTTGTCATTTTGAAAGAAGAAGACAGGAGAGTTTTACTGTTTTGCCTCCACAAACAAGCCCACGATCTACTGGTCTTTAAGGATGTGACGATCAATTTAGTGATCAGAAGCACTAAGTAGCAACTGAACCTCCTCACTGCAGATGCACACTGGTCTGACATTAAGAATCTGTAAATGAAAAACACTGTCACAGAAAAGCCACAGTCTACTTTTAAATGGCCTTCATGATTTATTCTCCAAGTCAAGTACTAACACGATAAATTGACTGATCCTGATCTGGCTGACCAGTCTTAAATTAGGATTTTGAAAAGCACCTGAGTAGATTAAAAAAAAAGAAGCAGATGAAGACGATATCAGGAAGGAGCTCATTCAGTGAACGGAAAAGAGAGTATGAGCCAGCAACATAACCTGTGTTGTGCCAAAAGAAGCATGGCCAGCAGGTCGAGGGAAGTCTATTCTGCTCTCATGAGACCCCACACAGAGTACTGTGTTCAGCTTTGGGGCCCTGTTGGAGTGGGTCAGCAGGAGGCGATGAAGATCATCAGAGGACTGAAGCACCTCTCACGTGAAGCCAGGCTGAGGGAGTTGGGGTTGTTCAGCCTGGAGAAGAGAAGGCTCCGGGGAGACCTCACAGCAGCCTGAGAGTGCCTAAAGGGGACCTACAGGAAAGCAGGAGAGGGACTCGGCAAGTAGTAAAGTGATAGGACAAGGAGGAATGGTTTTAAACTAAAAGAGGGTAGATTTAGATTAGATGCAAGGAAGAAATTCTTTAGTACGAGGATGGTGAGGCACTGGAACAGGTTGCCCAGAGAAGCTGTGGATGCCCCATCCCTGGAGGTCTTTAAGGCCAGGCCGGATGGGGCTTTGATCAACCTGGTCTGGTGGGAGGCGTCCCTGCCCATGGGAGGGGGATTGGAACTTGATGATCCTTAAAGGTCCCTTCCAACCCAAACCATTCCATGATTCTCTGAATACCCACAGGAAAATCCTGTTCCAGGGGAACACCAGAATACGTTGCATTTCACGGAATCGTAGAACCATTTAGGTTGGAAAAGATGTCTAAGATCATCTAGCCTAACTTTCAACTTAAAAAAAATTACCAAAGAATGCACAAAATTAATGTTTATTCCACCATCGTCATATTCCCAGATTCTTCACCACCGTTACACGAGCAAAACCAACTGAAATAAAAATATCATGATTATCAAATAGGGAAAACAAACAAATTAACTTAGCAGCCATCAGCATAGGTTATAGCAAAAGTGATGCAGTATAAAAAAAATGCTAGAAAACTGTATGCACAATACTCTTTTCCAAACTAGCAAAATGTTACTGCATACAATGCAAATGTAAAACAGAGTGATTTCCTGCAGGTACAGAAATGCAACTTTTCTGAATACTGTGGAGAAAAAAATGTTTTTTGTAACAGTAATGTTTCTATCCAGCTATTACAGAGTGGGCCAGGAAAACACTTATGACTCAGGGAGGTGAAATGTACTAAAATTCTGATTGGTAATGGTTGCTTCAGCCAAAATAGAAAAAATTGAACACTGAAGTACAAGACAAAGGCGAATAAGACTTCTCACAAATCTTAGCAACATTTAAATGGAAATCAAATTTAAACGTAGTCCACATTTACTGTCCATGTTGTCCAAGTGTAGTCCATAGTCACTGTCTTCCTCAAGCTTTCATACTAATTAAGACTTTGTAACTGACTGTAGCTGGAATGAAACAATACAATGTGCAAGGGAGTTACCTGTTTTACAAGGACTCCTTCAAAATTGCTCGCTAGTATGAGAAGTAGGAGTCCCTGCTATCATTCTACGCCCTACACAAGTTCAGTGGAATGAACACCCAAAATAAAAGACACGGTTGTAAATGCTGAATCAAGAGTGGTCAGAAAAGAACCTGGCAGCGTAACACCCGTAGTGTTATATTCTCCTTCAGAAAGTACTTAGCATTAATCTGCCCAATCTTCCAGTGCCATTAAACGAGAGAAGCATGCGAAAAGAATAGTTTCTACCTGCCATAAAACAGTGAAGAGAGCAAGCACATACGCACCACCCTCCTGTCTTCTACAAAACTTCAGCACTGTAATCTACATTTAGAAATATATGTCTTTATGATGCTTGTCTCTTTATTGAAACAAATACCTGTTAAATCTAGGATTTGGTACGCTAAGTCAGATAGGAGGATAAAACATTCAGACTAACCTCAAAAGGATTCAAGTTGAAATAGGAAGATCCGGGTCGGGTCAGCCTGTCAATTTGGTTTTTTGATGTTAGAACAGAGTCTCGTTTTTCAATTTGTTTTACCTGAAGAGCAGAAGAGACCTTTATTAACTGGCCATCACAACACGCTCGCCTGCTTTCCTGTGTGACCACTATACCAATTATCATCCAGTGTGACAACCGATGATACCTCTTGATCCTCCCAAACCTGTAGTTACTTTACTTTACTTTACATCAGCAGGACATTTTTTTCAGGATATCCTATAGCATGACAGTGATTTTGACGTTACCTTTTGAATATAAATAATAATAAAAAAATACTTCCGCCTGCCTCTTACATATCTTATGCTCAACTGCTGTGGCTTTGTCGCCTCATTTCACTCCTACACTTTACCAGCACTGCCATCGGGATCCCCTGGACACCTGCTGCACGGCGTTCACCCAACATCAGCAGGAGAGCCCATGAAACGTTCAGTCACACCACTGCAAGCGTACAGACGCCTCATTCTAACCACCAATTACTTAATTTCGTTCAGTTTGCTTTTTTTTTTTTTTCTTTTTTTAACGTTAACCCACCGTCATTTTTTTTAATACCCCCCCCCAATAAATCGGCAGCGCCCTTCCGTGGGCAAGGCTGAGCTCCACACACGGCAGCCGCGCACAGGCCCAGGGGAGCAGCGCGGGCTGAGGGGCAGGGGCAGGGCCCCGCACCCCCCGCGCCCCGCGCGTCCCCCCCCGGCCCGGCCCGGCCCCGGCGGCGCCCCCGGCCCCTCCCTTCCCTTCCCGGCCGGGCCGGGCCGGGCCTTCCCCCCCCCATCGGGCGGGCACCGCCGCGCCGCCGAGGCCCCGGCGCTGACAGGGGAGCGTCTCCGCGAGGCGGCGGCGGGGCGGGCGGGGCGCGGTACCTCGTTGTAGAAGGTGAGGAACGCCTCCTCGGCGGCGCCCCCCGCGCCGCGCTCCCCCGGAGCCGCCATGGCCAGCACCGCGTGACGCCACGCGCGCGCCCGAGCGCGACGCCGAGGCCGAGGCCGAGCGGGGGAAGGCACCGCCCCCCGGCACGTGACCGCCGCGGCGCAGCCATGGCAACAGGCCCCGCCCCGCGCGCCGAGGGGGGTGGGGGGGCGGGGGGCGGTGCCGCCGCGCGGGGCTCCCTCGGGCGGGCGCGGGCGCCGCCCCCTGCCCCCGCCCCGCCCCCTGCCGACGTGCCGGGGCCGGGCGCGGCGCTGGCCCCGCCCCCCGCGCGCCGCCGCCTCGTCCGCGCGGCGGCCCAAGGGCAGGCGGCCATGGCGGCGGTGGCGGCGCTGCGGGGCGGCCTGCGCGGGGCCCTGGTGGCGCAGCAGCAGCGCGCCTGGAGCTCGGGCTCGGGAGCCGACCAGGTGGGGGGCGGCGGGCCGGGGCGGGGGGGGGTCGCGCGGCCGCCGTCCGCCTCACCGCTGTCGTTTCCCCGCAGCTGGGCGAGCTGGGCAAAGGCGCCGGGAAGGGCGGCGGCGGCGGCGGCGCCATCCGCGAGGCCGGCGGCGCCTTCGGGAAGAAGCAGGCGGCCGAGGAGGAGCGGTACTTCAGGTGAGCGCGGGTGAGGCCGGGCCTGCCGGGGGCCCGCCTCGCCCCGCACGGCCCGGCCCGGCCCGGCCCGGTCGGTCACCGGCCGCGCGCGAGGCCGAAGCCTCGCCACCCCCCCCGAGCACGGCGCCGGGGCCTCGCGCTGCCCCCCGGGTGTGCGCTGCCGTGCCCGGGAGCTGCCGGGCATCCCGTGCCGTGCTTCCTTGCAGGGAGAAGGAGAGGGAGCAGCTCTCTGCCTTAAGGAAGCACCATGAGGAAGAGATCGATCACCACAAGAAAGAGATCGAGCGACTGCAGAAAGAAATCGAGCGTCATAAGTATAAGATCAAGAAGCTTAAAGATGATGACTAAGCTGTTGCTGAGTCCTGTTTGCCTTGTACGGCCGCTGCTTATTGTGGTGTAAAACAGCATCGAAGACTCTATGCTTTGGCCAAAGTGATCCAAATTTGTCCTATTATACTGCGGTCTGCAACAATGTCAAATAAACTACTCAGTCTCTCTCTTCTGCTCAGTAACTGTTTAATTAAAAAAAAATCTGTGTGATTTTAAACATCATAGTTCTTCTGAAAAAGTATAGAATCGTAGAATTATAGAATAACCTGAGTTGGAAGGGACCCACAAGGATCACTGAGTCCAACTCCCGGCACCGCACAGGTCTACCCCAAAATTCAGACCTTGTGACTACGTGCACAGTCCAAACGCTTCTTAAACTCTGGCAGGCTTGGTGCAGTGACTCCTTCCCTGGGTAGCCTGTTCCAGTGGGTGACCACCCTCTTGGTGGAGAACCTCTTCTTGATGTCTGGCCTAAAGTAGACAAAAACCATCATCGTTCTTCTGTTCTTAAGTAGGCAGTCCTGTATATAACCTTACAGTTTTATTTCTTGTTTTTTTTTGAAAGAAATGACCGCGGGTTGTTAGTGTGCTAACTTTACAGTTAAAGCTGCAAGAAAAGTAGAAAAACGTGAAAAGGTACTTGAGTAGAGACCTGTTCACACAGAAATAACTTTCTCAAGAAAATTGTCATTAGTGGTCGTGCAGGGAGAAGACGGTGCTCTACTGCGCTAGCAGAGTGTGAATAAAAGGTTCTTTTGTTGCACTTAGCGATTAGTGCCATAAACAAAAGAAAAAAAAAAACTCTTCTAAATCATGGTGATTTCACTTGGGGTTGAGCAAAGCAGCTGAAATCCTGACTTCTACATAAATATTACTTTCTCCAAAGACTTTTTTTCCAAATGGTGGTTTTCTCTTTCTGCAGTTCTGGGTGTTTCAAACAAGTCTTTCAAACAAAGATGGATTAAGATGCATCTTATGCAGGTTCAATCACATAAGATTTCTTGACAAGAAATCAGCAAGATGCCTACAGAAGCGGTGTGGTCTTATTTCACTGAGCCCTGAAAAGAAGGGGATTGTGTGTAGTAAGAATGGACAAGTAAGAAAATAGGCTTTTCTTCCTCACCTTTACTGTCTTTCCTCTTAAATTTGCCCGAACAGACTTGTAGTTTCTATCACTGCCAAAAAGCCACCCTACGTTAAAGTAAATTAAACTGTCAAGTGTTGCAATGAAGCTGGACTAGGGGATTACGCAGCTAGCTCCATCTTTTCTGGAACAGCAGAAGGCAAATGGGAGCCTTTGGTATAGAAAGTGCTTAGACAAAGGTAGAGCCAGCTGGCTGACCGGGTCACAGTTTCTCATCCTCAATCAGCTGTTTACCCCTTGGGCCACTCTTTCACCAGAGGAACACTGCAGCAAGTGGTATTCCTTATTTCCAGAGGAAGTGATTGTAGTGCTAATGAAGAGTCCATGACCTTAAACTCTTGTTTAATGAAAACGTAATCTGGATGACCAGCTGCGGAAGAGAGGCTGCACTGTGAAGTATGCCATTGTCTTGCTTTGTTTGGTCTGTGGGATGTGGTGTTAGCAGTGCGTGGGGTGCGCATACAGCTGCCTGCAGGGTTCCATCTTTGTAGCTGGGGCTGATTAACCTGAGCCAGAAGCATTAATGTCTCCCCCTCCCCACCTCCCTGGCAATACGAAACCTGGTGGGAAGAACTGTGTCATGACAAACAGGATACTATCAATCTTAGTTCTTAAGCACTTAAAAATCCTCTTTTTCCTACTGTAGCTGTGAGCTGGTTGGCTTCCCCAAAAAGCTGTGGAGTCACTCGTGAGATGTCACCACTGAAAAACAATTTCTCTGCATTGTGGCTACAGTGGACTATGGAATAGCTGAAAGACATTTTAGGACAACATTGTATTCTAAGGTCTTCTGAGCACGTTCCACTGGCATCCCAAGGAGGTGAAACCCACAAACTGTGTGTGAAGTCCTAGAGACTTAGGTGTGTTAGGAATCACTACATGGGGTCATTCTGATGGTCTGAATTCATCATTGTTTTACAACTGAAACACTGCTATGCCTTGTATATGTCCAACAGCTCAGCCGCAGAGCCTCTGCCAAGGTACCTTTAGCGGTAGAGGGGATTTGCTGGGAGATGGTGAGAGTGTTCTGATGTGGACCGCTATAATCTCCTACTGTGTCTCTGGGAGAGGTTTACAGACTTTCTGAAGTGCCCTGGAGCTCAGGTGTGCAGTACAGTATTTTGCTATACAACAGAGAGCTTTCCTGACTGACGATGCTCACCAAAGCTTCTCTTTCTTTCCTCAAATTTAAACTGCACAAGTTTCCAGGGGGCTACTGTGCTACAGTGGTGAATGTGCTGGGTCCCTTGACGTGTTCATAAGCCCTTCCTGTCTCCTGGAGAAGGTCTAGTTGATTCACTGCTTTGCGGTCATCCTGAATGTGCATCAGGTCACAGCAATGGAAGTACTCACAACGATGAGGACAGACAGATGCGGATCTCAAGCAAGTAGGCAGGCTGGGGAGGGAAGGCCCTAACAGCAGCAGCTGGACTGGCAGATGATTATAAGGCCATGCCCAGAGGCTGTGGGTGCCGGGCAAACCGAAGCAATTAACGGTGCTGTCTGTAAGGCAGACAGTCTCTCTCCTGTTTGCATCTGATCTCCCTTCCACTGTCTTGACTCTATTGGACTCCCATGGGAGTTGTTCATCCTGGTAACTCGGCAGCAGTGTGTATTTTTATTTTGAACCCAATTACTCTTGTGCTAGGTTGAATGGCTTGTGCGGCCCCTAAGTGCCAAAATGACCACCAAGCAAAAACAAGGTATATTGAGGAGGGAGGTGTGTGTGTGGTGAGAGCAATCTTCTCCCATTTCATGAAATTACTTTTGCTAAATTAGAAAGTTCTCTATTTTTATCCATCTGGAATGACAGCAGATCCCGCAGCCATCCTCCCACCAGGGATTCCATTTTGCTGTGAACATTAGTGCCTTGGGTAGTGTCCGTTCGATTTATACTGTTGATGAGGCTTCTCCACCCTATTCTACTCACTGACCTCCTCTTCTAAGGGAGTCCCAATAACCTAAATCTCCCTGAAGTCAGTTTGCTTTAGTTTAATGCTGATGACACTGTGGACATTCCTAGTTACACAGGCTCACTTTCGCTTCCCTGGTGCTGCAGATATCTCTGTATAGTAAAAAACTTCTTCCCGAGCTTGACTGGTTAGCAACGCCTTGCCTTGAGTCATCTTGTTTTCTTGTTTTGTGGAGGTTCTGTATTTGGATATGTGGAGGTTACTGTATTTGGGGTGCTTTACTAAAAACATAAGAGAGGTAAATGCACAATCTGTCTGGCTGTGACTTAGAGACAGACCTCCCAGCAGAGGTACTTCAGCTACTGGAAAGCGGAGATGATTTAAGATGATTGTGTTTGTTCTGATGCATGCTTCGCCAACAGGGTCTGGTATCATGGATGCTTAACTCGGATCACCTTCATACTGCAGCTGTGTAACAGGCCACGGAAGGGCTTATTAAGGGTTTCCTCAATTGCTCTGGAATGGCTGATGGCATGAATAGCTCTCCCTTCTGTCCTGCAGGCATGAGGGCACAAACGGAAGGGATTCTTCTTTCTTCCCTGCTAGTACTGATGCATCCACCTTATTCTATTGTTCCTCAGGGTAGGACTGATCCCATCCATAACATCCTAATATCCAACAGCCACCTACAGCATGGATACATGAAGAAAAAGCTTCACTTCTTAGAGATGCATATTCTTCCCTGCCCCCAAATCCCCTGTCCTAATCTTGCTCCTGTAGGTCAATCACCCAACACCACTGCAGAAGCAAGCGAAGAACATTTTTTCAGCTAAAACCAACCTGGTGATTATTGCTGCAGCAAATGGAAGCTACTTCCCAAGAATTGCATCCTGCTGCATCCTGCACAAAAAGTGATGGAAGTTGCCAAGAATCTTTGACTGAAAGGTGGGGACAAAAGTGACAAGAGACAAAAGTCTGAAACTATGACTGAATTGGCAGGACCTCCTCACTTCACTTATGTTCATAGGATTTAATAAATGGAGTAAATGAAGTTGTCTGCCTTTGCACTCTCACTCTTTCTCTCTCTCTTGGCTCTGTGCAAGGCAAAATAAATAGCACAGCCTCCACAGGTAGAAATTTTCCTCAGCATTCCCCTGTTTTAATGGGGTGTGGAACACACTGGGGGCTTTCAGAAAGTTCCTTAGTGGTAGATGAAGCCTGTAGATTTCTCTCTCTCTCTTTTTTTTTTTTTAAAGATCTTTTCTTGGCAAACCTCCTCTCACTGGAAGTCTGGGCTTGGGCAAACACAGGAGAAGAGCTACTTGCAGAGTGCCAGCATATGAGATGTTTCCTGGAGGCAGGAATGAATACATAATGAAAGGTGCACTGATAATTGATCAGAATAAAAAGTTTAAAGCATACGAAGTATGCCTTTTTCCAGTACGTGTTAACAGCTCACATGCAAGCTACAGCAGAATCAACTCTGTCACCTTGCTACTGATATGGAAACAAACGAATTTCACTGCAAGCTTGGAAGAGAAGTAGTAGACTGATGGGAACAGGCTGAGTCTCTGTAAATCTCAACCCTCAGACAGCAAGAAAATAGGAAAATGTCAACAGGTGGCAGGGTAAATACATACAGCTGCTGAAAAGCCTGCTTCCTTCACCTCCTTTGCAGGGAAGTTGCTTTGGCTGCTAGTGGGTATACTCACCTTTCTCACACTGGACTAACCTACTACCTTCAGGCCATAATTTGTTCCTGGCTAAAGGTATTCCACATTCAGATCATTTTAGGCTGAGGCTTTTGTATGAGCATGCGAACAAAGAGTTTCTGCCAAAGCAGGTGCAGAAGCTAGGGTGGTAGTAGCTGCAAATATACAGGAGTGATCTACCAGAACTTGGTCAGTAAGCCAAATTGCTGAGTTCCACTGTCAGCATGGAGCTCTGGCACCTTTATACTACATAAAATACAACAGAAGATACCTTCTTCTGATATCCTGCTGCCTTTAACAGTGAAGCACCAAGAAGATAATAAGAGCGGAGCTGAGCTTTCTTACAGAAATAAGGGACTGCAAAACCCTAAAACATGGAGGGCAAGAACATCCAAGCACAGAAATGGAAGGAGATCTTCAGCTGGGGGCAAAGATATTCACTCAAGTCGCCCATGCCCAGGTGGCATAGGCAGATAACCACAGACGTACTAGAAGGACACAGACCTTGCTTCACATCAGAATTCGGTCAGCCCCATTACAGCCTATGTATGTGCAGTCTGCAGCGCACAGTAGATGATTTTCACACCGTTTTTTTCAGAGTAACACTGGTACTATTGTCCTGTGAAGCACTGCTCATAGACCTTGTCAGGGAAAACAACAACAAAAAACAGCTAGACTGCTTAATGGAACCAGTATTATAACTGAAATAATTTCAGTGTAAGCATCACATTACAGTGAAAAAGTAATAGTGCCAGATCCTGTTAAAGAACAGATGACAACAGACCCTACAATCAGCAAGGAACTGTCAATAGTGCCAGACCTGGAGATGGAAGCGCTACAAGTAGTGTGCTTTCACAAGAGAAGCAGCACATCTGCCTGCCACCAGACAGGTTCAGCAAGATAGACCGAACACCTCCAATGCCTGAGTTTGCCTCTGATTCCTGGACCAAAAAGTTCCTTTTATTTACATCAGCTAACACATACAATTTTATCCCTGCTCCATGTTAATAACGATGGAAATATGCATACTTAATACGCAGTAGGGGTGCACGCAGCCTTCAGAAGAGTTGTTTTGTTGTTGTAGAGTTTGAAGGCCCTTCTCTGAGGGTATGAGAGCTACCGCTATTTCTTTAGCAGACGCAAGGCCTGTCCACCTGGTTGGACGGACTGTCTCCACACAACGCTCCGGGACTCAGCTTGACCCAGCCAAGCACAAATTCACTTTCGCATTGTGCAGCTGCGGGCTAAGATGGAAGACCCTGCAACACTTTGTGGCTTAGGGGAAACACCATCAACTCCAACGAGAGGTTTTCCTACAGAAGTGTGTATTTATCGCATCACAGTGTGGCCGGCAGGACTAGGGAAGTGATTGTCCCCTGTACTCGGCTCTGGTGAGGCCGCACCTCGAGTACTGTGTTCAGCTTTGGGTCCCTCACTACAAGAAGGACAGGGAGGGTCTCAAGAGTCCAGAGAAAGGCAACGAGGCTGGTGGAGGGGTCTGGAGAACAAGTCTTACGAGGAGCGGCTGAGGGAGCTGGGGTTGTTCAGCCTGGAGAAGAGGAGGCTCAGGGGCGACCTTATCGCTCTCCACAGGTACCTTAAAGGAGGCTGTAGAGAGGTGGGGGTTGGTCTGTTCTCCCACGTGCCTGGTGACAGGACGAGGGGGAATGGGCTAAAGTTGAGCCAGGGGAGGTTTAGGTTGGATGTTAGGAAAAACTTCTTTACCGAAAGGGTTGTTAGGCATTGGAATGGGCTGCCCGGGGAAGTGGCTGAGTCACCATCCCTGGAGGTCTTTAAGAGACGTGTAGATGTTGAGCTCAGTGATATGGTTTAGTGGAGGACTTGTTAGTGTTAGGTCAGAGGTTGGACTGGGTGATCTTGGAGGTCTCTTCCAACCTAGACGATTCTGCGATCCTGTAAGGCTGCGCCCACCAGAAGCCTGACCAAGCCAGCCGGGCGCGGTCAGCAAGCTCCGTTCGATCACAGGTCAATGAGCGGGGCCGGGCACCAGAACCACGCGTGCCGGGACACGCACGCCGGCTGCAGCCACCTTCCCCTCCCCGCTCCCTCCCTTGGCGGCCGCCGCCAGCAGCGTCGGCGAGGTCCGTCCGCAGCAGCCCGGCCCCGGGCCCCCCCGCTCCAGGCTCCGGCTGCAGGGGCGGGGCCCGGCCACCGCCCGCCCTCGCGCCGCACGGCAGGGGCGGGGCGGCCCCGCGCCTTCCTCGCGCTCCCTTTGTTCGGCGGCTGGCAGCGGCGCTGCCCCTTTAAATCCCCCCAGCTCCGGCCCTGCCGGCGCGCCGGCTTGAAGGCGCCGCGCGATTGGTCGCAGCGCCTCCCGCTCATTGGCCTCCGGCAGCGACGGCGGGTCCCGCCTCCCGCTTCTTATAGGCGAGCCCGGCCGCCCGTCTCGAGCGGGAGGTCCTGAGTGGGCGAAGCAGCGGTCCCTGGAAACAGTTCCGGGAAACCCCGCGTGTTGCCGGGGTCGCGCCGCCGTCCATGAGGAGAAGGAGGAGCGCGCGCCATTTGCCGTCGCTGCTTGGGCCCGAGCTGCGCCGCGCAGGCCCCGCTCCGGTGAGTCCCCGGGGGGCCACCTCGCGCGGGGGGGGCTCCGCGAAAAGGGGGCGAGGGCTCCCGGGGGGGGGCGCCCGGCGGCGGGGCGGGCGGGCGGGCGGGCTCGGGGTAGGCCTGGCGCTGGCGGAGGCGGGCCCGGGGCGCTCGCGCCGCGTAGGAGAGAGCGGGGCGGGGGCGGCGCCGGGAGCGGCCCTGTCCGCGCGGCGGGCCGGGGTGGGGGGGGGGTAGAGGCGGGCGGGCCGCGCGCGGGCCCTGGCGCTGGGGGCGGGCCCGGCGGGGGGGGTGGGGGCGGCCAGGCTTGGGCCCTGCACGGGGGGGGCCGCGCGGTGGCGGGCGGAGGCTGCCCCCGCTGCGCCCCTGCCGGGGATGGCCGCGGCGCGTCCCCTGCGCGGGCAGGGCCCTTCCCCGTCCCCTCCCGGCCGCCGGAGCTGTCAGGGTCGAGGCGCCCTGATGGGCTGGGCGCGCGGCTGCCGGCCGGGGTGCGGGAGGGAGGCCGAAGGCGGCGTTGACAGGAAAGCCCTCGCTGCCGCAGCGCGCTCCGGTCCTGGCGTAGCGGTGGTTGCGGTGCAGCGGGCCGTGGGGCACGAGAACCGCGCTGCGCTCGGAGCTCCCGGGTGCGCTCTTAATGCTCTCAGAGAGTGCTACTCATCTAATGCTGCGAAAGGAGAAATTCTGCAGAAGTGTGTCGCTAGCACGTTGTTTTTCTTATAACGATGGTTTAAGAGAGGTCTTTGCCAAACCTGCAAAAGTTCCCCTTAAGTATCTTGAAATATGTTGTTGTTGTTTTTGTTTCGTAAACGTGGCTCTAGTTACAGGGTCTTAACAGTCTGCTTACCTATCGATTTTTGAATGTGGTTCATCATATGCATAAACTGTGCTAGATGACTCTCTGAAAAAAGTTGCTTGGATTCTCTTGGCTTCTTACACTGTGCTAGAGGATCGCAGCAGTAGTGATTCTCAGTTTTCTGTCCGAACATGATTGCTTTGGTATAATACTTGAGCCTCCTGCTAACACTGAATTTACTAGTTTAGTCAGGAGAAGCAATGTTTCCTCCTTCCTTAGACAAAGGTCTGAAAAATTCCTTGGGGATAAACTCACGAGAACAATGCTCACTTTTGTTGAAATGTTGCTTTGAACTGGAGTGCCATGAATGTTGTTCTGTACAACCCAACCGACCAGATGAGCTGTAAATGACCAACTCCGGTTAAAAACGAGGATGTGCAAGGCTTTATACTTTGGGTTAGCAACATGTTGTAGCTACTCATGCAGCTGTATTTTAATGGCACAGATGTGCGCATTGTTGTCCTCTGTGGTAAAGTTACCTCGTGATGGGGAGGTTGCTTATACTTGTGTAGATGAAGCATAGTTTCTGTCAGGGCTGTGCTAGTCTTTTGGTCGGCATCATGATGGAGTTTCTCAGATTTTTTTTTTTCATTCCGTAGGTTTATGGATTGGGAAGGGCTGAGAACTCGGTGCTGGAGGGATGAGGGTGCTAACTACTCATTGTTGTAAAGGTCGTCTGCCACTGAAATACTGGTCTGGAAACTGGCTAATATGTAAAGGTTTTTCAGGGGACGATAACTTCAAAACAAATCTTCTCATAATTAATGCTAATAAACATATAAGCTGTAAAAATGTACTTTCTGTGGTTGAATAAACTATGGTACAAAAGAAGTGGCAATAGTGCTTTCACATAAAAGTTACTTGTATGCTCCCATTTTTATGAACAAGTGGGGTTTTAATAAGCTCCCAGTTTAGTCTTTTTAGTGTGAGTTCTTACCTTCCACTTGCTTGTATGCTTCTTCTCTTCCTGTTTTGGCAAGAATCTTCTTGAAGCATAAGACAACTTTATAGTGGCTACTTACATTTTCCTGTGGTTCACTTAAAAAAAAAAAAAAAACTTTCAAAAAAAGTAATACCCCAATGCTATTTTTAATTTCTTATAGATTCTACAGATAATACAGGCTTACAAATGTATTCAATAGCAGGAATACTAACATAAGCAACTTGGAATTACTTTGGTGCAGTTTTATGCACGACTTAGTTATGCTTCCAGTGCACCTGAGCTAAACAAGTACAGTTCAGTTACTTCATGAAGTCAGGAGTTACACAGCAGAAGGCTGAAAACAGTATTGATGGATAATCACTGTGAAGTTGGTTATGGTAGTTTACAGTATTTTTCCTCTGCCAGAAGTTGCCGTTTCTGCTCATTTAGGCAGTTACTAAACATTTTTGCAGTTAACTAGACTGCAGTTATACTTAATTGGCTGGAGTTATACTTAGTCTGTGGGTGGCAACCTCTGGAGGAGTGGTATGAAATACAGGAAATAGTAACCTCATGGCTGTTCCAGTGATTGTTGTTCTCAGGCTAAGCTTCTGTTTTCAAGACGCTGTACACTGCTGGGCTCAGGTGTGTGTTGAGTGTTTTTTTCCAAAGGGAAAAAATAAATGAGCCATTTTATTTATTTGTTTTAGGCATGAAAATAAGCTTGTTTCTGGCTAATCGAGAAACATCTGTAGTTTTTAACCTTCTGCTTGTCATATGCTTAAAAGAAAAAGAGTCTAGACACTTAGCAAATTCGTCTCTTGAGATGCAGGATCCAGAAATTCCAAGTGAAAGATAGTAGATGCCTTAAAAGTACTTCTGATATAACTGAGTGGTCATTGACTTCAAAAAAACATTGTTGACAATGATGTGTCAACAATCATGTGAAGTTTTAAAACGAGACAGCCTTCACAACACCCCCCGCTTGCACACACAGTTCTGCAGCTCGGAGATGGTGGAGCTAGGCGTTGTTTCAGGTGCCAGTGGAACTCTCCTTGCATTTGTAAAGTTGCCCACAATATGTATTTACTGCTGCTTATTCGGTAAGCCTGTTCTTGTGTATGCTGTTTTAAATTCATCCATTTTTGCATGTTTTAAAAACAAATGCATATCCCACACATACTAATACACATAATTCTTTGCTTATAATCAACACTTAAAATCTTTGCGATTCAACCAGCCTCCCTCTTTTCTTTGAGCTATTTAATGTGTATCAGAGTAAAGTATTTGTCACTTCTACCTGCATGCACGTGCTTTTCTGTGTGGCTTGTGTGGGCTGAGCCACGTGGACAACACTGCATATACAAACATAGATAATGCTCCTCTTTTTCTTTAATATGCTTTTAAAATTTTTTAGAGGAGAATAAAAAGTGTTGTTAAAATCATTGTGTTTTCCTTACTAATTAAGTCAGTAGAAAAAAAAAAACTTGATGGCTACATGTAGCTGATGCTTTCTGGAGGGAGAGCAAAGCGGTCTTGAAAAAGATGACTACGGCTATGACTTTCACTCATGCATCTCTAAGGAACTCGGAGTCAGGATTTCAGTGGTGTAAGAGATGTAATTTTGCTTGTTGGTGATCATACAGGATGTGAAGTCCTCCTAACCTCAGATTTCTGGCCAAGCTTGTGAAGCCAGCAGGGAATTTCTTACTATAACTGAGAAAAACACATTTCTTCTGGATGCTGGTGGGACCCAAATATTCTGACAGCTATGTCACTTTAAAAACTTTCCAGAGAAAATTCCTTTAAGAAAGTCTTTTTAAGTTACGTTTCTGGGACAGGAAATAGCTGAAATTTGAACAGCTAAACTGAACTTTAATGGCTGGGGAACACAGAACACATTTGAATTTGGTTCTTCACGAGGATACTAGTTCTTAAGCAAAAAGTAAACCATCTAGCTGTGAATTAAAATGCTGAGACTTAGTTTACGTTGTCTAAAAACCTAATTAGAAAATAATTTGATCAGCTGTGGTGCCGTGTAGTAATCTGATGCTTAGGCATTAGATACAGCTCCACACACTGGTTTGTGATGAAGGTAGATAATCTTTTCATGCCATTAGGCTGCAAATCTTGTCTATCGTGGGTTTGAGTTACTGAACTGCAGATAAGGGGTTTCTACCTGACCCAGTATAGCTGTCAGCCTTTTGTTCAGTTATGGGCAAGTCCCAGACTGCGTTCTGCAGTGCTAAGCTTACGGGAATGTGACACTTGTAAACAATCTGGTTTCACAAAAAAAAGCACATGGTCAGGGAGCATAAATCACTGAAGTTCAGAAGGTACTTGTTTTAAATACTTCTGTGTTAATGTCTTTGCGTAGCTTCACAGTTCTTGTGTGTGTGTGTACTGAGGTGTGTAAGTAACAGATTTTTATAAGGCAAATAGGAGGTGAAAACAAAAATCTGCATATATTTTGTATATTTGTTATATTATCCTCACTTTTGAGAAGAGGGATTTAGAATGATTGACCTGAAGCATTTTCAGTTTAACGAAACCCCTTCGCCCTGTACTGTTTCAAATTTGAGTTACTACAGTGGCAGTCTATCAAGCAGACATGGTTGATTTTTTTCTTTCCATACTTTTTGTATGCATACCTATAGAAACCTGATTTTCAGTTATTGCTTGGAATGCTCAGTTAATACTTGTAACGATAGGTAAGCATTACTGTAGTCTTCAGGTAGCATTTTTTTATTCTGTAGTTAGGCTATAGTCATGGTTGCGTTTTAAGTAATTAACTTTGTTTTGAAGCAAACTGAATCGGTTAGAAAGCAATTTCTCTGGGTCAAGAAACAGGATGTAGCTATAAAAGGCTTTGTATCCGTTCTTTGCTAATCACATAAAGAAGTGACAAATGATAAAGAAACAACATGAGGCTGTATTATCTCTTTTTAAAATTGCCCTTCAAGGCAAGACAGTTTTAGTAAAATCATTACTTTTCTGCCTGAAGAAAAACTTTTTTTTCTTGCTCGAGCTTGCAAGTCATCATAGGATATCTTCCAAAAACTTTGCTAGCTCTCATCTAGAAGGGATGGGTATGCAAAGGACTGTTGTAGGTGTGGTTGTCTTTGGAGACTTGTTTTTTTCAGCATAGTAAATAGCTTAGGGTTTCAGAGTCTAACACCTTTTCACCCCCACCCTGCAAAAAAAAAACCTGTTCTTGAATCTTCTTACCTGTATTCCAGTACTTAATTGCATTGCTCTTGCCATGCTGCCTATGTCTATCTGGTTATCATTTCACTGCTGATCATCGACTTCTTCCTTATCTTTCAAACCCTGAGGCTCATCTCATTTCTGAACTTAAATTGATCATCCTAATGTTCTCTGCTGGGTAGTTGACTTGTCTTTTGTCAGCCTTTTTATTTGAGAGTACTAAATATCAGCTGGCTGGCTAATTGAGAAATGGAAACTGTTTTTAATGAATTGGGCAAAGCCCACTGGAATTGTCTGAACATAGCTGTGCATTTTTCAGTGCACATATTTGCAATCAGTTTGTTAATTCTGAAAGCAAGTCTTTAAATGAAGATGCTGCAGTCATGGCTTCCTTTTAAACCAATAAGTTATATATTCTAAAAAAGTACTGGTGATTTTTAGAGCTCTTATTTGAGTAAAACTGAAAGCATGGAAACAGCTCTGCAGCTTGAAATTTTAATGTGCTTGATAGTGCAATTTTTCTCTTCCTACCCTTTCTGAGCTCTGACAGTGTTGTGAGAAAGTGTTTGGCTAGTCTTAAGCAGTATGTTGGGTTTGAAGGAAGACATGGCAACAAGCCAAGAAAGTGAAAATTAGCAAACAAGTATTGACATTTTTATACGTTAAGCTACCCTGCAGGGTTATGTGTTCACTGAATTTTAAATGATTGTTTTAAAAGTAGAGGAATGGGAAATGAAAATAGAACTAGCTCTTCTGATTCTTCTCTGAAGGATGTTGTTATCGTATCCCAGTACATTCTAGCTGCTATGGTAAACAGTTAACTTGCTGACAATCTGAAGTGTAGACGTTGTTATGTACATGAAGTACATTTAAAAAAAAAAAGTAAATTCTTCCATGTACATTTTCTGTAGTATTAAGGGTTGTACTTTATTTTGCAACTTAGATCAGCTGCATCCAAAAAGTATTAAATAAAACTTCTGATAGAGGTCATTTGCAGCATGTATACAAATTAGTTTAGATAAATCATGCATTGTCCTACAAACTAGTTTTTTTTTTCTGGCTTATTGTAATATAGCTCCTGAATTTTTTCCAGCAGCATAATAAAATGGCTAATCAGGTGAATGGTAATGCGGTACAGTTAAAAGAAGAGGAAGAACCAATGGATACTTCCAGTGTAACTCACACAGAACACTACAAGACACTGATAGAGGCAGGCCTCCCACAGAAGGTGGCAGAGAGACTTGATGAAATATTTCAGACAGGTATAATATGCATTTCTTGTTTCTGACTGGTTATGAAAGTGAGGGCATACCATTTTCAAATTTTTATAGATTAAGGTTTAAAAATACATTGGTTTTGATCTGTGTAGCTCTGAATGTTTTGCTACTTTGACTTCCCTAAAGGCAAATTGGGTTTTACATTGACTAATTATTTGACACATCCTTAGCGTTGTATGTGTTATCTTAGTTGCTGTAGGGCACAGAGCACTAGTTTCTTAGTTGTCTAATAAAGATGTATGTTTGAGCATACTAAACTGTACGTTTTTTTCTTCAATCCAAATCATCATTTTGCTTTTACTTTTCTACTGTCAACTCCGCACAGTGGTTCTTAAATACTCAAAGGCTGGATAGGTGACCTAGTGAGGGAAGCAACTAGCTTGTCTTGCCTGGGACTACATTTGAATTGAGTCTGCCTGTGGATTTTGTGTTCTCTCTAGTTCTGAGTGGACAGTTTAATCCATGCTGGTTACTACACTGAAAAGTTCAGTTTGATACTAACTGCTTTTTTTAACAAAGTCAAGGACTAAGCTATCTAGCAAATGGAGTAATGCTTTGCTGGTAGCAAGTGGTCTCTGCAACTGCTATAGAGAAGGTTTCTTTATATGCAAAGTTTTTTTCTATTTTATTTTTGTAACATCCTGTCCACCCTTACTATTTTGTCCTTTAGACAGAAGCTTCCTTCTCTTTAGAGTGTGTTCTGTGAACAGATGTACAAGAAGCAATAGAACTGCTTTATGAGCTTATCTTGAACGCCTTGGTGGCAATATGATAGTTTTTGTTGAAGAGTCAAAATTCCACTGATTAAATGAAGGCAGTTCAAAACCAATATCTTACCATCATCAGTATGACATTCTGGATCACGTGGATGATGTCTTTTGGAAGTCATTCACAGTGAGCTTTCATCAAGACTTTACCAGCTTTTAGATATGCACTTTCTAACTGTGGGTCATGATGATGAGCACTTGATGGTTTGAGAGAAGGTGTAAATGCCTGGGCAGAGGAACTTGTGGGGCTCTAACATGCGTATTAGTTAGGTTGTGTTGTGAGGAGTTCTCAAGGGAGTTAAAAGCTTTTCAGCCCAGAACCTGACTACCTAGTATAATTCCATTGCATGAGTGACCTGAAAACACATATTCATACTTCCTTAAATGCACTGAAGATACTTGTATTGTACAGGGGTTTGTCAGTGAACAAAACTACTTCTGACACTAGAGCTAAATTTGGGGTTGAAGTTTGGGATTTTTAATCTGCTGAGATCTTACCTGAAAGATACAGGTGCCTTCCAATATGCAGGATCACTTCTGAAATGTAGTCCTTGGGCTTGGCACTACTTTGCATTTTTGAAATCAAGCAGTAGCTAAATAATTATGTATTCTGAAGATCAAGCTGTTGCAAAGTGTGTGGAGTTCTTGGTATTTTTGCTGTGTGTGGTTTTAAAAGTGCAAATGTTAATATCTATAGTTCTCACACTCCACAGCTTATGCAAGTGCATTGTAAAAGGGAAAAAATAACCTGTGAAGATCCTTAAACAGAAAAAGTGCTTCAGAACTGGTCCAATGTTTCTTGGGGGAGTCTGTACCTGTAAAATTAATGTTAGCTTTTTCGGGTACACAGCAGGGCTCAAAATAATACCTTTTTAAAATTCTGGCTCTTAAGCTGCTTAGAGCAACAAAATGAGTGTTAAAAAATATAAATTTTTAGACACAGGAAGTCTACTGATTGTTTTTTTGACGTTGGGAGGAAAGAGTGAACAAATTATTCTACTTACTAATATTTTGTAGTGCTTCGTAAGTGTTTAACCTTCAGTTAGGTAGCTCCTTTTTCATGTGCAGTAGGATACATGTAATGTTCACGTCAGCTTACTGTAGAACAGCTCCATTCAAGAGAATGAAGTGTGAAACTTAAAATGAATGCCAAACAAACAAAACCCAAATCATTAAAAGTGAGCCAGAGTTTACTGTTGGATTTTCAAATGTTAGAAAGCTGTTGGGATGTAATCTTGCACTTCAATTAATGCTTAGGTATATACATTTTAATTTAACTTTTTTCATTGTTGTACTCATATTCTTTCATATGCTTGTGTAGGTATATGTAATTATATTAAATGTATAACTCTGTTATGGAACGTAACTTTTTGACTTTAAAAGCAGACTGCATAGTTCTTAGTTTGTATGAAATTTAATAGAAATCTGTAACTTCTTTATCTTTAACTTTTAGGGTTGGTAGCTTATGTCGATCTTGATGAAAGAGCAATTGATGCTCTTAGGGAATTTAATGAAGAAGGAGCCCTCTCTGTATTACAGCAGTTTAAAGAAAGTGACCTGTCGCATGTACAGGTAAGGTGAGAGCTCCAAGAGTGTGAGCACATAAGTATAAATAGTGTTCTGGCACTACTGGCAGGAGGACAGTTAAAACTTAGAAATTCTTTGTTCCTGTATTCTAATGTTTCAAACCCAAATCACAGGCCTTTGTAAAAATTGCCCTAAATGTGTGGGTATTTGAGTGCAAAACAAAAGCTCATAGATAATAAAAATGAGTGCTATTGAGAAAATGAGGTAAAAATACTTCCTGAAATTCTAGTCTTACAAGCTTGTTCAATTAATTGTTTTATTTTTCTAGAGGATTCTTTTGATACGTTGTTTACTGCATTGGCTTGATATAGTGACTTTGCAGTATGGAGTGTAAGATTCGGTGCGTTTCCAGGGCTTTTCTTACCCACGATTTAATGATTTTGTAAATTGTATCTACAGAACAAAAGTGCATTTTTATGTGGAGTTATGAAGACCTACAGGCAAAGAGAGAAACAAGGCAGCAAAGTACAGGAATCAACAAAGGGACCAGATGAAGCAAAGATCAAGGTAACATTTAGAAAATACTGACTTATTCTGTACTGTATGTACCTAGGCTGAAGTAATTTTAATGTACTTAAAAAGCATTAATACTACTTGGACAAGTATATTCATACTTAGCTTCAAGGAATGTATGAAAGATAAAAATTGAAAAGAGTACTTGTCTGAAATGCAGATCTACCTGACTACACGATTACCAAAACGCGTGAACTTATGTAAGGATTGTCAAAATATTGATATCTGTTTGAGAATTCTTACTTGTCTTTTTACTCTAAAGCTTTTGCAAGCTCAAACTACTGAGACTAGTCGGACATCTCAACAAGATAGCGTCTTTATGCACTAACACCGAGACTCATTGTTTCTCTGTTGTGCAAAACCTAAATACAAAGTGGGTGAGAAGAATTGCTTGGTGTTCTGAAGTTCTTGGGGTACTACATATGTTCTTGTAGAGTGAAATGGTAAAAGGAAACAAGTTGTTCCTGGTGACCTTAGCATGAAATAAATTTTGTTTGTGGTGGTTGTTTTTTAACCCTTCCCACGTAACACTTTTTGGTAGGCTCTGTATGTCCATATATACCTTGTGGTATATATCAAGTGTGGCAAGAAGCAAATAAGGAAATGTTTCTTATGACACTTTATCTCATTATTTATACTTCTAACCCACTACCCTCTTTCATATAACTATGACAATTTTTTTTCAGGCTTTGCTAGAGAGGACTGGTTACACTTTGGATGTAACTACAGGACAGAGGAAATATGGGGGCCCTCCTCCAGATACTGTATATTCTGGTGTTCAGCCTGGTATTGGAACAGAGGTTAGTGTATACAGACCAATCTAATTATTTTGTATGTTTATGCAAACTAATATATTAGATATACTGGAAAATAAAAGAAATCATAACGGAAAGCTTTAAGCATTGTAGAAGAAAGCTTTCTTCTGTGTTTGTGTCTTGATCAGTCTTAGGCCTTGGTATTCTGCAGGAAAAAAGTAATAGGTTGAGAGGAAGAAGCAGGTGGAATATACAGGGGAAGGCCACATTCAATTTATTAAAATATAAAATAGATGAAATTGTTGGACTTCACCATGCAAATTAAAGATGATGGTTCACAGCTTAAAAAGTAACTAACGTAGGTATTAGCTGAATGTATAGGCAAAAGCATGACTGAAAAGTGTTTGACTCTGTTTACAACTTAAATAGAATTTGTCAGTAACAAAGATTTTCATGCAATGTACTAAAAGCAGAAAGGACTTTGGAGTATCTTTATTCGATACCTTTACTTATTTATTTATTCGATACATCTACCTATTTTGAAGAGGGCGACTTAGCTCGGTATTAATTATGAATTTATTTGCTTTCACTTCAATCTATACAAAAGCATACTTAATAATTTCATGGTGTGATAGTGAAACTACCACATTAAAAGAGTTCATGTAGCTTATTTCTTGTAAATTTTTGCGTTTCTGTATTCATAAAGGTAGCTTAGAAGTCCGTTTAACCAACTTAGGGTGATTATATGATGATTTTTTTTAGTGTTATTTAATTGCACTGTCTGATGACTGAAAATACTTGATTGCAAACTTGAGTATTTTGTCCTATTTGCGGTGGTTAGTCTCTTTAGGAAGTCACAGGAAAGCTGAAAAGTTGGCTGTGTTTAGTTGTATTAAGGATATATGTTTATACTCGTAAGTTTCTTGAAGCTTGCTGGGAAGGTTAACTTGAGGAAACTCTAAGGTAATGTAAATGCTTCTCCAGTGAATCAGCATGAGTCTGTAGCAAAGCCCAGCCAACCAGTTACAAGTATCATACCTTGACCAAATTAATGCTGGCATTTTGGAGGGTTTGAAGGCTGATAACTGCTCAGCTTGGCTTGTTGAGATGCTAAACGCTTCGCGTTAATAAAGCATCCAGCAGTTTAATTTAGTCTTTTGCTGTTGGGCTATGAGGGTCAGTAATCAAGATTTTAAACATGATCTTCTGATTTGGTAGACAGACCATGTTTTAGCAAACGTGACTGTATATTATTATAACATTTTTTCCAGAACAAGGGGTGGGGTGTGTGTATATATGTATTTTTACTCTTAATTTTGCCTATATAGGAGTATAAAAGCCTCTCTTCTAATACTGTGGGTAAAAATATGCAAAGACACCACATGTATCCTTTAGGACTGTGACAGTGAATTTGTTGTGTTGGAAACTTATTTTAAACAAAATGAATAAAATTCTCATAGCTTTTTGCCTGCTCAGATATGTCAATTCCAAAGAGCTGTCACTGATGTTGGCAATGGCAAACCTCTTTTTAAGTATACCCAAGTATTGCTACTGATACCAAGAAAATACACACTAGGTAAACTTTTTTTTCCAACAGATGTATCAGGTCTTTTTTACTGTAAATATTTATGCATTGAATGTGTTTTTTTAAAGTGGAATTCCTTATGTGGTAACTGATTTTAACTCTTTCAAGGTGTATTTGAACATAGTGCAGTAAAATCAAGGTATTGATAAGTAACTATGAATGTTGGGCACGTCAAACGTTCACACTTACAGATTGTCACAGTGAATTGCTGAAGGGATTATGTGGGTGAGCCTAATCAATGTATTCAAGTGGGTGGGCTTTAAGAGCAGCTGGATCTTTTGGGGATGAGATTCTGCAACAGAGACAAAGTAGTTAAGGTGTGGAAGCTTGGAGGAGAAAATAATTGATAAGAAATTATATAACTTAATAAAAAATCCTATTTATTTAAAGACTTGCTGTTCCAATGAAAAACATTTTGCTTAAAGTGAACTCAGTAAATGTTGGTACTCAGACATTTATGGAGGCATTTATTTGAGAATGCAGGCAGTTATGTGAATGCTTCTTTCTCTCCTTACACTGGCTTTGTCATTTACATCTGAAAATATAGATAATTGCTTATCTACTGTGCTGCTTTGTTTCTGCTTTAAAATTTGTAATATTTTTTTCTCTTTTTCTTATCTTCTGATAGACAAGGTGTTCAGAAGGATTTTAAAGATTTCTTTTAATATATAAAGAACGCAATCTAGTCACTACACAAATCCAGAAATTCAGGGTCATGAATGAATCTGCATATTGCTAACAGGCTACAGGCAGACTTTGGTTACACAAGTGCTTGAGCTGTGCATTTCATAGAATCCTAGAATGGCTTGTGTTGGAAGGGACCTTAGAGATCACCTAGTGCCAACCCCCTGCCATGGGCGGGGATGCCACCCATTAGATCAGGTTGGCCAGGGGCCACTCCAGCCTGGTCTTGAACACCTCCAGGGATGGGGTACCAACGGTTTCTCTGGGCAATCTTTTCCAGTATCTCACCATCCTCTGAGTAAAGAACTTCCTCCTAACCTCTAATCTAAATCTCCCCTCTTTTAGTTTAAAACCATTCCCCCTGTCCTATCTGAGCAATAAGTCACTCTCCATGTTTTTTATAAGCCCCCCTTAAGTACTAAAAAGCCACAATGAGGTCCCCCTGGAGCCTTCTCTTCCTTAGGCTGAACAGCCCCAGTTTTCTCAGCCTTTCTTTGTAGGAGAGGTGCTCCAGCCCCTTGACCATCTTCATGGCCCTCCTCTGGACCAGATCCACATCCTTCTTGTGCTGGGGTACCCACACCTGGACACAGCACTCCCAAGTGGGGCCTCACAGGGGCAGAGCAGAGGGGGATGATCACCTCCCTGCTGGCCACTCCTCTTCTGATGCAGCTCAGGATGCGGTTGGCCTTCTGGGATGCAGGCGTGCACTGCTGGCTCATGTCTACCAGACTCCCCAAGCCCTTCTCTGCAGGACAAGGCTTTGGTCGCTTGCCGGTTGTTTTGTAGTTCATTCTAAAATCTCAGTCATGCTCTTTTGACTAACCATTGATACAGGAGTTGTTGTGGAGCCATCAGATTAGGTTTAAGAAAATGGTTAAATTCTTTATTGTTTTTCAGTTTATAGATTCTTTTTGCATCCTTGTAAATGTTGAAACTTGTGTTTACCATCAAGAAGATGCTTTAGTGTCACAGGAAGGATGATTTCTAAAGGAAATACTGCATATTCTGAGAAGTAAAAAATCAGTTCTTTGAAGGGATGAAAAAATAGAATGGACCCTTAAATGGGAAGATAGTGACTGACTGTACATCAGGGTCGTCTTAAGCCTGCTTTCTCCATGCTAATTGTAGTTTATCACTGCACTGAAGTGTATATACAAGTGATACTGAAAAAAGTATTTTTCAGTATTCTTAGAGTAGTTTTGTATAAATAACCAGAATTTTAAGTTGTCTTATTGGGAACTCTATGTGGCTAAAAACCAGATGTTCAGCAAAATAGGAGGGTGCCTAGATAGTAGTAACTTCTATTTAGTAATTTCAGTAACTTTTGAAATTAAGTGCAGACAAGAAAAGTAAATGTTAAAAATATTTATTTTCCAGCACAGCAAAAGCTTGTAAGTAGGAGCTTATTTAAGATATGAGGAACAAAAGGAATTTTAGTCATTTGTCCATTACTTCAAGATGATTTCATGCAAATGAGACAAGCATTCAGTGTTTTCATTGCTTAATGCTGGGTGGTGGTAAAACAAATATATCTAGTGTCTAATGTGGGGGTGGTATCTGACTAGATTGAGTTGCATATTTTAACCTGTTAAGCAAATACGTTTTCTCTCCTGATTTTCAGTGTGCTGATGGAAGACCTTTTAGCTGTTAAACTCAGGAAAACAGAAGTCTTTGTAATATTTTATAAAAAGACAGCGTTTAAAACCAACAAACAACAAAAAACAACAACAAAACCATAACAATAGAAGTGTGTGCATACTGCCTGTCCAGACTAATGTCACACCAAAAAAATGAAATACGGAAGTGACTGATGTGTACTTCATTTCCATCCTTCAGCTATTGGTGTAAATGAATGTACTATCTCAAGGCATGATTAGAAGAACAGGAGACTTCACTGGTAACTGTAAAATACCAGCTCTCTACTCCACTATGCTAGGCATAAGAAGAAAGTACCCTGTTCCTCCCTCCCACCCCTTAAATCAGTGCAGTACTTCTAGCGTGAGTAATTGACTTGAGTCTATACTGATTGCTGCACTGATTTTGGTTTTACTGACAGATATCAAGGTAAAGTAAGTCTTACTCCTAAATTCAGACTTCTATTTCAGTGTTTTGCAGTGATATGAAATAAAAATTCAAAAATATTGCAAGTAGATTTTTTCTTCATAACATACTAAGACAATTGCGTATAAGCTGTTCCATAAACACATTCTTACGTAGGAGTGGCTACGTATCCTTTTCAGAGCTGGAATGTATTGGGTAAATACGATGGACACAATCTTCAAATGTCTTTAAAAAATGTAAAATTACCTCTAGCTTTCTGAGGGTAAATTGGTATTCCATCTGCTATACTGTGGATGCATGGTGAGTATTTGTATAATGCCAGGAAAGGGTTGTGAGGCTATCTTGTAGTCTGTAAAATGTTACCTTAGTGGGGATGTTGGAGCAATTATTATAGACAAAAGGAGTTTTAAATTGAATGGGAGGAATCAGATAACATAGTAACTTCCTAATGTAAGAACCAATGGTAAAATAAACTCAGCAGGAGTTGAACTAGACAAAGCTTCTATAGGATGTGGTATGCAAATGGAATGTTGCTCTTCTGGAAAAGCTATTGGGGTTCAAAGGCTTTTGCACTACCCTATTTTTTTGTTTACTTCAGTATATTTTTAATGATGGTTGTAGATATGGATGAGTTGAAGCAGTCATGCAGCCTACGTTAATTTGCACTTAAATCTGCCATTTGGAAATGATTTACTGCAAAGCACATGAGCACTGTTACAGGGAGATGAAGTTTTGAAGAAGCTCTTAATGATGCTTCTGTTGACACTTTTTTGTGAGTTTGCGGTGGCAGCAGAAGAGGCTCAGTTGTTGAAATAACTGAAGGATGCATCATCAAGAGTGCAGATGTGGATTACACCCCTGAATAATGCTCTGTAAAGTTAGTTCATGAAAATGAAATACTTCTTAGTTAAAGCACTGTTTTCATAATTGGTCTTTTAAAACACTTGTTATATGTCCTTCAGGAAGCAAAACTTGAAAAAGTAAGTCTAATTAAAGAATCATAGAATGGTTTGGGTTGGAAGGGACCCTTAAATATCATCAAGTTCCAACCCCCCTCCAATGGGCAGGGACACCTCCCACCAGACCAGGTTGATCAAAGCCCTATCCGGCCTGGCCTTGGACACCTCCAGAGGTGGGATATCCACAGCTTCTCTGGGCAGCCTGTTCAAGCGCCTCACTATCCTCAGAGTAAAGAGTTTCTTCTTGATATCTAATCTAAACCAGCCCTCTTAGTTTAAAGCCATTACCCATGTCCTATCACCACACCCCCAACAAAGAGTCCCTCCCCAGCTTTCCTGTAGCCCCTTCTAGGCACTGGAAGGCTGCTGTGACGTCTCCCTGGAGCCTTCTGTTCTCCAGGCTGAACGACCCCAACTCCCTCAGCCTGTCTTCACATGAGAGGTGCTCCAGCCCCTTGATCATCTTTGTGGCCTCCTCTGGGCTCCTAACAGGTCTATGCCCTTTTTGTGCTGGGGGCCCCAGAGCTGAACACAGGCTCCAGGTGGGATCTCACAAGAGCAGTGAAGGGGAGTCACCCCACTTGTCCTGCTGGTCACGCTGCTTTTGATGCAGCCCCGGATACGGTTGTCTTTCTGGGCTGGAAACGCATATTTAACAGCTTATGTTGAGCTTCTCATCAACCAACATCCATGGGTCCTTCTCATCAGGGCTGCTCTCGACCCATTCTTCACCCAGCCTGTATTTGTGCTTGGCGTTGCCCAATGGTCAGTGATCTCAAAAGCATGGAAGCAATGCAGTTGCATCCTGCTTACACAAGATCTCCTATTTTGTTTCAACAGTAATGCTGGTTTCTGAAGCTTTTCTGTTGCAGTCTTCTTGTAGAACTGAAAAATGAAATAAGGCATGATAGTTATATTCTTTAGTATTTCAGAATCTCTTTCCAAGCTTGTTGACTTATCTTTAACTTTTTTAAAGTAACTTTTTTAATGTTTCTTTTCACACTTGGAAGATGTTCACCTGGTGTTTGTCTGATCTTACAGTTCATTAATGCATTAAAGTTTACAGGCTCAAGGCAAATTCACTTAAATTCCTGTTATTATTTCCATAGAGACATTTTAGTCTGATACAGATGTGAAGTTATTCCAGAATATAGGTCAGGTATGAATGTAAGAGAAGGAAATCATTAATTCTGTTGATCATCTTAGCTACTGGAGAATATTACCTGAACTGTTGTAGCAATCTTGTTGAATTGACACTGGTTTCAAGTTTTTGGAGGTAATAAGAGACTGAGTCAAAGAAACCAGAAGGAAAGGGGGACGGAGAAGCTTTCAGCGTGGTAGATTGGACAGTTCAGCTGACAATTTCGCAGTCTTAATAGCAAGTTGGAGTTCCTGTCTTGTGCCATTTTTAAAGACATGAAAGTGATACTACAGTGGAAGCACGCATGCGTTTTGGAGAGGAATGCTCCAGGTAATGCCAATGGAAACATCTATTGCAGGGATTTCTGATTTTTTTCTGAAAAGGAGGCCTATTGGATTTGAATTTAAACTTATGATCAGTATAATAAATGTTCCTTTTCCTCAGTAGCAAATAGACCATAGCCAGTTGGCATTCATACTGAAGTGGAGAGCCTAAGCTATGTTAAAGGAATGTTCTCGTAACTGAATTGCAGGAATAGCTGTGTAATGTAAAGAAACATGTGAATGATCTAGCTTTCCTTTGGAAGAAAATCATGTGTTCTGCATTTCTTGAACCAGTCAGTGCCCTCTCCTTGTGGGGTTTGTCCATATCAATGCTTTTCTGGGCATTTGTAGTTTCTTTAGTTTTGAAATTGTCTGCTAAGCTTTCAGTACAGATGTTACCAGATGAGACTGAGACTGTGGCAAGGCTTTACCTAGATGGATGAGGTTAACTTCTATGAGATCTTTTTTTTTAATATGAAAGTTGAAGGCCCAACCAATGCTTAGGTGATAGAGTTAAAACCGAGATGTGCAAAAATGGACAGCTTTGTTTACCAACGCAAGGCACACTTTAATGTCCGATGTTCTAAAATGTTTTTAGAACCTTTTTCTAAAGTAAATTTGAGAAGAAGCAATGTTACATGTTTAAGTCAGCTTGGATAGAAATTAGTGTAACAGTTGTAGTGCCATGCTTGGGAAGTACTATAATTGGTACACTAGTGATTAAAAACAATCAAATGAGCAAATATCTGTAAATATTGGAACTAGAAAAAAATCTTTTCAGTTATATCTCAGCTGAACAGACTAAATTATTTAACAAAAACTTGTGCAATGTTTAATAGTCATCACTGTATAAGGAAGAAAAATAAGAATTCCTAATTTTTCGTAGACAAGTATAGCATTCAGCTATTGTAAGCTGAAACAAGTAGAAATAAGACTACAGTGTATATTAAAATTGAAAATGTGCATTGGGGTAACGTATTAAGGATCTTTTTTTCAATCTGTAACTTCTTAATCAAGATTGGACTGGGGAATGATATGAAAATATTTCAAGAGCAAGGAAATACTTGGCCTGGAGTATTACAGGACACCTGGCTGGATAGTCTGTAAGGTCTTTAACTGCCAGAATTATGACAGGGTAAGAACTGTTTTCATCTTCACTGGTGGAGATGTACAGCCTTTTATATACAAATTACAAAGCCACATTTCCATGTGCAAAATCTAGTCCTAACACTGACTTCAGAAGACTTTAGTAGGAGATACAATAACGTTGTCCCTAGTGAAGGCTACAGCATTTCTGCTGTGATGGTTTCTGCTGCAACCTACTTACTTCCCTTCCCAGGAACTTTGAAGTATTAAAAATAAATTTGGATTTCTGCAAAAGCTTTGTGTGCTCTTCCTTCTTAGGTTTTTGTTGGTAAGATTCCCCGAGACTTATATGAAGATGAATTGGTACCACTCTTTGAGAAAGCTGGTCCAATTTGGGATCTGCGCCTCATGATGGATCCTCTGTCTGGTCAAAACAGAGGTTATGCTTTTATTACCTTTTGTAGCAAAGATGCAGCTCAGGAAGCAGTCAAACTGGTGAGTAACTTTTTTTCAGACTGGATGAGATGATGTAAACTGTAAGCAAGTTGGGAATCTGTTAAACAGTAAGGTGTTTGTAAAGCATTCGTCGATGGACTCATAATATTTTTTTTTCCTAAATCGTCTCCTGCCTTGATTTAGTATATCAAGCTAAAACTAGATTTGTATATAGTCTACTGTTTTTGAAATTGATTACTCCTGAATTTGTGTGTTAATGTGGTGGATATGAGTTACTGACACTGAAGAAAGAAAAAAGGTTATCTGAAACTGAACTCTTAGGTTGAAGCTGCTCAGAGTTGTTGCTTTAAATTTCTAGTGATTGGGGGAGATGAGGGGGAAGATGCTGAAGTGACAGGAGATGTATCAAGTGATACACCAGTGATGAAAGACTGGCCTCCATTCTCCATTACACCAATTAAGTGAATTTGTGAATATATTCCTTGTATCTGGATTCCCTTCCCCTGTACATCTTCCACCTTAACGTTGTCTGGTAATGGGGTCAGACTTGTATTTAGGTGAAATATTTTCCCCAGGTTACTGGGAGAAAGGAAAATGGGGTGTGCTAAACTTTGTAGGAAAACTAAGCCTTGATAGGAAAAGCAAGATTCTTTTAATACTGAAAATAAATGTGAAATTTTGAAGTTTAGTTTCTCTGCATCAGGGGTTCTGCTGCTTCTGATGTGCAGGTATCAATGGGAGTGGGGTTGATTCTAGGTAAAATGGCTTTATAAAATATACATTGAAAAACAGATTCAGATTAAGTTCATGGCAGTTGAACACAAGGTTTTGTAGTGATACGAATCACTATATCTGAAGCAAAAATCTGAAAAAAAAATCTTTAAAGTGATCATTTGATAGCCTGTAGTACCTTAGCATTGTTCTAGTTCTTGAATATGAAGGTTTTTGAGGATATTGCACTGCTAGCTGTATGCCGAAGTCACACTTAGGGTAAAAACGGCTGGAAAAATTTACAGAAGTATGAGATTTTTCAGAAGCTGGCTAGCGATCAGAGTTCTGTCTCACTAGGTCCTGTCTGAAAAATCCTACCCAAGACAAAGATGACTTGAATTCTTAACTTTTTTTAAGTGTTGAACTCTCCTGCCTTTAAAGATACATCAGTTGTTCAGAGTAATACAACTGTGCGTACAAGTGTGAAGAAGCGGGCTAACCTATTTTTTATGGGAAGCTTCTAAAATAAAACTTCAGAAGTTAAATTTATAGAGGCCTAGCACTTACGGGGCCCAAAAAGTCCCTTTTATAAGAGTGGGAAGGGGGTTGGGATGGCACAGTGGTTTAGTGTCTTGAAGCAAATGTGCTTAATGTTTAAGAAAGCAATTGAAGTGGAAGAACTCATGGTACCTATAACTCTATGCATTTGTTTTTTAGTAACAGCAGCAATGACTGATGTTGACTCCAAGCACAGGAAACAGTCACCACTCATTGTCTAGGAATAGCTTTTAAGTCTGAAATAAACAGTAGGTGAATTAATTTACCCCATGCAGCTTGTATGTTGCACATTGTTCTTGTACATCAATTTCTCAAGTGAACATTGAAACAACAAAAGTTTAAGACTGCAGTACTTGATTCAATGTGAATTCCATATGCTATGTATAAAGATAGTAGATATTAAAACAGCTGATTTTATGGTTTGGGGGATCTTTTCATCCACTTCGTATTGGGTAGTGCAAGTGAATGGCTTCTTCTTTTCTCAGTGTGACAACTATGAAATCCGTCCTGGGAAGCACCTTGGAGTATGCATCTCTGTGGCAAACAACAGATTATTTGTTGGGTCAATTCCAAAGAACAAGACTAAGGAAAACATATTGGAAGAGTTCAGTAAAGTCACAGGTAAAGGACTTCATAATAAGTTTGTCACACTGATCCTGAAATACCACCGAACCTCTCATGTATTTATAGTTACATGACTGACTCTCAGGTATCATTTAATCTATTTCCAAATTACTTTCCAAGTTTTATATTTGGTAGAAAATTTATATATCATGTATACTTTGTGGTGGAGTGTAAAGGGACTAATGTCTGTTTTACTGCTCTTTAAATGATTGTTATAAGACTGCAATTTGGGATGGAAACAGTACAAATGAACTCTGAAAGATGGTGGTGGAAGTCCTAATTCTGTCATCAGTTGTATGTTAGTGTTGAAGACTCTGCATTTGTAACTGGATCTACAGTAGGTTCTGCTTTCACAGCTGAGAAGTTTCTGGAGAGCTTCAAGCAAACATTGTTCCTCCAAATGTTAAGGGATGATAGAGGAGGGAATACAAAAGTGTTTGAGAGAATGCTACTGTAGAAATAATAACAGATTAATGTCTGTCCCAGTTCTTCTGCAGCAAGTAGGAAGAAAAAGTAGTTTATCACAAGAAGGATGCTTCTGGTTTGAGAGGTTGAAATCTTGATCTTCTGCTCTTGTCCTGTAGGAGAGTTTTAACCTACTGCTTCTTTTTTAGGATTACTATTTTTAAGTACTGCAGGGAAGTGGTGAAAACAGAAGGTGAATATTCATTTCGTTATCTCCTCTTGTTTTGGAGAGAGATGGAAGAAATTCTTTCCATCTTCCCCTTGAGACAGGGGAGATGCCACGTGTTACTGCTGACTGCTTTTCACAAATGTAAAAATGGCAAAACATAGAAAATTGACAATGTTTGAACTGTTCATGTTGATGTTTTTTGGGACATAGTTTTGAGGTAAGTTTGTTCTGGAGAATTTCACTTAGTAGGCAACCTGTTTCTTGGTAAATTGGATGGATATGTTTTTCTCCTCCCCATTTCTCATGCCCCTGCCCCATCTCTTTCAGGTGTTAAGTTCAGAGGATGTGTGCTACAAAAAAAAAGTGAATGCATTAGAGAGTAGACTCTAGATTTTTTTTTCTTCTCGCCTTTTAAAGCTCAATACTAAAGACATGTTTTTCAGAGGGTTTGGTGGATGTAATCTTGTATCACCAACCTGATGATAAAAAGAAGAATCGAGGATTCTGCTTCTTGGAATATGAAGATCACAAGTCAGCAGCACAAGCTCGACGTCGCCTGATGAGTGGGAAAGTAAAAGTCTGGGGAAATGTCGTGACAGTGGAGTGGGCTGATCCAGTAGAGGAACCTGATCCAGAAGTCATGGCAAAGGTAAGTAAAACCTGGACTTGGATTCTCTTCTGTTTTGGGAGAAATTATTTTTATGCTGCAGTAGATTTGGTCCAGCTGAGCAGTGCTAGTTTTGGGGAGTAGAAAGAAGTTAGAGGACACTTTCATAGTAAGCCATCAAAACTGGTATCATCTGAGCTCTGTAAATCACTTGCCTGTGTAACACATTAGGAACTTGCTGTTCTGTTCATGGTTTAAATTAATAGTGTACACGGTTATTCTACATTCTGCTTATGCTGATGTCTACTAGGTGGATATCTTTTAAGACTATATTTTTCAGAGTGACATGAAGCTGAAGTGCAGCATTGTGCTCTTTTTTCCCTAAGTTTTGCTAATTCTTTGCTACTCTTGAGGTCTGTTACTAAAATTTTTACTGGGACTTGTAGCTTCCCAGAAGCAGAAAGTCATTGTTGGATATTCTTGATATTCTTCTGGTCATGGAGGGGAAGTGTGGAAGGAGAGAAGTTGTAGGTATTTTATACAGGTAACTGCATAAAACTATCGTATTTTTTTTGGAAATGGGTACAGAATTTACCATTGGGTTGGACAAAAATCCTTAATGCGTAGAATAAGGGAATAACATCTTATTGATTAATGTTAGTTTACTTTCATGTTTGGCTTTTAAAGATTATAGCTTTTGTTTTCACTATGCACTAGGTGAAAGTTTTATTTGTAAGAAACTTGGCCACTACTGTGACGGAAGAAATTCTTGAGAAATCGTTTTCTGAATTTGGGAAGCTGGAAAGAGTAAAGAAATTAAAGGACTATGCTTTTGTTCATTTTGAGGACAGAGGTGCAGCAGTGAAGGTAGGTTGATTATTCTTCCCTAAATAAATTAGATGTCAGCAGTTTATGTACTGATGCTTTTAGAAATTTAATTAACAATAAATATCTTAAGATGTTTTGTAGAGCCCATGTAATAGGGCTTCCATTTTGAGAATTTTAACACTAATAATTTTGTTCCTATGATTTCACTAGCTAGGAGGATGTGAAACTTGCCAAAACTGTAGCACGTTAACAAGTAGACTGGAAAAGAGGTATAGACCAATGCAGGAGAGACTAGAGAAGATGAAAAAAAAAAAAGATCAACCTAGACAGTTTTTCTGAGGAAACACTGACAGAAGGTATCAGTTGTCTCTCAAAGACCCCTATTTAAAGGCTGTGTGTAGCTCTGGGGATGACAAATACTGCACAGAACTTGTAGGGTAGTTCAAAAAGTATCTTGTGAAAGGGAGAAGAATGGTACTTGCAACTCTGACGTAGACTATTTAAAGGGGGGGGGGGGGGAGCAAAAAACCACCAACAAACTGCATGCTCCCTGGAAGGTTTATTTTAAATAACTTTTTAAACTTTAGAGGTGGTTAATGTAAGTTTTGAAGGTGTCTTTCTTTGGCCGTCTAAACTGGTCTTAGATACATTAGTCTATACTGATTGCACTTCATTGGCGTGAATTCTATAGAAGTTACTCCCCTTTTAGTTTTTGAAAGCGATAGGGCATGGAGGCAACAGCATAGTGGAGGAAGTGTTTTACACCTTGGTGTCTCTTGAGCGGTATGGTGTATATTGTGTCTGTGGTTGCATAGTTCTAAGGATCTTTCCTTGCTCAACCGTATTAAGCATTTTGTAACCATTTAATTGCTTACAAATTTCCTGTCTACCAAAATAAGGTTTAGAATACACTGACTTTGGATTTAGAATCAATGTCACTCATTTAATGATGTTGAAGTCAGTTTGGATAGTCTTAGACCATGTCCAAGAAAGGGTAAGGAAGCCTGATTCTATGACAGGAGGGGTAAGTCGGTGACACCTACTGACATGTTTTCATGTAGTATGTCTTTATACAGCCTCCAGCCTGATCGCACTAGGTCTTACTTCTGAATGTTCTGTTTACATTTGAGCATCTAGAAACTTCCTGTGGCACATGAGAAGATAGATGCTCAACTGCACTTCATTTGGTCTATCTCTGAAATAAGCTAGAATACTGTTACATCTGCCCTGTCTGACTCCAGTTTATGGCCACTAAATTGTTTTGTGAATTTTGTGGGTCTTTTTTGTGTATGGGTGTGCCATCGGTGTTTTAATGAAAGAATTATTAAGGTATAGAATGCATGGAATTGGCTTATTGAAAGTACAGTAGGCACTGGAATCATATCTCCTTTCAAGTAAATAAACCACTATCTTTAATGTTTTTGAGGATGTTTGAAGTCTTAGTTAATGCATATATTAGTACTCAGAAATATTAAATGCAAGGCAGATAACTCCAGGTAAAGTACAGGAAGGCATAGGCCTAATTGTACTTTATGTATATTATTTTTTTACATAAAAATAAGAATCGCAAATTGCGTGTTGCCCATTACTTTTCTTGAGGATTGTTGCCTCACTTGAGATAAGGGGGAAAAAAGTAACACTGAAACCTGTTTGTGTCCTCGAATCTCTTCATTGTTCAGCCAGCTGAGTGTCAAAATAATTGATGTCCCCAGAGACACTCATGCAGCACATTCAACTAGCTAGGAAGACCACATATAAAAAATATATTCCTGTGTGTGTACACGTTCTACCTGTCTTGCAAGTACACTGAATGTTCATGTCAGTGTTTGTAGTGAGAACTTTTCTCAGCATTTCCCTGAACTATTTTTAGGGAATCTAGGAACATAAAAATCAGACATAACACTGTCACTTCTTAAATATGATGCTCCATATGGTTTGGGATTCTTTTACCTTATGGTACAAGGAAAGTATTCTTTAAAGAAATGCTGCCTCAGAATATATGGTGAGCAAAGAGGGACTTAAACGGAATTCTTCCATGTTATCCTTTCAAGGAGCACAGAGATGAAGTACAGAACATAGTTCAGTCTGCAACAGCCCAACCAACTGGTTTATTTCAGAAAGTTTTTTTTAGTTTCCTTTGGAATGGAAATGAGTCTTTTATATTTTTCTTCTAATTTTCATATAGGCTATGAATGAAATGAATGGAAAAGAAATAGAAGGGGAAGAAATTGAAATAGTGTTAGCAAAGCCACCGGATAAGAAAAGGAAAGAACGTCAGGCTGCCAGGCAGGCCTCCAGAAGTACTGCGTGAGTGTTCATTCTTGCAATACTGTAATACTGCAGAGTGAAATTCTGCTGTGAAATTCAAGTTAGTTCAGAAGAAACTGAATCACTTTTTTCTCCATGTTGTGTATTGCTAATTAGCAAGGGAAAACTTGTACTTTATTTTGGGAGATTTTTCAAGATAAATTAATGCACGTTTCTTTTTCTTAATAGGTATGAAGACTATTATTACTACCCTCCACCTCGCATGCCACCTCCTATTAGAGGCAGAGGCCGTGGAGGGAGAGGTGGATATGGCTATCCCCCAGATTACTATGGCTATGAAGATTATTATGATGATTATTATGGTTATGACTATCATGACTACCGTGGTGGCTATGAAGATCCCTATTACGGCTATGATGATGGCTATGCTATAAGAGGAAGAGGAGGAGGAGGAAGGGGTGGGAGAGGTGCCCCTCCACCACCTAGGGGGCGGGGAGCACCACCACCAAGAGGTAGAGCTGGCTATTCACAGAGGGGGGCACCCATGGGACCACCAAGAGGAGCCAGGGGTGGGAGAGGGGGTCCTGCACAGCAGCAGAGAGGACGTGGTGCTCGTGGAGCCAGGGGCAACCGTGGGGGCAACGTAGGAGGCAAGAGAAAGGCAGATGGGTACAACCAGCCTGATTCCAAGCGCCGTCAGACCAACAACCAGCAGAACTGGGGCTCCCAACCCATCGCTCAACAGCCGCTCCAGCAAGGTGGTGACTATGCCGGTAACTATGGTTACAATAATGACAACCAGGAATTTTATCAGGATACTTATGGGCAGCAGTGGAAGTAGACAAGTGAGGAGGGATTGAGAATTTTGGAAACATAGAATTGGCTATAGCTCTACATCCTTCAAAACAAAATTGGCTTAATGTTTCATCCTTCAGTAGCGATTGGCTGCCATTTGTATTGGGCTGAAGAATCACTCTTGTGTATATACTCGAGTCTCTTAGTTTTCTTTTTTCATAAATGCACTTGGACATTACTGGGCTTGCAGAATTTCTGAACTCCATAAGGGGTTTCAATGCTTTTACCATTTTAGGCTTCATTTTAGCAGTTTAAAAGCAGGAATGGCACACTGTTCAATCATGATTTTGCAGAACCTCTGGTTTTGGACAGTTTTTTTTGGATTTGGGATAGACTACATAGGAGTATGCTGTACATAAAAGTAAAAGCTAGTGCTTTGTCTTAGTAGTTTTAAGAAATTACAACAAATTAAGTTTTCTTGTATTGAAAATAACATGATTGTATGTTTTGCATTCCTAGAAGTAGGTTAACTGTGTTTTTAAATTGTTATAACTTCACACCTTTTTGAAAATCTGCCCTACAAAATTTGTTTGGCTTAAAACGTCAAAGCCGTGGCAATTTGTTCCTTGATGTGATTGTATTTCCAATTTCTTGTTCATGTAAGATTTCAATAAAACTCAAAAATCTATTCAAAACATTACCTATTTCAAATTCAATTGTGTCCTAAAACATTATTTCATTGGTAATTCTTGCGAAAAACATTGTTTTCAAAGTATAACTGCCTATGTGAGTGATCAAATTCATGCAAAATTTCTTGTCCTTTCCAACGTGTAGCACTGTGGACATCAGTCTGAACTAGGAGAAATTACAGATGGCCCAAAGGGCACTCTGTTTAATTGCTGTTCAGTAACTTACCAGCATTTAACTTCGAATCTTTTTTTGCTTTTTATTTGTTGAAATGTATCCAAACATTCATGGAGATCCAATTCAAATATAATTTGTTAATGTAATGTGGAGAAGGAAGCAGAGCCTACAATAGTGTTAATTCTGTTCCTTTTTGCTATGTATTGTGGAGTCCCTCTAGAGGCTATTCTGTTAGAATACAGCCACATTGTATTACTCAGTGTACAAACGTGTAGGGAAATGGTTTTGATCTCAAGCATGTTAGTTTAACTTAAGATAGTGTTTGAGTAGGGATAAGAACTAACAAATTAGGTGCTGTGGCACAGTAAACTAACTTCGCTGCAGATAACACAAACATACTCTCCATATTCTACCTAATTCTGTCTTGACATTTTAATTTGATGTTCTGCCATGATGAACAATTTGCCGTAGAATTCTCGTGCCTTGTAACAAAGGCTGTTTAAAAAACATCTTTTGTGGAGACTACTAGCTACATTATTGGGGTATTATGTGTTGCTTTTATGGACCCTTGTATTGGACATTCCCAGATGTCAATCTTAACTGGCGAGTTATGACATTATTCTTCTGTTGCATCTGAGCCATTCTGTACCCCAATGAAGAACATTTGCTTCTCAAGAAAGAGAAACAAAAAGGATTAGAACTTTCTCTAAAGAAAACTATTGTTGGACCTCTAAATATCCAAATCAAATACATTGCTCATACCTGATTACAGCATTATAAACACAGACTATTGGGGAAATTAAACTTCAACGGTCGTACTCCTCCCTTTGTCTTCTATTCCTGTCTGGTGTCTTTTAATTGTATTATGTCAGAATGTTAACAAAAAAGCCTTCCCACGCTTTATTGTTGTGGGCCTGGTATATAATTGCATGGTTTGACTTTTGAGCTGAATTGAAATTAGGATGTATATCTGGTTCTCAAAAATGGGTTTGCCCCTTTGTCAGGCGCTCTTCCTTTCAAATTAGTATATTGGTCATTAAGTAATTTAAAGTGCTTTCCGAAATTAATATCTTAGTATGTTAAAGCTTTTTTCTTTTTGTTCTTGTTTTTTTATTTCATAAAGTTAATGGGGCCAAATCCTGTCCTCTCTGTTCCTTACTTGAGCAGTGAAGTCAGAGGGGTATTGCCTGGGTATGCGTTTCAGGCTTTTTCTTGTGGTAAGGATCTGGCTTGTAATTTTGTTTTAATACAAGGGATTGCTGTTCTATCACTATGACTTTATAGTAATTATATAGATTTTGTGGTGTTGAGCAGAACCCTGTAGTTCCAAGAAGTATTTGTATTTCATTAATCATTGTAAAGGGGATAATATGGTTTAGGGGAGATTAATTGGAATCAAACCTAAAGTACTGTCTGTCCTGGAAGAAAGGTAGTAACTCACATACAGCGGCTTTTGAGTGGTAGACCAGGAGAGATTAAGTCCCAGTGCATGCTTAAGGGGAAGGGGAGCTGGGGGGGGGAGGGAGTGAAAAACTCCAATTCTAATGTTTATAAGACAACTAAGTAACAAAAAATGTCTTCTTCAAGAATTGTAAAGCTACATCTTGTATTTGTGTCTGCCAAAAACCACTAATTATCCTAATATTTTCATTGAGTATGACAAGTGAGCTATACTTTCTTATAACTGAAAATGAAAATCAGTAGAAGTTTATATTTACAAGCTATAACAAGTTCTGCAATTTATGTGATTGATGGATACTTAAATTAACCATTTAAATTTGCAACAGTGCTCCACTGAATCCGTAATGCGTACTACGGCTTAGTCTAGTAGTGGTGTACAGTGAACTTGAACTTAACAAAATTATTGACAAAAACATGGAACAAAAATACTGTAGCACAGTGGAAAAATCTACTATGCCTGATGACAGATATTCAAGGGAAGAATCTTCTCGGCACAATTTTGATACATAGTCAAAGCAAAAATAAATTTAAATTTACTCTCATGCATCTGTTTTGATCTTTTCTTCAGTATAACTTAACAAAAATCCTCTTATAAAGTATGTTGAGAATGGATTTCAACTTGCAAACCAATATTAAGCTTTTGAGTGTCCTGCTTGCATTGGAGGAGGAGCCATGAAATGGGACTTTAATAATCATTTGATCACTCATTTATAGCAGTTGCTTAAATGTCTGTATTGATAAGGTGTTTGATATATAAATAAAAAAGTAGGTTGCCAGATTTATAGCAATTCCAAAACTTCTGAGCAAAAGATTTTTACAGCTATTATGTTATAGGATTACTTGCACATAATTAACAAAATCAATTTACTAAACTCAGCTTTTAATTTTACTAATTCATTAAACATAATTTGCATTTTTCAAAGCATTAAAAAGTTTAATTTTTGTAGCATTGTTTATTTTCAGGACCCAGCATTTATAGTCTCTTTATTAGAAAGAATATCTGCATTGCTTAAAGCATTTTCAAAACGAACTTAGAAGTCTAAGTAGAATATCGCCATATGATTTTGGTGACTATCATTTTTGTACCCTCAGCATTTGGACATGAAGCCCATTTCTGTAATTTGAACTATACAGAAGGCACTCTTATTATAAGGCTAGCAGGAGAACAAATTTGAGGTATTAAGCAAAAAGGCTTCGACTTCTTAGTAAGGCATGTTTGGCACCTAGGCCTGTAGACTCTAATGCATATGTATTAATTCTCAGCAAGACTTAATAGTAATCTAGAAATGATGAGATCGGCCCATATGTGAAAAAACAAGAACCCAGTCCTACAAATCTTTCCTGAGTGATCTTTGATCATGTGTGAGTATTTGTGTGATTAAGGATTACTTGCATAATGAAAGCTTGCCAGATTGGATTGTCATTCATGTGAAGCACTTAAATAACTTAGAGCCTTATAGAAAGAGTGTACCAACTTGTGTTTCCTGTTTATCTTTTAAAAAACAAACAAACAAAAAAACCACTTAGAGCTTCTGTTAACTTAAAATTTGAATGAAGCTGTGTAGATGTAGTGTATTGGCTTAAAACGTGTTTTGAAACTGAGTGGCTTAGTTTGGCATACTTTGGCTGATAAAATCTGTAAAGTTGGAAAAAAAGTCATTTGCTTTAAAGGGAATCTTAAACTTTTGTTCTCATTCAAACAAAGCAGTCAAGGTGTATCTGCAATATTTGATCAGGAATTTCTGAAAATTTAGAATAGGAGAATCCCTCTGAAGAAATGTTTGAACAACCTGGAGGTTACCAGAAGCTCTGAAACACAGTTCAGACTATATTGCATCACATTTTCTGATGTCCAGAAATGTGCAAGTGTCAATTTTGTATTTTAACTCCTTCCTTTTACCTGACTATCAGGGAAGCGTGATTGAGGCTGACCTGACATGTCATGATGTCGACTTGCTAGGTGGGGTTCGCAAGGGACATTAACCTTGGAGTTATCGGTAAGACAACTTTCTTTCTAATTTACTTCAATAAGATTAAAGGGTTTGGGGGCGGAGGGAGGGAAGAGATGACCTCCACAGACCTGATCACTGGAATTTTGTTGAAAATCTGCAATTACCATGGAGAGTTTTCAAGCACTGAAGGTAATGATTGAATTTAAATTCATCCATGTCCAAGAGGCGCATGGCGTAAGTTCTTTCAACTGAAACCAGTTTGAAAATAAAGGTGACTTGTGCGTCAGAAGAAAAATGGATGCTGTTTTTGAGATGCTGGAAACATAAAAGGTTTTAAACACTTACATTTTTCTTCTGTAATCAAAGCCAGATTTTTTTCCCCATGCTGAAAAAGTGAAGAACTTGCAGCACACTTCTTTGAAGTCTAGATGCTGTAAAAGTGTCTAAGTAGATTTGTCTTTTTAAAAAAAAAAAAAAAAAAAGCTTTATCTTAGGGAAAAAAAAAAAAACAAACCCAAAACTGGCATATCATGAGTTTGGATCTTTTATCTTTTGAATCCGACAATCCTTACAAGGCATTCATTGCAAAAGAATTACCACTAAACCAAGGGGGAGTTGTAGTTGGCCATGTTAAAATCACTGGAGTTTAGTAATGAACTTTTTTGTGGAAGGTGTATTATGTGAACTATAGACAAATCAAAAGCTGAAGATCAGATTTTGGAAGGATTGCAGATCAAACTTAAAAATCCTTGGATATCTGAGTCCTTCAGGATAGCACATTTGCTCAGCCAGGTGCGTCAAGACCTTTGTTTTACTGAGTGCACAATACAGTAGTTTGGAAGGACCAGAGAAGTTGGAAGAGTTTAGTAAGCTATAGGGGATTACTAGTTCAATCATTTTTTTTACTGTGAAACTGATGAGCATGCCAGTTGTAGCACTGACACCAATACTGAAGAAATCTAACTGGTTGAATTAGAGGTATTGGTGAGGATTTCAGAAACAAAGTATTTACTTAATCCCAGATGAACCTTGCTTGGAATACGTTGATTTGAAGACAGTCTTAATCACACCAAGTCACTGATGTAGTTTCACTCAAAAGATTTTAAACAAATGAGCATCTCTTCTGTTAATTAAGAATTGTTCAGGATGTATAATCGCATAGAGTACTGATAGTAGCAAGTGTAATGGCAGTTCGTGAAAATGCACAGGTGGCCTGAAGCAGATGGCAGGTTGTTACAGGGGAAAAAAATTAGCTTTTGCACATGTGGGATTTAGGGATAACTGTAGGAGTACACAATAGGCAGTATTCCTATCAGAAAGCAGAAACATCAGCTTCTGGTGAGGTTTATGGCTGCAAAATACAGAGTCAAAATGTACGTCTGATCTATAATCACAAACTGTATTAAATGAAGAAAAAAAGTAAAGATTGAGGAGCAGACCTAGCTTTAGTTCTGCCCTTCTCACACGTATACTTCAAGTACAGCTTCACTTTTCTTCCTTAGTACAAGTGAGCTTACTGTCTTGCTCATTAACTTTATGTAGTGTTTGTGTAACTGGGATACACAATTATCCCTCCTCCCTCAACTTTAACAGCAGACTATGAGCTATGAGAGAAGTGATTGTATGCATATTTTAATTTGAAGGAGTGAATATCAAATGCATCTATACCTGCTTACATGACATTATTCAAACATACCTTGAGACTTTACAAATTGAACATGCAGAAAATCCATATCTAACTTGAATTTAAGAGAAGATGTAGAAATAACATTAGATTTTCTCCTATCACAAAACTTACTTGGGAGAACACTCAGCTATCTTAACAATGAACAGTCTTTTCTCTTTTAAAATTCACTGCTCTGCTGCTTCTATGCCTGTAGAAGTAGGGGAAGTGAAACACCACGTAGACTAAAAGTGCTGTGATTAAAAATAGTTCAAGTGTATAACTGAAGACAGTATCGTGATGTATGCACGCAGAACTGAATAAAAGTTGTACAGGCAGTGATTTTGATGTCTGCTTTTTTAAACCAATTCCTGGTTAGGAACCGGTCTATTTCCTTTTAAAGAATTATTTGAAGCATGTTGTTAGGTGCCATCTTGAATCCTACTTTAAGTAACCAGTTTGAAAATTCAATGTATTGAACTAGTGAGGTAGAGATAATTCAGAGAGAACCTCACTGGTTAAAACTGGAACTTATTCCTGGTAGCACCTATAACAACAACAGAACAATAGAGAAGAGGTCCAGCCCTCTAGGAAAGGTAGGGAAGTGATAAAGCTGAGGAAGTCTAAGCCTGCAGCTCATTTTCAGATGCTGTGAGAGGTCCTGCTTTAGGTTAAAAGAAAAAAAAATCTTGCCTGCTTTCATATAAACCTTAGAGAAGTGCTTGCACTGATCTCACCAGGTCTTTGTTACAAAGCTTGTCTGTGATCTTGCTCTGAGTAAGAAATGTACTGGAAACTTCTGTTCTGAAGGTTGGGATGCACTCCTGAAAGTGGATTTTTTCAGTGCAAAGGAATAAATTATTCTTAAATTCAAAATAAACTGTTCCTGTGGTTGTCTTTCTGTGGGTTCTACATATTGTACATCAGGAGAATGAGAATAACTTTGTCTGTGAGCCAGTTATGAAGTCTGCTAGGCAATTCCACATATGTTTCCTTCCAAAGCCTAACAAAATTATCTGATCCAAGTGTTCCATGTTAGTGGATCATTTGTACAGAAGAGGCAAATCTATAAATAAACTTATGGATGAACTTCTGCATGTGATGCCTCAACATAGTTTTTTCCTTTGGAAGTATAGGGAGTCCCTCGTGTTTGGCAAGATACAACTTCAGGCTACCCTCGCACGTGTTAGTACATTGAGACATTACAACTCCTATTTCTGTAAAGGGGTGTATGTGCTTTTGACATCTATCGTGTTTCTGGCGAATCGCACTGAACTAAAGAGATCCTGAAACCAGGCTTTTACCCTGCTGTACTTGCTTGCAGCTTATCTTTCCACTCTGCTGTGAGCACTGTGTTGAGGAAGTCAAAGCTGTGTGCTTGGAGTTTTTCAGGCAGACTAGTTAGCCTGTTCTCTGGCTGCTAATCCTGTTCACCTTCATGCTAGAGAAGAGCTAATAGATAAGAGTAGTTCTTGTCTATCAACTTCTGAAAAGCTTCAGAGCTTCCATCTGAATACTTTTGAATGCGTTGGAGAGAAAGGGGAGTAGTGCCTTGGTATGCTGGATTGTGTAGGCATTTTCAATACCATGGAGCTACCTAGAAAAATTCCAATAGGCAAGAGGCAAGTTATGTTCAGAACCACGTAAAGATACAAGAAAAGAAATGATTCTTGCCTCATTTTTCTACATTTAACGCTTTGAATATGAACCCTAATACTGTATTTAATGAAGAAGTTGAGATGTGAGTCGGGTCGTGTATGTTGTCAGCAGAGGACACTTTTCCATACCTTGGTATACTGAGACAGAAATAAAGGCTACATTCCCTTGGACAAGTGAAGGCTTAAGAAGTGCTGTTTCAAAGGCTTCCCAGAGATATTACAGGCATGATCTCTGCCTTTTTTCCAAAGCACACTGCACAAAACTTTACACAACAATAAATGTTATCTTTGGAGAGCCCTGTGTGGGGTTGTGTGTGGGAGCAGGTGGGTGTCAGTGACTGTGGTGGACTGAGTGCGGCTTTTGTTTACACAGTGATTCTTATTGAAAGATTTTTACAAAGCTTTCCATTCTCACTTACAGAAAATATTTCCTTAAAGTGATGGGTAACCAATTTTTCAAGTTTGTTGGCAGCACTGTATCAACAGTGCCTTAAAAAAAAACTTTGATTTTTATTAAAAAAAAAAAAGACTTCGTGTTAAAAATAAAGGGTATACTGTAGTTAATTTGTGCAGTTTCTTTGCACAGATCTGTTTTCCAGTTAACAGTTTGTATATCATCAGTAATCAAAACTGGCTACTGACAATTTTAGTGCCCTCAGAAAGAACTAGGTGAACCAAAATTTTTAACTTAAAAAAAGGGGGGGTCTTGGAGGACTTGGTGAGAGGGGAGAGTAGACTGCTGGGGAGAATCCAGCCCTGACTGTGTCATACCGGTGCTGGATTACTCCAGAATGCTTCTAATCTAACCTTTTTTCAGTGTTTTTTTTTCCTGTTTCAAAATGTGACAGTTCACAAAAAGTTAGAACTATCTTGACCCAGCTTGTGCAGTTGGATCAAATTTCTTAAGTGATGTTTGGCCATGGATGTCATATAGACAGTGGATTATTTTCCAGTTATTTTACAAGTTAATTAAATCTAGTGCTTAAAGGCCTTCTTTAAAAGAAGGAGGACCAAAAAAAAAAAAAGCCAGAATGGCCATGGCTGTCACACACACATCGTGCTGGGCATCACCACCTTCTGTATTTGTGAAGGGCAGAGTGATTTGCAGTAGCGGTCCTGCAGCTAGGTGCTAGCTAGTCAGATTTATGGAACGTTCCATAATGAGAAATGTAGCAACTCAAGAGCATACATACAGCTGATCCCCTTTCAATAAAATTTGTTAATTGGTGAGGATGGCTATATTCAGACATAAATCTTGTGGTCTCTCTTGTACACAAACCTTGCTTTATGCCTCTTCAAGAAGAGTAAAAGAGCCATGATTTTTTCCCTATTTGTGCAAACACAGTCACTGTGGTGCAGTGTGGGTTCTGTTGTGAAAAGCGTCTGAAGTGTACTTGAGGCTTTTTCAGAAAGACCTGATTAAGGTCTATAGAGAATACGTGTGCTCCCCACTCCCTTTATTTTCCACTTCACTCTTAGTTGTATAGTTTTTAGCCTTTACTCGTAGGTCAAACAGATGTCTTCAGCTGCGTGCTTTGATTGTGTTCAAAAGGTGTGCAGTGTAGCATGTGAAATCTGAAGGTCATAAATAAAATCTATTTCACTGGACCAAGCAAGGGTGTGTGCAGTGAAAACGGCATCTTCCAGACTTCACAGGGCTGTTCAGATGTGAGAGGCAGTTTGAAGAATGTGGATCTGTCTTCCGCAATTTCATTGGAAATAGCTTCAAGAATCCTTTTAGCAACTGAACTGAGGTTTAAAATAGAAACAGCTAAAGAACATGAAGTGACTGGCTGTATCAATAGAATTTGCTGAGATGAGATACAAACGTGCTAGTACTTGAGTATCTCAAAGTGATTTTAGAGTATATGACAAGATCTTAGGGCAGTGCAGGAATAGCAGCATTTTTTATATGCACAGAAGAAAAATAATGTAGTTGTTCAACTACTAGTCGCTGTGATTAGCTGTCCTACCACCTAGTGCTGCTGTCTGGTACTTCTGTTTTCCTGCGTGGCCCAGCCTTCTCCTACTTGCTTTTTAAAATTTGTTAGTTCTGAAACATATAATGGGCCCTATCAGTTACAATGTGTTGCTCATTTCAGTCTGAGAACCTCCTGAGGCCATCAGACATTTCTAGAATGAGATGACTCAGGCAAGGGATGCTGGAACCCAGGTAGCAATAAATGCTTTTGGCTTAGTGTTCTGTCCTGTTCTCCCCCCAATCCTTTAACCAGGAAATAGTAATAATGGATTTTTAATTAAATCTGAATTTCAGAAATATAATAAACATTGCTCTTGTGTTATGGAGTCTAGCATTGAGGGCTTAGAATTCAATTCTGCAGCTAGAATCACCATCCTTCTCAGAGACAATATTTAGTGTCTATTACTTTTAACTTACTAATTTTCTCCCAAGCTTTTTATAAAAACGCAGAGTTCTGTTCTCTAACTATATAAAAGCAAGAAATTTGAATGCTTTGGGATTGAGGTATGATAATATAGCTTTGTGTGATTACTTTCCCTGCAAGGTAGAGATTTTTTGTCAGATTGAGGAAAAATTGCTCAGTTTTTTGGTAGGCTTCTCTTGTGTGAAGCAGCAGCTATAACTGAAAGCACGTGTCTTTAACTACAGTATTTTGAGCATGAATATTTTCTATTGATTTAGGCTTCTTTCAGTGTTTGTATGAGGGGGAAGAGTTGAGGTAAATTGGCGAGGAAATTTCTCCACTAAATTATTCTGCAGAAAGGCTGAGTATACTCATTTCTCACTAGCAATGAGAAACTTTTTCTTTACGTAGAGAATGGCAGTAATCCTTAAAGATACAAAATAGGAGAATAGTGTCCAGCCTTTCTAGCTTATTATCCAATTCCATGTTGTGGAGTGATCCAGAGAGCCACAAGTTGGGGAACTCCAGGAGAGCTCCCAGAGGAGGACCATGATAGTTGCCTTGGGGATCCTACCACTCATCGTGACCACTTTCTTCCTTCTGCTGTGTTCTGTCCAATGTGAAGTGGACTCTGTGTAATTCTCAAGGAGAAAATTTCAGTTTGCGAATAAACCCTTCCCTAATCAGTCAAGATGTGAAAATGGCTAATTTGAGTATATGGCAAGTTTGTTTGCGTTGCATTTTGATGCTGTCACTGGAAGGTAGCACTGTGAAAGCAGGGTGTGTTGAGCAGTGCAACTTGTAGAATCCATCACAACGAAAGGCGATAGAAGTTTTCAGAAGTGAGTAAAACTATACCTTACTTCAGTTCTGCAGGAACACCACGTTCACCTCTTTAGCTACCCACCTGCTTTCAAAGAAATTGCAGTGAGCAGCATTGTTTACTACTCTTACATACCCAGCCATTATATTACAGTGACTTGTTTCTGCCTACTGTGTCTTTGCAGTTTGGTTTCGAAGGTGTGCATTGTGGATGTATAGTCTGCCAGTTGATACATGTTCTACCCTTCCTAACACCATACATGTGTGTTGATTAATATTAAGTGATATAGCTCAGAATCCAGCATATTAGGAAAATAAACGGTAGATAGTGTGCCTAAAAAGTGTAAAATACAAGAACAGGCTTACTAAAGACACTAGAAGTCATATTCTTTTAACAATTCTGGATTGTACTACGTAGTACAACAGTACTCCAAATACTGGAGTTTTTACCAAGTTTAGGAACTGGTCTTGGTTTTCACTCTTCCCTCTGTTTGCTCTGCCGGAACTCTTCATTTGACCAACAATCAAGAGTGAGAAGCAAGTTCTCCCAAACAGCGATTCCTCTCATCTCAGATAGATGAGTATCTAATGGTGTGGTTTTACAAATATTGTGAGTTTGTCATTGCAGTGTCGATGCAAGGAGCAGTTCTTTCTAATGTAGGCATTTCTTTTGCTAGTGCTTAGTCTGCAGTGGGGAACTGACATAAGATAACACATTTATTTTCTGATTTGATTTTAGTGTGGGTTTCGTATAGGGTTGAGAATGATGGCTGTAGAAGGTCCAGAATACTGCTTTTTGATGTACATCCCCAGAACTATGGTCCCAAGTAGATGCTGTAGCACAAAGACTTGTACAAGCTCGTTCATCCCACTAATTGGAAAGGGTTAAGTGTGGCGGATACCATCAATTAGTATTTGACTTTCTGAAAGGGAAATCCTTCCAGTAGTCTGAATTTACAAACTGGAAACATGTTGGTTTTGTGTCCTTGGTGTGTGTGGCTGTGTTACTGTGTTAAACAGGCAGACATTCTGTACCAGAAAGTAGTTTAAGTCAAGGGAATCACAGAGATGTTCCCAGGATTGAGCGGCAGGACCACAACAGGGAAATGGGTAAAATGGTTTTAGGTGATGCGCTTAAAGTGCAGGATGGTAATGATGGACAGCTTCCCCAGTTGAGGACAACACCTAGCAAGTTATTGCTTTGTAAGTTTTCCTTTGAGTTAAATAACAGTAATAAATAAAAAAGTGGCAATGCTAGAAGGCACAAGGCTAGAAAGAATGAGTGGTGGACTGGGATATATGTGCTGCAGATAGTGACTGCTGTTCCTGTCAGCTAAAAACAGGGAGTAAAACAAGTGAAACAGATCTGTGGGTGAGATAGGAAATCACACCCAAAGAATAGAAGGCAAGATATGGCACCTCTTGTTCATTGCAACATCTTTTAGAAGTACAACTTCTACAACTTCTTTATGCTCCGCAGGGGTCAGCATTGGGGTCCATCCTCTTTAATATCTTTATTGATGACTTCGATGAGGGAATTGAGTGCACCCTCACTAAGTTTGCAGATGACACCAAGTTGGGGGGAAATATCGATCTGCCGGAAGGTAGGAAGGCCCTGCAGAGGGACCTGGGCACGTTGGGTCCATGGGCAGAGGCCAAGGGATGAGGTTCAACATGGCTAAGTGCTGGGTCCTGCACTTTGGCCACAACGACCCCATGCAATGCTACAGGCTTGGGGCAGAGTGTCTGGAAAGCTGTGCAGAGGAAAAGGATCCGGGGGTGTTGGCCAATGCTCACCTGAACATGAGCCAGCAGGGTGCCCAGGTGGCCAAGAAGGCCAACGGCATCCTGGCTTGTGTCAGGAATAGTGCAGCCAGCAGGAACAGGGAGGTGATCGTCCCCCTGTACTCAGCTCTGGTGAGGCCGCACCTCGAGTGCTGTGTTCAGCTTTGGGCCCCTCGCTACAGGAAGGACGTCGAGGCCCTGAAATGTGCCCAGAGAAGGGCTGCAAAGCTGGTGAAGGGCCTGGGACGCAAGTCCTGTGAGGAGCGGCTGAGGGAAGAGGGAAGTGGGGTTATTTAGTCTGGAGAAGAGGAGGCTCAGGGGAGACCTTATTGCCCTCTACAACCTCCTGAAAGGAGGTTGTGGTGAGATGGGTTTTGGCTTCTTCTCGCAGGTAACCAGTGGTAGGACAAGAAGGAATAGTGTCAAGTTGCGCCAGGGGAGGTTTAGGTTGGAAATGAGAAGTTTCTTCTCAGAAAGAGCAGTCAGGCATTGGGAGGGGTTGCCCAGGGAGGCGGTGGAGTCAACGTCCCTGGGGGTGTTCAAGGAAAGGTTGGACGTGGGGCTTAGGGACGTGGTTTAGTGGGCGACATTGGTAATAGGGGGATGGTTGGACCAGATGATCTTGGAGGTCTTTTCCAACCTTAATGATTCCGTGATTCTATGAAGTGATCACTCAGATTTAAAGAAATGTCTATAGATTTTCATTTTTCCTTGATCTTTACTAATAGCTGTTTAATTCAATAACCTTCCATAATCCTCAACAGATATCTGGAACTAGACAGTCTGTTTAAATTCAGTACCCACGAGTACTTGTGCCAGTGTTGAGAAAGACCACAGGTATATCTTTGAGAACCACCCATGTGTCCTCCTGCAATATCCCCAGAGCTAGATGCAACTACAGGCCAGAATAATTTTAAAAGAAAACAAAATAACAACACAGCAAATTATTTATGGGAAAATGCTTAAGGCCTTTAACTGCTCCTTTGTAGGTCCACCTTTATAAATCGTTAACATTTTTATCCACCAATGAACAAGAACATTCCTTATATTAAACACGATCATTAGAATCCCAAAATACAGTAAAAGTTTTACCTCAAGTCCCTGTGAAGCTGCTGTTACTGTGTGGATCCCTCTTTGGTGCACACCACCATCTTCCTGGCTAGCTTGCAAGAAGCTTGCCCTAGCCTGGCTGACCTCTGATGCAGCCTTGCTGCTATAAATTCAATACTTGCCCTGCTTAGTGCAGATCCAGAACATGCCGTTGCTGGCACTGTTTCAGAACACTGCACTGGGGCCAGATGACCTTGGAGGTCTTTTCCAACTTAATGACTCTATGACTGTGCTCTAACTTGGTGCTGTGAAATCAGCTGGTAGTCAGCATGCTGGAAGTTTTTGCTGTTTGACTTAAGTCTCCCTATAATGTATCTGAAGAACGTGTTTGGACCGTTTGCTCACAGAACGATTCAGCTTTCTTCCCTAACAATGTGCTCATTGCAAAAAGTAGTATTTATTAGAGTGCTTAATGCCTTGCATTTCTCAGATGTACAAGTTAGGCAGGTAAAGATTTCAGATTTTTGAAGCAAAGGCACATGTGAAGTCTCTGAAAATCTTGGACTGGAACAAAACTTTCAAGGCGAATTTTGCATGGGCGAAGGATTGCATGCAGCAGCATCAAAACCGCATTACAATAAATCTGGTATAGTTAGATGATGTACTCTCTGTCCTGTGTTCTTAGGTCTTAGATTTTCTAAATGTGATATTTGAAGACAGAGTAGTAGCAGTATTCATTGGGTAGGTAGAAAAAAGTCTGATAAAGTTGCACATTGTTTTTAAGGTAAAAATTCTGGTGTTTTTTTTTTTTAAGAGAATGCTTGTGGACCATATCTTTCCATTTTAATCTCTTCTTCTGTGGTTTCATTACTCCCACTAGGAGGAGTGTGCTTTCTTAGTAAAGATACATGATAAACTGCTTCACAAGTATATGGTAAATATCTTTCTTAGTGTGAAATCTGAACTTTCAAATGTGACAAGTTGCTCATATCTTGGTAACCAGCAGAACAGTAGCAAGTAAATAACTTATGTTATCTTCTGTAGCTTTGTTTCATTCAGTGTGAAGTCCTACAAGAGTGAAGTGCAAACACATTACGTTTCTTATCTATTTAACCATCTTGTGTTCTTTATGAAGCTTCCAATAATGAGTAAATTACTGTACTACAGAGCACAAATATATCTGGAACAACTTTTTTTATATGTAAAAATGCATGCCATTCAAATACTGAACTGGATCTTGATTAGGAACGTGGAAGCCACGTAATTCTATTTTGGCAAGTATTGGATTTGTCGGTAGGTGATGATACTGAATTTATGAATCCTTTGTGTACTGAGGGACTGCAGTTTATAATTATGTGATAGGACCTCCAGGGGGAAGCACGGGACTGACAAGACCACACTGATCGCAAGCAAAGACAGACTTTCTGATACGCAGAGTCTTTGCTTGTGTTAGCAGTAAATCTTTTCTGTTCCAAATTAAGACTATAAAATCTTTGTCTGGAAAACAAAACAAAAACAAACAAACAAAAACTATCAGGCTTTAATACCAAAAGACTGGGAATGATTGTGGTTACTTACAGAGAGAAGAGTACCTGATGAAAATTGAGATGTAATGCACGATTAAACAGGCAGACCCTATGCTTATTGTATTCGTGGTTCAGTTCTGTCATTGACGATTCAGCCACTGCAGGTGTGCTTCTGCTGTCTAGAAGGGGATGAGTGACAGTAGAATGAAAGGAGAAGCAAAACACCACAGCTTTGTAAAAGCATTTTTTGATAGTTATATAAATAAAATATATTATAAATGATACTTGACTGAATGACAATCAAAAAGTAAGCTCCAAAAAAAGTTAAAACGTTTTAATTTGGTATCTTCGTTATGTAAGTGCCTGGTCCTTTTTATCTACTAATAATGTTTTAGCTTCCATTCTCATCTTTTCTCACATAATCCCAGAAGAATGTTCATGATGCCATATGAATTGAGCTGGCTGGTAAGTTACCTGTCTTTATACTTCTGAAAAAATTTGATTGCAGGTTTTTTGGATCTATTTAATTCCTAGCACTTCATTTACACCCAGTCTGGTGTTAGAGCCTGTGTGGGTATAGCAGCGTGCTAATATTGTATGACAGCATCAGGTGAATTGTATCCAGGAAATGTGTTTGAATTTATGAAGAAATCACAAGATAAACGTTTGCCTGTGGGTGAATCTCAGCCTGTGGAAATGCGATGGGTAATAGTGAAGAGCTCAGGTAGGGCTCAAGCATGGAACTGCTCTTCAGCTTCTGACTAGTGCATCTGTCAACCGATGTTTTGAAGAACAGTAAAACTGCGGGGGAGGTTTACAAGAGCACAAATATCAATTGCATCTTGGTTTCTTGTGCTGTGTACCATGTTCTTGTTAGAATAATACACAGTATATTCAAACTATACTTCACCGGTTACATCAAGGCTAATTCTGTCCTAGTGCTTTTTGAACTGAAATAGCTCAGGGAAACTTCTCATTGAAATATTTTTAATTTCTTCTTACGGTATCATACACAAATTTCAGTTTTATCCTGATTTAGAAGTTTTGGCATTCCAGTACTGCTGTAGCAGATTGCAGTGGCTCTGCTGTTTAGCTGAGTGTACTGGCAGCTAGCTTCTGGGCGTTCTGGGGTGGCTGAGGACATCTCTTCAGTGTCCCTTTTGCAGGTGGCATTGGGGGGAAAAAGGAAAAAAGGAACTGAAAGGTGGAGAAATGATGACAGAAGATTATAGGGTTCTCTAATTTTCTTTTCAGTATTTATTGTATTTTTTAAATTTTTTTTTTCCTTTTCTAAGTGTTTTCTAGGTTTCCTGGACTTAAGCTCTGTCCCTGTCAGGCCCGCTTGTGGTTCTTCATGCACTGCATCAGCATTCTATCAGAAGGCTTGATTCATATAGCTTAGAACTAATTCTCCTTGCAAACATTTTTTTTTAAAAAAAAAAAAAAAAGGAACTGAATATTTCACTTTTTCCTGAGTTTCTATACTTTTCAACTTAAGTGTTTAAGAGGCTGGGTCTTTAATTAGCTTTTAATAGAGGTGAAAGAGGAAAGTTGTTACATAATTGTCCATAATATTTGCAAGAAAGCGTGTTTACGTGTTTTTGGGTGACATCTGAGTCACCTCAGTGCCTTCTGGTAGACCTGCTGCTTTGCTAGGCTCACATAGAGTAACTGTGAGGCTTCGTAATACCACATGATAAAAAAAGCAGAGCAAAATGAAAATCAATCATAGTCTTCAAAATGGAGTTCAGCCTGTGCCTTTTTGCATGATTTGGGTTGAGAGAAGAAGAAACCCAAAAAGAATAATTGTGGTGTTTTGTACATTCTTCATGTCATGAACTGCATAGTACCATGTCTTGGATAGAGAAGGGCAGGCTTTTGGAAGCTGAAGATTGGTAAGATACAGTGCAACCTTTTTCTGTTGGCCTCAGCACCCTTTGCAGAGCTAAAAGTTTTGGTTTTCTAGCTTGTTTTTTGTTGTGGTGTTTTGCCAGTATTCCAGATAGAGGTATTAGTACGCTCTTAAAAAAGAAAAAAAAAAAAAAGACAAATATAGACAGGAGAAGGAAGTTAATGAATTTATCAAACTGTAATACCTAGAAGGTTATGAGAAGATGGAGTCCCTTCGATAATGCTGTTGCTCTGGGATGTGGTACAGGGAGGGGGACCCAGCTCCCAGGGGAAGCCTGCGTGGAGCCATTGAGGTACTCCTGAACTGAGCTGTCTGCTGGATTATCACGATTCTGGTCTGATAAATCTGTGTTATGGCAGGTCATGCACAAAAGTGTCTAAGCCGTTTCCAGAGTGGAAATAACGTTGAAAGCAGTGGGTCATATGTATCTTGTGCTTGACTGCAGAAGCATGGCCCGGAGGTCGCTCAGTGTGAAGCAGTTTGTATGTCCCTCCGTTTGCAAGATATCTGATTTTTTGCCTGATGAAAGGGCTGACTGCGTATGTAATGAATACCTTGCAGATCTAGTTCCACTTAAGTGCAAGAATGCTCATATGCAGTTGCCATTTTTGATGTTTTCTAAAATTCCACAATAATGAGGCTTCTGCCAGCAATGACATGGATTCTAGAAAATTAAACACCACCGATGTCTACTTATTCCTTTGTAGCTGTTAGCTAATGCAAATTTTCATCTTTCAATTTCCATCCTTCTACTAGTATGTCTGCTCTTTTTAGTGGCTCTCTTCTGAGTTGAAACGGGTCCTGGTAACATCCACTATATGCTGTACCAGGTGAGGTAGGCCAGCTTGAATAAAACTTGCAGTTTGTCTCAAGATCTTTGTGAGAGGGAATCTCCTGCTCCTGCAAAAAAAAAAAAAAAAAGGCACAAAATCAACCAACCAAAAAAAAAAGGTAGCTTTGTTTGCAGCTTTTTACCTCTTGATATATTTTTCCCTTCGGACTGTGACCCTTTCCCATTTTCACGATGGCTTCTCAGAACTTTGGCTTCCAGCCTCCTACCCATCTTATGCTTATGATAAGAAAAGCTTTTCAGTTCTCTTATTCCTTGCAGTGGTTTTGTTCATGGATACTGACAGAACCTACTGACATTGCTTACAGAGCCTTGGTTAATGCAGAGGTATGGCTGCCCTAGCTCATGTTTGAGGTAGTGCTTCACAGTTTGAAAGCACCTTTGATTCTACCCACCTTCTGTTCCACTGAGGTCTTTGCAGCTTTGGAGTGCTGTTTTTAGGGTTCCTGAGTGCAACTCAATTCCAATCTTCCAGAACAATACAGGAAAGATGGTATTAAATCTTTAATGGCTGTGGGGTTTTGCTCTTTGTTTGATTCTCAAGTATGGTAATCATTTTTTTGTGCAAATTGTTTCTTAGACTAAATGAACCCTTGAGTCTCAAGAGTTCAGCTTGATTTGAGTGAGCTTTGGAGCTTTATACCTGCAGACTGATCCATCAAAAATTGCTTCTTTTTGGAACAGTTAATTTGCTGGTCAGATCCATCTGAGGTGAGAGTTTGTCTTTGAAGTCCTTTGGCCTCTGTTGAACCATGGCTTTGTATATGGCTCTGCAAGCCTTGATCTCCTTAGCATTCAATAAAAGAAGATTTCTTTGGTTTAATCCCCCCCCCCCCTTTTTCTTAGGGAAGCAATGTGATCATAGCTGTCAGGTAACTCCTGAATGTCAAAATTGATAATTTCTCCAAAATCAGTAGTTTTGTCTTCACTGCTTTGGCCATTAGGCTTAGAAGATGCTCTCAGTGGAGTGTGATAAACTACGTTGCCTCCTGCAGTAGTACCTTGTTGACGAGTGTCATCAATAAAGCTTGTGTAGGCAACAAGATTTCTTGCAGTCTTGTTTTTTGTCATTCATGTGAATACGTTAGATTCATTTAGGACTTTACATCCTTGCTGTTCCTAGTGGATTTTTTTAAAAGCAACAAAACCAAAAACCATGCAAGTGACAGCTAATGTCACAGATGCACAACTTGATGAAATGTCTGTCTAGACACTGGTGAAGTAACTGTTGCATTTTATTTCATATGCAGGATATTCAGGTTGATGCATCTTTGACATAAACAATTTCTCCTCCTGAATGGCCAGTTTGAAGAGAGGGGGGGGAAAAAAAAATCTGTTCCGGAGTAGTTTGGATATCTTATTCTGTATGCTTAAAAAAATTTTCCAGCATACAAAGAATTCTTTTTTTTTTTAAAGAGAAGAAAGCCTTACCACTAAAAAAGAGGAACATGGATATATATTTAAATATATAAAAACCTTAGTCAAGTTGGTATTCAAACCCTAAAGCGTAAAATAACCGAAATCAGCTTTAACAACAACGCCACATTCTTTTAGTGAGCTGAAGCAGTACTTGGGTAACAATTGCCTGTCTTCTTCCTTCTTGTTTCTAGATTATACCTAAATTTTAGTTTATAGGTGGTTGTGCAGATGGAATAGTTACAGTTTATTTTGAAGAACTGCTCAGGATCTTTCCAAGTGTACCTCAATAATTCAAGATATTTGATGGCACGTAGAACAGATGTCAAGCATTGTTTCACTTACCTTTGGCTTGACGCTCCCGGAGAGGCAGGAGAATAAATGTAACTCTTTCTTCTAATTGCAGTTTGTTTAAACATGTTCTAACAGCAGTTTGTTTATACAGTTTGTGTACGTGACAGTTGATTAGCTATTTACATGTTAGTATTACTAGCAACCTCCAAAAAATTCTTTACCACATTAATGATGAGGGCAGCAGAGTCTTTCCTGGGATTTTGAAGTCTATTTTATACACATTATTTACAATAAGAGATCTTGTTTGTGCATTCATATCTGCTAACCTCCAGCTTCTTTTTCTTGGTGTAGGATTAGAGGGCCTGTGCTCTGTTATTATATAACTTTCTCCTATTTGAAATGTAATTATATTTCAACTCTTGTCTATTTTTAGATGGTGAAGGACAGACACTGTGATGGGCACTAAAGCAAGGACTTGCAGTGTGAACTCTGACAGGTATTAGTATGTAGTCCCAGCAGTCAGACGTAAACGGGGAAGACTTAGGTGATGTGTGTCTTCTGGCCGTGGTTTGCGCTGTTCTCAGTATTTCAATGTTGATAGAAATGTTTGTCTTTATATTATGTCTAAGAGCTGCTCTGCAACAGAGAAGGTAAGCTTATAAGTGTGGGAAGGAGGATAAACAACCAAGCCCTTAATCTGTTGTGGTTTTTTTTTCTGACCCAATCCTTAAAGTTTAATGGACAGCTGCTAAAACCATGACAAAACAAATGAAAAAACAGGGTTTCTTTTAGATATCAAAGATAACAATTTGAGATTTTTAGCCTTTCCCTAACTATTAGACAATACTCTCAGACATATGGTTTAATTTTTGGGTTGTCCTGCATGGAGCTGGGAGTTGGACTCGATGATCCTTGTTGGGTCCTTTCCAACTCAGGATATTCGGTGACTACTTTTTGTCCTTTGAGACACAGACACAGTCTCCAGTTCGTTCAGTGAGGTTCTCTGTTCATTTTCCTGATTGAGAATTAGTCTCTACAGTGATTGTTGCTAGAAACTATTTAGTTGCTAGTGCCTTTTTTTCTGTCTTAGGAGTTCAGCTGAGTTTTTTCTGCTTCATGATACGGGACTGCTGAAAAGTGTTAGCTAATATGTATCTCTTGTTCTCTGATTTGGGTGATAAAGGATTTGCTTGTGAACCTTGTTCTGACAGATAGTGAAGTAAGGACTTCTTCCTTAGTTAACCAAGCAAATAGTCTCAGATATGCTTTGCTAGGTAGAACCATGTGTAGACAACAGGGTTTTATTTTTCATGGGGAAAAATGTAGCATGAGAACTTGAAATCTAAATTACCTTGAATTAAAAAAATAAAAATAAAAAAAATTAGAAGATACAGTATCTTAATGCCATAACTTGGGAGAATGTTGGAGAAGTTCTTGAACATGAGCCTTGTTTTAAGTGTCAATAAAATTGTGTACAATCTATACTTTTTCAGTAAATGTAAAACATACAATGGATTAGCTATCTTCCAGAAGAACCCCAGCATCTGCCTGTTGTGGCAAGTGATCCGAGAAGTGACATGCATAGCAGTTTCAGGTGGGTTTGGTACATGTATATGAAGTCTTCTTTCTTGTTCTATGCAGTGTACTATATAAACAACACATGCATTGTATAATTGTTTCCTACCTGGTCCTTTTGTAATGTCCATTTTTTCTAATAAACATCTTTTGAAGTCATTACTTTGTGGTTGTTTTCCAAGGGTCTGAGTGTTCTCATGTGTTGCTTGTCCTCATTGATGTATTCTCTTTGAATTATGTGGGGAAGAGAAGTAGAGAAACTTGTAATCACTTCACTTGGGTGGGAATTTTATTTTAAGCTGTCATGGCAAAACATTTTCTAATAGCTTTTCTTTGAGTATTTTCTTGGAGAGCCCTTATGCAGAGGGAAAAACATTTTAAGCAAACTTGAAGAAACTTCTCATGGAGCAACATTTATTCTGAAGGTATGCTTGGAAAGCAATGATGAAACAAACTAGAATTTGTCATCTTGTGATTTTACTCTCCTGTGAAATGCCAAATTCTGTGGGAAATTTCAGCAGTACAAGATTGAGTTGCCTTGCACTTACACGAATAACAAGAATTTGGCTTCATCTTGGCTTCCTAAGTTTGTATGCCCCTCCCCACCCTGCAATGAGGAATGAGAAGAGCAGAATGCACTATAGCAATCTTTAATGTGCAGCACAGCACTGTGTTTGCAGTACTCCATTTGATTGTTTTCAGGTATTAAGGGGGAAGTTGGCCTGTATCCTGGTATAGATATGTTTTCAAGAGGTGAGAATCTGTGTGTGCGTGTTTGTATTTAGTAAACAATTTATTTTATAAAAGTATTCTGGCATGTCATGTGGTTTAGTCTGGCTTTGTTTTTCATTTCAGCTGTGGAGGCATTACCAGAATCACTCAGATGTTCTTTTTCCCATTGTTAATCCTTTTTACACGCAATGTGCTCATCTTGCTGAGCAGCAGGAATGAGTGCTTCCTAAAAGCAACTACTACCACAGATGTGTAAGTTCAGGAGCTGGCCTGAGCCTGTTTTGGAGACTTGACAGAGAAGGCAGAATTGTAGTTAATCTCGTAACAAACATGTTAAGCAAATTAAATGAAATAAAATCCAAAAGTTCTGAAATTTGATACAGCTCTAACCATCTTCAAACAAAACCTTCTTGACTACCTAGATTTGGCATGTTGCGACATTAATGTTTGTGTGCAGTCCTCTGAACACGGCGCTGCATCTGTAACTGGTGTGGCATGCTGGCAGGCAAGTTTGGAAGAGGATGGTGAGATTAACAGTTGTATGCAGCCAAAATTCAGTCGACTGCTTCCTATTACAAAAACCTTTTAGGTTAAATCTTGTAGTTTAGGAATAACAGCTTGTTGTTTTCCTGGGGCAACAGAGTTCCTTTTCAACAGGGACAGGCCTGGAGGAATCACTGGCTGCTTGCAGATGAGGAGCCAGCACTGTCCTTCGAATCCACAGGAACATGAATAAATGCATTGTATGTTTGTGTGAATTCCTGCTCATTCTAAAGTGACCTGTGAATTGGAAATGAATCTCCTGTGTAAATTACATTCTGAGGCGGGGAGAGAGCTGAGAGAATATATTCAGTATGCAAATCCTTCCTTGCTCTGATGCTGTGAACCATACACTGTATCAGCAGTTAATCTGGGAATAATTCTCATTGTGAGCCTTGGGCTGATGGGGTTACTTGCTGTGTTTTGAGGAATGGCATGGTAAAGTGAAGAATCCAATGAGGTGTTACAGGGGAAGAATAAAGATTGATGAGATATGTAAAGAGAACATCACCCTCTTTAGGGCTGTTGTTTTGTATGCTCTTAAGTGTGGGATTTACCAGGTGATTAACACTGCACCATTAAAGCTGAAGATATGTATTTAAATATGCAGGCCAAATTTACCTTGATTTTCTTCAACCTAGTGCGTTTGGAGCTGTGTAAATCAACCCAGCTCGATATGCAAGCCTGTGTAAGCATATCTGGGTTGGAATCCTTGCGAACGCACCCGTGTCTCTGAAGTGGTGTAAGCTGAATACCACAAGTACTCTATCAGGATTAAGAGCATGGTATATTTAATGGGCTTTAAGGTATGAATCCATCTTTTTTAGGAACATCTTGTTCCCAGTGTGCAAATTGCTCTGAAAGTGATATGGCCAATTTTATGTAAGAATTTGCTAGCCTTCCTATAGGGAAGGCATACATGATGCACAGCCCCCACTGCTTGCTTTCTTTGACTGGACTGGACAGGCTTTAAGGTATATGGTCTCAGGTTTATTTTTTTTCCTCTGGCAATTTATCAGTTGTCGCAGGAATTCTTAATGGCATGTAGCTCTCACTTCTTTTTACAAGTTATGAAACATTCAAGTCTCCTGGTTTTTCCAGCTCTTTATGGGACCTTTTGTTTCCATCTGCTGCATTTCAAACAAATATGTTTTTTCATATTCTTGCTTACATCATTGTCAATGCAGTGCTTATCGATGAGGGTAAATGTGTTAGAAATATGCTTAAGGAAACATGGGCTAATTGATCTGTCCTCTTCCCAGAAATTGCAAAGGTTGAATCGTTCCCTTTTAGATTTTAACTAAAGTCTGAGAAGAAGCATGGAGGCCAAGTATTCGAAGTTTTTAGCTTTCCTTCTGAAGAGAAAAGTTGACAATACACTAAAGTGTGAAAGTGTGGGAGTCTCGCTACGTAAAGGTAACACCCAGGCGAGTACAGCCTGTTCTGCTGGGTCGGTTGCAGAGCGAAGCGGGACAGCAGCAGGGCTGCGGCCGCCTTCTGTGGGGCAGCGCCGGCAGCAGCCGCTTCCAGTCGAACTAGCGGCAGTCTCGATGGTGATTTCTGACATTCTGTTCTCCCTGCTCTTCATCCGGGAGGGGATTTGGAGTGGAATTGGAAAATTACTCGGTTTAAATTTGTTACTAATTATTTATTTATTTATTTTTCCTGGCCTGCATTGCTTTTGTCTTTTACTGATCAGACTCCTGTGTGAGTCTCAGCTAGCAGCGTCCTGGCTTGCTGAGATCTGTTGGTGTTGCCATTTTGTTGGATGGTTGTGGAGGCTGGGCTTGGACAGCTAACATGATGGCAAACAGGAGTTTGTGGCTGGGTTTTTGTGGTCTTGTCATTGCACAAGGGAATGGTGCTGGGCCAGAGTGGCACTGCAAGACTGGGAACCTTGAACTGCCTTAAGCTGAGGGGAAAAAAGGTTAAGCTAAAGCAAAGTAGGTGATTATGATTGTTTTTCCTGTTGATAGTGAACTGAATTATTTGTAACCTGCCGATCTAGTTTAAATGTGTACCCTATAATCAGTCTCGAGCTTTGAAAATTCATGCTTTGGACGTCATCACAAGACAAAAAAAAAAGTTGTATAGGGAACAAGTACGGGAAAAGCCACCAGATATCAGAAAGTGGAAATGGTAAAGTTTCTGCCAAGGTGCTTCCTGAGCCGGATACATGGTTTTCCTTCAGAATATTGTGGGGATGTGTGTGTATGTAATAAAATCTCTTAGATCATGACCTCCTTAGAACCACAAAACAAATTAGGTTTTGATTGCAGCTGCCGCAGTCCCCTCCGCTCCTCTCTGAAAGGTCTGAGTGCAGCCAGAGGCGATGAATTACCGCTGTGAGGAGGCTCACGAGTGACCCAAGATGTGTGAGACTGGGCCCCGTGACAAAGAGCTGGGAGGGTGGACACAGTGCTGGAGCTCGGGGGCTGCCTCTCCAGGACCAGGAGGGCTTTCAGAGTTTGAAGACATGTTGTGCTCTTCCTAAGTAAATGCTTAAAACAGCAAAGATGAGCTAACAGCAGCCTAGGGCATACATGTTGACAATGGGTGGAAGCCATGCTGCTTTCTTACCTGACCCACTTTCACCTGATGGCTGTACGGCTTCTCATGGGGTTTCCCCTTACGTTGAAAAGTTGGTGGTAGCAAAGGCAAAGTCCTGAAGATGAAAACAATGCCTGGGCTAGGCTGGCCTGGCAGGGGAGATTTGAGAGGAACTCCTGCAGCCTGTTGGCCGTGGCTTCACAAGAGGTTTGTGAGCTGCTGTGGTTTCTGCAGAGGATCCTGGTTGTTGCCAGTTGAAGAAAAGTTATTTATTAACCCCTTTTGTTTTTTTCGGCAATGAGCTTCACTTTGAACTACATAAATGATGCTCTTCAGCCAGCCGTTCTCTGTCTGAAACCTGTAGCCGTCAGGAAGGAGATGCAATGGAATAGCATTATCCCTCCAAATGCTAAAATCCAACACTTTGGTTATAAGTAAAAGGATGTTGCAGTGTTTGTGCCCACAGTAGTTTTTTTCACAAATGAAAGGAAAAAAAATATTGAGAAATCTGTCCAGGCAGTGTCCCACAGCTGCAGTGTTGGCCATTGCTTCTGCTTGGGGAAAGAAGTAGCAAACTGCTCCTCCCGTTGGCTCCCACATCCCCCGGTGGTGCTGGTCAGTGGGGCTGGTGTGCTCCTTTGTTCAGCTCCTGTTGCCTAGTTCCGTCTCTGCTGGGAATATACGAGAGGGGTCTGACCACTGATAAAGTATTTTGAAGCTCTTCCTTAAAAAACAAGTAATGCAATAAAACAACCTGATTAAGTCCTGCCCAAGAATTGACGTTTCAGATAATAGAAGAATATTAGCCTAATATAAATGTATGATGGATGGAGGAGGTTCTGAAACATGAGCAGCTGGCTCACAGCATCCAGTCCTCCACGCTAAGCACAGGAATGCACATGGGTGTGCAGGGCTCGGAGTGGCAGCAGCAGCGGAGAGGCCCATCTTTTCAGTGTGTCCTGGTCCAGGACAGGAACTCTGCAGGTGGATGAGAAAGGAGAAACTGGAGAAATAACCTCCGATTACCCTAGCAGGAAGTTTCAAATCTTGTGAATTGGAGTTTACGTGTAAATTTGAACTGTTTCCTTGACCTCAGATGTCAGAAAATGGGAAGGAGATGGAGTTTCTGCCATACCCTGGTGTTGCACTGAGTGCTGCTAATAGTTTTTTAATTGGACGGGTGGAGTGATAATTGTTTTTAACCTTACATGAACACTGTAGTAGCAGGCAGTGGAACACACGACCTGCAGCTTTCTCAAGTGCATTTGGTATGTGTAGGAGGGGAGAGAGGTTTGAACGCCTGACAGGCGACATTGGAGGACCACAGGAAGGTGTGATACTTTGGTAATAAAGGCAGTCTGTACAGGAAGGATGGACTTCTGGTGCTTAATGAGGTCCTTAGTGAGGTTTTTAAATTGAAGAACAAACTCAAAACATTAGGGTAGTTCTGTATCCTTTATGAAGGACAAGATTGGGAATGGAGACTGTCTTGGCAGATGGGTAGGTGATATGCAACCAAGTTTTCTGAGGATACTGAGATGTGAGGATGAGAACTGGGCTGAAGGCTCAGGAATTTGAGGGTCTGAGCAACAAGGGATGAAGTTGTGCCAGGCATAAAAAACCAGCTCTGACTTGCTGTATGAGACAGCGGTGTTGGTGCTGGCTGTTATTGATCAGCACTGAGAGCTTGGAGCTAGGATGGGATTCTGTGCAGACAGCAACTTTGCTCAGGAATGGCTGAAAGGCAAATTGGGCATTACACCACTGGAAAAGAATAGAAAGGCCGAGTAAAGACCATAGCTACGTGGCTTAATAACAGCTTATGTAATGTTGCGTTCTTTCTTCACGTTTCTGTCCATCATTTGTTTCTAGTTCTGGTGGTTTGCATTTTTGAGAAGAGACTCAAAATGCTTTCTTCTCCTCTTTCCACTGCTATCTGTATGTGGTGGAGGATGGCAAGGTCTGCAGAGTGCAAAGGAAGAGAAAGCAGTGGTTTCATTAGTATTTTCAGACTGTAAGAAATGTAGTTCTCTCTTGCTCTTTCCATGCAAGGAGGATATGCTGCCGTAATTTCCTCGCTTAGCGTGTGATCCTTTCTCATTTTCAAGCTTAGCAGTCAGGGCTTGTACGTGGAAAACAAAGCAAGGCAACTTACACTTTTGTGATTTTTTTTCTCTCTCCAAAACTACTTTTTTCCTAGTGGAGCAAATCAATTGTGGGTAAGAAAAGTTTGGGCATTCCTGAATTTGGGATGTGTGGAAATAGGGAATAATTGGTGGGTGTGGTGTTTCAAAGTGTGGAAAGGAGTTTCAAAAAGCCTTGTTAGTCATGTTAATTAGGGTTCTAACCAGTTAGAAGGGTTACCACCTGACCAGCGTGCGAGCTAATGAGGGCTGTGGGCTGTCTTGTGGGTGGCAGATGAGCACTGCCAAGCTGCTGGGCTTGAGCTGTGTGGATGAGAAAAGCAGGCTGGCTCCAGTTCTCCCTTGGAGCTGATGTGAAGGGACAGGCTAGAAGTAAAACGGTTCAGAGTTTGTTTTGCAGAGCCCCTCATACATCTCCGTGGAGACTGCCAGCGCTCACCAGAGCATTTCTCAAAGACACCAGTGTTTTCTCCTCTGTGTGCAGCCTCTGCGAGAAAAAGAGATTCTGCTTTAACAGTCTGTTTAGTTCACAGGCAGGATCACCACCTCCTTTCTATGGGTTTTCTTAAACTTTGTGCTTTAAGAAGTTGCAGCCATGTGTGACTGGTCATATGCAATGTCCCTTGAAGGGAACAGTGGGGAGAGAGATTAGTATTTGATTTGTAGCGGAGAAGAGGAGGCTGAGGGGAGACCTCATCACTCTCTACAACTGCGTGAAAGGAGTTTGCACTGAGGTCAGTGCTGGTCTCTTTTTTCAGTTGGCAATTGATAGGATGTGAGGAAGTGGCCTCAAGTTGTGCCAGAGGGTGTTTAAATTGGGTATTATGAATAATTTCTTCATAGAGAGGGTAGTCAAGCATTTGAACAGGTTGCTGAGGGAAATGACGGAGTCCTCATCCTTGGAGGAATTTAAGAGACATGTGGACACGGCACTAAGGGACATGATTTAATGATGGGACTTGGTAGGTCAAGCTGACAGTTGAACTTGATGATCTCAAAGGTCTTTTCCAACCTAAATAATTCTATGAGTCTATGAATCATCAGTGAGGAGCTAAATGGGGTATGAGCCCTTTCTTTCTCCTCTGCACCAATAGCCATTGAATAGCCCAGAGCGTAGTGGACAGTGCACACAATTTAATCACCTTTGAAGCACCTTTCCTTCTATGGACCTGCTTGGCTCCAGACCTGTATCAGCCTGCCTGTAACCTCTAAATAGCTTCAGAATAGCAACAGATGAGACAAGTTCGTTGTTCTTTATTGTGCCTACTGTTCAAAGTTCACTGTTGGAGTAATTTCCATGATTAATTGGAAGTTGATTGTTGGTAGTATCCAAATGCTGACACCAGAATAAATGCATATGAGTGTAGTGAGTTAGCTCTCTGTGTGTGTGTGTGCACATCCATGGTCTTCCAGTCCTGGCTAGAACCTTGAAGCATGTTTCCTGGTTTTGAACTTCATTGAATTCCCTTTATTCCTGTTGTGAAACCGTCCACATCTTGACAGCTCCTCTACCTGAGTACTGTCTGCTGTGATGATCTGCTTTATTATCTGTCTGGCACAGCTGCCATAATTGCCTCCCACACTTCAGTTCTTCCTCCCAACTTCCTCCTACTCCCAAACCTGCAGTGCCTTCAGGGGAGAAGATCTTCACACTGAAGTTCTGTGAAAACCTCCAGTTCTTGTGCCCTGGCTAGACCCTGTGGCCTATGCAAACACAAGTTATCTCCTGCAGGGCACAGTTAAAGTGTCCCAGATCAGATCAGAAATTCTGGGGCATCTTGAGTGTGTTTAAAATGTTCAAGGGTTCATGATTTAAATGTGCAATTGCACTCATTCCTTATGCAACTTAGAAATTATTATGTTTCCTATGGGCCTGGTCTCTGTGCTGCAAGGGATTATGCTGCAGGGAGGCTGAACCCCAACCCCTCGTGCATGACTTGCAGCTGGGCTTCCTCTGGAACACAGTGCTGGAGAAGTCCAGGACAGCACAGGAGTAGACCATCTCTGGGGGCCAGCTCTCTGGCTTTCTTTTTCCTTCATTGCATATTAGCAAAAAAGGCGTTTTTCCAGGAGGCGTGGACTCTGATCACAACCGGTGTGGAGCATTGCAAAGGTACTATGGCTGTCCTGTGATGTGCTGATATAGGGATATATATACTATATCCATACCTAGGTATGATACACACATGCTAAATTGAGAAAGTCTGCAGTTAGGCAAAGCCCAACCCAATGTCTGTGCCCGGAGTACTGACTGGGCCAGGCCCTGCAGGCAAGGCACCCCTTCCCGAACACACTCTTCTTTGAACCATGATATAGTTTTTCATGACTTGGCAGGCTAGTTGGATGGTCTGAATGTCCTGCCCAGAAGCACTGGGCGTGCTATGTTCCCTCAGGGTGAGTTCAAGACCCATCAGTGTTTGACTAAGATGGGTGGCCTGCCTGTGGCCACCTGCAACCTGTGAAGACCCTGCCAGGCCTCTTTCCCAGGGACCAGCCTTCCTCAGGGGCAAGCTGGCTCCAACGGTAGGTTTTCAGAGTGCTGTCTTCCCCTTTCTGTTGTGGATGTATGTGCAGTTACACAAATGTGGACCCTCCCTCCAGGAGGGCTTAGGAGCACGACCAGGCCGTGAGAATTGTTCTGGGAACGCTGGTGCCTGCCGAGCTACAGGCTCCTGCCAGGAGATGGCTGCCTCCGTGATAACGGGTGCAGTAAAGATGCTGTGTCCTGTACGTGCACAGGTCAGCTGCTCTGTGTGTGGCTGCTGGCAGGACATGACTGTGTGATCTCCTGGCAGGGCTGAGGGTCACTGAAGAGCACAAAGTGAGGAGAGATTTCTTTCAAGCATTTAAATGAACCCTGAGCTGCTCGCTGCTTTAAGCAAGAGCCTCTTTTCCAGGATAGGGAACAGGGACTCTCAGCTCTTTACAGACTCAACTCTAGTGCACGCAGGGGTGTGATGGAAGGAGGGCGACTGAGGTGGCTTCTCCGGTGGTGCTGGCAGGGGGACTGCTGCTGTCCTGCTGCGGAGACCTTCCCCTGCTGTGGGCTGGCATGGGAGGTGCCTTGAAGCCAGGCATCCCTGTAGCGTATGGTTTTGCTGTGTCTAGAGAAAGAGGCTGCTGTTTGGGGACAGACTGAAGGACAAGCAGAACAAAGATGCAAAGGAATGGTCAGAATGGTGTGTACGGATTTGGGGTGAATAACGAGTACAACCCTTTGGTACACTTCCAACAGGTGTGCCATAGTAGGACCATTAGCATGAACACAGAGATGAACTCTGAATGGCACATGCATCTCGTTATTCCTTTCTTCACATCAATCTTTGTGGGAATCAGGAGGCCTTTTAGCATTTAATTACCAAAGCATTTAAACTGCTTGTGCTCATCTCAGGTGCTTGTATCTCTCTCTGCTGTATTTGATGTTGCTGTGCTGGCTCTTGCTAATTGTTGCATGGAAAGCTGGCAGGTGCCAGGAGATAAAGGCACTGATGGATTAGCATTAGCTGTCATTTCCTGCACTGGAGGAATGAAAGGATGGTTGTAGAGAGGAAGTCTCCTGCTGCTTATGCTGCAGAAACTGTCAAATCTGCTTTAGGCAGAGAGAATTGTGAGGGGTTAGAATGCTGAGAACAGTTTATGTGGCTGTAGCTCAAAGGCAGAAGCTAGAATTTTTAAACTCTTAATTGATTTAGAAGCAGGTGCTTCTGTGATAGCTGGTGGGATACAGGCAGTCGGGTGAGACTTAGAATCCCAAGTTGCAGGAGCAGCAGCGTTTCCTTTTAAATACCCAGTAGCCCTGCAAGAGTCTCATTCTTCCTTGCAGGTGGCAGAAGGAAAGAGGTAAAACCTATTTTTATATGAGGTCATTAACAAGTACATTACATCAGACAGCTGGTGCGAGGAAGTCATTTGGTGTCCTACTCTGATACCGGGATGCGTGGTGTACAACAGTTTTCAGTGTTGCTATAGGAGTGGTAATGAAAAGTTGGTTAGATAAGTGTCTCAACAAATAGCAGAGCCCTCTTGAAATTAAGCTGCAGGTTTAAAAGCTAAAGGAACAGTGTTATAAATGACCCAGGACAGAGAATGGAAAGGCTGAGAGCAGGAAAAGGCCTCATGATTCTATGAAAAGGGGTAGCAAGTGAGACTGATGGCCCCAGTATGTGTCTTTGTTGCTTAGGATACATAAGGAGTTTGAGCATGTACCCCGAAGTTTTCACTGTTGACACAGAGCATAGAAACTCTCACTTGCAGGGTAACGCAATGCAGAGCATCACACAGTGGAGGGTTTGTAGGAGATGGGACAGAGCCAGCCAGCTCAGCGAATCAGTAGCCCTGCTGCCCGTGATGTCTGCTGTCTCAGGTTTGTTTGCGTAACCACACAACAGGACTTGTAAGATACAAGTTTGTGAAGACAGCCATCCTGGAGGCACTGGAATGAAAGGGAGGATGGTCTAAGGGACCGTCAGAAGGGGTACTAACTAGCAGCAAGTTTTTTGATCAGCTCCATCCCACGTCTCTGCACCAGCAGTGTCAGTTGCTGCATCTGGTTCTAGCACTTGGCTGTGCTCTTGGTGGGAAAGCTGTACACCAAGGGTGACCCTCAAAGCAGACGGTGCATGGAAAGGGGAGCCTGGGTAGATTTGTCCTTCATCCACTCCCATTAGTAACCAATGGCATTAGGGAAGATGGAATATGGAGCAGACAAATTTGAAAAACACATTAAACTAGGAGAAACTGTAAAAGCAAGATTTGCATTCAAGCTTACCTGATCAAACTAGAGATCTATCTCAAAACAAAAGAAAGATTCCTAGCACTGGAATAATCATAGAATCACAGAATGTTTTGGGTTGGAAGGGACCTTAAAGGTCATCTAATTCCAACCCCCCTGCCACGGCAGGGACACCTCCCACAAGACCTCATTGCCCAAAGCCCCATCCAGCCTGGCCTTGAACACTTCTAGGGAAGGGGCATCCACAGCTTCTCTAGGCCTCACCACCCTCATAATAAAGAATTTCTTCTAAATATCTAATTTAAATCTACCCTCTTTCATTTTAAAACTATTACCCCTTGTTCTATCACTATACCCCTGATGAAGAGTCTTTCCCTGTATTTCTCGTAGCACCCTTTAGGCAGTGTCAGGCCGCTGAGAGGTCTCCCCAGAGCCTTCTCTTCTCCAGGCTGAAAAACCCCAACTCCCTCAGCCCGCCTCCATCCGAGAGGTGTTCCAGCCCTCTGATCATCCTTGGGGCCCTTCTCTGCTCTCCTTCTAATAGATCCCTGTCCTTCTTGTGCTGGGAGCCCCAGAGCTGAATGCAGTTCTCCAGGTGGGGTCTCACAAGAGCAGAGCAGAGAGGGAGAATCACCTCCCTTGACCTGTTGGCCACAGAAAACAAATTCATTGCAAATCTCAAAGTGAAGGTAAGACAGATGGATCATACTGATGTGAAAATGGCAGCCATACAGTTAGGATGTTTACTAAGGAGTACATATGGCAAAAGATTTGAGCTATGCTTTAGCAATGACTGTGGCAGAAGGAAATTTTGTCCTTATGTGGGATAGGAACCCCCCTCTACATCCTCTTCTGTTCTGTTCTCTTGGGAGTGACAGACCTTCCTGGAGGCACCTGCTAGTATTACAGCTTTGCTGAGAAGAGTTCAGGCCTGTGATGTGAAGAATCCTGTGACAAGAGGGAAGACTGTAACTAAAGATGTTTCATCAAGCCAAAAGTTTGGCTATGAACTAGGCTTTTCAGGAGCCTCAGTCATCTTGATGGGGCTGAAGTGCCACAGGGCTGGGTGCAGGCAATCTAGGGGACTGCTGGAGCCTGTTGGAGATACGTACTTTGTGCCAATAGTCAGTGCAGGAGGTGGGATGCAGTGCTGGATCTGTTACTCACAAATGAGGAAGAACTGTTCAGAGGTGCGACGGTGGAGAGCAGCCTTTACAACAGTGACCACAAGGTGGTGGGCTTCAGTAGCCTGAGTGAAGAGAAGGCAAATACAGAATTTCAGTTGCAGATGGGAGCTCTGTGCAGCATGTTTTGTTGCAGTAAGGTCTTTGGACCCATACGACTAATTAAGGAAGAATTTGTTCCTAGGAAAGAGGTTCCTTGCCTTGTCTTTTTCATCTTGTCTTTAATTCCTTGGATCTGTTTACTGGGGAAAGCCTCGCCACTGATGATGCTGAAGCATAACTGGGAATAAGAAGGTTGCCCATTCTTGACAAGCTTGACGTTGGCTTGCACACGATGGTGTTCCCATTGCTTAGCATCCCTAGAGGGTATCTCAGGCTTCAGAAACAAATAAAATGTTCAGGAATTTGACTGATAAAGAAGGGTCACTCTAGTTTTCCATTTGAGTGATTTCGTGTTGTGAAAGAGTTCTGTTGCCTTAGGTGCTGTCTGGTGTCTGATCACTTCTGAAATAGGAACAGACACTTCCACTTTGGGGCCTGAGTATAACATTTGCAATAGAAAATGGTTATCTTGGAGAAGTTATTGGAGAAGAGGTGATGGTGAAGTGGTGAAGGAAAGCTCAATGAAGCCCTACCAGGGTTAGCTCAGTCATAGCTTGCCCAACGTAAAATCTAACAACAGTGTAAACAGCAATGTTTCAGTTCTTACATCCTCATCCCCTTCACTGCTCAGACTATACTTGGAGAGGAATTAGAAACTCTTTGAGTCCCACAGACTGCAGATCTGTTGGTGGGATTGCCCCAGGATCTGTCTCACAAACAACACTGGCTCCAAGTCTAACCTGGGAAAGTGTGAGTTGATCGTTCTGCGCCCACATACTCCATAGTCTGTGGATTAGCAGCAGAGAAGATGCATGGAGGTTGCATGGCCCTAAGGGTTTGTGTATGTAAGAGGGCACTGGCTGTGCCAGGGACACTGGTGGGAGGAAGATCAGGCACCAAGTAGTGAACCAGTCCTACTGAGGAGATAGGTGAGCACTGAGGGCCACAGACCTGTTGCTTAGGGCAGAGAAGATTGTGCTGTGCCCCTTTTCTCCCCAGAAAAATGTTGTGATCAAGGCAACTGTAATAATCCTGAGGGCACAAAACACCAGAGTGTATCTGGGAGAGCCTGGGATGAAAAAATCCCCGGGGGCGATATACATGGTGTATCCATGGGAGAAAGAACCGGGACTTAGCCTAGCTCCTACTGATTCTGCATCCCAAATATGCCAGAATAATCCCTGCCCAGAAACGTCTGCTTCTTATTAGGCGGAAGGAGGGGCTGTGCTGTGGAGAGCTGTATTGTAGGCAATAAAAAACACAGTCTGAGTAGTAAAGACAGTGCATATATAAATGAAAAACCCTGGTGGAAGATGACTGTCTCTCTCACAGTCCAGTCCTTTAAAGGGGCATATGCTGGCTGTTCCCAGGGAGATTTAAGAGTGAGCAGTAGAAATAGGGACCATGGGACTGAGATTCTGTGATCATGGTTGTAGGACAAGCTCTTTGCTCTGCTTCCTTGACGTTCTGTAGTTCATTGTCCCCAGAAACCAGGGTGGGTGTGAGGTGGTGAGCAGAAGGTTGGACAGGGCAGCAGGGAGTGCTGCTTGTTGAACCGAGGAGGAAGCATCTCTGTGAGCACATAAAGAGATCCCCTTGCTCTCTCACTCTCCTTCCCCTGCCATGTCTCTCTTGAATCAACAGCCCGGATGTGGCCCCTGCTCACCATTGTCATTCCGTCTAACTCTCTAACAGCCACAGAAGTGGATTTTTGTCTGTACTGCTGAGAAAACTTGAGCTGGCTTTGGCTACAAATAAGCAACAAAATGTATTACCCCTCGTGCCCCAGAGATAGCTGTGCCTTGGTGTGGATTGTCCTGGGACAACTCCTCCAGCAATGCTGGTGAGGGGTGGAGGGGTGCTCAGCAGTGTCAGCCCCACTGACAGGGCTGTTGCATTAGCTCTGCCACCACAGTGGCAGACCTCTTTCAAGGCCTATCAAAATATTGATTTTTGACATGTTGAAGCACAGATGCTTTACATCACCTACACAGACAAGTAAACCAAGGACAGAATACAGCTAGAATGGCAAAATGTATTTTTAAGTTATTTGGTTCTTTCTGAAGTGACTTCAGACAAAGGTGCCCTAGGATGGAAACCTTTGGGCTTGAACTGGGGGGGAAGCACACCACCTTAGGTGTCTCCACTGTCAGACATAGCTAATGGAGAGAAAATGTCCTGGTGTTTTTCATACATTTAGGTACTGCAGTTCCCCTTATATTGCACTTGGCAGACAAAGCAAGGTGTCCAGGTGCCCCTTTGGCCATCATTACAAAGTGTATGTTTTTTCCCTTGGTTTCTCCAATTGCCCAGGGAAATCACAGGATGCACAATATTAGATACAGATTTTTCAACAGACAGATATATGGTTTAATTTTTAGGTAGTCCTGTGTGGAGACAGAAGGTATGCTCGATGATCCTTCTGTGGTTCCTTCTAACTTGGAATATTCTATGATTCTGTGATTCTAAACCATGCCATTGATCCAGGAACATTTCAGAAGTGGTGCAGTCCATCCTGGGGAAGACAGAGCTGCCATTTAGAGGTATCTAAACAAGCTGAAGGAATTGGTCAACAGGGATCTTACAAAATTCAACACACTAAAATGATCAGGAAGAGGGACACATGATGTACAAGGTGGAACTGGTTTATTCAGCCTGGAGGTTTTTTCAGCCTGGAGGTGTCAGTGAGTATCAAACTTCTGTCTTCAGCTACCTGAAAGGCGGATCATAATGGAGACTCAACTCCACAGATGCACAGCAAAAACACTAGAAGCAGCTCACAAAGGTTGCGATAATGGAAATTATGATTGCACGTAGGAAAAGTATTGTTCATGAAGAGGACATCAGCCACTGGTGGAGGTGGCCAGGGCTGGTATAGTCTTCAGAGAGTTCCAAAATTTGACTGGACAAGACCAGTTAGATCTGCTCTATCTTTGAAGTTAGTTCTGTTCAGATCAGAAGGCGGGATGAAGTGACCTCTGGAGATCCACGCCAGCTTAAGTCTTTCTGAGATTCTGTTGTAAGATCCAAATGCCATAAGCATCAGAGGTCCAGTTGTATGCCTAATTCTTTATTAAATCCAACATTTTTGGATATATGCCATCAGGCATTCCATCCTGTTTTGCTGTGATGGCAGGTGTTAACTGAAAGAGTAAAAACAAGGTATAGGAAGGAGCTTAGGGTAATTCTGTTTGGAGAGGATCAGATGTCCTGAATAAGGGCAACATGATTTTTCATACACACTTCTTAACACTCTGTGGGGCAGAGGTGAAGTTCTGTGAGATCTGCATCACTCAAAGACAAGGATCCATTGATCATTAACCCAGCCACATGAGCCTCCTTGGCAGACTTTCATACAAATGGACCTTGTGGAGATGTACTTAGTGCAAGCCTGAAAAAGGCTTTTCAGGACATATCCAGGTGGTGACTTAGTATCCAAACTGTGATGCATGAGACAATCTGCAGAGGCTCTCTGAGGAAAGGAGGATTTTTCCTCACTTCTGACTTTGAATAGTGCAGCCCCTTTGACTTAAAAGAAAAGAGGATTGGGTGGGACATTTAATAGTCTCTGGAGGCAACACATCCTCTATGCTGCAGAAGCAGTACAGGCTGAAGAAAGAAGAAATAGAAAAAGAGAGTGCAAAAAGGTGTTAACAGATGGGCAGAATGTATGTGCTAACGGGAACAGAAGAATGAGCAATCCAGCGTGTGTGACTGTGCTGCAAACCTTAATTCCATTCTTTTCCCGCAATACATGTACCATTTTCCATTCCAATTCCATTCCTACACAGATCTGTGTGACTCAAGACCTGTTTTGATACCTTTGTCAAGGTAGAGTTTTGCATGTATTTCAGACAGTTCCCATTTAGGACAAACACACTTCTCATATGCACCTGAATAGTCCCCTGAAAAGCAGGCCCTCAAAGTGCAGAATTCCCTGAGAACCGCCTTGGCTCTCAGGGCCGCTAGCTGGCCCTTTGCATAGTGATCTCAGATTCCTCCTTTTCCACATCTTCCTATTCCCATTTTGGGTGGGTCCTACCTAGATCAGCCCCTTCACAGTCTCTCTATCACCAGGCACTGAAAGGAAATGCTTCAGAGAAGACTATCAAAGGAGATGGTTACCCACATTCACCCTTGAAGAGCTACGCTAGGCATGTATGTCCAGCTTGCCACCTCCCCTTCTACCTTCACTGACACACTATGGGTGAGCTCCTTTGCCTACCTTGCAGTTCCTCTACAGCTCTCCATCTTTTCCAGCTTCAGTATTAATTTTCAACTATAGCAAGTATTTTAGTGATGGTATTTACCATAAAATCAAATAGCGGATGATTTGGGTTCAGACAACTAATTTCTCTGAGATGCAGATGTCAACAGATGGGCAGCACGTGGGACCTGGTATAGGAAGGAGCTAAGAGAGATGCCTTCATACTGTTTTTTCTCCTAGAGTTACTCACCTATGATGTGGTGTCCCTACATGCCACCCCTCAGGCTGTTGCCTTGGAGCAGCAGGCAGACTCCAGGGGTGCTCTGGCTGCATACACTGAGGCTTAAACTTCCCCCAAGCTGATATGGGGAGCCTCACCTCCTCCCCCTCCCTAGCCTCCCAATGCCCTATAACAACACTCAGTGGACTCACAGACCCCCCCACCTCTGACCCAGACCCCTGATCTCCATCAGTGTCTCCAAGAGCATCAACCTTTATCATCAGTGATCCTGTGGAGGTGTCTTTGTGTCTCCTTGGGCTGTGGGGTAGGCTGTACCTGGGGTTTACTCCTATGGGATGTTAATGAGATGGAAAAGCCCAACACAAAGGACACAAGGTTGTTGAGGAGAAGAAGCATTCTAAGATGGGATGTAGGGTCCAAGCTCAGCCCCGCACCAAGGTGTGGGTGAGATTTCGAGTCTTCTGATGTATTTAGAGAACTTTCACAGCTAGATATTTTTCATGGGAGGGTGGTCTCCTGGTTATGTTAACCAAAGGCGTGGAGCAGAAAGAACAAGCCACAATGTGTGGCACATCCAGAGCTACCCAGTCCTTATTTCTGATAACTCTGTAGTAGTGCTTAGCAAGATGTCTCCTGGCACTACTGCTGTAGCATGCTCTGGATTTGGCTCCAAATGCCTCTCTTTTTTCTTATCAAGGGAGAACAAGAGATTAGCCCTCTTCACAGCACATCATGAGACTCGCCCACCTGTGGAAAGCATTTTGGGCTCCTTGGACTCACATCACTTTTTTCATATTTAATCAATGAGCTTTACAGTCAGTAAGACTTGTTGTTTTTGTTTGTTTGTTGTTTTTTTAATTTATTTGAAATGTTTTTCATCAATGCAGCTCTAAAAGCTAACCAGGTTCACTGGAACACTCAAAGCAAGGGGAGAAAAAGGTTCCTAGAAGTCTAAAGGAGATCAATGTTCCTTGAGATGTCTCTGCTGCCAGGAGGAAAGAAAAAAAAAAAAAAAAAAGGGCGAATGTTTTGGGAATGGTGCTTGGTGTTTCAAATGACTTAAAAACACAAACATGGATCACTGTGCTCATATTAGAGCTTGGCACAGTATGCCTTAATTTGTTTATATTTTCTTTGGTAAAACTGGAAGCTTGGGGGGGAGGGGCAGAAAGTCTTTAAAGAGGTTCATCTAAAAGGACAATAAATATGTGGAGCAGTGAAACAAACTCTGGGCAATTCAAAAAACATTCCACTTGACCTCAAATAAACTGTTTGCTTTTGAAATATTGGTAACGAATTCAGAAGCAATGATGAGCTGAGTTCTTACAACTGCTTAATAGTCCATGTTTTTAGGGGATCTTGTGGTCTCTTGTTTCTTCATGAGAGACGTTGATTTTTCTCCATGTGTTATCATCTAAAGGGTTACCCAGCCTGCGAGTGTAATGAGATTGCAACAGTGTGGTCATAGGATTGATTCTGTAATGCACAAGAACACAGAGGTTTTATTTTCTAAAATTTCTATTTATTAAAGATTATCACATAGCATCACTAGCAAATATACTATGACTAAAAGGCAAATGTGTACAGAGAACAGGCTATTACCAGGAAGCAAATATATACATGTAGTAGATATTGAGAGGATAGCACTAATTAATAGTAGCAGCAATTAGAACTAGTAGGAAAGCAATTGGATGTAGTAAAAGTCAGTAATATAACTGCAAATACAGATTAGTATTATAGGTTCAACAAGCATCAATGCTATGTCAGTGAATACATGTTATGGATTACAAAACTTATCAATACTAAAACAATGAATATGCTTATGATACTTACCAAGACTATACTCATGACAGATTATGAAAAATATTATAAAATTACTAGTACTAAGTGCATCAAAACAATACCAGAAAACATGTGTGTCAAATCACCCTAAAAAGTGTCTAATTAAGACACTTAATTACCACTCTCCATCACCTTTGAAAGGTCATGGAGAACAGGGGAGATGCCTGAGGACTGGAAGAAAGCCAATGTCACTCCAGCCTTCAAAAAGGGCAGTAAGAAGTATCCAGGCAACTATGGGCCAGTCAGCCTCACTTCCATCCCTGGAAAGGTGTTGGAGACGCTCATCCTGGAGGTCATCTCCGAGCGTGAGGAGGACAAGAAGGTGATCAGGAGTAGTCAGCATGGATTCAGCAAGGGGAAATCATGCTTAACCAATCTGATAGCCTTCTCTGATGGGATGACTGGCTGGTTAGATGAGGGGAGAGCAGTGGATATTGTCTACCTTGACTTCAGGAAGGCTTTCAACGCTGTCTCCAATAACATCCTCATAGACAAGCTCAGGCAGTGTGTGTTAGATGAGTGAGCAGTGAGATGGACTGAGAACTGGCAGACTTCAAAGCGTTGTGCTCAGTGGTGCAGTCTAGTAGGAGGCCTGCAGCTAGCAGTGCCCCCCAGGCGGTCAGTACTGGGTCTGGCCTTGTTCAACTTCTTCATCAGTGACCTGGATGATGGAATGGAGTACACCCTCAGCAAGTCTGCAGATGACACAAAACTGGGAGGAGTGTCTGATACAACAGAGAGAGGGCTGTATTGTCATTCAGAGGGACCTGGAGAGCCTGGAGAGCTGGGTGGTGAGGAACCTCATGAAGTTCAACAAACACAAGTCCAGGGTCCTTCACCTAGGGAGGAATAACCCCATAACCAATACAAGTTGGGAGCTGACCTCCTGGAAAGCAGCTCTGCGGAAAAGGACAGCAGGTTAACCATGAGCCAGTGATGTGTCCTTGTGGCCAAGAGGGCCAAAGTTAATTTCTATGTTTCAGCTGAGACAAACAATAGATGATGATGTTCTATTCTCTCTGACAAAATTTTACTCTCCAGACTATTTTCTCCTTTGCAGACAATAAGCTGTTACAGTTCTTTCATTTTACCCTTATCGATGTTATCTTCAGGTTTTTAGGTACACATCTACACCTAGGAAGAGCTATGCCTTTCAAGGATGCTCTTGACTCATAGGCCTGGTTCCCAGGCTGCAGTTCCCAGACTGGCATGCATTTGCTTCTGTCAGTGTTTTAGCAGACATTTTTGAAGACATTTTCTGACAGTTTTTCCCACTCTATCCAGGTTACCTTTATAGTTGCTCCCATGATCCTCTCAGAAAAGGCAAGGAGGCTTCCCATCTTCTAGTAGAAGTGATTTCCATAGTGTACGGTATTCCTCTGTGAAACAGTAGTTTTCCCTCTATCTTGTGCTAACAACATTTTTCCTGACATCCTGGAGCTTGCTGACCGTCTGTTTTTATGATCAGGATGCTTTTATAATTTTGCAGGGCATGATTCTCTGAGAGTATTTCAGTAAGTACCTTTCTGGGAAGGAGATCTGGTGATAAGAAAACTTGTTGCTTTCTTGCAGAAGAGAGGTAGGCTGTCTTTGTGATACCAGTGTATTCAAGCTGAACATTTCTGTAACCCTTCTTCAGAAATCAGATGTTTGAGCGCACCAAAGTTCTGTCCCTATGGATGACATCAGTATTCTGCAGGAGATATAGGTTGCTAGACAGCCTATAAAATATGAAATACTCTATACCGGGGATGCAAATCCTCAGGCACTCACTAAAGCAGATAGGATTTTCCTTCCTGGCAGAGTTGGATGACTGTGTCTCATATAGGAGGGTATGTTCTAAAAAATGGCTGCTTTGGTCCCACCCTGGTGAGCCTGTCAGAATACCCTCTCCTTCTACTTGGCAAATTCAGTAGTCAAAAGCAAGTGGATCTGGTTTTAATAGCCTGTGTGAGACTGTCGGCAAAGCTGTGCCAGTTTCCACTGCGCTCTATTCCACTGTCTTCTGCCTCATGCTTGAGCTGGGCAGTTAACAAAGGCTTAAATCCCCTGTGCAAGGCTTTACCTACTTTCATTTCAGAGTGTTTACTTTCTCTAAATCTGACCTACTGGGCTCCCAGAGCACAGAACAGGGTTTGTAAGGACACAAACAAAGAATGGAAGGAAATCTGTGCCATGGTGCTGGAGATTACAGTCCTTATTTTCAAATTCAAAATACGACAAATCATGCCCCAGAGATCAGATGTGAGAATCATTTGTGGATCCTGTCAAGACCGCGACATGAAGGTTGGACTAGATGATCTTAGAAGTCTTTTCCAACCTAAATGACACCGTTTCCCACAACATTCTCCTCAAAAAACTGGCTGCTCGTGGTTTGGACTGGCGTATGCTTCGTTGGGTTAAAAAGTGGCTTGATAGCCGGGCCCAAAGAGTTGTGGTGAATGGAGTCAAATCCAGTTGGAGGCCGGTCACTAGTGGAGTCCCCCAGGGCTCAGTACGGGGGCCAGTCCTCTTCAATATCTTTATCGATGATCTGGATGAGGGGATTGAGTGCACCCTCGATAAGTTTGCAGATGACACCAAGTTAGGTGTGTGTGTCGATCTGCTCGAGGGTAGGAAGGCTCTGCAGGAGGATCTGCATAGGCTGGAGCGATGGGCTGAGGTCAACTGCATGAAGTTCAACAAGGCCAAGTGCCGGGTCCTGCACCTGGGCTGCAACAACTCCAAGCAGCGCTACAGGCTGGGAGATGAGTGGTTGGAAAGCTGCCTGGCCGAGAAGGACCTGGGAGTATTGGTGGATAGTCGGCTGAATATGAGCCAGCAGTGTGCCCAGGTGGCCAAGAAGGCCAACAGCATCCTGGCCTGTATAAGAAGCAGTGTGGCCAGCAGGACTAGGGAAGTGATTGTGCCCCTGTACTCGGCTCTGGTGAGGCCGCACCTCGAGTACTGTGTTCAGCTTTGGGCCCCTCGCTGCAAGAAGGACGTCGAGGTGCTTGAGAGAGTCCAGAGAAGGGCAACGAGGCTGGTGAGGGGTCTGGAGAACAAGTCTTACGAGGAGCGGCTGAGGGAGCTGGGCTTGTTCAGCCTGGAGAAGAGGAGGCTCAGGGGCGACCTTATCGCTCTCCACAGGTACCTTAAAGGAGGCTGTAGCGAGGTGGGGGTTGGTCTGTTCTCCCACGTGCCTGGTGACAGGACGAGGGGGAATGGGCTAAAGTTGAGCCAGGGGAGGTTTAGGTTGGATATGAGGGAGAACTTCTTTACCGAAAGGGTTGTTAGGCATTGGAATGGGCTGCCCAGGGAAGTGGCTGAGTCACCATCCCTGGAGGTCTTTAAAAGACGTTTAGATGTTGAGCTTAGTGATATGGTTTAGTGGAGGACTTGTTAGTGTTAGGTCAGAGGTTGGACTGGGTGATCTTGGAGGTCTCTTCCAACCTAGACAATTCTGTGATTCTGTGATTCTGTAAACAATTCTGTGGTTCTGTGAAAAACATGCTGCATTCCCATCATAGCAGATGCTGGGCAAAGTCGTGTATTACTGGCAGGAGTTGTGTAAATGGTTTTGTGCTAGTTTAGGACATATAAATGTAAGCAGTAATTTATCACTGTTAGCACTAAAAATCCATCATGATTCTCATGAATTACTGTGAGTAAGGAAAAAATGTTGTAGTCTTGTTTCCGGCCCTGTCTCTGCTCCTCTCTCTTTTTGTTCCTGACTGGACTCCAGGGATGGAGCTTGGACATAGTTCATTACTTGCTATGTCTGTGGCTGTTGGAGGACTCAGTTACAAGTTCCCAGCTCTGCTCACTGTGTTCAGACCCTGCAAGACTTCACCCTGTGAAGGCGAGGGGATGATATCTTCTGGGATTACCCTCAGCTCCTGGCACAAGGGCCCTCAGAAAGCAACTGGTCCTTGCTGTTCCATGATGCTCTGTCCTCTCCAAAGCCTGCAACAAAGCTAGCTTAGTGAAACTGAAAGAATATCCAAATTAAGACACCACTTCAGTAGCCATTAGTGCTCTGGAGATTGTCTTCATGTTCTTGCTTCCCTTGTACCACCATTAAAAAAAAAAAAAAAGTCTTTGTAAGCAAAAAGACTCTATTCTACATCTTTGTTTTAGTCTTTGCAATAACACTTCATTTGATTCTGGCTCACCAGGCAGCCAAGAAGTTGAAGAGAAATTTTGGATTGTTTTTGATCTGTGGGTGGCTAAAGTTGCCCATCCCTCTGCAGCTGGGAGAAGGAGTTAACATTGGGTGTTAGGTGCTCAGGTAGGGCAAATCATTTTTCTTTCTCCGGTTAAAATGATTTGCATCAGCCCAGAGAAACGGAAAAAAAAAAAAAAAGAAAAAAAAAAGTAGTGCTTAGAGATACCAGAACTGTAGTAAAACAAATCAAGGCTTTAGCAGGGCTACTGCCTATCATTTTTCTCAAGTATTTTAAAAACAATTTAAATGTTTGAAGATGTTGCCCACTTTTAGTCATTCAAATATACAGATTTTGTCCATCTATCCAGATGCTTCTGTCAAGTGTTGATAGGAGTGATATGTAGCATGGTAGAGAGGAGATAGGACCTAAATAAATTTCCAAAGCCATGACTGCTGGTGGTGGTGTTGGGATGCATCTTTTGACAACACTCATCAAATCTGTTCTGTTGTTTCTCTACTCAAAAGAAGTGGTGTTGAAAGAGATCTCAGTGATCAACTATTCAGTATCAGAGCTCACAGATGACCAGTGTCACATTGTCCTATTTTTCAAACCCTTGATCCAGCAGTGCTTTTTATCCCTGTCAATCCTACGGTAAGGCTATTCTGGACATTCACTGATCTCATGGCAGGGCACATTTGATTTCCAGGGTGAATCTATCCATGAGCTACAAATCCATTTGTTTTGAGTCATCCTTGTCTTTTAGGTTAGGTAGCTCGGCCTTTCTTTGCTTACCCATCTAACGTACCCTAAAGAAGAGCTATGATTCAGCTGCTGCTCTCTCCCTTTTCGGGCCCTGGGGTACCACATTCTCAGGATTGTGATGGCTCTTTTGAAACACAGGAAGAACTAAGCAGTGCTAACTTTGCTAATTGCTGCGTTACATTTTTCTGCCCACAGGTACTGCTGCTGTCTCTGCACAGGACCTTTATGGTTTCATCTTGTCTTTGATCTTGCTCGTGGTCTGACCTTCATCTTTCTGTCTCAAAATGTTCTTTTTCATTTCCTGTTAGATGAAGAGACTAAGTCCATTCCTGTATGTGGAAGAATCAGATATAAGTTTATTGAATCCTGTTTGCTCACAGATTGCCAGAAAGACAAATTTTAAGGAGAGAAAAGTGCCCAGTGTTTCAGCCAAAAGACTTGCCTCCATAAAAAAAGTAAGAGCCTGAGCTGAAGATGCTGTCAGATGAATTAAAAGCCCCCAGTATCTGCTACTACTGCACTCTCTGTGATGCTGCCTCTTTATTTTGTACAATATAAATACATGTTCTGCTGCCAGACTGGAAGAAGATAATGCATTATGACTAGCTGATAGATATTTTGTCTTTAGAACAGCTTGAAGTGACTTGCCAAGATGCCCCGTTATAAACACCTTTCTAGCATTTCCCAGCATTCAGCCAATATTTTGCTCTTCTACTCATACAACACAGCATGACAAAGAAAATCAATCATGCATTTCTCAGAAAACCCACCTTCCAAGGCTGAGTTCTAAAAGCTAACTCTAAACAATGCCTCTGTAATTCACGGATTTCAAGACTAGAATTTTTTTTTGATAGTTTATTTTGACTTGGCAGCAAAATCAGAAAATGTCCTGTTGTCCCAGCTTTATCATCTCTCTCCTGAACAGACATGTTGAAGAAAAAACCAAGCGTGGTTGAGGAGTCATAGCTACTGTCAAGTGGTTCACTAGCCTTCAGTGCAAGAGAGTCTTTGGAGAGGAAACTTCTAACCCTGCTGACCAGATCACCTTTTGTTTGTTTGTTTCCCTGTAAACTGGAATCATATTTAGCCTTCTCTTTTTTTTTTTTTTTTTCCAGACATGGTCCATAACTCGTGAGACAGGGTGGGCAGTGCGGTGGTTTTACCGTGCTAGGCAGCTGAACACCACAACCACTCTCTCACTCCCCCTCCTTAGAAGGGGAGGGGAAGAAGTAAAGAACAACTCACGGATTGAGGTAAGGATAATATAATTAAAGGGAAAAAATAATTATTAAGGAAAGATTATTATTAACTAAACAATTTAACTAAAGGGAGAAAAGGGAAAGGGGAAAAGGGAGGGGGAAAGGGAAAAAAACAAAACAAAACAAGTAAAGGCTGTGTGGAAGTGCAGAGGAAAGAAATTACTCTCTGCTTCCCACAAATGAGCGATGCTTGACCACGTCCTTGAAGCAGGGCCTCAACGCACATAGCTGGTGTTCGGGAGGACAGACGTTTTCGCAACGAGAGCCCACCCCTCCCCTCTTCTTCCTTTTTCCACCTTTTATTGCTGAGAGTGACACCACATGGTATGGAATATCCCTTTGGTTGGTTTAGGTTAGCTGAAACACCCCTAGTCTTTGAATTGCAGGAAGGTAAACAATCGTTCCCTTTTTGTCTTCTCTGCAATTGTAGTCCTCTATTCATTTTTCTTCAAACCCAAAGACTGCTTATCTATTTAGCTTCCTCTCACTGCAAAAACTGTCCTTTGCCTGATTATCCTTTGTCCTGCCTTTCAAAGACCTTTTATCTGTTTGAAATAGGAGTACCAGAACTCCACCCAGCAAAGATGCATACACACGAGAGACAATGACATGCATGTAATTGCATGTTTTCTTCTCTGTTCTTCTACCAGCAATTCCAACATTTGAATTTGAGCTACAGCTGAGCACTAAGGTGTTTTTTTACAGAAAAACGCTTCCCCCCCCATCCCTGCTACATGTTAATAGATTGACAATAGATTGTCAAATGCTCACCCCAGTGTTGAGGAAGCCAGATAAAAGCTGGAAATATGCTAATTTTGTCATCCAGAGCTATACTGCACCAACTCTGGATGTCTCATGCTGCATGTATGCACTGCTCTGTGTTGTAACGGTCACATATACTTGAGCTCAACATGTTCCACCAGCTGAAATGCAGCAGGACCGAGCAACTAGCTGTTGAAGATGGTGACACATGTCCTCAGGTCAAATTTAGCTGTTTGATAAAACAAGGAAAGCTACAGCAAGAAAATGTATTTGAACTCTTCATCAAGGATGATGTTATTAGCACATGCACTAATTTCTGATGATTCATCAGGGACAATGATACTAGGAGTCATACTGAATAACGGTAAGACCAGCATTTCCTCATTGTGTCCTCCTCTGAGAAGCTCCAGAGCAGTCTCCTGTTGTGACTCATGTCCTGGTCAGGCAGTATTCCTCGTGGTGGCATGCTCTTTTTTCTCACACTGACAGCGTATGTAGGAGAGCAGAAGCCTCTCTTAGTCATCTGCCAGTATTTGGTTCAACTGGTTTTTCCTTTTCCTGACAATACCTATTATTATTCATGTAGCATTTCTGGAGGGAATAATTAGCAATGCAGTCTTTGTGGGAATATTTGACTGAAGGATGGGCTGAGGCCTAGAAGTTCTGGGATTTGGGATTCATGATGTGATTCACCTCTTAAAAACGAGAAGTACGGACCTCCTCTCCCTGCAGCCTACCTCAACGTGGGACTTTGGAACCCTCTTAAACATGTAATAGAAGGAAATGTTCCAGTTAGTATTCTTGCTGTTCCAACAGCTGCATCAATCCAGACACTCCTGAAACCCTCCCCAGATGATTTTCTCAGTATCCTGTGTATGGTCTGATGATGCAGCAGAAAACTACAGAGAGGGTGCTGCTGAGCAGAGCTGTGCTGTTCCCTCTCTCTCCTCCCATACAGACCGTTGCTTCCCTTCGCAGCACTACTACTCTTCCAATCCCCAGGGAGCCAGTTCAGGCAGCTGAACTGACCAAAGTGTAATCCTATTTTGATGGTCAAATATTTTCTGCTGTTTTGGCTCCTGTGTGGCCTGTTTGCCTGTTTGGCTCCTGTGGCTCCTGTTTTGGCAAAGAGAGAGGCAGTGTCTTTGGTGGTGGCAAGAGGATTAGCTGTCCTGCCTGGAGCACCACATTGTACCCTTAGTCCAAGGGTCAGAACTGTCTTGAAGAGTGTTTCAAGGATGGGTAATAAGAGGTCCAGAAAGGCTGACTGTGTGCCATTGGTTCAGTTGCATGGAAAATACTAAGACTGGTTCTGAGTGCTACTTTATATTAAAAAAAAAAACAACAGTATATTCTTAGTTGAGCACTCATGTTTTGCATTCTTTGTCCTTTTGCATTTTCTACTTGCCAGGTTTCAATGTTCCTGTTTTGCTTATGTACTCACCGAAAGCACTCATTAGGCTGGCTTTAATTAGCACTTGGCCTGCAAATTCTGGATAGCATTTGAAACCCTAGCAAAAAATTCTGACAGTTTATTTTACCAACTGTATAGGATTGCTATAGGATCATAGGATGACAGGATAATTTTGGATGGAAGAGCCTGGAAGGGAACAGTCATAACAGTTAGCTTAGGGCTTTGGGACGTCCTGAGAGGAAAGTTCATCTATGTGGACACTCACTTAAACGACAGGGGAAACTTTTCATATATCCAAGCTAAAGTCAACAATTTTTGACACTATAACCTGCAGGGTAAATTTAAAATTAAATATTTAACTGCATTAAATTAAATTAAATATTTAACCGGTGAGTTACAGCCCAGGTAACACATGTTGCAACTATTTAAAATAACAAAACTATGCAGAGATGCCTGGAGAAGCCCTTTCTTTACTGCTTTTCCTGCACCAGTGATGTTTTCATTATTTTAATTGCTGAGGAAAATTATGGACTCCAACTCAGTTGTCCCCAGAACAACTCTAGAGATTAGCAAAAGTCCCCAGGTTCCTGTTGAGGGAAACTGAAAAGCACAGCACAGTTGGATTACCTTGGCTCACAGCTTTTTTAAAAATTATTTTTATTTTATTATTTTATTATTTTTATTTTTATTTTTTCAGCTATAAAACAGGCTCAATGCTGAAGGTTTAAAAGAGGAAGCTGTAAACAGAAGTTTGGGGAACAGAGCAGACAGAATACAATGTTGCTTTTCACTTAGAGGAAGGCAAAACTTGCTGGAATGTACAAATAGTCGCTTCAGAACCAAACGCTTGGAAGTCACCTGTTATCATCTATTAGAGAAGGGATCAACTTTGACATAGAGGGTAAAGTCTGCTTTGAATCAAATAGCAAAACTCCCCTGAGGACCTAATGACAGCATCCTTTCTAACCTACCTAAGAGTTTTTTTCCCTTTTGTGATGAGTCAAGTGTAAACTGACAAGACAACGAGAAAGATGGATCTGGGCAGCTGTGAAATACATGCTGATTCGGTAAGTTGTAATAGAAATATTAAGCTTTATCTGTATGAATGGAAATAATTGTGTATGAAAGCACCAGAAGAAACACCAGGGCAAGTACTAAGTGTTGTACTGATAACCAAGGGATCAAATTGGTAAACACTGAGAAAAGTGTCTTTTGGATTAAAACAGCATGCAAATGAGTTCAGCAGATCACTCACACTCCAACAATAGGAATAGCAAGAAGGTGTGTCACCTTACATATACTATTCCTCCTCCTGTTATCCTGACTGGAAGGCAGAGAGCTGCTATAAGATAACCAAAATGAGGCAGCGCAAGGAAAGGGCAGCAACTTTGAGATATATGGAGAGTGGAGTAACCACAATGCCTGTTTACGCTTAAAGGTTGTGAAAAACGTGCCCAAAACCCAGCCCACCAAGGAGAAAGGAGAGACACGTTGAGGATATGGTAGTGTCAATTGTCTTCCAGCTCAGATGAGTGATCCTATCCAGACCACCCTGACGGATGTGTCTTGGTGCCTGTGAGTGTGTGGGTGTGAGATTTAGACTAGGCAGAGTCAACTTAGAAAAGCTAAACAAAATAAAATCCCCCTCCCCAATAAGATCTCAAGCTGAATTTTGTCACATCAATCTCCAATACAAGGAAACCATATCACCCAGTAAAATCAGAGTTAGAACAGCCAGCATCCTGGGTGGGAGCAGAGTGGTGGTGGAATTGCAGGTCATGGCTGGGAAATAGCTGCTCTCTGGGACTTCTTGGCTGCTGTCGCAAGATTACCAGATCAACTGAGAGAGATGGAGGTGATCTGGAGTCTAGGGACTACACTTCCAGTCAGACAGTGGACGTACCTGCTCCACGTTGATGGCCCTGTTACTTGTCCTGCCTTTCAGAACGCAGGCAGGACGTGCCTTCTTCCCTGCACAACAAGTGTTCGCTCCTGAAACACATCTTGTGCTGGTCTCCTGTGACTGGGACATAAATGTCTATAGGTAAAGCCCCCTGGTCCTTCTGGCACCAGATTTTCTTAGTCTTTATGGGTGGCACAGAACAAATCCTATGCTCTCGTGTTCAGTATGTAGAGGTGCTCCAAGGCACCCTGCTCTGGGCAGGGCAGTGACATGTGTAACAGAGTCCCTCCTTTTCCAGCATGGTAGTTGTGCTGCTTCCCTTACATCAGGGCTCAGACTGGACACCTGAAATGAAAAAAACTAAGAAGCAAATTCTTATAGATTCTGAAGAAGAGAAAAAATGTTCCCTTGGAACAGAGCCTCAGCATGACAATTTTCCTGACATTTTGAAACAGAAGCATTTCTGACATTTTCAGAATGATGACTTTCTTTTTTTGTGTGTTTTGCCTCCAAATGATACTTTTATCTAAAAATCATTCTAAGTGAAAAGTAAATTGTGTCAAAAAAGGGGGCAAATAAGCTCCTCCCTGTGCATCCTTCCCATCCCTGACATGGAGAAGGCAAACACCATGTTTCAGATCAAACAAAATATTTTGCCTTGGTCCAAAAAGAAACATTTCTGGTTTTCATTGCTGATTAAACTAGAATACCTACATATACCTGCTGATATTTCAGTGAAAGGTGCAGGAATCTATTTACACAAGTGTTCCTATGCCAGATCAAACCACGTGTCTTCGGGTTGAACCTTGAAAGTGGGAGGATCTCTAGTGAGAGATGTACGACTTATCCTCATGAGATGCACACAGCTCCTCTCTCTATGGCTTTGCCTCAATCTTCTGCCTGCACCTGAGGAAGACACTGACAATTCCCCTCACTTGTGATGAATATCTCTGATCCATGGTGAAAGAGCCTGTGGAAGTAAGTCATGGTGTTGAAGGAGGACAGTACAGGGAGGGGATGCAACTCCCCCAGGCCATGCTGAATGAAGAGTTCAGTAGGAAAAGAGGCTGGACTGTCCAAGTGTGAAAAGGGCCATTGCACAAGTGGCCCCAGAGCTGAGCAGGGAACAGAGCTAATGAGCAGCAAACAGGGATGAACTGAGAGGCCCAAGGAAATACTTCATAGTAGGAGAGACACTGTGACACTCTGACACCAGCCTCTTCATCATCTTAGGCAGCTTTGGCACATGCTGCCTGTCTCTCCCTAATGGCTGGTGGACTAGGAATAGCTCTGGACTTTATGCAAGCAAATTCTGAAGCTGGAACAACATGGATGTGAAATGGTCCCATGGCTCCCTGAAAAGGAGAAACTATCACAGGAAGAGAGGTTGGCACCACCACTCCAGGAAAAACTGGTGCAGAGCCTGTTTTGACTCCCAGCCCACTGCTCTGCTCCCATGAAACCTCAGCCAATCTGATCCTGTGAGAGTCTTCCTGGGTGTTCATTCCTTATGTCTGCATAGGTCTACACACTCCAGAGTCTGCAAATTTGATTTCAGAGTGACTGGATATTCCTGAACTACAAAATGTCTGTTTTCTTTATTGCTAGCCAGACGGGTCTTTCTCATTGTGTGTGAAGCATTTGGTGCCTTTAAGGAGGGTAAGGCACCAGAGTCTGAGTTTGTATGGTCATATGGGATGTTCTCTGCCATAGCAGAACTTCGAGAAAGCTGGATCCTTTATAAAAGATGTCTTATCTTGCATATAAACCTGCTCACAGGCAAATAGGATAGATTAAAGATGTGAAGGAGCTTGCAAATCAGCTGGTTGTAAGAGCTCCCCCAGCCTCTTGCAGTGAGTGAGTCAGAGCACATGGACTCAGGACTGTATCAGGCATCTCCAGAGAACACAGCAAGAAGTGCCGGCTAATGTTTTCTGCCCAAGAAAACTGGCACTAATAATTTGGATGCACGCCACCCAGTTTCTACTGAAAAAAAAACACAACACAAACACTCCAAAATGTGAGGAAAAAATGGGCTGTTTGGCTGGTTGGGATTTTCACAGACTTTGAAGTAGCAGGAGGCTTTGATATGAATAGCTACTTCAAGTTCCTTGCAAACTTTTAAGTCCAGTAAAAGAGCCAACAGGCTAGAACTTGCTTTCTCAAGTCTTAAACAGATAAGAGTGATTGTCTCCAGGTTTCTAGGTACCAAGTTCAGGAAAACTGTTTTCACACTGGGATTTGTCAGGCACTGGCAGAGGGGCCTAATGAGGATGTGGAGGCTCCATTCTTGAAGATATTCAGCATACAAGCTCTCAGAAACCTGATTTAATTTCAAAGTTAATACAGCTTCAAAGCTGTCCCTGCTTTAGGCAGGTTGGTTGGATCACATCCAGAAATCCCTTACAATCTACATTATTCTATAATTCTGCAATTCCCAAAAGAATAGCAAAGAAAATTGTAATAAATTGGCCATTCAGGTTTTAACTGAATTCCCAAGAGTTTCCATTGCAAGAAATACAAGGCTGTGATGGATTTTACTTTGTTTGTTTGTTTGTTTGTTTTCCCCTGATAGTTCTTGCCAAAAGCGTTGCATTCATGGCTCCTCTTGTGCCACAGCCCTCTCCACACAGGTCTTCCCTTGAACAGTATCTTCAATTATTGCTATACACAATTCTCTCTTCATGAAGCTTAACATATTTGACAAAATGTTGGCATGCACTTCTCCCAGTGACAAAATTTGCAGCTAGATTTTTTTTTTTGTTCTGGCATAGTGAAGAGAAGAGAAGAGTGATTAAAATACAACATTTCTGTAAATTGGTCATTGTAGAATTAGAAAATTAAGGTCAATGTATTTTTAATATAACCAATGCAGTCATCTTCATCTTTCCATTTTACAGTGGGAAGAAGACTCCAAGACCATAGGTGGAAAATAAAAGAGTTTTGAGAAATATTCAGTGAATTGGATGTTGCAAAAATTCTCCTGTATTAAACCACTACAAATCCCCCATCAAGTAACTGACTCCTCTCAGGATAAGGCAAGGACAGTTCTCCATCTACAAGCTACGCATTTCTATTTGCAGTTATGTTTCTCAAAGCGGTGAAAATCCCACCTCTCCTCTCAGACATCTGCTGATGAACTCTAAGAATAGGGGGAAATTGTAAGTCAGGTGTGGGTTAGAACAGAGCCCACTTCTCTAAAGGACTGAATCCCATGTATGTTACCAGCTGGTCTCTTGTACATATAAATGGCAGACATGTCTCCTTTTATTTCATAATAATTTTATGCCTTCATGTCTTTTGCAACCAAAATCCCTCACATTGGGATTTATGAGTCTACTACACATTCTTATGCTTCATTTTTTCCATTTCTAAAGCAGATGATTAAAGATTCTATTTTAACCTTTGGACTTGGACCTACAGATACCTCAGCCAAAGTGGCTTTAAAATGGCAACTTCCAGGACATCCCAACACCACTGACTATGTATATGTGTCTATTTCTAACAAGTAATCATAAAAGGACCTCAAATGTCTTACTCTGACAATTCCCTTGTAGAGGTTTGCAGTGAATTGAACCCACCTCTGGTACCAGGCAATGCTTATAGCCATGGAATACTTGGGTGATACAGCACTGATCTTTAAGGATATGGGTCAGCTTTGACACAGTATGAGCAGCTTCTTCCTGTCCTTTCTTCTCACTCCTGGGACAGGTAGGGACCTGCTGCTTCTGCAGAGCCAGGGGAAGGCGCGCAGCCTTGGGACCAATGCTGGCTAGTCTTCTGCAAGGTCATCTCACTACTGCCCCCATCCCTAGTCAGTGAGGCAGATCACCTAACTTCAGACAACTGTGGCAGAAACACAACACAGGCAGTCACACTTGGCATCTTTCATAGCCAGGGACAGAAACAAGCACAGTTAGGATGTGATTCATCTCTTGTATCTCAGCTATCTATGACTCATCCTCTAGATTCAGTGACTAGATTTTGACTGACAGCAAAGGAAGCATAGAATTGGTCTAGATGAGGTAAAGATGCCCCCTTTGTAGTTATTTAGACTGGATAAGATGACTTGTGTCCAATAGGAGGAAATCCTGCTGAGAGGAAAGGTAGGATATAGCATAGCTATGCCTGTGGTACCAATAAGGTGGGCTTCATATAACTGCAAAAAGGGCCCTGCTAGGTGTGCGAGAAGGACAACACTGGTGGGATACAGCCAGGGCCCTCGTAGGTGCATACTTTGCTGTGCAGTGGACTATATAGAGCAAGATCCAGGCTGGTGTGCTATCTTAGGGACAGATACTGGGAATGTCCTAAAAAGCTTTGGTGACACTGCCATTGGAAAATATCAATGTCTGTTCTATTACTGGTACATTGCAGGTTTTACTCCAGAAAAGTGAGCTGATGCATAGCACTTGCCAGAACAGCTTGGTTCAGACTACAGCTGTCTCCAAGGGGAGCAGATGATTGACAGAGCTCCTTCACTCACAAATTCTGGCCATGAGTGCTTGGTTGTTCACCTCCTGTTGCTGCATTAAGAACTCCTTTTCTGTTGACCAAGATGGGGCCTTTGGACACCTAGGATATTGATAGACTACAGTAATGAATTTATAAATAAAGCATCATTACTGATCAATACATGAGATAGGGTCATTATAATTTAGATCCACAAAGGCTCAGAAAATGCACACTTCAGGCACAACCAAAATTTGTGCTGATTGTAAGCCTTTTTTTTTTTTTTCCCCCAACTCAATTCCAAAAAATAGTTACTGAAAAGGGTGCAAAATATAAAGGGTACAAGTGGCTTTACAAGAAGCATGTCTCCATGTGAGATGAACAGGTACATGGTAGGCTGGGTGATGAACTGACTCCACGGTAAGGCTCAAAAGGTCATAGTCAATCATGTTACATCTGGCTGGCAGCTGGTCACCAGCAGTGTTCCCCAAGGTTCAGTTCTAGGGCCAGTCCTGTTCAACATTTTTATCAATGATCTGGGTGCAGGAGTGGAGTGCATCCTTAGTAAATTTGCTGGTGATATTAACCTTGGAGGTGCTGTTGACTCCCTAGAGGGACAAGAGGCCTTGCACAGGGATCTAGGTAGATTGGAGCACTGGACAATCATCAACAGAACGAAGTTCAACAAAGGAAAATGACGGGTGCTGCACCTGGGGAGGCGTGAGGCCAGACACAGATACAGCCTGGGAGATGAGTGGCTGGAGAGCAGCTCAGCTGAAAGGGACCTGGGGGTGCTGGCTGACAGCGGGCTCAATGGGAGCCAGCAGTGTGCCCTGGCAGCCAAGAGGGCAAACCTGATTTTGGGGTGGCATAGGGGTGGTTATGGGGTGCTATGCCTGTCACTGACTTTTAAACACAGCATAGCCAGCTGGTCAAAAGAGGTGATTCTCCTGCTATAGCTAGCGTTGGTGTGGCCTCACCTTGAATATTTTACACAGTCCTGGGATCCGGAATAGAAATAGGATGTTAAGATACTCGAATGCATCCAGAGGAGGGCAACAAAGCAGGTAAAAGGGCTGGAAAGCATGTCCTGCAAGGAGAGGCTGAAGACACTGAATTTGTCAACCCTGGAGGAAAGAAGGTTGAAGAGTGACTGCATTGCTCCTGAGAAGTAGAAATGGAGAAGGAGGTGTTCATCTTTTCTCCCTGGTAGTTAGTGGTAGCAGGTGTGGGAATGGCTCAAAGCTACATTGGGTGAGGTTCAGACTAGGTGTTGGGAAAAACTTCTTTACGTCATAGAAACTTCATAAGACCCCCCGTACATGCTTCCTAGAGGTGGTTGATGTACCGTGCCTGTCCATGATTAAGAGGCACTTTGATAATTCTCTTAATGATACATTTTATCTTTTGATCAGCCCTGAGGTAGTGTGACAGTTGGATCAGATGATCTTTGTAGGTCTCTTCCAACTGTTCTGTTCTGTTCTATTCTATTCTGTTTAAATAATAATGCTCTCCTGAGAAAATGCTCATGAGCAGCAGGGAGCGCATCCAGTGCCCTGGTTTAGGTGGTCATTCTGTTCGGTACAGGCCTGTTAGATCTAACTCTGACTTGCCCACACTGCATACGATGCTATGGCACCTGGATGCACCATCTGAGCAGAATTAAATGCCTAATGGAATTAGAGTGTATGGGAAGGAATCACAACCATACCTCATTTTCATTTACTTTCCTATGAAGCTTACAGGCTGATGGTTTTTGGACAAAATCCATTTTGGTTTCAGAGTGAGATGTGCTAGGGTTTGACATTTAATATGAATTGGTCTTCTCTTTTGTACCCTCTGTCAGAGCAAAGGATGGGCTTGTTGCAGGAAAACGTTTGCACTGCATATGAAATATTGACACCCCACTGCCAGTAGAATGAATCAGAAAGAATTTTGTGGGAGTGAAGCTCCAATGCAGATAAGGGATTGAGAGCGTGTGCGGAAGAGTGATATTTTTAATGCTACTATCATAAACCTAATGAAATGTCAAATCTCTTTTTCCTATCTACTTATGGAGGAAACTCCATGAAATACATTCAGCCTTTGTGGTTTATCACCAAAGCCAGAAAAAGCAAATGTATTTATCTGATGCAGTGTTTTGATACAGGTTTATCACAAGGCTGCATGGTTCTTTTTGTCTGTTTCTCACACCACCTAAAGTATGTGGTGTTAATCTCATGTCTTTGCTCGGGTAATTCCTGTGTAAATCTAATCTCTTTGATTACCACAGGGACAGATCAACCTCCTGTTCCTGAGAGACTGAGGCACTGTTTCTGAATGTTCAGGTAACCCCCTAAAATAAATGAAATACAGCAATCCTAGTAGTGCAGATCAGACTGAGACAACTGGCTCTTGGATGCAACAGCTAGCTGTGGTGAAACCTTCTTCTGTGCTGCCTCTCAAGATTACCATCTGGGACAGGATAAGGATCATCTGCACCACCAACAAAAGCTTCTATGGCCGGATTTGCTCTGGCACTTGGCTGAAGTGCTTAAGTTAGCAAAGACACCGCAGGGAGATGAGTACTTTCAGCTGATGATTCAGATCTCTTATCCACCCTCCCAGGAAGACAGCTGTGCTGTCATGGATGATCCTCTCTGTAATTTCCATGCTGTGTTAGTGGCAGTTCAGCAAGGACAGAGCTCACTCCACTACTTTTGATGCAAGTAGGTTTTGTTTTTTTTGAAAAAAAAAAAAAAGTGATCCTTGCAGGATACTATTCAGACTGGAAATGGCTTCTGGCCTTGTCCACACAGACTGAGATGAAGAAGGTACAAGGAGGTTCAGGTGGATGTTGTGCCAACTGTGCAACCAGGAGGGTGGTCTGCAGTTCGGAGGAGGGACTCTGCCATGGCCTCTCAGTTTCCATTGTGATGGTGCTCTAGGGGGCCAAGTGCCATTCAAGTCTCCTCCCAAACGGAGGCACATGGAATGAATAAGAGTGCTGACCAAGACAGACATTGCTGATAACAGCACACACTCTCTGGGTGAGATTGGAATGCAATTGGTGAGGTTGAGAACAACCTGTCCATACACATCCCACCAACGGGTGACCCCAGCAACCTCCAGAATCATAATCTTGGAAACGTGTGGTCACCTACCACCCAGAAATGTCAGCTGGAGGCTGGGTTGGTTTGAGTCTTCTGCAGAAACACTCTATTTCATCCTCTGCAGCTGATGCCTTGGGGAAGGGGCACTACACTGACTCTTCCCAGCTGAGGCTGAACTGCATTGCCTGTTCTCTGCTGAGAACGAGTTGCTATGGGAGGCTCCTTGGCTCATGTCAGTTCATGCTCCTTTGCAAGAGATTTTGCACAGAGAGCTCACACACACTTGTGGGGGTGCTGATGGTGTCTGATTTTCTTATTTTTTTTTTCTGAGAACTGTGGCTTGTGCTGCTTGAAATCCATCACGCACCCTCCCGCCCCCTGACCTTCTGAGATCTGGCCTGGAACAGTAGCCCCTTTCTTGCTCCAGAAGGATATCTGCTTTGCTCATTGATGACTCTAGAGGTTGAGAAGCCACCTCAAGGAGCAAATATTTGGGATAAATGTCAACAACTGCTCCATGCAAAAGTGTAGATAGCTTATTAGAAATTCAGTGAAATACAGAATAACATCACTTGTCTCACAAAAGTCTTGCGATGTTCTTTATCATTGCAGGAATGCTGCTCTCACTGTGGCAGTGTTTGATTCAGCAAAGACCTGTCAGTTACTTGCAGTGTCATTTACATGCCTTGTTAAGCCTTGTTCTAATTCTAATGATCATGTAACACAAAACAGATTGTTTTGTATTTTCTTGCTAATTGCTCCTCAGAGGAAGGTTTTCTTAGGCAAACACAGATGATTTTTTACAGCTAACAGTGTAATGGTGTAATTTGTCCATCCCCACAGCATCTGTGTTCTTTAAGACATCTGAAGTGACGGCACCCTGCCTTCTCAGGAAAGTGAACCTGATACACATAGCAAAGTAGCACAGCCCTTGTCTAGCAACAAGATTGCCTTGACTCTTTTCTTGTTCACATATCCATAGATTTCAGAGATGTTGAAGCTGAAAATCTCTCTGGAGTTTTCCTCCTTAATGACATAACTCCATCCTTCTTGTGCAGCACCTTGTGCAATTTTTTTTTCCCTTAAAATATCTATTCTGAAGCTGTGATTCCTTAAGATAGAGCAGAATTCTGACATGGGCATGGCTAGTTGCAGGCTGGGGTCTCTGCATGACTATGTCAGGATATGAAGTTATGAAAAGATTATTTCGTACCTGTGGGGACGCTGGAAACCATAATCCACAAGGAAAGGCCTGAAAGAAGAACAGGATTCTAGCAAAGCAATTCCTACAGGTCCTTAACTCTCTGCCCTGATACTGTAAGATCATGGGTCCATTACCTGAGTGTCTAAAACAAGCTAGCTATTAGCAGTTTCATTTGCACATCTTGTTAGATTCTTTAGGTTTCACAAAGATAAACCATGAAACAAAAGAAATGTCTGAGCATGTGTAGCTCTCAGGAGGTGAAGCCTGAGTGACAGCTGTCTGTTTTCCATCACAGCCCATTTGAGAACTAAACAGTGTCATGCTTTTCACTATGGGCATTGAGAGGTGAACCAGAAGTTCCAGCAAAAACTGGATGGCAGCTCTGTGGCTCTGGGAAGGTTCTGAGTACACAAAATATTCCATTCTAAATATCCAAAGTTCTGCAGGCATAACTGCTATAAAGAGTCATGTTTAGCTGTTGTCTGGCTAGTCTCTAGGCTGTCTGTCTGAGCCCAGTTCTCACCAGGAAGTCATCTTGAAAAACACCCTAGAAATGGAGATGCTCAAAGAGACTGCAGAGCAGATATTAGATATGCATTTTATACTTGTTTTCTAGTTTCTCTAGTTGCCCGAATAATCATTTTCTACCTATTATGGTTTCAAAGTATAAAATACAGTAATTATTACGTACGGAAGTCAGCAGTCCAGCTATTTCCAATGAAGCAAATGTTAATAAGAGTGTTCAGCAGTAAGACAAAAACCCAACCAACAAAATGCTACTGAATGATTAATACAGCTTCTCTACACACAGGACAGCTACCAGGATTACACAGGATATTTTCAACAGAGCAACTACATCTGCAGTGAGAACAAGCAGGGAGAAACTGATGGGATGACATGTCCCAAATGCCTCCGTGCACTTTCTTTCCACTGATTCCTTTCTTCTCAGATGAATTGCTTCTGCTAAGGGACTGAAAACTGTCCCTGAGCTCCAGGATGGAGCCAAGTTAGCTCTGAGACTCCTGCGTTCAGGAGCTACTGGAACCTGTAGCCAAGCAAAACTTGCCCTCTTGCTCTCTCTACTCTTCCCTCCTTTTTCCATTAACTTTTTTGGGAACTGGAAGAAGTGTGTCTAGTTTGGGACAGCAGAGAAGGCAAGAAAAAATCTAGTCTGCTTCTAGACCCAATGTCAGTACAGTCAAGACACTGTGTGACAGCACTTGTTGTCCTTGCCCTTGGAGAAGGCATGGGTGAAGCCAGCATCACAACAGGGTTGCACATTTAGTAGCAGCTCTTCAGGGAAGCATAAGCAAAACAGAGGACTGGCAGATAATCTGAAAGCATCAACACCAATCATATGGTGGTGTTTGTGTCGCATATATTGGAATCATAGCATTACCATGACATCAGGAAAGAGCTCATGTTCACAGGTATCACACAGACTTTCTAACTCAATAAAACCCACGGACCAGCTCAGTTCTTCATACATGCCATTCTTTCCCTGTCAAGGAATGTCCTGGTTTCAGTTAGGACAGAGTTAATTTTCCTCCTAGTAGCTGGTAGGGTGCTATGTTTTGGATTAGGATGAGAAGAGCGCTGATAACATGCTGATGTTTTAATTGTTGCAGAGCAGTGTTTACACCAGGCCAAGGACTTTTCGGCTTCTCGCTCTGTCCTGCCAGCGAGCAGGCTGGGGGTGCAGCAGGAGCTGGGAGGGGACAGACCCAGGACAGCTGACCCAAACGGGCCAAAGGTGTATTCCATACCATCTGGCGTCATGCTAAACAATATATAGGGGTGGCTGGCCGGGGTGGGGGGCCGGCTGCTCGGGGATAGGCTGGGCATCAATCAGCGGGTGGTGAGCAATTGCGTTGTGCATCACTTGTTTCGTACACATTATTATTAGTAGTACTATTACCATTATTATTATTATTATTATTATTATTATTATCTTCCTGTCTTAATAAACTGTCTTTATCTCAATTCACAGGCTTCACTTTCCCGTTTCTCTCCCCCATCCCAGAGAGGGAGGGGGGAGGGTGAGTGAACAGCTGTGTGGTGCTTAGCTGCCGACTGGGTTAAACCACAACAAGGAATCTGCTTCCATGTGCCAGAATCCCCTTCCCTTTTCTGGCCACAGCTTCAGCCCACCAGAGAGAAATTCCAGAGTTTCCTGCTTCCCATGGAAAGAAAGATAGAGGGACAATGTCTGACACAGTGACCATGGCTCCTCTCACCATAAGCATGAGAGAAAGATGGAGAAAGGGTGACTGGACTTTTTATGTCATGTAATAAGAGTATAGTGAAGGAAGCTGAGGAATGGGGTGAAAGTTGAGCTTGCCAGACGGCAGACCCCCACTCTACAGGCTGAGCAGCTTTCTGTACAGTGGTGCTCGACCTTTGTATCTCCTCACTGGATCAAGCCCTATTGCTTTGCAGTGTTTTTCTGTGGACAGTGTTGGTTTGTGGAGCTGGAGTAGAAGGACTGGGAGAAGTCCTTTTGAGGTAGCAATCCTGGCTCAATCTTCCTTTGCAATGGGACAGAGGAAGATTGGAGGGCCAGGGCCCTGGCATATCTCCTCCCTGGTACATTGCTCTTGGTTGGCACATTAAAGCAGAGTTGTGAATGCAGAGCTCCAAAGGAAGGTAGCTGGTTTTCCTGCTCTTCTGCAAGAGAGATGCTGGGGACAGCGATGCAATGGAAGATGCCCTAGTTGCACTGTGGAAGTGCTGGGGCGAAGCTGAGGGTTTTGCCTGGTCCAGAGCTTCCCTTAGTAGTGAACATTCACAAAAAAGTGCAGTTGCCCAAACCCAAGGAAGACCTAGGTCAGATGAATCACTTCCTGGGAGAGAATCTACTTCTTTGATCTCCAAATTTGAGAGAGAGATGGATTTGATGGGTGGACCGTCTGGTGGACAAGGAATCGGCTTGAAGGTTGCACTCAGAGAGTGGTGGTCAATGTCCAAGTGGAAGCCAGTGATGGGTAGTGTCACTTGAGGGTCTGTGCTGGGACTGGTACTGTTCAATATCTTCATCAATGACATAGACAGTGGGATCGAGTGCACCCTCAGCAAGTTTGCAGGCAACACCAAGCTGAGTGGTGCAGTTGATACAACAGAAAGAAGGGATGCCATTCAAAGGGACCTGGAGAAGCCTGAAAAGTGGGCCCACGTGAACCTAATGAGGTTCAACAAGTCAAAGTGCAGGGTGCTGCACCTGGGTTGGAGCAATCCCAGACACGAGTACAGACTGGGAGAAGAACTCATTGAGAGCTGCCCTGCAGAGAGAGATTTGGGGGTTCTGGTGGGTGAGAAACTTGACATGAACCAGCAGTGCACGCTTGCAACCCAGAAGGCCAACTGTGTCCCGGGCTGCATCAAGAGAGGCATGGCCAGCAGGTGGAGGAAGGTGATTGTCCCCCTCTGCTCTGCTCTTGTGAGATCCCACTTGGAGTCTTGCATCCAGGTCTGGAGCACCCAGCACAAGAAAGATGTGGGTCTTAGAGTGGGGTCCAGAGGGGGGCCACGAAGATGATCAGAGGGCTGGAGCATCTCTCCTACAAAGAAAGGCTGAGAGAGCTGGGGCTGTTCAGCCTAAAGAAAAGAAGGCTCTGGGGTGACCTCATTCCCATTTTCCAGTACTTTAAGAGAGCTTATGAGAAAATGGAGAGTGACTTTTTGCTCAATCAGAAAATGACAGGACAAGGGTAAGTGTTCTTAAACTAAAAGAGGATAGATTTATATTACAGGTTAGGAAATTTTTCACTGAACAGGTGGTGAGGCACTGGAACAGGTGATGTTGTGGATGCCCCATTCCTGGAGGTGTTCAAGACCAGCTTGTAGGGAGCCCTGGGCGACCTGATCTAGTGGGTGGCATCCGTGCCTATGGCAGGATGGGGTTGGAACTAGATGATCTTTGAGGTCCCTTCCAACCCAAGCTATTCAATGATTCTCACTGACTTTCCAGGGTGACTCGTTTGGACATCTAGAATGCAGAGGCTTAAAGCAAGTGATGTCAATCCTGCTTCATGAGAAAAGCAAAACAAGGGAAAGCAGAACAAGTAACAAGATAAACAAGAAAAAGAGGGTGAGACTTCACCCACAGTAAGGACAATGAACTGCAGGGAGTGCTGTGCTCTACACAAAGCAGTATGTAGCAACATGCCAACACTAGTTTTAAAAGGAAGACGTATGCTCTGTTCCTAGCTAGAAATAGGAATCAAAAGAGGGAAATGGGGCACCACTCCTATTTTCTTTACTTCTTGCAACTTGTAAGGAGACTGTCTATGGGAGAAATCCCTTCCAACAGCCAGGGTCTTGCCATTGTGAGAACAGGTGTCTACAGACTGCTGGGTAACAGCTGAGGAGCTTTCCTGCATCACAGAAGATCTAAAGTGATTTCAAAGTGAACTTTTTCTAGGAATATAGCATAAAGCCAACTGACACTGAATATGCATGATTGCAGCCTCAAAACCCAAAAAGAGCAAGGGATGGGTGAGTATTTGAGTCCCACAGGCAGTTATGGAGCCACTTCACTTCATCCACTTTTCCAACAAATTTCACCCTTGGTAAGATTCCAACTGTGTGCGCAAGTGTTAGAGTTGGCACAACAAATAGAGGAAGGAAGTAATAATTAGAAAATATCCTTTGGAGATTCACCTGGCAGTGGTCTAACAGATACCAGCTCTACTTCATTTTGTGGATTCCACCTTGCTCTTTGGCAATATTCACAAATCAGGAGCACTGCTAGGCTAGCTTCAGCTCAGCAATTGCAGTTCTCTGGGAGCAGCACTTGGAGATCTCCTTCTGGATGAGGGTTCCCTTGTGCTTAATTCTTAAGATAAGTAATATAAGACAGTCCTTGCCTTCAGTCATATGACTTGAAATATGCAGGAAGATGAAGCTTGAAATGCAGGAAGGTGAAGCCCAGGCACAAAATGGAGAGTAATTTTCTGGAGTTAATCTTACTCTAATCAACCTAATCCAGGCCAGGCTGCCTCAGCAGGAAACATATGTGCAAATATGGGGAGTTACGTGGCATTGTTAGGAAGTGCTGTGGCTGCATGGGTCTGTGCTAGTGCTTGCCCCATTGCTGTGCTGATCCCTCCTTTTCCTAGAAGGGGCCCAGTCCCAGGGCCGTTCTGCCTGTCCAATTGCAATTTATCCCCTGACTGGTAACTAGGAAGCACAGACAGAGTACTCTGGATTTGGAGTTGGTCTGTTTTGGGGTCCACTTGTTTAGGTCAGCTTTGTCTTCAGCAACTTTTTCTCTGGTGTCTTTGGATTCTCCAAAAGGAACAGGTCTTTGACCTGCCTGTGTGCTGCTCTTCAAAGGCTGTGCAGAGACAGCTGCCATCATCACTGGGTATCACAGCCCTGTCTGTGGCGCTGTGGGCCAAGCATTTTTGTTCATAAGGCAAAATAAGAAGTATCTGCTTCTTTACTTGACATTTAAGTGTTATTTTAATGCTTAGCTCTTTTTATTTTATTTTATTTTATTTTATTATTTTTTTTAACCATGATTAAATATTTCTGAGATATTTTAAACGAGAGTTACTAAAATGAACAATGTCTTTATCTGTTGAACTTCATGAGCAAAGCATTTATCTACTCTAGCTGTCTACTAGAATTTTAAAAGAAGTAAATTACTAAATTCCTTAGGTGCTAAAGCTCCATTGTGAACTGCCTCAGTATGGGCGGGGGCGCTTACTTAAACTTCTTGGGAAAAAAATGGATCAGACCCAGGGGAAACATCCAAAATACCTTACTTTAATGACAATGCCAGATACTGAAGCAATTATTCTGAAAGCACAGAATTTAAATATGATATTAAAATGAAAGTAGTTCTATAGTTATAAAAAGGGAGATAGTAATAATAATAATAATAAAAAAGAAGAAAAAAACCACACAAAGGTTATTAACATTCATGAACAATAGAAAACAGCCCAGACTCAGATGTTATCTAACATATCATACAAATATAACACAAAAGCTCAATAAGTAGCCTGCTGTCCTTATTGTCAACATTCACCTCACAATAAAAACAACCTAGTTGCTTTGTCTGTCTCTTTGTTCAAGGAGCTAAACAAAGCCCTTCTTACTTCTGGGTGTAAGGGCTCTAGTTGTCAGACAGCCCTCTGGTACAGATTCCCAGTGAAATAAGAGGCTGGCTGCTACATGGAAATATCATTCCTAGAGGTTACTGCTATGGCTCTGGAGGGAGCGTCACTGCTGCTAAATGCTGGTCCCACTCTGCCTGGATGTATTCTAAATATGGGCACCTTTCTAAGTGTGTGCATGGATAGACAGTCCATCTCTGGGCCTTGAAGCATGGACTGAAAGAGCAGAGAGGGCAGATGAACCTTATTTTTGTTGTGTAGTCTTCTAAGGGTCTCTTAGTGAGGCAGCAGCACCCATTCCTCCGCACCTGTCTGCAAAAGTGTGATCAGATTATGAGCTGTGGTTCTGGGAGGAAGCCAGGGTTATGAATGCTCTGCATATAGCCACAAAACCAAGAGCAAGCCATGAATTGGCAGGTGGATTTGTGCTGAGGAGCTGTAGGTAAGTCTTGGAGAAGGAGCCTGTGCTCTGATGGTGAGACTGGGACTGACTGCGCTGGTCCTCACTGGGCAGTATGGAACAATCTGGGTAGTCCAAGGAGGGGGGTTGTTGATATAAATATAGATGTTAGCAGTACAGCCACATTAAGCACTCCTATGGGTACTACAGTCAATTAACAACAGCAAGTCCCCACAGTAAGTAGAATCCAGGCTCTGTAGCTCATTTCATCCTCAGACAGGTGTCCCTGAGGCTGATGAATGATGCCACAGACCCTAACAATCTCCCTACAACACGCTGGCCAAAGCCACTTGTCTCTAGAAAAGGAGCTGAGAGTAGCAAAAACAACAGTAGGTGTCTAAAATTCGCTTTGACGCATACTGATCAAACAGAAGGAGCCTATTTAGAATGGACCATTGGGCCATGCACAAATAATCTTTCTGGCTTTTTAACCTTCTAGAGCAAACTGTTTCTGTAGTGAGGTCTTCTGTTCAGGCTTTCCAAGACTGTCTTTTTGCCATCGGTGTCTTAGCTGGCTTTGGTTACATGTTGAAACGAATTATCAATCAGTAAATCTCTAGAGTGATGGAAGCACGCAAGCTATTTCTTTTCCACAGCACATTTTATATAGCCATTGCTAGGTAAACAGTTTCAATGTGTCCTTTACATGCAGTCCCTCATTACTGTGCTAATTTTATCAGGAGCTATGTCACACAGATACTCATATTTTTCCAGTTACGCAGTCTGAAGGTCTGTTTAATCTGTGCCTTGGAACTGGGAAGTAAGCACCAAAAGAAAAGCCTGACAAGTTAAGGTTCCTCCATCTCACATGCTCCTCCAATGAGTGTGCCTTGTACCCCTGACAGCCTGACACAATCGCACACAATGGTCCGGGACATATTTTTAACCTTGACTTGTAAATATACTGTTCTGGCATTCTTCATCAGACTCATCATGGCTGGAGCTGTAACTATGGAAGGATGTGAGGAATAGCAGGATGGACTTCTCCAAGAACCATGGCAGCTAAAGAAAAGCTAAAGAAACCACACACATTGCATAATCAGGCAGGTGACCTAGTGGACATGGAAACGACTGAGGTACTTGGTTCCTTCTTTGCCTTAGTTTTCACTAGAGACTTTTGCCCGCAGACCTCTCATGTCCTTAATCCTACTTGCAGAGTCTGTGGGAGCAAAGTGTCTCTCATTGGAACACTGAGCTAGGGAACATCCAAGCCAATTGGATATATGCAAGTCCATAGGAACTTATGGGATGTCTGCAAGGGTGCTGAGAGAGTTGGCCAATGTTGTTGTGAGGCCAGTCTCTATTATGTTTGAAAGGTCATGGTATTTGGGGACGATTCCTGAAGGCGTTACATCTGTCTTCTAGAAGGGGAACCCAAGGAACTATATAATTCAGTACCTGGGAGGGTGGAGAAATAATCATTGCCTATACATTCTTTCTCCTTTCTCAAAAGGCCAAGGTCAGACTCTTCTTGATGAACAATGAACCAGAAAATCACAGACTTTCTTCCATTCTTAAGTTGATCTTTCTCCTTTTTTCTACTCCACTTTCTGTCACTGAGACAACTAGATGTAGAATTTTGATGCATGCATTACGTACTAGAGATGTCATCATTTGATTTTTTTTTTCACCAGCATTATTCTGCAGTTTCAGTTTTGTCTTCTTCCTTTGTCTATGTACATATAACCATCTATAAACACATTGCTGTCTGCTTGCCCCTTGTGCTGTTAAAACACCCTCTGCTGAGATATGCCAGTGGGACTACTGGAATCACTAATAGTTTGCTATCAAGGGAACTACTTCCACAGGGAAAAAACACTTCCATCCTCTTTTTCATTCCGTGCTATGATCTCAAGTTGCAATCTGCAGATATACCTTCTTATGAATTTCCATCCTTGACTGAGGATGGAAATTCAGATCTCATCTGGGCAAGGCTTTGAGTAACTTGCCCTAGCTTTTGGGTTAGCCCAGCTTTGAGCAGGGGCTTGGACTGGAGACCAGGGATCCTTTCCAGTTATTCTGTGATTTGATTTGTTTCCTTCTGCAGAGGCTATTTCAGAGTCTCTGATGTTTATGAAAATAACAGCAGAGCTGAGGTTCCACCATGACAGAGGACGTCTACTGTTTGTCCGTATGCTTTTTCACATTGCCTGAAGCAGTCTTGATGCTGCAGCTGTCTATGGTAGATTAATGGAAAATGCACTTCCCATAGACTGCTTCTTCCACAGCTTTGAATATTTTATTTTTGCTTAGCACAACATATTGTTAGGGCCATAAGTAGACTTGACAGGCACAAGTGGTTTCGTAAGTAAAATCAAAGTGTATTGTGCTTCAGTATTTAGTATTTTCTCTTGGTCTTCTCTTCACACACTTACTTTCATAACAGCCTGAAAGGCAAGGGAAGGATAGCAAATAACAGAACCAGATCTATAAATTTTAATCAAGAATACAAATATTTAGTCAATAATATTCACATTAATGAGCACCTGGAGCAAATGGACATTTCCTCTGCAGAGAATTAATGACAACATGAGAACTGAATGTCAGCCCAGAATCCTTGTTGTATGCAGGGATCACTGTCAAAAGAAGTAAATATTGACTCAGCCTGTTTATAGCCTTTTCCTTTCCATGCTGTGACTGATGATTGCTTTATGTGCACTGAGCTAGCCTATAATGGACACAGCAATAACCAGACTATTTGTGGACATGCTCTGTGTCTGTTCTGCACATATCTCTCAGCATGAAACTCATTGGATGTCTCCATACAATTCCTATTCCACTGAAAGTGGGGTGTTTCTCTGTTCCTGGAAGGATTTTACCTGAGGGGAGGAAGTAGCTGCAATTACAGCTGATGACAGTTTTAAATAAAATACACCAATTGACTGAATTGTGAGTGCTTGGCTCTGAGCAGTCAAAAGGCAAGCATCTCATAGCATTATAGAATCATAGAATACCCTGGGTTGGAAGGGACCCACCGAGATCATCGAATACAACTTGAATACAACATCAAATACATCGGATACAACATCGAATACAACCCAACCACATGAAGTTTAATCCAACCACATGAAGTTTAACAAAAGCAAGTGCCAGGTCCTGCACCTGGGACGGGGCAACCCTGGCTATACGTACAGACCGGGAGACGAGACGCTGGAGAGCAGCCCCGCAGAGAGGGATCTGGGGGTTGTGCTTGACAGCCAGCTGAATATGAGCCAGCAGCGTGCCCTGGCAGCCAGGAGGGCCAACCGTATCCTGGGGTGCATCAAGCATGGCATCGCTAGTCGGTCGAGGGAAGTGATTGTCCCGCTCTACTCTGCGCTGCTGCGGCCTCACCTCGAGCACTGTGTGCAGTTCTGGGCACCACAGTACAAAAAAGACATTAAACTGTTGGGGAGTGTCCAGAGGAGGGCGAAGATGGTGCAGGGCCTAGAGGGGAAGACATACGAGGAGTGGCTGAGGTCGCTTGGCCTGTTCAGCCTGGAGAAGAGGAGGCTGAGGGGGTCCTCATCATGGTCTACAAATTCCTCATAAGGGGGATTGGAGAGGCAGGTGACCTATTCTCCGTTATCACCAGTGATAGGACCCACAGGAATGGTGTTAAGCTGAGGCAGGGGAGGTTTAGGCTGGACATCAGGAAGAGGTTCTTCACTGAGAGGGTGGTCGCACGCTGGAACAGGCTCCCCAGTGAGGTAGTCACTGCACCAAGCCTGTCTGAATTTAAGAAGAGATTGGACTGTGCACTTAGTCACAAGGTCTAAACTTTTGGGCAGACCTGTGCGGTGCCAGGAGTTGGACTTGATGATCCTTATGGGTCCCTTCCAACTCGGGATATTCTATGAACTCTTAACTCCACACAGAATCTCCCCAAAATAAAACCGTATGTCTGAGAATGTTGTCTAAATGCTTCTTGAACTCTGGAAGGCTTGGTTCTGTGATCACTCCCCTGGGGAGCCTGTGCCAGCATCAAACCACCCTCTCAGTAAGGAACGTTTTCCTGATATCCAGCATGAATGCAGCCCCATGCCATTCCCTCAGGTTCTGTTGCTCTCACCAGAGAGAACAGATCAACGCGCGCCCTCCGTTCCCCCTTGTGAGGAAGCTGTAGGCTGCCATGAGGCCTCCCCTCAGTCTCCTCTTCTCTGTGTTGAACAAACCAAGGGGGACCTCAGCCTCTCCTGATCATTATGAAATCATAGAATCACAGAATCATAGAATGGCTTGGGTTGGAAGGGACCTCAAAGATCACTTAGTTCCAACCCCCCTGCCATAGGCAGGGACGCCACCCACTAGATCAGGTTGGACAAGGCCCCCTCCAACCTGGTCTTGAATACCTCCAGGGCTGGAGCATCCACAGCTTCTCTGGGCAACCTGTTCCAGTGCCTCACTACCCTTACAGTGAAGAATTTCTTCCTAATGTCTAAATCTATACTCTTTTAGTTTAAGACCATTCCCCTTTGTCCTCTCATTATCTACCCGAGTAGAGTCCTTCTTCATCCTCTTTGTAAGGCCCCTTTAAGTACTGAAAAGCTGCAATGAGTTCTTCTCAGAGCCTTCTCTTCTCCAGACTGAACATGTCCAGCTGTCTCAGCCTTTCTTCATAGAAGAGGTGCTCCATCCCTCCGATCATATTTGCAGCCATCTTCTGGCTAACAGGTACACATCCTTCTTGTGCTGGGGACCCAAAACAGGACGCCAGGTGGGGCCTCACGAGGGCAGAGCAGAGGGGGACAATCACCTTCCTCCACCTGCTGGCCATGCGTCTCTTGATGCAGCCCAGGACACAATTGGCCTTCTGGGCTGCAAGCGTGCACTGCTGGCTCATGTCAAGTTTCTCAACCACTAGAACCCCCAGATCTCTCTCTGCAGGGCAGCTCTCAATGAGTTCTTCTCCCAGTCTGTACTCGTGTCTGGGATTGCTCCAACCCAGGTGCAGCACCCTGCACTTTGACTTGTTGAACCTCATTAGGTTCACGTGGGCCCACTTTTCAGGCTTCTCCAGGTCCCTTTGAATGGCATCCCTTCTTTCTGTTGTATCAACTGCACCACACAGCTTGGTGTTGCCTGCAAACTTGCTGAGGGTGCACTCCATCGCGTAGTCTATGTTATTGATGAAGATACTGAAAAGCACTGGTCCCAAGACAGACCCCTGAGGGACACCGCTCATCACTGGCCTCCACTTGGACATAGAACCATTGACCACCACTCTCTGGGTGTGGCCATCGAGCCAATTCCTTATCCACCAGATGGTCCACCCTTCAAATCCATATCTTTCCAATTTACAGATTAGGATGTCATGTGGGACCGTGTCAAAAGACTTACAGAATTCCAAGTAGATTACATCAGTCAGTCTTCCCTTGTTGACTGACACAGTCATTCCATCATAGAAGGTCACCAGATTGGTCAGGCATGATTTGCCCTTGGTGAAGCCAGGCTGGCTGTCTAGGATCACATCTTTGTCCTGCATGTGCCTTAAAATCACCTTCAGGAGGATTCGTTCCATGATCTTGCCAGGCACAGAGGTGAGTCTCACTGGTCTGCAGTTCCCCAGGTCTTCCTTTCTACCCTTTTTGAAAATGGGTGCGACGTTTCCATTTTTCCAGTCACCTGAGACTTCTGACTGACATGTTTTTTCAAATATCATGGAGAGTGGCTTGGCAACTACATCAGCCAGTTCCCTCAGGACCCTGGGATGCATGTCATCAGGGCCCACAGACTTGTTAAGTTGTGTCAGGAGGTCCGGAACTTGCTCTTTGCTTCCAGTGGGAGGGACAGTGCTCCCCCAGCCCCTGCCTAGAGGTTCAGGGACTCAAGAGATGTAGGAAGCCTGACCACCAGTGAAGACCAAGGCAAAGAAGTTGTTAAGTACCTCTGCCTTCTCTGGTCTTTCTTTTGTGGCCAATGTACCTGTAGAACCCCTTCTTGGTATTCTTTGCATCCCTTGCCAAGTTTAGTGCCTTGGCTTTCCTGATCCCATCCCTGCACATCCGCACAGCATTTCTGTACTCTTCCCAGGGCACATGGCCCTGTTTCCACCGTCCGTGCATTTCCTTCTTTTGCAGAAGTTTGACCAGCAGGTCCTTGTTCAACCGTGCTGGTTCCTACCTTCCCTGCTTGATTTATTGCATATGGGAATAGAGAGCTATTGCGCTCTATGGAAAATATCTTTAAATTGTTGCCAGCTCTGATCAGATCCTATGTCCCTAAGGACCGTGTCTCATGGGATCTCATTCACTAATTCTTTGAAGAGCTGGAAGCTGGCTTTTCTAAAATTCAGGGTCCTGACATGCTCTTAGCCAGGCCCATATCCCTCGAGATCACAAACTCAACCAGGGTGTGGTCACTGCAACCCAGGCTTCCTCCAGTCTTAACCTCTTTAATGAGCTCTTCCACACTGGTGAGCACCAGGTCCAGTAATGCTTCTCCTCTGGTTGGTTTGTCTAATAATTGGACAAGGATTTTGTCCTCAGTGGACTCCAGGAGTCTCCTGGACAGCTTACTGCCTGCCGTGTAGTTTTCCCAGCAAACATCCAGGTGGTTGAAATCCCCCAGGAGGATGAGAGCCTGTGAACACAATGTTTCTTGTGGTTGGAGCAAGAAGGCGTCATCCACAGGCGCCATCCACATCCACATCTCTTGGTCAGGAGGCCTGTAGCAGACCCCAACCACAAGATGTCCTTTCTTGGTCCGGTCCTTAATTTCTGCCCACAGGCTCTCAGCCTGCTCTTGGCTGTTTCTTAGAGGGAACTCTTCACAATCTATCCATTTCTTAACATAGAAGGCAATGCCCCCACACTTCCTTCCCTGCCTATCTCTCCTGTAAAGCTTGTAGCCCTCCATTCCAGTGTTCCAGCTGTGTGATTGGTCCTACCCCGTTTCTGTGATAGTCATTAGATCATAGTTTTGTAATTGCACCTTGGCTTCCAACTCCTCCTGCTTCTTCTGCATGCATTGGTATAGAGGCACTTCAGCTGGGCTATGGGCCACAGTCACCTTTTTAGAGGACTCCTTCCTAATTCCTATAGGATGATTCACAAGTGTTTCCCTGCTGTTTTCTAAAGTATTGGCATTCAGTGGTTCTTTTGAGTCACTTACAGGTACATCCCCATCCACCACTGAATCTAGTTTAAATCCCTACTAATGAGTCCAGCCAGCTTGCTGCCCAAAATGGTCAGCTCTTGCCCCACATGGTCAGGTGCACCCCATCCTGTGTCAGCATGCTTGGTCTCTCAAAAGCACGCCCAAGATCATAGAACCCAAAAGCCTGAACATGACACCAGCCAGTCATTCACCTTATCTGTATGCCACCTCCTCCTTGGGTCCCAGTCTCCAACTGGGAGGACTAAGAAGAACACTACTTGTGCTCCTGATCCCTTCAGCATCTCTCTAAGGGCCATAAAGTCCCTTTTGATGTTTCAGGTCTGATAAGTCTTCCCCTCTAGACCCTTCACCATGTTTATCACTTTTCTTATATTGTGGTGCCCAAAACTGCACACAAGTACACAGGTCTTGGAGGTGTTCAAAACCAGGTTGGACAAGGCCCTGGGCAACCTGATCTAGTGGCTGGAATCCCTACCCATGCAGGGGGGTTGGAGCTACATGATCTTTAAGGTGCCTTCCAACCAAAGCCATTCTATGACTCTATGATTCCTTTGAATCAATCAGAAAATTCTTACAGGTTCATGTTACTCTATGGGGAAGGCAGCTGCGAAGAAGTTCCTGGTAATACAAGTTGCCTTAGCAATTATAAAATAGATTTTGATCCTGTGCCAATTTCTGAGCATTTATCTGCCTGGCAGAGAGAAAGGAAAGTAGGGAATCTCAGGAGATGGAAACATAGAATAGGATTTGGGCTATAGTCCTTTACGTGCTTTAGAATAAAACTTTGTAAAGCCAAAATATTCCTTTTATAGAGAAATGATGCCCGAAGAACTCTCCATATGCCAACATCTCTGAGGTTTGGAATGTGACAAAAATGTGGATTCCAGGGGAAAATAATTCATGTAGTAAAAGTAAATACCATAAGATTTTTGTTTGGTTGGTTGGTTGTCTTTTTGGAATGTCCAGATCTTCAGTTCATTTTTTCATTGTTAAAAGTTGGGTGATATCAAATGTTAAAGGTCAGAGAGAATTCCTGAACCGAAAGGAGGGACCTCACTTGATGTGGCTGCTTTCCTAAGCCAAAGTAAATTTCTTTGACAAGAAGCCAGTATATTTTGTTGACTGAAGAAATACGGTCACACATCGATTATTCAGAAGAGTATACCTCAAGAAAGGACCCAGAAGAAATAACTGTAAATTAGCAGCGAGAAAAATAAGGTTTGACGAGGATTACAGAGGGAAAAAGCATTATCTCTGTTCACATAAGGAAATGAATATGACTGTGATACATCCACAGGGAGCCACTCTGCTGATGAGGAAGGAGGTAGTTTTACCTGGACACCATCCAGGCCATAGCTGCTTTAATCTCATTTCCCTTTTCCTGAAGAGGATGGGTTCAGTTGGTGGCTTCCATACTGTTTTAGATTTCACTTCAGTTGCTTTGTCTGATGACCCTCCCATTAGTTGGATGATGTCGTTTCATCAGCAGAGATAGGTCCATGACTGTTCCTAACTTTCTGAGTTCTTCAACCAGAGCAATAAAATAATTCCAGCCTGTCCTGGTTTTGATTGGGATAGTTAATTTTCTTCATAGCAGCTGGTACGGTGCTGTGTTTTGTATTTAGGAGGAAAATAATGCTGATAACACACCGATGTTTTAGTTGTTGCTGAGCAGCACTTACATGGAGTTAAGGACTTTTCTGCTTCTTGTGCTGCCCTGCCAGAAAGGAGGTTGGGGGTGCACAAGAAGTTGGGAGGGGACAGAACCAGGACAGCTGACCGAAACTGGCCAAAGGGGTACCATTACAGCATCATGCAGAACAATAAAACTGTGAGGGGTTCCAGGGTGGGATGACACTGCTCAGGGACTGGCTGGGTATTGGTTGGCTGGTGGTGTGCAATTGCATTGTACATCACTTGTCTGTTTTTTTTTTTTTTCTAACTATTTTATTTATTAATCTGTCCTCAGCTGATGAGTTCTTGCATTTTTGCCTTTTTTGACTCTCTTCCCACCCCACTGAGGTGGGGGGGAGTGAGTGAATGGTTGTGTGGTGCTTAGCTGCCTGTTAGGTTACACCACGGCACAGCCTCTGTTACTTGTCTCAACTTCTGTGAGTGACACTCGTGTTCAGTATAACACAGAAATATTTAAGTAAACCAAAACCAGCCAAATTTGTGCATATGCACAATGTTCAGAGCTATTTGTTACCTATTGCCACTCCTTCTTTCAGCTCAAACAAGTACAAACCTAACATGTCTGGTAAAGTTAAATATTGAATCAGCATCTCATAATTCCCTGGGGATTCATAGTCATGGCAGGGAAGCAACAACATTCATATATTTATTTGATCTTGAGGTAGGCCAAATCAGACCAGGAACACCCAAGGCTGCTGGGCTCACTCCTAAGACCGGACAGTCCATACTCTGCTACTGTTGGGAAGGAAAGCATCTATTTTGTCTTTGCCTTCCAGCTAACACTGACTAAGGAAACAGTTTCCCACCCTGTAAAAAACTCAAGATTTTAGCCTTTCTTCTGCATCAAGGGAATAAAAACCTGAGCCTTTTGGAGTCAAACACCCAGGAGCTGCGCCTTATAGCAATCAACAATCTAGCCATCTGTCTGTGTCCCAAGGACCTAGGGACCAGCTGCATCATAATCTTGGCTCAGACAGCTGAGGCAATTAGAAAGTTGTGAGAAAAAGGGTTGAGAAAGTCTTAGAGTTGTGCATGACAGGAAAAAAAATTAGAGAGGTAGGACTGCTGAGATGAAGAACAAGGTTTCAGTTTGATAAAACACCACCATGGAAAGGTATAAGAGATCAAGAGAACATCCAGACAGGTCAGTGTCAGCTGAACTTAGGGTCCATTCTAGTGAGCTGCAGAGGTCAACTGATGGCTGCTTGGCTGGATAATACTATTTAGTGTTGCATTAGGGTGGCAAGCAGATCATTGCTTAGCCTAACAGCTTATTATATCTCAGGTTTCTTTTGCATGCATTAGCCAATTAATAATTGCTTCGTACTTCGAAGCTGTATATCACCTGCTTGCAGCCTCTTTGCAAATGGTTAAAGGTACCCAAAGAAAATCATCCAAAAAAGAATTGTTGCATCTGTAATCTCGGGAAGAGAGAACAGAACTGATATTTTGAATAAATGATGTTCCAGACACATGATTTTCTCCTGAAAACAGATATTTTGGTTCCTATGAAATGTTGGCTTTGAAATGAACTGAAATATGCTCAGAAAAACATGCCTTTGGAAACTCTGCAGCTTTCTGCTTTGTACCTTCAAAAAGTAGGTTCAATGTGAAAAGGAATAATGCAACCAGCCATGTGAAGGTCAGATAAATGGAGGCAAAGAGAAAACTCAATAAAGCTTTTTTGTGTGTCCCACAGCCCATGGAAAAGTCCAGATCTTCTCCTAAGGTCCTCCCTCAGACAGCACCAAATTACTGCAAATGTATCTGAGCTAAACTGATGTACAGCTACAACTGCACTAAGACAGGAGTCTATAGGCTGGGCATCACCACTACACTTTTGTGACTGCCAGCCTTGCCAACACAGATATATATTTTTTCCTAGTGTTAAAATAAGGAATGGACTTGTTTCAAAGGCTTCTTTATCTGTAAATCTGCTTGTGTTACTGGTGCACATTCATACAGTCTCTGGGCATGTGCACAAATTCCCTCTCTGTGCACCAGCTCCCCACCCCTCCATGCCCCGAAAGATAACATATCTCAAAGAATAGTTGCATTATTTTTCTAAGCAGGACATTCAACACAGGATATTAAATACAGCACTGATTTTGACCTTATGAGTGAAGCGAGCTATAGCTGTTGTTAGACAAGGAAGTGTCTGGGTGATCAAAGTCAGAGGGAAAAGAAAATGGAATTTTTCTCTTCTTTTGAAAATATCTGAAAACCGTCTTGCACCTCAAAACTGTCTCATTTTCTAAGCCAGTCTAAGAAAAGTCACCAGCCAGAACCTTTTTCTGCATGGAATTCATGCTTGTGAAAAACATCTAACATCTACAGGCACTGGCATAGGAAAGCAATGATTTACAGCACGTGAATTCCCTGTTCCCACTGAGTGACTGACAGGACAGCAGCGAGACAGCTCATGATGGTCATGGACCTGTGACCAGCTTGCACTCTCTTGCAAAGCCCTGCAAGATTCCCTGGAAGTATCTCTTGCCTGAGGGTGGAATTTGTTCCTCAGGCAGAGATGTAAAAGACCAACCTCTTTCCTTGCATATCGTATCACACCAAACACATTTCCACCCACAACACCTACATTGTTTGGAAGGAAAATAAACTGAGAGGCATCTTCTCTAGACTTTCGAAGAAAAGCTATTGTAGCTACACTTGTCTTGTTCTGTCTCTAGGAAATTCTGGAGTCTCAAAAGATTCACTTCATGTCCTCTCCCTGCCTGGAAGTGAAGTGATGCTGTAGGGAGTGATTTTTATTTATTTATTTATTTTTTTGATAGTGCAGTTTGCTGATTCTAGGTGAAAGCTCTGGGTGTAAACTTCAGGTGAAAGGCTGTAGCTTTATGACTTAAACAACACGCAGCCTCGTCAGTGCTAAAAATGTGTTCTCAGTCCTAAATTACAAGGGAGAATAGATGAAATGTTGTTGCTCCTGGGCATAGCCAGCTATCTGAGGTGTTGAAGTAGGGACAAAACCTTTTGGAGACCATGAAATTCCTTCTAAGTCTGACCTCAGGGCAGCTACAGCAGACTTGTATTCCAAATCACAAAATTCCTGAGTACAAATGAGTTTCAGCCTGTCAAATTGAGATACTCTGGTGTAGATGACAAAGCCTGGCTATCAACAGTAGTAAGTGTTCAAAAAACATGAAATTAGCTGTTTTTTGAAAATAATCCAATATGTAAATTAGCTGTCAAAGGGAAACGGAGACAGCTGGTTGGCAGCGTCTAATTTAAAATCTGTTTAAGACCAAATGATATAGTAAAAGGGCTATGACTTTATCATTGCTGTTCCAATACCTTGGCTCTACCTGAATTGCTTTTATATAAACGCTTTGTCTAGCATGAACAAAGTTACTGCTTGTTGAAAAAGAAACAACAACCAAAACCTTTTATTTGACAGCAGAGACCAAATGCAGAAAAACAAACAAACACCTTTAACTGCATCTCTCAAAAGAGCTGGAACTAACACTCTTGGTCTCTTGACTTTGGATGTAGGAGGTCTGCACTGCTACAGCAGGGCAATGAATCCTCAGCCTGAGGCACGCAGATGTGTTTTCCACTGCAGCCGTCTACTCAAGCCCATCCAGCGAAGCATTCAAACCCATGTCTCCTCCAGGCCACGGGCTGTGCCTCTACTGCCTTGGGACATCACCATTATCTTGCCGAGGCTGTTTCCTGAAATAACCTGCTGATATAACCTGAAATTACGAGGGTCAACGACGCTGCAGCCCGCTAGAGCGACGCTTCCCGACACAGCACCCTGGCTACGGCTCAGGCGGTGCAGTCAAGACCTGCGGGTCCAGTGTGGGGACCACCCCGCAGGAGGGAGACAAGCCCACCCTTCCCCCTCCCCGCCGTGCAGGGCAGAGCAGCCCCGGTGCCCCAGCCGTCAGCCCGGGCTGCCCCTCGCGGGCAGGCGTGGGCGCTCCACGGGGCGCCCGGGGACCGGCGCCGCCGGCAGCACCCGGCTCCCCGCTCCCCCGGCCCAGCCGCTCGAGCTGCGGCAGCGCGGGCGGCAGAGCTCCCCCAGCCCGGCCCCCGGGGCTGAGCGAGCCGCGCCGCCGCCGCCGCTGCCGCCGCGCCCGCCCGAGGAGCGGAGCCGAGCGGAGCGGAGCGGAGCCGAGCGGAGCCGAGCGGCGCGGGACGCGTGGCGGTGGCGCAGCCGAGTCGAGCTGGGGCCGCCGCTATTTAGGGCGGGCACGGCGGGCGCCGCCACAGCCAGAGCGGGCGGGCGCGGGACGGCGGGGGCGGCAGGTGAGTGCCGGCCGCGGGGCGATGCCGGGGAGGCGCCGACGGGGCGGCCGCCGCCGCCGCGGTTTGGCCCGGCCGGGCGAGGGGGGAGCCTCCCGCGGTGCCCGGTCGAAGTTGGCTGCTGCGGCGGGAGCCCAGCGGGGACCGGGGGGACCCCTGCCGAGGGGGGTGGGACGGGAAGCGCTCCGTGGGGCTTCTCCGCCGGCGTCGCCTCCCCCCGCCCTGCCGGCCCGTCGGCTCCGGGGCCGGGCTGGCCGCCGTCCCGCGACCCCAGCGCCGGAGGCCGCCGCCGGAGGGGCTCGCGGAGCGGGGCGGGCGGAATTTGCAGGCCGGGGCCTGCGGCGGCCGCCCCCGGCCCGGTGGGAGCTGGTGTGCCCGCGTGGGCCTGCGCGCTCCCCGGCCGCGGGTGAGCGGGGAGAGCTGGCGGCCGAGGAACAGCGGCCGTGGACGTGAGCACGAGTTTATCTTTAAGGGAAGCGTTGTGCTCACAAGCAGTTTGGAGTTTTAAATGATTTACGTTTTGATATTGCAGGTCTCCTTCCCCATTTATACAGTGATATTTGGTAGATGAAGTGAACCGCTTCGGAAGTGTAATTTCTATGTGAAATGATCTGGAGGAAGCCTTGAAACACGGAAAACCGTGTCTCAGAGATCCGTCATGTTGGATTGGTCCTAATATTGACCTACGCCATCCTGATTTGTACCACGAGTGACCCAGCAGTCTGGCTTCTTCCTCTCTCCTGCTTCAGGTATGATGGCGACCAAATGTCACTGCTGTTGTGGTGCTAGCATAAAGCCAGGAGCCCCCATTGTAATGTTATACTCCTGGAGTCATCCTGTTCTTTCCATGTGCATGTACCTGCTTGGGTGTGAGCTGGGGTTTCCAGTTCAAAACTGTCACTTGGAGCCCTTGTTCTGTCACTGTATGTCACTTGTTGCTGCAAACAATGGATGTGAAACACTTTTGGGGATGAGTTTTAGTACTACAGCAAAGAGCAGGAGTTCCAGCAGAATTATAAAACAGCCAAGGACAAGGTTTGCCAGCCCTGGTGGTGGCCAGCAGTGATCATGAGGTAGTCCTAATTTTTCCAGTATACCGTGGACACCAATATGTGAGACATGACAGGGGCTTAAAGGAGAATAAAGTTTCACCAGAGAGACCTTCTCTTCCCCAGTTGTAAGCCTGATGTAAACTCCAGGGAAGAAACGTCCTTCACAAAACTAAGTGGGCAGCTGCCTTCAGAACAGCGGAAAGGTACCTTTGCCAGTAATTGTAATTTCTTTATTGTTGTACTGATGTCAATGGAGTGTTAAACAGGTCATTCCAGGAAGCAATGGCTGAGATCCATGAGGTTTCTCAGGACAGATGTGTTTTTTGTATTTACCCCAAAGTTAAGATGGTATCATAACAAAGAATTTAGCTTGTGCATCATACATTCTTCTTAAATATTAAAATGAACAAATATCACACATATTGTCAATCTGTTGTTTTTCATGTTGCCCGTAACTTTTTTCCCTTTTAATCCCAGATCCTGACTCTCAGAATAGCATCATCACCAGACATCACTCTTAGTTCTTCTGAAATCACAGATTGTTCTGTCTCCTTTGCAGCCAGTGGTCACTCCCTATATCACACTTCTCGTAGGCTAGAAGGAGATCGAAATTGAGCACATGTAATGCAGGCATGTGTGAGTAAATGGCAGAGAATCAGAAAATAGAAAAATCAAATCTGCTCTGTGGTGTGAGCAATGCTGGTTCACAGCATTTTTAGAGTTCTGCAAAGTATATTTTTAAATTCAAACATGTCAAAATGCAGGAAGATGTGATGGGCCTGGCTGCTTTCAGTGTCTTTTACAGAGAGTAAGCATGATGACAGTACACTGTCCTCACCTAAATGCAGAACAAAAATCAGTGGCAAAGTGCTCCTACCTGGCAGAGTCACGGAAATGTTCCTTCCTCCTGTTCATGCTCTGAAACAGTGAAGACTGGGAGCCCTGGTTCCCTGATGGCACCCAGTGAGAAGTTGTTATAAGCAGTTGTGTCATTCCTTACCAGTCGGTGCATCACAGTACCATAAAGCTGAGTCCTGAGCCAGTTTCAGATTTGAACTATGGTGTCCTGCAAAGCTTGCACAGTCTTGGATTTTGGTTCAAGTTTACAGTGTACTGAAATAAAAAAAATAGTATTTGCACTGTTTTACACAGGGCAAAAGGCCCTTTCTAATCCATTTTGCTTCCCCAGTACTGGGCTGTTGGAAATCGTGTTTCAGAAAGATTGTTTAAGCTACCCTTAAAAATTTCTATGACAGAGATGTCACAGTGTCTTCAAGCAATTCTTTTAAGAGCTTCACTACCCTTACCATGTGCAAGGTCTTCTTAACAGCTCAGTTTTCCTTGGTGCAGCTAAATCCCTCTCCTTTCAGTGATATTAGTCATAGCCGTGGGGAACAGACTTTTCCTTCCTGTTCTGCAGCAGGCTTTCATGCATATGAAGTCTGTTGAACATCTCCAGCTGTGTCCTTTCTAGCCCAGACATTCCTGTTCATTCAATTTATTCTCATATATTCACTTTTCTAAAGATCCTCACTGCTTTCCTTTGAGCTCTTCCAATGCGGTCCATATCTTCTTGGGAACACAGTGCCCAAGGCTGAACACAAGGCTTCCATTTAGCTTTGTTCAAGATGAACAGATTAAGATCTATCTGAGGTCCTATTTAAGAATAGGACCAATCTACCAAAGTCTTTGCCACTTTAAAGGGGTACAATATTGCTGACACTGATGACAGTACATGTTGGTCCTACACTATGCAGAGCTGTTATCTAGCTTGTTACACTCCATCATATGCTAGGACAGCTGCTTATTTTTACCTGAACTAAATACAAATCATAGAATCATAGAAACTCAAGGTTGGAAAATATCTACAAGATCATCTAGTCCAACTGTCCTCCCATCACCAATAATACCCACTAAGCTATCAAATCATATCTCATAGCACCTCGTGCAGGTGCTTCTTGAACACCGCCCAGGACGGTGACTCCACCACCTCCCTGGGCGGGCCGTTCCAGTGCCTGACACTCTTAAAGAGAAAAAGTTTTTCCTGATATCTAATCTAAATCTCCCCAGGCACGACTTGTGGCCATTTCGAGTCCTATCATGAGTTACCTGGGAGAAGAAGCTGACCCCCTCTTCACCACAACCTCCCTTCAGGAAGTTGTAGAGGGCAATGAGGCCTCCCCTGAGCCTCCTCTTCTCCAGACTAAACAATCCCAGTGCCCTCAGCCGCTCGTCAGAGGACTTGTGTTCCAGGCCCTTCACCAACTTTGCAGCCCTTCTCTGGACAAGGCTCCAGGGCCTCAATGTCCTTCTTGTAGTGAGGGGCCCAAAGCTGAACACAGCACTTGAGGTGCGGCCTCACCAGAGCTGAGTACAGGGGGACGATCACCTCCCTGTTCCTGCTGGCTGCACTATTCCTGACACAAGGCAGGATGCCGTTGGCCTTCTTGGCCACCTGGGCACACTGCTGGCTCATGTTCAGGTGAGCATTGGCCAACACCCACGGATCCTTTTCCTCTGCACAGCTTTCCAGACACTCTGCCCCAAGCCTGTAGCATTGCATGGGGTTGTTGTGGCCAAAGTGCAGGACCCAGGCCTTGTTGAACCTCATCCCACTGGCCTCTGCCCATCGACCCAACCTGTCCAGGTCCCTCTGCAGGGCCACCCTACCCATCGGCAGATCGACACTTCCCCCCAACTTGGTGTCATCTGCAAACTTATTGAGGGTAAACTCAATCCCCTCATCTAGGTCATCAATAAAAATATTAAACAGGATAGGCCCTAGTACCGACCCCTGGGGGACACTGCTTGTGACGGGACGCCAGCTGGACTTAACTCCATTAACCACAACTCTCTGGGCATGGCCCTCCTGCCAGTTCTTTATCCAGAGAAGAGTATACCTGTCCAGGCCACGGGCAGCCAACTTCCCCAGGAGAATACTGTGGGAGACCGTGTCAAAGGCCTTGCTGAAGTCTAGGTAGACTACGTCAACATCCTTTCCCTCATCTACCAGTCTGGTCACCCGGTCATAGCAGGAGATGAGGTTGGTCAGGCAGGACTTGCCTTTCATGAACCCATGCTGTCTGGGCCTGATCCCCTGGATGCCATGCAGTACAAATACCTTGTACTTGTTCTTATACTCAAATTTGATCTTCTTAATTTTGTTCTCTCATATGCTAAGACCTCTCCAGTGTTATATCACTGGAAGAAGCATACCATCCACTTCACTAACCAAGCCATTACTGAAAGCAGTGCCAGCTGCTGGGCCTTCTAGTTCCCATCACAGTAGAATTACATTCCGCGTGTGTGTAGGTAAACCCGTGTGCTCTCTGACACATCTGGCTGCCAGTTCTGGATGAGGTCATTCAGCCCAAGGTTGTTCCCAGTTTCTTCCTGAATTGCCTCCAGAACAGAGGGTAAGGAGGAGCAGGATAAATGAATGCTTCTTCCAGGAAGTGTAAGGCCATGTTTCTGCAAATGTGCATATTGACTTTATTTACTAGGTGGGGAAGCGCTGCATCAATGGTCACTGTCTTGCCCTCTGAAACTACCTCATTCCCTGTGTTGTCAGTAAGGGGAAAGATGGGGAGTGAAGGGCATGTGGGTGCTCTGATTAAACATATGTAGTTAGGCAGATCGATTCTACTATTGTAGCTTGTATTTTTAAGTCATGACTGTTTATTTCAGTGCAAATATCAGCACATCAACCAATGCCTTCCGAATCCCTCTACAGGCAAAGCTGCATGATACTGTGTGTTGCAGAGCTGTGCGTGGAAAAACTGTATTTCTTCTGGAGTTCTGGACTGGAAAAGAAAACAGGCAAATTAAAAATGGCTAAAGCATAAAAGTGAAACTTGGTGCATTTGGATGGCCCTGAGAAACTGTAATGGACCACTGTGCTTAGAGATGAAGTCTCATGGGAATGGCAGCATACCTTGAAACCGAGTTGAATAAAGCATCAACAGATGATCTGCAGAGCAGAGCACAGTGCAGTGCTGAACTGAGCACAATTAGTTTGGCTGGAGCCTGCAAGTATTTTTCCTTCTTTGTATCTCTTTCCAGCATCTATGATTATGGATTACAGCTGATTATAAAAGTGCCACACATCAGTGTATTATCAGTATTATTCTCATCCTAAATCCAAAACACAGCATCATACCAGGTACTAGGAAGAAAGTTAACTGTATTCCAAGCAAAATCAGGACACAGACATGCCAGGTCAGGCCTTCTGTAGCAATAAGACTGTCCAGATCAGAAACACCATCACTGTACGTGGCCTGAATCCCACTTTGCAGACACTTGGGTATGGCTGTGTTACAAAGGCACCTCTGGGCTTGTCTGCAAACCCAAATTCACTCTGTGCCTCCGCTGTGCGCAGGTCAGCTGGCACTGAGAGGCCTTCAGTGTGATGGAAGACTTGGCACAAGGCTACTTCTGGGCATGGGCTCATGCAACCTCATCTTTGCATGCCTATGTGCTGGGCTTCACAGGAACATTTAGTTGCCCATATGTGCCTAGACATCAGTCACCTACATTTGAGCTAATTTTCTGAACTTTCTTTATAGTCAGAGGAGAGAAATCAGTCCTTTTGAGATGAGATTCATCAAATTGTAAGCAACAATATGATCTTTCCTCTTGGTAGTTAACTTAGGTCAGGTGATTGACTGACATGTAGATGACATCTGTGATATATGCTGCTCGGTTGTATGAATTGCATCCGATGTGTTTAATCTCACACAACACTATATCTCATCAGCCCTTACAATTCCACTTATTGTATGGTATTGAATAATAATGGGAGAGGAAACACGAGGAAAGAAAGTCATTGGAGATGTCTGTCATATTTGTCATCAGACACTGTAAGGCTGATGGAGTTTAGGTAATGCTAGAGCTAAGTGCCCTAGCTCCTTCCTCCAAAGAAATCATGGTAACATACGCTGTGCTATAGCATTTACCAGCATCACTGCTCACTAAATCCCAACCTTTCTTTTTGATAATGATAGAATCATGGGATGGGTTGGGTTGGAAGGGGCCTTTAAAGATCATCTAGTCCAGCTCCCCTATGATGGGCAGGGACATCTTTCACTACATCAGGCTGCCCAAAGCCCCATCAGAAGTCATATTTAGTTAAAAGATATATCAGCAGTTGTGGCTTGGCAGTTAGCAATGGGCTGGATAGCTTGTACACACTGGGGGAAGTACTAAACATTGCCAGTACTTGCTTGCTAATTACCATAGTTGCTATTTTAAACTAGGACGTGCTTTTTATACAATTTAGCACTTAGAGTATTGTTCTCTGTATCAAAGAAACAAAATAAGCATACCTGATTTACTTTGAAATAGTCACAATAATCTTAGCATTAGAGATTTAATTGTGCTGCATGAACCGTGCTAGAGTGAACATATGAAATATCATGTATACTTCTCTGGAAACATGAACTCTTTTGTACCAGCTCCCCTTACAGTCAAGGAAGAGAGATGCTCACCCTGAAGGGTGGGTTATTCAAGCTGTCTTAGCAGCTGACCAGCTCTGACTCTCAGATGTCTAAGTGGACTGTGATGAATCCCACCTCAACTTTCTTATTTGCACATGATACATCACTGAAGTAGGGGACAAGGAGAGGAATGCTGAAAAGAGTGTTCATATTACTGAACTAATAATAATCAGTAGAAAACATTATATCCATAGCAAACAGAACTGATATATCAGTGTAGACCTAATGTAATAAAGCTAAGAAAATAAAGTTTTTGTAACAATAAGTTTAGGAAATACACATTTTAATTTGACTAGCAATATAATGCTATCAATCAACAGTTAATCTATACTTATGGTATATGAGATTTGTAATTTCCTAGTATTGGTTAGATAACTGATGAAGTGCAATAGCATGTTGAATTAAGAAATGCTGATGAAGTCATCTCATAGCAAATAAAGGTCAGGAAGGTGCAAAATAGCTATGACCGGAGTATTAAAGCTCTACTTCTGGAAATAGGTCCAAGTATTAAAAAGTTGTTTGGTGTTGATACACCTGAGATCTCACCTGAGATCTCAGAAATGTCTTGAATAATCAGAATAACAATTCTAGCCAGTAACACAGTGGTCTTGCTGCTCCCCATGAGAAATTCAGGTGCAAGGTTGTGCTCCTGTTGATTCAGCTCAGTGTCTAAAGAATTTTTAATCATTTATTCTACTAACGCACATACTTGCTACAAAGGGAATCAGGATCCTGTGAAAAACATCAGGGTGCATGTGAATAGACCTAGGTACATGTATAGATGTGATGCCTACACAGGCAAGTGCCTACACTACCTGCCTGATGGGTAGGCAGGAGGAATTCACCCTTTGTGCTGCACTGTGAGAGGCACCCATAGGGCATTGGCCAAAACGAGGCCCCGTGCTGTGTGCCCAGAGTGCACAGTCCAGCTTCATGGCTATGGGAGAGGGAGGAGAGCAGGTTGAGACCATAAGGAGTGTCTGCTCCCTCCTGCCAGCAAAAGTGGTCCTGTGCTCTGCAAAACCATGCTCAGTCCTCCAGGCAGGAGCACAAGACACCTGAGGGGAACATCACTCTGCCACACACAGTGGGGGTGAGAACAGCGGAGCAAAGAATTGATCTTGCCTTGTGCTGAGTGACATTACTGTGGCTTTGAGGGCTGCTGCTTCCTGCAAGTGCTTTAGGCTTTTCCCAAGAACTGTGACTTCTAGCTCTCAATCATTGCTTTAGTGAAAAACAAACGAGCAATTGCAGTTGTGCTCATTCCTCTTTCCCAGGGACAGGGCAGCTTGTCCCAAGCTAACAGGGACAGTTTTTTAGATTCCCCTTGTTTTGCTCTTAGTTTAGTTCATGTACCCAATGCTGAAATGATTTCCTCATCATATGAAGATACTTCTATTCGAGATTACTCTGTTTTCTTTTCAGGTTGCTAACAGTAAGTTCAAATGGCTCATTAGCTTGTGTGTAATGGACAGCAAATAACCACAAATAACCACCATTGCTGTTCTTAAACTTTCTCTCCAATATATTTTTTTGTTCATTTATGATAGCAATGTGGCAGTCGTTCCAGTACATGGTGCTACCTAATTCTATTTTATTGTGCAATGTACATGTGTATATTTTTTTTCTTTTCAAGCTTATTCCATCTCATCTATAGCCTTTGCAAAATGTTGTTCCTTCCCATATGTGTTTCAGACAGCTTAATCCAAAGCCAGGAATCTAGTTAGGACTATGATCACTTTTGCAGCATATCCAGTCCTTCGTACTGATACATGCAAACCTAGTCACATTCCATTTTACTGATTTTACCACCTTTTGACTTCTACACAGTCTGCATTTTCTGTGGACCTAATTTTTCAGTACAATACACTGTCACGTTACTTTGTTTTTCTCCCAGAACATGCATCTTGATTTGACTATGTTCTATGGACTGGCAAATTTCTATAGCTTCTTGAGCAAGTCTTGTCTTTGGTTTGTGTTCTGGTCTCAAAGTTGGACTCCGCAAGCACTCTAATGCTGTGTACTCGAGTCATTGTCCCTAGTATACAAGAACTTACTCAGAAACGTCTCCCTCTTTTGAGTTCTCCTATGAATGTCTTCTTCAAAAATACAAGTATTGTTAGGAGTGCCATCTGCTGTTTGCTAGGTCACACAGAGTGTGTCTTTGTTACTGGTCAAGGTTTGAGCATGACAGAATATGTAGTTTATTTAGGCAAGATAGCAGATTCTATGTTTAAATGAAAAATTAAAGCCAGTTATGAAAAGATAGGAAAGCAAATGGATTTTCATTGGTTTCCTGAAATTTAGCACCGTTCTCAGCCATCCCTGGCTGTTACCCAGCTACAAGGTAGAGCATGTACTCTCTAATTCCTCTGACTTCAGTGTGAAGTTAAAAGAAACATTTTAAATTTCTTAAAAGATATTTCATCATGTTCTCTCCTTTTTCTGCTCTATTCAGTGAAAGAGCAAATTCCGTATTTTCATTTGAATATATATATTTCTGCATATACTACTTACCTCACACCAACACAGATATTCATGGGTTCACCAAAGCATTCTCTTTGCACCTGAGCATTGTCAGAATGTGTTGTCAGCTGCATCATAAAATTGCTTTCTGCAAAAATCATCCTGATGGTAGCTGTACTCCAGAAGGGACAGGAATGTGTCCTGACTTTGTTTATGCTGTGGACTAAGTATCTTCAGAAATTTTGGGCATCTCTCCTGCCTCCTGTGCACGGGCTGCCGTTAAGTATGTTCATTGTCCACACGATGGCACTCTGTTATAACTATCTTTTGGTGCTGTTAACCTCATGTTTGCAAGTGTGCCTACCTTGTCACAGTTTAGAGTTTAAAATGGAGCAACATCTCTCCCTCCCTGCTTTTCCCTTTCTGTGTTACTATAACTATAGAACTGAAACACAAAGCAACTTTTCAAAGGAAGTACCTGGCTTTAGGTAAGCACCTTGGACTATGAAAACATTATTAACATTATTGATGATAACAGTGGTTATCACCAACAGCTAAAATGTGTTCTCTTTTCACACTGAATATGTGCCTTGCTTCAGCAGATCATGAACTGTGCTTTCCATTTGTCTGCTCAGTTAAACAGCAGTGCACTGTCTAAAACTGTCTCTTAATTTCAGTATTGTTTTCCTGTGGTGATGTTCTCTTTTCTTCTTTTTGATGAACTAAAGAGAACTCATCCAATCTCTCCAGGATATCAAAGCATTATTACACACATCCTGGACTTAGCCTGGAACCACTGAATGTGCAGACAGAGGACCTGACCAAAAGGTCCTTCCCCTATGCAGCCTTCAGTACTTTACTTATAAATGAGGGACACAGTCATCCCAGACCATGTCTTGGGTGAAGGAGGGAGACAGTCACAGTCCTGGTCTGTAGTGGCCCTGCATTTGGGACGTGCCACTCTCACCCCACTGGCTGCAGAGGAGGCTGCTATGACAGAGCTGTTCGCTGAGGTTGTATCATCACTATGAAAGATCTTTACTTCAGGATCACTCTGTACCTTGGTTTATCCTCAACCTCACTGTATGGCTCTAAGTTTGCCTTATCCTCCCTTGACTACCAAATCTGCGTGCCATTTTGGGGACAGTAGTGTGAATAAACCAAGGACAGGTTTGGCCTCCTTTGCTCTGTGCCATTCCAGAATGCTCATGTAGCAAGACTTGCCTGCCATCATCCAACACAATCCTGGAGTTTATTCCAAGCTATCCATTGTATGTCATGTGTTCTGCTATGAAAACCTCATCCTGGTAGGCTGTAATCGTGCAATTTGAACTGAAAAAATACCCACATCCCATGGCCAAGGGCACCAGGAGAAGCCCAAGAAGAGGAGTCAAGGACAGTGCTTATGTAGCCAACTCATTTGATAGGATTTCTATCTTGAGAACTGTGGGTGAAAACCTACAATGCATTGTCTGGTAGAGAGACCATACCAGAAAGAGCACCGTGGCCTGACGGCTTCAGCACTGCAAACATAACTTCAGGTACTGCAGCTAAGGGCCTGCAATTACCCACACTGTAGATTGCACATAGTGAAGGCAATTGTACTATCGAGAGAGGGTACTTCAGTTTTCACTCAGTGCTTGTCTTCTCATGCTCCAGAGATCATCTAAACCCTGTCTAGGCAACACATCCCACTGGAAGATTGTTCTCAGCTGAACATGCCAATGGCCTCTTCATCCTTTTGAGCTCACAGTATTTCAGGATGTGTATGTGTTGTAAATACATTTGTGTTCTTCTTTCCTTAATATGTAGCTAAATGTTTCACCTTGTATTTGCCTATATTAAGTTTAATCTAGAGATTGCTTTAGATTTTTTATTCAATGTGTGTAGATTAAGAAAACTAATTATTTTCTTTCTCTGTTTTTCAACAGGAAAATCATTTGTCTCTATTCAGGATTTTTTTTAGTTAAATAAAAGGTAAATTAAATATTAAATTATTGGGAAGACATTCATTTTAGCTGGATAATAACTAAAGTTAATTATGTACTAGCCAGACCACTTATCTTCGGGGTACTCAGCCTCCTCAACCGGAAGTCCGGGACAGGTAGTGTAATAACCCCCCCACAGCTCAGGTGGAAACAGAGACCAGCTGCTCCACCTGAACTGTCACAAGTCCATGGGGCCAGATGTGATCCATATGAGGGTGCTGAGGGAGTTGGCGGATGTGATTGCCGAGCCACCTTCTATCATCTGTCAGCAGTCATGGTCAACCGGAGAGGTCCCAGATGACTGGAGACTTGCTAATGTGACGCTCATCTGTATAATGGTCATAAGGAGGACCCAGGAAACTACAGGCCTGTCAGCCTGACCTCGGTGCCAGGAAAGGTGGTGGAACAGGTCATCTTGAATGCAGTCACACAGCATCTGCGAAACAGCCAGGGGATCGGGCCCAGTCAGCATGGGTTCATGAAAGGCAAGTCCTGCCTGACCAACCTCATCTCCTTCTATGACTGGGTGACCCACCTGGTGGATGAGGAAAAGCCTGTTGACGTAGTCTACCTAGACTTCAGCAAGGCCTTTGACACAGTCTCCCACAGTATTCTCCTGGGGAAGTTGGCAGCCTGTGGCTTGGACAGGTACACGCTTTGCTGGGTTGAAAACTGGCTGGATGGCTGGACCCAGAGAGTGGTAGTGAATGGAGTTAAATCCAGCTGGCGACTGGTCACCAGTGGTGTTCCCCAGGGGTCAGTGTTGGGGCCCATCCTCTTTAATATCTTTATTGATGACTTGGATGAGGGAATTGAGTGCACCCTCAGTAAGTTTGCATATGACACCAAGTTGGGGGGAAGTGTCAATCTGCTGACGGTAGGGTGGCCCTGCAGAGGGACCTGGACAGGTTGGGTCGATGGGCAGAGGCCAAGGGATGAGGTTCAACATGGCTATGTGCTGGGTCCTACACTTTGGCCACAACAACCCCATGCAATGCTACAGGCTTGGGGCAGAGTGTCTGGAAAGCTGTGCAGAGGAAAAGGATCCGGGGGTGTTGGCCAATGCTCACCTGAACATGAGCCAGCAGTGTGCCCAGGTGGCCAAGAAGGCCAACGGCATCCTGGCTTGTGTCAGGAATAGTGCAGCCAGCAGGAACAGGGAGGTGATCGTCCCCCTGTACTCAGCTCTGGTGAGGCCGCACCTCAAGTGCTGTGTTCAGCTTTGGGCCCCTCACTACAAGAAGGACATTGAGGCCCTGGAGCCTTGTCCAGAGAAGGGCTACGAAACTGCTGAAGGGCCTGGAACACAAGTTGTGTGAGGAGCAGTTGAGGGCACTGGGATTGTTTAGTCTGGAGAAGAGGAGGCTCAGGGGAGACCTTATTGCCCTCTACAACTTCCTGAAGGGAGGTTGTGGTGAGATGGGTTTCAGCCTCTTCTTGCAGGTAACCAGTGATGGGACAAGAGGGAATGGCCTCAAGTTGTGCCAGGGGAGGTTTAGTTTTGAAATGAGAAGTTTCTTTTCAGAAAGAGCAGTCAGACATTGGAATGGGTTGCCCAGGGAGGTGGTGGAGTCACCGTCCCTGGGGGTGTTTAAGGAAAGGTTGGACGTGGTGCTTAGGGACGTGGTTTAGTGGGTGATAGTGCTGGTAGGGGGACAATTGGACCAGATGATCTTGGAGATCATTTCCAACCTTAATAATTCTGTGATTCTATGATACTAAAATACTAATTTTATCTGGAGTACTGTTTTTTTATATCAACAGTAGTGACTGCCAACTCACATAAATTAAGAAAGAAAGTCTCTGAAGCAGGGAAGTACATTCAAAGAAACTTTTAAAAGTAGATCCAGAGCCCCAGATTCCTAAACACTTATGTATGCATGTAACCTTGTTTTCATAGCAATCCACTAAATTTGACATTTATTTATAGTATATGAAGTTAAATCATTAAGAAAATGTGTAAGTCTTTGCAATAGCAGAGATATAGGTTTTAAGAGAATTTTATGTCCATCTGCATATCCCCAGGCAGAGCAACTCCCGGTCAGTTTTATTCAAGTAGCCCAAGAACTTGTGACTAATGGAACTGGATTATGGTTATGTTTAAGTACTACACTATGAGCGTTTATTTATTTATTTATTTATTTATACTTTGTGGTTTCATGCATTATATTGTGTAGAGGTACCTTACTGCTTGTAAGGGAAAAAACATTTTGACTAATTATTCTGCATAAGTCCCTGGTGATAATTTAGGATATAGGTAATATATATTAATGTCTGCACAGTGAATACCCAAGATAAAGTTCTAAGTAGGGAACAAAAATACTGTCAGCCCACACATTCTCAAAATGCTCAGGGAACTAAATCTCCCATTTTATTCTGAAACCAATGAATGATATTTAATAGCTGCCTTGCAGGATTATTGATGTCTGATAGATGCTGCCCTGCCAGTCAGAACATGTAAGAGCTACTCAACATGCTGTACATATTTCTTGGTCAAAGATTCACAACCAGAGACATAGTGTATATGCACAAGTGCAGGATTTTATTAAAATTAAGAATATATGATACTTATATTTTCAGAAATACTTTGGGCATCGAGAACCCAGGTAGATATGGACTTCTATGATTAGAATCCATTTTCCATTTGTCATTTCCATTATCCATTTCTAAGGATTAGAATCCATTTTCAATGGTTTGAAAGTAGCCCCGATGAGGAAGGGCCTTGGGGGTGTTGGTTGACAAGAAGCTTGACATGAGCTGGCAATGTGCATCTGCAGCCCAGAAAGCCAACCGTTTCTGGGGCTGCATCAAAAGCAGTGTGGGCAGCAGGGTGAGGAAGGCGATTCTCCCTCTCTGCTCTGCTCCTGTGAGACCCGACCTGGAGAACTGCATTTAGCTCTGGGGCCCCCAGCGCAAGAAGGACATGGAAGTATTAGAACAAATCCAGAGAAGGGCCACAAAGATGATCAAGGGGCTGGAGCACCTCTCATGGGAAGACAGGCTGAGGGAGTTGGGGTTGTTCACCCTGGAGAAGAGAAGGCTCTGGGGAGACCTTCCAGTACCTAAAGGGGCCCTAAAAGAAAGCTGGGGAGGGACTTCGACAGGGAGTATAGTGATAGGACAAGGAGTAATGTCTTTAAACTAGAAGAGGGTAAATTTAGGTTAGATATTCAGAAGAAATTCTTTAGTATGAGTGATGAGGCACTGGAACAGGTTGCCCAGAGAAGCTGTGGGTGCCCCATTCCTGGAGGTCTTTAAGGCCAGGCTGGATGCGGCTTTGAGCAACCTGATCTAGTGGGAGGTGTCCCTGCCCATGGCAGGGGGGTTGGAAATTGATGATCTTTAAGATCCTTTCCAACCCAAACCATTCTATGATTCTGTGAAATCCTGCAAGCTGTTTCTTTGTCACAGGGTATAGAAACCTAATCTGGACTGCTTTTGAAATTGACTTTCAGTCATGTTAGCCTTATTCGTGGGACAGGAAATAGCCAATGCACTTTAAGTAAGTGATAAATATCAGACTGGAGAATTTTTAGTAGATTTTCTTTTTCTTTTCCTTTGAACACACCACAGAAAACATTGTATGTTTATAAAAATGAATTCAGTAATTCATTATCTTTCAGGCATTGTTTAGTTTCTGTTAGAACTTTTTCCAGTGTCAGGGTGTCTGACTGGTATTTTAAAGATTTATAATTCATTTAACTTCCGACTAGTTCATTTGACTGGAAATACCATGCTTCACAATTTCCCCCCCACCCTCCCACCCTCAGCAGTGATTGATAACTGTTGGAAGTAATAGGACTTCTTATAGGATTGTTCATGTACTGGTGAGTGGATGGCATGCACTTAGTTTTATTTCACGTTGTTGGAAATTATCTAATACTGAAAAATTGTTGTTTCTTGGCATATACGGGGAAAAGCTCAATATTACATTTTGCAGTAAATGAAATCAAGATTGGATTTGGCTTTAGTCTTTAGGTAACACGGTCATTGTCTTTAATATTGCTAATCAGTCCGTCTCATGTTTTTGGTTTAGGTTTTCTCCTGTGTGGGATGTGTGGTGAGCCCAGCATTCAGGTAAAGTGCTTTCTTAGACTCTAAAAGTGTAAGCTGTGAAATGACGTACTACTGAGTCAGAGAGTCGGAGGGATGGTAAAGGTGAAATAAAACAAACAAACAAACAAAAAAAACAACCTGGAGAAGATAAAGGAAACTTATGTTTGTAAGTGGAACTTTTATTTCTGGCCAAAATGAACAATAACAAATCTACGTGATCAGATGATGCTAAGCCAAAGAGCTCGATGCAACTCAAGATCCAAAGTGCAATGGTATAAACAGGGGTTTTCAACCTCTGCTTAAAATACATAGAAGTCCATTTGCACTTGCCAACTGCAAGACAGCTACGCTTTCCAAAGAGATCTGACTAACTGTCTACAAACCTAATGTCTGTACCTGGCCAGTTTGCAGAAATTATCATAAAGAATTGTATTACTGTACACAGTGTACAGTGTTTTGGGGAATAGTCAAAATGGCTTTTGTAAAGGTAAGTTTGCCTCACAAAACTGTTGAAATAAGTAGGAAAAGTTGACGATTATATGGATTGGTTGAAGTCCAAATTATATAATTCCTTGGATTTTTAAGAGACTTTTGCCAGAGGCTCTCAAAGAAGGTAAATAAAGAAGGCTTAGACTACCTGTGATCTGGAAAGTATGTGAGTACTGAGGTGATGACATCTGCTGATGAGACAAAGCTCTTCAAGCATAGTAAAGACAAGGACTGACTGTTCAGAGTTGCAAAGAATGTTAGGTTAAAAAGTGGGAGAAGGGACAGTACAGAGAGATGCAAAAAGTGAGCAAACAGGAAAGAAATCCTGATGTTACCACTCATGTCCTTGGAATTATATTAATTGGGGCTGTTTAATGGAAATGTCAGATGAATGGTCTGTGATGATTAAAAAAGTAAATCTCAGGAACTGTTAGGAAAGAAATTGAGAAGAGAACAGGAATATCATTATGCTGCATCGTTAATCTGTGGTGTATCCACATCTTCAGCTGTGTGATTCTGGTCCCTCTGTCTCAGAAAGAATGTATCAGAGCAGAGAAAGTGTCAGAAAAATGCAACAGAGTTGAGCTGAACCTATGGGCTTTTGTTGGAGACACATGACTGGATTTCTTTGTTTGCTATGGCCATTCTTATGTTTAAAAGTTCTTATCTGCTGAGCCTTTGCTCAGTGTCACAACAGTGTACATTACGAAGAGGGGTGAGCCGTTTTGGAAGAAAAAATCAGAGAGTAATAGTTTGGTATTAAATACGAGATTCTTCTGGGTCCCCTTATTGAAAAAATACACCTAAAAAGAAAAAGCATCTCTAAAAATAAGTCTGACTGACAGAAGGTGGATGTTTACAAAAAAACCCAACAAAACCAGAAAGTATTGTATATTATGTTAGGACTCAGGAGCTTGAGGGAGGCTGTTTGACACGTTAGTGTTTCATGTAGAATATATGATGTTCTTGCTCCACAGATTCCTAACCAAGTGAATCTCAGTTCTCTATCAGATGCTGTGAAGCTGCACTAGTTATGGTTGCTAGAGGCATTTTACATCCATGGTTGGGAGGAAGCCAGCCTGATGGTTATGTTCTTGAAGAAGTTCAGCATCTCTGCTAATAGCCCTCGGATCATGCTTCAAAGCTGTTCATGACCAATATTCAGGATTTCTTTCAAGAAAGCGTGGGCTGGTATAATGTAAGTGACGTTCTGGCACTTGTGAGTGGGTCTGATTAAAAGATCTCAAGGAAATCTGTTTTAGGATGTTCTCTTAAGGTCTGTAAAGATTTCAGGTTACATTACGTGAATCTAAAGAAATGTATGGAAAGCCCGTGGTTTGTATACGTAGATACCTCAACTTCCACAAATCCTGTATCACCATTTTGGACTAAAACATTCACTTTCTTTCTCCAGATCCCCTTAATCAGCCATATTCTTCCTCTTTTGAGGGAATCACCACAAGTCATTACAATCATTCACCATGTGTGCGTGATCAGGAACATCTCAGTACTTGGGACATTCTGTGAGCTTCAGCGCCAATGCACTGAATTCTGGTAACCAACACCGGACTTCAGCATTTGAAGACTGAATGTGTTGAAAAGAAAACCAGAATGTTCTGGAGGAATAAATGAAAACAGACCTTTGCACTGTTCAGAAGCAGGTCCCGATTTACAAACCTGGCAGAAATTATGTTTACAGCAGGAATCCAGACAGCATTGTATTATATCTTGAGTGCTCTACCAATAGAGTCCTTTATAAATATCAAAAGCCTGACATTCAGATATTAAGAGTGGAAGAGAAAATATTCTTGAGGATAGCTTTGTCCCCAACACTGGGGCATCAGTTACATGCCCAGATATTTCTATTTCAGCCTCCACTTTTCAATATTGATTTATGCAGCTTTGTAGAAGATAAGTTCAGAGAGAAGGTGCAAAGTTCATAAAGAATGACTTTGCCTTCATATACTTAGAAATTTCAAGATGAAAATGAAAAATGCTTGAATTTCAACTTATAGTACTTCTTGTATTATACAGCAGAATCATGTTTGGATGATTATGTTAACATTTTGCTTTAACAATAGCATCACATAAGATGAGATGGAAAATCTACCTTAAGAGAGTACCTCATCTACTGTGCAATCTGATGTTTTCAACAAGTTAATATTTCTTCACTGTTGGACTCAAGTATGAAAAGTTCTATTTCAGCAAAAAGGTGAGCATTTTTCTTCATTGTCCCAGAAAGATTACATTGGAAAGTGAAATCAGTACAGAGGATGACTCAGTATAACCTTTCAGCAGAGCTCTCTCTCCAGAGCTCAGCAAATAAGTCATTAAATTTTACTGAAACACCACTGGCTTTGGATGAAAGGACACTGTTAGGGCTGAAGATATCCCTGTCAGTCCTTCTGTCTGTCATAACTTTGGCAACGATCCTTGCAAATGTTTTTGTTGTTATTACAATTTTTTTGACTAGAAAGCTCCACACACCTGCAAATTACCTCATTGGCTCCTTGGCAGTGACTGATCTTTTAGTGTCTGTTCTAGTGATGCCCATCAGTATTGCTTACACCGTCACCCACACATGGGCCTTTGGCCAAGTGTTGTGTGATATCTGGTTATCGTCAGATATCACATGCTGCACAGCCTCAATCCTACATCTCTGTGTTATTGCACTGGACAGATATTGGGCTATCACAGATGCTTTGGAATATGCCAAACGCCGGACTGCTGGCCGAGCAGTGCTCATGATTGCTGTGGTCTGGATGATTTCTATTAGTATTTCTGTGCCACCATTTTTCTGGAGGCAAGTGAAAGCTCATGAAGAAATTGCAAAATGTACAGTGAACACAGACCAAATTTCCTACACAATTTATTCCACCTGTGGAGCTTTCTACATCCCAACTGTGCTTCTCCTAATCTTGTATGGTAGAATTTATGTAGCAGCTCGATCAAGGATTCTGAAGCCACCCTCATTATATGGGAAACGATTTACTACTGCACACCTGATTACTGGCTCTGCTGGGTCTTCCCTCTGCTCCATTAATGCTAGCCTTCATGAAGGGCATTCCCATTCAAGTGGATCCCCAATATTTATCAATCATGTTAAAATAAAACTTGCAGATAGTATCCTTGAAAGGAAAAGAATTTCTGCTGCAAGAGAAAGGAAAGCCACCAAAACTTTAGGCATTATTCTGGGAGCTTTCATTTTCTGCTGGCTGCCATTTTTTGTCATGTCTCTTGTCCTGCCAATCTGTCAGGATGCATGTTGGTTTCATCCCATCCTACTGGACTTTTTTACATGGTTAGGTTACTTAAACTCATTAATCAATCCAGTCATTTATACAGCTTTTAATGAAGAATTTAAACAGGCTTTCCAAAAACTTATACATTTCAAAAAGTGCTCATCTTGATCCTCTCCTGTTGTGTTACTGACTCTTGTGCAATCTTGCAGCCTCCCCTGAGATTTTCTGTGCTTTGATTCCTAGGGTATAGAGCGGTAACTGCCATCTCTGCTGCCCTGTGCTGTGCATGTAACTGGGAACTTCTTGCCAATTTGCTTCTTTCTGTCTGGAATTCTGTATATCATAAGAGAACTTGTCTGTGGTCTCTCCAGTGATCGTTTGTATATGTAAGATCAACATATGAAGTAAGGTTTGTAACAAATGAAAGACTGTGAATCAGAAAGCTAAGTTTTGTTGATGAGATGGCACATACTACCAAGTCTGGCATACCTTTGTAACCTGATGGGAGCAAAACGTGTGCATATTTGCAGGACTTCAGTATTTCTGCTGTATATTATTAGCAATTTATGTAGGCTGAGAAAGTTTCTGGAGAACAGGATCTGATGCCTGTATTTTCTATAGCATGTGTCCAATCCATTTGAAATTGATAAAACCAGTAACTTTTTCAGAAAACATGTGACACAGCCTGCCTGTAAGCAGCAGGGCACAAAGTCATAGCAAGTATGTAAGTTCTGTGGACACTTCACAAATGTATTCATTGAAGCTACACTTCTGGTAAACTGCAGAAAGAAGACAGTTTATTTGAAAACATTTTTACACATTTTATCATGAGTAGAATAGCCAGTGCAGAAATACTGCAAAATAAATAGCATGAAGATTACTGAAAATTACCTTGATTTTATATGTCCTTTTTTTTCTTTCTTCTTTTTTCTTTTCTTTTTCCCACACCCAATCTGAAACAAGAAAATATGTTTAGTACCAGTGTGGAATGACTGGGACATCAGAATGGAGCCAGAAGTCTTACTCCTCAGTTCTAGTACATGTTTATTCCATACCCATAGAAAAATGAAGCAGCGCTAATTCAGCAAGGAAAGCTGAACTTTACTGTGTCTAATCCATGGGCACTCAGACTCCTTTAGGGAGCAACTAAGTGCTTAAGAGTGAGACAATAAAAACCTATTTTTTTAAGTCTTCATGAGAATTGAGAATCTTTAAATGATACGTAGAAACTGTGAACCCCTGGGAAAACATTGAAAGATGTGGGCAACTGAGGGCTGAAGTCTTTAGATAGGTAAAGGTCAACTGCCAAGAGGAAGGAAATAATCAGTTCTCCATATTCATAGAGAGCAAGACAAGAAAACAGGGAAGTAGAAGGCAGAGAATTAAGTGAAATATCAAGAAAACCTTTCTTACAAATTAAGGTTGTTGGAGTAGATATGAAGTCACTATTTCTGTAAGTGTTTGAGAACTTGCCAAATAAACTTCTGTCAGAAATCATGATGTCAGGATTCTCCTCTGGGGCAGTGGAAGTGGAGTACGTTCCCTGTAACTTCTCTGTCTCTAGGATTATTTCCCGTTTTTGGAAGGTGGGAAGCTGGCACATGGAGGATTGCTCCGGGTCTTGGCTGAAGTCTCAGAAAGGACAGCACACTAAGTGCTGCAGCCCACATTTCATTAACCTTTTTAGAGTCACTGATCATGTTATAGCAGAAATACATGCTCATAATGCATATCAGTAGCATGCATTGCTTTGAAGGAGTTATCCCACCATCCTTCTGATAACTGATCCAATTCTCAGTCTGATCAAATTCAACTCCATCATCCACTGCCTTGGCCATCCCAACACACTCCACCACAGGCCACATCCATCAAAGCAATTCAGCCTCTCCTTTGCATTTCTTTCACAGCCTTTTTCTTGGTGGTGGTGCCTCTGATGAGAATTGCACCATAAAGTAACGTAGTGGAATGACCCACATACTGCAGGATCAGGCAGAGCAGTTATGTAGATCACAGAATTACAGTCCTCTCTCTCTAGTTACACACAAAGGGTTTAATTGCCACCCTGCTTGGAGGAGCCTTTCCATTTGGCATTAACACAGCAAGACAAGATTCGTTTTAACATGACCCAGCAATGTTGCCAGCAGTGGCTGACCCCCAGAACAAAGAGCACCCTGGAAAGTTTCCTGCAGTCTTACAAGCACTACTACGAGAATGTCTGCGATATGACATACCCTCGTTCCCTCAGGAGTCCTTTCCCATCTCCCACAATGACAGTCACAGCCTGAAGTGTGTATAACCCCAGAAGTCACAGTATCAGACTGTGTAGACGTTTTTTTGCTCTACAGGAAAAGGTTTCCTGTCATGAAGACACTGCTTATTTGTGTAACTATTAAACTTCCCCTCCTCTTCCACAGATGCCCTTCCTGTGTTGTCCATCCTGCCTGCATCGTGTGCTTTCTGGATGCTTGTGTTCAATCTGGCACAGTCTTGTGGACACAGGGAGAGCAGAAAATACCAGGAGATGTACAGAGAGTGAAGTACACAGCTTTAACTGCACAAACTTACCTGTTTTACAGCTTGAAAACAAAACAAAACAAAAACAACCAACAACAACAACAAAAGATACTACTAGGGCAAGAGGATAAAAGGTAAACCAAGAGTCAGGGTCAGAGCTGGAAGCCAGAATGAAGGTCTTGGTTCCTTAGGGACTTCAAGGAGAGAGTCAAATATGTTTTTTCAGCAACCCCTCTCACAATCCGGCCAGCATAATCCTGACATGTCCTGCTTTATACCAGCGTCTGCTGAGAGCTACAGGCTTGCCTTGCCACAGAATAGAATAGAATAGAATAGAATAGAATAGAATAGAATAGAATAGAATAGAATCAGTTCAGTTGGAAGGGACGTACAAAGGTCATCTGGTCCAACTGCCTGACTTCTTTAAGGCTAGCCAGAAGTTAAAGCATATTATTGAGGGCACTGTCAAAATGTCTCCTGAACATTGCCAGGCATGGGGCACCAACCACCTCACCAGGAAGCCCGTTCCAGTGTTTGACCACCCTCACAGTAAAGAAGTTTTTCCTCATGCCCAGTCTGAACATCTCTCGGCACAGCTCGGTGCCATTCCTGTGCATCCTGTGATCAGTTACCAGGGAGAAGAGACCTCCCTCTGTGCTCCCCCTCCTCAGGGAGTTGCAGAGAGCAAGGAGGTCACCTCTTGGCCTCCTTTTCTCTAGACTAGACAACCTGTGTGTCCTCAGCCTCTCCTCATAGGACATGCCTTCCAGCCCTTGTACCTCCTTTCTTGCTCTCCTCTAGTTGCTTTCAAGGACCTTAACATCCTATTTCTATTCCGGATCCCAGGACTGTGTAAAATATTCAAGGTGAGGCCACACCAACGCTAGCTATAGCAGGAGAATCACCTCTTTTGACCAGCTGGCTATGCTGTGTTTAAAAGTCAGTGACAGGCATAGCACCCCATAACCACCCCTATGCCACCCCAAAATCAGGTTTGCCCTCTTGGCTGCCAGGGCACACTGCTGGCTCCCATTGAGCCTGCTGTCAGCCAGCACCCCCAGGTCCCTTTCAGCTGAGCTGCTCTCCAGCCACTCATCTCCCAGGCTGTATCTGTGTCTGGCCTCACGCCTCCCCAGGTGCAGCACCCGTCATTTTCCTTTGTTGAACTTCATTCTGTTGATGATTGTCCAGTGCTCCAATCTACCTAGATCCCTGTGCAAGGCCTCTTGTCCCTCTAGGGAGTCAACAGCACCTCCAAGGTTAATATCACCAGCAAATTTACTAAGGATGCACTCCACTCCTGCACCCAGATCATTGATAAAAATGTTGAACAGGACTGGCCCTAGAACTGAACCTTGGGGAACACTGCTGGTGACCAGCTGCCAGCCAGATGTAACATGATTGACTATGACCTTTTGAGCCTTACCGTGGAGTCAGTTCATCACCCAGCATAGCATCACCCAGCTGTTCGTCTCACAGTTGGACAATTTGTCCAGATGGATGCTGTGAGGAAAAGTATCAAAGACCTTACTAAAATCCCGAAAGATTACGTTTATCCTCTTCCCTTCATCCACCAAGTGGGTGACCTTATCATAAAAGGAGATCAAATTACTAACTTTCTGCAGGACTTTCTGTTCATAAACCCATGTTGCTTATGCTTGGTAATAGCTTTGTTCTTCAAATGCCTTACAATCTTCTCCATAACTTTTTGAGGGACTGAGGTTAGACCGACAGGTCTGTAGTTTCCTGTCTCCATGAGAGGTCTTCTCTCATGCCCTTTTTGTTGGTGGTTGTAACACTGACCAACTTCCAGTCAGCAGGGACCTCCTCAGACTCACCAGATCTTTGGTAAATTGCAGAAAAGGATCCAGCTATAACATCTGCTAACTCCTTCAATACTCTGGCATGAATGGCTGTCAGGCCCCGTGGATTTATGAATGCTGAGCTGATAAAACAGTTCCCTTAGAATTTTGGTGACCACAGATGGAAAGTCACTGATCCCTCAGTCATGGTCCTCCAACTCTGAGGACCGGACAGCCCAAGATCTGTTGTAGCTATTAAATGCTGAGGCAAAAAAGGCATTAAATGCTTCCACTTTCTCCTCATCCTTAGCTGTTAGGTGACCATCTACTTCAAATATCAGTCCAATGTTTTCCTTTGACCTCTTGCTATTGATGAACTTGAAAAAGCCTTTTTTGTTGTCTGATAACTTCATGTTGCCTAAGGCAGGGCTTGCCTTCAGACTGGTCCCTTAAGAACTACTAATCCTGTTCCTACCTCATGCTCCAGGGCATCACGCTAGCAGTGAGCCCTAAGGTCACGGTGTTCCTGCAAAAACTTGGCAGCAAAGCTGCCACTTGGTTGTCCAAGTAATACTGAATTTTTGTCTGCATTTCCCTGAGGGAGCATCTTCTACAGTGTCCTTCAGGTGTCCTGATACCTGGTTCTAAACTTGAAATCAAAGACTTGGAGTAGCTGATGCCAACATTTAATTAGAAATACCGATAGAGGCAATGATAGCAAGTGTATCAGTCCTTGCTCAGATCTGAGGACACACAACACACTAACAGAGTAATTCACTTGGAAGGGACCTCTGGAGGTTGCTAGTCTAAAATCCTACTCAAAGCAGGGCCAGTTGTGACATCAGACGAGGTTACTGAGGGTTCTTTTCAGCCTTCCAAGACTGAGGCCCAAAACTGGACACAGTCATATTCTAGATGTGCTCTAACAAGTGCTGAGTAGAACATAATAATCACTTCCCTTGATTTATCAGCAATGCTTCTGTTAATACAGCCTTCTCTGCTGCCAGGACACACTGCTGACTCCTGTTCAGCTTGCTGCCTACCAAGACTCCCAGGTCCTTTCCAGGAAAGCTGCTACCCGTCCAGTCAGTACTCAGCCTGTTACATTGCAAAGGGTTCTTCCTTCCCTGGTGCAGGATTTTGCATTTGTCCTTGCAGAATTTCATAAGGTTTCCATTGGCCCCTTTGTTAAACCTGTCTAGGTTTCTCTGAATGGTGGCTCTGCCCATGAACGTATGGATTAGTCTCCCCAGCTCATTGTCATCTGCAAACCTGAGTGCACTCTGTTGCTTCCTCTGAGCCATTGATAAAGTTGTTAAACGTGACAGATCTCAAAATAGTTCTCTCTAGTACTCTGCTTGGTATCAAGCTGTCCATCCATCCTGACTACAACATCCCAAATTGGTTACAAGAATATTGTGGGAATCAGTGTTGAAAGCCTTACTAAAATCACAGTAAAGAACTGACTTGCTAAAGTTAACAAGCTGGCCAAAGTTATAAGGAGAGCTTTAAACTAGACTTAGCAGGGGAAGGGAATGGAGTTTTGAGTAACAGAGAAGAGCCAGGAGCTACTGATGTATTAGGAACCAACACTGAAAAACCTGTTAAAGTCCTCAAAGTATGTTCCTCTAAAAAGGTGACAGGGTTGATAGTCCAACTGAAGTGTCTCTATACTAATGCACATAGCTTTGGTAACAAACAGAAGTTGGAAGCCACTGTGTACTTAGAAAGCTATGACCTAATCACTACCACTGAGACATGGTGGGACACGAACCATATTGAACATACACAAGACTATGGGACCCAACAAGATGCATCCCAGGGTCCTAAGGGAATTGGCTGATGTGGTTGCTAAACTATTCTCCACATCATACTTGAAAAGTCCTAGCTGTCAGGAGAGGTCCCCAGTGACTGGAGAAAAGGGAATATTGCACCCCTTTTTAAAAAGGGTCACAAGGAGGATCCTGGAAACTACCCACCAGTAAGTCTCACCTTGGTGCCTAGTGAGATCATGGAACAGATCCTTCTGGATGTCATGTCAAAACATATGGAGGATAGGAAGGTGATTAGAGACAGACTATATGGCTTCACAAAGGGCAAATCGTGCCTGACTAATCCAGTGGCCTTCTAAGATGGACTGACTATATCGGTGGACAAGGGAAGAGCTACTGATGTCATCTGCCTGGACTTCTGTAAGGCCTTTGATACAAATTGTCACCTGAACATTTCTCATCTACACAATGCGAGGACTTCCATGAATCACAAAACCACAGATAATGGTCCTTTGAGAGGCTAGATGGTCCATTCCCATTGCCTCATCTGGATCAACTATATTTTTGTTCTTCCCCTGTCTTGCCTACTTCCAATGATGAACAGAATGGCAAAATATCGTAGAATAGAACATGATCCACTACTGTTCTTTGGGCAATTACAAGACACTGTCATTCAAGAACAAAGAAACTGTCCCCTTTCTTTGATTATAGGCTAGTTCAAAAAGGCATATGGTCCAATATTACACCATTGTCAATGCTGGTAAATATTTGGTATAATGCTTCAGAAATTCATATTTGAAAAAAAAAATGATGTGGAACTAGCATAGGAAAACACTAACTAAGGATCATAAATGAAAGATAAATAACATCACACAGCTGAAAGGAGGAGGCTGTTATGTCAGAGATCAATGTCCATATTTACCGTGTCATTAATCGTCTGTGGATCACAGTCAAGAGAATACAAATGCATTTCAAAGAAGGCACACGAGAGCTGCGTGATTTCTAAGAGCCTCTCCAGTTAAACTCTGGTAATATTGAGCACAAAGGTAAAGTAAAACACTTTTTTTTTTTAATTTGTAAAGAAGTACATATTGTGGTTGTTCCAACACATAGTTATTTCAATGACAAATTAGAATTTATTCAAAACAGAAGAATTAGATAAATAAAAGTCAAAGCATTGTGTGTTCACTGCAGAACTCTGCAATTAGATTTCAGTGCAGGATATTCCAACAACTAAGGAAGAAGACATCTGTCTTTTTTTCAATTACCAGAACTTTCCCTAGGACCTTTCAAAAAATTATAAAAAGCAGTCTTGCGATGACATTAGCTAGCTTTCCTGGCACTCTCAAAGGCATCCTTCTGGTCTCATGTGTATGCCTAATTCAGCTGATATTTTTATGATGTCTGCTCCAGGAAGGGGTGAAATACCCCCTAAACTCAGTTGACTTTAATGACATTTCCACTGCCTTGGAAGAAAGACTGAAATGAGACTTGAGTCTGTACTGGAGTTGTCTAACATATTCAGACAAACCTAGCTCTGAGTGCATGCAAATCCCGTTTATTACTGCCAACAGCAACCACTACCCATTATGCTGTTCTCCCGATATGTCAGATTCTGTCTTATGATGCTGGTGAAGACAGAGATGAAGAGCCTTGGTCTAAAGATGATGTGGCACTGTCACTGTAATGCCACAGCATATGCTTTGTTACCAGGAGGAAGATGGTATGAACTGAATATGACATTGTCCTGTTTCTGATGTTGCTGCTTGCTTCTCAGAGATCAGTACCTTTGTTGCTGTACCTTGATATGGTTGTGGGCTCCCAGGGGACATCATGGTAGAATCTTGTAACTACAACATAGGAGTCAATGTTTCTTTTTTTTCCCCACTTAACTGTGTTTATTCATATTCCTAAAGTCTGTGTGGCACCTAGCATAGCCAAGGCTCCAGCTCTGTCAGAAGCTTTTAGAAGCTAATTCAATAAATATTGGGATCTTATCATGACCCTGATGTTAATACTTAAAGGTTGAAGCCCTGCAATCAAGTAATAATGTAAGAATTTCAACTGCCATTAAAAAAAACTTCTCATCTTCCTTGCAGAGAACAACAAAAAATTTTGTTTTGATGGATGCCACTGGCTCATAAACCCGTGGGCTGATTCAACTCACTAAACTGGCAGAAAAGTATTCACTTCGTGTTAATTTTCTGCCAGTTTAATGAACAGAACAAATGCTAGAAGTGGTGCAACAGAAGCAGGACAGACTCAAAAGTAGTTTCAGGAGGACAGGACAGAACTGCATGTATCATCATTAGCAAGCTGTTAGATCAACTTACATACCTCATTTAAATTCACCATAGAAACAGCAAGTACAGAACAGAAAGAGCATCTGAAAAGTCACTTCAGGCACTTCACAGACTAGATGACTAGATATTTTTCATAGCTACTGAGAAATCTGTTACCCGTGAGCCTGTCTAATCCCTTTTCCTACTCATATCTCTGGTGTTTGTGGCATCCTGTGGTCATGCACTTCTCATGCTATCAAGCAGTGCATAAACTGCAAGAGCTACTTTTGTTTGTATAAACCTGCTACACCCTTCTGTTGTCAGACATGCTGACAGTTTCTGTTGCTTCCCCATACTATTCATGATTTTATGGGCGTTTCATCTCCCCTCCCCCCACCTCATTTCTGGTCACATTATTTACACTCTGCACCCTTGGGAATACACAACCTTTTCTGCCAAGTACTATAAGAAGAGGAAGCTGCCACGCCACAGTGACAGTCTTTGAGATAAGAAAGAGACCTGGGGGAAAGAGATCACTGCTTCCCTCCCAACTTTAACCCACTCTGCTATTCATATCAAGCACACAAGCACAGTGACCTTCTCCAGCCCACCCTAAGCACAGCACCAACAGCATAACCTCTGGTGTATCTTCTCCTCCCTCGCCCTGTGCCTCTGCATCCTCTTTCCTCTTCCTGTTCCAGCCCCTGCGTAGCTTGCCCCGCTGCTAGTTCCCTTTACTCTTCAGGGTGAGTTGGGCTCCCTGACTTTGTTCTTGTCTCCTCTGCCAATTTTTGGCAAAAGGTTGCCTCTGTTGCCAAACTTTGGCTCAGTATTCCCCACTGCAGCCCAGAGCTAGGTCTGCCTTCAGCACTTTCTTACGTCCCCACTTGCCCCTTTCTGCCATTTTGTCTGATGCTTCCATTGGACGCACTAAGTCCCCACAAATAAGAAAGGAAAAAAAGTGTTCCTTCCCCTCAGGACAGCTAGAGCTTCCTTATTTCTCCTCATTTCCTTTAGGTCATGCATCACATTTCCTTTTCTGTGAGAAAACTTTCTCTAACCCTACAACACAGCTTTTTTCGCCAGCGTATCTCCTCAGACAGCTGCAGGCCTGTTGCCACATCCATGGTATCGTCAGCTGCAGCCATGCCACTTCCACCACAGTGGGTAGGGCGTCTCCCATGCTGATCCAGAGGTCTGACACACTGACATTCCCTGGTTTTCCAGTCACTGTCTCTTCCTCACACTGGAATCCTCACCTGGAAGCTGGTTCAGATACAGTTTTGGTATCTGAACCTTCTGGCTTCTTTGTTCTTCTTTATTTCTCCTTAGAGCTCAGCATGTTCCTCAGTATTTCCCTCACACCTCCCTTGACTGCCTCCCATCAGTTCATTGTCCAAATGCTGCTGACATATTGTGGCACAGGAGACTGAGAAGCATCCTCCATAGCCCATAATGAGCATGACTCTGTTGATTGCATTAATCAGAGAATCATTTAAGTTGGAAAAGACCCCTAGGATCACCAAGCCCAACCATTAACCTAGCACTGCCACGTCTACCACTAAACCATGTCTCTAAGCACCACATCTACGTGTCTTTCGAATACCTCTGGGTATGATGTCTCAACTACTTCCCCAGGCAGCCTGTTCCAATGCCTCACAACCCCTGCAGTGAAGAAATTTGTCCTAATATCCAACCTAAACTGCCCCAGCGCAACTTGAAGCCATTTCCTCTTGTCCTTTTGCTTATTGCTTGGGAGAAGAGACTGAATGCATGATGAGGACTCACTAAGGCCTGGGGCACAGGTACAATGGCCATCTCTTGGCTTGAAAGGATGGGTGCTGATTTTCCAAAACTCAAAGCAGAATGCCAGTACTACCACTAGAAACCCGTCTTCCTCAGATACCCATCAATGGCTGCTAAGTAGCCTACCTGGGTGCCAGGAGTGATCCCGCACAGACCACTGCAGCCAACTGCTAACAACAAAAGCAGGTGCGATCCACACAGATGATACTGAAGGATACACCAAGGAGAGAGCCTACGGTGGGGAGACACATCCCACTTTCTGGCCCTTCCCTTCACATCCTCTCCTGAATGTTGTCCCCCTGTATCTATCCCAGCACCCAAACCTCCATAATGTTGGGGGCTGAACTGGGAACAAGGATAGTAAATGCACACTGTGAGACCAATCACTCCCTTCTGCCCTAAGAGGATACCTCCACAGCATATCAGAGGCGTGGAGTTTTGAGGAGATAACTGACCTTGTCCTCCTGGAGACTGTGGTACAGGAGTCTCAGCATCCCTGGTCAGTGCTAGAACAGTGTTTTCATCCCTGGGCTCCAGGGGGGACTTTTCTTCAAGAGCTGTGACTTAGCTGCCATTTCCAAAGCCTAACCTCTGCCACCCTGGGGAAACTTGATAGTGCTGCCAGGGGCCATGAGCTGAGCTCTGGGCCTTTGGGATATGCTAGAATGACGAAGCATTTTGGTGAGCCTTCAGTAAGTATGAGCATAGCCAGCCAATTGTTGGGGGTGTCAGCCCAGCCCTGCTGCAGGTCCCACTCATTACATGCAGCCTTCTACACCTGGCACCCAAGATGATGGTGCCGAACCTGCTGGCAGAGATGGGCCCTTTGACTAGCCCATGTCCCAGAATGGATCCCCCAGGCTTCTCCCACCAGCAAGGCACAGGAGCCAACAGGTGGCACGTTGTCAGGGAGCAGAAAGCACACATTTTTCACTTGTTTTTTGTTCCTTCCTTGTCCTTGGGGAGCAGTTCAGTTCACTAAATGGTTTTCCTGGTCATAAGGGCACACCATGAAATGTCAAAACACAACACAACTAAATGTCTTAGGTGAATCTTTGTACTAACAAGATATATTGTATCACTGTTGTGTTCTTGGTATTGCATTCCTGCAACTCCATGTGAACACACACAATATTCTACCAGAGCATTACAAGATGAATCACCTAGCACTTGAAGCATCTTCCTTTGGCATTGCCTGAAATTTATTTGGAATAAACTGGAATATATATACATAACAGTATTGTAATAAATATACAGTATTGGACTATAGCTAACACACCTACTAGTAAAAGGGGACAATGCATTATAAGACTTCCAAGTCTGCCTGCGGGCTGGAAGCACTCATCAGCTGCTGACCCGATCCTCCTTTGACCCAAATGGGCAGTTCCAGCCCAATGCTATACAAAGGCATTGATAGCTATCACTCTCAGTGTCCATCATCACACCACCCTCTAGGAAAAACTCTGTATTACGTTAGTCCTGGGGTTTTGCTTAATAGCAGAGAAATACTTTGAGCAGCTTTTTCCATTTGGTGCTGGTCCATTTGGACAAGGCCTCTTGTCTCCAGCTCCATCTAAACATCTTTGGGTTGCACATACCTGTGGTGGTTTTACTCATCTGAGCAGCTGAGCTCCACCACAACCGCTCTCTCACTCCCCCTCCTCAAAAGGAAAGGGGGAGAAAATAAGATGAAAAGGGCCCAAGGGTTGAGATAAGGACAGGGAAATCACTCAACAATCATCCTCACGTGTAAAACAGTATCAGCATAGGGAGATTAAGGTATTTTATTGCCCATTACTAACAAACTAGAGCAGTGAGAAACTAAAACACCTTCACTCTACCCACCCTATTCTACATCCTCCCCCTGAGCAGTGCAAGGGAACGGGGAACAGGGGCTGCGGTCAGTCCATGACACAGTCTCCACTGCTCCTTCTCGGTCCCTCTCTGCCCCTGCTCCCCGTGGGGTCCCTCCCACGGGATGCCGTCCTTCCCGAAATGAGCCTGCGGGGGCTGCAGCTCTTCAAGAACTGCTCCCACACGGCTCCGCACCACGGGGTCCATCCCCCAGGAGCAAACAGCTCCAGCACGGGTCCCCCACGGGTGGGCGGCAGCTCCCCCCAGGCCCCCCGCTCCTGCGTGGGCTCCTCTCCACGGGCTGCAGCTCCGGCCCGGGGCCTGCTCCTGCGGGGGCTCTCCACGGACCGCAGCCTCCTCCAGGCCACCTCCACCTGCTCCACCGGAGGCACTAAGATAAAGTTAGCTCCGGCCGCGCCCCCGGGACCGGCCGGGCGGGCAGCGGGGCCCGGCGGGCGCAGGGCCGCCCGGCTGCGCGAGGCCTGGTCCGAGCCGGCAGCCCCACGCCCGGCTTTCCCCCAAAATGGCCGAAGCTCCCTCACCGGCTTCTCCCAACTACGGAGAAAGCGAAGGAAGCCGTAGGATCTGGGCCCGGGCGCCGGCGGAGGGCGCCGCGGGGCGGTACCGCGGCCGGGCCCGCTGGCACGGAGCAGGAGCAGGGCCTAGGCCCGGGACCCCCGCCCCGCCCCGCCCCGCCCGGCAGCGCCGTGCTCCCGCCCCCCGCCCCGCCAGCCCTGCTCCCCCCGCGGTGACGCCAGGCGCCGCCCGGTGCCGCGGCCCGCCTCTCATTGTCAGCGGCCGGACCCGCAGCCCGAGCCCGAGCCCCGCGGGCTGCGGCTGCCCGAGTCGCGGCGCGGCTGCCCCAGCCCGGGTCGGCCCGGCGGCTGCCCGCGCGGACCGAGCGCGCCGCGGGCGGAGGCCGAGCGCGGCCGCTGCCGCTGCCCAGGTAGGCAGAGGTGGGCGCCGCGGGCGGGCTCGGCGGAGGGTGGCGGGGAGGGCCGCGGGCGGGCGGGTGCCGCGGCCCCGTCCGGAGCCCCGCGACGCCGCCGCCTCCGCCCGACCGGCGGGGTGGGGAGGAATTCGAGGCATCCGCTTTGTCTGCGCTGCCGGCAGACCGCCTTCCAGCCGCCCGCGCCGGGCGGGTGCCGCGGGACCGGGGCGCCCGCGGCGCGGCGGCGGCGAGACCCCGACCGCGGCGAGGCCGCGCTGCCGGGAACGGCCGGGCCGGGCCTGCCCCGCCGCGCCGGGGCCTGGCGGGCTCCGGCACTGGCCCCGCGCCCGGCCCGCCCGCGCGGCCCGCGGCGGTCGCTCCGGGGAGCTCGGCGAGAGCAGTGCGGCGCCCCGCGGGGCTGCCCCGCCGCCGGTGGGAGCCGCCCGCGGGCGGGCTCGGGCTCTGCTCGGTTGCCTCCGAGGAATCTCCCGAGCTCCTGAAGCAGCCGTTCACCCGGCGGCGGGGACGGAGCGGGGCCCGCGGCTGGCCGCGGGGTCGCGGCGCGGCCGGCCGGAAGGCACACGGCCTTTTCGCCAGGCTGGAGCGCTGCGGGTACTCTGCAAAGGCGTGCGGAAATTCACCGACGTTTTGGAGACAAATAAATGCCTAATACACGTCCAACGCTGGGCGTAGGGTTCTCTGCTACGGTTATCGTGTAGTTGACCTTCTTGAGGTTTCTAGACGCTTAAGGCATGGGGTTCCTGTGAATAGCCATCAGTTTTTGTTTTTTTTCTCCTGCAACTATCTACCTGCTTTCCTGTCAGTTATTTATCTGATTTTTCCTCTCTTTCCCAGCCCACCCGCTCTTATTTATGATGAATAATGTTCTCCCTGTTATGTGTGAGCTTCTCTGATGCTCTCTTGTTAATCAGGTTAAGCCCTCTTTGCTCCCTTGTCTTGAGGGAATTCATTGATTTAACATCACAGAATCTCCTTTCTTTTCTCCTCATAAAACTTACTAAAATACTGCAATTGGCTTTGCCAGGTGTCACAAGTTGTTGGTATGTAGAGCAAGTGGAGTAGCAGACCTTTGGTGGTTGTCCTTGGTGACCACACTTTCATTGCAAATTTGCATTTTATTTTCTAATGCTGCACTTGAAGCCTTTAAACCAATCAAACCTAAGTTAAAGTGACCATACCAACTAGTCAGCACCTTCTGATTAGGTGTAGTTGGATTAGATTTTAATAGGTGCATAAATGCTATTAAAATTCTCCACAAAGTCACTGAAAATAGTGCTCACAATTGCAGCATGCATTGAGGTTGTTTCTTATCAAGTCTCTAGTTGAACTGAGAGCTTCCTGGGCGGAATCTCTCCTAAGCGGTACTGCATAGTGATGATAGTAAAAGGGGAAATATTTTACAACCCTGGAGTTTTCTTCGGCATTCAGGATTTAGAAAAAATGCAGTTACTTACCATATGCCTACGGTCTTTTGGCAGAGACACGCATTTCCTTGCCTACTGGATAATGAAGAGGGACAGTATTCCTCTGTATTTCTACTACATGTGTGAGTACAAAACCAACAATTATATGCTTTGGTTAGTTAATAAAGCCCATGGCCAGTCAGTGTGTTTCAGTAGGCGCAGTGTGCTACGTGGCCATTTCACGTCGGTGGTACTTGCAGAAGCATAATTCCTCTATTGTGTCGGATCCACGGCAGTAAGGATGGCTGCACTGGCTCCGGTACTCGAACTCTTCCCAGTACTGATTAAGCTTGCTCATACAGCAGAAAAGGATCTGCTCTCTCTTCCTGCGTTTGCTGCCTGCCAAGCTGTTGAGCTGGACAGGCTCCCAGAAGGCTCCAAAAGGCGCTGGGGAACACTGGCTGTGTGTGGGGCTGCGGAGCAGGACCCTGCTCAGCTGTGGTGAGCACAGCCCCTGTCTGGGGTTGTGCCCTGGCAGCTGGGACTGGTTGGGTCACCTAAGCCCTCTCTAACAGGCCAGGCCCTGGAAGTGGAGGAAAGCTTGGAAAGCTGTTTGCTATGTTTCTTTTGGGCATGTAGCTAAAAATTCCTGAGGGCAGGAGTAAGTCAGGATAAGGAGATATGGAAGCATAGAATAACTTATGAGTAGGCAGGTCCTTGGTAACTAACTTCCCTGCCTTTGTTCTGGTCCAAGTGGCCCTTCAGCCTCAGCTTTCCTTTAATCCTTTTAAATGGTAAAATTTTCTTACTCCAGTTAAGGGCAAGCTCCCTGATTTCTACTTTATAGGAAGCCAAAATATGTTATGGCAACATGGTCTCTTTGCTAGCTCATCTGGCTTTCTCTGTGCTCTGAAAATTTGGCCCAGCTGCAAATAAGCTACTGAGTTTATGTATTTAACATAAGTTAGTAAACGTAGACAAAAATAGATTTTCTTGCATAAAGAGTACTCTCAGGTCTGGCTGTGACCAGAGATGGTAATTAAAAACAAAACAAAAATAACAGTGTGCCTTACTAACAATGTAGGCCAAGTTATTTTGTTCTTTTGGATGAGCTGGTGATTAAATCTTTGAGCATGATCTAACCCTAGTATTGTACACAGGTACTCTGAGATTGTGCTCGTCCTCTGTGAAGCCATTCCTTCCCACCAAGGGCAGTGGTCAGCAAGGAAACAAATGAGACATGCCTTGTTATTTTCAGAAGTTTTTCAAAAAGTCTGGTTGGTGTAACTGAGCCAAATCACAAAATGGAACAGTTTTGATGCAAACGTTAAGCGCAAATGAAGCAAATAATCCTGTTTAGGAGGCCATTTGCTTTGGAAGATTGATATGATGATGATCAGGAGCGGCAGCATGTTTTGCACTAACTACTGCAATGCAAGTCATGGGAACTCTTAAAACATATTGGAAGGAGAGCACTTGTGTAAAACTGTTTTACAGTCTTTTTTCTTAGGTAACATTTGGATCTGTGTATGTGATGCAGAAAGCACACATTTTGAAATACTTGGTGACAGCTGATAAGCAAGTGTTGCTTGCTATTGCTTCTTCCATCTCTGGTGCTGGTGGTCTGCTTCACCTTTTAATACTGTTATTCCCTTTGCTTTTCACAGCCTATATTTTTTTGAGGTTTTTGAGTACTTTAATTTGATCTCTTCTACTGTCAGTGGTCACCAAAGGTGGGATTCATTGCACCCATCCCAGACTCGGCTGTTTGCCCAGATGAACAGACAAAGGCAGACTTCTCCATCTGCTGACCGAGGTCACCCATAGCAGACACTGTGGATGGTCGGTCATATCTCTAGATTTGAGGGCTTGGAGTTGGTGACAGATTCAGTTTGATGGAAAAACCCATGAGCAATTGGTACCCGTGTGTACCGTTCCTGTGGAGGTGGTGGGATTTGTGTTGTCTCAGCAGCCTGAAAATCAGAGTGTGTGAAGTATGGCATTGGATTTTAGCCAACAAAACGTGCCAGCTTAGGTCTTACCCTTTTTGTGTCTCTGTAGGTTCTGGCAGTGATGTTCCCCTGTAGGGGCCCTAATCTCAACAGATAAGGGGTTGTAAGGCACAGTTCAGTCCTCTGTTCTTTAACCCTCAAGCAGGGTGGAGTAAGATAGGCAAGGCTGTTTGTTGCACCTGTCTAAGTGCACTGGCAGTAGACACAGGAGCACAAACACCATACACAAGCAGTTTCTATTTCCTTCTTGGTAAAACAGAGCTGAGACTATTTTGGTGCTTGCTCATAGGGGTTGTACAGCAAATGTAGTGTTTACATTACTGAACTTTTGAGATTCTCATAGAAACACGATACAGAAAGGTAAATGCACTCTTATAATGAAGGGTTGAAAAGATGGAGGGTTTTTAGAAAGTTTAAATTAGTTTTAATATGATACTCAGCCTGCTATGCAGTTTTTTGCCATGAGTGTTGTGTCTGTAGCAGTGAGAGCTGGATGAGTTGTGCCGGTGGTGGAACCCATTAGGATCCACACCAGTAGCCCAGGGAATGAAATGGAGCATTTATCTGCTTAGGAACAAGGTTGCCAAAATACAGTGCTATAAAATGTAGGGAGACATCAGCTGCTAAGTTTGTTTCTGTGTGACAAACAAATGGGAGCTGATGCTTGCTGCTGCAACTTGGAGGAGACAACAGGACTTCTACATTTTGTCCAGTCACGGTTTGGGGAAATGCTAGGTCAGTGCAGGTGGGCATGGTGGTTGAGGGAGGTGGGTTTGCCTTTCCCCTCCTCCTGGCAGCTTTCTCCTCTGGGTGCTCTTTCCAGTTCTCCCCCAGCTGATGCAGTGTACAGCCATGTGGCAAGAGTGGATCTGGGTGAAAGTTAATTAGCTGCCCCCAAGCCCCTTTAACCCTGCCTACTTCTGTCCTAGCAGAGGACACTTGTCAGGCTGGAGAGGGGCAGCGTGGGGGTAGAAGGCACAAGTAGTGTCAGGCACAGGGCAGGCCTGTCTAAAAATGACTGAATCATCAGTGTGAGGATCTGTTCTGGACACTGTGAGGTCAGTTTTGCAATGTTAATGTTCCCTGATTGTATTAAGGATTGCCACCTGCATGCCCCTGTTTGCATCTGCACCATCACTTTGCTTTCGTGGTGACTTTGGGCACTCTGTGTTTGGGAAGCTGCAGCTCACACAAAGCGCTGTCCACACTTGAGCATCAGTAGTGCAGACTTCACATTTAGAGCGCTATAGTGGAAAAGTTACTGTACTTAAGTCCAAACAATTTTGGCCCTGTGTGCCAGAGCTTCACTGGATTCAGCACACCTCAAACATTTTCTTCTCAAAGTAACTTTTGAGCCATATCATCTGGGGTCTGATTGAACTTAGGCCAGCAAAATCCACTGGTCTCCCAGATTCTCTGGAAAGCTGCTAATGCATGCATGTATCTTGTGCAAGGGGAAGGCTTCCCTCTGCCGCTCCCCGTCCCGCTGTGACTCGACACTGGCCGTTCTGTGCTGCCTCGTCCCAGCGCTGCCCAGCCCCATGGAGCTGGGAGTCCGCAGCATGGCTGTGCTTGGTGCCAGCCCTCGTTCCTCCCTTCGAGGCAGAAGCAGGCTGGCCGCCTGGTGCTGCGGGCCGGTCCTGCTTCTTGCATGCGGTGCTCTGGGATGAAGAGGACCTGTGCTCCCTCACCACCCCCTCGCAATCTGCCCTGGCTTGGGGAGAAATGTGTGGTGGTTTTGCCTCCTTCATGTCGTGAAGGGAAAGTGTAGGCTTTGATTTTTATCTGTTCTGCGTGTACTGGCCACTGAATGTAAACATAGTTCTGAATTTACCTAGCTAATTGGTTTTTAAGTCATAGGTGAAGTCATAGTTTGACCTCCCATATAACCTGGGTATCAGACTTCACTTAGTTTCAAATTGACTCGTTCACCTAGCCATTTTTGAGGTTTGCAATTTTAAATTGCAAACTTGATGGTTCTCTGAGAGGTGGTTGGTGAATATAAATACGATTTTTTTGCAGTGGAAGTCCTTGTTTCTTGAGTGGATTTGTGATCGCTTGCTCAGAAGGAACGGGACAGATTTCATTCAGACACCCTGCAAACACCTTTGTGGCTGAGACCAGACAGATCCTTGAGTGTGCGCTGCCTGTCTCTGAAGGAGCAGAGCAGCAGGAGGAGGATATGAGAACTGAGGCTTTCTTAGCCCTGGTAAGAATGAACTTTGGTGGTTAATATTACAAAGCCCCTGAAGCTTGAGGCTCATGTGTCAGGCTGCACAGTAGGAGAGAAAAGCTTCTGCTTCTGTAGGAGGTGATGTGAGAGGGCTGCCCAACCTGTGTCACAGCATAGCAGTCATCCTGCCAGGCAGCTGAGGAAGGCTCCCGTGGCTGCAGCACAGCACCTCTCCCGCTCTGGGAACCCACGGACAACGTGCAGGTCAGCCCAGCGCTCGCATCTAATGCTACAGGAGTGGGCAGCAGCAAGTGTGCTGAATCAGAAATACAACTGCCATAGTAGGAAAGGTAGAATAGAGGCTGGCAAGAAAACATTGTCACTGTGTGTCAATAGTCACCCGTGTCAATAGTTTTCAGGTTTGTGTTTCAGTCTTCGGGCATTTTAACTGAACTCTAAATGGTAGCTTCATCCTAAGCTGAAAACGTGCCTTTCTACATGACTAGCTAAAATGAACATAAGCTCGAGCAGCTTTTTAGCTCTAACCCACTTGTCTTTACCTCAGCTATTTCACTTACACATTTTGCTCTGTTATAGTATGCAATCCAGACACTTGCAGAAAGGTAAAACTGTTCACGGTTCTGCAGCAGTGTAGCACTCTGCTTCTTGGCATTGTCAGCTCTTCCACATAGTGCCTGCGTGCAGCGCAACATCATACAGCTGGGAACGACAGATTTTGCTGCAGTGCTGCAACCTCGTCACGTGTTGAAGCAGCATCTGTCAGACTTCGTTTTCATATTTGCTCTCAAAATTTTTATATAAATTGCCTTTATGTGTTATCCGGGTTTTAAACTACTGCACTGGCTTGTGGCTTCCCTGCTGGGTGACTTTGAAAATCACAGGCTACATTTCTAAAGCTGAAAGGAGGCTGCAGAAACTCCAAGCTTACGCTGATCATCTGATTCCGCTGCAGTACTTTCAGCTGCTTGTGCCTTTGAGGTGCCTGTGCCTCACGTGGGAGTGCGGTGGGTTACCTTAAAGGGAAAATCTGATGAAACTGCTTCAAGAACTTGTTGTTACATGTGATATCTTGGTGGAATTTACCAGAATAGAAAGGAGATTCCTGACCTAGGATCTGGAACAGAGCTGAAAAAACATTAATTCCTCAGGTAGTGTGAATCATTTGGAAATACGTTTGTTTTTACTGGAGAACAACAATTCCTGTATGATGATAAGTAACTGTTAGTACTGCATTGTGGTAAGAATTTTAACTGAGAGCAGTTGGGAAATCCTAATGAAGCTTCCCACTCCATTGTTTGTATCACATCCTGTATATCTATTGTTTGGGATTGTTTTTAGTGTTGAATGTGTTGTTAATGTCTTAACATAAAGGTATCCTATATAACATGCAGTTTCTCTGAGATTTGGCTATAGAATGTGATAAAGTATTTGCAGAAGCTCTTAAATTCTCTTGATGTTGCACTTACGTAGTTTTTTTTTGCATTGGGCAGAGCAAAGCAATGACTAGCACAGTTTGGAACAGGGCATTTCTTTTTATCTGAAACAAATTGTCAGAGACGCTGTGCAGGAGAGAGTGAGTGCAAAATGATCATCAGTGATTTGGAAAAGCTATGAAACTGAGTTTTTGAAGGTGAATGCAGAAGCAATGCTATAACCTGCTGGGGAGGCAGGGGGGACCGTTCTCCTGCAGTGACTGGAAGCTGGGCTGTTTGGATGCTGCGGAGTGCAGACAGCAAAGGTGAGCCCCAGACAGCTGGGTTAGGGATGGATGTAAGGTTGGCTTTAGGCACAGGCACGGTAAAATAGCAACTGCTGTGTGCAGAAAAACAGTTGTACCCTGTTGTCTGCTTTGGCTGTTCTGTAGTCCTGGAAAGCGTTGCTGTCATTGGGAATGGGTTGTCTCCGGGGTGGGATGACAGGTCCTCCCAGCATCAGCAGCAAGGCACCTTGGCTGCAGCACAATTCTCCTTGAGCCTGGGTCACCTTCCCCACATTTCCCAGAGCAGTGGTGGCAGCCAGCCCTGTCCTGCAGCACCCTTTCCCTGTCTGTCTTTAAACAGGAACTTGCTCCTAAGCCCCTACCCACAGATCCATACCATTCACCTTTCAGTTTTGCCTCCATTGTCTATGTTTCAAGCTTGTTTGCAGTGTAAGGCATTTTTTTTTCCTCTTTCTTTTTAAGAGAGATCTCTGTCCTGCATGCCTTCGGCGGCTGCTGTGACTGCTGGAGTGTGTGTGGCTCAGCATGGTCCTTCCCTCTGAGCCCATCTGTGCTGTGTGTACGCTGGCAGGGCACACAGGCTCTCTGCAAAAGAGCCCCTGGACAGGAGTCAGCAAAGCCTGGGCAGTGCAGTTGTGAGGGCTGAGCGCGTGCTGGGCTGCATGAGCAACAGCACAGCTGACAGGTAGAGAAGGACGGTTGTTTTCTGCTCGGTGCTGGTGAGATGGTGTCTGAAGAGTCATGTCCTGGGTCTGAAGCGTCCAGCCAGGGAGTCACGGAGCGTTGCTGATACAGCTGGGGAGCTCGAGCATTTGGTGTGGGAGGTGAGGAACTGAGGTTCCTGGAAGAGGTGAGATGAAGGGGGTGTCTGATCCCCTTCTCCTGGTGGGGGTTATGGAGAAGAAACAGTCGAGCTCACGTCAGTGGTGTGCAGTGAAAGGATGAGAGACAAGAAATGGAGATTGGTCAAACATAGGACAGGGTCCCAGGGGTTGTGGTGTCACAGTCCTTGAAGATTTTCGCAACTTGATGGAGCCATGAGCAACTTGCTGCACCTTTTGATGCAGCCCCCTTTGGAGCAGGAGCTGGACTAAGCTCTGTGGTACCTGGAATTAAGTTCATCACCTTAGTGGCAACCTAGACGAGACATAAAATGTAGATTTCCCATTTCTTCCCTCCTTGGTAGAAAGGAACAGTGCTGGGCGGGAAGCTGTGTGGTCCCATCTCAGTACAGCCAAGCCTGTCCTTCCTTCCTGTGAAACATCCTTCCTTCCTTCAGTCCAGAGAGTACAAGGGGGAAAAGGACACAAAAATAACAACACAAGGGAGTGAGGTTAGCCAGCCATGCCCTGAAAAAGTGCTAGAGGGAAACCCTCTGCTGCCGTTTGTGGCTTGCATTTGATTTTTCACTCTCCACTTCTTAAATGCCTTGTCAAAAAAGCATATATCCTCTCTTGGCTCCGATCTTCATTTAGTAGTGGGTTCATAAATTAATGCTTGGCATTAAGCATCATTAGCATCCTGTGTAATGCTTGCAGGAGCACGTGTGCTTCGGGAGCAACAGAATTTGCCCATCTTCTGTACAGAGTGCCTGTTGTCCATTGTCCATCAGATGCCAGTGGACTTTTAAAAACGTAAATGCAGGGTGCCTGAGAACTGCTTCTTTCTTATCAGTGAGGTATATCTAGATTGTGGGTTTTCTATCAGCATGAAACTGAGAGTTTGGAGCAAAGTTTTTCCATAGTAGTATTGAATTGTTTAGGCATGTTGAACCCTCTCAGCTTTGGCCTTGTGGACATGAGGCTCATAGGAGCTCAGTGAACTTCAAAGTTCGTGATGTATTCAGTCCTGTGGGAGAAGTACCACTCAGCACCTTCCTGCTGGAAGTCCTGGCCTGCACTTCTGACCCACAAACAGCATTTAAGCTGCTTGCTGAAGGAGGCAGCTGGACATTAAGGAGCATCTTCCCACTGTGCAGTTACAGCTTTTCTTTCGTAGAGTCAGTGGCAATCCTAGTCAAAGGAAGCACTTTCTGCAAGCTATGGAGGATAACAACTCAGATCCCTTTCTGGATAGAGGGATCAGGTGTCCCTTTGGCCGTCTTCTACATTAAGGAGAATCCCAACAGCAGCTGCTGAATCCCCTGTCCAGTCATCAGAACTCAGGCCTCAAAGTCAGGTAGAGCATCAAGCCTTTTACCTCATTGTTCTCAGACCAGCAAAGAGGCTGTAGCACAGTGAACATGTTTGGTCTTTGCCTTCTAGTACAGTAAGACCCTCACTTCTTTTGGCACTTTTCCCAGCCTCTGGTGCAATGTCCCTTGTATGAAACACCCATCAGTCTTTTGCAACGCTCAGCTTACAGGTGAAAACGTTCTGTCTATGAATTCATCCAGGATTTATTTTGAGCTTGCCATTTTCAATGGCCTGATTGCCTCATATCATCCTGGCAGCTTCTTTTGGAGCCTTCCTGTTGTCTGTGGAGGGTGACAGGAGGGTGTATGGCTCGTGGCCTGGCTGCCCGCACTGTTCTGGGGCAGCTGGACCGCATTCCTGAATTTCTCTTTCCATGGCTGCCTGTGGGATGTGACGCTGCAGCAGGTGTCTTCCAACGAGGGGCAGGGACCCCTAACATTACAGGGAACGTGTTGGGTACCGACACCTACAGCAGAAGAGCTGCTTTGGAAAAACACCAGCACACCTGCAGAAATGCTGCTCTGCTTGGTTTGTACATGTGCTAAATTTTCTTCTGGGTTCTTTGCAGCGTGGGGCAGACAGCATCGCGCTGTCTTATTAGTCTTTGAATGTCAGTTTTGAGGTTAATGTGTTTGTCTCCATGGCTATGAGTACGCTCTCACAGAGCCATAAAAAAGCTCCTTAAAAAGATCCAGACTGTCAACTGTTTGTAAAAGTTATTTTTTTTATTACCTGAGGGTATCTTCAGCAATAAATTGAATACAAAAGACTCCTGTTAGGGTCTTCTAGTCTACCCAGCTGTCTTCATTGCATAAATCACATTTAACAGAGTGACATAAACTACTGAATACCTCCTTTGACTTTGCACTTGCCAGTGAACAAAACTGATATATTCTAAAGCTGCAGGCTGGGAGCTTTGGGGAGAGAAAGGTCTGTCATTATAAGGAAGTCCCAGCTTACAGTCAGTGTTTGCAGTACAGCTAGAGGACAGGGTTCCCAGGGGTTTGACTTGGGAGACCTAGAAGGATTTGGAGACTATTCAGTGTGTTAACCAATCAAACTTCATTCACAAGTTGTGAAATGCTTTGTCTGAGGTCCACCTAGTTCAGATGACTTCAGGGAGGAATCACTGCTTTGCTGCATGTCTGAGTCAGTGCCTGCAGGCGGGCGAGGTATCTGCTGCTCCTGTTCAGTGGCGCGGCTGGGCTTCGTGGTGGCTGGTCATGCCTCGTCTTGCCTGCTGCTGTTGTGCCGTGTCTGGATGGCACGGAGAAGGGCTCTCTGGGAGCACTGCCACCCAGTAAGTGTTTCTGAAAAAGACCCTGATGGAGTCTTGGTTTAGTGACAGCAGCCAAGGTCTCCCTTCAAAGTGGAGCATGGGTTTTATGAATTGCAAAAGGAGCAGATGGGAGGTGGTGCTGCAGAGAGCTCTTCTCAGTTTGCTGAAGGATTCCCTTTGAGCAGCTGAAGGATGCTGCTGGAGCAGGTGATCCGGCAGTGACGTAGCCTAAACTGGCCAGCCTTCATGGCAGAGGGGTTTCAAATGGTGGACCACTTCCTTCTCCTCTCTTCATTCCAGCAATGTTCACCCCTGGTGTTCCTGCTCTCACTGAGCTGAGGAGTGCTGCTTGTCTCTATCTGCTCTAACAAATGCTTGTCCAAAATCTTTAGTGTTTCTGGTGCTGCTGGGCTCATGCACATGTGTGAGCTGACGCAATTCTGCCACGGTTGGCATGTGTGCATGCACGGTGCTGCAGGTAAAGACAACCTTACCACAGGAAGTTTACAGTTCAAATCAAGTCTCAACCCTAGTTAGCTCTGGGAGTAACAGCCACTGCACCTGTAACCCAGTTCATCCTCACTGGCTTCTTCAAGGCACCCTTTCACCGGTGCACTGTTACTAATTGAGCCTTAGTCCAGCCCCACGCATTTTGGCTGCAATTGCATGTCGGGGCAGGATGCTGAGTAGGACTGCAGAAGTGCTGCTCTCCAGACATCCTAATGCAGTGTTCTGAAATGGTGCCAGCAATGGTATGTTCTGGATCTGCACTAAGCAGGGCAAGTATTGAATTTATAGCAGCAAGGCTGCATCAGAGGTCAGCCAGGCTAGGGCAAGCTTCTTGCAAGCTAGCCAGGAAGATGGTGGTGTGCACCAAAGAGGGATCCACACAGTAACAGCAGCTTCACAGGGACTTGAGGTAAAACTTTTACTGTATTTTGGGATTCTAATGATTATGTTTAATATAAGGAATGTTCTTGTTCATTGGTCGATTAAAAATGTTAACGATTTATAAAGGTGGACCTACAAAGGAGCAGTTAAAATTGGCCGTAATCTTTTTCCCATAAATAATTTGCTGTGTTGTCATTTTGTTTTCTTTTAAAATTATTCTGGCCTGTAGTTGCATCTAGCTCTGGGGATATTGCAGGAGGACACATGGGTGGTTCTCAAAGATATACCTGTGGTCTTTCTCAACACTGGCACAAGTACTCGTGGGTACTGAATTTAAACAGACTGTCTAGTTCCAGATATCTGTTGAGGATTATTGAAGGTTACTGAATTAAACAGCTATTAGTAAAGATCAAGGAAAAATGAAAATCTATAGACATTTCTTTAAATCTGAGTGATCACTTCATAGAATCACGGAATCATTAAGGTCGGAAAAGACCTCCAAGATCATCTGGTCCAACCATCCCCCTATTACCAATGTCGCCCACTAAACCACGTCCCTAAGCACCACGTCCAACCTTTCCTTGAACACCCCCAGGGACGGTGACTCCACCGCCTCCCTGGGCAACCTGTTCTAATGTCTGACTACTCTTTTTGAAAAAGAAATTTCTCCTCATTTCAAAACTAAACCTCCCCCGGCACAACTTGAGGCCATTCCCTCTTGTCCCATCACTGGTTACCTGCAAGAAGAGGCTGAAACCCATCTCACCACAACCTCCTTTCAGGAAGTTGTAGAGGGCAATAAGGTCTCCCCTGAGCCTCCTCTTCTCCAGACTAAACAATCCCAGTGCCCTCAACTGCTCCTCACACAACTTGTGTTCCAGGCCCTTCAGCAGTTTCGTAGCCCTTCTCTGGACAAGGCTCCAGGGCCTCAATGTCCTTCTTGTAGTGAGGGGCCCAAAGCTGAACACAGCACTTGAGGTGCGGCCTCACCAGAGCTGAGTACAGGGGGACGATCACCTCCCTGTTCCTGCTGGCTGCACCATTCCTGACACAAGCCAGGATGCCGTTGGCCTTCTTGGCCACCTGGGCACACTGCTGGCTCATGTTCAGGTGAGCACTGGCCAACACCCCCGGATCCTTTTCCTCTGCACAGCTTTCCAGACACTCTGCCCCAAGCCTGTAGCATTGCATGGGGTCGTTGTGGCCAAAGTGCAGGACCCAGCACTTAGCCATGTTGAACCTCATCCCTTGGCCTCTGCCCATCGACCCAACCTGTCCAGGTCCCTCTGCAGGGCCACCCTACCTTCCGGCAGATCGATATTTTCCCCCAACTTGGTGTCATATGCAAACTTACTGAGGGTGCACTCAATTCCCTCATCCAAGTCCTCAATAAAGATATTAAAGAGAATAAGCTCCAACACTGACCCCTGGGGAACACCACTTGTAATGGGATGCCAGCTGGACTTAATTCCATTCACCACCACTCTCTGGGCCTGGCCACTCAGCCACTTTTCAACCCAGCAGAGTGTGTACCTGTCCTAGCCATGGGCTGCCAGGAGAATACTATGGGAGACCGTGTCAAAGGCCTTGCTGAAGTCTAGGTAGACTATGTCAACAGCCTTTCCTTCATCCATCAGGCAGGTCACCTGTTCATAGATGAAGATGAGTTTGGTAAGGCAGGACTTGCCTTTTGTGAACCTGTGCTGACTGGGCCTGATCCCCAGGTAGTCCCACACATATTGTGTGATTGCACTCAAGACAATATGTTCCATATCCCTTTTGTAACTGTTCATGTTTTATTTCCTTGTGCCATAACATCAGTTTGAGGGTCTGCGTGGTGCCTTCCAGAGATGCTCGGAACTAGTTCCTGCATGCACAGACTGGAAGGAAGCATGGGGCAAATTGTAAAGAGAGGACAGGACTCAATTCCCAAAATGTAGGTTGGTTGGACACTTGTTTCAGCTTTTCACAGAGGGTTTTCCCTATTAGTACTGAAGAGGACACTTGTGAGCTGTGGATCACCGTCATCAGTGCTGCTTTATGCTTGTGTCATCCTTTGCATGGGTTGGCCCAGACCTTCCCAGACCCAAAAGGGCAGTCATTCCTGGGAATGACTCAGGAGTTAGCACAAACAGGGACTGTCCTGTTTGGAGGCTAATAAGGGTTGATCAGACAGGGGTTCTCGTTCCACACTAGTTGGACTTGGGGCCAGAGAACAGATCGAAGCAAGGCTAATGCACTGATACCCTTAAGCACTCTCTTTTGTCAACAGCGTAACAGTGGCATCTCTAAGGGGCCATTCGTCTAGACAGCCTTAGGCAGCAGCCTGGGATCAGAAGATCAGATGAACAATTATTTGACAGTGCTGACCACTCTTTTTTTTTTTTTCCTTCCCTCCACTCCCTTTTTAAAAAAAAAAAAATAAAAAATCTATGGAGAGTGTCTGGACTCCTATATTGAATGCACAGCTATAAAAGGGTAAACTTTGGGAACACAGGTACTGTCCAAGGAGATGGACTGATCAAGCAGAGAGCTTAGTCAGATTCTTTCTTCAACATGTAAAAAGGTAAGGCTGGGCAGGACCTCGAGGTCGGATTTCCTAGCATAAGAGAGCTGGGAGGGATACCAAAGGACTGCCCTGCTCCACTTTGATTTTCAGTGGCAGCATAGCTACCTGTGACAGCGTGGTGCTGTGGCTGAGCTGGGCACTCGCTGCTGACGTTTTGCTCCTTGCCACGTGTTGCTGAGCCCTGCATGCAGGTGGATTGTGAGCTCTGAATGTGGCACAGGAGCAAGCCCAGCAATGAGCAGCACAGGCTGCTTGCAAGCAGAGTTCCGCAGCCAAGCACAACACAGCACTGCAGTCACGTTTGTAGTGCAGTACTGAGCTGCCTGCTTTGTCTGGCTGATGGCTGGATAATAAGGCAGTGTGTATGTGATCATGTGGCAATGTAGCTTAGCCCAGGGCATAGCCCTGTAGCACAGCATGGAAGATAGTATGGTGTCTCAAGCCACATAGTCCTCAGAAAAAAAAAAAAACAGAAAAGCTACATCCCCTGCTGTGTGTACTGCTCTTGTCTTAATGCATCCGGAGTGTTACTTGGCTTTTTCACAAAAAGATGACTTGTAAGTAGGTGATAGCTTGTTCTTACCTCTTTGTTCTCCTGCTCTGAGTACACCAGTTCCCATTTAGGTTTAGGTGGTTCACTTGCCAGTGATACAGGACTCGGCCCAAGGAGAGTCTCAGTTTGGGTTTTGAACTACTACTCCTGTGTGTCAGGATTATTCTGTGTTCTCAGCTTGCCATTACTTGGTAGCATCTCTGCGTTGTTTCAGTCTCCTTTCCACTCCATCACACGCACTGTTAATGAGACTGCTGAACTGACCACAGGAGAGGGATTGTGGAGGGAAAATGTATGAAAGGAAAGATCAGCGTGTGTCTTGTATTCTCACCCCAACAACTGTTGCTGGCCATGTTCAGAGATGTATTTTGGACTACCCAGACTGTTGATCTCTGATAGCAGTTCTTACAACCTCTGTGTCTTTACCGGAAAGACTGTTTTTTTAAAACTGAACAAGGGTACAATTTCTAAGAGTCCTGGGCCTTCTTGCTCATTGTGGTTTCATCTAGTGTGTTTCCCTGACTTTGCTTATGAAGATCCATGTGGGAGACAGTGTCAAAGGCCTTAATAGTCAAGATACCTTACTTCTGCTGCCCAGAGAAGCTGTGGATGCCCCATCCTTGGCAGTGCCCAAAGCCAGGCTGGATGGGGCTTTGGGCAACCCGGTCTGGTGTGAGGTGTCCCTGCCCATGGCAGGGGGTTTGGAATTAGATGATCCTTAAGGTCCCTTCCAACCCAAACCATTCTGTGATTTTTCAGCTATCCAGTGCAACCCTTACCCAGTTTAACAAGGGTTAAAGTTGTTAGCAGCACTGCATTTGTACTTCCCAGTTCTTTCCCTCTCTTCACAAACTTAAGTTGTTCCTACTTCAGGAGGCCAAATATGAGAAGCTCCCTTAGCCTCAGGTCAGTCTCCCTTGTGAGAGTTCAGGCTAGCTAGAATGATTATATGTCACTTGCAGATGAACAGAATCTTGTTTATTGAGGCTCGCACAAAACTACCTACTTCATAAATAAAGATATGCAAATTAGGATGTTAAATTATCTGTTGACAGCTCTGCCTTGAGTTGTGACATGAGGCCCTCTGTGAAATTGTGTTGCTGCCTCCTTGTAGGGCTTCCACCTCCAGGCAAGTGTGGAGACGGAGCCCTTCTAAAATAGCAGATGCTGAACAACAAGGAATCGAGCATGAAGCTACCTGTGTCTAGCTTCAAATTGTGTTTTTGTTTGGTCATTCATGATCCTCTTGGATTTAAAATGCCAAGTTTTCTATGAAGGATAAGAGCAGGTCATCTGGGTCAGTGTGTGATAGCTTCAGGACTAGAGGACTGCTGGCAGACCTGGATGCTGGCTTTGCTTTGGCTTCACCTTATAGCTCTGCCTGCCTCTAAGAATGCACTGAAGGCCAACATGTCGCTTAGATGAGCCAGTTCTTTACACTTAGTGTTAAGCTATGCGGTTGTGCAATGGGGGATAGAAGGTTTTTACATCTGGTAGAAGTCATAAAGCAAAGCATAGCTACTGCTTTGCCCAGTGTGCCAGAGATAGCAGAGACCTGTCGATGACGAGCCATTATCCATGGTTTCCATCTCTGCCTTAATTATTGCTTCCCCCAGTGCTTTTGATGCAGATCTGGCAGGACAGATCTTTTCCTCCTTTTTTGATTATAAGCTGGGCTCACCTTTCCTACTCAAGGCCATTATGTTTCCTGGATCAGACCACAACTGTATCTAGCCTAGTATTTTTTCAGCGGCCAAGAACAGGGCACTAGGGAAGAGTGTGGATACAGGGCAAACCTGCAGTAGGTTGGTTCCTACGTGCTTTTCCAGCCCTTTGCAGCACAGGCAATTACAGAACTGGATGTTGCTTCTGTGGATTTGCTATCCCTCAAAGGATGTCTCAAACACGTGTAAACTTTTAGCATCCACAGTGCCCTGTGGTAGAGTTCAGCATCTTGTCTGGATGTCACAAGGAACAACATCTCTCTTTGTTTGTTATGACTGCAGAGGCAGTGAACATTTGATCCTTTTCCCTCTTTTCCAAACTATTCATAATTTTATAGATTTGTCATATTACCCCTGAATCATTTCATTTTCCAGGCTAAACGATTCTCATCTGTCAGTGATTTCCTCTGCAGAAGCCATAATCGTCTTTGTTGCATATCTTTTCTAGCTGTCGGCAAAGGCTGAGATGGGACCAGAACTGCAAACAGCTTTGGAGATGCTGGCACACCATGGAGTTGATACAGCGGGAAATTAATGTTTTCTCCTTTTTTATACTGTGCTTCTTTACTAGTAACTCATAATACTGGACTTGATTTTTGACCACTGTGGAGCAATGAGCAGTTATTTTCTTGGCACTACTTCTGGTTGACCCAAGACCTCTTTCCTGAGTGGTTGCAGTAAGCTCAAAGCCCACCATTTTACATGTCAAGTTAGGATGTTTTTTCCATATGCATAATTTTATGCTAATCTACACTGAAATTCAACTGTCATTTCCCTGAAGAGACTTGGAAGGCCCTTCCGTAGCTCTTCACAGTCAATTCTTGTCTACCTTATCCTGAGCTGAGAGTGTCTTTAGTTGCTTTTAGTGACACGGTAGAGGAATGATTTGATGCAGCGTGGCAGCAAGTGCAGCTGCTGCATTGCAAGTGTCACATGGGAGCACCAACTTCTCCAGGACGGTGTGAGTTTAAGTTGAAGTGCAGATCCAGGAAGGTTTTTGGAGGTAAACCATTTCTGCCGAGATGCTTGTGTAGGTGGGTGCTATCAAGAATTCCATTATGTTTATCCTTCAGAAATTCTCCTGGAAACTGTGGGCAGTCAGAAGTCTTACTGATGGAGAAATGGTGCTTTCTTCTGTCTCACGCTTTCTCAGTCCTGTGCTGCTTATTTTCATCCTTGTTCATACCTTGTACTCCTTTGTGCTGGCACATTTTTCTGGCCACTATTTTTTTCCTTAATGAAGGTCATTTTAGCGCAGACAAGTCCTGTGTGAATGTATGGGATAGGAGTGTGTGAGTATGTAGTGGAGGGTATTATGCATCTGGGAGTGAGAAGACATCAGATCTACCTCAGCCAGCATGCTCAGGGATGTCCCAAAGTATCCTAACACTGCAACTGCTCAAGCAGTCAAAGTGGCAGCAGACCTAATACTTGTTTAAATGGCCAAAGCAGAGTGAGTATAAGGATTCAAACTGATACCAGAAAGGAAACTCCCGAGCGTGGACCTCAGGAAAGAGTTTATAAACCTTGTCACAAATAAACAGTGAAAGAAATAGGACCCTAGGGAACCCTTGAATGCACGCTATCAAATGGTACCTCTTTGGTTAGATTACCTGAAAAAAAAATGGAGAGTGTTGGTTTCCTTCTGGAGCATTATGCGTCCTGAGAGCAACATACCTGGCAAGAAAATTTTCAAATGCTGTTTTATTTCAGTGGGGTATACAAAACAATGTTGAAAATAGGCCATGGGGCTAGCTTTGCAGCAGTGCATCAAAAGATCAGCCAAGACTGGTGGGGAAGGCTTAATAGTGTTGGGATTCAGCATGATGCCTTACACCCTTTCCTGAGTGAATCAAACATGCTGCTGTGGCTGGCAGAGTTGTGGCAGCAGCAGGCAGCCTGGGTCCCTGTGATTAAGGATGATCAGCAGAGCTTCTGCTTTCTTCTGAAATATGCTTTGAGCCATGAGGAAAGCAGCCCTGCTGGTCCTAGAGAGGAAGAAAAGAAAAAAGAATAAGTTAGAAAGCTAGGAGCACACGTCGTCATGTTGAACGCTGGGGATAGCTGGGATTGCATGGGTGGGGATGAGAGACTTCTCCCATTTTTCTCCAATTGTGCTGTTGAATGGTGCGTGCTGGGAGACCTTAGCAGGTTTTCTTGTGCGTAGTCTCCCTGTATGTCTGCACTGCAGCCACGTTGCTGTCTTAGCCTCCAGACACTGGTGCAGGTGTGGAGTACAGCTTCTTTTGTACCTGTGCTCTTTCTTTTTCCAAAACTCTGCTCTTTCCCAGCTTCTGTGATCTGCTAGGAGCTTGCTGAATTGCATTTCTGTGCCAAGGCTGGGCAGGCACTCATGCATAGGTTGGTTGCCTGCATGCCCTTTCATTTCTGTTCAAGGCATATGGTCCATTAGCCAGCGCAGTGCAATCAGTAGCTATGGCAGCTCTCCAAGCTGTTCATGTGGCAGGTGTAAAACAGCTAAAAAACTTCCATTTTCCACTTACTGACTTTATTGATTGAGTTCCTCCAGTAAAGAAGCCACAGAAATAACCAGTTTTCTGTAGTATTGTGTCCATGAGCTCATTTTATGGGAGGGCTTCTGGAGCGATCCCCATTTTTCTGCAGGATTTGTAGGATCTGTGTGGAAACATCTGGATTGCTGAGCAAGCCTTTTGGCCAGGAGAGCTCACAGCAACTAAAGGAGTGGTTCTGCAAAGGTGCTGGCTTGGATGTGCTTCTCCTACTCATTCAGGAGAGTGGAGTATACCCTGTATCAGGTGAGGTGTGGAGAAACGTGCAACCCCCTGTAATTTGCATGCCAACAGAGATACTTCATTGCACATGTGGCTAGGGTATAATGCTGAAGAATGTGAAGGTTAAAATTGCCCATGTCTAATGAATAAAATGATGTGGAGTACTTGATGTTGATCTTATTAGGCATATGGTAGCAGGGATGCCTTTCCCAGCTCTCTAGATGCTGCTGGATGATAAATTGCTTGGGTTTACATTTTTGGGTACTGTAGCCCATCTGTGGTATGGTGCTTGTCAGATGTGCAGTGTTATTCCTGCCCTTAGGGCAGGACTGACCCTGTCTGACCCAGATAGGTGTTTGGGGCAGGACAGGAAAAGAGCCCAAGAAGATGGCAGGAGATCTGCTGGATCAGAGCAAGGGTTTACCTGTCCTGTCTCCACAGCAGTGGCTAGAAGCGGATTCCTAGGAAGGAGGTGGAAGATAGGTCTTAGAAGAGATTTCACCATATGCTAACTATCTAGGGAAAACAGAGCTTTAAGAAACAGAGAGAGGTAGACTGAAGTGATAGGGGTAGAGGAAAAGGAACAGGGATTCATCAGCAGTCATTCTAGCTGATTCCCATTGGTTTGTGTTTTACAAACAGCAGCAAAGAGCACCTCTCTGTGCTACTCTCCAGATTTTATAGCTCTGCATTAATACCTCCGCCCCCATCAGCTGCCCCTGTTTCAGACTGAAGGGGCTGAACCTGGGCAGTGTCCTTACACACAGCATTTCTGAGACGGGTGAGACAGAAGCCTACAGCACTTGAGCCTGAGTAGTGGTTTTCCCTCCTGGTTTATATTATTTTTCTAATACTCTCTTTTTTTGTACTGCTATTAACATTGAATGGATGTCTTCATAAATACCACGGTATCCCTGAGGAGCCTCTTTCGTTGAAAGGGGCAATGCTGAAGAATTACAGATTAAAAACAATGACAATTGGGTACAAAGTAGACAACAGTAATGAACAAAAAAGCTGGCAGACAGTTAGGAAACTTCAGAGAGAGTGTGAGGCCCTCCTAGGGTGTTTATCCTGTGGCTTTCAGTTAGTCTGTGGGTGGTTCAGTTCCAGGCTGCACCTTGGTGCCAGAACTTGTTATGGGGGTGAGCAGAAGTGATGGTGACATCTGTAGTCCCTAAATTCCTGGCAGTGCTGAGCCTGGCTGAGGCAGGAAGGAGGGCTGGAGGGGTGAAGGAAGTGGAAGACTTAAGTGTGCAAAAAAAATCATAAAGGTAGCACTGAGCTAGGGCTGCTTTTCCCATGCTGTCTGCAGGGTGCTGCCAAGTTTGTGACTTGCTGGAGGGATGCCCACATAGTGTTTGTGAAATCAAATGTAACAGTAAAATCTGAGGACAAGTAGCAGCATGGGACACTGAGTCAAAGAAGAGCATCTTCCTCAGCTTTGATTTGAGTGCAGTATGGGACATTTTTCTTGAAACTTTGAAGGCAGAAAGGTCTGTGATGTAACGAGATCCCCAGCTGTCCCACCCACCCACTCTTGCCCACAAAAAAGTGTTGCTAAATTCAAATACAGGGCAAATGAAGATCTTCTCAAAAGAGATCACTTGTCTGCTGCATGTGCAAGTCATTTTTTGACACCTGGCAGATAGGAACAGCATGCTGAGAGGCTTTAAAAGTATTGCCACATGTCTGATCAATAGCTCCAGAGCACAGGTAATTGCTTGCTCCAGGGTTTCCAGTGAGGGGACGTCACCAGCTGCAGAGCTCTGATGCTTATGAGGGGATAACCACCATTGTGTGCTGTTGGAAGGAAGATGCTGAACCTAATGACTGAATGCTCAAGCTTGGTCTCAGTGAGCCTTCACTTGTGAACGTGTTCAGTGCAAGGCAAGCAGGAAGGGGAGCCAAAGGAGAGTGGCAGGTTTGCAGAGAAAGGCAAATTCTATGCTGGGCATGGTAAAGCAATGGTGACTGTTCAAACCCCAGCACTGCCCCAAGCACCTGCTAACTCTGAGCAACTGGGGGTGGCTTTATGCTCTGCTACTTTCAGAATGGCCCACCTAGCTCAGGTCCCAGTGTAGAGGAAGTTCTCTTACAGTGCTGGGAGCAGAGCAGCACAGAGGAATTCAGTGGGTGATTGGAGTGCCTGTGTAGGGTCTGTGTGACTTGGTGACGTACCAGATCTTCTCCTGTATCTGCAGAGCCTGCTGCAGTCTCCCACACTTGCTGTAGATATTGTTTGGTGTTCTTGTTTTAGTCTCCATGAATGCTGTGGTCGCTGTGGTTATTTTCGGCTGCAGTTTCATTTCACGTCTCTAGTCTAGCACTGTATTAGTCAATATTCAAACCATTTCCAGATTGTTTAGCTTGTTCTGACTTTTAGAATTTCCTCTCCCAGCAGATGCAGATGTTTCTGAGACAGTTTAGCCCCCAAAGTGCAGACATCCCTAAAAGTCACTTGGCATTTTGCCTTTTTGTTCAATGGGGCCAGGGTGCCCTTTTCCCCACTGTGTAAGCAAACACATCATCTGCCTCTCTTCAGCTGCACTGGGACATTGTTAGATGCCTGCAGCTGGTGTGCAGGATTAATGACATTCCAGTCTTAGTGGACTTTGGCTCTTATTTAGTCTGAATATCTTTTTTTAATACTTTTTTTTTTTCTGGAGTACTTTTCTCCTGTTCCCACGACTACATATCGTTGCATGCGATCAAGAACAGGGTGCCAGAAGGAGCTCATAAAAGGCAAAAGCAAATTAGAAACATTTTCCTTCCTTCCGTCTGTAATTGACTGAAGGCTCTGGTCACAATATCCTTACCTGCTACAACTGGTGACCCCCGTGTCCTTTTTCTGTATAAACGACAGAAAAATTTTGCTTTACAAATGGAAAATGACATGCTGGACTTCTCCCAGCCTGTTCCACCCTGGGGCAGGAAAGAAAAATCCCACTGATGCTCTCATCATGTTGAACTGTGATGCAGACATGAATTGTCAGTAGCATTACCACCTTTGAGCATGACATGTTCACACTCCCTTGCATACGTATACAACACCAGAAACCCTTTAATTAAAACTACAGATGCTTATGCACACAGGGCAGATTCCAACTAACACACCTAACCTACATTTCAGGTGGAAATGTGCCAGAGTGTGGTCTAATCGATTTTCCCCCCTAACCTGTTTGGCCAGACTGCTAAAAGGAATCCCCAGGTTTTGCTGATGTGTGTCTCTAGGGCAGTCCTTGTGCCTGAAGTGACTATCAGGCTCCTAGCATTACTGACTACATACGCTGGTGACCTATGTTGCCTAAGGCTCCCATTCCCCAGGTGTGTGCAAACACTCCCAGCATTGTGCTCAGTGCAAAAATACACTTCCCACGGGTATTCTGAGTAATGGTTTAGCAGAAAATAGAACAGGGAGGATCTAAGCTTACCTAAGCATTTGGAGAGGTGGAGGAGGGAGGAGTGTCAGGTGTATGTCCAATCCACAAGAGCATGGACAATAACTCTACTCTGTCTCTCCCCTGAAACTAGACCACTCATCAGCTGTGGAATGCAGAACTCGGCCTGTCTGCATCTGACAGTGTGGAGGACCCCGAGGACTCCAACTGCAATGGGGCAAATTGCGATTCTTGACTCTAATTATAACCGTGTTTTAAGCTATGGACTTTCTGTTGGTTGTGACGAGTGCTGTTCTCCAGAGACTACTGCAAACCCTACAGCTTCAAGAAGAGAAGAAATAAATGAAAAAATGGCTGTAGGCCAAAGCACTAATAATTCTCATTCGTCTTTAGGATTGGCTAAGGCTGAAACTTAGTGTATGGGATGCTTCATTACCTTTTAATGATTGGTAACGTAGCAGACCAGCAGTGCCACCAAGGGGGGCCTGGGCTCCACCGATCACAGTGAGGGAGTGTTGTTGCAGTGTCAGAGCATAAGTAAAAAGATAAAACAGACAGATTAAGTGCAAAATGTGTTTGTGCAAGATAACAAAGTCCTCTAGTACTTAGCAGATGTGCAGCTGGCAACATGTCTATCTTGGTTTAGTGGAGAGGATAGTGAGAGTAGGTGCCAACAGTCATTCCCACATGGGCATGTTGGGGATGTCCTAAAGCTTGTGGGACTCCATTACCAACAAGCAGTCAAACCAAGGAACAGGAAATGTAGAGTAAGATGCTTCTGTGTGTTTGGAGAGGAACACTGTCATGCTCCTAAGGACTTCTGACAGAAATTTTCTGTACAGGTCTGAAGTAGTAGTTGTTTAATTACAGTTCCTGAAAGGAACGATGGTTATCTCCCGATTCATAAAGAGTTTCAGCTAGCACGAGTGTTTCTAGCTAAAAGCTTTTTGTCTCCATTCCCACAGGTGTGAAATGACTGTGTGTGTTTTGTGCAGGCAAGTTAATATAGCCCCAGCGGAAGGTTATATTCAATGATGCCGCTAAAGAAATGTATACATAAAGCTGTAGATAATGATGAGCAAAACCGAGTGTGCAGAAAAATATAAATCTAAGAGCATAGCAATTGGGAGAATTGGGAGCAATCGTGAAAATACTCTAGTAAATTAAATGTCTTGAATACTAAATTCTCACAAATGTCTAACAAGATGCCTTAGCCAAAACTGTGGCTGGAAGACAATCTGTGCTAAATAGGGGAGAATAAAAATGATAATGTAAATTCAAAAGAGTGTTAGGAAATGCAGGTACTTGATGGGGAAAACCAGAAAGCCCAAATGGCAAATCCATGGGGAAAAGTAGAACTAGAATGAGTCGTTTAAATAGCAAATTCTGGTAAAACCCACAGGCAGGGGTTCAGCTACTTACACCATGGGACTCCCTTTGAGAAACCTGGTCTGCTGGGGGCTGATGGGGTTCACCTATCAGAGATGGGGAAGAGCATGTTCTGTCATAGGCTTGCCAGGCTGGTGAAAAGGGCTTTAAACTAGGGTTGCCGGGGGAAGGGAACCTCAATCCATCCTGCTCCTCACAGTCTGATGCCAGTGCTAGTGATAGATGTCCAGAGCCTGGAAAGAGGTCATGGGTCAGCAGGAGAGCACCTGAAGAGCAGCACAGAAGAATTCTGGCCACTCCAGCCAGTAAGTCAGCTTCATCTGGGGCCCAACTTAAACTCATCCTCGCCAACAAGGAGGAGCTGGTGGGGAATGTGAAGCTCAAGGGCAGCCTCGCCTGCTGTGACCATGACATTGGTGCAGTTTAGGATCCTGAGGGCAGCAAGGAGGGAGCACAGCAAGCTCGCTACCCTGGACTTCAGGAGAGCAGAGTTTGCCCTCTTCAGGGATCTGCTTGGTAATGAACCAAGCACGTGACATGTAGCATGTGACAAAATGCTGGAGGGAAGAGGAGCCCAAGAAGGCTGGTTGATATTCAAGGACAGGAACTCAGGAGTGAGGTATCCCAACAAAGAGGAGGTTGGGTAAAAACACCAGGAAGTTGGGTAAAAACCTGCAAGGATGAACAAGATGCGCCCAGCGAAACTCAAGCAGAAAAAGAAGGTCTGCAGAGGGTGGAAACAAGGACAGATAGTCTTGGAGGGATACAAAGGCATTATTCAAGCAGACAGGGATCAGGTTGGGAAAGCTAAAGCCCTATTAGAATTAAATTTGGACAGGGACACAAAGGGCAACAAGAAAGGCTTTCATAGGTACATTGGTGGTAAAAGTAAGACTAGGGAAATGGTGTGTCCTCTCTGGAAGGGAAATGGGAGACCTGGTCACCTGGGATGCGGAGAAGTCTGAGGTACTCAGTGACTTCTTTGCCTCAGTCTTCACTGGCAAGATCTCCAGCTACATAGCCCAAGTCCCAGAAGGCAAAGTCAGGAACTGTGAGAATTATGAACCACCCGCTGTAGGAGAAGATCAGGTTCAACACCAGCTAAGGAACCTAAAGCTGCACAAGTCCATGGGACCTGATGAGATACATCGATAGATCCAGAGAGATCTGGTGGATGTAGTTGCTAAGCCACTGTCCCTCATATTTGAGAAGTCATGGCAGCCTGCTGAAGATCGCACTGACTGGAGGAGGGGAACCATAACCCCCATTTTCAAAAAGGAGAAAAAAGGAAGAGACCTGAGAAACTACAGCCCAGTCAGTCTCACAGCTGTGCCTGGCAAGATCATGGGGCAGATCCTCCTGGAAACTATGCTCAGGCACGTGGAAAAGAAGGAGGTGATTGGTGACAGCCAAAATGATTTCACTAAGGGCAGATCATGCCTGACAAATCTGGTGGCCTTCTACGATGGGGTTACAACATTGGTGGATAGGGAAAGATCAACTGACATCATCTACCTGGACATATGCAAAGCATTTGACACTGACCCCCATGATATCCTTTGTATCTAAATTGGAGAGCCATGGATTTAATGGTTGGGCCACTTGGTGGGTAAGGAACTTGCTGGATGGTCACTCTCAAAGAGTTGCAGTCAATGGCTCAATGTCCAAGTGGAGATCAGTGATGAGTGGTTTTCTTCAGGGGTCAGTACTGAGACCAGTGCTATTTAACATCTTTGTTGGTGACATGGACAGTGAAATTGAGTGCACCCTCAGCAATTTTGCTCATGTATGTAATAAATCACATCAGCTGTGGAGCACTTGGGGAGTTCCAGGGCCTTGTCTGGTAGAACTCTTGAGTACCTTCAAAGAACAGAGATTCCGCAGCTTCTCTTGGACTCTGTGCCAGTATTTGACCATGCTAGTGGTGAAAAATAAATTGTGCTAATATCTACTTGGAATTTTCCTTGCAGTGTCCTTTGCTGCTTGTCTTTTCACTGTTCAACCAGCCTGACTCTGTCTTTTCTACACCCTCCCATCTGGTAGCTGCAAACTGCAAAATGTCTTTGTCTTCTCTTCTCCGGGCTGAATAAACCCAGTCCCTTCAGTGTCTCCTTGCATGTCCTCTGCTCCAGCCCATGGCCATCTTGGGGTCTCTGCTGGACTCACCCCAGTACATCTGTGTCTTCCTTTTACTGGGAAGCCCCAGTAAAAGGAATACTGCACTCCAGATGTGGCCTTGCAAGTACCAAAAAGAGAGGAGGTTCACCTGTCTCAACCTGCTGGCTTCACTTTTGCTGGTGCAGCCCAGTTTATGGGTGACCTTCTTTGACACAAGGACGCACTTCTAACTTTTGTTCAACTTTTCCTCCTCCAGGACCTCCAGGTCCTTTTCTGTGAAACTGCTTTCTAACTAGCCAGCCCCAGCCTCTCCTGGTGCTTAGGGCATTCTGTCTCAGGAGCAAGATTTGGACTTCTCTTTGCTGAGGCTTCTGTCCACCCCTTTCTCCAGTCTGTCCAGGTCCTTGTGAATAACAGCCCTGCCCTCCAGCATATCAGCCATGTTCCCCCCACCTTCCAGTCTGGTATCGTCCATGAACTTTCTGAGATCACACTCCATCTCATCATCTAGGTTATTAATAAAGACATTAAACATTATCAGCCCCTGAGGGACACCACTAATAAATTGTTCATTATAATGTATTTAAATAATGCTCAACTTCCAGATTGCTCAAAGATTTTCTTAGCCGTATCTTTCAAGACATTCAAGCTAGTCCATTTAAACAGGAGAAGGTGGAATTTGTACACTAAGGGTAAAAATTCTCTCATTCAGAGAGATGCTTACTCCAGGACAAGTTCTCATGCACAAACTTGCAGTGGGACAAGGTGAGTTACATCTGAATTACTTTTAATTTGCAAGTAATCACAGAACCAAAAGCTGGTTTAGGTTGGAAGGGACCTCTGTAGGCCATCTGGTCCAACCTCACTTCTCCAGCAGAGCCACGTAGAGCCACTTGCCCAGGCCATGTCCGGATGGCTTTTGAATATGTCAAAGGAGGGAGACCCCACAACCTCTCCGGGCAACCTGTGCCAGTGCTCAGTCACCCTCACCATAAGAAAGTATTTCCTGGTGTTCAGATGGAACTTTTTGTGTTCTAGTCTGTGCCCATTGCTTCTTGTCCTGGCATTGGGCACCACTGACAAGAGCCTGGCTCTATGGATGTGGTCCACCTCCTTTGGATGGCTCTGTATGCTTTCATACTGCCCACATTTGGGATGTTATTATGCCAATCTGTCAGAGACTAGATTTATGAAAATATTTAAGCAGTGAATGAGATTTTCATGGTGTGATTCTGTCAGTTAAATTCAGTTGCAGTTGATTTGATCTACACTGTCTTGTAAATCCAGCTGGTTGCTTATTTGCATATTGGCTTGGGTTGGAAGGGACCTCAAAGATAACCAAGTTCCAACTCCCCTGCCATTGGCAGGGATGCCACCCACTAAATCAGGTTGCTTGAGGCCTCAACTAACCTGGTCTTGCACACCTCGAGGGATAGGGCATCCACAACCTCTCTGGGCAAACTGTTCCAGTGTCTCACCAGCCTCATACTAAAGAATTTCTTCTAGATATCTAATCTAAATTTCCTTTCTTCCTGTTTAAAAACATTCCCCCTTGTCCTGTCATCATCTGATTTAGAAAAAAAGTCGCTCTCCATATTTTTTATAAGCCCCCTTTAAGTACTGAAAAGCCACAATGAGGTCACGCCAGAGCCTTCTGTTCTTCAGGCTGAACGGCCCCAGCTCCGTCAGCCTTTCTTCATAGGAGAGGTGCTCCAGCTCCTTGATCACCTTTGTGGCTCTCCTCTGGACCTGCTCTGACAGATCAACATGCTGGGGGGCTCCAGACCTGGACGCAAGACAAAGTGGGGCCTCACAAGGGCAGAGCAGAGGGGGACAATCACCTCCCTCAACCTGTTGGCCATGCCTCTCTTGATTCAGCCCAGGATGCAGTTGGACTTCTGGGCCACAAGTGTGCACAACTGGCTCATGTCAAGCTTTTCATCCACCAGAACCCCCAAGTCCTTCTCTGTAGGGCAACTCTCAATGAGTTCTTCTCCCAATCTGTACTCGTGTCTGGGATTGCCCTGACCCAGGTGCAGCACCTTGCACTTGGACTTGTTGAACCTCATTAGGTTCACATGGGCCCACTTCTCAAGCTTGTCCAGGTCCCTTTGGATAGCATCCCTTCCTTCTGTTGTATCAACTGCACCACTCAGCTTGGTGTCATCTGCAGACTTGCTGAGGGTGCACTCGATCCCACTGTCTATGTTGTTGATAAAGATAATAAACAGTACCAGTCCCAGGACAGGCCCCTGAGCAACACTACTCATCACCGGCCTCCACCCAGACGTAGAGCCACTGACCACCACTCTCTGGGTGTGACCTTCAGGCCAATTCCTTGTCCACTGAATGGTCGACCCATCAAATCCATATCTCTCCAACTTGGGAGATCAGGATGTCATGTGGGACCATGTCAAAGGCCTTATAGAAGTCCAGGTAGATGACATCGGTCAGTCTTCCCTTGTCAACTGATGCAGTCACTCCATCACACAAGGCCGCCAGATTGCTCAGGCGTGATTTATCCTTGGTGAAGCCATGCTGGCTGCCTCGGATCACCTCTTCGTGTTGCATGTGCCTTGACATTGCTTCCAGGAGGATCTTTTCCATGACCTTGCCAGGCACAGAGGTGGTGCTTACTGGTCTGTAATTCCCTAGGTCCTCTTTTATTCCCTTTTTAAAAATGGGAGCAATGTTTCCCTTTTTCCAGTCACCAGGGAGTTCGCCTGACTGCCAGGACTTTTCAAATACGATGGAGAGAGGCTTGGCAACTACATCAGCCAATTCCTTCAGGACCCTGGGATGCGTGGCATCAGGGCCCAGAGACTTGTGCTTGTTCAGTTTCATCAGGTGGTCTTGGACCTGCTCTTCGCTTACGGTGGGTGGGACTTTGCTCCCCCAGCCCCCATCTGTGGGTTCAGGGAAACAAGAGAGGTGGGAAACCTGACTGACAGTGAAGAATGAGGCAAAGAAGTTGTTGAGTACCTCAGCCTTCTCCATGTCTGTTCCTACCAGTTCTCCCTTCTCATCCATCAGAAGGGGGACACTCTCCTTGGCCTTTCTTTTCTGGGCAATGTACCTATAGAATCCCTTCCCATTCCCATTCTTCTCATCCCTTGCCAAGCTCAGTTCCATCCGTGCCTTGGCTTTCCTGATCCCATCCCTGCACATCCAGACAGCATCCCTGTACTTTGCCAGGCCACATGTCCCTGCTTCCACTGCCTGTGTATTTCCCTCTTGTGCCTCAGTTTGACCAGGTCAAACACATAGTACATACATACGTGTCCTATCTTCCCTTTTGAATGTTATGAGTCAGTACATCTTTTGACACGTTGCTTTTCAAATAGCTTTGGGAAAGCAGGTCTTGCTGCACACATACTTTGAAGAGTACTACTGTACGGTTCAGTGTTGGGTTTTGTAGGTGAAACTCTATGGCCTGTGTTTCTTAGGAAGGCAATAGCAGCCCTTTGTTCTTTGGGATTCCTCCACAATAAAATATATTAAAAGAAGAAAGTAGCGTAGTGTAAAAATAATAAAACACCCTATTGATAAGAGGCTTGTGAGGCTGGGATTGCTCCAAGGATGGCATGCTGCTTGGAACTCTTCTAAAGAATACAAAAGCACTAGACAAAGCACCAGATCCCTTATAAAGGTGTACAAGATGTAGGGAGCTGTGATGGGTTTTCTTTATCTGAAATTTGCAGATTTATGACTGTGAAGTATGTTAATTAAATCTCATCCAAGAGATCCGTCCCAAGTCTGGTTGTTTAGAAATGTGCAACTCTTCACTGAGAGCCTTCATGAGTTAGGATTCTTGTCATATCCAGAAATCAATCTTTACTTGGGATTCATTTCCCATCACTTTTGCCATTTAAGCCTGAGCTGCTTATTCCCCTTCCATGGAGAGAGGTGGAGGGTACGTTATCTGGTCTTCTAGAATCTGCTTTCAGAATGAAATGAATGTCCTCTGAATATGCCATGCCATTGTCTGGAGAACATGACCAACTCAGATATATAAACCTTGTAGCAGTGTGACTTAAAGCAGAGAAATCCCACCTTAGAAGGCCAAAATAAGTTGATTTTCGTAGTGTTTATCCATCACTGTATTCGTATATTAAAAAGCTTGTGATATATTAGCAAAAGACAACAGAGAGGGCTTTAACTTTGACTCAGTTCTCACAGTGTGTGAGTTGTTTTTTTTTGTTTTTTTTTTTTTTAGCTTCTGAAATCATTAGTTATGAGTCATTTCTACAGGAAAGGTTGGGTCAGATAGAAAAGGAGCTCAAGGCCTCAGCGACTCTAGGCAGGGGGAACATGTGTACCTGTGTGTGGCAGCAATTTGGCTGTTTGGCTGGAATATGAAGGATGTCCTTGTGGGGCTCAGTGAGGCTAGGAATGTTCCCACATAGCTTCTGCAGAGTTCAAGGTGGTTATGGGAGATCCCAAAGGGCAGTTGTGTGTGATTTACCAAGCCACACAGAGCCCATCGCTGGTTTAGCTACAGACTTCAAGGGTTCTGAAGATCCTGGAGATGTTTGCTACCACATCATAGGATGTCTTTATCTTAGAAGTTGTCCTGTATCACTTGCTTCAAGATCTTCCAACTGTTCCCTATTTGATGCCTGTCAGAGGGGTAATAAATATAATAAATAAAATAACTACTCTTGAGAGACATCAAATAAGATACAGGACATAGGATACCCCAAAAAAGTTTTGAGAAAAAATGTTTCAACACCCAAGGAGCAGATATTTGGTGCCATAATCAGGTGAGATTGTTTTGGGGAGTCTCCCAAGCACTGAGAATCCCACTGTCTGTTTGGTGTTACAGACTAGGTCTCTCTCTTCAGAAGACGACTTATCAGGGCAGTCTGGCTGTTTTTGAGGAAACCAGGTGGAGTACATGGCAAAATGTGAGGATGGACTGTGGGGAAATGAGTTTTATGTGACATGAGGTGCACCTGGGGGCCCATCATTTCTGATTTGTTAGGTTTAAATGTTCCCTATGCAACAGACAGTTAACCAGAGGGCAGAGGAACCAGCTGCCACAGTTAAAATTTTGGAACCATTAATTCTAAATATAAATCAAAGGTGAGATCCCATCAGAGCAGGTTGTTTGCTCTGCCTCTGAGTACTCTGGCAATGAGGTAAGTCCTGGTTATTGTCTCCTACAGAGGAAGATTTGAATAGTTGGGAGGCTTCGAAGCCTATGAGAGAGAGCTCTCCAGTGACCCCAAGCTGCTGTTGAGTGGAACAGTGAATTTGGCACAGAAGACAGGATGCAAAGACAAGTGGTCTCAGCAGATGCAGTCTTGGGAGGGCCCTTAATTCCAGACATATGGGAAGGTTTATGGGGAAGGCAACATCTCAGAAGGTCCCTTTGACCTTGAAGGCACGTATTCTGGGATTCTTCTGCCATGAGATCTACCATTCCCTCACCATTTTCAGAATTAATTACTGAGTTCAATTTTCAGTTTCATTCAAAGATTTGAATTTTTCTTTAGAAATCAGGTTCTCCTCTGGGATTCTGAGCAGCCTTTGGCATCAATGACTCTTGGGATAGTGTCTCAACATCCCTCTCCTGCTCTTTGTGACCCATGGGCTCTGACAGTGTAGCCTGAAGGTCTAATTCTTGACTCTTAATTCCCGCCAAGCTCTTCACCAAGCATTACCAGGTACAGATAGAAGGGCAGGTAATTACCTAGCCATGGTCCCAAATCTGCAGGAACCAACTTCGGGAGGGTGATTTGGAACAAGTTAGTTTAAGGGTGGTTTAGCTGCAATAGTGCATCCCTTCCCAGGGGTCTGTGCCCATAACCCCTGTTCTTCCTGTTGTAGATTCCATCAGACCATGCCAGGTCACTGCCCAGGGAGATAATTTATTCTCAGAAGTCCCCTGTCTTTGAGGGCAAGGGCCTCTCTCTGCAAGCAGTAGCTCACTGAACTTGACCTACTGCTCTTCATGATGCAGCTTCCTAAGGACCCCGAGGGTGTGAGAGGAGAGATTCAACTCTATCTAGATGACAGCTGATTCTGCAGGAATAGAATAAGAAGGAGGAGAGGGAGATCCAGCTCCCTGACCCCTCTGCGCACCTGCCTTTGGAGGTATCTTCATTTTCCACCTTTTCTTAAGACGGGGGTTGTGAGGCCAGTCTCACTGACAGAGCTTGCAAAGCCGCTGTGATCTTTCCATGGTGAGGAGCCTGTCACTTGGAAACCAGAGCTGTTCCCCAGACTGGTGCAGTGCTCACAGGCAGCACACAGCCCTCACCTGCCGAGCTCTGCAGAAGCAACCTGCAAGAGCTGTGGCCTGAAAGTCAGTGCTGTGCACAAGCACTGCTGAGAGTCCCACATTTGAGCCCATGTGAAGCTCCTGCAGGATTGCATCCTGACAGCCAGTCTGAAATGCAGCTGCTGTTACTGAAGGCTGGGTCTGACTGTGCTTCCTGACTGGTGCCTGACGCCGAGTTAACCATTAACTCCCTTTCCAAGGCATGCTGGGAACAGTGTTGTTTTTCATGGTGCTGCAAAGTTGCTTTGCCCTTTCTTGTGACATTCTGGTGACGTTTCTTGATGGGATCCTGCCTGGGTCTGAACAGCCTTTCCTATTTGCAGCCAAAGCTGTCGGCCGCTCAGCAGGGCTGTGGCCTATGTGGCCTTTGTGGTCTGTAGGCAGCGCAAGGGAGGGTGGCTCAGGCGTGGGATGTGACCACCATAGTGAGGGAGCGGACACGTGTACAGCCAAGTCCAGACACCCCAGTACATACAGGGGGCCCGAGGTTCCTGTTCATTTGCTCTTTACAGTGCTCCTTTCAGCTTCCTGGTGTGCGTGAGACTGAGCAAATATGTTGGTGAGAGTCATCCCGCAGAAGAGGGACCACAGGGTGCCTGGTGTGCACAGCGGGTGCCTGATGCATGCCGTGGGTGTCTGATATGCACTCAGGGTGCCTGGTGTGCATGGCAATTGCCTGGTGTGTGCCACTGGTGCCTGTTTGCACTGCAGTCCCCTTTGCCCATCAGGAAATGAATCACCTTCGATCAAAGGCTTTGTGCTGGGGCACGGCAGTCTCCTTTACCAGCACTGTCTCCTCCCCACATCCTGCTGTTCACCTCTTGGCACTGTGAAATAGGAAACTCCTGAGCGTTTCCTCTGCAGAGAGCTCCGACAGAAATGCTGGAGGCCATATCCTGCTTCAAGACAGCCTGAGCAAGGGCGCAGGTCAAAGAGCTGCAGTCACCTCCCCTTCCACATGCTTGCATTAGCCCTTGCACTCTCACTGCATGGGTAGGATGTACCTGAAGCCCAGGACAGGACATTGCTGATGTTGAGAACCAGACGAGAATACCTTATCCTCCCACCTCCATCCGGGCTACCCCATGCTGAGCACAGAAGGGCCGTTTGAAAAAAGCCCTGCCATCTCCAACCTGGGAAGAAAGCTACATTTAGTGTGTTGGAGCTTGCCCGTATACTGTAATTGCTGCTCATCATCAGTGGCAACAAGGAACAGAAGCATGAGGATTTGCAACTGCTCCTCTCTTGGGTGGGTGAATGGGTGACAGCTGATGGCACCGACAGCTTTTGAAACAGGAGAGGGGAAACTTGAAACTCCATTGGTACAGTGTCCTCGGGACATAATTACAACCCAGGTAAAGTCTGATGCCAAGTAACGTCGGCTGCAGGAGAAATACTGGAAGCGATGGGCAGTGCTGGCTGGCAGCAGCTCTCAGCCTTCACCGGTATGCTGGAGCTCCCTGTTTCTTGCTGGAGCAGCCAGGCAAGCTGCATGCAGCAGTCCCTTAGCAGAGACATGAGGGAGCTTCTCCCTTCCCTCACCTCTGTGAATCAAGGCCATGCACAACTAGTGGGGGGGGCCTGCATGCACTGAGAACCGCCTGCTCGGCCTTCCAACCCCACTTGCTGTCAGCCACTGAATGTCTGGGGGTCTGTATTTTCTAGTTTCCAGGTCTTATTTATAGTCCATGAGTCTCCATCTGTAAGGAATCTTCAGGAGACATGAATGGCTGAGATGAGAGTCATTAGTTGCATAGGTACGTGACTGTGTAGGGACCTGGCTCCTGCATGTGCCTGACCCAGGAGCCTGTGCAAAGGCAGGCTTGTATCAGCTGCTGACCCTGGCTGTGAGGGGCTGCAGGGTAGGCAAGCATTGCCTGTGCAGACAGCAGAGGACACTTCCTTCATCAGCTATTGGTAACAGACTATTTTCTGAAATTCTGTGTAACCAAAGGGGTCCTTCACAGTTTATTTTTTCCTAATTTAGCACTCAGAAACACGTTTAATTTTAAAAAAATCATATAAATATTTGTATATGTATGTATATGCATATCACATATAATATGTGTATTCTGCGCTTCCCTACTCATTTTAAGTGTTTTTTCTTTTAGGGTGAGTTGCCGCTCTCCAAAGAAAGTGTAACATAACAGGAATATACAAAGTGTTAAGCACCCAGACTGAGCAAAGCTTCTACCTAAAAGGAATAAAAAATAAACATGGCAGAATTTACAGGTTATAAGGAGACCTCAAATCGGCATCTACGATTCAAATTGCAGAGTCTTAGTCGTCGCCTTGATGAACTGGAGGAAGCAACCAAAAATCTCCAGAAAGCAGAGGATGAGCTGCTTGACCTCCAGGACAAAGTTATCCAGGCAGAAGGCAGCAATTCCAGCATGCTAGCTGACATTGAAGCCCTACGGAAAAGAGTGCTAAAGATTGAAGGCAAGGATGAAGAAATTAAGAAAGCTGAAGAGCTGTGCCGGTTAATGAAAGAAAAACTTCAAGAGGAAGAGAGCCTCACCCGAGAACTGAAGTCAGAAATTGAACACCTGCAGAGGAGAATGGCAGAGCTGGAGAAACTGGAGGAGGCCTTTGGTAGGAGCAAGAATGACTGCACACAGCTGTGTCTTAGCCTCAATGAAGAAAAGAATTTGACCAAAAAGATATCTACAGAATTAGAAGTACTTCGAGTGAAAGTTAAAGAACTTGAAGCATCTGAAGACAGGCTGGATAAAACCGAGCAGAGCTTAACGGGTGAGTTAGAAAAACTGAAATCTTTAGCACTAACCTTTATCAGTGAAAGAAAACATTTTAATGAAAGAGAAAAGCAGAATGAGAAAATAATCCAGGAGCTAACACAGAAACTAGAACAAAACAATAAACTGAATAGGGCAGATCAAACTAGAAATGCATCCAACTTGCTAGAAAGGTCATCAAATAATCTCCTTGACAGAAATGATTTGAGAATTGAAGATGACTTGACTTCTGCATTGCCTTCTAAAGAGACCAGAAGGAAGGGAAGTGTGGATTACCTAAAACATGTAGAAAATGAAACCAGGAATAAATCAGAAAACCAAAAGAATAAAAATCAGGAAGACAACAAAGTGAAAGATCTTACCCAAGAAATTGAGAAACTTAAAACTCAGATCAAACATTTTGAATCTTTAGAAGAAGAATTGAAAAAAGTGAGAGCCAAAAACAATGACCTGCAAGACAGTTTCTTGAGTGAACAGAATAAAAACAAACTCTTAACTGGTCAGTTAGAAGAAATAAAAATGCAAATAAAGAAACAGAAAGATCTGGAAAATGGAGAGGTTGAAAATGAAGATAGCTTTTCTAGCAGGGGAAAACATGACAGACCTAAATACAGAGGTGTTGCAACAGATTTAACAGCCACCAAGCACAAGCCAAGGGAGGTTTCACCTCAGCAGCGCCGGGAAAGAGTAAAGAACAGAGATTTCTCCTTCAGTAATGACAGCTACAGCCATGGTGGTAAGCAGGTACCCAGTCCGAGTTTCATGAACAGAAAAGCAGGAAAAGCATCCAGTGTGGATGCTGCTGCAACAGATATGAAAAGACTGGAAGAGAAATCTTCAGTTTCCACTTTTTCATCTGGTCAGAAGGAAGCCTCCATCATGCAGAACGAGGGGAAGAGACCAAAGGAGCAGCCATCTGTCCTCAGTCGATACCCTCCTGCTGCACATGAGCAGAAATCTTGGAAAACACCTTCTAAACCCGTTGGTGACACAGGCCTGAGATCCAAGGCTGAAAAGCCATCTCAGACACTCCGGGGCAACTGCCAAACCAGCACTGACATACGGGATGACAAGTCGAGCAAAGGTGAATTAGTGGCTTCTTTAGCTGAGAAGCTGAAAACAAGCCAGGCAGAAGTTAGTGACTTCTTGGGGGACACACTGCTCCCCAGGGGTAATTACTCCTCTTCCAATGGCATGGCATCAGCATACAGGTACCACCTCTCCTCCCACACATTGGCATCAGATTGCATTGGCACTAAAACAGAAGCAATGAACACCTTTGCAGCATCACACAAGCAGCCCTTAGAGGGAAGGGCTAAAAGAGCAATAATTTCCCAGGAAGGAGAATTCACAGACATGTCACTTGAAAATGCAAAACCTTCACCAACAAAGCGTTCACATCACTCAAGGAGTCAAGAAGACATTCTACAGATTCTTACAGGTCCTGATAAAGAAGACACAGAGCAATCTTCAACTTCAGCAACAGATCATGTAAATGCTGGCTTAAAAACAGACTCCAAAACCATCCGGAGTAGTCATGACAAACTTAATTCAGATGAAGAAACAGGAAGAAGCAAAAAAGCAAACACTCAATCAGATTTTGAGACAAGGAAGAAAGCCAATTCCAAGCAGTTCTCCAATTCCAGGGGAGTTTTTAGAGCATCTCTCTTTGAAAATGACAAAAACACTGTACATGATGAAGACTCCACCAAGTGTATAAAACCATCAGATGCCAGCACTGGAGGATTTAAATCCAGAAGGTCATTCAGCCCAAGAGAAGCTCTGAGATCAAAAGCCATCATTAAACCTGCAATTGTTGAAAAGGACATGAAGGCAGTCATGGGAGGGACTACATCTGAGGCAGAGTCAGAAAAACAGAAGTCTAGTTTTAAAACGGTAACAAATAAAATGACAAGCAGCATCACGATCTTCCCCTCTGAGCCAACAGCTCCAAGGCCCAGTGCAGACATAGCAGCAAAGGAGAAGCATGTTACCACCAGCAACATCAGAGTTGCTCTGAATGAACCCTCGCCAATAACTAACAATCTCTCCCCACCCTTCGAGGTATCAGTTAATAGAAGTGCTCTGAAATTATCTGAGGCCGACAGAATTGGAGAGGCGGCTCTGAGAGGTAGAACAGAAACAGTGGTCTCCAGAAGCAGCATTGTAATAAAGACTACTGAACTCTCAGAGAAGAACAGTGAGTTGCCTTCAGAGACAATCAGCTCAAAGAGCCATGGCTCTTCAGATGCAGTTTCATCTGAAACAAAACATGTGACTCTGAGAAGTTCATGGAGAACAAGACAAGGCTTACATTCCGTGGAGGACTCTCAAACAAAAGTAGAGAAAAATGCAGCTTCCAGTACTACAAACAAGTGCACGTCCTCAGTGGACCTCTCCGAAATGGAAGGGAACAGTGCACGAACAAACTCCTTGGAGCAGACCTCAGCAAGAACCAGTGCCACAGCTAATTCCTGGAATGCCCCTGAACTGGGGTCCCGAAGGACCAAAAGTAACTTAAGTGCGTCAGAACTGCTAACGCGCAGGAGCTACACCAGTGATCCTACAGTGGCTGCTACATGGCACCAAAGTACATTACCTGTAAGTGTGTTACATTAAGCGCTCTTGCCTTTCAACTTGTTTTAAAGTTGTCTGTTAGTTGTAGGGCACGTGATTTGGAATTCTTACAGCTTATTTCCTGCCCTTATCCAACTCCTGTCAAACTCAGTGGAGTATCTTGTAAAAAGTATGTGTAAAGAAATCTAGATTTCTTGAAATTAGATCTACTTGCACTGTTCTTTTAATGCTATGTGAATAATAACAAACTGATGTCTATTTGGTCTTTCCAAGATCAGAGAAGATACGGTCACAGCGTATGTAGGATATGATGTTTTTCAGAGTGGCTTTGCATGGCACAGTCAGCTTGGAGAACCACCAAAAAAATGAGGCAAACGAGACTTTTATAGGCTTGTGCCTCAGGGCAGCTTTAGCTCTATTTGGTAAGGGCTGCATGATTTCCCGCACGCAAAACCAGAGCCACTTCTGGCCTCTGGTCTGGAAATGCTTCCTGGACATCTCCTAAACAGACCAGTGATGGCTGGTTACATGGGAGGGTTGCTACCTCCTTGGTCTGTATCAATACACTATCTGAAAAGTGAGAGCCACAGGGGTGGCTTTCCTCCTTTCCTGTTCTTTTGGGTGTTACTAATGAGGAGTCCACCTGAGTGGGGGCAGAGAGTGGCTGGTGAGATGCACTTGCCAATAGAGTTGCAGACCCCAGCATATTTTAAATCCACCCACTGGCACCAAGTGGCCCTCCAGTCTGTTAAACCATGTGCTGATTCCCACTGCACCTACTGCCTCTGCTCTTTACTTAAAGCTAATCTAAGCAGCCACTTCCATTTCCAGCCACCTAGGGGAGCCTAGGTGAGTAATCTGATAGTACTGTTGACAGAGGGGACAAATTCACAACCAGATGATTGTGGCATTGACAAAGATGAGATGGTGCCAATGTACAAAATCATTCCACTTCTCTGGCAATGAAAGGCACAGAACACTTTGCACCATTGCATTTACTCTGTATAGTCTATTGCCTAGCAGTAAAATGTGCAAGTTGGCTTTCCAGCTGTGTTTGGACGCTAAGAATGCATCAGGCATGATTGCTGGCATTCATCAACCTCAGTGAACAACCTAAATTTCTTGTATTGAAGGGGACAGTGAGGAATGGGATCACCCAGACAATGTGCTTGAATGGATATCATAGGGAGAAAGGTCTGTGCAACCCTACTTCTGTTACAACTGTAGTTGTGAGAGTCCAAGCGACAATATTCTCCCTGGCCATGGTCACTGCTGTGCTACAGCAGTCTGCACTTCTCTTCCATGAATCCAGGCAGAACTGACAGTCTCCTTTTGCGTAATGTTGCTTAGGAAATGGGAGAACCAGCCCTGGGCCTCCCACTGGCCCAGGAGTTTGAATTCATGGTACCCACAAACATGAGTCTTGCATCTGAAGAGGCCCTTCCTTGCAGCTGGGCTAGCATGCAGCCAGTCATGGAGTCCCAAAGAGAAGGTGAGAAGACATCTGCCTTGTTGGCCAAACGGCTTAGCTGAGAACAGACGATCCTTTCCTCTCAGAAGATCTGACTGTCCAATTTAACTCTTCTGAACATGGTAGTTCAATGTAGTGCAACCCAAACAGTTTTTGACAGCACCCTGAAGCAAGTCAACCTCACTAAGCTGGCAATGCTTTTAGGCATTTGCAGGATCTGTTGCTTGCAGGGGGGAAAAAAAAAAAAAAACACAACTTGGGTAGGCAATGATGTGGATGTTCACGGGCTACCATGCTAGCTAAGGAACAGTTCCCAGAAAAACGAAACTTTAGGCATTTGCGTATTTTTCTCCCGTATTTCCCCTAGCAGTACATCCAGGACTGAGTGTAGGTCTGCAGCACAGTCTGCAGGTGGTCTCAAGGTCAGTTAGCTCAAATTTGCTTGCTGTGCAGCATGCATGTGACAGCTGCTGAAGTGTACCTTATAGAGAGCGTCCTAACCTCTGTGTGTCTGACTAGCTCTGATGAACTCGCTAGCTTCCATCCTTGGCCATATGTGGAGTGATAGGTAGGCAGGCAAGCAGACATGTGGTTAGTTCACACAGGGCTTTTGAATGTTGTGTTATGTCCCTCTCTGCATCGTACCTAAAAATAAAATCACCCAGATACCATGTAGTCAGTAGTCTCAATTCATGGCCATAAAATAAGTACATTAATAGCTTGTAAATGAGCAGCATGAAGTTACCCTGAAAGACTGGAGATACACAGGTATACCAGAGCAATCCAAGTTTCATTTATTTGTTTTTGGGCAGCTCAAAATATTGTTTATGCCCTCAGGAAAAAAAAAAAAAAAAGTATTTGCCTTTGAAGGATATCTTTAAATTACTATCAGAAGCAGTCTTTTTCTGATGGGATCTGTGTTTCTGATAAAGGTGTTCCTGTTTCATTGGTGGAAGACTCAGCACTGTTCAGTGCTAACTAACACTGGGAGCAGCTTTCCACATTCAGCTTTCCTGTAAAGACGTCACTGTCACCCCCCACCCCCCCCCACCCCCCCCCCCCAAGCTCCAATAATCAAAGTCTCAGATTGCCTTAAAAATCCTGTTTTGAAAACACACGGTTGGTGCTGGTTTTGTCAAAACACATCGTTCTGTGTTCTCTGTGAGACACTCATTGTGTCTGATTGTTTGCTGCAGCAGAGCAGGAGGCTTAGCCCCTGCCTCAGCCTGTCTTTTGGGTCAGAGCCAAACCGAGCACGTGGAAATAATTCTTGTAAGGAGATGCCAGGCACAAGGTGTAAATTAAGCCTTCGGTTTGTTTTATTGCTGATGTAAGCAAACAAGCTACACAAGCTCAGCTTTGAGCAATATTGCACTACAGAAGCTCTTCGGAGCTCTGCTTTGGATAGGTGCTGTAGGAGCAGCTGTAGGCACTGACGGATGGATGTTGCAGCTTGAAGACTTGCTCCCTCTAGTGCTTACAGGCAGCTTCTCTGGGCTTTCATGAAAGACGAGGAGATGCAGCACTTCAGTCATTCTGATGATCTGTGTTTCAGATAATGAAATAAGTATTTCTCTGGCATGATATTTGCTGAAAATTTGCAGTGTCTGAGTTAGTGCAGAAGTGAATAACAGGAAACTGTTATTAAGCCGGCAACTGTGCAAGATATGTGCTTTTTTTTTTTTTTCTTGTGGCTGTGATATTAATGTGACTGCCTTGGAGTTGGGTGGTGTGCCACAGATGTTAGATTAAAAACCTAAAGGTAGGCTTTTCTTCATATGTACCTTATGGGGGTGGAGGTCTCATGGAAGTCTCCCTGACGGTATCCAGGGATGCCCGCTCTCTCCTTTCCTCTGCTCAAGGATTAAGAGAAAGTGCACCCATCACCACTGTATCCTTGCTGACTCCACATCAGCTTCCAACTCAGGCAACCAATCATGCCATATTACTGTTTTTTTTCTTTCCTTCTTCTTTCTTTATACCTCAGTAATTTTGTCCGAGGACTTGAGTGTGTTCTGTGTGAATTCTAGGGTGCGAGGCATTGGTGTTACTATCTGTTCAGAGCAGCTTCCAAGATCCTTGTCAGTGTCCAGCCGATTTTTCTCTATAGTGCCTCTTGTGCTGAGCCACACCAGCCCCGCTGTGGTACAGTCTGAGGAGGCCCTCTGACACGTGGTGGGTGGCCGGCCTGACTGTCCTGGCTGAGCTCCTCACCTGTGAAACTCTTCGAGACCAGAATATGTCTGGTTTCAGTCATAAACCTCAGGCGGCCTGACGGCAGAGATTGCACTGACATTATGAGATGCTCAAGGGGGTGGAGCACCTCTGCTTATTCCGGTCACCTCAAAAGACATCAGCTGAATCGGAAGGGAGGTGCCCATCCTTTGGTAAGCTGTCCAGGTTCAGCAAGACACCAATATCATGAAATTAAAATTCTCACCTCACTTTTAATGGACACCCTGGCCCACCATGGTTCTCTCTAGCCCACAGTCTGTCAGAACAATCAGTTGGAGGTGCCAGCGTGACCTGTCCCTTTGTTGTGCCTGTTCTCTGAGGTGCCGCTGCTGACATCTCCCTTTTATTGTGAAGTTTGGGGCATAAGAAGAAGAGGTCAGGTCTAGTATTTGCTAGATGCCTCCCACAGCAGGGCCAGATCAGCAGGTGTTTGCCATCCAGGCATACAACATATCACAGCTCTTTGCTGAGAGCTCATCAAATCCTGGTGCCTGTCTCAGAGGTATCTCTGCCAGACACAGAGGCTGGTGCCTCTCTCTTCCAGGCTGTTCCTTTTACCCCAGGGCCAGGGACTGAGTTTGTTCCACCAGCATCCAGCAGCATTTGCAGGACTGTGCACTGCTTGTTTCAGCAAACCAGATATCATCCCCAAAGTCAGACGATCAGATACGGCTTGCAGTGCAACACCAATTTTTTTTTTTTTATTTTTAATATTGTAATTGTATTTCTGTAAGCAAAATATAAGTTCAACATTACAATGATCTGTTTTGTATCTGATGTTGATGTGACAGTGCCTGGAACTGATGTGACAGCATGCTGGAACTTGTGGATGACAATGTTCTCAGATGAAGTTTTCCAGACAGTGACATCAATAACAAAGGCACTGCCGTCTTTCATTTCCAGGGAACTGACGGGTGAATAGGGACACCTCACCTCTGCAACTCACAGCAGGGTAGAGGCTCAGCAAAAGACACAGTTGTCCAAAACAGCCTTGAGGCAGACTGTAGGCACCTGAATCCCAGAGTCTGATCCCATAGAGGTCCTGGCAGACATTCAAGAAACCATTAGTGAGTTTGAAAGTACTGTTCAGATGCCTGTACTGGGAAAACAGTGTAGGAAACTCCCACATCACATCCTCATTGCCAAGAAAATAAAAGATTCAGGTTACTGGTCATCTCCCACCCATGGTAGCTAACACAGTTAATATTTTTAAGAGATTGCTTGATTCACTAAACTGGGATTTTCTGCTGCCAGTAGTCCCTCCTGAGTCTCATGGATCAATCACAAGCACTAAAGGCTCACAGCTAGACAGAGGACTCAGCACCCAGAACTTTATGATATAAATTATTGGATGGATTAAAAAAATTCTCTGCGAGCATACATGTGAAGACTTCCTAGAGCTGGTCTGGTGGCCTGGACACCCTCCTTGCCAAAAGTACTCAAACCAGAGCCTCACACTGCAAACCTGGGACCAGGAACCTGGAGCTATTCCAGACCTTGCTATAGCCCAAAATCCTAATTGTATAATTGTATAATCCTATAGTCCAAATCCTCTTATTTTTCTTCCCACAGGATGAAAACAAAGATTTTGTGCCCAGTTCCAGAAGGAAACAGTTTGGCTCTTCTGAGTACCTCTCACAGGTTGACACACCAGGGAAAAGGCCAGCCACCAAGATGGAACTGCAGGATGCCGAGTCCAACCCCTACCCACCGCTGAGTCTCCAATCAGAAGAACAGGTATGCAAGTTCAAGGCCCATGTATAAAAGAGAGTTAGAAGGCAAGAAGCCATCATCTGAACTGACCTGTCAGTAACATAACTCAGTGAACTGCTTGCCCAAATGAGGATAAACCTCTCAGGAGAAATCCAGTCTTAGATTAGTGCTTCCCAGAGGTGGAGTGTCTGCATCACTTCAGTAAATTACTAGTATTTCCTATGCTGGTAAGAAAAAAAAACAAAACAAACAAAACTTATTTTTCTATATTAAATTAATTTTAACTATCTCTATGGCTAAAGGCATCCTCCATGGAATAAAAGCCACTGCACCTAGTCATCCCCGGCCACCTGTTTTATACTGGACACAACCAGAGATGATGTGGGGAGACAAAATCAGCCATGGACTTGCCTCCTTCAGCTTGCTGCTGTACCACTAGGGTGCTTGTTTGCTGCTACATACCTGCTGCTCTTCCTGCTGAGCACACATTTCTGGCCACACAAAGAAGTGGAAAAATGGCCTACCTTATCATGGCTATCATGACTTCTTCCTAGAAAAATGAAGAGCATGCATATCCCAGCCTCTTCACAAGGGGCTACCTTTGGAGGAGGCAGTGGTCCAGATGGACTTTCAGTCCTAGGTGCACAGCCACAAAAGACTGTGTGAAAGACTGAAATTTCTCCTGGCATTTCTTCTTCGGCTGTGCAGCTGTACAGAGCTCAGTGCATTGGTAGTGTGGATCCTAATTTCTTTTAACAAAATATGAAGTGGTTTTGTAGGGGTTTCGGCACCTCAGCCAGTGGCTCCAGCACTGTAATAACATTCATTGCATCGCAACATGAAATATTTGTTGGCTGTGGTTTGGAGCTTATCCAGCATGCAAACCCCACAAGATCTGACTGCCAGTGCTACAAAAGCATACCAAAGGCTGCAAGAGTTAAAACTGGTTTTTCCATTTTATGTGTCAGCCCCAGTAGGAAATATTTTTATCAAACCAGTCTTCATTGCATCTTACTGGAGGTGCACAGAAGTTGCTGAGTCCTGATATGCAAGCAGCAGGACTGTGAGGCAACTGAGAGCCCTACACAGTCAGAGAGAGCACGGGGACACAGTCCCAGCTACACTTTGTACACCACAGTTACGCTCTTGTGATCACCAAGATGTTAACCACAGTGACATTCATTTGGTTAGACGCAGACATCTACCTGAGGCAGTGATGCCTCCCTCTCTCTGCACAGACTGAAACAGCAGTAAATGAAAACTTGAGTAAAGTCAGGTCACCATAACATACATCATTTGTCAGTTGGTGCTTCCATGTTGACTAACAGAAGCCTGAACACCTTGCACTTGGAGGCATGCTCTACAGACACCTGATGTTAAATCAGCTCAGTATGATCCATGCTGTCAGGTGTTATGCATCACACTTGCCAGATCCATGTGTCCGGTGTAGAAATGGGTGCTGAGTATGCTATAGCATTAAAAAAAAAAAAGATGATGGTAAAAGCCTATGAGGAGCTGGGCTGGGTTATTCTGCTTTGAACGTTCCACTGTAAGGCCTGGCAGTCACTGTCTTCCAAACTGATCCTGTCACTGTTCCCCCACTGCCCTGCCATCAGGCTATGCTTCTGTTGAGCATGGGATGACTGCCTAAGGGCAATCACAATACTTTTCCCCAGAGCAAAAATGCTGCCAGAGGCACCCACAGGTCCTGTTCAATCTGTGATGCTGCGGGGTTCTCTCTTACAGGGTGCCTCCCGTGCCTACCGGACAACGTCTAGGAGATGAGTTGTACTCCCACCCAATGAACACACAGGATGGAGCAAGAGACAGGATCGTACCAAGCTCACAGGTGTCACACCTGTTTTTCTTTAACCTCTCCAGAGGCTTCAGCCAGTCTGAAACCAGTTTTCTAATGCGATTTGTGAGGTACAGGAACTTTACCAGTGATTTTTTTTTTTTCTTCATTGCTGAAGAGGCAGCTGCAGAGACTTTGCTCAGGGGACTCCCACTTCTCATCTCTGTACCTGCAATCTTAACCTTCTTCATAAAACAGTAGATCTGTCTCCATATGGAAACACTGACTTGCCATAGCCACTCTTTCAAACAGAATGATGGTACGACCTGGACAAGAGAGAACATCTCATTATTCACCTGCATTTAGACAAGATGCAGGAAGTATCCCTGCAACGGCAGTCCACCAGCCTGTGAAAGCTGTCCTACACAGCTCCACAACTGAAAGCTTTCAGTTTCCAGTGAGAGCTCACACTCTCCTAAATACACATTTGTTGGCTTGGGTTGTGGTCACCCCAGTACCTGTGTTCCTAGCATGCTCTGTCTGTAGGCAGGAAAAAAAAAAACATTCACTGGTTTTACACAGTAACAGGAAAGGAGAGCAGAAAATGTTTAGAAAGTTTCTTCCCCCATTGCTCACTCTCTCTGCAATAAGCTTCGTATGACCCACTTAACCACCAGCTGAGCTCTTGCACTAAGTGAGCCACCGAGCCAAACCAACAGCAGTCACACAACAGCAAAAATTTCTCCAGGCTTGGACTAGGGTGCTCTTTTGCCCAAAACTTTGCGTCCATCATGCTGTACAGGCAACAGCTCTGCTGCTCACGCTAAGCCATTGAGCTCCAAGGAACAAAGAAACAAGTGCTTTTCTTCTGGCTTGAGAAGTAGAATGTCCTTGTTCCTTCCAAAGATGGGGGAAAACAGCAGGATTAGACCCTAAACTGAGCTCCAGTATGGCTACTTAGGCAGCCTTTGTCTGTGCCCCTCTTCAGGATATGCTCCCACCCCCCGCATCAGCTGTGTCTGGGGACTGAGGTATGGTCAGAGACTACAGAGGTACAGCTCCTTGTCAGTGCCCACAGGCCACTGACTGCATCAGAGTTGGAGGAGTCATCAAGAGGTGCTCAGGTCTTGGAACAGCATCTGCCCTAAGCAAGGAGATTGTACCCGGCTCACACACCGTAGCTCTACCACTCCTTCCTTTACATTCCTCCAGGGTTGGCCCATGGCTTTCCGGTCTTGTACACAACCACCATTGACTTCCCTCACTGGTTTCTTCTGCTTGTCAGAAACAGGTGCCCCTCTCCACAGAGGCATGAGGAAGATGATACAGAAGGGAAAACCTCTACTGTTTTGGAGGTGCTGGGTGAACGACTGTCATCCAGCAGCTCCCACACCTGAGTTGCCTCCACAGTCATTCTCACAATCTTACCTTCCAGGTGAGCAGCTACCACAGCAGCGCATGTACAGCTATCCATATGTGCACATCTATATGCTGCATCACCTCCTTGTCTCTTGGAATTATATGCCTCAATTCTAAGAGGCAAAAGGAAAAAAAAAATGGAGCTGGTTGGAAAATATCTATGAACACATATAAGGAAAATGTTTCAATGACATGTGTTTGTTTTTTTTTTAAATAAAGTTTGTTTGGAGGAGGGGGAAAAAGATTATTTTTGAAAAAAGTTTCCCCTCATAAATTTTAGATGTCTTTCCCAAATGTATATTTTTTGCAATCCATTTTATTCTTTTATATTTCATGACATGTATACGTGTTAAGTTGTATAACAAGACAAAAAGATAATGCTTTTAACTTAGTACTGTGGCAGCTTTAATAGTCTTAAAATTAAATTATATTAATAAATTATATCAGCTGCTCTTACCACTTCATGACATGGCAGTGCTAGTAAAAAAAAAAAGAGATAAAGGGATCTTTATAAATATCAAGTATTAAAAAAAGCCAAAAAAACCCACAAACTCAAAATCCAAACTAAAAGTAAAGTAACTGAAATTCTGCAATTAAACTCAGATTTCTGAGATGCCTCTTTCCTCCCTCCCCTGCAGTATTTGCCAGGAAATGCTGAAAATGGGTGCATGTTTTGTAATCTGACGCCACTATGGACTTTGTAACTTGTTTGTGAAAGTGCGATACATACCCTGTTCATCTTGCCTTGCTCAGGCATTGACTGTATGACAGGAACCTCTCCCCCTGGCGTTACTGGGATTTGTTACTTGAGTGGTTTCAGTTTCCTTGCCTCCTCATGCAATCTCGCAGGCTTTCCACAGCTGATGGCCAGCATTGCAACCTGCCCAGCTGTGCCACATCCCACCCATGCTTTCACAGGGCTGGCTTGCAAGGCTTTGTCAGCCTCATGAAGCCACATTCTGGCTTTCTGCACCTTCTTTTCATGTTAAAGGAAATGATTCCCTTCCATAAAATATGCTGCCTCATATAAGATGCCTAACAGGTCCTCCGCTGGTTACATGGGAGACAGTGCTTCAAAAACCCCTCCAAGCCAGCGCAGCTGGTCTGTAGAGAGCAACCCGAACATCTGGAGCAATTTTTTGAACCTTGCAATTTGCATTTAGGAGGATATACCTACCTCTTCAGCCATCCGCAGTAATTATTTGCCCCAATTTACATTCCCAAACCTGTTTAGTAGCTGGTCAGCCATATGATATAAGACACAATTAGAGCTGCTGTGAAAGACTGCTGCAGACTACCTGCTTGGCATTGCAGTACTGTCCTATAAAGCAGAGTTAGTTGTTAGGATGTCACCTGTGACACTTAAGATGTCTGTCCTGTGACACTGATGCTAGAGACTCGGTTTAGTTTAAAAACAACCAACTAAAACAGCTGGACAGCACATACACACTGAAGAGGATGAGGATTGCTTTGAGCAGCCAATGTATGGCTTTTCTCACAGTGACCCCATCCTGCTGCAGGACAGTAGTCTACATCTAATAGGCTGCTCAGGTTCCCTCACCCACCCACCAGCCCTCTCCTTCCCATGCAGTCCTGGCATGGCTGCAGTTTACCATTGTGCTTCTGAAGCTCCATCTGGGGGAACTGTTTTCATTCCTGGCCAGCAGAGCTCTACATTGCTATGTGACATTCCAGGTTGACACAGGCTTCCCTTGACCTAACTCACAAAAATCTAGTTAGTATGTTGTCTTTTCAGCCCCACAGCTCACCCCAATAATGCAACTCCATGTCTGGAATGAGAAAGGAACAGCCACCAACAGCAAGAGTTGTTGGTTTCTCCCCTTCTGTCAGCCAGGGCTTGGCTTTCCCTTATCCAAGTGCAACTGGAGGACTTTTCCTTGCTGCTCAGCCAGATCACACTGTGCCAGGAGTCCCACAGCTACAGACCCAGGTCTTCTGGCCCTGTCTGCTCTCCTCAGGTGCTTCTCACAAATTACATCTCTCCTTTCTCCAGCTTCCATGGCTAAAGTCAGCACATACCTTGAACTCTTGCTTATAGGCTCAGTGTAACTGCTTGTAAATAAAGATGTCACTCAGTATAGACCAGGTTGTTTTTACCACAACTGGGATTAAGTCTGAGAGAAAACCCTCTGTAAATTTGAAAGGGGCCATGCCCTGTAATCATGAGTGCAATAGGAGCTGATGTATTATTAAAATTATAGCAATGACTTCAGGAAACACAGTGTGTTTTACTCAAATTGCACACTTTTTTTGAACAGCTGTAAAATAGAATATATGTGTAAATATTGCCATCACTGAAGAAATATTTGTAATTTTAGCATATAAATATAACAGGCTTTTTAGTGGACGTGACACCAAGAGGCTGTGTATCAAGCATTCAGATAATTCCAAAATTGTAAACATATTTGCTGTACAAAGGAAGTGTCAGCGCTTGCTTCTTCCAAGTAAACGGAGACATTGTCCCTTTTTAGAGAACCAGTGGCTTTTCCCCAAAAGGCCAGTGGCAGCTTGAGTGGTTAGCAGCTTGCTGCTTCATGGAATGGTTCCCTCCGTGTCTGGAAATGACACTGCAGCCTACAGATCGTCACCTCTCCATCCACTCAGGTTGCATGGAGCGGGGACAGTTTCGCAGTGCAACCGTCAGTGCCTCGTGTTCAACTGCAGCTTACTGGACACTGATGGAGAACTGCTGTCCACCTGCAGATAATACCTCCAGGAAAGGAAAACAGAAGGAAGCAGAGGCCAGGGTAGTGCACTTGGTGTTTCAAAAGACACTTGACATGAGCGATTTTTTGCTACAGATTGAAGCAATAGTCACATTGGTGTTATCTCTAACATAGTAGACCTCATCTCTGCCACCCTTGCACATCACTGGGGCAGTCAAAGCACTGTGCCAAGGTCAGCCTTCAGTGGACTGCTATATACATGATGAAATGTGAAGCCATTGTTCGCAGATGCATCTTATGGTCAGTAACCTAGGGACCCAAAGGATAATTGTTGTAGGCTGCCCAACATGCAGTGCCGGCACCTGCCTTGTGGAAGCAGCAATCCATGCTGCATGGAATGTATTTTTAAGAGAAAAAAATATCTATTTTTTGTATTTGTAGACATATACTTGGGCTGGGGCAGCTTAGTTAGAAGACAATAAAGAAAGAAATCTTTTCATAATCACAGACTCATCCAAGTTAAAGAAATTTTCCAGGTAATAGTATTGCTTGTTTCCCTAAAGCAAACTTCGTGTCCAATAGAGCTATCAAGCACTGTTTCACCCGAATCTGTCAGCATGCTCAGCAGAGGGAAGCCAGCTCTTTCCTCCCCAGGCTGCCCATTCAGTGGATACAGATGGTGCTCACCTTTTACTAGTTACAGTGCTCTTAGTCTGCATGCCAAATGTAAACACACTCTTTATCTGCATGTCTCTCCTGACTCAAACACTGTCAGCTCTACAGTATATAACCAATAAAAATCTCTTTTTATATGTTTGTGGTGTGGTATTTAAAGCTCTGTTTGAATCCCTACTGACAGTGGTCATTAATCAGAGGTATTAATGTCCCTTGGTGAAGTGCAAAGACACCTCCATCTTGCAACAGTGTATGTTAATGCTGATTCTGACTACTCCATTCTTACTTTTTTGCCCTGTACACATATCCAGACAGATCTCAAACACCCATTCCTAGGCTGCATTTAAAGGCATGGGCAGTACCTACACATGGAAAATGAAGTTGAATACCATTCCCCACTTATACTGGATGACGTAGGCTTGCATTGCTGGGAGCAGGTTTGAGGAAGTGCATTCTTACAGAGGGAAACAAGCCACTTGCTTCGTTAGATTTCCTTTACTCAACCAGTATAGACTGTAATGAAAACAAAATCTGTTTGCCTTTCCCTGGAAGAACTGAGAGGATACAGAGGTCAGAACAGGTGGCAGCCTCCTTTACAGTTCCTAGTTTAGTGCAGTATGTGGGTACAGTCTACAAAAAAAATAAGCATTTTAGATACTGCAACAGTACCTGCCATATAAACAACCGGCCCCCATAATAACCTCATCAGTAGGGAAGAAATGTGTTAATTTGTAAGAGAACTTGTGTACCACACTTTGTAAGGAAAAGAGCTTTGTCTGATCCATCTGGTTTGGATGCAGCTCCAGAAACTGAACAATTAAACATGTTACTGGTGTTTAGTGACATTTTAAGAGCCATTCATAGCTGTCATTCAGCTGCTACTCCCTAGGCAAAGCTAATTAACTAGAGGTGAAGGCTACAAACATTCCCTCTGTTAGGCATTTCTAAAAAAAAAAAAAAAAGTGATTTTTGGCTTGGCTGAGTACTCTTCTCTCCCAGTTAACACAGGCAGTTATTGAGCATTATTAAAGAGGTTGTTCTGAAGCACTACAGTAACTACAACAGACATGCTGCTGTGTCAGGCTTGCCAGGGACAGCAAAGATCTATGGATAGTACAGAGTTACTATTGGTAGCTTCCATGTCTGCTTAAAGTCTCTCCCCTAAAACACATGCTCATAACCACAAGGATGGTTCTTTTTCCTTGTTCATAATTCAAGGGTAGGCTCACCACTCCTGTATGGGGACACTATAGTAAATGTACTTGACTAATGGACCACCTATACCATACCATTGCTGCTTAGCCATGAAACTGCATTCTATTTTCTTTTTGATCAGTCATGTCTGTGTGCTCTGCTGGTTTTCTGTAGTCTTCCTGCTTCATGAAAAAGAGACCTTTTAATCCACGGCAGGTTTGCTGGCCGAGGTATCTGTTTTGTTAAGTCAGGAAAACAGGTTGTCTACCCTTGCTCAAGTGAAACACCCTTAAAAGTGATAGGAGTGGGGTGATACAGTGTCTAGAAAAGAACAATGGAATAACAGTGAGAAGCCCCTTCACAGAAAGGTGCAATTAACACAAACTTGACGGGGCCCAACAAACAATTTAATAAAAAGAGATCTAAGACTTTTGGTCCACCAGAAGATCCAGAGGTCAAAACTACTGGGCAAAGACTCCACAAGCTCTGCAGGAGTTTTGCTAATACAAGCCAACAAGCTCTGTAGAGAAGCAACAGATTTTAGCAGACATGTTGGTAAAGCTGGAAAAAACTAAGGATTTGCTCTTTGGATAAAACAACATTCTATGATATGCACAGGTAATTAAACAGATGCTTATATTCTCCACTGACTCTCCAAAATTGACTTCTTGTGTCGTGTCCCCCCCCCCCCCCCCAGTATACGTTTATTCAGGTGATTCTGCTAATACACAGAAAATAAGGTCTAGAAACATTGCAGAAATTCTTTAATATCTACCTAGGTACTCTGGGGGAGAATATCAGTGTAAGCATTTCCTATAAGCTTCAACGTCCCTTCAGAGAAAACAAAAAAATTACACCTTCAGAAATTAGATGCACTGGAAATTGGAAATAATCATTGGCAAAAGTAGCAAATTTACAAACACCACCACAGCTTCTAATTTTCTTTTGGTAACCATTTCTGAGAAGAGTAACTTGTGGAATTATCACCTTTAAAAAGAATCTGTGATTTACAAATAAATCAAATTCAAGTTAAGTCATCCCATTTTATAGAGTCACTTTATGCCTTAAAGACAAGATGCACTCTGAGCACCCTGCTGACTGCAGTACCCTCCACTGAACTTGAACTAGTCAACTGAAAAGATTCATAATGAAAGAAACCAAAAACACCCAATAAAGTTGTTTTTCTATGTTTATGATCCAGTCAATTAAAGATAACAAAACAGAGATTAAGATAACAAAATAGAGAGAACCCATGCTTTGCAATTAGTTTCCTCTACAGACAAGACCATAGCAAATATTCTCAATTCCATACAGAGACTGAACACAAAGACCCTGAGCTAACAGTAATTTATTGCAAAATAGATGCTATTACCTGACAAAAATTCAGACATCCAGAGAACTGACAAATGCAAGTCGTCCTGCTCATTTGCGAATCCAGAAAGCGCAATCCTGACTAGTGAACACATACATTCCCTCATGATCCAGAACTCCATTGCAGGTTACTGTGGTCCTTCATCTTAGAATCACGGAATATCCTCAGTTGGAAGGGACCCATGAGGAGCATCAGACCCATGAGGAACAAGTCCAACTCCTGACTCCACACAGGGCAATCTAACAGTGAAATCATATACCTTAAGAGCATTGTTCAAACGCTTCTTGAACACCAACAGTACATCTTCAGTACAGAAGAGAAGGTCCAACTAGATAGGGACCTATTTTTTTCCCCCAAAAGCGACACCGATCAGTTTTGTCAGAAATACAATTCACCTACCCATGGAGTAGAGTGAGAAGTGACAGGTCCCTGAGAATAGATGGGAAACAACACTACAAAGGGTGCAACCAGCCTTGATCACAAGTTTTTGTGACGCTGTAGATCTGAGGCTTCTGGGTGCTAAGAGGTCATTCACAATCTGTTGAAATAGATCAGATGAGTCTTACCAGGAAGTTAGGTCAAGCAAACAGCAGGAGTGGAAAAATGGCTGCACCATGAGGAAGGATGCTGAGATGAAGAGGACCTGGCGACCCATTTACTTGCAATGCTTTCTCCTCCTCAGCAGGTCATAGTGACAGGAAAGCTGCAGAGGCAGTGGTTAACAAAACAGCCATTACGGGTCATACCACAGGTCCATCTAACAGACTGGCACAGAGAGCAGAGCAACGTGCTCCTACACACCACACACACTCCCTGGATATAGATGCAGCAAGGAAAGAGCTGCTAAATGCTGGCTGAGTACCTGCTCAAGGAAAATCACACACTGGCAGTGCAGCAAGGAGCATGAGACTATCCTGCTGCTGAACAAGCAGTGGAAGCTCCCTCATACGATCTGACAGAGCTGAACTCCAACACTAAGTTAATTGAACCTTAACCAGGCTACCTTTTCCATGTCTACAAACTTCAGCTGGCCTAGGGGTAATAGTGCTCTCCCCCAAGTTCCCCTCTCCATCCCAGCAATCCTACAGGATGCAACCAGAACACAGGGAGCAGTCTTTGACCTTTGTACCCAACCACTGTTCCCCTCTACTTAGGGTACAACCAATGCCATCAACCACTAGAAAGTGGGCCATGAAGGGCAGGAGCTGCAACACAGGAGCTCTAAGGTGTCCAGCAACTGGCTGCACAGCTTTATCTGTCTGTCTAGAGACTGAAACACTCCTAGAAGCTGAAAGTATGCTGAGCTGTTCAGTCTCTAATACCCAGTAGGGCTTGTCAGCAGGGACTGGCTGAGGAATCAGGCTTAAGAGTTCCCAGAGATGCTACAGAAAGGTAGGGTGTAACAGGCCACAGATCACACTCTTCATCTTCCAATGAATTCCTCTGGCATTACCACTCCTTTTTGCTCATGCCCATCGTTATCATCAGCTAACACCCAACAAATCCTGACAAACCTTTTTAAAGAGTGCAAACTGCCAGGGCTTCATCTCCACCTTCTTATTTCAGTGCTTACCATGGTTTTCAGGTATCTTTTTCAAAAAGGAAGACAAGAAAGCCTGACTGTCAAGGGTCAAAGATTAGCCCTGCTCAAAGTAACGGCAACGTATAAAAGGAAGTTTGTTTACATTTGAACGTCTCAGACAAATTACTGCGTGTTTGACAATTCAGCAAGCTGAATAATCTGCTAAGTCTCAGTCAAAGTGAACCTACAACAGGAGAACAGAAACTCTGAAAAATAACATTAGTAATTAGATGTAAAAGTGGCTTGATAGTTGTCTGGAAAATACAGTTTGCCTGCGTTCAGTTGAGGACTATTTAGATTCCAGTGGGCCAGAAGTGCTTTTCTGAGTTTTTGACAGCGCTACAGGAAGTTGGAAGACAGTCCTCATGGCCAGAGACAGCAGCATCACTAAACCCTGCAAACCACCCCACAAATATGGAGACCTGAAAACCCTTGTTACTGAACACAGCACCCCAATCCTCAGATCCTTTTCCCATCTTCAGTCAGAATAGCCAAGAGACTAAATCAGCTTATCTTGGAATAGGACTTCTCTTGGTAGTGTTGCAGACAGGTTTTTACCTAAACAGAAGGCAGGGAGTTTTAAGACTCAAATAAACCTATGCACTCTGAATCTTCCCTTGGACACTCCTCCTCCATGCCCTGCTGGACATTTCCTGTCCCACTTCAGTGGGGCTTTCTTGACCAAGCATCACAAAGTTTATGTTGTCTCCTGGAGGGACAGCAAGGATGGCTAGTGTTGATTTCTTCCATTACCCCTGCCACAACAGAGTCCTCTCCTTTCTCACTGCGTATCGAAGGACTGCCTACGGAGATGCCTACTCACAGATTTAAACATATGAGAGAGCAAGCACCACAAGAAAATAGACAGTCAGGAGCAAGAAAGATCTACTAGAAATGAGGCACAAGAAAACAGTAGAAGCAATGATAGTAGAAGATAGAAAGTCTGTAAACAAAACTAACAAAGCTATAAACAATTAGGGCCTGCAGTGATGTTTGCATGTATTTTCTTCAGGAAGAAGCATGGGAAATGTAATTGCAGAGGGAAGGGCAGGAAGACGAGCAGATACTAATCCACTAGCAGAATGAAAGGCACAAGGGCAGATGGAAGTTGGGACATGCACACACAGAGGGTCATATAGAGAACAAAAAAATAATTTAAAAAAGGAAAAGGAGAAAAAACTGTGAAAAAAAGACCACAGGTAGATGAGACGGAAACAAACAGTAGAAAGGTGGAGGTGAGAAAAGTTGGAAGAAGTAAAAGCATAACGTTAACTAGGGAAAGCAGGAGAGGGAAAAAGGACCTAAATGATTAAATAAGACTGCTCTGTGCAATGAAAAGAAGTCTCTGTGCATGGGGTAAGAAGGAAAATATCTGGAAAAGCAACCAAATCAAAATGATTTTCAGAAACAGTTATAGCAGCTGCAACATCATCTCATCAACCCAGTACAATAAAAACCAATTTTCTCTGGGCTTTGGACGAATGGAAAAGAAAAAGACAGCTCATACAGCCCACAGTGCCTGACTGCCGCATGCAAGAATCAAGAGATCAGGTCTACAGCTAGCTTACTGTCTAGGCAGCTCTGTTTCTACATAAGCAAATATGAGTAATATTTTCCTAGTTTTTAAAGTTAAAAATATCCAGTTCTGATAATTTCTTTTGTTGAAAGTATTTAATAGAATAGTATCATTAGCACACTTTTACTAATACCAGCTTTCTTTCTAAAACCGAATGTGCATGGTGTAGCAGCCAACAGACCACCTTGGAGGGGTGTGATTTGCTGTTAATTTGCTGTTACTGGTAGGGAAACAGTTGCACCAAATTCTCAAATGCCAGGTAAGAATAGAATTGGTCAAAAATACTATTCTTTAGAACGAATTAAGCAAAAATGTTTACATAAATTCTACACTAAGCTACTGTTCACAGCAACCAACTTCTAACGGGCCTTTTCTGCAATTACTGAATTGTAAATACACAAATAAGTAAAATAAAAACCTTGGAAACTCCAGCTATAAGTTTCACTTTCAAAAAGTATCTGCAGTCAAAAAAAAACCTCACTGACCAATTTGGTAGTAAAGGATTCCATGTACACTGACAGTTCAAATAGCTGTAAGAGATTTTGTAGAGGGATGTCAAGCCCAATGTTAGGTCAGCTTTTGTAAGGCCATTCTAACAAAGTATTATGCAGCAACTCATGGCCACCTCCTTTCAGCAGATACTGTTACAGACTATATGAATATGCCTTCATCCCAAGAAGTAGATCACAACAGCAGCTCTGTGGCATTGTTACTCCTCTTCTGATAACTTCTCTTATATGCTGGTAGCTTGTTGTGCGGGGACCCCAGGTGTAGGCTGGCGAGGCAAAGTATACATGGCCCCAAGAAACTGGTCTGCAATGCGACCTGCTTCTCTCAGTCCACTCAATAAAGCACCATGAACAGTGGCAGGGTAGTTGCGAATTGTATGCTCTCCCGCAAAAAACAGGCGAGGAATAGGCTGAAAGAGGAACAGAGAACACCATTATGACTTGTGCGCAAACTCAGTTCAAAGTCTTTCAGATCATGTAACAAATATACATTACGAAGTATTTTGATGTCTTCTAATCACACTGCAGTCCCCGTAACATGAAAGTAGTGCGTACAAAATAGTCTATTAAAAATATTTTAATCTATCCTACAAATTACCACAAAAATCTTTATACACCTTTCATTTCACAAAGCATTTCATGTTCGTGATAAATAATGTGAGGAAATACTTTCCTATTACTTGCTAATATCTTTGCCTTGATACAAAGATAATAGAACTCTACTTCAAAAACAATACTTTGAGAAGCAGATAAGGAGATTAGCCTCCTAAGTTGTATACTTAAAAACATTTCAGAGTTGTATATACAATCCTACAACCAAAAACTTACACGTATGTTTAAGATGGATGATGATTTCTGACACTGGGACATGAACTCTAGTTCAATACAAGCAAAAGGAAGCTTCAGTAATTCACTTAAATTAGCAATTTGACAGTGCCATAAAAAAGATGAGGAAAACAATTTCTTATATTATACTCTGCAGAGAATCACTTTACCAATAGCTATGTTTATTAGAGACTTGCATCAGTATAAGAACAACCTTAATAAAGCCAAAGTCCTACAAATCCTTCTGCTTTTGCTTTCAAGACTTCATCCTCTCCAAAGGAACTGGAGAGGACTTATGCCTTCATTTTGGGCTGGATCACAATTTGGTAGAGATTTTTTGCTTCCTGTTCCTCTCCCTCTGGCCTTCACCTTTAGAAACCAAAACCATCATATTCTGGTGTATTTCTATGAAGAACTGAGAAATCTCCCACCTGAGGAGCACCTGGAATGGCCGGTCCTGGAGTAATCGGCTGAGCCATCAAGTCATAGTCATTTCCAGAAGATCCAGCTGCTACATATGAATATGATCCCCGGGCCCACGGGTCAGCACGCCAACGGGACACCACAGTCTCTTTGGGCTGAGAGAAGAGAAACTTCAGTTGTTGACACATTGCAGGTTCTACAGTTAGTGCAAAATATAAAAGATGCAAATTGAAAAATAAAAGACAACATCCATAAGCTAATGTCAATAGCGGAACTCCACGTTTATATTCCATGGTAACTCATACTAAGGTAAATAATTTGTCTTTGGTGTCAGCAGCTTTAATACTTTGAGATATATTAGCAGAACCTGCTCCAAATGGCTTCTGCACTGGCATTCAAAATTTGTAGTCAGCAGTACATGCATACTGTGTACTCTATGCTCTGTTTCTTCTCATTATCAACGTAAGTACAATATACAATTCCTACTCATTTACTTCCTTTCATCCACAGCTCTCTTGAATCTCTCTCCTGACTGAAATATGGCATAGGCCTGTGCAAGGTCCGTAAATTATCTGGGAAAATGACTGCATGAGGGGCATCTGCACAAAAATGTTTTTCCTCAAATCCATTTGGTTTACCATGGTAATAGCCAGGATGAAATATATTCCACCAAAAGATACAAGTGTGAACATAACCAGGACTCAAAACAGTATCCCCCTAAGGTAGTAACAGTAGTCAACAAAAAGCAGGATATCTTCATAAACTTGCAAACATAACACGAAGAGCAAAGGGTCAGAACCTTCAAATAATCCAGATTCTGTTCAATTACGTAACTGAGCTTTAACAGGAATCACACACTGTAAAAATTCAAGCATCAAAACAGGAACCTTGCCTCCTTGCACAAAGATTTTCAAGGAACTGTTTCTGTTTGACCAGACCTTCCCACAAAGGATGAGAAAAGTTCCTATCTAGCAAGGGTGCTATCCAGAAACCAAAGGCCAGCAGACTTGGACCATAATGTGCCATGACTGGGGAGGTCTCCAGGACCATGGAAATTGAAGATAATCCTTCTGAGGCTGACCTCAGCTGGACTGTATTCGATGCCTCTTGCTGATTCTCTGGAAAGGACAGAGTGGACTTGTTCTACGGTGCTGGGGAGAACTAGGGGTTTGAGACCACATTTCCCTATGTCTGACAACTTCACTAAAAAAATTCCTCAACACAGAACTTTTTCATCCAAACAGTAGGAAATTGACGGATGAGCCAGACTCGTCATATGGACTCTGCTTCTTGATAAAAGGAACTTCATATTTTCCTCCTTGTCAAAAAGAGACCACTATGATGGCACTGCATGTTATTGCATGCATTTTTGACAGAAAACTTTGATGCACTTCATGTGTTTCTCTGGTGATCACATGAAGCACTGCAGTCTTTCAGGGAATAAAACAAGACAAATTTTACATCACTGAGGAAGTTCTGGAGGTATGGCTAAGCCGGACAGCTGTGGAAGAAAATACTGAAGTACTGCTTCCCCAGTACTGAGACTGATGACATGCAGGCCAAACATCAACTGTGATGTTCGTGTTCACACACCCATGTATGGGCATGAGTCAAATGCTAAGCCAGTCAACTATTATTTTTATCCTGACAAGCAAGTCCTGTAAGTAGGATTCCCTATGAATAGGGAGAAGGACAGTTAGAGAATAAAATACGTACTACAATAGAGGTGGTACAAAACCAGACTACTACTCTACAGTGGACATGAAGCATGCAGAGTTCAGCTGCACAGCAAGGTTGAAAAAGTTCCCACGTATGAAGAATAGCTGGAGGAAACTAACCTGGGAAACTACAGACCAGTCAGTCTCAATTCTAGGCCTGGCAAGATTATGAAATAGATTCTCCTGGAAACTGTGCTAAGGTACATGGAAAACAGCCCACATGGCTTCACTAAGGGCAAATTGTGCCTGACAAATTGGTGGCCTTCTACAACAGGGTTACAGCATTGGTGGACAAGGCAAGAGAAACAGACATCATCTGTTTTACACAAGTGCAAGTATTTGATACCATCCTGCACAACATGCTTGTCTCTAAATTGGAGAGACGGACCACTCAGTGGATAAGGAGTTGGCTGGATGGTCACACTCAGAGTTGCAGTCAGACTGATGTACGCATGGAACCCCACTTGTCACTGGTCTCCTCAGGGGACTGTATTTGGACTGGCACTATTTAACATCTTTGTCAATGACATGGACAGTGAGATGGAGTGCAGCCTCAGCAAGTTTGTGGATGACAAGGTGAAGTGCAAGGTCCTGCATCTTGGTCAGAGCAATCCCAAACATGAATACCGGCTGAGCAGAGAATGGATTCAGAGCAGCCCTGAGGAGAAGAACTTGGGGGTGTTAGTTGATGAATAACTCAACATGAGCCAGACACGTGTGCTTGCAGCCCAGAAAACCAACCGTATCCTGGGCTGCATCAAAAGCAGCGTGGCCAGCAGGGCAAGGGAGGAGATTGCCCCCTACCTCTGCTCTCATGAGACCACACTGCACTCAGCTCTGGGGCTCCCAGCAGAGGAACTGCATGAAGCCATTAGAACAAGTCCAGAGGAGGGCAATGAAGATTATCAAGGGGCTGGAGCACCTCTCACGTGAAGACAGGCTGAGGGAATTGGGGCTGTAAAGCCTGGAGAAGAGAAGGCTCTGGGGAGACCTTACAGCGGCCTTCTGGTACCTAAAACTGGCCTACATCAACGCTGGGGAGGGACTCCTCTTCAGAGTGCAGTGATAGGACTAGGGGTAATGGCTTTAAATGAAAAGAGGGTAGATTTAGATTACATATTAGAAAGTTCTTTACTATGAGGGTGGTGAAGAACAGGCTGCCCAGGGAAGTTGTGATAATGCATCATCCCTTGAATTGTTCAAGGCCAGGCAGGATGGGCTTTGAGCAACCTGGTCCAATGGAAGATGTCTTTGTCTCTGAACTTGGTATTTATCCCCTGCAGAATCTATGTTTCTATGCTCTGTTAGTGGTTTTTTTTTCCATTTGAAAATCCTACTAGTAAGCAGCTGCCGTGAAACACTTCACTGTTGGTTCCTGTCACAGAAAAATCTCATTAAGAAGTGAAATTGTCAATAGAGGGTTCAGAGAAGGAGCTGTGGATTTATCTGGAAGGCAAGCCTGAAGTTTTCCTGTTTTGTGTTCTCCAGTCTGAGACTTAGAAATCAACAGACTGAGCATTTCCAAATTATGAGATCCACTCATTCACTAAGAATCCATACTTACAGTTAGCTGGAAAGATTTGATGACCATATAGAAAGCAGTAAAAGGGTGAGGATCATAGAATTATCATCGAATGGCTTGGCTTGGAAGAGACCTCAAAGATCATCTAGTTCCAACCCCCCTGCCATGGGCAGGTATGCCACCCACTAGATCACATTACTCAGGGCCTCATCCAACCTGGTCTTGAACACCTCCATGGATGGGGCATCCACAGCCTCTCTGGGCAAACTGTTCCAGTGCCTCACCACCGTCTGAAGAATTTCCTCCTAGCATCTAATCTAAACCTCCCCTCTTTTAGTTTAAAATCATCCCCCCTTGTCCTGTCATTATCTGATTGAGTGAAGAGTCACCCTCCACCTTTTTTATAAGTCCCCTTTAAGTACTGAAAAGTTACAGACTCATAGAATCATTATAGTTGGAAAACACCTGCTAGGTCATCTGGTCCAACCATCCCCCTACCACCACTATCACCCACTAAACCATGTCTCTAAACACCACGTCCAACCTTTCCTTAAACACCCCGAGGGACAGTGACTCCACCACCTCCCTGGGCAACCCATTCCAATGCCTAACCACTCTGCCTAAGCAGAAGAAATGTCTCTTAATTTCCAACCTGAACCTCCCTTGGCGCAACTTGAGGCCATTACCATCTTATCACTAGTTATTTGTGAGAAGAGGCTGACCCCCAGCTCCCCACAAGTTCCTTTCAGGTAGAGAACAATGTCTCCCCTGAGCCTCCTCTTCTCCCGACTAAATAACCCCAGCTCCCTCAGACACTCCTCATAAGACTTGTGTTCCAGACCCTTCACCAGCTTCACAGCCCTTCTCTGGGCACACTCCAGAAGTTGAAACGAGGTCACACCGGAGCCTTCTCTTCTATAGGCTGAACAGCCCTAGCTCTCAGACTTTCTTGGTAGGAGTGGTGCTCCAGCCCTCTGATGATAAAGTCACATTCAATTATTCTACAATAAAGAAAATGAAGGGAATCTACTCCTTACATGAAAAACACATATGTAAGCAGTCCAACTTATGACAGACCAAATGCTCAAAAACAATTGGTATATTAAAGTTACTGTGTACTTTTTATATTAATGTAGTATATAAAAATCCCAGTGAAGGAAAACTACCTGTACTAACCTGTGGCACAGCGCTGCTGCCAAATATGCCTTTGAGGATGGCGAGACACCGTCCAACAATGACATCATCGCTGATATTTTCCATAATCCCTGCGGCTTCTCCTGCTACTAAGGCCAATAAAATTGGTGCTAATCAGGGAAGACAGGGGTGGGGGAGAAGAAAAAAGAATTATTGAAATATAACATTTTCATCGGCCAAGTCTGATTATCTGCAGCTAAGTTACTAGGTTAAAAAAACAACAACAAATCCAACAGAAGCAGTCCTCAGTCTTCTCCCATTGTGTCAATTTATCGAGATGAAAATAAATGAATATACACTGCAGTACTATTTGGAATTATCAAGACAACTGATATATTAAAAATTAACATACTTATTAGGAAAGACAAAAGAAGGATTTTCTTTTAGGAAAGCATCACTAGTTTTACATAAATTTCCACTAGGATTTAACAACCAAACAATCTGACAGAAAACCGAAAAACTATGATTAACTTTAGCAATGATTAATATCAGCACAGCAGTGAAATTTTCAGGATAAGTAGATCACTCAAAAATTATTTAGATTTCCAATGCACAATTGAGCCAAAACTATGAAAAGCATCACAACATCCATAAAAGCAGCAATTTTGAGAAGAATTCAGAAGTCAGAAAGGACAGATATCAAGTAACTTGGCTGCCAATGTGATGCTGTGGTGAAGGAAGTTAATGTAATTACAGAATATACAAGCAAATGAATAGATGAGGCTATTATCATCTCTGGCTTGCTATGGTTAAGACTAAGATTACATTTTTGGTATTCAAAAATTCAATGAAAATCTTAGGAAGTATCAAAGAGCTAATAAAGCAACCCAATAACTAGAAACATGCATTTACAATAAATGACAGACATGAGCACAGTTAATAACTCTCTCACAGTTCTCATCAGATCATTCTCCTCACTTATAAACTCTCCTAAGTATAGCAAAGGAAATACTACACCTAAAAACAGATGTCAAGCATATTGAAGTGTGAAGTTAAGTCCTTACTAAAAACATGGCTTTAACTTTTGTACAGGTTTCCAGAATGATTGGTGAATTCCTCATCTCCTGGTATATACAGAGATCTTACAGAGATCTCCTGGTACACATTCCCATCAAGCTACCCCTCCATAAGGAGAAGTTTAGTTCTGATATACAGTTTGGAAGACCCAATATTTTCTGGTTAGAAACAAAAACATTTGAAACTCTGAAGAAATTAGACTAGTAAGGCTGTTATTACAAAGAAAATTGCACTAATCAAGCTACAATTAAGACACTTCAAAACTCAGAACCTCTGGGGACTAGAAGCAGTTCATTAGACAAGACAGACGTAGGATTGCTCATCTTAGAGATTAACTCTATTGAAGGAAAAAAACCACAAACCTGGTTTCATATCATCCACAGGCTTTGGGAAATGTTTTTGCCAGTTAAGCAGTAAAGATTTTCCTACACTGCCACTTCTGACATGAGATCTCAGACCTCTTCAGCAGTTTAGTCAGTTATTTTCTTGCTGTAACAACTACATACTGAAAATGCATCTTCCAGTGAATTCTTTCATGAAAATTTGGATTCAGACAACTCAAAAATATTTTGATGAAAATTGTGTCTTTAAGGAAACTGTAAGGCACAATATCCTATCTTGTAAGCATTTAACCAGATCTGAAATGTTGCTATGAGGTCACCTGGATTAATTTAGAACTGTGACAGAAAAGTAGAAAGCTATAGCAGAAGAACAGTAAATATTCTGCTGAAAATACCAAAGGGTTGATCAGAAAAGCTTCTTGCATGATGAGTATGTGCCACTGCTCCAGAAAAAGTTTTCTCCTTATGGCAGTCAATGAGCCTTGACAGCAAACATCAAGCAGAAAACGTGGTTTAGCCTGAGATCAGTGAGTAACTGTGAGATTATGAAAGAGAAAGTGCCCATCTTTTTCATCGTGTCCCCAAGAAAAACTGAAATACTAGTCAAGAAAACATTGCACTTCCAGAAAACATTGACCATTTCTGCCCAGAGTTTCACTGATCTGTACTGTCTGGATGTTTGTACCAGGCTCTCCTCCATCTCAAAGTGTGTATATGCACTTACAACATATCCAACAACATGCTGGAGAAAAGGGGCACCAAGAAAAGAGGCCATCTGATTCAGGACGTGTACGGAATTCCTGAGGCTACATGTCTTCTGAGAGGTCATAACCTGAACTAGACTTAAACTATCAGAAGAATTCCTGAGTAAGCTACAGCAGGTCACCCAACAGCAGCACAAATTCATGCTATCATTTCACCTGAGTTTCTCTCCATTCCTGCCATAAAGCCACCTAGTCTTTAAACCTTTCTCAAATGATCTCCTGACAAAAGCCCTTTAAAGAACTTCCACAGAACTAATAATGTATGTGCTGTGAGCCTTCTATGCCTTTTTTTGTTTGTTTCTGGATTAACAAGTGTTCTCTAATCTGTTCTATCAGTTTAAGTAGTCTCTGCCGAAAACACTATGGCTACAGAAATCTAGAATTCAGAATATGAGAGAAATAAATGACTATACCTACACAAACGCAGTCAGTTCTACAACAGTATTTCGCAGTGCAATCATGTTAACTACCACTTACCTATCCACAAGAAAGAGTAATTGATTTTTCCCATTTCAGCCACCTGACCTGACAGGAAGTAATACAATTTAACAGAAATAGCCTGGAATTCACAGCACTGGCAAACCATGTTCTGCCCTAATTTACCAGGCAACTGTTTACAAGTTAGTGGTGCTTTCTGCTTCCATTTGTCTTCCCTACAGGAAAACAGGTGGAGGACCTCCTGCAGCAGGTGGCTGAGCTGCAGGAGTCAGTGACAAGGCTGCACAGTATCAGGGAGGTTGATGAGGAACTCAAAAGCTGCCTCCTAGTACAGACTGCAGGGGACCAACAGCCTATGGCCAAACAGCCCGAAACTCCGTCATCGGCTCTCACAGAAAGGAGGGGGGCAAATAACTCCAAAGAGTGGGAACTCGTAACCACAATGACCAGCAGGAGGGAGAGGCTTCCCCTAAAGCCTGAGATGCCCCTACAGAACCACTACACCCCTCTGCAGGCTGTAAAGGAAAGACTCATTGAAGGGAAGGCTGAGCTGAGTAAGGAAGCCCACTCTGCTCCTCATGTAATAATTAGTCTACTAAGAAAAGGTGACAGGTGATACTAGTAGGAGACTCTTCTGAGAGGTACAGAGATGCCCATCTGCCAACCCCATCCACTCTTGAGGGAAGTCTGCTGCTTACCAGGGGCTTGTATCAGGGATGTCACCAAGAGACTGTTACGCCTCATGAAGCCTAAGGACTATTATCTGCTGCTGCTGTTTCACATGGACACCAGTGATGCAGCCAGGAGCAGTCTGAGGAGTGTCAAGAAAGATTACAGAGCCCTAGGAGCAGCAGTAAAGGACTCAGAAGCACAGGTCAAAGAGGTAGGGAAAGATTGAAAGAGCCAGTCAGATCTGGCAAATCAAGATGGTTGCAGGACTGGTGCCACAGACAGGGGTTCCAGCTACTTACACCATGGGACTCCCTTTGAGAAACCTGGTCTGCTGGGGTTCACCTATCAGAGATGGGGAAGAGCATGTTCTGTCATAGGCTTGCCAGGCTGGTGAAAAGGGCTTTAAACTAGGGTTGCCGGGGGAAGGGAACCTCAATCCATCCTGCTCCTCACAGTCTCATGTGCACATAGTCCTAGTGCGTGTACCATGGGAAATAAACAAGAGAAGTTAAGAGATATACACATGCCTGCAGGCCTCTGACCTCATTGGCACTACAGAGATGTGGTGGGATGGCTCCTATGACTGGAGTGTTAAGATAGAAGGATACAGGCTCTTTAGAAAGAACAGGCAGGGGAGGTGAGGAGGGGGCATCACCCTCTCTGTCACTGAGCAGCTGGAGTGCCTGGAGCTCTGCCTGGAGATGGATGAGGAACTGCCAGAGAGTTTATGGGTCAGGATAAGAGGCAGAAGAGGGACAGGTGACATTGTAGTGGGGATCTGCTACCCCCCTGATCAGGAAGATCAAGTAGATGAGGCCCTCTATAGACGGATAGAAGCAACCTCACATTTACAAGCCCTGGTTCTCATGGGTGACTTCAGCCACACCGGTATCTGTTGGAAAGACAACACCGCACGGCAGGGCACAGTCAATCCAGGAGGTTCCTGAAATACACTGATAGCAACTTCCTTATCTAAATGATAGAAGAGCCAATGAAGAGAGGTGCTATGCTGGATCTCATTCTCACCGAGGGGCTGGGGGGAAATGTGAAACTCAGGGACAGCCCTGGCTGCAGTCATCATGAAATGGTGCAGTTCTAGATTCAGAAGATGGTGAGGAGGGAGCAGAGCAGGCTTGCCACCTTTGACTTTGGAAGAGCCTCCTTAACAGGCCAAAGTCTGCTGGTTGGCAGAGTCTCTTGGGAGGCAGTCCTGAAGTGCAAAGAAGTCTAAGATGGCTGGACACTCTTCAAGTAAGTAAACCTAAAGACATCAGAGCAGGCCATCCCCGCATGCCAAAAAGTGAGTTGGCATAGAAGACCCATAGTCCTGGATAAACAGGGAGCTCAGGAAGAAAAAGAGGGTTTATGACCTTTACAAGAAGGAGTGTGCCACTAGGAGGACAATAACGATGTTGTGAGGGTATGCAGGGAAAAAATTATAGAAGGGCCAAAGCCCAACTGGATCTCAATCTGGTTATTACTGTCAAAGACAAAAACTGTTTTTATAAATAGATAAACAAATAAAGAAGGACTAAGGAGAATCTTCATCTTTTATTGGATGTGGGGGGAAACAATGACAAGAGATGAGGAAAAGGCCGAGATACTTAATGCCTTCTTTGCCTCAGCCTTTAGCAACAAGACCAGTTGTTTCCTAGGTACTAAGACCAGTGAGCTGGTAGATAAGGACAGGGAGCAGAATGAAACCCTCATAATCCACAAGGAAATGGTTGGAGACCTGCTACTCCACTTAGATGTACGCAAGCCTATGGGGCTAGATGGGATCTACCTGAGGGTAGTGAGGGAAGTGGCAGAAGTGCTCACCAAGCCACTTTCCATCATTTATCAGCAGAGCCCTTGCTATCAGGGGAGGTCCCAGTTGACTGGCAGCTAGCAAGTGTGATGCCCATCTACAAGAAGGGCCAGAAGGAGGCGCTGGGGAGCTACAGGCCTGTCAGTCTCAACTCCGTGCCAGGGAAGCTCATGGAGAAGATTATCTTGAGGACCATCATGCAACACTTACAGGACAACCAGGCAATCAGGCCCAGTCAGCATGGGTTTATCAAAGGCATGTTCTGAATCTGATCTCCTTCTACAACAAGGTGAAGCACTCAGTAGGCAAGGGAAAGGCTGCTCTCTAGACTTCAGTAAGGCTTTTGACACCATTTCCCGCAGCATTCTCCTGAAGAAGCTGGCTGCTCAATGCTTGGACAGGGTATATTCTTCATTGGGTTAAAAACTGGCTGGGTGGCTAGGCCTGAAGAGTCATCGTGAATGGAGTTAAGGAGGTGAATGGAGGTCAGTCACTAGTGGTGACCCCAGGGTTCAGTATTGGGGCCGGTTGTCTTCAATAACTTCATCAATGATCTGGACAAGGGGATCAAGTGCACCCTCGATAAGTTTGCAGACGACACCAAGTTAGAAGCGAGTGTTTGAGGGTAGGTAGGCCCTGCACAGGGATCTGGATAGGCTAGACCAATGGGCCCAGGCCAACTGTATGAGGTTCAATGAGGCCAAGTGCTGGGTCCTGCATTTCACGCACTTATTCAATGTTACTGGCTGGGGGAAGAGTGGCTGGAAAGCTGCCAGTTGGAAAGGGACCTGGGGCTATTGGTGAAGAGACAGCTGAGTATGAGCCAGTAGCGTGCTCATGTAGCCAAGAAGGCCAACAGCATCCCGTCTAGTATCAGGAATAGCGTGTACAGCAGGACTAAGGAAGTGATTGTCCCCCTGTATTCAGCCCTGGTGAGGCCACGTCTCAAGTACTGCATTCAGCTCTGTGGCCCCCAGCCCAAGGAGAACATGGAGCTATTAGAATGAGACCAGAGGAAGGTGACAAAGATGATCAAGAGGCTGGAGCACCTCTCACATGAAAACAGGCTGAGGGAGTTGGGGTTGTTCAACCTGGAGAAGAGGAGGCTCCAGGGAGACCTTACAGCAGCCTTCCAGTACCTAAAAGGAGGCCTACAGCAAAGCAGGGGGGCTGCGACGACGACTCCATCAAAGAGTGTAATGATAGAACTAGGAGTAATGGCTTTAAATGAAAAGAGAGCAGATTTGGACTACACATCAGAAAGAAGTTCTTTACTATAAGGGTAGTGAGGCACTGGAACAGGTTGCCCAGGGAAGTTGTGGATGACCCATCCCTGGATGTGTTCAAGGCCAGGTTGGACGGGGCTTTGAGCAACCTGGTCTAGCAGAAGCTGTCCCTGCCCACAGCAGGGGGGTTGGAATTGTATGATCTTTAAGGTCCTTTCAAACAAAAACTATCCTGTGATTCTGTGAAGTATTACCTTCTCATCATATCCATATGTGAACACTAACAACATCTTAAGAACTGCTCTTTTCTAGATCTGAAACCATACAAATAAGACACTGGCAAAAGTAGAAATGCATCAGAGCTACCTTTGTACAGGTTCCAAAACAGGAAAAGTTCTCCTCTGCTTGCGGTGGTGCTACCAACATGACCAAACAAATTTACACTTGGATCCCAGAAGACACGGTCAAAACACAACACAACCTATAAACAAAGAATCAAAAGACTTATGAGCTCAGGGAAAAAAATAAAAATAAAGACAATTACATCAACTGATTTGCATCACTAGAAATGTCAAGGAAGGAAAATCTGGAGAATATATACTGCATATGCTTAATACATAAAAACGTACACCTTTACCACGTTTCATAAGTTAATAACCTGTTTAGCAAGCTACAACATATGTACCACGTCAACCTACTTGCAAATTTTAACTGCTTACAAATTATATAGGATACAGAGAAGTCCTTTACAGTTCTTCCAATAATTTTCAGCATCAAAGTCTAGCAAACAGGAGTGGAAGATACATCCTTCCCTCTCATCCATCCTTCCTCTCATACACCATAAACATTTCTGCTGCATGCCCTGGTCTGCCCGCAGTTCCCTCAATGACCAAGTGACCTTGTTGAGGTTGCCAAATCCCATACGCTGCACTGCAGAAGTTTTCCACTCAGGAAGAGGTGGCACAAACTGTACTGCTGGAGGCTGCTGTTTCAATACTCCCAAGGGAAGAGTGCATAGCACAGCATCACATTTATAAATGAAAGTCTGGCTAGTAGATCGGGTATTTACAGCTATCACTTCACAGCCTGGAAAAAGGAGAGAAAGTCATTTAATAGGCTGGGTAGTAAAAGGCCTTATAAAGGCCTCAACATAGAATTTTAAAAATTTTTTAAGAACTACCATAAAAATAAATCCAGATCACAAAACACTTAGGTTACAGAGACAGCATTACACAAGCTTTACGTAGCTTCTAGGCAACTAAATCTTACTGGCCACATCGCTGAATACCAAAAAGCAGAATTTACAATGCATCCAAGGATGGCCACACTAGGCTAAAGGTTAATCTAGGCTAATAAATGAGATTTAAATATATGCGTAACTAAATAGCAAGTAGAGAACGAGCCTATCACTGAGTTACTCTCCCAGCTGACAGTTTCTTGAGCCCAGTGTTCTGAAGAACAATGAAAAGGTGTATTCCTTCCATTCATCTGAGTCCATCTTATATTTAGTTATACTCCTAATACCAGAGCCTGTGGTACCTTAAGCAGTCCAAGACCTCTTAGCCCAAAATCTTCAATCCCAACGAAGTGAACCTATGTATCAGTAAATCCAGCTAAAAAGGATGGATTCAAAGCAGCCACAGAAACAAGCAAAAAATATTAAAGATTTATTAATCCCTAGAAGCTTCCTACACAATTAAATGCAACAAGAAATGTGGCTTTTTCCAACCTAAAATACAATAGAAAGGTTTTATAAGATCAAACCAGAAGCACTGAATTTCTATGATTATACTTCCTCAGAGCGGCTTTCAAGAGGTGGTTTCACGTACCTGAAGCTGTATAGCGAACCTGTCGAACCGCTGTGTTTAATTTAATATCCAACCCTTCTGCTAAGGCTACAGGCACACAGGAATATCCATTCCTCACAGTCAAGTGACTGCCTGTGAATTCAAAGTCATCATCCTGAAACAAAGATGCATAAAAGCATGCATTTATAACAAAATCACATCACTCAATAGACAATCAGCAACTCTGAATAGTAGCAAAATGTTTTCAATTAAAACTTTCAAATGGTAAGTCTGATGAATTTGAAAACTTATTTTAGTAGTCAAGTAATAAGTACAGAAGCTTTCAGGAGACAGCATTATTATAGAATGTTTCAGCACTAATAAAAAGCTTCCTGGAATTTTATCAGCAAATAACAGCCATGTAAGAGAACAGTATCTGCATAAAAGCAGATACCACTCAAGAGTTTAGAACCATTAACGCAGAGGAACTTCCATGAGAGTGAAATAAATACAGCATAAGTTTTTAGTATATCACTGAACAAATATATTAATTAGCTACCTGGTCCCAGTGCTTCAGTGAAAGTGTAGAGAGGGGTGTAGCATTAGCAAATTCTAGGTTTGCAAAATGCCAGTCAAGTATTTGCCTGTCTCTTGAAGACAGATAGACATCACTGGAAAAAAAAAAAATACAAAAGACATTTAGTTTGCCAGAGCAGAATGCAAATGCACTGTTTTTGAAAACTTGTTTCAGTCCCTTCTTAGAAGAGAAATTTTTAAAAAATGACAAAAAACAGCAAAATCACATTTTCAAAGAAGGACTCATATATAACACGCTAAATGAAGCTACAAACATAACTTCAGAAATAAAGACTGTTAAATAAATCACGTCTTAAGTAGCATAAATACAGAAGACTAAAAAAGTAGTATAGTCATACAGAACAACGTGCATCCTTATAATCTGCCACAGTATGCCAAAATAAGCAGAGTAGGTATGCTATCATTGACAGGGATTTCAAATCTGAAAGGCTTCTTGAGATCAGACACTGGTTACAGCAAGGATTACTGCTGTAATACATCCTAAGAACCACCCTCTTTTGGCCTGAGTCACGTGTACAGACTGGGCAATGAGATGCTGGAGAACAACCCTGCAGAGAGTGATCTGGGGGTTGTGGCTGACAGCCAGCTGAACATGAGCCAGCAGCGTGCCCTGGCAGCCAGGAGGGCCAACCATATCCTGGGGTGCATCAAGCACAGCATTGCTAGTTGGGAAGCAATTGTCCCGCTCTACTCTGCACTGGTGCAGCCCCACCTCGAGTACTGTGTGCAGTTCTGGGCACCACGGTACAAAAAGGATGTGAAACTGTTGGAGAGTATCCAGAGGAGGGCTACTAAGATGGTGAAGAGCCTAGAGGGGAAGACTTATGAGAAGCAGCTGAGATCACTTGGCCTGTTTAACCTGGAAAATAGGAGTCTGAGGGGAGACCTCACCATGGTCTACAGGGGATTGGAGGGGCAGGCGCCAATATATTCTCTTTAGTGACCAGTGATAGGACCCAAGGGAATGGTGTCAAGCTGCAACAGGGGAGGTTCAGGCTGGGTATCAGGAAAAGATTATTCACTGAGAGGGTTGTCATGCACTGAAACAGGCTCCCCAGGCACCTAGCCTGTTGGAGTTTAAGCATTTGGACTGTGCTCTTAGTCATATGGTCTGAATTTTTGGGTAGACCTGTGTGGTGCCAGGAGCTGGACTCGATGATCCTTGTAGGTCCCTTCCAACTCAAGATATTCTATGATTCTGACTTCTACAACCAAGAAAGACAAGTTCTAAAACTGAGGGAACTCATACTTCATGTTTGTGCGAGGTACCATAATTAAAAGAAAAACATGACTTTTTTTTAATATACTGTGAAATAAAACAAACAAAAAACCTTCCAGCTTTCGTAAGTATTCGTTTTTATAGCTCATATCTTTACCTTGGTGGATTGGCTTCAAGTTCTTGTAGCTTCTCCTCCAGCTTTCCTTGTGTTTCTGACAATTCATCATACTCCTAAATAGGATTAAAAGCTAACATTAAAATCAGTTCATATTCAAAAGGACTTAGAGACATCATGTAGCATCAAACCGGATTAATTATAAGAGACGTAAGTGGAAGACTGATGGGCTTCAGTGGAATCCAAATCAAGTCCTTTATTTTTTCAACATTTAATCCACCTATTTTGCCCTTCTGCTGTTCACGTATGCAGAAACTTACGTTGCACTGCAGAAAAAAGTAGTGTTTAAATTCCTGAAATTTTAGCATGCTCACATCTGAAGAACATGAAGATCCATAATAGTTCCAGAATTTTCAGTGTTCTTACAGTACTGCGAGCTCTTTCGTACTACACAATATTATTTCTATTCTTATTTCTCTATTAAAAAACTATAGTTAATATTAAATGTAGAGTTTTCCAAGGCAGATGTAACCTTACAAAAAGCAAAGACATGATCTAGTTAAATTTTCCTCCAGAATTCCATCAAACAAACAAACCTACAATAGAATTGTATAAAATCATTTTCTTTCTGCATTGGGATTACATGCCAAGGTTTTGGTTGCAAGGGGCTGCAGGGGTGGCCTCTGTGAGAAGTTTCACAAGGTGCTGCATGTTAAAGAGACAGTCCAGCCAGCTCCAAAAGGGACCTGCCACTGGCCACAGCTGAGCCACTGAGAGACACGGGCTGTGTCTCAGAGAGAATATTTACATGAGGACATAATTGCTGCACAACAGCATCTGGAAAAGAAGAATGAGAAGTGGAAAGAAACAGACCTGCAGACACCATGGTCAGTGAAGGAGGGCAGAAGGTGCTCCAGGTGCCACAGCAGAAATTTCCCTGCAGCCTGTGGAGAGGACCATGGTGGAGCAGGTTGTCCACCTGCAACCCAATGGAGCAGACTACCAGGCCAGATCTGCAGCCCATGGAGAGGAGTCCAGGCAGAGCTGGGGAAGAAGTGGAGTGCAGGGAATGTGTTTTTACTTCTCACTGCCCTACTCTTATCAATTAGCAATGAATTCATCTTCCCTGACACTGTTTTACTCATCACAGCAACTGCTGAGCAATCTCCCTATCTTAATCTCATCCATCATATTTGAGAAGTCATGGCAGTCTGGTGAAGTTCCCACTGACTGGAAGAGGGGAACCATAACCCCCATTTTTTAAAAAGGGACAAAAGGAAGAGACCTGCAGAACTACAGGCCAGTCTCACTGCTGTGCCTGACAAGATCTTGGGACAGATCATCCTGGAAACTATGCTCAGGCACATGGAAACGAAGGAGGTGGTTGGTGACAGCCAACGTGGCTTCACTAAGGGCAGATCATGCCTGACAAATCTGGTAGCCTTCTATGATGGGGTTACAGCCTTGGTGGATAGGGGAAGATCACCTGACATCATCTACCTGGACATATGTAAAACATTTGACACCTGTCCTGCACAACACACTCGTCTCCAAATTGGAGAGATGTGCATTTGATGGATGGACCAATCAGTGGGTAAGGAATCAGCTGGATGGTCACACTCATGGAGATGCGGTCAATGGCTCAGTGTCCAAGTGGAGATAAGTAACAAGTGATACTCCCCAGGGGGGTCAGTACCAGGACCGGTGATGTTTAACATCTTTGTTGGTGACATGGACAGTGAAACTGAGTACACCCTCAGCAAGATTGCTGATGACACCAAGCTGTGTTGTGCAGTTGACATGCTGGAGGGAAGGGATGCCATCAGAGGGGCCTGGACAGGCCTGAGAGGTTGGCCGGTGCAAACCTCATGAAGTTCAACAAGGCCAAGTGCAAGGTCCTGCATCTGCATAAGGGCAACCTTAACCATAAAACCAGGCTGGGCAGACAATGGATTGAGAGCAGTCCTGATGAAAAGGACCTGGGGGTGTTGGTGGACAAAGAAGCTCAACATGAGCCAGACGTGTGCTTGCAGCCCAGAAAGCCAACCGTATCCTGGGCTGCAACAAAAGAAGCGTGGCCAGTAGGGTAAGGGAGGGGATTCTTCCCCTCTGCTCTCATGAGACCCCACTTGGAGTACTGCATTCAGCTTTGGGGCCCCCAGCACAAGAAGGACATGGAGCTATTAGAATGAGTCCATAGGAGGACCACATAGATGATTAGAAGGCTGGAGCACCTGGCTTGTTATCATTTCTGAACATCTACGTGGAACATCCAACAGCCAAATCCAAAACATTTCAGCTACTGCATGGATAAGGTTTTGTTTCCTGCATCAGAACATTTCTTCAAAATACATATAAAAATAATTACAGCCAATGGTTACAGTTTTTTTTTTGTATTAAAATTCCTTGAGTTGGATTTGGCTTCACCCTTTTGATAATAAAAAGGAAGAAACAAAAGAAGCAATCTTACTGGAATAAGATTTTTTTATTTGCTCCCTACTTTGAACACATTCGTTCTCTTAAGAGCCTTTTTGCCAGGGTCATTTTGCACATCCCAGAACTAAAGAAAAATGTTTTCCTAAAAACAAAAAGAAGGGGAAGGCTAAAAGAAGCATAAAAAGAACTTGCTTCCAGTTTCTTGTGGTGTTTTTAATCTACTTGTTATGCTATACAATCTCAACATCCAACTATAAAATTGACTTTCCTCAGCTAAATTTTTAAATCTTATCTCCCTTTGTTAGCTAAGAGGAGAAAGAACAAACTACACTCAGCCTAAAACAAGCATTTAAGAAGCATGATGAATGGCTGACTTACAAGCCTAGAACTTTTCATTCATATGTGGAGAAGATATGAATCCTATTTTAAAATATTTGCATTGTATAAGTCATTTAACGACAGCAAAGAAAAGGTCAAGAAACTCCATCCTAGATTTATGTAGTCTTACTAGCCATGGTGTATGGCCACACAATCTAGATACGTTACTCCACACAGACTTGAAGTACCAAAATGCAGTAGTAAGCTTTGCTGGTGATAGCGAGATGAAAGAATAGCTAACCAGTACTTAGCGAATGAAGGATGAGTATATTTAATGAGATTCACTAATTAAAGTATACTTTCTCAGAACAGGACAGGGTGCTATTTACTCTGTTACTTTTCACGTAGCTGACACGCTACTCAACACTAAGAAAGCATGAAACTGAGCAAGGGGCGGGGGGGAATGATGTACTTATTTGTAATTAAAAGTATGTTTTGACAATACACACATTGTATGCATACTGATCGGGATTACAGATGAAGTACAAACTAGTGCTACCTTACTTTGTTTTAAAAAATGAGCTCTCTTTCCAGATTATAAAACCAATACTTTCCTCACTTTTTTTTTTAAATCATGAAAGAACTGCAAAGGAATGTAGAAGTCTTCTCTCAATTTCACTGCATAAGAACCTAGATCCCCACTTATTCAGGGCCTAGCCAGAAGGGAAAACAAAAACACACATTCCAATCTTGTACAACAACAGACTTACTAGTACTTTTCTGTATTGACATGGGTGGGCCAGGGACAGAAGGGGGAGGTCTTTACTAAAAGCCCAGTAAATACCTGAATTTTCTTTCCCATTGAAGCCATTTTGACTTTTCAGTGCATCATGTGACATTGATAAATGCTCTGGATTGTATTACCAGTTGAAAAAGATCTGCTATACTCTTCTAGCTGACAAGAAATAGACTTGAAAAGAAATATCCACAAGACTATAGAATAGCCCAAACACATTTGGGCTCCAAGTAAAGGTTTTTAATTTTCTAATGAAGTAGCAGCTGAAAAAAGATCTTTGATTCCATCTGACCTAGGTTAACAGAGTGTCTTTACCATAGAAAGAAGGGTTTCTAGGGCTTCCTTTTAAGGCACACACACACTTGGCTTGTCAAGATACAGCTGTGTAAAGTCTTTGGATAGAGAGAAGACTTTTACTCAGGAAACCACCTTTTTCATCTTAGAGAAAGAGCATCTCTCTTCAAATACAGATTTTATTTCCAGACTATTGTGGGACCAAATAGTACTTACAATCAAGTCTGACCTAAAACTTAGCCTTCAACATGTTAAATGCTCTCTGATGTGATCCAGCATCAGTGGATACATAAACCTGAGCCTTCAAAATGTTAATACTCTCCACCAAGAACACAAAGGACAGGTAACTAAGATATTAAATACAGCTTTATTATCAGTATTATAACCCAGAGTTATGCCCTATTACATTCTCTGAGAGTGCTGTATCTGAGTGAGCATTTATATCGGATAATGTTAGTTGGTTGCTGAAGTCTTCAGAGACCACTGACTTAAATGTTCAGACAACATTAAATTAGGAGGAGCTGTTGACTCCCTTGAGGGTAGAGAGCTCTTGCAGAGAGATTTTGACAAGTTAGAGGGCTAGGCAATCACTAACCTCATGAATTTTAACACGAGCAAGTGCTGATTTTCCACCTGGGAAGGGGCAACCCCTGGCTATACGTGCAGACTTGGGGACAAGAGGCTGGAGAGCAGCCCTGCAGAAAGGAATCTGAGGGTTCTGCTTGATGGCAAGTGAAATCTGAGTCAGCAGCATGCCCTGGCAGCCAAAAGGGCCAACTGTATCCTGGGGAGCACCAGGCACAGCATTGCTAGGAGGTCAAGAGAAGGGATTGTCCTGCTCTGCTCTGTTGTGGCCTCACCTTGAGTACTGTGTGCAGTTTTGGACAGAGCATCCAAAGGAGGGCTACCAAGATGAAGGGTCTAGAGGGCAAGATGTATGAGGAGTGGATGAAATCACTTGATTTGCTCAGCATAGAGGAGAGGAGACTGAGGGCAGATCTCAACGCAGCCTGTGGTTCCCTCACAAGGGGAAGTGGAGAGCCAGGTGCTGATCTCTTCTCTCTGGTGACCAGCAATAGGACTCAAGGGAACGAATGGCATGGAGCTGTGACAGGGGACGTTCAGGCTGGTTATTAGGAAATAGGAAAATGTTCTTTACTGAGAGGGTGGTTGGGCACTAACACTGGCTCCCCAGGGAGTGGTCACAGCACCAAGACTGTCAGAGTTCAAGAAGTATTTGGACAATGCTCTCTGACATATGGTTTGATTCCTGCGTGATTCTGCGTGGAGCCAAGAGTTGGACTCAGTGATCCTTGTGGGTCCCTTCCAACTCAGGATATTCTATGACTCTGATTCTATGATTAAATGTCGCATGTACATCGTCCTTTACCTTGCAAAGCGCAGTCAGATCTCTGTGTTTACTTTTCACAAGGAACTCTGCTGTAATATCCCGAGGTGGCTTCACTTCTGATGCTTCCTTATACTGCTGATGGAGTTCTTTAATCTTCTCTTTTAAATTCACCATCTTTTTAAGGTGCAGTAGGAAAAGGGAAAAAGAAAATAAGGAGAGTAGGTAGATTTCATATGAGTTACTGTGTAAAATGGATATTCATCTCAAAGTATGCCATTATACCAGAGATTTCCAGATGTTACCTATATGCAATTCTACCTCCACAAAGCCAACATAGATACAACCAGCTTCAAAATAACATGCTTAAACCCAACATCACTGACTTCTAACAAAACACCTTGCAAATGAAAAATAAGATCAGCTGTCCTCAGACATCTTTCATTTGAGAAACTTCCGTGGAGAAGATCCTACCTACTACAACCAAAAACATTCTAAGCAGGACTCCAGAGATGGCCTAAACAGTGTTTCTACACTACAAATCACAGATTTGATTATCCTCTCCTCCAAGCATTTAACTTTCAAAGTGTTTTCACAGTTATTCCCAATGGTGAGCAAAGGAAACATTATAAAATACTATTCCCCCTGCCTCCCCTCCAAGAGCCTTAGTCATTATCAACATCTCTAATGGAAGCTATGACACAACACTGATCATGTCTGTCTCCTCCCTTTCTTTTCCCAGATTGACATTTTACAGTCTTCTGCTCAAACACATGCTCCACTTCACATATGGGGACAAAATCCTCTCAAACAAAGAGAAAACTACTGAACTTTTACATTAGCTCTCTACTTAAACGAATTCCTTTAGAAGATTTTTTTGCAGTACTTATTGCCCTTTTATGTAAAAAGTTAGGTACTTTCCCTAATTATTTCTGAAAGGGAAGAGAAAAAGTTTTGAAGGTTAGAAATGCAGCGTGAATTTAAAAAGTTTTTGGTGCTCCTTTGTCATAACAGTGCTTCCTGGCAGGCCTTAAATGAACAGATATTTTTAAGAACAGCATTAATAGCATCTGTTTTTTATTGTTCAGGTTTGTTTTGGAACATTTTGCCACCGTTAGAGGAAGGTAGAGCTAGCTTCCTGTTCTAATCATCATCACTGAACAAAACCTGACCTTGTTAAGAAGATCTTTCAATTCCTCCTGTGTTTTCACAATTTTTTTCCAGTGTTCAATCTGCTCATCCTTCACATGTTTCTCCTGCAATCTATAATAGGCAAAAAGTGAGAGTCAGCTCAGTATAAAATCCTAGCAGTATTAAGAAAGCTCATTATTATAAACTCATTGGTGTAATGCGTACAAGCATATAGGATATTTTAAGTAAATACTAGTACAGGAACTTGAAAATTCATAAAAATTTCTGTAAATAACTGATACTTGACTGGCTAAAACACAAGCCTTAAGTCGCCTGATGTTATTAAAAAACATATTATAAATGCCATAACCTTTCAGTTGGAGTATCACAGAATCACAGAATTGTAGGGGTTGGAAGGGACCTCAAGAGATCATTGGGTCCACCCCCCCACCAAAGCAGGGGCTCCCTAGAGCAGGTTGCCCAGGTAGGCATCCAGACAGGCCTTGAATATCTCCAGAGGAGGAGATTCCACAACCTCCCTGGGCAGCCTGTTCCAGTGCTCCGTCAGCCTCACTGTGAAGAAGTTCTTCCACATGTTGGTGCGGAACTTCCTGTGCTTCATTTTTTGCCCATTGCCCCTTGTCCTGTAACCACAAAGCACTGAAAAGAGGTTGGCCAAATCCCTCCGTTTCCCACACTTCAGATATTTGTAAACATTAATAAGATCCCCTCTCAGTCTTCTCTTCTCAAGGCTGAACAGACCCAGGTCTCAGTCTTTCCTCACAGGGAAGAGGCTCCAGGCCTAGTAAGTAGGTAGTAAGTACACCAATGCACATTAAGTCAATTATCTACTATCAGTTACTGTAGCAGTGACTGTCAGGAAGCTTTCTAACAAAAATGTTTGCTACTTTAAACAAGAAACATGTAAACAAGAACCTAGAAGCAGCCAAACAGCTAGTAGCGTCACAGTTATTTCATATTTCTTTTGGATAATCCTCTGTAAAATAGGAAATTCTACTGTGAAGAACAAAGTCACTTACTGTATGACAACCTCCAGAGCCTGACCTAGGGAGACAGGCTTATTATTGAGAACATTAAAATCCAGCTGATGACTGAGATAGGAGGTGGCTTCCAACAGACGATTGAATTCTTGCTCCACCATTTCATCTTTCTCTTTTGGAACCTAGAAGTCAAAGAAGAAAGTTTGTTTGTGATAACCTATTCACAAGTAAGGAGAGAAAATATAGGTCACAAAAGCTCTCAGCCTGTCTCAGACAGGACACTGGAGTAGCAGAGAACATTTTAACAGAAACCACAGCAATAATATATTACTTTCTCTAGTGCAGTCTAAATTCACACCACCTCATACCTAAAATTCAAAACGTTACCATTCCTCAAATCAGAGGAATGAGCAAGGCTGGGTGCAGATACATTTTTTCTGGGCACCACTGTACGAACATATGACTTGTCCTTAACTAGGGTGAACCTTCAAGAATGTAACAAAAAAGTGGCTCAGACCGGCACTTATAAAAATAAATTTAATCCCCTTAGCTCTCTCAGATGGTCAGACACTGATGTCTGTACAACATAAAAGCACTTTGCCAGGATGTCTGACCAAAGAGCTACAAGAAGAGCTGGCAAATGATGACCATAACCAACTTCTGTTCTATAATGAAATCAAACCAATGTATGGACACACAAAGATTTTCTTATTGGAAGGTGAGTTCAGCAACAGTCCCTTTCATAACATCCTTACTGGATAAAGAGGTATAGGGCAACTCTCCTGAAAAGAAACTGAAACTTAAAATTAGAGCCCCAGTTTCAAGAAACTGATGGTAATTGTGACGATCATTTAAAGCTCCATCTTCCAAGTTCAAGCTTAAGTATCTATTTTAACAACACATGCCATCTGTGAGGAATGAGGAATCACTGCCCAAGCATGCAGAGATAGCATGACAAAAAACAGAAATGAGCCAGTCAAAACTGAGATGTTAAGCAAAAGAGCTCAGACATAGCAGCAGCAAAAACAAGAAAGTATCAAGGATTACAAAGACCTACTGCTGAACCTAGTAGGAATCTTGTGGTAATGGACATGGAGAAGACTAAAGTATTCACTTTCTCTGTCTCAGTCATCATGGGTAAAGTTCTGCTCCCAGGCCTTCAAAGTCTCTCTTCCTAGCAGCAGAGTGTGTGAAGGGAGATCAATAGCAGGGAAAAAACAAATTAGGGACAACTTAGGCGAGCCAGATGTATACAAGATCATGGAGCCAGACATTACAGAGGACAGAAATAAAGCTAATTAAGATTGTGAATCCCAGTTCAAGAATGCTATTTCTGAACTGTTGCATGCATTCAACCAGCTGGCAGTGATTAGTTATTTCTTTATAATTCAAGAGATAAGTAGAACAGCCAGAATGGACTTATTTCAGGGAAAAACAGTAGCAGCAACAACAAAAGTGCAGAAACAGCCAACAAATGCAGGAGCTTGTGCAGAACAGGGCCCACATTTGAATACATATCTCTGTGGCAGTTTCAGATATGGTGGTAACATGGTGCAGACCCTTCCACCCACAAGTGTTAGAGGAGCTATGCCTGATAGGGTGAAGACTTCATCACAGACAGAGCTTCAGATGGCAGATGCAGCCCTCCAGGTCCCTGAGTGCAGGGAATGCCTGGGGCCTCTCTCTGAGGCAAGGAAAGATAGTCCTGTCCCGCAGAAGATGTGCCATTTTGGTGAAGCTACGCTGTCAAGCAGAAAGATTAACCAGAGGAAGAAAGCAGGCTGCACAGTATTCAGGGAAAAAGAAATATAAGTAAACAGGATCTTCTCTGTTACTGTTTGAAAAGCCTGTGACCCCAACTGCATGAAAGACCCTGACAGTGTTGTGCCCATTGTTCAAGTAAGCATAAACTTTGAAGACGAAGGATGGAAACTGGTGATTTTTGGCACCAAATGGAAGACACCTGTGCCACCTAAGGGCTTAGAAGTACAAAACAGGTTCACCACCACCAACACTGAGAAGCCAAATGTGCCTACAAACAATGAAACTGGTCCACCCAACTCTAAGCCACATGGGGCCATCAGATATAAACAGTGAGTCATCACAATGTGAGACAGAGGCACCCAGTAGTTAATCCTGGAAACCATTTCCAGGCACACAAAGAACAAGAAAGATACCAGGAGTAATCAAACATGGATCCACCAAAGGGGGGTCATGCCTGACCAACTTGATAAACTTCTACAATGAAATGACTAACCTGATAGATGAAAGGAAAGCAGAGATTAGTCTCTACCCGCACTTCAGGTCTCCTATAATATCCTCATAGACAAGCTGTTGATCCATGGCATGGACGGGCAGACATGGATGTGAGTTAAAACCTGGCTGAATGGCTAGGCCTAGAGTGTTGTGATCAGTGGCTCAAAGTCTAGTTGTAGGCCAGTAACTAGTGGGTCCAGTTATGTTCAATTGTCATTAATGACAGGGCAGAGCATACACACCTTCAGCAAGTTTGCAGATGATACAAAACTGAGAAGAGTGGCTGATACACCGTAGAGTCATGCTGCCATCCAGAAGGTCCTTGACAGGCTGGAAAAATGGGCTAATAGGAACCTCACAAAGTTCAACAAGGAGAAGTACAAAGTCCTGCACTTGGGGATGAACAACCCCAGGTACAAGGACATGCTTGGAGCTGCTGAGCAGGAAAGCAGCTTAACAGAAAAGAACATAGGGGTTCCTGGTGAACACCAATTTGAACATGAGCCAGCAATAGAAAGAAGGCTATCTGTATATAACAACCTGGGCTGCACTAGCCAAAGCATTGCTAGCAGGTCAAGGGAAGTTAAGCCATATTTATTCAGCACTGCTGAGGCCTCACCTGGAGGTAGTATTTCCTGTTCTGGACCTCCCAGTACAAGACAGACATGGAGATACTGGACAGAGGCCAGTGAATGGCTACAAAGATGATTAAGGGACTAGAGAATCTATCCTAGGGCTACAAAGATGCTGAAGGGCCTAGAGGGGAAGACGTATGAGGAGCGGCTGAGGTCACTTGGCCTGTTCAGCTTGGAAAAGAGGAGGCTGAGGGGAGACCTCATCGCAGTCTACAGCTTCCTCACGAGGGGGAGTGGAGGGGCAGGTGCCGATCTGTTCTCTCTGGTGACCAGCAATAGAACCTGAGGGAATGAAGTCAAGCTGTGACAGTGTAGTTTCAGTTTGCATATCAGGAAAAGGCACTTCACCCAGAGGGTGGTCGCGCAATTGAACAGGCTCCCCAGGGTGGTAGTCACAGCACCAAGACTGTCAGTTTCAGAAGCATTTGGACTACAATCTCCGACATATGGTCTGAATGTTTGTGTAGACCTATGCAGAGCCAGGAGTTGGACTCGATGACCCTTGTGGGTCCCTTCCAACTTGGGACATTCTATGATTCCTATGAGGAAAGGCAGGAAAGGTGGAGAGAGCTGGAACTGTTCAGCCTAGCGAAGAAAAGGCTCAGGGAGATCTTATCGATGTCTATAAATACCATCAAGGAACGTGCAAGGAGGACAAGCCAAGCTCTTTTCAGTGGTGACCAGTGCCAGGACAAGAGGCAATGGGCACAAACCGGAGCACAAGAGTTTGTCTGAACACTTCCATACCGTGCAGGTGATAGAACACCATATAACGTTGCCCAGAGAGGTTGTAGAGCCTCCATCCTTGGAGATGTTCAAAAGTTGTCTGGACATGGTTCTGGTCAAGTGGCTCTAAGTGGTCCTGCCTGAGCAGAAGGGTTGGACCAGATGACCTCTAGAGGTTCACTCTAACCTAAACAATTCTGTGATTCTGTGAAAAGGTAGAGGCCCAGCACAGCAGACAACTGTTTCAAGGAAGAGAGAGACAGACAACTGCATAAGGAAAAAAAGTAATTGGACTGGGAGGGAGAAACAAACAGGAGTTTGGTTTCCACAAAATCTCTGATATCTCAAAGTTAAAAACTCACCTGAAAAAACATCTTTTAGAAAAACAAGTGCAGATATGCTAAAATACTACTACAGTGCCTCAAGAGGGCACATGCTTTCATTACTACCTCCCCCTCTTCCTGGAAGCTATCTCGTGCTTGATCAGTAGGCAGAAAACAAATACATTTGAGATACTATTTCTTTTTAAGAGATTTATGAAAATAGTATCAGACTTACAGCTTGTCCATTTGCTTCATAAAGTGGGCATTTTTGTTTGATCTTAGCCAATTCCATATTCACTTGTTTGCTGACTACAGCCATAGGATTTCCTCCTGGAAAACATTTTGTACAGTTAGAGTACTTCTGAAAAGTCTGTCTGCAATTAAATAAAAAAAAATCACACTATAAACTACTTTAAAATGAAAAAACACCTGCCCACCAACACTTAAGGGACAATTGTAAAAGTGTTGATTACAAAAGTGGGTGGCAGCAATCTTAGCAAGATCAAGAGTTTATAGCTATAAGCATGTTTTCAAAACGTCCACAGAGTGTTTGAAGAACAAAGGAAAGTTTCTGCAATTGCACAGTAAATTCAGGAGCTTTATGAGTCTGCTGACATGTAACATTAAGAATTCAGTCCCTAAAAACATAGTGGAGCATCAGCAAGCAACACTAGTAAATACAATGTATGAAGATGAACCATGCACACCAAGTCTACCTGGAAGATGTGTAAATAAAGATATTAGAAAATCTGAGAGATTCCATGCAGAAACACAAGGAAGGCAGAAATCACTAAGCATCAAAGTCTGTAAATATCGCAGAGGATAGGGAAAGCACTGACACAAAAAGGAAATGGCATACAGGGGAGAGGAAGTGACATGGATTTACATTACAAAGCAAACCTTTGGGAAAAGTTTTGCAAAGTTAGCTTTGCAATGTTCTCTGATTCTGCCAACTGACCAATCTGGAATGTTAGTTCAACCCACAGGGAATATAAGCCACACTAATATCTTCTTGTCATTAGAAATGCAACCAGACAAGCAAAACAATGTTTTGTAGTAGGTTCAGTAAGTTCAAGTGTTTCAAATTCAATGACCTAGAAGGTACTTGGTGAACTAAAAAAAAAAAATCATTTTCCCACAGTTTACTTGCTAAAGAAAACTAACAAAAACAGAAAATATCCCACAACTTCAGTCTTTCACCTTCCTGAATTTTAACTTTTTCAGTAGTCATCCCTCCTTTCCAGATTCAGGAACATGAAGGATGCCCTTCAAACTATCTGCTATCTCCTTCAGTACAGCAAGATATGATTCAAGTTCAGGACTAAGGATAGATTCTTTTGGGAAGGAAACACTCATGATTAATTAAATATAAAAATATTAGTCTTTCACCAGGAAACCTTAAATCTGTTTTACCATGAGTGTGCAAATTCAATACTCTGGAAAAAGTTTCTGTATGCAATCTAATACAGACTTAACTACAAAACAGATAGGTTACCTAGCGGTTCAGTCCTTGGACCTCAGCTCAGAGGCCAGTGGCAGCTGAGTACAGCAGCTTTAGAAATACTTGCCCATTAAGTGCAGTGTACCCAGTGGAGATACCATCTTATAGGAACTAGGCAAAGGAACAGACACACAAAAGGATAGCAAGCCAAGGAAAGAGGAAAGAATTCCACTAAGCACAAGCAATCCAAATAAAATGCTTTTACAACAGTTTAATGATGTAACAAGCACCTGCACAACTTCAGTGACCAATCAAACCTAGGCCACCAAATAAAAATCCCAACTTCTGGCGTGAGCTCACATTTATTACGAAAAATCACTGATGAAAAATGCTAACTGCCAAAGAGGTCAAACAAGAACATCTAGTTCTGGCATTAAGAAACGATTATGTTGGCTAGGAATTGAAACAGCATAAGACTTCAGATTTGTAGCATCTTGACCTGCAGATTTCTGCTGCACCCCCCTGGTTACTTTGAAAAACTCACCAAGTCCTGTTACCACCATTGCTCCCAGATCAGCTACATAGTTCCCTTTGCGAAAGGTAGCAACTCTTCCTCCTACTCGATCCTTTAAAAAAGCACAATATTTTAAAACCCTGGTAACACATTTAGCAAATTCATCTTAAGTCATCACAAGCTTCTACAAAACATGCACTAAACATGCTCACAGCGAAAGGTTCAATAAACAGATTATTTTTTTTAAAAGAAGCTCTGCAAATGAATACTTGACCTCAATTAATTTGCCTGAGTTAACGGATAAAATGCTGAAGTTGCATTAAGAAAGTTAAGAGAAGTCTACACTGACTCGTACAGCTAGACTTCCTGTGATTCTAAGAAAAATCCTTCATTGCCAGCCAATGGATAGATTAAGTTATGTACTACAGTGTCTCCCTCCACTCCCTACCACAAATCCCAATAGCTACCCTAGAAATGATTCAAGTGTGCCCCACAACTAAATTTAAGGGTTAGGAACACCATCTGACAATTTTCCATATTTATTTTCTGCCGAAGAGCCATCTATAAATCAAGACAACAACTACAAACCAACAGACCATTTTAGAAACGGGGGAAAAAGAAGGGTTTTATTCTTGGCACATTGACTAAAGAATGACACTTCTGTTCCTACCATAGTAAACTTAGAAAGAAAAAGCAAAAGGCCTTCTTTTCCTATGCTCAGTCCAGCTTGTAGGATGTTATCTGACAAAAATCAACTAGGAGCAAATATCCCATACAGCTACTAATTCATATGATACTGTAAATTCTGATTTTTTGTAATAAAATCAGAAATTCAGAAGCATGTAAACATTACTGGTAGTCTGAAAGTTACAGAAAATGAGTGGACACAACGAAGTTACCCTCAAATCATTGAAATCATAATGCATGAAAACACCAAACAGCCTTAAAAAAAGAGCAAAAATAACTCAAACATTTTGAGTTTCTCTAAAATATCCTTCTGCCAAATTTATGTACTGGTCATAAAAAAACGTCATCAGATGCACAAAACAAAACCCAAATTACAGCATGCATTCCTATCATCCATCTTAAGAAAGAAAAAACAAAACCACGATGCATTCAGGTGTGCAGGAGAGACCTAAACAACTAGATTATCGTGTTCTCCTTTGCTCTAGTGTTATGCAACCTGGGAAGCACATAGCCTGCAGCTCTTGCTACCTATGAATAAGAGCAGTAGCTAGCAAAACAAAGGAAAGTCTGACACATTACTCCAATAGAAACAACTTCACACAATCTGTGCTAGAAGTGTCCCAAGCAAACATATTAACAAAATGAAGTCAGGAAGTAAACTAAGATAAATTCCAAAGTAATTAGTCTATGGTTTCAATTATTTAAATTTAGTATTAAACTGTTTCTAGTTGATTAGATATGAAAAAAATTAAAGTCAACGAGATTCGACTTAGAGCTAGTTATAAAAAATGTTATTACTGGAAGAATAATCAGCCAGTTCATACATCAGGCAAATCTAGCTCTATACAATTTCACAACTTACGTTAAGCACGCAGTAATAAACAAGGAAAGAATGAATGAATGATTAATTGAACAGTGCAATAAATAATCCCACCTAACTACATAATGCAATTCCAAAAAATGATTGTATTTCATGGGCAAGTTCTTGAAATACAGACTTGTATTCTACTTCCCAATGAAAAAAAATCAGTTCATAATCACCAAAGGAAGAAGATTCCAGATATTACTGATGGTAAGCATATGGCGCTAGCACCTGACTATACAGTTCTTTCCTGACAAAGCATTAGTCAACTCCTAATGAGAACATATATACTTGTTCTCTAGTGAGACAAGTTTAGTACTCCCATACCTTCCACCTGGCTGCAAGAAATGAGTTTACCCATCTTTGGCCATGCTGCTGGAATACTTAGTCTTATGGTAGCGCCAAATGCAGTTACTGCTTAAATTTCATTATAAAAGTAAAATAGCACAGATATTTATACCCTGGCTTCCAGAACTGTGACATCCATCCCAAAACTCTGCAACTGGCGAGCTGCTGCCAATCCCGAGACTCCAGAACCAATAATGATCACCTTTCCGGTCTTCTTGGCTAAAGAATGGAAAAAAATAAGTCACAGGCTATATATGTGCAGTGTAAGCAGTGAAGTTCAAGTTGTGTCTAAGAGACATCAGGAATGAACAGCAGCTTTCTTCTCATTGGCAATTCAGGCAGTAAAGCTTTTTAACAAACCGATTAGCCACAGAAATAAAATCGAGGTAAATACGTAATTAATATGGTAACAGTAAAATACTTCAAAAATGTTCTTGTACCTGTTTCATTAGACAAGTACAAGAGAAATTGGTCAGTAGCGCATCTATGATGAGAAAGAAAACAGAAGGAAAAAAACTATTTGAAGAATCTGATTCTTACTAATTTCTGTGGTAAAAAGTATCACAGCTTTATTTACTCCTGACCCAGAAGAACAAAACCTGGAAAGCTTTGGAGCTGGATAAAGATTTTCATCAGCATCTCTTATCCTACAGGAACACTTGAGCACAGTAAGTCTTGTGAATTTTCTGCTTATTTCAAGTTAGTTATCATTGAATGAGTAAAACTTCACATAACTGTTAGTCTAGTTAATGTTAGACATTAGCTACTGTTAACATCTAAATTCCTTTTAATGCAGGTTAAGTTTACTTCATGGTCATTCTCCATCAGTCATTCATTTTGCACCTATCAACTACCCTTCACCTTTCTTCAAACTCTATATGCAGCGAGTGCTTTATAAAGAAGTAGAAATTGAAAACAAAAAAAAATAAATAAATGAGGCTAATTTATTAGATATCTGTCATCAATAGAACAGAGCAAACATATCAGACCTGGGGTAAAGACGGCCCTACAGGAATATGCTTAGGCCAAGCAAGACCACTGTGACCTAAACTAACAGCTCTGAAAGACCCATGCTGACTATGCTAGCTGGGAGTTACTGCATTTCGTTCCTCATGAAGTCGGGGTTCTGTTGTGCAAAGAATATCCAAAGCTCCCCCCTAGCTTTTTTGGAGGAGCTTACCTCCAAGGCAGGTAACAGTGAGCTGACAAAGTCGCTACATTACAAGCTTTAACTACCCTCTTTCCTTATAAAGAGGCCAGCTTAAGTTAAACCAATTTTCCAAAGTTTCCAAAGAAAACAATTCGCCTATGAAACTAGATTTTTTTTTTTAATATTACCAAAAAACTGCCATTATACGGTAACTGATTAGAAAAACACCAACTGTACAGACAATATGGAGTATCAAGAATGAACTGTGCTTTATACCACATGTGCAGATAACATAGAAGAGCAGGTTTAACGTGTATTGCAGAGACCAACAGGTCCAGTTCAAACCTCAGGTGCTGAAACACGACACCTGAATAGGAATGCCAAGTTTTGGTGTGTCTAAGTAATGCCGAAGTTCTTACAGTCTGTTCCAATATTACAGTAACTGTTTGTGCACAGTAAGCATTTTTCATCAGCTACCTTTTCACTGCGTCTAAGGACAGCCAAGTTCAGAAATTGCTTATATGATGCTTGAATTTTACAAATAAGAGAATTAAGTACAATATGGTATTTCTACCTAGTTCTTCCAATGAGGGAATAGGGTAACTCACTAGGCAGAATAGGATAACTCATTAGACAGTTAAACAGCCACAGAATTAACTACAGGAGGTTTGCTAAGATTTTTCCCTCTTAAAAGTTATCAACTTAACAACACATGGCTTCTCCATGCCAGAGTGAAAACCATGAACATCACAGAAACACGGAACATTAGGGACTGGAAGGGACCTTGAAAGATCATCTAGTTCAATCCCGCTGCTGGAGCAGGAACACCTAGATCAAGTCACACAGGAACGCATCCAAGCGGATTTTGAACGTCTCCAGAGAAGGAGACTCCACAACCCCCCTGGGCAGCCTGTTCCAGTGAAGATCTAGACAATGAAGATCTAGCTAGATGTCTTGTAAGCCTTAATTGCTGTCACAGCACCACAATCCTAAAAATAGACTAAAAGGTGCTCCAAAATTTGTCCTATCAGATCCCAGAATAATACAAGCAAAACTCCATCTAGACACAGTTTTCAAGTTCCTTACTTGGAAGGGGCTTCACTCTTTTGTAGATACCAAAGTTGATTAGTCCATGCCGCTCCAGATAGCTGTGTACTCTGTGAACTAGCACCGTATCACCTAAAAAATTGTAACATTTTAAAATTACTCTATACTCAGCAGCACATAACTATTAAAAACATTCACAACCAAGTACGTCACAGCAGCAACCCAGCAAAATCACACTGAACACATCCATTTCTGCACCCCCGATGCTCTACTGAAGAATCCATATTCCTGACAGAAGACAGAGGTAAAAGTTTTCTAGAAACCACAAATTGTTTTCCATGCTATACTGTAGTTTTGAGTATTGTCTGGAAAACAGGCAGCACTGAATTCTTTTTAGTAATGCTGATAATTCACTATTTTGCAATACTTGACAGCGTATGTGCTTTCATTTCAGCATTACTTTCTTTTAATTACTTTTTTTTTTTTTATAGCTCCCCTCCATTCTTTTCCAGTTTATCAGTCTTTTTTGAGAACGGGTGGAGGTCCTATATTTGCAAGCTGTAACTCCTTGCTCTTGTATTGTCTTCGCTTGTGGTCACACTGTTCAAGACTGATGCAACTTCTGGATGTCATCCAGAAAGCTTACAAACAAGAAACTCTCACAACATCAAACCACCATTAAGTTGTAACAAAATTCAAAAGCTGCATGTGAATTTACTTGCAAGAAGCTTCTGTAACGACCCATCTCTTATCAGCTTTTGTGAATTCTGCTATGGATATTTTTCTTTACTAAAGAACAAACTTTGAAACATTAGCACATTGCAGTATTTCATTTTGTTGCCAAACGCTCCCCAAGCGTTCATTCCACCCAAAGAAAAGGACCTATCTGAAGTCCTCTCTTGACTTTGAGCTGCTTTTTCCCAAATCTGAAAAACTGAAATGATATATAAAGTATAGTTCTGTCAGTGAAAAACTTGACTTACTATTATAAGGTGCTTCTAGTTGTTGGATAGTTGCCTCAAATGTCAACTGAATCTTCGGGTTATCCAACCAGAGCTGAAGCTGTTAAACAAATAGTAAGACACATTATTAAGCAACAAAATAAGTGTTTTCCATGTACACATTTGTAACCAAACACTGACAAGAGATGAAATGCTGTAACACGTCACACCTTCTGTAATGCTATCCAACATGCACCAATTACAAGGAACTTTGCCTTCCAGTGCTCTTTAATGTACAATACAACTCATTTTACTTACCTACACCATTTTAAACAGGTGTAAATACGTCAAGTTAGTAATCTCCTAATCACATGTAAAAGAAAACATATACCAAAAGAAAAAAAGCTCCAAGATATAAGAGCCAGAATGCTTCATAGAGCCTTCTTCTATGGACATTGACAGGCTTAAGACATAGGCCTGTGCAAACCTCAAAGTTCAACAAGGCCAAGTGCAAGGTCCTGCATCTGCATAAGGGCAACCTCAACCACGAACAGGTTGTGGTACAGAATAGGCTGAGCAGAAAATAAATTGAGAGCAGTCCTGATGAAAAGGACCTGGGGGTGTTGGTGGACAAAGAAGCTCAACATGAGCCAGACATGTGTGCTTGCAGCCCAGAAAGCCAACCGTATCCTGGGCTGCAACAAAAGAAGCGTGACCAGCAGGGCGAGGGAGGGGATTCTTCCCCTCTGCTCTCATGAGACCCCACTTGGAGTACTGCATTCAGCTCTGGGGCTCCCAACACAAGAAGGACATGGAGCTATTAGAATGAGTCCATAGGAGGACCACATAGATGATCAGAGGGCTGGAGCACCTCTCACGTGAAGACAGGCTGAGGGAGTTGGGGTTGTTCAGTCTGGAGAAGATAAAGTTCTGGGGAGACCTTACAGCAGCCTTCCCTAAACAGGGCTGCAGGAAAACTGGGGAGGGACGACTCTTTGTCAGGGAGTGCAGTGATAGGACAAGGCATAATGGCTTTAAACAAAAACAGGGTAAGTTTAGATTAGATATCAAGAAGAAATTCTTCACTATGAGGGTGGTGGGGCACTGGAACGGGTTGCCCAGAGAAGCTGTGGATGCTCCCATCCCTGGAAGCGTTCAAGGCCAGGCTGGATGGGGCTTTGATCAACCTGGTCTAGTGAAAGGTGTCCATGCCCAATGATCTTTGAGGTCCCTTCCAACCAAAACTGTTCTGTGATTCCGTGATTCTTTCCACTTGCATGTCCAGTATTTTGTGTGATATTTTAATTGGGCTGGCAACATCAGCCAGCATCTGACTTTGCAGCATCTAATTTCACATTTTTGTAAAAGCTACAGAAGTAACTGCCATCTAATTAAGTCTATTTATCTCAGACCTTTAATCATCCAATCCATCTTCACCAAAATAAGACAATACCATGGAATATATTGACCATGTACATACAGGGAACAGAATAGAACAGTTCATTTGGAAGGGACCTAATGAAGATCGTTGAGTCCAACTGCCAGACTGCTTCAGGGCTAATCAAAAGTTAAAACATACTCTTAAGGACACTACTGAATTTTAGATGACAGTTACACTTCAAAATGAAGCAGAAATAGAATTAGAGCTGCTAGTGCAAAATAAACGTCATTTCATGCTAGAAAGAGTAATAAAATTAGTCACAATTGTTTTCCCCAAGAACTACTCCATGACACTGAAAGCATATTTAGCTGTTCAGCATGTAACCCTAGGTCATACACAGCATATCCACACCTTTTTACATTCCAAAATTACTTCTTTGGGTATTTCTCTACAATTACACTAGTGAACTTCTCAGCTCCTCACAGATAACACAAAACGGAGATTATACAAGCATAATGAAGAGGAAAGTTTCCATATAATTTGGGAGGCCAACTGTGGTAAATTTTATCTTCAGCATATAACTTCTACTTATTCCCAAGTAATTTAATGATGTTCTTTTTGATCATGGATCTATTTCATAGTACTACATACCAGAATTCTAAGATTTCATTCTCAACTGGAAGAGTTCAAAGACCATAATCCATATTTATAGATGTAAATCTCTATGTATACATACAATTACTTTCCCCTATCCATGTAACTTTACTTTCATTTAAAATTGATTTCAACTGTTACATTATCATCCAGTTACACATAAGAGACTTTAGCACTTTTTTGCAGCTGATCCTAATTTTACGACCTAAAATAACTTGGTATGTGCGACAAATGACCATCTCTTTTAAAAGTTCTGATTTTTAAAACTAAACCTTTATAAACACACTGACCAGTGCAAGCCCTAAAAGATTTCTAAAGGCATGATCTGTTTCAACCAACAGTAATTTAGCATGGGATTTCACAGCATGGGGGGAGGGGTGCTCCAGGGGATATAGAAGATCACATGAACTGGATCTCCTCTGCCCACTTTCTTATAGAATCCTTCAAAGAACTCAGGTGGATTATAAAAGTATGACCTTCCTTTATAAGGCCTACCATTGGCATTCCAAACTATGTTTTCACTAACCAGGTCATTCACTCGATTCTACATTTGTTACCACTGGAAATATCAGACTCACTAGTCTAACTCCTTGGAACTGAGTGTTCATGACCTTGTCAATATTTTCAAATTCCTTGGTACCGTGCCAGCTATAAGCAAGAGGATGCACGCTGCAGTTCATAGCTCTTCCAGAGCTCTGCTGGGCACTGGGTTTATACTACCACTCACTTGGTCTGCTATTCTACGACCTCTGCTAGCCTGACTGGAGAAGATCCACTCAAGTTCAATCAAGAAAGGGATTCCTGCCTAGGAACTTCTCTAAGCTCCTCCATAGCAATTAAGGCCAGAAGATCAATGATACATTTTTGCTAATGCAGCCCTGCAAATTCGCCTTCCAAGCATTCCTTTAAATCCTAGTAATTTCTTAGTGTCAGTGGAAGACTTCTGTTTCTGATGTGTTTGTAAAGGGATTTATCATTGTACACATTGTGCAAACTGTTATTCAAATTTTTGGCTTCCTTTGGTCTGTTTTTATGCTACTAGAATTTCGATGAGACTGCTTCTTAAGTGGTCTTCACAAACACGTCTCATGACTCCCCTCCCAAAAGTTACAACTTCGGTTAATTAGAGAGAACTTTCACTGGAAAGTCATAAGTCACACTCTGCGCATGAAGATGTCCAAAATGCCTAAAATTCAACTGAATAATTCTTCAAGCATTGGGTGCTACTGTCATTAATAGATTGTGATGCCCCTTGGCAATCTCAAATCTGTGGAAAAAAAGGATGGGAAGACAGACAAAAATTCCATTGTCTTATGGTCAAGAAAGGCTGCTTTCCCAAAGATTTTCAGCATGAGGCTTTATTAAATGGTTTATAAGTTGTTTTCTCAAATATGGTACCTTTTTTGCTTTCCTACTATTGATTTTTCTAACACGGTGTTTTCTAAAACACTTTTTTTAAGTACAGGGGAAAGTGCTGAATCTTGTTTGCATACTGAGGAATCTAAAAACACTGTCACAATTTAAAAGAATCACCCTCAAAGACAGTAGTACTGTTTAAGTTTTATTAAGGTTTAAACTTCAGGCATGCTTGAATAAACTTTCCAACTAATTATGTTAACATTGCATCTTCCTTCTGTGTTTTTAGGTAGCATGGAAGTTTTATATCGAGCAGAGATTCTACAAACATTCAGAAGCAGACTTTCATTTGTTCAATAGAGACAACTCTTATGAAATCCAAGTTGAAAAGTAACTATTATGTTCTGAAAATAAGCAACACGACTGACTTGATGTCTGAGTACAGCAACAGAATTCTAAGTAAAAAAAAGTAAGTAAAAGCTGAGATTTTTTTTTTGCCGTATTCTAAGCAATAATATAACTATTCTACTGAAACTTTAAGCTGAGACCAAAAATAGAGCATTGATACCAGTTTTCTATTTGTTTGCTTTTTAAAAGCTGTATGAGCTCAATCACATAGTTTTGATGTCATTATGACCATGTTTTGGATATTGCAAATACACTATAGATTATTTACACTGTTTCAGAGCACTGCCTTAATCGAGAACTGGGTAATACCTTCTTTAGCAACTTAGAGCATGACAGGATGCCAGAAATGAAACGCCACCACCACAAACGCAAACATCTAATTATTAGACACGGTAACTGCCAAAAACTCTTTGCAAGGTACACTGCTACACAAATGCCCTATACCTTTATCATCAATACTTTTACAATACACTTACGGTGCGGTTCCTGATGTACAGAAACACCTTCTGTGTCTGCTGTGGCCCACTGATTATATCAGGGAAGCAGGCAGCTTCTTGAGATGTCATACGGTCATGTGGAAGTCTACTCTGGAAAGCTGCGCCCTCCACACCTACAATAAAAAGACAAGTTGTCTACAAGCACTGCAAAGGAACTGCTACATGAATATTTTTTACCCTACCTTTCCTAACTAATGTATCTATAACAGCCATGAGGTGACATGGTGGCTGATTTCATGACATGCTTTCACTTAGTCCTTTTATTTGTTTCTGTAGGACATGCTGCTTCCCATATCAACAGTTCTTTGAATTACCGATATCATCTAGGATTAATGAAAAAGCTATACTATGGCAAAAACAACCTGAAAAATAAAAGGGGACAGCAGAACGCAAAGACAGCAAAATATCAATAAATCATAGCTGTTTTAGATGCTGTCCTTCATTTGTGTAGTTTCTAGTTTCTGTCAGAGTATGAAAAACATTTTGGAGCCCATTCAAAACCAAAAGACCTACAAGATACAAGCACAACAGCCCTTCTCACCTGCTTTCCAAGGGTTTCATTTGCACCGATCTTCTCCTCAAGCTAGAGGAATCCATCTTAGGTTCTTCTTTTGCATTTTTATATATATGCACAACATGCACTGCAATGAAATACAATCCTACTTGTGCTATTCCTAGAACCCCTCCCATCCTCAAGTACTATCTGCAAACAACAACAGATTTCTACCTTTTCATGTTAAAGGCTCCATGTGTAAAATAATGTTAAACAGAGTAGACATTTTATGTGAAAAGACTTCGTTCATAAAGGCACCTGTACGCCTCATAATTCAAACAAAACCACTGGCTGTGAACTAATAATGCAGTTATGTACCTTACATGCTCCAATCTCATTAGAATGTTATATAAAGCAACAAACCAAGGCATAAAGCACTACAGTTGCATAAAGTGCTACAGCACAAATGGAGCACAGAGAGTGAATCTTGCAGGCACAGCGAGCAAAACAAAATACTGAGATGTCAAATACAGCAAGAACTATGTAAGTCTCAGATGTCCAAGGAAGTGACTTAAGATCAAGACAGACAGAAGAGAGGTCTTGAAAGATATAAGCCAATACATCCCGAGGGGGAAAAGAACACAAGTAATGCAGCAAGGTTAAGATCATTTGCTGAAACTGGAGTTGTTGAGAATTGTAGTATCACAGAATATATAAGCTCACAGTGTGTATTCCACTAACCAAGAGACCTGTTTTAAAGTCTGAAGTGCAGAGATGCCCATGCCACTGTACTGAGGAAATGCAGCAATTCTCTTCCTTTGGTTCTGGTGCAACCATACACACCATTAGCATTTTTACTTCCCAAAGGTGAAGAAAAAAAGTAAGCAAGAAAATGTTCGTGAAGGTAACAAAATTTACTCACAAGCAAAGATTAGAAGAACTAGCTGTGTGATGGCCCAAGGCAAAGAAAACTGTCTATAATTATTTACAGGAATTTGACAAGAGGAAATTAAAAACATAGGCTATAAAGCCCTGCAAGAAAGTAAATTGAAATTAATAATAGGAAATGATGACACACCAGTAATGCTTCTGGACAGTAATATTCAGCTATGGAAGAGAACTGCATAGCAGTGCTAGCTTCAGCTTCTCCAGTAACAAACAATCCTCATCCCTTTATCTGTCCTTCACTCTAACATTGTACCAAATGCGCAAACACCTACATATGAATGTATATGCTGAACCATTATCTCTATAACATTACATGTAAAGCAAGCCAAAGTTTACCATTCTCTGATACTTTTTTAATGTAACAGATGTTAAGGCATCATGAATTGATCATGAATTGTTAGCAAAAAGCTCAGCAGCACACTTTTTATAGAATGGCCAATTAAAGGAAGATTGAAAATGCCTAACTACCTGACTCACTCTACAAGCTTACGCTAAAATGAATGGGCATTCTCAAGATACTTTTTAAAAAGTATCAACTGCCATGCAGTGACCAACTAGCAGAGAACTCTGGTTCCATTGCCATTTTTGTTTGTTTTAAATTCACACCTTTTATGACTACACCCAAACTGTAAAACTAAAAATCTTAGTAACAGCTCAAGATGAGTGCTGGTATTTAGAGTTTAGACAAAAAAAAAACAAAACAGGATTTGACATCAGAATTTAGGAAAAGCCTATGTATTATGAGCAAAGAGACCACTTTATTTGATCCAACCACCAGATGTTAAGAACTAAATGTCCTTGAATTTACTTTTGTAACTACACATCTCAAAGTTAAATGACTTTCACACAGATAAAATCATCCCCCTGCCCTGCCCCCCACCTTATTATTTTGCATTTCACAAAAGCAACATGGTAAAAGGAGTACAAGTTCAGAATTGCATATGCTTTCCTCGGGGCAGGCAACTTATTAAAGAGCATAGGAATGGCTCTGCCTAGACTCATTTATCAACTCTTCTGCACACATTCACACACACACTTGCCACTTCCTGACATTCCGTATCAGCAACCAGCGTACTGAAATTTTGATACTCTTTTTCCCCCGCAGAAGAAATCCTGAGGGCTACTGCTCATTTAAAGACTTACTGAAACATCTGCAGATGAAAAACACTCCAAAGGACAGTTATTTGGCTAATGAATCAGTCAATTGCTAAAGCGAACCCTCAAAGAATGTATGTAATGCATATTATGCAGAATTTCCAAGAAGTGAATGCCTGCCTAAAAATGAAATAGGCAACGCATCCTCAAGTCCACAATCTGTAATATTCAGAAATTCTGTGTGAGTGATTCTGTATGAATAAGAACCAAAATATAGATTCCTTTACATAAACAGCAAGGATGCACACAGATGAATTTTCTCAATTTGCATTTGCTTCAAAAAGAGCATCTTGAAGGTACAGAAAAGGTTCCGGAGCCTTCAACTCCTCTGCTTAAAACCCTAGTCCTCATTCCTCATGTGAGAGTGAAAGTGGCAGAGTTGGAGGATGAGTTTCAGCAGCAATCTAAGTACTTAAGAGTAAGGATATCAATTAAACAGCAAGTGCATGCTGCTGACATCAGTACTTAGATCAAATGTTGAACACAATTCGCCACCCAGTCCACTGAAAAGCAGACTACTGACCTCCCCAACAGATAGATCTCCTGGGCTAACCACCGGGATACATATCAAACTCAATCCCTTAAAAAAAAAAGAGGGAAAGAAAGGTACTGCTCACTATGTTTCTTCAGCAAATTCAAAAAAAAAAAAAGGACTACTGTGCTGAAGCCCAGGGCTTTTCCACGATATTCTGTTAAAAACTGTCTAGATAAGACTTATCTTTTTGCATGTCTGGACTCCTCTGAACATGGAGAGGAAAGGAGGGATGAGAGATCGGCCTGAGACATTTCAACATAGGTCAGTGTCCTTATCTGTAGTCACTACAGACCTCAACTGTTTTTTGAAAAATACCCCTCACTGTTGTTTTTTTTTTTTTTTTGAACAGGTGAGTAAACAACTCCTGCATCTCTTGCTAAGTTTTGGACACCCACACCCATGCGCACTTGCAAGCATCACTCCCTAGCTTGGCGGCTCTTGCTCCTAAGTGGCAAGCATCAAACGCCACCCTCACCTGATGCTTGGCCGTCTCCATACCCTCCAGAATTGTCGTCTTGAAGTCCTCCTGCTTGCCCTGTGGAAGGAAAGAGGAGAACTCAGGGACCTTACTCCATAAGTTAAACCATACTGGACATAAAGGCCCGGCAGTTGGCGTTTTAGGTATTAAATTTCACCAACTAACTAAACCCATTTTCTGAGAATCCCATCTTCATGAACCTAGGTCCAGGGCACCGAACTCTGTGGTCTTCTAAGATGTTATCCGTGTTACTGGATCCTTCACATCAGACTTGTTTGGGAAATAAAAAGAGTACACAATATGTAGCATTCCTAGGGGCCAAATACTTAGGATCAACTTCATTAATGGCTAGGATTTGAATAACAAGATTACATTTCTTACTGCCAAGACTGGGTAGATGGATACCATAAGAACCATAAGAATTTGATAGCCTTTCCCTTGAGACTTCTGCATCTCCCCATATGCAAGGGGATAGTTTGAACCATTCTGAAAAGTCTCTTACTTTCAAGAGAGCCTCTTCCTTTCTTGCTACGAAACCTCTCCTTGAAGGTTGATGAAGGGACTTTATATGAAAGGTTCAGAATCTTGGCTTCAAAGCCCTCAGTACACCAGCAATACTCTAACAAACACAACCTCTAAAGTCAAGTATATGTCAATACTACTGATCCACAGATCACTAATGTAATCAATACCCACCACTGAAAGACATCAGCCTTTCAATGTATCCAGAGCTGGAAACACAAGGAAAGGCGAAGCACTCATCTGAAAGATTTGAACAAATCTCTAAATTACCTTAGCCTAACTGTAAGTCCTAAACAGCAGCCTTGATAGGACTCCAACACAAGTTAGAACAGAGTATTTCTAAACAGAGATAAGTACAGCTGTGATGTCTACAGAAACAAAGCTAATATACATAGCCTTCTTCATGCTGCTAATCTTCACAGAAGCAGCTAGCTCCCAGGTTAGCGCAAAAGCGATACTCATTTCTACAACCAAATATTGGTCTAAAATCATCGCCTCCAGAGAACAGAAAGCCATGGAACACTACCAAGACCACTGAGCACTGTTCACCCATCTACACCTGTATTAAGGCTACTTCAAACCAAGTGCTTTAACAGTCAGCAAGCGGGGTGTTTTCTAAGTCAAGGCAGCAAATGGTCACTTCCTAGACCACGACCACTCAAAGTGCCATCTTCAAACACAAAGGCAATGTCTAAGCTGAGGCTGAATACACAATCGTTACGATTACTCTACAGCTAGGGACTTGGTGAACAATTTTGCCAAATATAATTCAAAGCTCTCAGGGGATACCCTAACTTAATATAAAAACGGTTTAATTTCATCTAAGCTAATGAACCAAATGTTCTCATACTTTGATAATCTAGATGCACGTGTAGCATGCTGTAACATTATACATCTACAAATAAAACTAGAATAATAAACAAGGTTTCAAGCAGTTTTAGTATAATTCTGTAAAGATCCCCACAGACTTACTGAGTATGCTGAGTGCCTTAGGGCACTACAATTCCAAGAACCGGGCTTCTAAAATCTTAATTAGCTTTAAAAGGATTGTCTACCATATTGTTTAATATGGCTCTGAAACAAGGAGGCCATTTTCACTCAGTTACAGTAGAGGACCAAAAGCAATTTATTCGCAACAGCCTACTATCAGGAAAGTTCAGACTCACAAAAGAGATTGTGACAAATATTTGCATTCTGACAGGCTTCAGAAGTCCCAAATTGGGCTTGTCTAGACTAATGCATCTGCAACAGCAAGATAAAATTCCTAACTTCACTTACATCTTAAGTACTTTACTTTGCAGGGAGCTTATTCCAGCATTACAGGACCTGCTTCCAGTCTTGGAAGAGAATAAAATAAATCAAACATCCATATTTACACTTCAGCATAAGCCATTACGTTACACTAAAAGTTACACTTTCATCTTCCATAAGTTAAGGAATTGCAAAGATGCAGACATCAGCCTGTGGCATTTGTTATCACAGACAGTGAGTAGAGGGGACAAAATTGCTCTTAGTATCACTACAAAAAGAAGTCAATATTTTCTTGTGTTAACATAAAAAATTGTTTAGCTGTTAATAAGTCAAAAAGTATTACTAATTACTGCTTGCTTCGACACAATTCAAAACCCTATCCAGTCTGAGTAGGGAAACATGTAAACAAGGCACACTAGCACTCAGATTCTCCCTCCTTCCCAGTAAGAAAGTCATATTCCACCTGCAAAGGAACAAAACAGCAAGCAAACTACTAATCCATTTAACACCAAACTATTGCAGTTGAACATGACTTGCAGGAACAGAATCTGCTGAAAGAGGCAAGGCAACAGAATAATGGACCATGAACTGAACGGTAACCTGGAATAAGGTCAGGAAAAGAGTCTACTTCATTTTGGTCCACTTCATACAATCATCCACTGCGTTAAAATAAAGAATAGCAGCAAAGGATGGCTAAAACCAAGTAATAAATCTTAATAGGAAAATGGACAATGCAGATGAAAAGGCAGAGACAAAGCACCGCCAAGTCTGACTACTCACTTTACAATAATCTGAACCATATTTGGGTTCAGAGTTCTTTGGAAGACAGCAACTAGAAACAAGATCACTAGAAAGTAAGAATACTAACAAAACTTAAGACAGGAGCTGGTAAAGGAAAACTTCAGGAGGTACAAAAATGAAAATCCCATTTGGTAGAAGCAAACAAAAAAGATCCTTAGAGAGAAAAACAAAAGCAGCAAACACCTCAGTTTCAAAAGGGATACTGGCAAACAAGAATTCAAATGTCATTCAGCACCAGAAGTGATTTTTTTTTTTTACACTATCAGAGAATATTTCCCAAATAAAAAAGTAGAGATATTTAAGTAAATTGACTTATTAATCATGAAATACTGTTTAATGTGTAGCAAATCTTGCAAATCCAGACTACAGCAATCTGCATAACCAAAACATCTGTAGTTCACCACAGCTGAACATATTAATGGAACCCAACCCCCGTAAGACCAACATTTCACTATGACCTGAAGGGTGAAGCTCAACTTTGCTTCTAATGTGACCTTCCTATGAGTACAGACTAATGAAATGTCAGCTATTGTTAACATTTACATTTTTATGTTTGCACTTTGAACACAAAAGTTAACAACCTGAAACACAACAGCTTTACATCCTTACAACGTTACCTGTATTTTGGCAGGCTTTATACACACAAATGAAATTATTACGGCCTGCACTGAGAATAAAAGAACAGTAATATACAAGCTAAATTTTGTATCTTGCTTAATTTTCAAAATGTAACCCAGCCCTAGCATTAATGTCCTATTTAATATTTCTTATCGAACACTTCTGGTTTTGCTTCAAAGAAGTGACAGAGAGAAAAGCTCAGTTATAATCATTGTTTCTATGAGAATACACAGCAGACTATATGCCTTTTCTTGCTAATGTTTAAATAACAAGTTTCAACATACTTGAACATCCAGCGTAAGATGAGCTGATGCTCTGATGCCTGCATTTTAGAAAACAAAGATAGACAAAAAAGCACTAACATGCACACCTTCAAAAGCCTTTAACAACAAAATAAGACTAACTAGGGAATGACAACTGAAAATTTGTCTTCTTTCATACGCTGGTCCTACATCACTCCAACACGCATATATTCATGATTTCTAGCCAGGATATAATGACCTGAAGCTGTGTAATTTCTAGCCATCTAGATATGGCCTGATTTAAAATTGATTTTCATATAGGTGACTAAACATGGTGCCTGCAGAACAACTGCTTAACAGACTGTGGTATGTACAAAGCAACATGAGTCTATCACTGCCTGTGTTTCCTCCTTCACAAGAAAGGATGCGGTCCTGCATTGACGATGCCTTAAACTGAATTAATCTTTCTTCTAGGTATAAAATGGCACATGAGAAATACACAGAGAGTGTTTTAATACTATATCTCATGAATTAAACCCAAAGTCTAGGCTAAGTTAAATAATAAACTTAAGATACTTGCTTAATTACACCTATTAAAATTCCATTTTTTATATAGGTTAGCCACAACTAGGGGCAGGGAGCAACTTTATCATTACAAATACTTCAGTCAAGCAAATGAGCTATAGCGTTCCTGTATCAAGTCAGTAGCCAACATCCACATCTGAAGAGATATTACAGGGGCAACTTCAACACACAAAACACAACTGTGACTTTTAATGTATTTCTTGAAACTGTTGGTAAGTATCTCCAAAGTGGCATCAGTCACGTTGTCTACATGCTCAAACCTGCCTGATAAAAAGCAGCTCATTAAGAGCAGAACAGAAGACCAACAATTATTCACAACGGTGATTAACCAGCAAAAGTTCAACTATTAGATTTCAACCGCCGTCTAAAACCAATGAGCACATACATTACACTGTGAAACCTGACGGCTAAACTTTGCAAGAACATGATTTTGTGACCACTACTGTGATACACCAACTGGAGCCCGAATGGTGGTAGCTGTAAATACAACAGAGGATAGGGTTGCAGCAACAGATGGATAGGGTACTGCTAATACCATGAAATCCAATAGCTGCTTCATAAACAAGACTAGCCTTTCCAGTGTAAAGCAAAGCTTTGTAACTCTGTCAAAGGCAATGAGGAAGGTACTGAAGTTGAAGCAGTGTCCAGCCAGAAATTAAGATTAGATCCATAATTGAAAGCCACAAAAATCTCTATGGATTAAATCAGCTCTCCTGAACAGCAATCACCTAATAAATCTAACATCATTTCTCTCAAATAAATTAACATTTGCACTTGAGAAGGTGCAGCAGGTAAGTGCCAAAGCAGCTATTCTGGTCAATGAGCTTCTATAGTCAAGTCAATAAGGATTACAAGAATATAGTACGAGAGGTTCAGCTTAGTTTAGGATTATATCACACACACATTACCATCTTCATTAGGCTACTCTTCCACATTTTTACCCTCCTTCCACACATGGGGACAGAAAACTAAAAAGCATAGAACAATCAAAACCAGACATGGGATTCATCATGCTGCACGTGGCCACACTTTATTTCTGGCAACAAAACACATACATAGGGCTACAAGAGAAGGTCTCTCTTTACTTACCGGATGGCTCTTCTGGCTCACTTTCATTCTCTTCTTCAGCAGGAGCTGGTGGAGGTGGTGGTGGCAGCTTTTTCTCTTTCTCAGCTTTAGCATTTCTCTCTTCTTCAGAATAATACTCATCTTCTGATAGATTTGCAAGACTTTCATCCATTTCTCTATACTCCACCTGTAGAAAGCACAACAGACTATAAACATACTGAAGATGTCTGCAAGTCCAATAATAAAACGAACACCGTGAGCAATTTTGTTGCATACAGACTCAAAGAAAAGGCCCAAGTTACCTTGTCCAGGGTCTTATCTCAGGCACCATGTTATACAAGTCTTCGACATCTAAACAAGTTCCACGTTTTCACCTCCACTAAAGAACTTGTCTTCAGCACTTGACTGCCCAACAGGAAGAGTTTTTCCTAAAATCTAGGCAAGTCCGTATGCATCCGTTAAGTCTGCTTCATGATTTAACCTCTGTAGTTTTCTCCCCTACCTTCACCTCCCTGTCAAACTCAAGGATGAAAAACTGGATGAGTCCCATCTATAATTTGAATTTATCTGTCAAACAAAGCTAATAAGAACTGTACACAATTCTTCCCACAGAAGCTATGTTCCCAGATACGTAGCTTGCACACATTCTGTCTACTGGAAAACCTCCCCTGGTACAGAGGGTCACATTTGCCTCTTGTCTAGAGTGGTCACACTGGCGGCTCAACAGAAAACCTCTCCTATTTTCCGTTGAAGAGCTTTTAATTGCCAGAACAAGCTGTGACTAGCTCCCAAATGCTTTATAGTTCTGCTTCCTCTTTAAAAAAAAACAACCCACAACCAGATTTCATCTGATCTCTCTTATTCTGGTTCTCCAATACTTTTACTGCCATAATTTACAATGCCTTCTAGCTTTTCTCATTAGTGCCCCCACATAAATCAAATTCTGAAAAATGCCCCTCTACATTTCTCTCCAGCACTCCAGTTTTGCAGTGTCTCTGGAAAACTGTATATTGGATTTGGCCACCTCTCAACCAAGACTTCAAGACGCAAGAGTCATACTTCAGACGGGGTATCAGAGATGACCATAGCACCACTCACACCTGCAAATTTGGTCTAAGTGCTTTGCTAGAGATAACTTACAGAACTAAAATGAGTGCCAAGGAGAAGATACAGTGCAAAACAAGATCACTGATGAGTTTGAACTTACTGAGTATCTTACCACAGAGCAGATATTAAACATGCAGAGTTCAAACAAAATGCAAATCAAAAGTGCTACCAAAAAGTTGTCTACCAGCCTGGAAAAACTCAGTAACACAAATACAATGCTTAAGAGCTATCCACACCATATTGCATGGCTCTTCCATTGATGAAGAGAGTTGTTACAACTGCAGGCACGTGGGATGGACTGTGCCTATCTCACAGTCCACTGCAGCCAAACAAGGAGGTCCACTACATGCCTTCCAATCCTGTCTTCCTTCTCTGCTCCCATGCCTTCTTCTTGTTTAAATCTAAGAGCCAAAATAATTAAATGATAATCCTCTGAGAATATAAGGGAGCAAATAGTAAAGGAAATATGTGATCACATACAGTGAAGATTCAGGTAACAGATAAAATAACCCTCACTTGCCTTTTTCTATCAGCTATATATTTTGTTCTGTTCTCCAGTAAAAAGAAATAACGTTACTAGTTTCAGAAAAAAGCTTGCTCTAACTAAAATGAACATGGAAATCCCAAGAGAAACTAAAAACAGATGATTTTTCTGAACCGTTTTTCAAAATAAAACGGTTTTGTATACTGCTACTAAATTTCCCTGGGTACTGGAAAGTAAAAAAGTAATTATCACAATATGCAGCCACTGGAAAATTAAACAGAAAGCATTTGCTAGTGTCCCTACAACAGCCTACAGGTCAGCTTCTACCATGAGATGTATGCTGCATTTCTCATCACAAGAGTAACAAGTCTTTCACTTTTACAAAGTTCGATCATTAAGGAAGGACATTAACGTGAACAATTCAAAGCAACATTGGAAAGCCTGTGCACAGCAAAGCCTAAGTTCAGTAAAACACTAACACACTCATTATCTGCTCTCTTTCAAATACACAGCATCACAGGTACCTGAAACCAACAGAAACTAACTGCCTCAAAGCCCTCTGAAGCCTCCCTTCTTTCTTGAGCTCCCACCGCTTTCAGAGAACAATCAAGATGGAAAAGCTCCTCAACTGATTTCACAACAGAAACATTTACACTGATTAAAACAGTGACACCTTGTGCTAACTTGAAGTGATTATGGGAATACCGTGCTACAAGAGATTAATGTCCTTAGTTAACGGATAGCGTCAATGCAGAGAAGCATCACCAGAACACAACCACAAATAATGCAGTAATTCTTACTTGCTAACAGAGCACTAGAAAGTAAGGAAAATCCAGGTATGCTACCTCCGAGGATGTACCAGTTTAACTTTATTTGACAGTTTCTACATGCAAAGGACCAGTCTGGCTACCACGTCATGTAAACACTCTGAAAAGCAAGACACTCCATGCTGCAGCACAACAGTCCCTCAGAAGTAACTTCAGCTTCCATATCAAAAACAACCAGCTGTGGGCACGCCCACGTTCTTCAAAGTCTTCTGCAACAACGTTTCCAAGTAAAAGTTTCACGTAGAAGAAACATTCTCCTACGTTCAGGATAACATGAAAATTACACAGCGCGAGCCTAAATCACTGGAAGCTGCTTCGGACGCGTAGATTTCGCAGCTGAATCTCACCCCTACCCAAACACCGCACCGAGCCTCCAACCTCACCCACGGGAAGCTGAAGCGCAGCCCGAGCGCGGGGCACTCGCAGGTCCCTCCCCAGACCAGCACCGCCCAACACGCGACGAGCCCCCAAACCCCCGCCCCGCCCCTCCACCTACTTTGGCCCGCTTGCGGCGGCTGGTCCTGCGACCCTCGGGGGTCTCGGCGATGCCGGTGGTTTCAGCGCCGGGTGCCGGGGCGGCGCCGGCGGCGGGCGGCTCGGACAGACCGCCCGGGGGCGAGGCCCGCGGCGGCTCCTTCTTGCGAGGAGTGCGCTCCGCCGCGCCGCCGCCCTCGGCGGAGGAGCCCAGAGCTCCCGCGGCAGCGGACGGAGGCACCGGCGCCTCGGGCCCGCCCTCGCCGCCAGCCCCCGCCGCCTCCGCGGCCTTCTTTCCCCCGGACAGCATCGCCCCGGCCGCGCCGCGCCGCCGCGCACAAAGGAGGCCGCGAGGGGGGCCCCGGCGCCGCCCCCTTACGCCACCTCCGGGGCGTGGCGCGCGCGCTCCGGGACTCCGGTACGGGCGGCTGCCCGCGCGTGCGCAAACAGCGTCCGCTGCTGACGTAGCCTCGCTGCCTCCGCGGCGGGGTGAGGTGCCGCAGGGGCGGGCGGCTCCGCGGGAAGGCGGCGGTGTGGAAGCGGGCGGTGTGGAAGCGGGGTGCCAGAGCTCCTGTCAGCCCGGCATCTCCTGCGATCTTGGCAGGAGATAGCTGAGACGGAGGCTGCCAGCAACACGATCAGCCAAACCTGCATCTTGATCTTGCTACTGGCAGTACCTTGCCATTACTACAGGTGTAATGGTTGCTTTGAATTCACAGATAACTCTTCCCGGCTAGGGCAGGTTCCAGGGGAATCCCCAGTTACTCCCCTGGCCTTGCAGCGCTCCTTATTGGGTCTCTGTCCTGCAAGTCTCACAAAAACCTCCAATTACTTTAGCAAGCTGAAACAATGCCTATCGGTTCCCTTTTATGCCTATTCCATAAATTTACCTCTGCATGCACCTCTTCCACAATTTCCCCACCTATACATCTAATCCAGATAAAAAGTAGCAAGACCTGTTGGCAACCAAGGAGAGTAAAAAACTTCCCTAGGCAGCCCTAGCTAGCAGCATGTCCACAGTGTGCCTCATGAGGTGCCCTGACATGTATCAAGGCTGGTGAAAGGGAAACATTTTTGCCTATAATAGAATCATGGAATGGCTTAGGTTGGAAGGAACCTCAAAGATTCCAACCCCCTGCCACGGGCAGGGATGCCACCCACCAGATCAGGTTGCCCAGGGCCTCATCCAACCTGGCCTTGAACACCTCCAGGGATGGGGCAGCCAGAACCACTCTGGGCAACCTGTTCCAGTGCCTCACCACCCTCTGAGTGAAGAATGTCCTCCTAACATCTAATCTAAATCTCCCCTCTTTTAGTTTAAAACCATTCCTCCTTGTCCTGTCATTATCTGATTGAGCAAAGTATTGAAAGGTCACAGTGAGGTCACTCCGGAGCCTTTTCTTCTGTAGGCTGAACGGCCCCAGCTCTCTCAGCCTTTCTTCATAGGAGAGGTGCTCCAGCTCCTTGATCATCTTTGTGGCCCTCCTCTGGACCCGCTCTAACAGCCCCACATCCTTCTTGTGCTAGTCGCCCCAGACCTGGATGCAGTAGTCCAAGTGGGGCCTCACAAGGGCAGAGCAGAGGGGGACAATCACCTTTCTTGAACCCGCTGGCCACTCCTCTTTTGGTGCAGCCCTGGCTCATGTTGAGCTTTTCATCCACCAGAACCCCCAAGTCCTTCTCTGTAGGGCAGCTCTCAATGAGTTCTTCTCCCAGTCTGTACTCGTGTCTGGGATTGCCCTGACCCAGGTGCAGCACCCTGCACTTTGACTTGTTGAACCTCATTAGGTTCACATGGGCCCACTTCTCAAGCTTGTCCGGGTCCCTTTGGATAGCATCCCTTCCTTCTGTTGTATCAACTGCACCACTCAGCTTGGTGTCATCTGCAAATTTGCTGAGGGTGCACTTTATCCCACTGTCTATGTCATTGATAAAGATATTAAACAGTACTGGTCCCAAGACAGACCCCTGTGGGACACCACTGTGGAGTAATTGCCTAAAGTGACCAGGAAAATTAAACTAATATTCACATTTTAAAGAAAATGTACAATACTGAAGAAGCTTCACATTTTGAAGAAAATGCACAGCATTGAAGAAGCTTTCAGGGTGGAGTGTAGCTGCATTACCTAAGCGTTCCATAGGCTTCCAACTGTAGGTGCTATAGCACTGGGGGAACCTGGTGTGCTGACTCTAAGGAACAGGATGGAGCGTATAGCAGAGCTGAGACACAGTGGCTAGGCTCTGTGACAAGATGGGGACTCGATTGTTCTTGTGCACACCGAGACCGATAAGCTGCACATTTTCTACCCTGAGCCAACGACCTGTCATGTTTTTGACAAAATGTTGTACTCTAGTGAACTTTTGCTCATTATAATATCATTATAATACCAAAACACACCTCCATCCCAAAAGCTACCTGCCTCCAAGGTGAGACTACCCCTCACTGAGCATGCGCTCTGAATTTCTCAGAGCCTATACCTTTCCAAGATATGCATGACTAGAGTCACTCAAGCTCCACCTGAAAGATAGAAAATATAAACTGGCTTAAGAGAAAGGGGATGTCAGGGAAGATACCATCATGAGGACCTTCTGACTTCTGGGATCAGTCAACGAGCTGAGCCTCTCTTCCCCCCTCCCCCCCCCCCCCCCCCCGCGTCATTGGGATGCTGTGGGGGAAGATGTGAACACTTGGTTATACCAGGTGTCTCCAAGGAAACTTAGAAATCTCTAGAGTCTTTGTGCCTTTCAATGCATTAATAGATGCATTAATAATTAATAATGCATAAATGCATTAATGCTGATAAGCCCAGCCAGCTTACCACCCAGAGCACTTTTGTCCCACGTGATCAGCTGTGCCCCATCTGAAGTCAGCATGCCCAGTCTTTCAAAATCATGTCCAAGGTTGTAGAACCCAAAACCTTGGCCGCTGCACCAGCCTCGCAGCCAATCATTCACTTGGCCCCTTCATCTCTTTCTTCCTGGGTCCCATTCACCAACTGGGAGGACAAAGGAGAACACTACTTGTGCTCCCAATCCCTTCAACATCTTTCCAAGGGGCATGGATTTTTCTTTTTTGGTATTTCAAGTTTCCTTGTTACAGCTTCATTTGATTCTATTGAAAAAGTAGGAGGGGTGGTAGTCTTTAGGACCCACCAGACTTGGTAGCCTCTTCGTAGTATCACAAATACGGGCCCCAGGCAGGCAGCAAATCTCTCTCTTCCATAAAGCATCCCAATTTTAGTAATTCTTTTGTCTCTTTGTGAGGTTTGGGTTACATTTTTCATTTTCCCTTTTATATCTTCTGTCAGCCTGAAAAAGTTGGTGAGGCAGAGAAGGGGAAGCTGGAGCTATCAGCTGTCGGGCAGGACACCACTGATCAGTGCCCACCAGCCCCATGGATGCCTGTGTGGCGTGCACTGACAAAGATGTTCTGCTCTGCATTCCCTCACCTCGAGTATTTGAGCATTATTAGCTTAAAGATAACAGAAAATAAAACCCAAACGTTGCTTATATTCTTCCCTTGTTTCTCAAAACTGGTCATTAATTAAAAGGGACATAGATGTGTGGCTGATTCTAGTAGCCAAACTCTGTCATCAAGCTGTTCTGGAATGACTGCTCGCATGGCTGCATAGACACTGTAGGAGGATCTGGACACCTGGGAAGGCAGCAGCAGCTGCTGCATACAAAGAGTCAGGTGTGATTTAGACTATTCTCCAGAATGTAATAAACTAGAGGCTGCAGGTCAGCAACATGAAGGTAACACATTCCAGTTATCTGTCATTCTGCCTGTACATGGACAGGCAGAAGGTTACAGGACACACTGACAAACAAGATGCCAGTGCTGAGATAATCTCCAAACAGTGACAGCAAAGAAGAGCAAGCAACAGGCAATTTCTGTAACAATACTACCTTCACCTAATAGCCTAAATATTTCAAGTCTGAGATGCTTCCACAGTAACTGGCATTTTCTTCATTGTCCCATTTTGGTTTGTGTTTCGCCAATTTTCTGAAATAACCACAAAATTCAGTTTTGAGTATGTTTTATCTAGGGGGTGACATGAATGCTTTTCTCAGAGCACATTTAACGTATTTTCCATAGGTTTACACCAACGAACATCTCTGCAACACAAAACATGTTTATTTACTCTTCTGAACTGACAAATTCAAGTTAGCTCTTTTATTTTCAAGGCCATCTATTCAATGCAATTAACATGACAAATTATAGGCTCCCCATATCATTAAAAACTGTCTCCTAAGTCCATATCCATAGTTTAGCTTCACATGCTCATGCTTTAGGGTATAAACACAAATAGAATAAGGCATACATATGGTTTCCAGCAACATCTTGTATCTTGCTGCACCTGAGACATCATCATGCCCATCTTGTAAGGCATTTTTCACTATGACCACAAAAACGAATTTAATTAATGGCAGTCTCTGAGAATACTCAGACACCTGAAAGGATCAAATTTGCTTTGACTTGTTCTGCTCATCTCTGTTCAAAGAGAACTTTTTAATTTACCACAGATATAAAATCTGATTTTTATATGAAGTATTTGCATTCAGTCTGGTCCAAAACATTCGTAGGACACATACAATCCTACATTTAACTGCTATCTTTATTCAACAAAAGTAAGTTTAATTGCACCTCTCATCTGAGATAACAGATGCAGAAGCAATTTCCCCAGTTACCCATTTGCCTTTCCCTAACCTACGTGAATAAACTAAATCTTGTATTATTTGTATCAAAATGGGGAGGAAAATTTTCTAAGTATTCCAACGCTATTTCAGTTGGATCCATATTAATGGAAAAACCCTCCCCAGAATGGGGGACAAAGCCTCCAGACCTCTCTGCCCTCAGAACGGAAGTTAAATTCTGACACACTGTTCAAGCATCTGACCACTTCCATATACACAATAAAACGAGGCCAAGGTTGACGGAAATGGAGGAACTGAGGTGTGGAAAAGCTGTTAACTATTATGCTCACAAGCAAAAGGGAAAACAAAGAATTATGCCCATGGTGGTGGGGGGGGTGGGTGTTGGAACTAGGTGATCTTTAAGGTCCCTTCTAACCCAAGTCATTATATGATTCTATAAATTAGCAGCATTCTTCCTGAGTCCTTCCATGGGTCCTGTCTGGATTCTCCATAACATTTTTCCACACCCCCAGAAGCACAGTGAAGAAGAAGAGAAGAATATCACTATAATTCTACTGAATACAGACTAATCGTCATTTTCAAGGAGGCCATGGTACATTTCCTTATTCCCACATTTCTGAAAAAGGAGGCTTTATTAAGTAGCGTTTTCAGTTACAACAGACATGAACTGGAATCCAGCAGAAAGGCCTGTACTTGCATTAAACTTATTTTTAAACACCAACAGTGATGGGCTAATACAGTTATGATGTAAGAAACCAAGTCACTCAGTATCTCTTCATTGTGAATAAAGGCTGAGGATGGGAAGGGAAGGTTCACAGAACACTGAGAATGAGCAAAGGATCAAAACCAATGTTCAACTGAAGAAATAGGTGCTTTGAAGTGCTTTGAAGTATTATTTTTTCTTCTCTTACAAGTCTGTACTATGATACGGAGATAAAAGCCAGCGTGTGGAGGGAAAGGTGTCTTGGTCTTCACCCAGTATGTTTTTCTATATTAAGTACCACAGTTTTTCTTGTTTAAAAAAGTAATTTATAATTTAATACCTGTTTCAGGATTCTCAGATTTGTTGCGCTGTTAATATCACACTCAGATGGAGTTATCCATTTTAAAAAAGAATTTAAAAAGCAGCTCTGAACTTTGCCTCTGAGATGGAAGCACTGTCTTTGAACCAACAGCGATTCCTGTCACTCTTGCTTTGTATCTTTCAAGGCCTGAAGTCTTTCTAAAAGGGGTGGATGGGAATAATGCCACATTGAGAAGATCCAGTCAGAAACAGGGAATCCTAAATTATCTTTGTTTAGTTTGATCAAAGCAGAATATAGGTCTTTAGCCTTCCCAAGTTCCTTGGCAAATGCATCTGCTTGAAACTCAAATCGTCGGCTTAATACAGTCAAGCAGAAAGAGAGAATCTGTGAAGAGAGAAGTATATCAATAATTATCTAAAAATTCAGCCATCCACATTTTCTCTACAATATCAGTAAATGCCCACTATAGTATCTTCCTTTCCTCATCCCACACACATTACTGTGGCTGAGGAATGATTTCATCAAGATTTATACAGGCCACGTCTGAAACTGGGAGTCTTCTGACATGGAGCGCTAATTCTACTTATTAAATGGAGATACCAGATAGAGCCCCTAGAAACTTCAATCTCTTCTCCAAAACAATAATAAAGTCAAAATAAAATCGTAGTTTAAATAGAATGATACTTCAGCACCCATGTTTCAAAGACAAATTGAAAAATTTACCTCATTGTAAGGTGAAAAAATGAACTGGAAAATAATCATCAAGCCTATCAGGGTAGGCTGAGTCTCATAGAAACCAAATGCAGCAAAGAGCTCTTTTCGACCAATTAACACAGCAAACAAGAAGAAGCACAGGAAGGAATTCATCTAGAGAAAGGAAACAACACTCTTGATTAAGATGAGTTTTTCATCCGAGTCAAACATATGGCCTAAAATATCACAGATTTGCATAGAAACTCCCCAGGGGAAAAAAAAAAGAAAAAAAAAGAATAAACAAACAAAAAATCCAAATAGATTACTTTAGAACTCATATATGAAGAACAACAAACATCTAACCTTTACCAGTTTTCAGTATGTGCATGCAATAAAGAAACCATTATTTCTCCTGCTCCTGGACAACCTGCTCAAGGTGGTTGGTCCAGATGGCCTCCAGAGGTTCCTTCCAACCTAAAACATTCTCTGATTTTGTAAGTATTTTCTGTCAGTGTGCTAAAAATAAGTTTTAATTAGCAAAGGGAAATGAAAAGGCAAGACAAGATATGGAAGGGGGGAGTACAAGAGACAACCCATTTCCTTGGAATTAAGCATAGGTTCAAAAACACTTAAAAACAAACCATGTGTGTCCAAAACCCTTCTTCAAAGCATTACCTACCGTTTGCTGTATCATATTTCTGTTCCTGGAAACAATCCATGCTTCTATCTAACCATACCTGCACGTTGCTTGGCTGGCTTTTCAGAGGCAAGGGGCACTACCATGCCTTATTATGTTTTCTAGAGAATTTTATTAGTACCTTTTCAATCCATCCAAGTGGCTGTTTAATCTTTTTAGAGTAATGTGCAATGTAGCAGAATAATGCTTGTTTTTCAACAGACAGAACAGAAAGAAGAGGGATGGTTGTGACAGAAAACAGTCAACACAAAAAAGTACAAAACATTGAAGAAGAATTTGTGAAAATTTCTGGAAATGAAGATAAAGTTTACCTATTACAGTGAAATAATAGTATCTAATAAGTGGATCCAAAGACAAAAGTTACATGAGTTAGCAGAATGGCAAAAACATCAGTTGCTTTTTAATTAGTAGGGATCAATATCAGCATCAGAAGTTGGAATATAATTGCGTTAATCAAAGCAGAAAGGACATTACTGAAGTGTTCAGTGGCATGGGTAAGAAAAAGTACTACGGAATCAGCAAGAGATTTTCTTAAGTTAAAAGCTTGTGATGTTCCAGAATGAAAAAAAAAATGTGAATAGCCTTATCAAAAAAAAAAAAAACAAACAGAATAGCATTTCTGCACACACCATCATAAACTAAGAGAAAAAAAAGTTGGGAATTCGAGGGAAAAAAAGCATGCATGATAACTAGAACAAGACAAATCTACATAGTATATGGCAGACTTTACACTAACTTCCTGGTACAGGTACTAAGAAAGCCGACTAGGAAAGGGGCCCTCCTAGACCTGTTGCTTGTAAACAGGGAGGGTCTGGTGGGTAAAATGGTCATAGGTGGTTGCCTTGGCCATAATGACCAAGAAGTAGTCGAGTTTAAAATTTTTGGTGATAGGAGAAAAACTACCACCAAAACTTCAACACTGGAGTCGGGGAGAGCAGACTTCAGACTGCTCAGGAAACTAGTTAGTGAAGTCCCCTGGGAAACTGCTTTTAAAGACATTGGGGTCCAACAGTGCTGTTTTTTTTTTGTTTGTTTGTTTTTTGTTTTTTTTTTTTAAGTACCACCTCCTAAGAGCGCAGAACAGACAAATACAAAAATGCTGAAGAGGGGCAAGCAAGGAGGGGCAGAAGGACAGACTGGCTGAGCAGTGATTTTCTTCAAGAGCTTGAAGAAGTAAGGTCGGGTGACATGCGAGGACTAAAGGGATGCTGCTCACAGGGATGCTGCTCACATTTGCAGGGAGAGCACTCATGCAGCCAAGGCTCAATTAGAGTTGCAGCTGGCCAGCAGTGTGGGGAACAATAAAAAAGGCTTTTTGAAGTATGTTAACAGGAAAAGGAGGACCAGAGCAAACATGTCCTTGATGACGACAGTCACCTAACAAACAAGGACACATAGATAAAGCAGAGATGTTTAATGCATTTTTGCCTCCATTTTCAACATCAGTGATGGACTCTGGGACCCCAGGTTGGAGGACTGTGACCGCTGGAACGATAAACTCCCAGTCAACCCCAAACTTGCGTGGGGTTGTGTGGTGCTGCTCCACCTGGATGCATATAGATCATGGGGACTGATGGGATTCATCCCAGAGTAGCCAGAGAGCTGGTTGATGTCATCGCGGGATCTCTCTCTATTATTTTTCAACGATCTTGGGAATCTGGAGAGGTCCCTGTTAACTGGAGGCTGGCAACTGTGATCCCAATTTTCAAGAAGGGCAAGAAAGAAGAACCTGGCAATTACAGGCCTGTCAGTCTCACTTCAGTGCCTGGTAAAATCATGGAGATTATTCTGGAAGTTATTGAAAAACATCTAAAGGACAACGCAGTCATTGGTCAGAGCGAATGTGGGTTCAGAAGGGAAAGGTCATATTTAACAAACATAATTTTCTTCTAGAACAAGATCACCCATTTAGATGATCAAAGGAAGCCAGCTGATACAATCTGTCTGCATTTCAGTACAGCTTTTGCTACTGTCTCTCACAGTATCCTCCTGGACAAAATGACCAGAACACAGTTAGATAAAAGCACAATAAGATGGGTGAACAATTGGCCGATGCGTCAGGCCCAAAGGATTCTTGTAAATGGGGTTACACACAGAATTGAACAATAACATATTTACCAATAACCAATGCAAAAGGTAGGAGAAAACAATACAAATAAGTTAATAAATAAGAAACACTCTCTGGGTCAGATTTCCTAATCCACAATCACATTCCTTCGTACCCCTCCAAGAAGGGAGGCAAATACCTACTCTGAGACTCACGGCTCATGCTCCCTACCAGCCAGATGGGGCAAGGTGGGGACAGAAGGGCTACTGCATGCTCACTGTACACTTACAAATCTGGAAGCAAGCATCTGGAAACAATAATTACAGAATGCTCTATGAAAACCAACAGTATCATAACTTACCTGACTGATGATAATGTTTTTGACAGTGTGACCTAGTTTCCAGTGACCCAATTCATGACCAAGGACAGCCAGAACTTCTTCATTTTTACATCCCTGCTTCTTATTCTGAGGGAATAAGGAAATTGAACTCAACGCAACTGAATCCATTTCTTCCTTATTGTCTTCCTAAGTCAGGAAAAGTTTCCAAAGGGCAGGCTCGTCCCTTCTACCAGCAGATACACACATCCAATTTCTTACTGAGACTTCTTCAATAAGATATTTACAAAAAATAAACTTGCAAGTTCAACAATCTTCTACCAAGAGATGGTGATCTCTTATTTCTATGCATACAGACATTCCCACACAGACCTGAACAATACTAGAAAATTTGCCTCCAAACTCTCCCGTGCCATTCCTTGATCTCATTGTTTATTTACTCAGCAAAAGACATTACAATGAAAGCTGACATTCAGAGCCACAAACTCTTAAAGTAGAATCAAAAGCAGAGCGAAGTCCTCCCTCTACTTCCTTCAATACTCAGAATGTAGCCTTCCTCCCAAGGTATTACTGAATGACAACACTCCCATCATCTGCAACAAATGCTATGATATGCTTTAAAAATATCATCAGGAAAGATGGGCAGGTGAGCTCAGATCCACCTCCTCTCAAAAATCCATACATAGACCTACACCTAGGCTGAATAAGGCAATCATTCTTCTCAGAATTACTCCTTCAGGTTCTTTGGAAATATCCTGCCAATTCTATCTATCCCCATAACTCTCCTGAAACCGCAAAAGCTATACAAAAGATGTGCAGCTGCACATCAATGCAAAGGACAATGAAAGGCTATCATCCTGTTCTTGACCAGGGTGGGGAAGGGTGCACGTGTAATCTGTATATATACATGTGTGTGCACCTTGCACCAAAATTCTTGCCTGCAATAAAAGGCATATAAATGATGTACTGATAGTCAAAGGCATTACATGCAAAGGGAAGCTTAGGTGTGACAGACCCAAGAGAAGTTACAATCTAAAAACCTGAACAGGTTCCTCATTTGATCAATCACAGGGAAGACGTATTTGTTACGTGCAGGAAAACAAAAAGCTAAAGCTCCCATGGAATTCTGAGGTTTCTTTGATGTTTTCTGCACCCACTCTCTAACAACCCCAGAAATTCCATTTAACAGCAGCTCAATATCCTTGAGCTGTGGTGTTGGAATCATTTGGCTTGGCTTTTAGCATTTCATTTAGGACCTTTAAAATACACTCAGAAAACACACAGGATAATCCCACCAAGAAGTTAATGTAAATAACAGTGAAAAATAAAGCCAGAGCAGAATAGAACAGACAAACTCACTTTTGTTTTAGACTTTGTCTCTTCATTCTCACCCTCTTCTCCTTCTGCTGGCTCTTTGTTCAGTGCAGAATAATCTTCTAGGAGAGTGTCAAATAGCACTATCCGCTTATTCTTGAAGAATCCATAGAAGTAAGCATTGCTATGAGAAGAACGCTTAGAACCTGATAAGTAAAAATTTACATTAGAGACCTTGATCTGAATAATTCTGTACACTGAAGCTTAACTATGCAAGGCCCTTAAAATTATTATATTTGAAATAGGCAAATTTTTGCAGTTACTTTCATCTAGGTCACCTGAATGGTAGACTCATGGACTCTTTCTACTATTGATATACTTTAGCTCAAGAAATTAATCTCCTTCCACAGAACAAACTGTTTCATTTGATTAAAAAAAAGAAACAAACAAACAAAAAAAACCAACCTGTCCAGACCAAAGTTAACTGTTAGATTTACCTAATTTTGCCTATAGACAGGAGCTGTTGCAACACAAGGACTGAACGAGGTCTCTGTGAGAGAAGAGGTGAAATCTGGCTCTGTTTTTTCCAACAAAAGATAAGGCACTTCAAGTTGAAGGCAGACTCTCACTGTACATGCACAAGCCACACCAACTCCTCAGGGCACAAAATATCCATTGTTCCATTGCAAGCCAACTCATGTTGTGGTGATAGTAATTTCAGTACCAAACCAAGACAGACCAACAGAGGAAGAGGCTGGTCAGAGTATGAAGCCTCAGCATCCAGTCCTTTCTCAGCAAGAAAATCTGACGACCAGCCACCGGGTAGTGTTGTCCCCTCTTGTCTATTGTAAGAAGCTTCAACCTCTACCAAAGCATTTGTAGGGAATGAACCTTGTCATCTGCCTGTTACGGAACAAACTGTGAAATTTAAGGGTTTTGCTGCATGTTACTAAGAAGTTAGTTCTGGAGTGGGAAGAGCCAAGGCAGAGTGCAGCAGAACACTGGCAAAAAGATGTTCACACATCAGTCCCCCATGTCAGCAGGGTTCTTGGCTCAACAGCCTGAAGGATGCCAGGAAAAGAAAATATGGGTTTGGCAGCCTCTCTCCACTGCAAATCATTGCCACTAAATGCAGGCATGCTGAAGAAGCCAATGCAGTGATACACCACACAGGTGCCAGAGTACTAAGAATTAGCTCACAGGGCTTTCACCATAAAGTTTAAAAGCTAGGACACAGCCAGCAGTGCTTATGGGAGAAACGTATCCATTTCCAAGCCACTGTACTGAATCTCAAGCTTAATGCAAGTCACTATACTGAATCTCGAGTCTGAAAAGCTTCAAATTTGCTAGGAAAGACAGGAATTTCTTGGGACCCAAGTATATCAATAGTAGATTTTTCTGGCTGCACCGAAGTAGAGTAGTGGCTGTATTTAGCCATCCCAAAGTTTTAAAAGCCACAACCTCCAGACTAGAAAAAAACTTCATTACCTTCTCCCTCTTAAGGCAAAATTCTACCACTGCAGTAAAATTCTACCATTTCAGCTCTTTATTCCATCTCATGTTGCTTTCATCAAAGCATTAGAAACATGTCCTATCCTCACAGGTGAGACAAAACAGAAACTAGATTTGGGAAAGTCCCTGAAATCACATACAAAAGGGAGCAAAATGAGTAGCAGTGGAAACATTAAACAGTAAAATTCTCCATGAAGATAGAATTGGAGAGGAAATGACATGGTAGCTGGCATGCTCCATGTTATATTCCACAAGCTAAGAAAAGAGGATGCATAATTTACTACTCCAAAGTGAAAAAGTGACAATCTCAAGTAGAAGGGCTGGGTTCATTCAGTCACACCATAATCAGCTGTCCATGTGAACACTCTAAAAAGGAATAGGTGTTTTCAACATTCATAGCTTTTTCAAGTACTTCACTAAGGACATTATAAGGCAATTAATGCTGAACAAAGACTAGAAAAGTTAAAAAAAAAAAATCCTTCTGGCTTAAGTTCTAGAATTGGAAACTTGATAGCTGCTTCCACTTCTGACTGTGCTATGTCACAGCACGTCATGGCAATGGCTGTTAAGGACACCCTCAGTTAAGGCTGTATATTCAAGCTTCATTTTTCTCACCCAAAGACAAAAAAAAAGAAAAAAGGAATAGAGCACAGACTTTGGCAAGTAACAAAGTAGCTGGGGAACATAAACAACCCCCTGCTACAACATCCACAATCAGAGCTAAAAATCCACAAATTTAAAGTTACAAAGTCTCTTTATTCAAAAATCTCACCTTCAACAACATACACCTTAGTCAATGGGAAGTCAATGCTCTTTGCCATTGTTTCAATTTGTTGCTTGAGCTCTCCCTCAGGAAGTGGAATGAATTTATCAAATAAAGGTGCAATGTAGTCTGCATAGATTGTAACAAGCACCTGCAAACACATAGGGATATTAAAAAAAAAAAAAGAACATACAAATGTGTTTAGTACTAACTATGGGGCACAGGTAAAAAGGGACAGGGAGAACACAGTTCAGAAAAAAACACCTTCATAAACTGAATTCTGTATGAACTGTGATCTATAGCAAAGCAAGGCTTTCCATGGGTCATCCCATCTATAAAGAAAATTACTTAGACTGTTGACAATCAGCAATTCAACAGCAAGATGGAGGTGGGGGCAGGTTAGTCTCCAAACAGTCCTCAGCAAAATTACTAAAAACAGTGCTTTTGCTCTGACAGTTCCTCAAACCACAGAAGAAAAAGCCACTACGACTGCTGGCAGCAGTGATCTTATCAATGACAGGCTGTCACTTTCACCTGCTTCACCAACACTGGAAAGCTCTGAAGTGTTTCCTAATGAGCAGCAGAGCCCACCAAACCAAGAGGTAGTCCTGCTTCTTCAAATTCCTGTTAACTTGCAAAGCCATGGTCTAAAACAGGCGAGAGATTTCTTGTCATGTTTTCTTCCCCTTCTTCCAGTTGTGCACAGGGCTAAGGAACAGACTGATGCCTGTGTTCCACAGTGATTAACAGCCATATCCCAAAACCTCACTACGATGCGCTTGCATCTCTTCAAAATTGCACCAGAAGCAGCCCAAACGAGAAAGCCAGGAGTGGAATAACACTCTGAAAAGAAAGCTGAACTTCCTTCCTTCACACTCTGGACTTACACAAAGCTATTTATTTATTTATTTAAAAGAAAAGGACTGAACTGGGAATAAGTTTTAGTTTTGGTCAGTAAAAAGGAACAAGGCATGAGAAGCAAACAGAAATCGACAGTTTTTTTCTTCACGCTGAAAACACGTATGTTGACTTTTGAAAAGAATCCACACTATTGAAAAGTAAAAATATATCTGAAATTAAGGAAACTGACTTGTTCAAGCAAATAAGGGTGTCCATATAAGACAACACTTAAAAAACAAAAGCTATTATTGTTACTGTAACCGTTAAAATAAGTGTTTAAAACTCTGCAGATATGTTGCAGCGATTGTTGGAAGGTATTTCATAGAGCAGAAATCAACTATTTCTGTCAAGACAAGTGTCTCAGGCCATTTAAAATGTGTGTGTACTAATCATAAATTTTCACCTCTGATCTTTGTGTAATCCCTTGGTATCAGCAGGCATTATACACTGGAAGAAGGATGCAACTCTGACCATAATTACAATGTTACGTAACGTGATTACAACTGGAATTTTTCTCCCTAGAGTGAACTCTAAAGAGTAACTCTTAACAGCTGCTAAGCTTATTTTGTATGTCAAAGACTGTTCAAAATCCCACTAAGGTGTCAAACCATGATCAACACCCTGTTAAAGCTACAGTGACACTGCAAGACACCTGAAAAGCACCAATTGCCTGGGCACGCACTTAGTCCCAGAAAGAAAAAAAAAAAGAAAGGAGTGAGCCATTCCCTCTTGCTACATTCTTTTTCAGAGATCTGTAGTTCTCTGACAAAACACATTTCATTTCCTAGCTTTTGCTGTGTAAAAGATAGGGTGCCTCTGCTTTCACAGTTTCTAAAGTATCTATACAATTCCCAGTGATTACCTTCTTCCAGTCCTGAAATTACCAGTTCTTTCAAAATTTCAGCTTAATCCATCTATGAAAAAGCAAGTCTTTAATGCTTTTAAACCTAAAGACTTAAAGCATTCGCTAGATATCACACAAGGAACTAGCATTTCCCCAAGTTTGCAATTAATAAACTAGAATAACCTGCAAGTATAGACTGTTTCACTCATATTGACAGAGCAGTAGCTGAAATGCTGATTATGTTTTAAGAGCATACTGCTAATCAAAGCCTGCAAGAAATAAAACCAACAATTCTTTATGAAGTACTGATAAAAGTCTAAACAAATTTTTCTGTAAGTAATTTCAATACAAGTGAACTGACATTTGTAAGACCTAATAGTATTATTTTTCAGAATACATTCAGAGACCAAAAAAGGGAAGATGCGAGCGTAAGGACATGAGCAGAAGTAGTACATCAAAGCAGGAGCCAGTGCATCAAAACAGCAAGACACAGTATAGCTAACTGTAAGCAGCTCTGCTCCACTATTGCCTAAAATGGCTCCTGCTCTCACGTCATTGTTAACTGTACTACACTGGAATTGCTGGCTATACAGAAATTCACTGATCCACACCCACACCGGTTTTACTTCAGTTGCATGTTAAGCATCAGTGAAGCAACAAATCACAGTAAGCAACAAATAAAATTCAGATAAAGATATCTGTATCCCATGAAAATATGATTATGAAGACGTTGCAGTTATGATTTAAACTAATGGAGTCACAATTCCTTCCATGTAGCCATGTCTGAGAAAGTCAACACAGCTATCAGATACGTTAAGCAAGAAATCACATTTTCCTGCATTAATTGCAGTAACCTCCTGTGTAGCATTACAATCACATCTTTGTGCAAATGTGGCCAGTCAACGCATGTGCTTTAGAACAGAGGCTGACAAATTGAAAGAAGTCCAAGAAAGCTATAGAAGCTGTATCTAGAAGCAGTGGTGAGAAGAAGAAAAAACAAAACAAAACAAAACACATAATTGCCTTATATAAATCACAAAAAAAGAAGCTTAAGAAAAATAATGATCATGATTTCCTAGCCAGGTTTTCCTAAAAGACTTCTTGGAGATACAACCCAGATAAACCAGAAATTCTGAACTTGATACAAGAATCTGGGATTGAAACAATTTTATTGTTAGACTAATGTGACACACTTTATTACATGAATGTAATCTAATAATTCTTACAGTTCTTAAGGTGTTACGGTGTTCTTTTAATTTAAAAATAAATGAATATGTACAACAGCAGTTCTCTAATTTCTTCCTTGGGTGAGCAATAGGTAGTATATCGAGACAAAAATGACAGTAGAGCACTAAGTATATAAAAAAGAAAAAAAATAAAAAATAAAAAACATCACAACCTTACGATATATACAAAAATATCCTTCTAATACAAGACCTAAAAATGTCAGTTACCAATTCAGTATATAAAATAAGCTACTTGAGCTGAACCAGAAAGGGAAAATCAATACTTGTCTCAATACAAAGCAATGCAACTGAGAATTGGTGTTTGGTTAACTAGAAGGGACACCCAATGGAAATACATGAAACTTTACAAATGTGACCAAAGCACATTTTTTGCCTAGTCTTGTCAAACCAATTTTAGTTGTCTTGGTTTCCTTTCTATAGTTAAGAAAAAGGAAAATCTATCACCATACAGCATTTTAATTCCAGCATTCCATAGTTTTTTGAATGTTTATTTTTCGACTGATGAAAACACTCCAGTATAGATATAGATAAAATATAAGATATCAAATTAATGTGGTTAGTTAATACGAGTTATTATTTCTGAACAGGTGCACTGAGAATACCACGAAGTGTTAAACATTACAGACACTAAAACTCCCAAGGTTTAGACTTGTGAGCGTCTAGACTTAGCTCAGCATACTGAGCCATGCAAGTATCTAGCATTTGGAAGCAACCCACACATACTCTTTTACTCACCAAGGAAACAACTAATGTGAAGAGCCAGGCATAGATGAAGAAGTAGTCACCCCCTATTTTAATAATATAAAGCAGAAGGGATGTCACTGGCAACAGAATACACTGAGTCACGATAAATTTCTTGATGGCATCCTTGAAAAAAAATCCCAGTGTCTGCAAAGAAAGGATATCAGTGATATTTACAGTGCAAATATTAACGGGTGATATTAGTTAATGAACTGATTCCTTCACTGGAAGCACAAACAAAATAAGACAAATCACAAAATAACGAAGTAGCAATAACAATGCACGCTAAGGAAAGTAGAGTCAGTAGGAAAAGGCTGAAGAACCTTTTCGGCTCCACTCCTTATAGCTGTGGGTCTGTACATCCACCCAGACTTGAGACCCATGTGGATGCATGCTTCATTAGTAAGATCTGACCCAAACCCTTACTTTATTGCATGTATATCCTCCACTAAAGGAAGAAAGAAAAATGTAAGCTTATCTGTCCCTTAATTCCTTTACCAACAAATATTCCAGGTGTCACGGGATTTTATAGAAGTAGGAAACTGAAAGAAACAAAACTATTGTAAAATATTTTGTCTTTGAACAGTTGCCTCAATTAATCTCAACCTTCAGCGGCTACCAAGCTGGTTGTCTTAACTGAAAAGTGGACAAAAGTCCTACTGAAGACTTTCAGGTTTAAACTGGTCATTTTACTCCAAGTCAGCTTCCACTGGTATGTAGTTACTATTCTTGTAGCTGTCTCAGCTTCTAAAATCAGCATAACTTTATTAGGATGGATGTTTCACGGATGTTTAATGGATGTTTCAAAGACCCGTACTTGAATCAAACTGATCTAGTGATTTTGCAACATGATTAGACACCCAACTACCTCTTTCAGGAATTGTTACTTCAGTACTTACAGCTATCTGCAAGGCACAGAAGTGAGGGGTTTATTATGTAAAGATCCTTTCTGACAAGGTTGTGTTAAAAAGCCCATACTGTGTTAAACATATGGAACTCTTGTCTGGAAAGAAAAAAACATACTGGTGAAACAGGTTTAAATAAAAAATAACGATTGGGGAAAGAGTTTATATAGATGCCTCTGACTTCTGTGACTGTAATAAACACAAATCAGACAGAGAATAATATAAATTTGTGCGTTTATGTACACATATTCACTGTGGTCACACAGTGTGCCCTTTGATGATATACCCTTGCTAAGCAATTATCAGTATCAGCAATAATACAATTGTATAGAAGTGTGTCCACACAAACGGATCATTCCAGACAATAATCTTTTTTGACTGTATACATGAACCTGTTCAGCAAAAAACATTCTGTAATTAGAAAAGCAAGTGTGCCTTGGTCACACTAAATAGTGCTTCTTTCCTGAAAAGCACCACAGGAAAATTGTAAGGAAAAGCATGAAAGATCTGTGGAAGCTTTGTTCTGGATACAAGAAAAGTTGTTTCTGTTTGACTGAGACTCTTGAACTGGCACAAGCCAGGAGAGAGAAAAAACAATGTACACACATCCATGCATTCCCATTTATTTCTTTACTCAGCTCAGCTGGAAAGAGGCCTGTTGTATAGCTTTTTCATTTTTTGAGCTTAGTAAATGGCTGAAGAAACAGTCACTTAAACAGTCACCTGGAAGAACTCTTAACAGAATCGTGCCGCTAGCAGTGGTTCCACTGGACTTTATGAAACATCAGGTATTACTGGATGAAGACATTAGGACCACTGCCTAAAAATACAAGTTATCATTTTAATTCTTTTTTAATGCCAGTAGCATGATCTAGGAGTTACAGAGCTATAAAATTGCACGGTGTCTTCTGTCTTTGCCCCACTTCTCAGCTTTCTAAGGCAGATGTGACCTCAAGAGAAATCGTAATTTTCAGAAAGTCACTACCATGGAAAAAAGAGTCTGCCTGAAGATCCTTTGAAAATCATTTCAACAAATTCCAGGAATCAGTTGTGAATTTGGCTCATTCACGGAAGGGCCTAACCCATTAGTCTAAAATGAAATGTAGAGATTTAACATTATTGGTGTCTCAAATTCGACTGGAGCTGGACTCAGCCTTCGGTTCTTGGCTTGAGGACCATTATGGAGAAACAAAGACATTAGGCAGGCAGCTCAATCATTCTCACTCTCATTACAGCATACAAAGAAACTACATGACTTCTGCAAGCTGTCTCAAGACAGTTTTGGAGAAACCTGAGCTGCTAAGTTTAGCTTTTGACCCTCAGCTTCTGCACAGAAGAAAGGCTTGATCAGTGCTCTGAACTCACTCTGCATCTTAACAGGTTTATAGATATTCAAGTCAAGCTCTCCACCCATCAGCTGCGTTGTCAGTTTGCTCTAACTCTAGTGCTTGACAAGTTCCAGTACTGGCAGTCTTAGGACTTTTATGTCCTTGACACAAGGAACTTCCAATTCTGCCACCAAGATGGAACTTATTCCCCACTACAGTAGGAGAAATAATCAAAGAGTAGGTCTGATGCAACTACACAGGACTGACATGAGAGACAATCAAAGATGTCTTTGGATTGCCTTTGGATGTCTTTGGATTCAAGGATTTTGAATGTCAAAAAGATGTCTAAGGCTAGACCTGGATACAAACATACTGCCAAAATTAGGACATTGTCAGCCTTTACAATTTCTAAGGATTAAAGAACAGAAGTGGCAGAGAGAAAACGAAGTGTATTAAATAAATATTCCAGTTAAGTATTTGCCAGAAGAAAAGAATGATTGACTCATGTTCTGGAAACATTGGAACATTCCTCCCTCCCTTTATAGGAGCAGGAAGTTAGCCTACCAGTATGCTCACCTCTGCATGCACCTCTTCCACAATTTCCCCACCTATACATCTAATCCAGATAAAAAGTAGCAAGACCTGTTGGCAACCAAGGAGAGTAAAAAACTTCCCTAGGCAGCCCTAGCTAGCAGCATGTCCACAGTGTGCCTCATGAGGTGCCCTGACATGTATCAAGGCTGGTGAAAGGGAAACATTTTTGCCTATAATAGAATCATGGAATGGCTTAGGTTGGAAGGAACCTCAAAGATCATCTATCTCCAACCCCCCTGCCATGGGCAGGGGTGCCACCCACCAGATCAGGTTGCCCAGGGCCTCATCCAACCTGGCCTTGAACACCTCCAGGGATGGGGCAGCCACAGCCTCTCCGGGAAACCTGTTCCAGTGCCTCACCAGCCTCTGATTAAAGAATGTCTTCTGAATATCTAATCTAAATCTACCCTTTTTAAGTTTAAAACCATTACCCCTTGCCCTATCACTACACTCCCTGACAAAGAGTCCCTCCCCAGCCTTCCTGTAGGCCCCCATTATGTAATGAAAGGCTGCTGTAAGGTCTCCCCAGAGTCTTCTCTTCTCCAGGCTGAACAACCCCAGCTCTCTCAGCCTGTCTTCACAGTAATGGTGCTCCAGCTCTTTGATCACCTTCGTGGCCCTCCTCTGGACTGGTTCTAATAGGTCCACATCCTTGTGCTGGGGATTCCAGAGCTGAACACAGTACTCTAGTACTATGCATCCAGACTGAGGTTTCTCTCCCAATAAGAAAGGCTATTCCCATGGGAAACTGATACTGAAACAGGTTAAACTAAGTTGGTGAGAAAGTCAAGAAAGCCAGTGCTGAAATTATGAGATAAAGTGAGTAACTAACAGAAGTGCAAACAAAGAGCTGAATTTTCTAATTTAATAAAGGCTAAATCAAGAAGTCAATGAGTGAAATGAAGAGGAAAATAATTTCTCATTTTTGTTTCATCTGTTCAGTGTTCATGAGTCAGAAGCACCCCTACTGAGCAGCACCCCAGGCTTCTCAGGAAGAGCATATGAAGAGCAAAGAACGATCCATCCAAGAATGAACAGGTGAGGTATGAAACGTTCTTAGTTCCACTGCTATAACAGACACTTCTTTTAGCTAGAAAGCTGCTGAGGGGCATGCCCTCACTCAAAGACATTATGGATGTGACACAGGACATCTGCAAGAGTCATGAACTGTCATTGCTCATATTTTTATGTAGAGTCTGTAAAAATGTTCCTAAAAATAACAATCTTTGGCACAGATGTGGACATGCCAATCCATCTAACCTACCAAACCTGTCAAAGGCGTTAGGTCAGCATACATGTCATCTACAATACCTGTTGATTGAAGCCATGTTTTTCTTCTATGACAAACGTGTTATATAAACTCCATGGGAGACCGGTCAATGCACTGAAGAGCGTTGCAAGCAGCAGGAATACCAGTGACTGAATAATCTAAAAACAAAGAGAGACCTAATATTTACCGACCTGTACTGACACTAACATTCTTGCTGTCAGAATGGATTTTACACCAGGGGTTTAACTGAAACTGGTTAGAAGTTAAAGCTAGATAAATTCACAGAAATAACATTTGCAATTATCAGATTATTGATTATACGAATACCCTCCATTAAACCAAAGCACACTATTTTCATAAAGGATTTGTTCGATGCTTGAAAACTTTGAAATTGTACTAAGCAGTAGATAAAGCGGAATTGTAAAAACAGTTCTTTCCGTCCTTAGCACATAGTACATATAGAGAGTGTATGTTCACCTATGTTCATTTTATCACTACAGTGTGGTAAGTATTGTTCAGTATTTCTCGATTTCAGGGCGCATCTAGAATAGTCTCTCATCTTGTATGTCTTACGAAGCAGCTGGAGATTAGAGAGGTCACAACTACTCATTAAGCCTGGTTAGAAAAGAAACTCCTTGTCCTCCTCCAATATACCATTGACTTTTGAACTAAACAGAGGTTGACTGTCTGAAAAGCAATAGCTTTTAAATCTAACAAGCTATATATTGCACCTTCTGCCGAATTTTTGGAGAAGAGTAAAAAAGCACCCCTAATGACTAAACAATGAAATCTTTCTTCTAGGGACCACACATTTTCTCTAGCATTTAAAGACTGCTTACCTCATATTCTGGTCCAAACCCAGCACGACCAGAAATCTGACCAGAGAGATCCCAGAGAAAAGGAATTCCGCCACAGATCAGAATCATCTTGGAAAAAAAACACAAAACACCACAGAGGCAATATGAAGCAGGATGTCATCCCATCCTTCTAAAATTTCAGCATGAAAGTAGCTGCCTCCCTTCAAACACAGAAAAAGGTCTGTGTTTGTAACAGTTGAAAATAATTCTAATACTCCTTAATTATTTGGAAAGCATAATAGCCATGCCACTAATACATAACAATGTATGCTGTATTTGTGCAGTACTCAGCACTGCATAGAGAAATTACGTGCTGTCTAAATAATTTCTTCTTTTTATAAAACAAATACAGCCACAAACAAGAAACACAGAATCTTAAGTCTTCCAAATTTCAGTTTAACGTGAGATGCCACTGTGCCAACAGTGCTGCTGCATAGGTTCACTAGAAATCAAAGTATTTCACAGTTTAACTGCATGAAAAGTATCATATGAATGCTAGAGTAGCTCAGGTACTTACAGTGCCCTCAACCTCCGAATACAGGCCTGACCAAAAGCTGAAAGTACTTTTGTCCAGCTGATACAGACGAGATTTTTCAAATGTTTCTGAATCCATGATCTGTCCTAGTTCCCGTGGTACATGTGTTGTTGTTCTATACACCCGTCTCTGAAAAATTGAAAAAGAAACTTAAAACCTACATCCATTTTTTTAAAGGAGAGAAGCAAAAGTTACACATAGCAAGTACCCATGAGCCACCACAGACAGGGAAAAAAACCACCACCACAACAAAATGCTATCAACCCCCCCCCCCAAAAGACAACAAATATTCCTAAATTCTCATTTTCTACAAGTTCTAAATCCAAAACAAAAGCACAATTCTTATAATCAGAAGCTGAGTTGCTTTCTTACTAGTTTATTTATAACATAAAAAGTTACTATATAAAGATCATACAAAGTAGCTTTTCCACAGGATAAGACTTACTGTGCCATGATTATCACTAAGCAGAGTTTCAAACTAAATACCAGATCCTCCATGAAACCAGAAACCACACCTATAATTTGGCTGCATAAATGTGGAGCTATTTGAGGAGCTTTATGCAGCTATTTGGCTGCATAAATGAGGAGCTATAGTAGAAAAAGCCACTTGCAAATTTCAGAAGTCTAAAAGTCATTATTCACTGTCTTATCGTGTTTGAATATTTTTATTCCTTCTCAGAGGAAAAGCTCCTACCCTCTGTCACTTCAGAATGCACTTTTCCTTTGACTAGAGTATTGGACTGCAGTGTCACTGACAGCTCAGCTGAATCTAATGGCTCACAAGAGTAGGCAGCACTGCTTCCTCCCCTCCCAGCAACATTCTCCCTGGCTGATGGGTCTGGCCAAGGCGGAGTCAACTTTCTCTGCAGCAGAAGAAACACACACTCTTATGGTGCTGTACTTTGTATTTGCATTGATAACATACCAGTATTTTGGTTGTTTCCGAACTGTGTTTGCGCAGCATCACTATCTCTCTACCCACCACCCCGCAGCATGGATGCTGGGGTGAGCAAGAAACTGGAAGAGAACTCAGACAGGACAAATGGATATTCCATACCATATAACATCCTGCTCAGCAATAAAAACTGACGTAGAGAAAGAAGTTGGGGAGGGCTTGAAATGCAAGGTAGCTGTTGCTTGAAGACTGGCTGAACATCAGCCTACTTGTGGGAGGTGGCGAGCAATGGCATTTGCAGCACTTGTTGCTTTTTTTATTTTTGCTTATTTTCTTCGCTTATTAAACCGTCTGTACTCTGACCTCAGTTTTCTAATCTTGCTTTTCCTGTTCTTGCCCCTGCCCTGGGAGGAGGCGTGAGCAGCTGAGCAGGTGTTTGGCTGCTGGCCAGCCCCACTCCAACGCACCTGCACTTGTTAAGTCTTTCTATGAATTCACACAACACAGCGATGTGATAGCGAGCATCCCCATCACACTGCTGGAACGAGCGGGACACGGTGCCTGCGATCATTCGAGCAAGCGCAGTTCATTTGCAGAGGACCGGCCGGGCTCCAGAGCAGGGGCAAGAACGAGCAGACGGCGGCAGCGCGTGAGGCTGGACCGCGCTCCCCGTCCTGCGCCGCTAACGCTGCCGCCTGCCTCCGGAACCCAGCACGCGGGGCCGCACCGACGGACACGACGAACCCCTTCCGCCCCTCACCGGGGCCTGCACGCGGGGAACGAGCTCCGCCCGGCAGGCCGCGGGCAGCAGCGCCGCGCCCTTGCTACCTCGGCCGGGACGGGGCCGAGCTCTCCCCAGGCGGGCGCCGGCCCCAGCCCCCGACAGAGCCGCTCCGCTCGCCCTCCCGCCCGCTGCCCCCCCGGCTGAGGCCGAGCCGGGCCGGGCTGCGGCCGAGCCTCTACCCGGGCGAAGCCTGCCGCCGCCGGAGCCCCCGCCGACCTGCCGGTGCGCCAGGAAGGCCTCCCAGAGGTAGACGGCCCAGGAGAAGAGCAGCACGGAACAGAAGATGCGCTCCTCAGCGGGCAGCTCTGCCCACAGCTCGCCGCGGAGCGCCATGGCGCCGCACCAACCCCGCGCTTCCTCCTTCCGCCGCCGCCGCCCGCGCTGCGGCGCCACCTGGCGCCCGGCGGAGCTGCGGCAGGGCCGGGCGGGGCCGACGTGGAGGGGAGGGCGGGAGGAGCCGCGCGGTGCGCGCCGGGAGCGTCCCGTCAGAGAGCAACGGGCGCGGTTAGGGGGCAGCCGCGGCTGCGGCGGGGGGCGGCGGCCCGTCTCGGTGCGGCCGGTGCCTGGCTTGGCCAGAACGCGCTTGGGAGTGCGCCACAGGGCGCGTCAGCTCTCGGGACCGAGCCGCGCGAGGAGGGGTTGGGCAAGGAGGCGCCGCGGCAGCCTGGTGGGCTTCACGGCTCTTGGTGCTTTGAGAAAGCCGGGCAGAGAAAAGCTCTTAGGAACTGCTGGTGGCAGCACACAAGGAGGGCGTGCACCAGCACGTTGGTGCTGGTCTTCTTACCCTACATAAAAGTTGTTGTCAGAGCTCAGGTGCAAAGATGTAGGGATTGAGCTGTAGAACAGAGCAAGCTGTGGTTTCCCCGCACTCCAGAGCAAGACTCTAGACCCACTCAAAAACCCAAATGTAGCTGTGATCAGAAGAAATCTAAATACTTATTCTGGAGGTTGGGCAGGGCTGCAAGGGTAGGGGGAAAGGATATTGAGGTAGTACCAGAGCATGAACAATACCTGTCCAATCTATGCAGCCATTCTGGCGCCCAGCTTCCAGTCTGACTCAGCCAAATGTAATCAGTGACACAGACATAGATACAGAACAGCAGGCCAGGACCTGCTCAGTGTTGAAGAGTACAGGCAAGAAAAATTTCTGTCCGCCTGACTCCAACCATGAGGGCACAGCTTGACGAAGATGGAGGATGACACTAATTTTGTGCACCTCCACATACACCAGTTGTGGATTCTGAATCACAACAGGATCACCAACAGGTGCAGTTTGTGGAGCACCAACCCAATCTACCTCTGGAAGACATAGAGGAGTGATGTGGTAGCGATGGAGGAGAATTGGCTGGGCAAGGGCAAACAATGCACTTCTCAAGTGAATCTGAGAAGCTAGGTCAGTACACATCTGAGCTTTCCCAACCACTCTGGAGCAGCATACAGTGTCCATAGGAACCTCAAGTAGCAGATATCAAAGGTAAACACTTGCAGTTTCCCCATGGGGGAGGTAGCTGTCATCCCTTCCCATTAAATGTCTTTGCTTCTTACATTTTTGCCAAATGGGAAAGAACAGACTGGCACTATGCATAAGGCAGAGCAAGTCAAGGCTTAGCTTCCCAAACTGCTCTAACCTGGAACCACCTAGGTTTGGTCAGGAGGGTTCACATTGCCTGACATGGAGCTAAATCACTGTGAGATCACCTTTAGAGTGATCTTGTAGTTTGTGCTGAGGAGCTGTATTGGGTACCAGTTCTACAGGGCACAGAGTTGCTCCTGGTTGGGCAGGAGGATTACAACAGCCCCTAGCCATAGGAGCAGCACATTTGGCTGCAGAGTTGGCCAAGGCAATGAAGAGGTTTGGACTGAGGATGCTTGAGAAAATGCAGTAAAACTTGATGTCAGCCCCTAGATGTCTGGGAAGTTGTTAGTACACGTACACAGAAGGGTTCCCGAGCACTCGACCATAGTGTGATGGAGTTATATCTACAGGGATGTCTGTTGCCAGCAGGTGGAAGGAGGTCATCCTTCCTCTCAGTACTGGTGGGGCCACACCTGGAGAGCTGTGTTAAGTTCTGGGCTCACCTGCACAAGAAATGTATGGAGCTACTGAAGTTACTCCAGTGAAAGGTGATGAAGGGATTGGAACATCTCCCTTACATGGAAAGGCTGGGATTGGTGGGAATGTTCAGCCTTGTGAAGAGAAGGCTCAGGGGGAATCTCATCAATATGCATAAAAATATGATGGGAGGGAGTGAAGACGAGGGAGCCAAACTCTTCTCAGTGTTGCCCAGTGAGAAGGTGCAAAGTGAAATTCATGAAATCCCATCTAAACACAAGGAAATATGTTTTACTGTGAAGGAGATAAAACACTGGGTTGGGTTGCACAGAGAGGTTTGTGAATTCTCTGTCCTTGGAGATACTCAAAACCCAACTGGACAAAGTCCTGGGCAACTGGCTCTGGCCCTGCTTGAGCAGAAGTTAGGGGGAATGGGGTGGACTAGATGATCTCAAGCGGTTCATTCTAACCTAAGTGGTTGTGTGACCATGGGCAGCCTGTACTCACAGGTCTGGCAAGTGAATTCCAAAACAAAAATGTTGCCCTAAAAGCCCTTAATCCCTTCTGCATCTGCTCCAAAGCCAAGAACAAAGTGTTAAACAAACATTCACTTTCCTTGGAACTACTCTTCTTCTGGGCCTGGTATCAGGGCAGAGTCATTAATCAGGTTAAATAAACAGGTTCTCCTCACAGTCCCAAAGATTCAGCAGGTGACCTGGAACAACCCTTACAACCCAGAGGACACAAGCTGAGCAAAACCAGGGCCATTGCCCTCCTAGAGATGTGAGTTCAGTGACTGGAGCATTGTGCATTTCCTGAAAGAAACAACTCAACACCCTCAATTCTGAAGGAAGGGGTGCACAAGGCTCCAGAGGAAACTCATGCTACTGCGCATAGTGTTTAGCAGTGCTTATCCTGCTGTGCTCCTAAGAATTCCTAGGGCAGTTTCTGCCAGCACTGCCATGCAGCCACTTGTGCTCTTCACAGCCTAGAGGTGTAAAGTAGTTGTATATTTTCTTAATTGCATCATTTTGCTCCTCGTATAGTTATAGATCTGGAATCCCTTATCCCATTCAGTTTTTTTTGGCTATTATACAGGCTCAAGCACAGCGCATATGCTGAAATTGATACAAAACCCTATTTGTGCTTGTGCAAAGTGTATGATGCTGTCCCACATAACATGCTTGTCTCCAAATTGGAGAGACATGAATTTGATGGATGGACCACCTGGTGGGTAAGAGATTGGCTGGACGGTCATGCTCAAAGAGTTGCGGTCAACAGCTCCATGTCCAGGTGGAGATCGGTGACGAGTGGTGTTCCTCATGGCCAAGTACTTGGACTAGCACTATTTAACATCTTTGTTGGTGACATGGACAGTGGGATTGAGGGCACCCTCAGAAAGTTTACTGATGACACCAAGCTGTGTTGTGTGGTCGACAAGATGGAAGGAAGGGATGCCACCCTAAGGGACCTTGACAGGCTTAAGAGGCACGCCTGTGCAAACCTCATGAGGTTCAACAAGGCCAAGTGCAAGGTGCTGCATCTAGGGTGGGACAATCCCAAGCATGAATACAGGCTGGGCAGAGAATGGATTGAGAGCAGCCCTGAGGAGGAGCCAAGGGTGTTGGTGGATGAGAAGCTCAGCATGAACCAGGAATGTGTACTTGCAGCCCAGAAAACCAAACACATATCCTGGGCTGCATCGAAAGAAGCCTGGCCAGCAGGGTGAGGAAGGTGATTCTTCTCTGCTCTTCTGTGCTCTTGTGAGACCGCACCTGGACTACTGTGTTCAGCTCTGGGGCCCCCAGAAGGACATGCAGCTATTAGAACAAATCCAGAGGAGTGCCACGAGGATGATCAAAGGGCTGGAGCACCTCTCATGTGAAGACAGGCTGAGGGAGTTGGGGTTGTTCAGCCTGCAGAAAAGAAGGTTCCAGGGAGACCCTATAGCAGCTTTCCAGTGCTCCAAGGGCACCTACACGAACGACAGGGAAAGACTCTTTAACAGAGAGTATACTGATAGAACAAGGAATAATACTTTTAAAATGAAAGAGGGTAGGTTTAGATCAGGTATAAAGAAATTCTTATCTATGAGGGTGGTGAGGCTCTGGAACAGATTGCCCAGAGAAGCTGTGGATGCCCCATCCCTGGCAGTGCCCAAGGTCAGGATAGATGGGACTTTGGGCAGCCTGTGCTGGTGGGAGGTGTCCCTGCCCATGGGAAGGGGGTTGGAACTTGATGATCTTTAAGGTCCCTTCCAACCCAAACCATTCTGTGATGATTCTATTTCATTGCTGTCTCCAATTTCAGATTCTATGGAATCAAAACAGCTTTTTCATACCACAATTTTTACCATGTGCAAATCTGAAATCCTATCCTGCGTCCAGCTCAACCTCTCCTACTTTTCTGTTAGCTTCATATGATAACATTATGAAAATTTCCACCAGTCTTTGCTGTTTGATAGTTTCAGGTGGTTCCTACTGCAGCTAGCTACTCAAAAATCCTTGTCTGTTCCTGTTTACATCTGTTAACATCCTGTTACCATTCTTCCTAGTATTCCACAAGATGAACTTACATGCTGGAGCTGAATTAACTTTCCCAAATGAGATATTGCTTTTTTTTTTTTAATTTTCTCTCTTGCCCTCTCTGACCTCCACTAAAGCTAAGAACTTCAGCAGAAGGACTGCTTGTATAAACAAGGAGTTTCTTTGTGACCTAAAGCGCAAAGGAGTAAACTCCTGACTTTCACACAGCTCCTTAATATTACTTTATGTTGCAAGATTACTCAGGCAAACTCAGATTTAGTAGTGATTGAAATGTATTGCCACTTCGGGGGTAGATTACAAGGTTGGATTTATGTGATACCTAACAGCTCGTTTTTGATGTGATATGGCAATTGTAGCAACTTGACAAAGATTTGAGAATGGCAAGGTTCAGATTAGACTTACTGCATGGTATCAGAGGGTTCTCAAGTTAGTTGTGCACCTAAGGATTTCCCCCTTATTAGGGTGTAATACTTGCTCTTTCCAATTACGTGGTGGCTGTCAGCAGATGATCATTAAACCTCAAAGAATCTCCCCTGAGAGGCATCCCTTCCAGGGGGAGTTCTTGGGTCACAGCCCACTATGGACCTAGAGAGCCCAAAGGGCTCTTGCTTGGGATCTCTATAGGATCGTTAGACGATTAATTTTTAGCCAGCAATTTTCCATGATTCAGGTCTTTTTCCATTTTGGCTATGAATCAGGTTGTGCAACCCCTCCTTAGCACGTAATTGTGCCTTTGTTGGTTAGTCACATCACAGGAGCTCTAGATACAGCCAGGGAGGCCAGATTGTCCCATGCCTGTAGCATATAGATAACAGGGGGTGTGATGTAGTGTCAGGCTCCACCACACTCTGTAAATAACAGAGAAATGATGCCGTGACAGCTCTTCCCTGAATCATAGGCCAGACATATAGATAACAAAGGAATGATGTGAATGATGCCATGTCAGGCGAGAGCTGCTCCATCACACTTTAGCACAGAGCTTGAAAGAAATTCCTATGCTATTGGATAGATGCAATTTTTGATACTGAAGCCAGTCATCTCCATTCAGTCCTTTAACAAGATCACAGAAGTCTCTTTCCCTTGGTTCTTCTAAAGAAAAGGCCTTCTAGGACTGCTCTAATAATTTGTAACTTTTTTTTTTCTCTCTCTGATTTCCAGCACAGAGTTCCTGCAATTTGCTCTGTGCCAATGCTCTCTGTAAGCTCACACAGCTTCTCATAGTATGTGAGGGGAGGACAGAAGGGGCACTCCTCTCTAGCATACATTTGCTACCCAATTCAAGCGCTCTTAACCACCATTCACAGACTTTTCATCCCTTAGGAACTGCAGTCTGTACACAAGGTTTTAAGGTTATTTTTATTCAGTACAAGTTACGCAGGCTGCACACAATAATACAGGCAAAACCTTACCAGTACTTGTCTGAAAGGATTCCTTTCACAGCCTTTCACTAGGATAAGTGAATTATAAAACTTAATACTGACTAAACTAGTACTTGGCCATTTTTCTTCATCTCTTGACAGTCTCCTAACATCTGCTTTCTTTCTCCTTGCAATGCAGTATCATTGCTTCAAATTCTACTAAAGCAAGCTCTGTTAAGTCCTTTTTAAAATAAAGCAGGCTGGCATAGTACATTTCCTAAATTCATTTGTTTAGCTTCTTGTTCTGGGACTCCTCATTGCAGACAGAGATACTGCTACATGGGAACTCCCAGAAAGCTGGAACCTTCACTTTACAAACTAGGGAAGAATTCAAGATAACCGTCCCCTCCTGGTCAAGCCAAATCCAGTTTCATGACTGCATCGGTATTATAAAATCCAAAGATCGTGCACGAACAAAGAAACAGCCACAAAATAACAGTCAAGCAAAACCACTGATCCAAACTGTTAGCTCTGCTGAGAGTCCTGCGAGAAGTACAGAAGTCTAGCAGGTCTCTTAATAATGGTACGCTTGTTTTTTATTACCCTTCGAACAAGACAGGGAAACCCATAGCCTTGGGGAACTTAAAAGGACGACAGGCATTTGCAGCAAAGGAAATGTTGTTTTGCTACAAAATCCACAAAACAGAAGACAACAATTAAAAAAAATGGAAGCAATATACCATGATTATGAACTTGCACCTCCATTTTCTCAGGTATCTACTGTTTACAGTAGGTTTTTTTCTTTTTTTTTAATTTAAGAAGTCATCACAATGGTATTCCTTTACCAGAGAACAAGACATTCTCAGGTTTGTTTGGGAGCAATAGGATCTTCACTGTAAAACAAGTACTGGTAGCACTTGGAAGGAAAACTGATGGCCTACTCGATGGCAGTGAAAATTCCTAACTTCAGACCTTCCCTTATACCCACCAACATGAGGGAACTGGAAAGATCAGACAGACCAGCTGATGAAGAAATTGGGAATCAGGATGCAGATGGGAACCATGCAGTTTTCATGGTGTGACATCTATTACCTCACTGAGATGGGATGACATATTATAGATGACCAAGTACGAAGACTGAAATATACTGCCAGTATCTGAAATGGATAAGAAGTTACTTTTCTAACTAGGAAGTAGCTGACAGTCCAGTGTGACATTCTTTGAACAGAAATATGACTACAAAGATGAGACCACAGCAATAAAAATCCCACTGTTGCACAGGGTGACAGATCACCAGAGGAAATAACCTCTAAGGCGTTTGTGTACAACCACTGAGGAAAACTGACTTGGCAGTTTCTAAACATAGTTCTTAAACTGAATACTGCAGGTCCTGCCTTCATACCTAACAGGTAGAAACAATGTCTGCATCTCTATTTTGTCCTGCATTATATTTAAGCCTACAGAAAGAGCAACAATTTCTCTAACATTAGTAAACAGGATCTATAAAATTTTATTATTATTATTTTAATTTAATTTATTTATTTTTTAATATTACACACCAGGATCTATAATATAGGCATGGACGGGGATAATTTGCTTTGTGAGACGCTCAAAACACCCTGGAGTGTATTGGTATCTCTCTAAGCCCATTATCTGATGTAGTCATCACATATTTATTGCCTGCAGTTAATCCCATTTGTTCTGAGATCCTGATGATTCACAGGTTTGAACTTGACTACACTTTTAAGAGCTGAAACCAGTTTGGAGCACACTATTTCACTTGCCTGACCCTGGTGTACTATTTAACATTTTGAGCCTATCTCACTTTTATTTTTTAAAAGCTAGTGAGAAGATTCTTGCACCACATCCTTTCATCACTAGAAGCTTATATTTTTTTATATTTTAGCAAAATGAGATCACAGGAAAAGTACAATAAACTACACTTCTGCTTGGAGTAGGACTTTTAACCTAGCCTTTATTTTAAAGACACCCAAATAACTTTTCCAAGTGGTTAGCATGAAGATACCTAGTTTTGGTCATAACAGTTCCCCACTTTTTAATATAGCTTTTTAAACAGCCCTCTTCATCACTGCACCCAATCAATAATCATAGTCTGTTTAAAGAACACCTTCCAAAGTTTTCTTTCCATTGCTACTTTTCCAGATCACAGTATAAAAACTGCAACGCTCCATCAAACCCCAGTCCTTGATCAATAAGGGGCTGTTTGTTCACTTGTTAGCATCCTCATAGAGATTGGGAAAAAACAATTACACAGGAAACAGACTGGGCCTCATGATGTATCCAAAAGGCAGGCAAAGAAATGAGACAAAAAGATAAGAAATAGATCTTAAAACATAACCTAACTGGAAGATTCACCAGAAAAGTATTGTTATCCAAAGAGTTAAGCAGGGAGCCCAAAACATGTACTGATAACTTTACTGTGGTGTGAATTTCATGGAAGCCTGTCAATGATTTTCAAACACCTTGTAACAAATGCTCTCAGAAACTTCTTCCTTTAAAGGGAACGGTAACTAGGGGTTTCTCGTCTCTCTAAGTGGCAAGTGCTTTCTGCCTGTACTAATTTTTTGAAGTCTGAAAAAAGGACAGATAATATTATAAAATAGAATGTAATACTTTACTTTCTGTATAGCGTTTCACCAGTTTGGTAAATCTACAAATGCATAAAATTCAAGCAACATTATCCAATGCAGTCAGAATGGTTCCAAACTCAATCACAAGTAACCCACATTACAGATTTACTATACAGTAAGCAAATGGGTGAAAAACTGTAATTTATTGAAACTCATAACTCAAAAAATATAAGATGCTGTAGTGTACAATATGTTACACAAAGCACCCTAGGGTGCACATTCAAGTCAAGTAATAACTCCATCGCCCCCCAAACCCTGGTACCCTAGTATGTGTTCCATATACAATCATGCACATTTACTCTGCAAGAGGAAGCCCCCAGTATTCTGATGTATTAAATAGCACCAAAATCAGCATAGTTCATTGAGGAAAAAAAAATAGGGAGCTAAATTAACTTGGCCAATACTTTTGACAGATATTATACATTCATGTAATTAAACAGTCTAAACTAACCTAAACAGTGTGTACTGTAACAATTACTGTTCTAATTGAAGTTCTCCCCATATAGCAGTAGTGTAGGCAATCTGCTCTAAGCAAAACTATTTATGTACTTCCTACACAAAGCTCATCTGCCTTTTTTGTTGGAAATAAGTCTATAAGGGACGTGGAAAACTTTGATCTTTCAAGAACAACTACTGGTCTTAAGTAATGAAGTTGTTTTAAGGCAAGGTCTCCACAGTCTGTTAACGCCTTGTCCAAGATAGCCCTCAAATTTTCTAAAGAAGGGGCAGACGATGATTCAGACAACAAGGGCTGGATTTCTGTTAGTTGCCCACGATTATTTTGGGGTATGATTACATTTTTGTCATCCACAAAGCTATTTACTGGCGTACCCCTTTGACTGTCTCCCTCTTTTTGCAAGATTCTATCTACTGGCAACTGCTCAGGGGACTCCCATTCCACCACCTCATCAAAATCATCATCATCGTCATCTTTTTCCTCACTTTCCTGAATAAATTTTAAAAATGAAGACTCAAATCCCATTGGTTTATATGTCTTTAAATCAAATGGTCTGGAGACTGAAGGCTTCTGCAATTTGTCTTTTGTAGCAAAAACTACATTTCTTTTTGCATTTTGAGTAACTGCACTATGCTGACATCCTTCTGTGTCTTTCTCTCTTGGCAATTCCAATTGTAAACTGGAGAAATAAGAACTATTTTCTCTTTCACTATTTTCAGAAAAATCTTCAGTTCTACACATAACTGACTCCCTGACATTATGCTCTTCAAAAGAGCTGGTTTTTGAACTGTGGTTATATTTTAAAGTGCCTGAATACGTAAAGGCACCTGTATCAAAACTTACACTATTTCTTTTTTGGTCTTCATTGCTTACATCTTGATGCTCACAATCAGAATTTGGAACAAGACATTTTTCACTTTCCTGCACATATTCAGGATTAGCTGATACCTCCTCTTTAACCTTTATGCCTTTTTTATCCAAGCCTAAAGCTGTTTCAGAGGAGGTCTGTTTTTCAATCATTATGCCACATTTAACACAAACAACAAGTTTCTGAATCCTTTGCTCTATATACATATTGGTCATCTGATGTGTGCGTTTATAGTGCCTCAATATACTGCTTTCCAATTTGACAACAGATAGACATCCCTGAACCATGCAAGGGTACTGGGTCTGGTTAGACTTCTCTTTACACATTTGTAGGGCTTCCTCTTTTGTTTTGAAATTAATCAAATGCTTTTCTTTACTTCTGCTAACTCTCTTAGATTTTTCTTTTAACTGCTTCCCATTCTGCTTGTTTATGTCAAAAGTGTCTTTCAGATAACTTTGCTCATTTTTATTTTTGTCATGATTATCCTCTTCCTCTTTCTGATTTCCAAAGAGACTATCATAATATTCACTATGTCGAAAATACACATGTTGAGAGTAGTGACTGTAATTTGTGAAAACTCGATCACAGCCGTTAAGGTCACAATGGATTTCAAAATCTTTGTTTATTTTTTCTTCACTAGCATGTTCTTCTACGAGATGCTGTTTAAGCTTATTAAAGGTATAAAATACAGCAGGGCACTGGGCTTGATTACAAGCAAATCTTGCAGATTCAGTTTCAGAAAGCAGTTTTTGATCCTCTAAGTGTTCATTGTGGAAGTCACTGCAATGCTTAGCAAGATCTTTAGAACATAAAAACCGCTTACCACACTCTTTGTGTTTGCATGCAAATATTTTTTTACATTTGACAAGCTCCCTTTTCGTTCTTGCTTTGTCTTTTTCTAAGCAGAGCTGTTCCTTATTATACTGGTGAACAGTCCTATAATGGCGAATCAAACCTTTCTGGTTGGTAAATGCAGAGTTGCAACTTTTATGTATACAATGAAATGGTTTGTGGTACTTATGCAATATGTAACATAAGTTCCCTTTAGCAACTGTTCTTTTACTTCCTCTTCCCTCTCGTGCTTCCAGTTCTTCCCTATGGCTGTCCAGAGATGCTATTTTAGATGATTTTCTTGTTACATTGTCTGTCTCTTCACCGGATTCCAAATCTGTCTCAGAACTACACTCTTCCTTTTTAGGATGACACAGCTGTTCAGAATGGTCTGAATGTTCAATGTATTCAACCTTGGTTGCACAGACAGGTGTTGGAACAGTGCTATTTTTATGCATGTCATCTGTAAATAAGCTTACATGGTCAAATTTGTGAGTTACCCTCTCACAGCCAATTTGATGTTTGTTTCTATAGTGAATTCTAAGGTGTGTTTTTCTTGTAAATGATCTTTGGCAAATATGACACTTAAATGGTGAGTACCGATGCTGGAACATATTTAACTGAAGAACCATTTCCTTTGAATAGTTATGCTTTTTAACATAATGCATTAAGAGAGCTTCTCTGGTCACAAACTCACACGTACACCCTTGACATTCACAGAAAAATGGTTTAGCTGCCAGCTGAGTAAGGTACTGGCTGGGTAAATTTTCGTGTTGCTCTTGAAACTGAAATTTTGAGGTAGTTTCATCTACTACTGACTCAGGGCACTTGGCATCTCTAGATGAGTAGGACTGCAAAGAGCCCAAAAAATGCTTGCTTCTTGAAGAATTCTGCATGTTAGAATTCTTTAAGCTTAGATGTTTCAAGCCTAACATTAGTTCCAACATGTTATCTTCAATATTTGAATCTTTAGAGCTATCATAAAAAGATGTTTCTGGAGAAGAAGGACAAGTTTCTTCCTTGAAGCCACTGTTTCCTTTAACATTTGTATTACAATACAAGCTTTCTGGAGAGTCAGCATTTGTATCTGAACTATGACCTAACTCTGTATTAATGTCTGTAGGGGATTTACTGTCCTGAGCATCACTCAATAGATCAAGAAAGTCTTTAGTTTTCATCTCCATTTTTTTTTTACCTTTGAAGTTATATGGATGAGCCCTGCGAACGTGTTTTTGCATACCTCTGGAGTTCTTGTGCGTGGAACAGCAGCCTTCAAAACCACATGAAAATTTTTTTTCACCAAAGCAAACTGCCACATTGGTACACTGCTGCTTCACATCTGTTGAATGGAAGACTCCTTCCTGGGACATGAGAAAGCCTGGAACTGTTTGACTGTGAGCCAATGTTTCCATCAGTAAAGGAGACACCTGGCCTTGATTTACTGAAGCAGCTGCACTATGGTTCCCACAATGAAGACTGCAATTACTTTCATCATCTAAATCTTCACTATCAGAGAGCACTTCTTCCTTAATCTGTGGAATTTCCTGTGATCTCGTGGGATCCAAGTTTTCATTCTGATTGGAATTTTCAGATTGTTCAAGCAATTGAGACTCTGGAAGATAACTGCATTTGTCTTTTGAAACTGAATCTTCAAGTTTCACTGTTTGCTTCACTTCCCCATTTGACACTGCAATATTATGCACTGCAAGATGATTCTGAAATTCAGTTTTTGAATAATAAAACTTTTTGCAACCAAAGAAGTTGCAGGTGTATGATGCATCTCTGAAATGCTGTGCCTCATGATGGTAAAGTTGCCCTAAATCACTGAAAACAATATTACATCCGTTTAGCTCGCATTTATAACGCAGATCATCATGTGTTTGTTTGTGATTAAGAAGCTCATTAACTGACCCAAATCTAGCATAACAATCCATTGACACACACATATATGGTTGAGGTCCACAATGCACACGTTCATGTTCCCGTAAATGAAAGGATGTCATGAAGTGTCGACGACAAAAAGCGCATTTCTCTCTCCTGTTTTTCATATCCAAGTAGTGTTTTGCGTTCTCATCGTTGTTTTGATGCTCAGCTTTCAGATGTACACTTAAGTATTTGAACTGTTTAAATACTCTAGAACAATCTGTTCCAGGACATGGATAGATGTCTCTGTCTTGTAGCTGGCAATTTTCCAGTTGGCTAAATGTGACATATTCATGTGCATCATTTTCAAATTTTTCAGACTGCTCTGGCTGATACGACTTTTCCTGAAGTGCTGGAGTGGGACTGCTAGAGGCTGTTGTCTTTTGTGGCGATCTCTCTTTTTTCAGTATTATTTTCTTTTTTGGTCTGTGTGTTCTACTAGGTGGCATCTTAACATGTTCCATTACATGAGGTACAAAGAATTCCTTTCTCTTGAACTTTTTAGTACACACAGGACATGTATAAATACCATCTTCCATATGCATCTTAGAATGATGCAATATTCTAGCCTCTATACACTCCCTTTTGCAGAGCACACAAAAAAATTTGTATTGAAGCCATCTCTGGTATCGTTCTGAAGAACCAATAGGTTTTTTTACTCTTGCTTTTTCTTTATGGTAGCCAATTGTGTCTTTTCCATCATAATATTTATGTTCTTTTGCCTCTTCATAGTCACTCAAGAAAGTTTCTAACATGTCGGTTTCATTGATTGACATATTAAAACTTGCATCATCCTCAGAATCTGAGCCCACTTTCCCTAAAAGTTTAAGGCAATGTCGCTTTAAAGTCTTCCAGTCCCAAAATTCAGGATCAAATGGCCAGTATGCTTTTAAAGCTAACAGCAGCTCACAACGGAGTGAGTTTGGAACCAGTGCATTTTCTTCATCAAATTTCTGATCTGGTTGCATATAGAGCTCTTCCAACATATTAAATCCTCCCAATGTTGGCTCAAGCAAGAACTCAGTGAGCTGACAAGCTCTCCTAACTTCAAGGTCTTCTGGCAAAAGGCATGCAATTGTTTTACATACTGATGTCTTCATTTCATCACTTCCACTTGATCTGATCTGAAGGGCTCTCACACACAACAAAACAGACACAGCCAGTCCTGCTTCTTCTGCCTGTTAAAAAAAACAACAAACAGCCACAAAACAAATGTTACCTTTCTGTGATCAGTAGATTCTCTCCCAAACCGTTCTCTGAAAGAACTATGCAATAAAAGCGATAGACTAGAGCACATTCAAAACACATTCAGGTTTCTGAGTGTTATGTGCCCAAGTCACCTCAGCATGCTCTAAAAAATTTAAGTTACTTTACGTGAGCAACCTCTTCTGTTTTTTAAGTGAGTGGATTCATCTTTTAGTGCACTCTGTGGAGAAATCACATTGACTAGTTCAGGGTGTTAGATGTGAAACATCCTTTTTACTCCTGCCTATCTTCATGGACTGACTCAATCACAATTCCTACCTCTCTTCACTCCCTGTCTCTCAATCATATGGAAGTCAGATGCCTAAAAAAAATGGTGTAAGTCTTCCACATAAGGTACTCCTGCAGTATCCACACAGGATATTAATTCACAACATCTGTCAATGTGTAATAAGGAAATTAATGTACACTTGCACCCTGAAACAAAACAACCTTCAACAGCAGAAGCAGTATGAGAGTAAAAAAAATTCCTGATGAAGTTCACTGGAATTTCAACTCCAAACATTTTCTAAGAAGTCTATGCAACTTTGAAATACTGTTCAGTACTATTAGGAAGATATGTAAAATTATTACCCATATGCTGATTTAAAAGAAAAAACAAAAAATACAACAACTTTAAATTCTGCATAGACAAGATTGAAAGTCATTTTGTTCCAAAAGCTGACAAAGTTATACTCTTCAACATAACGAATCTGAGTGTTTTAAGTAATTAGTTATTATTTGTAAAGACAAAATTTATCTGTGAATAGTGTAGAGATGACAAGTGGTTAACATGACTACACCTACATCAGCTCAGATAGTAAATGCCAAAAGAGCTCTGATAAATGCCAAAAGAGCTAAGAACTAGCGAAAATAATTAGCAAGGTCTTATCCTCACCATGCATTGCCTATTGGAAGTCATGCAATGCTAATTTAATTCAATAGCATCATTATTTGCTAGACAACAGTAAAACGCTATTTTCCCAATCTAATGATATTTAAAAGGAAACTCAAGAGGTGAAAAACTGTTGTATGTATTACAATGTAGTGTACTTTATATAACTGCACTTTCACATACATTTTAAAAGTAGAGATAGGCCCACTTTAGGAACAACGACTTCTCTGTGCAAAGCACTTTCATTAACTGAATAGAATTAATCTGCCAAATTAAGAGTTCCATATTCTCCTCTCTGCTCTGTCAGAAGGACTATCATGCAAGCTTTCTGACTTCTATTTCATTTGACTCGAAAATAGGGCTTTGATACTTGCTTGTCATATCAAATCTCACTTGGTAACTCATTTGGTTCACAGGAGTAACTCTAGCCAATGAAAGAGACTCCAAGGCAAACAAACCTGATGCCAGACAAATTTCATTAATAAACAGAACCTTGCCTGCTTTATCCATAATCCATTTTGATGCCTTAACTCTGAATTAACTTATGACCACATAATAATGCAAAAGGCTGAGGAAATGAAAGGCTGAGGCAAATTTAGGAATGCATTGTTAATTGAAGGACACATGCAACTGAAGTTCACATGACAAATTCTACAGTACATGTGCCAAGCTATGCTGTTTTTCATGATGAAATATCTGAAATCTTTTGGAAATAGTGACATTACTAAGGGAAAAATCCCATATCTAATTTAAGATCTGTATAATATCTTTACTAAAACAATAAAAACCCTGTAACCAGCTAGTTTATTTTTTAACCTGAAAACCAGCTGGCTTATTTTTCCTCCACTTATATTAAGGAATTCCTGATTAATTTTCATTCATAATTGCCCTCAAAACTACTCTCATATAGTGAGTAGGCACAGGTTCAGTTCAAACATCAGAGTGGCCATCAAAGGAACTCAGAAACAGTCTACTGAGCAACCATATCTGTCCCTACTACTCTGCTCATGAATAGCAATACTGTATTCACCTCCTGCTAAATGCAGCAATTTAATTCTTTCCATTGCTTCTCAGAAAGAGTTTGTGAGGCTTTTAAAATTGCTGTTAAACCTCTGTTGAACCTTTCTGTGACTGTCTAAAGATAGGTATCAAAACAGAAGGTAGAACTCCAGATGTTACTGCACCACAGATTTTGAGGATAAGTATATTTTCTCAGAATAAAAAAAAAAAGTTACATTTCATTCATGTCTTCGTCTCTTAGAGATGCTGCAAAAATCAAGAGCGAGGCACAACAACCAACAGGCATCAGATCAAAATATAGTTATGCTTTGCCTGCAAAATACTATCAAACCGTATTTTCAGAGTAATAAACATTCTAAAATCATCACTAGTAATAATTATAAAATTATCAAATAATCAAATTAGCAATAATCATTCTAAAATGATCAAAGGTCACTTCAACAATGTGCTAAACTGACAACATTTTTTAACAGAAAGCTATTTTTTTTTTTTATTAGAAAGCTAATAGACACCTAAACAGAAAGCCAAAACATTGAAAATAAGCTAGATTTTTTTCATAGCAGTTCAGCAGAATTATCAAGAAAACAGTAAATTCATCTAAACAGTTCTGGCTGCGTCCAAATCCTCTGGACTGAAACTTACTTCAGATTGTATGACTCTTATCAAGAAAAATAAATGCTGCAGTGTCTTGGCAATGATGCCAAATTGACGACATCTCTCCAGGAAGGAATCTAAAGAAGGATCTATTCTTCTTTGCAATTTGCTCCAGAAAAGTGTCAGCTCCCTGCGAAGAATTTAAAGCAGAACATAAGCACATTGCAGATATGCACAACCTGTCCATAGCCTACACACTGTAGTTCAGAGTTGACACCACAGTAGTTCAAGCGTTATTAAAAAACAGTACACACTTCAATCACAACTTTATCTCTTAAAAATACTGATGATAAGTTACCACGCCTTACTTCCAAACATTCATCAGATCAAAACACAGTGTATCTCCTGCTAATGGGGAAAGACAAGAGGATATATCTTGCTTAACAGACATCTACAGCTGCATACATTACCTTTTTAGTCACAAAACAAAACAACAACAAAAAACACAACAAAAAACACCCACACTTGCAAGTCTTAACTTTCCAGATAGAAATTTAGAATAGGCAAGATGAAATGCAATGTAACCAGTTCTCTCCCACTGGGCAAGTGGCTTAGATGCTGACACGTGCATTCCAACGATACCACTCTGACACAGTGCTTTAAGGCACCTCTAACAGAACACACTTTGAAGTGTTACATAAGTGATATGTTTAAGATGAGGGCTTTGTCTACTGTCTTTGAGTAGTTATGTGTGTTACTGCTCACACCATCCAAGGACAGAGCTGTTCTCTTACGCAGTTTATTACAATCAAGGCAACAGCAGTTGCACACTGCAATCAACTTTGTGTTGCTTTCCCACCATGATGGGCACCACAGAAATGGAAAAAGAAACAGTGACAGGAGCTGTATCTTTTATACTACTTGAAAAAAGTTTTTGTTCTGATTCTTTACTGGAGCAAACTTCACCTTTGCTAACTCAACCTCCCTATGCATCAAATTATAACATAAAGGTTTCTAGATAAAAGGTCAGTCCAAAACAAATTAAAATTACAAAGACACACCTACACAAACTTTACATTGAATATTAGCAAGGCGTTTTCTTTGAATTACTGCAATTGTACTCTTGAACACTAAGCCAAGCAAAAGTGAATGAGGCCTTGTTATGGATTTGACCTGAGGTATATTTAATGCATACAATCACACAATATTTACTAGACATGGATTTTTAAAAAAGCAAGCTTAGAAATGTCATTAACAGCCTTTCTCTGTTAGAAAGAGCAGAGTAGCTGGATAGGCCTACAAGGAACTAGCATATAAGCAGCAAAATTAAAGGTGTTTTAACTTTAAATTCTAAAACATAACTGGAGAAGAAAAAGACGGTTTTGATATCAGCAACTTTTTATACTGACTTTTAGCCACATGAAACTTACGAAGCATAAAATTCACCTGAACATCAGGAAGACTAACATAGGAAAACTGTATGAAGGAAAGCCAGACTGAGAAACTCACAGAATACAATAAAAGTATTAAAAAAAAAAAAAGTAACTCGGCATTACCACAGCTGATACAAAACAACTTGAAATGCTTTTATCAAAAGACCAGTCATTTTGTGCATTTATTCAGTACATTTACTGAGCTGGGAGAGTACTGAGAGATGGGACTGACTCTGGATAATCCCTCCTAAGAGTTTCTGTCAGAGGAACAAGTTTTCAGTGTTTGCCCTACTCCTTCTCTCATCCTGCTCCTGCTTTCTGCAAAGCTAAAGTAGATTGCTGGAAGGGGTCCTTAAGAACGGTGACCTAGAATATTCCTCAGTGTTCATATATATGAAAGTTCATATATATGAAAGGCATGAAAGGAAAACTTGGTATTTGGGCAATTTTCTATTCCAAAATTTATTCGAGGTGGGGGAAGCAACAGGAAATAGAAAGAACTGCAGACGGGTATCTCTAGGAACTCTGAAGAATAAAATTTTGCTAGCATATCAGACTGAAGAGAAGAATTTTTGAAACTGTGCTTAGCTGCAGTTCATATTGAATATTGTTCACGTTAACACTAAAGATTATGTTATTTCATGGATTCATGAATTGCCCAACTCCTTTGAGAATATGGCAGTGAAGTAGCTCAGAACTACTGCCCACAGCAGTATTACTTACAAAGCTCCAAGCACAGTAGATACCTCCACCTGAAATGGAAATCAGGTGTCTTCTAGCAATCAAGTAGCATTACACATTATTCTATGATCATCAGCAACAATCATTGCAAAATTTCCCAATTTACATGAGGGAGACCATATGCAAACCTGTCTGTCTTCATCTTCAGCTGTGAAATGAAGCTTCACACTAACAGCATTAATTTACACGCATGCACAGTTTACTAATCTTCTCTCAGATGTACAGATTTGAGCCTACAGGATGAGCTGAGCTAAGCTAACAAAATAGCTGAACCCCTCCAAATACGCAATGGTAGTAACAAAGGCTTGCGCTGGGGTGCAGAATTAGCACTGTGCCATAGGCAGGTGCCAGAGCACTGAAGAGGGAAGGGTGAGGAAGGAAAGCTGATTTTCCCATTTCTTGAGAGAATAAGGTTTTAACTGAACACATTTGAGCAGTATTCCACTTTCAGAACCACCAGGCTTGTACCTCTTTGCTGGTACTTGCCTAGCAACATGGTAAGTCAATCCAGCGCTAATGCGTAAAACGCATAAAAACGTATAAACAGCTTGGGCTGGTTTAATCTTACTGCTAGGTTAGATGAATGTGCTCAGTACAGGTCAGATAGACCCAGAACCAAATCAACAGAAGAGGCAGGCTTGTACAGCTAGCACCACAGTATGGGATAAATTCCTCTTCCACTTTCTGGCAACAGCAAATTGTTAGGACTAGCCTGAGTACAGCACCAAAGCTCCTTCTTCATCCACTGTGTCATCATCCACAATAATAGACCCTCAAAAGTAATCTCACTTCCCCCCTGCTGTTCACAGCTGTCAGCACATCCTTTTTTTCCTCTGTCTAAACCAGAATGCTGCCAATCTGGATCACTTAAACTGGTTCACCCTCACACTGCATAAAGCAAGATATGGATAAAGACAATGGGAATGGGTGGCTGGCAGCAAGCAGGATTTTGTTCGACAGCAGCCTTACAGCGTCAGCGCAAGTCCAGCTAGAGAGCAGCAGAAATATTTCAATGCGCCGTTGCTTTGTAAAATCAAGAAGTGCTCCAGAAAATTCTGCAGGAAACAATTTTATTTCAAGATTTCCTACAGATGAGTGGGACATTTTCAAGAACATACAGTAGGGCTTATCTGTTGAACTGAATCTACAACAACACAAAGGGAACACTGAAACAAAAACTATGTTGTATCAAAGGGTCTTTGCTCTCCTTATTTCCCGTTCCCCTCTCAAAGATCTCTTAAATGTTTTAGGTACCAACACTCAGTTCTGTCCTATCAAATTACATAATGCACTAGAAGTATTCTATGAAAACTGATCAAAACTTAGATTCTTTATTGACTTGAAACACCATCATGCACAATTATGATTAAATACATGTGACAAAAAATTACATTTTACCGTTAACAATGAAAATACACATGGTATTAATGACAGTGATAGAAAAAGTATGAGTCCCAATCATCAGTGGATTAGGCATCACAGAGTTAAATAACCTTTCAACTACACTCTGTTTTTTCAACCAGACAGGACCTTCTCTGAAGTGAGTTACTTGAGCAATTGCTGCCCCCTGAAAACAGCTGCTGGTCACAGAAAAGAGTATCTGGGCTTATGTATTTGTTTTTACCAAGTATTTTTAAGTGCATCTTTTTACTATGCATGAGCCTATATAATGCCCGGGAAGCAAACTCTACTAAGTCATTCCCCCACATTAGTTTGAGCTGTAGAGTTAGACTAAATATGCATATCACAGCAGCATCATACAACATATGCTATCCTTCCAGACAGCTCTGATATTTGTCGTGCTTTTGACTGTGCTCATTCGATTTACTAATGATTAGAAAGCAACATTACCTTATCTCTGTTCCAGGACACTGATTCAGATCAGCTCTGCAATGATTCTGGTGCACACCAGAGTCTGTATAGAGCTAGGGCCTCCTCATGTTTGTGAGCCATAATATCCACTACAACTGTAATGTGTCATCTGACCCCTAATCAGTTCAGCTGCCTGATCTGACAGAAAAGTAGTAATCGAAATTAGAAGTTTTCTGCCATATCAGCAAGTTGAAGTCATCTATGTTATGTCTAAATAATCACTAGATCTGCATCTGCTACAAGGGAACAGAGTGGGGACCAATACAAAAGGCCCCTCCATCCAACAGAAGTACACACCAGCAAAGCATCTGTATTTTTATGCAACCATACTTTGAAAGGGGCTTAGAGGTACAACCTACAGGTCAAAGTAACGTGATGATCAAGAATCATTACACCACTTTCAAAAGACACAAGTCCATCAGAAGGTGGGCTTCTTCACTCTTGGCTCCAGCAACCTGGAAGCTTTTCTCTTTAATGGGTATGGACTGCATCAGTTGTGCGCAATTCTGTTGTACGCAGAGTACTACATACACTGAGTTTGAATGTATACCCTTGCACAATTTCAGTATTAGACAGAAGACTTCCATTCTCCGGTCTGGTCACTGAAGAAGGGTGGGTGGAACTGGAACATGAGGATTATGTTCAGTCAGCAGCAGAGTGGCAGTTGTGGAATGGATGGATGTAAGAACACCTTTCTTTCAACAACTACTATCACCAGTGAAGACATAGTGCTATGACCTCACCACAAGTAAGGCAAGCTGCCTAACACCTTCTGTAAGTAGGAACGTACTTGTGTGGCTAGACTGTGCTTATATTTGTAACTTCATGACTTACTGCTTGTCACTTAGACTAACCCATTTTAAAGCTGATGTCGAAGTATGTACATATGTTACAGCTGTAGACTTATCTTTAGTCGGGGCCATCATGGGCCTGACTGGCAAGGAGGTGAGAAGTCTGCAGCGTTCTCTCCTGACTTGTTAGTCAAGAGGAAGTGTATGTTAGAATTAGGGGACCCAAAAGTTTCATTCAAGTTCTAGCTATTTACAGCTTAGACTTGGTACTGCAAGCAAAAACTACCCAGTGTTGTCACAAAGAAGAGATGTTATTCTAAACAGTACATCATTGAAGTCTATTCTCCAGTAGCAAGGGTTTACAAGTCTCAGCTATACCTGAAGTTGGAGTCTTCATCTGCTCCTAGGGATGCAGCTTTTAGATAGAACTGTTTAGTAACTCTCAAGTGAAATGTTCTATTGTCCAAAGAATGTTCATTTTGTTTATTTGAAAAACATATCGATCATGTGATGGATTTCAGCCTTGTATCTCTGCTGGCTTAATGAGAATCATGACAACGTCCTTTGGGCATGCTCCCTGTTCTAGCCATCTCTAATGACACATTTAAGTAGCAAAAACCAGTCAGCCTTTAGAGCTCCTAAGTGTGGTAGATTCTCTGCTCTTTTGGGTTTTCCAATAACCCATTTTTCTCTTCAAGGTACGATTTTTGCTTAAACGGATATTTCTGGCCTGACGCAGAAATAACATGTCAATATCTCTTACCTTTATTGTAGAGATGATTGGAGCAGGCTGAACAAACAGTTGTTCCCACTGACACTTAAGTGCTATGTAAACTTTTCTTAATAGTTCTAAAACATGAAATGAGTGAATGAACAATACCACGGCTGACTGAATTCAGATATCCAAGATACATTTGAGGTGTTTGACAATATAAGACTTTATCCAGATTATAATTTAATCAGGCGAAAAACATATTTAGCCATTCTTCAGAAGCCACAACTAAAAAACCATTTTATAAGGGGCAGAAAACAGCATCCCTACTTGATTCTACCAGCTTGTCACTGCTGAAATAGATGCAAAAATGTTTTGTATCTCTAGACAGTTTAAGGGAGTAGAGAAGTTTTAGACTCTCAATTCCTACTACTTATCTCTCTGTGGAAGAAGTGAAAAAAAGCATCAAACTCCTACGAGTTTATTCAAGAGTGAAGAATGGAACTGAATTACAACATGCTTTGTGGAACCACAAAGTTTGTGCGTGTAATATTAATCCAGACAGCGCTGTTCCAGCATTACTTACAGAGATACTACATTGTCAAAACAATACTGCCAATGCCAACAATACAAGTGCTGTTTTATTTTTGAACAATTTTGACATTACTTTTGTCTGATAGCCATTTGGTGACAAACTGCTCTCTTCCTGCAACTATGACTTAACAAGGCTAAAGATGAGCTATTTACATTGTCATAAGTTATCTAGAAAGCATTTCAGTCTGATGTACTTCTCAAATAAATTTACATTCATTTCACTACATATTTTTTTACTTGACCAGCTCAATTATTTTGCATGAAAGCCAGTAAGCAGTGAAGAAAAGAACAGTTAAATTAAAAGAGTCAGTAATATTTACTACTTACCAAGAACAATACACATTTGCTGTTTGAAGCTGATGAGTAAGATATGTTGTACAAAGAATAAACGCAGTGTTTTCTTGTCCCTCAGATTCCAGATTACATATGATGTCTAGTACTTCTTTGCAATCCACCTTCGCAATCTGAAAAAAAAGTAGAAGAGGCACTTCTGAACATGTTTACAGAAGAAATGCATGTTTACTGTATCAAAGGAAGTAGTCTCACAAACGAACAAAACACTGTCTCCGTTTAATACAGAGTTCACACCACATCTTTCAGCTATGGAACAGTACAAAAAGTTAGTTCTTATCCTTTACTTTTCTTCAGGACCATCTTCCATTTTGGACAGTTCAGCAAAATATTTATGTAAAGGCAACACTTTACCTAAAACTCCCAACTTCTCTGCATTTGAAAGCATTTCTGTTTTCCTCCTGACAATTAAAACCCAGGTCTAAGAAGGTCAAGAGATCTGAAAAAGCAAGTCTCTTGCCCTCTTGGCCCATAACCATTAATTCTGAACAATCATATTCCAAAACACGATGTTAAAAATGTAAGTGTTTAGAGAGAGAAAAGCCCATTGAAGTTCTGGATTTACAGATGCTCCTATTCAAAGAGTCAATCTCTTCTCTCAGTCAAGCCTCTCTTTAACCAAGCCACAGTCCCAAACCTACCTTTTATTTTCTGTCCTACATTCAAGCCCTAAACTTGGGAGTGCTACAGAAAACTGCTCCTTGCTTAGTTCTTGTTGTATTGTTCAAATGTACACTTAACTGAAGGGCTAAAAACAATGCCATCTCCTAGATTGCTAAAACTGCAATTACAGAGCAAGTGGAAAAAAATAAAGAAAAAAAAAAACAAACCAAAACATTGCAAACTGCAGACTCTCGCCTTATTGTAACACCAAACCCCTGCTCCTCCTTCCAGTAGGAATGCCAAGAAAAAGATTTAATTCAAAACTCTGAGTAGCCCTGTAGGGCAGAAAAAAGGACTTGAAGAAAAAAAATACAGCTCTAGTCTTTGATCAGCACTGTCACATCTGTTGTAGAGAACTGTTATATACTACGTACCTTGAGATGTATGGGATTATATTAATGCAGCTCCTTAATTCTCATCTCTGCAAGCAGTACCCTTTTTATGCTATCGTATTTGTTAGGTGCTTACAGGCACACATTTTCAGCTCATTTGGAAAGTCACTGAACGTGTCTCAATTGGATAACTCCAATTTTCTCATAGTCTTCTTTTGTGACTTCACTTAGTTATTCTTATTCTTTAGAAATCACAAATTCAATCAGCATACTTTGTAATGCAAATTAGGAAAAAGTTATATGACCCCAACTTTTGTCTCAGATAATTTCCATAATTATATACTGCCATTGTATCACGCAGTATCACAGCAAACATTCTTAAATAATGCCAAAAGGTTGCAGTGTTCTGATACAAAAATGATCTTCCAGGTCTTCACTTTTAGAAAAACAGAAATTGGCAGTGCGTGCAAATATAGGATAGGTTGCCCTGACAAATGTGAAGATGGCATGACAGTCTGTGACCTGCTTGAACATGCATCACTTGAGAGAGACTATGCTCAGTTTCTAAAAAGCCCATAAATAAATAATCACTCAACTTAGGCAGTTTGAACAACACAGTGCCACTTTTAAAGCTACAAACTTAAAACCTACTTATTGTTTATTAGGCTACAGTACACCAGAAAACACATTTTTAATAGTCATCAGTTACTCCTAGCTCAGGCTCACACTAAAACGAGATTTGGCGCTTATCTTACGCTGTCAGTTCCTCCACAGTGAGCTGGACCAAAAGGAACAGCTCTATCACCAACTCCAGCAGCCTGCAGTCACACAGCATATTGGATTCGCTCCTTCCCACCTAGAAACGTGATTCTTTTTGGCAAAACTCACTCATATTCAGGATCTCAAACATTGAGGTAGCAGACAGGCAATTTGCTTTCAACTCTTGTGTATTTCAAACTTTGTCAATAATCCAGGTGGTTTTAGACCGTCAGATTTTAACAATAATATTTACAACAAAAAATTCTAAATGCACAACTAGAAATCAACCCACAGCATGCAGTCAAACACTAAGTGACAAATCAGACACCTAAGTGAAAACGTATATATTAAACATCAAGTTCTGAACTGCACTTGTTATTCCATCAGAAACCCAAACGAACTGACAGCTGAATAAAAGCTCAGACTACAGAAAGAACAACAACAAAGTATTTTATATTAAGATTTTTTGAAAAATGCTGTCATTCTCCCTGCATTCTGTTGTCAAGAAGGATGCCAGGCTACTCCTCAAAGTTACTGTATTTGGAGAACTTTAAACTAGATTTGAAGGGGGATGGAGTTGTAGCTGGGCTTCCACCGGTGGGGCAGCAGCGCTCTAGTATTCATGAAGACTGGGATGCCTCCCACCCTCCTAGGGTGAAATTGGCAAGCTCAGCTCACTCCCCGAAGTGCCTGTACACCAATGCATGCAGCACAGGGAATAAGCAGGAGGAGTTAGAAATCAGTGTTAGGTCAGGAGATTATGATCTGGTGGCAGTTACAGAGACATGGTGGGACAGCTCACATGGCTGGAATGCGGTCAGGGATGGGTATGTCCTGCTCAGGAAAGACAGGCTAGCAAGGCGAGGTGGCGGAGTTGCTCTTTATGTGAGAGAGCAACTAGATTGTATTGAGTACTGTCCAGGGGCAGATGAGGAGCGAGTTGAGAGTCTGTGAGTGAGAATTAACAGGCAGGCTGGCATGGGGGATACTGTTGTGGGTGTCAAGATCAGGATGAGGAAGGTGACAAGGCCTTCTACAAGCAGCTGATAGCAGCCTCACAATCACAGGCCCTGGTTATCAGGGGGGATTTCAACTACCCTGTTATTTGCTGGAAGGCCTACTCAGCCAGCCAGCTGCAGTCCAGGAGGTTCCTTCAGTGTACTGATGGTAACTTCCTGATGCACGTGGTGGATGTGCCAACTAGGAGAGGAGAGCTACTGGATCTTGTCCTCACCAACAGGGAAGGGCTGTTGAAGTGGTGAAGGCTGAGGGCAGCCCTGGTTGCAGCGACCATGAGATGGTGGAGTTCAGGATCTCATGTGGCAGGAACAGAATACCAAGCAGAATCGCAACACTGGACTTCAGTAGGGCCAACTTTGGCCTTTTCAAGCAATTGCCAGGGGAAATCCCATGGGACAGGGTACTTGAAGGTAAAGGGGCCCAAGACAGTTGGTTGGCACTCAAGGACTGCTTCTTCCAAGCCCAAGATCAGAGCATCCCAACAGGTATGAAGTCAAGAAACGGAGCTAGGAGACCTGCATGATTAAACAGGGAACTGCTGGGCAAACTCAAGTGGAAGAGGAGAGTCTACAGATCATGGAAGGAAGGGCTGGCCACTTGGGAGGAATATAAGACTGTTGTCAGAGGACGTAGGGAGGCAATGAGGAAAGCTAAGGCCTCCTTAGAATTAAACTTTGCAAGAGGGGTCAAGGACAACAGAAAGGGCTTCTTCAAATACATTGTGGATAAAACTAACACTAGAGGCAATGTAGGCCCACTGATTAATGAGGTGGGTGCCCTGTTGACAGAAGATAAAGAGAAGGTAAAGAGAAGGCAGAGTCACTGAATGCCTTCTTTGTCTCTGTCTATAATGCCATAGGCTGTCCTGAGGAGCCCCATATCCCTGAGGCCCCAGAGGAAGTCAGGATAAAGGAGGAGTTTGCCTTGGTTGATGAGAACTGGGTTAAGAGCAATTAAGCAATCTGGACATCCATAAATCCATGGGTCCTGATGGGATGCACCCGCAGGTGCTGAGGGAGCTAGTGGAAGTCAGTGCTAGGCCATTCTCCGTCGTCTTTGGTAAGGCATCGGGAGAGGTGCCTGAGGACTGGAGGAAAGCAAATGTCACTCCAGTCTTCAAAAAGGGTAAGAAGGAGGACCCGAGTAACTGCAGACAGGACAGCCTCACCTCCATCCCTGGAAAGGTGATGGAACAACTTATCCTTGGCGTTGTCTCCAGTCATATCAAGGATAAAAGGGTCATGAGGGGCAGTCACCATGGCTTTACCAAGGGGAAAATCATGTTTGAACAACCTGATAGCCTTTTATGAAGACACAGCCAGGTAGATAGATGATGGAAAAGCAGTGGATGTGGTCTACCATCATTTCAGTGAAACATTTGACACCATCTCCCACAGCATCCTCGCAGCTAAACTAAGGAAGTGGGGTCCGGATGATCGGGTAGTGAGGTGGACTGTGAACTGGCTGGTGGAAAGAAGACAGTTGTGGTCAGTGGGACGGAGTCTACTTGGAAGCCTGTATCTAGCGGAGTTCCTCAGGGGTCAGTACTGGGACCAATACTATTCTAACACAATGTTAGGGATTGGAAGGGACCTTCAAACATCATCTAGTCCAATAATCCTACATATATTCAATATATTGATATATATTAATATATATTTCAATATATTCATCAATGACTTGGATAAAGGAATAGAGTGCGCTGTCAACAAGTTTGCTGATGACACCAAACTGAGAGTGGCTGACACGCTGGAAAGCTGTGCTGTCATCCAGCAAGATCCAGACAGGCTGGGGAGTTGGGCGGGGAGAAGTTTAATGAAATATAACAACGGCAAGTGTAGAGTCCTGCATCTGGGCAAGAACAGGTACCAGTATAGGTTGGGGACTGACCTGTCAGAGAGCAGCATAGGGGAAAGGGACCTGGGGGTCCTGGTGGACAGTGGGTTGACCATGAGCCAGCACTGTGCCCTTATGGCCAAGAAGGCCAATGGCATCTGGGGTGTATCATAAGGAGTGTGGTTAGTAGGTCAAGAGAGGTTCGCCTCCCCCTCTACTCTGCCCTAGTAAGACCACATCTGGAATATTGTGTCCAGTTCTGGGCCCCTTAGTTCAAGAAGGACAGGTTAACTGCTTGAGAGAGTCCAGCGCAGAGCCACAAGGATGATTAAGGGAGGGGAGCATCTCCCTTACGAGGAAAGGCTGAGGTAGCTGGGTCTCTTTAGCCTGGAGAAGAGGAGACTAAGGGGTGACCTTATTAATATTCAAAAAAAAGTAAAGGGGGAGTGTCAGGAGGATGGAGCCAGGATGTTCTTGGTGATATCTAATGATAGGACAAGGGGCAACGGGTGCAAGCTGGAACATAGGAGGTTCCGCTTAAATAGGAGACAGAACTTTTTTTTTTTTTTTTTTACAGTAAGGGTGACAGAACAGTGGAACAGACTGTCCAGGGGGGTTGTGGAGTTTCCTTCTCTAGACATTGAAAACCCACCTGGACGACTTCCTGTGTGACTTGAAATAGGTGTTCCTGCTCTGGCAGGGGGACTGGACTAGATGACCTTTCAAGGTCCCTTCCAGTCCCTAACATTCTGTGATATGGAACATACAACCATGTCTTGACTTTGTCTACCACGTCATTTTAGTTTGAAGAAGTTTTAACGTTACAAGGATATTTCAATACCTATGTCATCATAAAAAACATCCTCCCACTAACCTAAGCCTTCTACCTTTTTTTTCTTTTTTTAATATCACATAACATTAATAAAGGGATAAGAGGGAAATTATGTTAGGGGGAGATAATTTTAGAACAAGAGGGAATGGCCTCAAGTTGTGCCAGCTGTGTTCAGTTTGGATATAAGGAGAAATTTCTTCTCAGAAAGAGTGGTTAGGCATTAGAACAGGATGCCCAGGGAGGTAGTAGTGTCACTGTCCTGGGGGTGTGTCCTGGTTTTGGCTAGGATAGTTAATTTTCCTCCTAGTAGCTGGTAGGGTGCTGTGCTTGGGATTAGGATGAGAAGAGTGATGATAACACACTGATGTTTTAATTGTTGCAGAGCAGTGCTTACACTAAGCACTAAGCCAAGGACTTTACAGCTTCTCACTTTGTCCTGCCAAGATGCAGGCTGGGGGTGCAGCAAGAGCTGGGAGGGGGGATGGACCCAGGACAGCTGACCCAAACTGGCCAAAGGGGTATTCCATACCATCTGGCGTCATGCTGAACAATTAATATGGGGGGGCTGGCTGCTTGGGAATAGGTTGGGCATCGGTCAGTGGGTGGTAAGCAACTTCATTGTGCATCACTTGTTTTGTACACGTTACTATTAGTAGTACTATCATTATTATTTTCCTTTCTTTTCTGTCCTAATAAACTGTCTTTATCTCAACTGACAGGCTTTCATTTTTTTCTGATTCTCTCCCCCATCCCAGAGAGGGAGGGTGAGCGAATGGCTGTGTGGTGCTTAGCTGCTGGCTGGGTTAAACCACAACAAGGTGTTTTAAGAAAAGGCTGGATGTGGTACTTAGAGACACAATTTAGTGGTAGGAGTCAGAAAGGACAGCTTTATATTTGTATTTTGCTTACAAGGGGAACTGAAGTTACAAGATTTATTTTAAGACTTCGAATACATCTAACCTCGAAGGCAAGCAACACAATACATAACTACACTAGCAGTTAATACAAATGTTCTTTACTACTGCAGTCTCTAATAGATCATTTTATCTTTTGCAACTCCATTGCAACACTTTATTTCTGCAATACAGAGAACTGAAGTTAAAGAACAAAATTCTAAAATAGGGACTATGGATTTACTAACCTCCTTAATGGAGTCTTCATTAGGCAGCATAGAACACACACATGTGATGTAGGCTTGGCGAAAAGATGAAACATTTGCAATTTCTGGAGAATCTGCACACAATTTTGACAAGAAAGTAGCTTGTGGGATGCAGTTTGACTTCATCAAATGTTTTATTCGCATCTGCAGAAAGGAAGGCCCTTCTCGTGTAATCAATTTATTAGCTATGAAAAGAAAAAAAAGTTGTTAAATGGTATATTCTCAAAGCTAACACTTAACTGAAACTGTCTCACTGCATTCACACTTTAGTACAAATTTGTATAAGCTTTCTTAGAAAACACTAGGTGTGATAAAAAGTGACAGCAATAAATGCAGTATATTTTCCCACACACATTCAGAACAAATGAGTAGGGAGAGAATGCTGGGATATAGAAAATGGGGGATGGAAATCACATCAAATGATTGCATCCATTAAGGCAATACAGAATTATGCCATGGCAGTGACGGAAGGACACTGATCAGACTATATTGTATTTTGAACAAGATACCACTAGTCTAGCTGAGATTCAGCATCTTCAACTGTTAATTGTAGCTTCATATTACAAGACAAAAGTAAGAAAAATATTTCAGCCAAAGATTTTTCCACCTAATCTGTTAAACACATTGCCAAAATATGCAGAATGAATTTCAGAGAGAAAATATTTTTATGGTACTTTTGAAAAACAGTATCTGAGACACGCTAGGCTTATACTCTAGATCAACCGAACAACTAATTATTACAAGAGACTGTGAGCTAATTCCATATTAAAAATTCAATTATTTTTGTAATTGGTTAGCAAAATTTATTTAATCAAGTTTAAAACCAAAAAAAAGCTGAGTTAGGAATTAAAGCCATTTTTATATTAGTTCAAGACATCTGATTGAAAACCTCACCATGTAGTTTGAATCTTTCCAGGTACTTAAGATGTACTTTGCCTTAGCTGAAGAAATAGTATGATTCTCAACAGCTATGGGCTATTCCCAGCTTTAAAAACATCTAATACAAAGGTAGCTTGATAGTCTCCAGATATGTATATATTTCAAAAGACCCTTGAAAATTAAGAGAAAGGAGTCGATGTGTTCTTACACTGCATGTAATCACAGAGATCTTAAATATCAAATGTATTTAAATAAATTTAATTTTAGATGATTGAAGTAGCATCCATTTACAGCACTTCAAAAGATATTCTGTGAAACTGCTGTTGCACTAAAGGATAAAATGGTTAAAAGCAACTGAAAAACCACTGTACTAGAACTCTTTCTGTACCTTTACTCAATACGCCTGTCATTCCTGTTGTGGCCTGTAAGAAGTGTATTTTCATTCCTACTATCTCTATCAAATGTAAGGCAGCAGTCAGAAAAGACTAAGTTTCCATAAAAGAACATCAAACAGATCAAAGGAGTGACAGAATTAAATGAAGGAAGAAAAACTTGGTAACTGATCGGTGATTTCCATCTTGTATTACAGCTACAGGTGTTTACCTGATGATGATTCTGAAGGTAAAAATGGATTAAAGTAATCCAGCAGATACCTAGGTAATTTATAATTGTTTAATCTATGCTCTGATCGTGTCCTATACAAGGCAAGAAGAATAATTCCAGCTTAGACATCATTTGACTTCCAGGAAGTCTATTACAGCAGAATCTGACCTCCTAAAGCAGAGAAAAGGGACTGAAGGAAGAAATCAAAGTGAAAAACAACTGACAAGATTCTATGAAGCATGGTGTGGTAAAACTTCATGGATCATTTCAGCATTAACACTGGAAGTCACTGAATTACACTCGTCTGATGATGAAAAGATATACCAGATATGTTAACAGCACAGTCTAATAGATGAAAAATAAAGATTTTCATCACCATAATTTATTGGCACATACAGCAAGATTTCTTTAAATTTTCATTTTGTCTTGCTCCACTGTGTTGGGTATACAAATCTGACACATTCATCTCCCTGATGAAAAGTAAAGTCTATGTATGCCTTCAAATCTAGTTCTCTTTTTTTTTTCCATAAGATTTTAGAGCTCTATGATTCATGACATATATATATTACCTGGAATTGTTTTAAAATGTTATTGAATATTTGGTTACAATTTCTGGAGAATCCTATGGCCTATGTTGTCTTTCCCAGAGTTATACACTCTCCAAGAAAACCTGCAACTTTGCAGCACCTGTTCAATATGCTTATACTCTAAAAGGCTAACAGGAACAAAACCAACTAAACTAAAACCCCTGTCTCCTCCATAACATAAGGGCACAGAACTACATAATTTAAGTACCGCAGTATTACTCTATTATACCTGTAGTTATTAAACATCCCTATTCCCTCTCTTAGTCACTATTTTCTCAGTTCCATTACTAATAATAACATTACTTCTTTCATCTACCAGTTTTGTATATTTGCTGCAAACTAGAACAGCAGGAACAGGAGAGATCTCACACAGCACTCGTTGCCTTTTCAGTGCTTATCCTTTCACACAAGCTCTATTGCTACTTACTGTTACACGTATCGTCTGTTGAAAGCACTCAGTATCTGAAATATCTTGTTTGGATGCAAAGATGACAAGTTTGAAAAGCCTGTAGAAAGATCTTTCAGATATGTCTAAAAAGCTACGTTGTGTGTAACAGGCCACAAAGATGACACTTTTCTTGACTCTAAGATATTCCAAAAGCAAGCAAGCAACCCCCCTCCCCCCCAACAACAACAAAACAACAACAACAACAAAGCAAAACCCAACCACCCACAAATAAGGTTTTCAAGATCACCACAGAAGAAGGACACTTAGTGAGAAGAGACATTTTAGGTAGATATTTGGGTTCTTAGAACCGGCCTTTTAGATGGCAGTTCTGACCGCCACCTCTTTAACCTTACGTTTTACTTGAGAAATCTTGCTTTGATAGACTGGTCTAACAAATGATTCAAAAGTCATATTCAGATTGTTTAAGCATGTCTGCATCTACTCTAGACTGTGTGAAAATGCATCTGAGCAGCTACAGAATTTCCAGAATAGCTCCAATGTCCTGTTGCCTCTGCTTGCATCACATGAAAGAAACTCAAATGAGAGCACCTCTTCTGGGCACATATTCAGCTCCAGCTAAATAGACAAATATGTACTAAATAAAGAACTCAATGGAATCAATAAATTCCAGGTTGCTGCATTTTCTCAGAAACAGGGACCTACACCCAGCCCAATTCAACATGGTCACAGATGTGTCAATCAATCAATTCCTTGTCTGCAGAAGCTCTGTCCCAAATTAAAAGACAAAGGACTGAACTACGCTATTATTGTTGAAGACAAGAGGTAGTCTGAACCACATCACAGGAAGTAACAAGGTACTCTTGCAAAGGAATGAAGTGTGGAAGCCATTGATAAAATCAGTCACATGTATAAGATGCAATTAAATCTATAAAGGAGTCCACACAGAAGCACGTGAATTCACATTAGTCCACCAGAACAGATCTTGGCTTCCCACAGGTAAAGCTTGTTGAACAAAACAGTTGAAGATTTTCAGGATGTAATTATTTTCAGTAAGAGGAACAAATTTTGAAATGCAAGTCTGAGCAGAAATCCACTAAAAGCAGCAACTGGATGTCCTAAAAATACTAGTAATGAAAAGCTCCAAAGCAGGATATTAGTGGTAGATAATTCTCCCCAAAACATGTTAGAGATGGGATTAACTAGTCTTTGGAGTTTGAGTGCTTCTGCTATACTTTAAGTGAAGACTAGCAAAGATAGTACAACTCAAAGAGAGGCTACCCAAAGCCAAGAAGAAGGATTCTGCTGTGGAAGAAAGCTTGACTTAAAATCCTTGCTTATGGTGCCTTAATTTTAAGGAAAATATTTTAAGCTTGTCCCCCTCTTTGTTATTTTTAATTTAATTTAGAATATCACCAAGATAAACTGTGGTCTCATGTACTGTTAATGGAACAACTAGAAGAAATACCTGCAAGTACTCGAAACCACTAATAGGTAGGAAAAAATTCAGTGAGTAAAAATATAGAGTTTAAGAGAAGACATTAAAAAGTTACATGAAATTACACTAAAAATTATTTTTTCTTGACCTCATTTTTTTTGATTCAAGATATTATATCGATAGTCTAAACGCAATCAGCTTCCCAGCCCAAAACTTAATAAAAGGTAACCTTTAAACTCATGTCTCCCCTTCAAATGCACACTTTACTTGCATCTTCTTTACCTTTGAAAGATGTGGACATTAACTACTCCTTCCTGTGAACCACTCAGGAAATCATTCAAAATCACAGCTATGCAGAACAAAGCACCTTAGGGAGCAAAAATCCCCCCCCCCTTTTTTTTTAATAATGAAAAAAGAAATGCTTCTTTTAAAAAATGGACTAAATTATTTGTGGTATAGCCCAGGTGGAGATATGTTAGAGAGGATTCAGTGTACTAGTGAGACAGTTTCAATCATAAGTATTATTTAGCAGCCTATGAATACTACCGCACGAAGCAATTTAAACTGCAACTCCCTTCTGACTTTTAATCAGTTTCCTCATCAAAATTGCACCAAGTTCTCTCTTAATAACCCCATCTTATCTCTAAAATCGTATGCTTACCTTCCTCTGTTTCTACTGGTTGCTGGGATAGAATTTTAAGAAGAACTGGATTTTTCCACACTCCTTCCCTTGTGATATCCACCAGTATTTGGAGGTTGTTATTCCCAAATTCCAGTAAAGCATCATGTGAATCCTACAACATGAAAAATAAATCATTAGAAGTCTTTGCTAAACATTACTTTAATGTAATTTTTATTAAAATATAATAAAATACTAGGACATAATTTAATTTTACACTATTCTTCTAAGTCATTACTGTTCTGACATGCTTGCATTGGCGTCTTCACAACACATCCTTTTTCATATATGCTTCTCTAATGCTACAATAAAGCCTCCCAATTTCCATATACTGAAACTCAGCTGTAATGACAGCTCAAAAAAACAACTGTTCTGCAGTTGTAACTTTTGCAATTTTCATGTTTCTTCATGCATGCATGTAGCAATTTCCTCATTTTTAAATCTACCACTACTTTCTAACTTTTAAATATTTTTTTTTTGCATAAAAGACGAAGGGTTTTATAATAAAGCATGTAATGCCAACTGAGAAATTGGAATTAAGACTAATTGCTTCTCAAAATGAATAAAAAACATTGCGAGTCTCAGACTATATTTACTGTTAACACTAGTGAGATAAGATGGTCATTTCTTTGAGAGATACTAAAGCATGCTGTTTGGTACAAAGTCCAAATTCACAGTTACGTTCTTCTAATCAGTACCCTCTGATAGGGCAGTCCAGTGCCATCAAGTGTTTGCACCTTCTTGCAGAAGAAGGGTTCTGAGAGAGCAGCATACAAATTTTAGCTGATTTGATTTGGATGGACAGTGAAGCAGTGATTAAAAATCGTCCTAAAATTCAATGCAGAGGAAGGGGGAGCTGCCAGCATTCAACTGTCACTCACTAGTCTGAGGAAAATGAGACGGAAAAATCATCTTTAAGGGGGGAACAGTGTGCACTAGGAGGGGCTCAGAAAGGACTCTCATCTGCCAAAAGGGTGAGGCAGATGAGGGGTCGTAAGAAGATGCAGATTTCCTGGTGGTTACGCATGTGAGAAAACTCAGGGAACTTAAACAGAAAGCAGAGCACAACATAAACAGCAGAGACTGCTGTACAACACTCACAATCCTGACCAAAGTGGATCATGAATAACTTCTTTAATCAAGATGAATACTCATTTCTACTTTATACAGACACACCATTCCCCTGAAAACTAATCCATGCATAGCACATTTGCAAATCAAGATCCAAGTATTTCCAATCCTGACAGTTTTGATGCTGTGAAAACTGACTCAGAGACACAGCACACTGAACAGGTCTCCAACAGAGAGGTTCATCCATGAAACCTGTTTGCATTGCACTATCCTCAGGGAAATCAAGCCCTACCATTTTTAATTCTGGAAATCTGAGGGAAGAATAATAGAAATAACATGGGAAAAGAAGGCTATAGTGTCAACACAGAAGAAAAGCAACTGGAAATGAACTCCTGCATTTAATGTTTCTACCAGGAAAACTGATACGCTGTTGACTTGCGCTGAAGAAGTAACAGTATCACTGAGCAAAATCTCCCCAGAACTGACAAAACTGAAGCTACCTAACTATCTGTAGTCAATTTGTGACTACACATGTAGTAAAAGCGTTCCTTCACACCGTGTTTTAAATTTGAGAGAGCATTTGATACATGACAATGTCCATTGGTTCTAACAAGCTGTGTTTAAAGTTGGCAGTACTTCTAATCATACAATCGTAGAATAGTTTGAGTTGGAAGGGACCTTTAAAGTCCAATCCTCCCACCTGACATGGGTAGGAACACCCTCCTCAAGAATAAGCTGCTCAAAGCCCCATCCAACCCGACCTCGAATACTCCCATGGACAGGGCATCCATAACTTCAGTTCCAGTGCCTCACCAACCTCAACAAAGAACTTCTTCTGAATATCTAATCTAAATCTACCCTCTTTTCGTTTAAAACTATTACTACTTAGCCTATCACTACAGGCTCTTGTAAATGCTGCCTCTTCAGCTTCATAGAAGCCCCACTTACCAGAAGGCCACTGTAAGGTCTCCCCAGAGCCTTCTTTTCTCCAGGCTGACCAACCCCAGCTCTCTCAGCCTCTCTTTGCAGAATAGATGCTCCAGCCATCTGATCAGCCTTGGGGCCCTCCTCTGGACCTGATCTAACATTCGCATTTTTCTTGTGCTGGGCATCCCACAGCTGGACGCAGTACTCCAGGTGGGATATCACAAGGGTAGAATAGGGAGCCAATTATCCCCCTCTGGACCTGCTGGTCCCACTACTTTTTGTACAGCCCAGGATATGCTTGGCTTTCTGCACCAACTAACAGGCTCACATCCAATTTCTCCTCCTCCAGCATCCCCAAGTTCTTCTCCACAGGGCTGATCTCAATCCATTTATTCACCAGGATTTACTGATGTTTGGGATCGCCCTGGCCCACGTGCAGCACCTTGCACTTGGCCTTGTTGAACTTTTCACAGATTCACAGATTTTTCTAGGTTGGAAGAGACCTCAAGATCATCGAGTCCAACCTCCGACCTAACACTAAGTACTCCACTAAACCATGTCCCTAAGCTCTACATCTAAACGTCTTTTAAAGACCTCCAGGGATGGTGACTCCACCACCTCCCTGGGCAGCCCGTTCCAATGCTTAATAACCCTTTCGGTAAAGAAGTACTTCCTAACATCCAACCTAAAACTCCCCTGTCGCAACTTTAGCCCATTCCCCCTCGTCCTGTCACCAGGCACGTGGGAGAATAGACCAACCCCCACCTCTCTACAGCCTCCTTTCAGGTAACTGTAGAGAGCGATGAGGTCGCCCCTGAGCCTCCTCTTCTCCAGGCTGAACAACCCCAGCTCCCTCAGCCGCTCCTCGTAAGACTTGTTCTCCAGACCCCTCACAAGCTTGGTCGCCCTTCTCTGGACTCGCTCGAGCACGTCCATGTCCTTCCTGTAGCGAGGGGCCCAAAACTGAACACAGTACTCGAGGTGCGGCCTCACCAGAGCCGAGTACAGGGGCACAATCACTTCCCTCGACCTGCTGGCCACACTGCTTCTTATACAGGCCAGGATGCCGTTGGCCTTCTTGGCCACCTGAGCACACTGCTGGCTCATATTCAGCCGACTATCCACCAATACTCCCAGGTCCTTCTCAGCCAGGCAGCTTTCCAGCCACTCATCTCCCAGCCTGTAGCTCTGCTTGGGGTTGTTGCAGCCCAGGTGCAGGACCCGGCACTTGGCCTTGTTGAACTTCATGCAGTTGACCTCAGCCCATCGCTCCAGCCTATCCAGATCCTCCTGCAGAGCCTTCCTGCCCTCGAGCAGATCGACACACGCACTTAGCTTGGTGTCATCTGCAAACTTACTGAGGGTGCACTGGACGCCCTCATCCAGATCATCAATAAAGATATTAAAGAGGACCGGCCCCAGTACCGAGCCCTGGGGGACTCCACTAGTGACCGGCCTCCAACCAGATTTGACTCCATTCACCACAACTCTCTGGGCCCGGCCATCCAGCCAGTTTCTAACCCAGCGAAGCGTACGCCAGTCCAAGCCCCGAGCAGCCAGTTTCTTGAGGAGAATGTTGTGGGGAACGGTGTCAAAAGCCTTACTGAGGTCAAGGTAGACCACGTCCACAGCCTTTCCCTCATCCACCAAGCGCGTCACTTGGTCATAGAAGGAGATCAGGTTCGTCAAGCAGGACCTGCCTTTCATAAACCCATGCTGACTGGGCCTGATCGCCTGCTTGCCCTGCAAGTGCCGCGTGATGACCCTCAAGATAATCTGCTCCATGAGCTTCCCCGGCACTGAGGTCAAACTGACAGGCCTATAGTTCCCCGGGTCTGCCCTGCGGCCCTTCTTATAGATAGGCGTCACATTGGCTAGCCGCCAGTCAACCGGGACCTCCCCCGATAGCCAGGACTGCCGATAAATGATGGAAAGCGGCTCGGCCAGCTCCTCCGCCAGTTCTCTCAGTACCCTCGGGTGGATCCCATCCGGCCCCATCGACTTGCGCACATCCAAGCTCCGTAGCAGGTCGCCAACCATTTCCTCATGGATAGCGAAGGCCACATCGAGCTCCCCATCCCCTTCCACCAGCTCAGGGCACTGGGTGTCCGGAGAACAACCGGTATTGCCGCTAAAGACTGAGGCAAAGGCGGCATTAAGCACCTCAGCCTTTTCCTCATCCTTAGTAACTAGGTTTCCCCTCGCTTCATGACGTTCATGGGAGCTCACTTTTCAAGCTCGTGTGGGTCCCTCTGGATGGCATCCTGGATGGCATCCCTTCCGCCGTGTCACCACTCAGCTTGGTGTCATCTGCAAACTTGCTGAGGGTGCACTCAATCCCACTGAGTATGGCATCAGTAAAGATGCTAATAAGTACCAGTCCTAATACATACCCCTGAGAGATACCACTGATATCACTGATCTCCATGTGAACATTGAGACATTGACTGCAATTCTCTGGATGCAGCCATCCAGCTAATTCCGTATCCATCAAATAGCCCAATTCTCAAATCCATACTTCTCCAGTTGAGAGACAAGGATGCTGCTGTATGGGACCATATCAAAGGCCTTACAGAATTCCAGGTAAATGCATCGGTTGCTTTTCCCTTGTCCACCAATGTAGTTATTGAACCACAGAATACCAGTAGATTGTTCAGATTTGCCCTTGGTTGTCTGAATAACTGGTTGGCTGTCTGAATAACCTCCTTGTCTTCCATATGCTTTAACATAGCTTCAAGGATGATCTATTCCGTGATCTTCCCAGGCACACAGGTGAGGCCTGTCTGCAGTTCCTGCTCTTCCTTTCTATCATATTTTAAAAACTGGAGTGATGTTTCCCTTCTTCCAGTCACTGTGGACTTTACCTGACTGCCAAGACTTTTCAAGTATGATGGAGAGAGGCTTGGCAACTACATCAGCCAGTTCCCTCATGCCCTAGGATGCCATGTCATCAGGTCCTATAGGCTTATGTACAATGCTATTATTAACCTCAGGTTTCCTTCTAATACCCTGTTGTATTCTCTGTCTATACTGGAATTAGTTCCATGTTCTGAACTAACAGGTATTATCACTTCTATTAATAATTAATAATTATAATTGTAATATATAGTATCTATTTATCACAATTGTGATTATTACAGATTATTAATAGAGTCTTTATTTTCCTTCAACTCTTCCTTCTCTACTCTTACACCTCTCCAGATTCCAGAATTAAACTGTGCTAACACTAGGACCACTCAGAATACTGGAGTAACCAAGGAGCCTTGTGTCACGGGTTGTCAAGACACAATGAACTTCTTTCTACATTGTAACATACAAGATGCATTCTTCAAGTTACTGAGTTATCTTCTATAACAAAGTAAATCTGCTATGAAAATACACAAGACTTTACCATTAGGCATACAGAGTAAAAGGCATCTTTGCATTTCATGGTTAGATACCCATTAATACAGTAGATATTGATGTTCAGCAGAGTCCCTAGTATCAGATGCTATTTTCAGACCAAGTTTAATGTTCTTACTTTCCTTTCTAACACTGCAACAAACTGTATTCCGTAAACCTCTGAACAGGAAACCCCAAATTTTAACTCGTGAGCAATGTACCCATGTACCAAGGAGGGAACCTTATTCCCAATAAGTGACTGAGAGCAGAAAATTACATTCTCACAGTGAGGTTTCATTTATGTTGATTCACAGCTGTCATAATTAATAGGCTCAGAAGTTTCTTCTTAAAGGACTTCTAATGACCATGAACCTATACTACCAGATATGCTACTTAATAAAACCCAAATTAAAGTGAAACAGAGCTAACACAGGCTTCCTTCCACCTACTCCCTAATTATCTACACCTACTCAAAGCATAACATAGCATACTAATAGAGCACAGAATAAACAAGTATTCCATTCCTTCAACACTAAAGTCTGTGTCCAGTATTAAGTTTATACTGATCCATATTCCTAACTACAGACTACAATTAAGAACAGTTTACTCTGTGAGTACAACAAAGACGTAGCCAACTAGCCTCAAACAATAGTTTTGAGCAATGTTACTCATTTCAGGCAGAAAACACTGCTGTGGTTTAACCTGGGTGGCAGCTAAGCACCACACAGCTGTTCACTCACCCTCCCCACTCCCTCTCTGGGATGGGGGAGAGAAACGGGAAAGTGAAGCCTGTGACTTGAGATAAAGACAGTTTATTAAGACAGGAAAATAATAATAATAATTATGATAATAGTACTACTACTACTAATGTGTATGAAACAAGTGATGCACAATGCAATTGCTCACCACCCACGGACCGATGCCCAGCCTATCCCCGAGCAGCCGGCCCCCCCCACCCCGGCCAGCCACCCCTATATATTGTTCAGCATGACGCCAGATGGTATGGAATACTCCTTTGGACGGTTTGGGTCAGCTGTCCTGGGTCTGTCCCCCCCAGCTCCTGCTGCACCCCTAGCCTGCTCGCTGGCAGGACAGAGCGAGAAGCTGAAAAGTCCTTGGCCTGGTGTAAGCACTGCTCTGCAACAATTAAAACATCAGCATGTTCTCAGCGCTCTTCTCATCCTAATCCAAAACATAGCACCCTACCAGCTACTAGGAGGAAAATTAACTCTGTCCTAACTGAAACCAGGACAAGCATTGTTATTCTTTAAGAAAAAATCTGATTTTTCACAAGTTACGTCTTTAGATTCATTGTACTCCAGAGCTAGGCTAATCTTCTTCCCTAATCTGCAGTCATCATATAAAGCAACAATATCCCCACGACCCTTTAAATAAACAGACTTTCCACCTATAATCACTCTTTAATGTAACAGGCAAATTAGGAAAGGAGGAAGAAAAAGCAAGTTAACAGTAATCAGCTACCACTGTTAAAATCCCATCTAAGCACCGGCCACCTTCAGCTGTCAGACTGTGTCTTGTAAGGTTTGATGCTTGACACTGGCTTGGATCTGGGATATTGCAGAGATGCTGCCAAGACTTGTCCTCAGACTATCATTACTTGCTGATTGTATGTATGCACACCAATGACACTGCGCACCAAAAGTAAATACAGGACTCTGGGGGCTACATTGAAGGGCACAAGCATTCAGCTCGTTTTCTTCACTTTGTTGAGGAAAATGTAAGACTGAAAGCAAAACGAAGGCCAAAGAAAATGTGAGACCACATCAGTAGAACAGGGCATCAAATGACAAAGGATGCTGAAAAGGCTGGGGTACTTGATAACTTCGCCTCAGATTTTACTGTTAAGGTCTGCACTCTGGCCTTCCTGGTCCCCTAAATACCATGTCAGAGATCTGGGGGGCATGAAGCAACACAAGGAGGAGATATGTATGCCCTAAATTGTTTCTCATATGTCCATAGCATTGATCAAGGCAAATCTGAGGGTGCTGATGGAGCTCACTGATGTCACTGCAAGACCAGTACTACCTCTGAAAAGTCATGACCACTGGGGGAAGGTTCCTGGTGCATCAAAAAAAAAAAAAAACAACAAAAAAACAAACAAACCCCACCACACTCATTTTCCAAGATCAAGAAGTATACCCTGGAGAACTACAGGCCAGTCAACATAAGCACCATCCCCAGCAAGACCACGGAGCAGATTCTCCATGTGGCTGAATGCGGTTTCCAGAAAGTCAACAATGTGACTCAGAACACTGGACTGACACATCTTTACTCATGTTCTGAATAACTGACAGAGCATGGTCTCAGTTAGTCCACAGCTCACTTGGAACTTGGAGAACAGCTGGCATAGTGGAAGACAGGGCAGCCATTGAGAAGGACCTCTGACAGGCTGCAGGAACAAGCCGACAGGGACTTCATAAAGTTCCACACAGACAAATGCAGGTGTTGCACCTCGCACAGAACCAAGCATCAGTAGAAGCTGCTGACCACCTGGATAGATTCCAGTTTGGCACAACTGGCCTTTAGGGTCTGTACGATCAATGGGCAGTGAGCCCTTAGAGCAAACAATGCAAAACAGAATCATAAAGGCTGGAAGAGACCTTCAAGGTCATCTGGTCCAACCATCACCCTACTACCAGTATCACCCGCTAAACCATGTCCCTAAGCACCACATCCAACCTTTCCTTGAACACCCCCAGGGACAGTGACTCCACCACCTCCCTGGGCAGGCCATTCCAATGCCTGACTACCCTGAGAAGAAACATCTCCTAATTTCCAACTTAAACCTCCCCTGGTGCAACTTGAGGCCCTTCCCTCTTGTTCTATCACTAGTTACCTGTGAGAAGAGGCTGACCCCCAGCTCCCCACACCTTCCTTTCAGGAAGTTGTAGAGAGCAATAAGGTCTCCCCTGAGCCTCCTCTTCTCCAGACTAAACAACCCCAGTGCCCTCAGCCACTCCTCACAGGACTTGTGTTCCAGGCCTTTCACCAACTTCGCAGCCCTTCTCTGGGCACACTCCAGGGCCTCGACATCCTTTTTGCAGGGAGGCACCCAAAGCTGAACACAGCACTCAACGTGTGGCCTCACCAGCAGAGAGTACGGGGGACGATCACCTCCCCGCTCCTGCTGGCTACACTATTCCCAATACAAGCCAGGATGCCATTGGCCTTCTTGGCCACCTGGACACATGGCCAGCTCACATTCAGATGAGCACTGATTAGCACCCCCAGGTCCTTTTCCTCTGCACAGCTTTCCAGCCACCCTGCCCCACGCCTGTAGCGTTGCATGGGATTGTGACCAAAGTGCAGGACCCAGCACTTAGCCATGCTGAACCTCATCCCTTGGCCTCTGCCCATCGACCCAACCTGTCCAGGTCCCTCTGCAGGGCCTTCCTACCTTCCGGCAGATTGATATTTCCCCCCAACTTGGTGTCATCTGCGAACTTACTGAGGGTGCACTCAATTCCCTCATCCAAATCATCAATAAAGATATTAAAGAGGATGGACCCCAACACTGACCCCTGGGGAACACCACTGGTGTGCTCCTAACCAAAGCCCAAACTGCTCTTAACCAACAGCACTAAGCCTAAAAAAGAGCTACAGCGCACACAGGTTTCAGGATGTATTTAAGCATATGGAAACATTACCAAAGCAATCATTATGCTCACACAGCTGTTCTTCCTCTCAAGTCTTTCTTTCCAGCACAGCTGGGACCAGGAAACCAAATTCAGCAGAAAGAGCTCCACAGGGAGGATGTTATTTATTTTTAATTAACATAAGACAAATTCCCCGCTTACATAAACACAGCTATATAGTGTGCCAGTAGATTCAGATAGATAAATGACAAATTTAATGCTTACGTCAGCCCTGATGCCAGAAGATGCTCACGTTAGAACCTCAGGGCAGCTTCAGAAGTCAGTAACAATAAACTGATTTGAATTCATATTTATGAAGTGTGCAACCTCAGTCCGGAATTCCTACAAGTGGCAGTCACAAACATAAGTCTGTGTACATCACTGTAGACTCAGACTTTGGTGACTAAGAAAACTATTACAGGTGTGCAGGTAAATCCTGCATCCTATCCACAAAACAAATAGAAGCACATTTTCAAAGCTTGCACTTTTCATCTTTCTCACCTATATGTCATCAGGCAGTCTTTTCAATATGTAAGGGATAGATGAGACTGAACAATAGCCCTTGCTATTAGGGATGACACAGCAGAGAGCCTCTGGGTGAGGATTAAGGAGATGGATAACAATGCAGATGTCGTCACAGGTGTCTGCTATTGAGCACCCACCCAGGATGATTGCACAGATGAGCTATTCTTCAGGCAATTGAAGGATATCTTGGGACTGGTAAGGGAACAGTTGCATCAGCTCAACATCTTAAGTCCATGTGGCCAGACAGGATTCACCCCAGAGTGCTGAAGGAATTAGCAGACACTATACCTGGACTCCTCTCTGCAATTTACCAAAGGTCTTGGGACTCTAGGCAGGTCCCTGCTGGCTGGAAGCTGGCCAATGTTATACATATGTACAAAAAGGGCATGACAGAAGACCCAGGAAAACACTGACCTATTAGTTTAAATTTAGTGTATACCTCAGTCCCTGGAAAAGATACAGAGAAGGTTGTCCCGGGAATATTTAAAGAACAAAGCTGTTGGCAGGCACAGTCAACACGGGTCAATCAAAGGAAAGTCCTGCCTTAGTAATTTGATCTTCTATGATAAGGTTACCTGCTCAGCAGATGAAGGGAAGACAATGGATGTAATCTTCCTGGACTTTAGTACGGCTTTTGATACCTTCACTCACAGCATCCTTCTAGACAAATTGTCCAACTGTGAGACAAACAGGTTCATACTATGCTGTGTCAAGAACCAGCTGAGTGGCAAAGCTCAAACGGTTATAGCAAACGGGTCTACATCTGGCAGGCATCCAGTCATCAACAGTGATCCCCAAGGCTTAATTCTAGAGCCGGTTCTGTTCAACATTTTTATTGGTGATCTAGAAGCAGGTGTTAAATGCATCCTTAACACGTTTGCTAACCTGGGAGATGCTGTTGATTCTCTCTTCAGGGATAGGCAGCCTTGCACAGGGATGTATGTAGACTGGACAATCATCAACAGAACGAAGTTCAACAAAGGAAAATGACGGGTGCTGCAGGTGGGGAGGCGTGAGGCCAGACACAGATACAGACTGGGAGATGAGTGGCTGGAGAGCAGCTCAGCTGAAAGAGATCTGCGCGTGCTGGCTGACAGCAGGCTCAATGGGAGCAGTGTGCCCTGGCAGCCAAGAGGGCAAACCTGATTTTGGGGTGCATTAAACACAGCATAGCCAGCTGGTCAAAAGAGGTGATTCTCCTGCTATAGCTAGCGTTGGTGTGGCCTCACCTTGAATACTGTATGCAGTTTTGAGCCCCACAATTAAAAAAGGATATTAAGATACATCCAGAGGAGGGCAACAAAGAGCTGGCTAAGAGGTGACCTACTTGCTTTCTGCAACTCCCTGGGGAGGGGAAGCATAGGGGGAGGTGCCGGTCTCTTCTCCCCAGTAACTGATCACAGGATGCACGGAAATGGCACAAAGCTGCGCCAGGAGAGGTTCAGACTGGACATTAGGAAAAATTTCTTTACCACGAGGGTGGTCAAACACTGGAACGGGCTTCCTAGTGAGGTGGCTGATGCCCCATGCCTGGCAGTGTTCAAGAGGCAATTGGAAAAATGCCCTCATTAATACGCTTTAACTTTTGGTTAGCCTGAAGAGATCAGGCAGTTGAACTAGCTGATTTTTGAAGGTCCCTTCCAGGTGAACTATCGTATGGCATTCTTATACATTCGGTTGTCATAGCATCCATTTTGCACTACCCTCTCACATATTAATATTTCAGCTTTATCTTTTAACACTCCTGAGTGTTCACTCATAGATCAGATCAGAGAGTCAAAAAACAGCCTATGACTTTGAATTTTACCAGATATACTGAAACCAGCAAGATTTTACTGAGCTACAGCACTTTATGAAGACATTTAACATGTGTAAGACCTTGGAATGAGGTAAAACTGACCTTTTAATTAATTTTGATTGAATAAAGGCAAGGAGTGCCAGGTTCCTCACAGTTCTATCTTGAAACAAGAGAAAGGATTCTTCATCTTTTCTTAAAGAAAGTATTAAGAAAAGCAACTGAAATCGACTTGTCACTAACAGAAAACCCATAGTAAGCAGCCTACTTTTCCTTTGAGGGCATCATTTACATTGAAATTCTCTGAAGAATCTGAAGATAAAGCATTAATGAAGGATTCAACTGCAAGTCTTAAGAATTTATGCCAATTCCTGTAGCATCATTCAATTAAAATCATATAAGTGGTTTAATGTAGCAATAGCGCAAGAGACAGCTTTAAGAAGTCACTGGGAATTCTCAGCACACATTGCATATAGCAGCATCACTCAAATATCTGTTCAAGCAACTCCAAGATATTTACCAGAAGAAAACTTGATTAGAAACAATTTTCAGCTCTACACAATTCTGCAAGGCAGAGATAGGGAAATGCCAACTCCTCGTTACATGAACTTACCCCATCTATTGACAGGATAAGCATACACCCAGCAAACACTTTCCAACCAACAAGTGCCAAAAAGCAAACAAGTATATTTTTTGAACATTGCATTATAGTAGCTGAGATTTGCTGTCTATTAATGGTACTTATGATTAAGAATCACTTGGATTACAGATCCATCCTAATATTTTAATCTCAGATCAGGTATAGACACTAATTTTCCACTCAGATCTTCACAAAAGCTTTTGTAGTCTTTAGTCTTCAAAACAGTACTTCAGAGCTGTTCCATTACTCCATCTACTACTCTCAGACAAACCGTTAAACAAATCAAGATTTACTATGGTTCTCTTGCTGTAGTTGCTGCTGTGTAGTTACAAATTTGCTAGTCAGCCCAAGGCTGCTAATACTGCTGTTGCAAATGTTGCCTGGCCATTTAGATTTTTGCTGTCAAGAAAAGCACAATGTAGAACAGGTAAAATTCAGGGGGAGTGGCAGAAGAGGGGCATCAAAACAGTAGCTGAATTTATTAAAAAAAAAAAAACAAAAACACAGACCTAAAAATCCACAGCTTTCCTTGTTTCAGGTCTTACTGCCTATGATGTTATCATGCATAAGTCCACTAACAACTGAGGATAATAGTGGCCACCTCAGAAAGCCCTTTAATTTTTTATTTCTAACTGAAGTATGAAGATCAATGCAGTCAGTCACTTCAGTCAACTCAGGCAATCATCTCAGTGAACCTCCTTTCATGTTGCACATGGTGACTGTCAATCAGTCAACATATATGGATGTATAGCCTCATACAGCCTCATCAGTCCCCCAGGATTGTCTCTGTGGCACCCATTAACTACTGCACCTGGAGTGGAACCTTTCAGTATATCAGCTGGCAGCTAGGCTCAGAGTCAGCACCTGCCAAAAATTTCACTGTAGTCAGCTATTCTTCTAGTTTCAAAGGACATCTCATCAAAGGACATACATCTCAGATTGCATGCTAAACAGGATCAACATAGTGTGCTGTATGTGTTTCTTCTTAAAATATTTGATACTAAACTTGAATAAAGATTGAATATGGATCTAAAAACCAAATAAATACATACGTATACACACACACATAAAATAGGAAAAAAAATCTAGAACACTTACCTGTATAGACTGATGGAATCCTAGCCACACCTCGTGTGGCAATTCACTTTCAGGAATTGAAAGCAGTAGCTCAAAACAACTCCTGAAAAAGTAAGAGGCAAGTAAGCGAGCTACCTGAACAAATTCCGTTTTTATGATAAATTACATTTGTGGCACGTTACTTGACATTCAGATAACAAGTGACAGCAGCAAATATTTTTGACTGCACAAATCAGTCAAAAGCCAGCAACAACCTCAGAATCAGGCATCAGGTGCCATAGCAAAGAGTATTCCTTTTCAAAAAGTACTCCTTTTTACTGTGCACAGTCTTGCTAGGATAAGATTACTTCTAGTCTTATAACCAAATAAAGTCTGTTCAATATAGCTCAAGATTCTTGTACCATTTCTGCTCTTCCAAAACAGAAAGAGGAGAAAGTGAGACCTACTTAATACTCCTTCATTTAAACCATCAGGCTAATGCTATCCCTTTTAAGAAACAAAAGAGAAACAACTGTTCGCATTTAGTACGTCCTCCTCATTTCAGGGGAATGTCATAGAGAACACCGATCACTTTTTTTGTGGGAAAGCAATGGGAAGACTATTGTCTATTCCCTTCATGAATGGGGGCGGGGGGGAGTAATCTAATCCTGTACTGGGCATATGAACTACCTAAACACCAACTGCCATACAAAAACACTTTGACCTGTTCAAACTAAGTGCATCAACTATGACACTATGCCTAGAGGTATCACAAGATGGACATACAGCTAAAGTGTTCTTGCAACTCATGTCGACATTAAGAAAGAAAACCAATCTAAGACTCCAAATATAACAAATACACTGAATAATTTCTAAGGTACACCTATACTGTAAGATAGTTCCAACTCACACTAATCCTTGTTCAAAACCTCCAGTCCCAAATACTAAATATAAGACGTAACATGACAACACATTCATTCTTCCCACAGACATAAGAGCTGAGCTTAAGGAAGGGGAAAAGGTAGATGTCCACAAGGCAAACGTGAGTTCAGAAAAGGTTACTACCCAAAAACAATGACTTCTCCCTTTTCCTCTGGCTTTTGACAAAGACATTAAACAGTTACCTGCAAAATGTTATACCTTAGCAGCTTTCAGCCACATTCTACAGTCATATAACCTGGACAAGCTTGAGAAGTGGACGCATATGGACCTAATGAGGTTCAACAAGTCAAAGTGCAGGGTGCTGCACCTGGGTCGGGGCAATCCCAGACATGAGTACAGACTGGGAGAAGAACTCATTGAGAGCTGCCCAGCAGAGAAAGACTTGGGGGCTCTAATGGATGAAAAGCTCAACATGAGCCAGCAGTGCATGCTTGCTGCCCAGAAGGCCAATTGTGTCCTGGGCTGCATCAAAAGATGAGTGGCTAGCAGGTCGAGGAACGTGATTGTCCCCCTCTGATCTGCCCTTGTGAGGCCCCACTTGGACTACTGCATCCAGGTCTGGGGCTACCAGCACAAGGAGGACATGGGGCTGTTAGAGCAGGTCCAGAGGAGGGCTACAATAATGATCAGAGGGCTGGAGCACCTCTCCTGCAAAGAAAGGCTGAGAGAGCTGGGGCTGTTCAGCCTGAAGAAGAGAAGGCTCTGGGGTGACCTCGTTGTGGCTTTTCAGTACTTAAGGGGATTTATAAAAAAAGATGGAGAGCAACTCCTTGCCTACTCAGATAATGACAGGACAAGGGGGAATGGTTTTAAACTAAAAGAGGGGAGATTTAGATTAGATGTTAGGAGGACATTCTTCACTCAGAGGGTGGTGAGGCACTGGAACAGGTTGCCCAGAGAGGTTGTGGCTGCCCCATCCCTGGAGGTGTTCAAGGCCAGGTTGGATGAGGCCCTGGGCAACCTGATCTAGTGGGTGGCATCCCTGCCCATGGCAAGGGGATTGGAACTAGATGATCTTTGAGGTCCCTTCCAACCCAAGCCATTCTGATTCTATGATATAAGGTAAACAAAATCAAATGCAAGAATACTTAATTACCATCTTGTTTACCTTTTTTACATTTCAGAAGCTTGCTTTCACAGCTCCCCAGTACTGTTCCTTTAAATAGTAGTTTAAACCTGCAAAAGCTCTAAACACTTCCAGACATGCAGATAAAAAGAATAGCCTTCCCCACTACCATTCAGTAATTATTCAAATAATCAGACTCTAAAATCCCTGTCATTTCTATGCCCAAGAGAAAGTGGGCAACAGAACTGCCACATATTCTAAAGGTCATTTGTCTCAATATTATGAAATAATTGGGACTTATTTTTCCACTGTACTCAAGCCTGGCAATAAGAGTTCATTCACCAGTCCAGACAGTTAGATCCAGGTGGCTGTTACTTGATTATCAAAAACAATAATAGCAAACCTCACAAGAGCTGAACTCTATTTTAACATATGCAAATTAAAAAAAATTTTTAGGTATGTGATTGCTTGGGATGTCCAATTTTCACACGTCATAGAGAGATAAATTTCATTAAATAAAATATTTGCAGACCTCACAGTCAATGTGCTTTTAATATGCACCTCATTTTCAGACTTTAAACAGTCAACTACCCTGCCTATTTCCGCTAATTTAAGTATTTAACTATTTAGATTTAACTAATTTAACTATTTAATTTTTTCTTTAAAATATTGCTTTTTCATATATATATGATAATGGTTATATAAAAATATAAAGGTTAAACAAAAAGGCAAAACAAGGTTTTACAAATATACTTTTTTTTTTTTTGCAGTTAAGGGTTTAGGTGCTACTTGGGCAGTGAAGAAGATTCTGAAACTAGTCTTTCAAAGCACTGTGTATATACATAAAGATGTTGGTCTATGAAGACAAGAGGGCTGAATTTATACCTCAAAATTATTGTCTGAGGTAGTAACACAAGACTGAGTTGAATCAAAAAACAAGGAATCTTTTGAGTCTAAGTCTACCTCACAATCCCAACACGAAGGACTCATATTCAGAAGTGACTCGATGAGAAATCTGAAGCATGTATGTACAACCACCACATATAACAGCTTACAGCAGAACCACAAGAATGTCCAGGATATTCTGATTACAGATTTCTGATCTCTCCTCCCCCCCCCCCCCAAGAAAATCAAGTTGATCGTCTTTAATATTTTCTTAGAAAAAATGACTCTCATTCAACTGGAAAAAAACCACCCAGCCTTCCTTAGTAGCAAGAGTGAGGAATGGCCATTCGGAGTAATTCTTTTGGTAACTTCTGTGTTCTCATCCATTCTTCCCAAACAGGAAATCAACTGGTACTGAACAAAACAGCTTTGGCTGTAGAAAGAACCTAGCATCATTCTTTTGAGCTACCATTACTCTCTGCAATTCAAAGGCATGGTATCATCTTGTTACTCTACCAAAGGTTAAATACCTTCTTTTTCCTTTGCATTTTTAAAGAAGAAAGGTTTGGGGGTTCTCCTCAACTTCATGTTTTCTAACCAATAATGTACAAAAGGGTTTTTGTCATACAGTACTTCAGTGTGCACTTCTATCCCCCAAATCCTGTATCTATCTTCACTGTGATGCACTGTGGTGATTTTACTCAGGTGGGCAGCCAAGCTTCGTGACAACTGCTCTCTCACTCCCCCTCCTCAAAGGGGGAGGGGGAGCAAATACTACGCAAAGGGCTCAAGGGTTGAGATAAGGACAGGGAGATTGCTCAACAATTATCGTGATGGGCAAAACAGACTCAGAGAAGGGAGATTTGTAAACTTTATTACCTATTACTAGCAAGCTAGGGAAGTGAGAAACAAAGGAAAGAAACTAGAAACACTTTCCACCCATCCACCCTCTTCAACCTTCTCCCCTCGAGCAGCACACGGGAACAGGGAGTGGAGGTTGCAGTCACCCTATAGCACATCTCTGCTGCTCTTTCTCGGTCACCCTCTGCCCCTGCTCCACATGGGGTCCCTCCCACGGGATGCTGTCCTTCCTGAACTGATCCTGCAGGGGCTTCCCACAGGCAGCAGCTCTTCAGGAACTGCTCCAGATACGGGTCCATACCACAGGGTCCATCCATCAGGAGTAAACTGCTCCAACACGGGTCCCCCACGGGCAGCAGCTCCTGCCAAGTCACCTGCTCCTGGCATGGTCCCCTCTCCACGGGCTGCAGCTCTGGCCCTGAATCTGCCCTGGCGGCAGTCTTCCACAGGCTACAGCTTCCTCCAGGCCACATCCACCTGCTCCACGGGCTGCAGCGTGGAAATCTGCTCCAACATGGGACCCATGGGCTGTAAGGGGACAGCCTGCTCTACCAGGGGCCTCTCCACAGGCTGCAGGGGAACTTCAGCATCTCCTGCCCTGCTTCTACACTGACCTTGGTGTCTGCAGGGCTGTTTCTCTCTCCCCCCACTGCTGCTGTGCAGCGTTTTTTTACCCCTTTCCTAAATATGCTGTCCCAGAGGTACAAACATCACTTATCGACTCAGCTCTGGCCAGCTGTGGGGACAGGGACCCGTTGGAGCCAGCGGAAACTGGCCCCCATCCAACATGGGGTAGCTTCTGGATTCTTCTCACAGAAGTTACCCCTGTAGTCCCCTGCTACCAAAACCCTGCCATGTAAACGCACTACATGCATCTCAATGGAATTTAGGTATCACAAGTAAGACCACAAATCAAAATACCAGGATCACTTCATGAAGTCAAGCCTTTCTACCTTACTCTGCGAGGACCACCACAGTATCTACCTATATGTCAATTAATTCCAAAATTTAATCACAATTATTGCAAATAAACACTAATGGGTGCCTGAATGTTTCTGGTATTAAAAAAGCATCTGTCTCTAACATTCAACTTCAGAATATCTTTTAAGTCAAAACTCTACTTGATTTCACTTTCTTTATTCTGGAAAGAATAACTAGGCAAAAAAAAAAACCCTATTGTACGTAAACAATTTATTGTAAACTTTTATACCTCATCCACTTATATAAATTTAAAGAATTTAAAGAGCAATTAAAAAAATACTTTGGAAGCTTTCAGAATTGTGTTCATCTTTAAATCGTATTAGAAAACTTCTTATCTCAAGCTGCTTAGAGTTAAAAAGATGACTAATTATACATCAGATTATCAGCAGTACTAGTTCACCTGTAGCCAGAAGCTATCCTGCATTTGTTGAGAGCTTAATTAACTCAATGATAGAGAGCAGAGTGATAAATTTGAGTTAATGAGTTAGATTACAACAGTTTACTAGAAATGCTCTGTTAAATATACAAAGATATGACTATCACATGTGACTCCTCACAGAGGTGTTATGAGAAGCAAGGACTTGCCTTCTGGGAGCAATATGTATTAGACTCACTGGTCTAATCAACTCCCATTTTACTACTTAGAGCAGAGAAAAAAATATATGACACCTTTTTGAAGATGAGGAAATGGTAAACTCCCTTTCAAACCAGTGCCTTCACAGCAATCATGAAAAAAAGTAGAGTACGCTACAGTGTTTGAGAGTGTCAGGAGCAGAAACATGTTCTTTACAGCTGTGGAAACAAGCAGTCTGAGTTCTATTTGACCCAACTTCCTTCACAGCCATGACCAAGAACATTCCTTCTCAATTATTTAATGCATCGGCAACATTTAACAAATCTGCAAACCACACGAGCAGTTACCACTCCAAGCTTTCCTTGTGTATCCTAAGGTGAGACGATAGACCAAGAAGTTCTCACGCTGCATCAGCATCGTATTTCTTATGGGGGGCATAGCTTCTACATTACGTAGAAGCCCCCCATCATTTACTGTGAACACACAGCTGAGCTGGTCAAGTGGCACAGAAAGCCACAGTATACTGAGTTTTGCCACTGCTGGCTCACCCAGCTAAAAAGGATGTCAGGAGGAAGATGTTCTTTTCCCTCACCCAGGAGGGATGGTGGAATGGTAGGAAGATTTCAATAGTAAGTACAGCACTTCTGTTTTAAAATGGGAAGCTTACTTGTATTATTTCTTATCAGGGTTCAAGTCTGAAAAGAGTATGTATGACAGCTGAGGGTAATCCCAATTGCTTCCCAGAACTCCTACTTACATCAGAACAATATGCTTTCACAACCCTAACCAGTTAATATTCTTCCTCACCCATGGAACTTAATTTTTTGTCTTTAATCTGCCTTACCTTCTCTCTCACTCCCTTGGAAATTTATATTAAAAAATGCCACAGGAGAGCTCAAAATGAGGTAAATGGCATGCCTAGCTATCTATGATCTCACCCATTGAGTTTCTCATTCTTTAGATTCCTCTCAAGTATAATCACAGCAACAACATGGATGATTCCAGCCTCTACTCTTTTCCACCACAATAAACAAGCCGCAACAAACAAGTACCTTACACTGGAAGATGGAAGAAACCATGTCAGCAGAAGCAGAACGTTCTGACTTTTCCTCAGTGAGAGAAAAGCAATTCTGTTAAGCAGTTCTGACACAGAACTAGGATTCCTGCCACATACCACCCCCCCAAAAAAACACACAGAAACTACTCCAGCATGAATTACTCTACATGCAAGGACAGCAAAAGACAAACTTTTACAATTAGAATAGGAACCACAAGAATACACAAGGTAATTAATACAGTAAGATGAGAACACTATCTATAAAGGGACAGTCTGCAAAAACAATCAAGGTATTTTGCAAAAAAAGTGTATTGGGTACCAGCCAAGTGATTTAGCAGTTTAAGCCTCCAGATTCCATTTTTTCTGATTTCATGCATTTTCTCTCATTGGCAGAAGGAAAAAAAAAAAAAAAAAAAAAACCAAATCACTCCTAGTTCACATCTTCTCTTAACTCCAGAAAAAAAGATCTAGGCATTGTATGAAGATACCTGGTTATGAAATACTGACATAAATGAAGTTAGTATATTACAAAACAAGTGTATGATCAAGGAGTTCATTGCAAACTCCTTCTCAAAAAGAACGCTGGACTTCAAATCACAAAGCAGACCAGCTACTGATAAGAGAAAAATTAACTCACTGAAAGACTGACAGAATTACTCTTATGCTATTATTGTTATAGTCAAGGTTCTGGGTCTTCACCTTCCTGCCTTTGAATGAAATCTTACCAAGGAAGGTTTGACAAGGCTAAGGGCCGTAACTGATGATTTCTGAACAACCTTATGCTACACTTTTTACAAACATGAATAGCACCTCTACATTTAAAACCAACTACGAGGAAGTACAAGATACCCCAACTTTGCTGATGGACCGCAAAAAAAAAAGTAAAACAGTTCTCCTCTTTGATCCAAGAATCGTTCTGCTTTAAATCGTCTGTCTACAGACACTCATCAGAGAACTCTGGTTAAATTACATTTGGCTATCCCACAGCAACAGCCCACATGTCCAACTTGGTCTATCATAAATACAAAACAGCTTATTGTTTTCAGAAAGGGACCTGCTCAGAACTACTTTGCATTACAGGTGAGAGCACACACACAGGAAGCAATTGCAGAGCAAGCAATGCAGGTTTATTAATACACGCATGAAGCTCTAACATTAAAACTTCCATTTAAGTGGACTAGACTAAGCTTTTCCTATTAAAAAAGTAATTTTCAGAACATTTACAATGGGACAGAGTCTTTCCAATACCATCATATTTATCCAAGTACAGAAGAACAAAGCCTTACCACTTGTTCAGGTTAGTTTACAAAATGCTTGGGTACAGTTTTGTAGAATGATTAACAAAATACTAAAGATATTTACTAGACAATAAATCTTAAACACAGTTGTCAAATTAAGTATTATTCCATATTTTATCAACTTGCCCATTCATTTGTAAAGTACAGTTCTGTTTATATATATATATATATATGTTTATTTTAAAGCATTAGTGTATCAACTTAACACTTACAGCACTAGCCTGCCAAGTACCAAAAGAACATCTTCACATTCTGTAGTCAAGTAAGGTCGTGCATTAGCAAAGCTTTGGATGGAGATTCGATATACTTCCAAAAAAGGTAAAACATGTTCAGATGCACCCCGACTGCCAGCATACTGAAGTAGTGTCTGAAAGAAAATGAGTTATCATTAAAGTTCTCATAATAAACTTATCTAAAATACAAACATCAATATGCAATCGACAATAGACAACGGAAGAACTTGGAACTGAGAAGTTTATACTGCAAAGGAGGGCTTCTTTTGTACAACTGCCATGAAGACAGAACCACATCTGGAACACTTGTGTCTTTATTACTAATGAGAATGCAGAAGCAAATAGGCAATTAAGAACATGATCTCAGCTGTACCATTTTAAGTATACATATATTACTGTTACAACAAACATGAAGACATTAGAAGAGAAATATGGCATCTAGATCATCCTGTTACACAGTCATTTTCCAAATGCAGAAATTACCCTTGATTTTAGTACTTGACCAGAGCAATCCTACCCTACCCAGGCAGTTTTGAAGAAGCAAACTAAAATCCAGCCAGTTTCAAGAAAAATAAGCTTAAAAAAAATAGAGGGATGACACCTCCCCATCTTTTTAAAATTTCGATCACCACCATGTTATTTTCTTACCAGTTATAAAGTAATATTGAGAGCAGGCAGGGCACTGGACCAAGGACAGCAAAGCTCTACTAATAGCTTGCTTCACAAGTAACATCCTTTCTCTGTAGGCATGCCACCCTTAAACTCCAGACTATTTAGCTCATGTTCTTACCAATTACAATTCATCTTTCATCTTATACCCTCCCTAACTCAAACAAGGTGCAAATTAAGGCTAGCTGCAATGAAGAAAAAAAGGCAAAAAGACTGTTTTTGGAACTCTTAGGGCCAAGACTGTATGGAAAAAGTTCAGAGTGCTCCATGGTATAGTTTGATACAAGCCAAATTGTCATGACTATGATCAAGTCATATCAGCGCACACCATATCATTTCAAGCTGGGCCTCTGGCACAACCAATCAATTTGTTTTAAAACCTTGAACAAATATTTAATTATATCAGATTATGATTAGAAAGAAGACACCACTTAACAGGGAGCTTACTAAAATTACATGTAGTCATTGTAACAGACAAGCTTCTAAGGCTTTCAAAGCAGCAAGAAATAAGCAGCCGGCTACATGCTACCTTTTTTTTTTTTTTTTTTTGACTATACAGTGCCTATCAGTGATCTAACTATGCAGCACTAGTCCTAGGGTAGAAAAAAACATTGCAGGCATCCACATGACTGGCACACCATGTGTGATCTTTAATGAAAAAAGTTTATAAATTACCATCTAGGAGTCATTAAAAAAATCAGAACTGTTTTGCAGATTAATCTCCTAGAATTCAGTAATGTAACTCCTAAATGAATAAAAGGTACAAACTATCCAAACCCACATTAGTAATAATTTTCAAGAGGTGGGGGGTTGGGAGACTGGAAGTTTACAGAAACCATCCTTAAGCACTGCATAAAGCTCAAAAACAGAAGCAACAAACTACTAGTAGTTTGTTACCAGTCTAAGTGCTTCACTAACAAACTTGTAAAGGATTTGGTAACATGACAAGTTATATATAACATATATAAAGCATTAAATTACAAAGGCCACCAAGCTGTGATCCCCTGAGATACTCAAGTAATTGATGGCTATCGTAAAGTCATCTATTTAGTAAACCCAGTAGCAAGCCTATCGTTATAGTGGCTGCAGAAATAGAGTATAGCAATCTCTGCACTTTCCTAAAAATACACCCATTAAAAAAATACTCAATTTAGTACTTGAAAATTGTGATAAACATTTAGATCATATGCAGACAATAAAATGGGGTAGAACGTTTCCAAAAAATTACATAAATTTTGCTAGAACACACTGTACACTTCCTTAAATGCAATCTTATCTTTATCAGCTAGAATTAGCTTTTCTTTGAGTAGCCAATTACCAGAAAGCTCTCCCTAAATAGATATACACTGAAACCAGCATTAATCAAGACAGATTCAAGATAAAAGACTTACTAAATAGTTTGAAATTCAAAGATACGTAGTTTTGAACATTATTATTAGTGTACTCATAAGTAAGCAAAATGCAGTAACTATATCACAGCAGCCCTTAAAAGTTCTTCTGTCATTTCACAGATAACAGAAATTTCAGTAGTCCACTGGGGACTCTTCCCAGCAGTCCATACACAAGACTAAACTGGAAAAGTTTTAACTTGACAAACATTTACTATACACACTTGTTTAACAAATAGTCAAGTAACAATTTTAATAGCAGGTACCGCCTTACAGCCTGATTTTATTATCCAAAGAGATTATTCAAACATCTGAAGTCTGGTTAATAATGCACAGCTACTTTATGCACTCTCCTTCTTCATCGACAATTGCCCATCTAACTGGGGAGTGAGGTTAGAAAAACAGGGGCTGCATGTAACCAGCTACAGCAAAATCCACAGACCAGCCTAGGTCCTCAGTACTGCATTGATTCCCATGTTCCCAAACGCTAGAATATCTGCTTATCCGCATTTCCTGTGTAGCATCTAATTTCTTGGTCAGAACTAATTTAAACATATCCAAGTTGCCTAATTTCTTGTTACTGTTTTAAGTATCTGTTTAACAAAAAGAATTCAACCTCTTCTCAAACATACTTGATCACAATTGACAGTCCTCAACCATGTCACCTTCAAAAATTTTGGAAAGCCAATAGGTGCTGCATAAGTGCAGATGAGATTCTTTCAGATCGTATAAGCTCTGTCTTACTGATAGATGTTCTTCATATTTGTGACAGAGCAACCTCAAACACACACAAACTGTTCACACTAGCTGACTGTTACGGAGCTCCAGCAATAGACACGTTCTTTATAATCTGAACATACAATGCATCACATTTGTACTACGTGAAGTTGTAGAGCCAACTCACTACTTAGGCTCCACGAGTTTCTTAGTTGTGTTATGCTGAACAGTAACAGCTTAGGCCCCTGCTCAAAAAGCAGGTATCTGAGGAAACAGTCATCCAATATCACTCCCAGAATGCAAACAGCACATGACAGTACAAATTTCTATGTAGCAAAACAGAGCATCCAGATAGCTCCAAGCATAAGAAAGCTATTAATGTGTCGTGCTCTGACAGCCTCAGTAACTTCCACAGCACCCTGCAGAACCACGACACAAATGTATGCACAGGATGGCAAATCTCTTGTTGTCCTAAAATATTTCTTTTCCTTCCCTCATCGCAGCTACATTCCCAGATCATATTTAAACCGATGAAAGTGAGTTTCTCTCTAGGCAAGATCTGCTGTAGCATGATAAACTTACGATAAGATATCAATGGTACTCTCCAAGCTGTTAAAAAGCTCATCCTAACTTTGTATTAAAGTTTCAATTAGAGGGAGATGACCTTAGGTTATTTTTAAAATTTCATCACTGGAACTCCATGCAACATCCACAAGCATCCTCAGTTAGAAGGAGAAACCAAGATGTAAAATTATACTCTACCCACAGCAGTTTGTCTGTGCAGTGACATCACAAATTCACACTTCACTGAAGTGGCAGGATGACAGTCTAAATTTCATATTTTCCTCTGGATCTCTTACAAGTACAATCATGATATTCAAAACCGTCCAAAACTGATGACAACTCAAGGATGAAGTCTTTTCCATTTTTGTCTATTCTATAATGATGTTCTGAAGTTAGATTACCATTCAATTATAGTACAAAGACCTACAGAAGTGCACTTTTTTATAGGTATTTTTAATTATAAAAGCCAGCATTATCATTTTATTCCATTGATCAAGTGCCTGTACAGCTTCATCTGCACCGGTCAATCTAATCTGGGTGACGAGGTATCTATATGTGTTGATCATCTTGACAACCTGTGCCCAGTGTTCGCCAAGTATTTGTTTCAATGCTCTGATGTAATAAATAGCATTGAAGATAATTTTAGCAAAACCTGAACCAAAGAAAAAGTAACACATTATAGAGTCCCATGGAAATGCAAGGTCATAAATCTTAAAAGTACACATGACATGGGACACACAGCAGTAGGTATAAGCAGCATCCTGCAGTTTGCAAAGCAAGAATTCCAAAACCTATGCAACCTTTCTGTTGCATAATAAACAAAACATTCTCCCAAAAGAAGAGCATGGCAAAGTATACAGCCTATGGATGTAAAAATGGAACACTATCACTCTCTAATGCACCAGTAAAGCTGTTGGTCACAAACGGCATCTGAATTTTGCTATTCACTATTCAGAAAGAGATGTCAAATGGCTGTGTCAACTAAGGTGTGGGAAAACTAGATCATAACTTTTTTTAAGAACATAATCTCTCCAGTTTCAACAGGAAAGGCTCTCTAACACAACTTAATTATTTAACCTTAGAGCTTACAGTAAGCGATGGTGTGTGAGAAACAATAATTAACCACTAAAGTTATTTATTTATGAATAAATCATCTCCATCACTAATAATCACGTGCAATTATTCTTCTGTAACTGTAAGTTAGTGGCTTGATTCAGAAATTGCAGATGGCTGCATATCGGTATTCACCATCACATAAAAAATATTTAGGCAGGATCACCAGAACCCATAAACATATTTAGCGATTTAAATCGAACGCAGGCCTTCATAGGCCATTGAGTACTGCTTGGTCCATAGCAGTGCTCAGCCAAGCCTGAGGAGTTTCCATGCCCGACTAGGTAAAGAGCAGAAAATCTGAGGTCCGGGTCCTGAGCAAACTCGCACCGAGCAAACGCCACGCGGCCCAGCTGCCCGGGAGAGCTCGCTCACTCGCAAGGACCTCCCAGGGGCTCTACAAGCCGTCCAGGCCCAAAGCGCTACCACAGCCCACCCGCGGAGGCTCTCCCGACCCGAGGGCCCAGCCCGGCCCCGGTAGCAGCGAGGCGCCGCCGGACGCACCGCGCACGTCCCCGGGCGGCAGCGGCGCGCGCCGCCGCGGCCACCGCGCTGCGCCACGGCAGCTGCGGGGGAAGCGAGCGGAGCCCCCCGGGCCCGCGGCCCCACGCCCCCGGCAGCGCTGGGCGCGCGGCGCGGCAGGCCCGCAGCTCCACAGGCGGCCTGCGGACCGCGCCGCGACTCGCCGCTGCCCGGCCCATACCTGGCAGAAGCCCCGGCAGTAGGCCCGGGAGGAAGCCTCCGACACCTCCTGCTCGCAGAGCTCCGTCTGCAGCTGCCAGAGGCGGGCGCGGAGCGCCGCCACGAGCCGCTGCATCTCGGGCCGCGGAGCCGCCTCGGCCTCAGCGTCCGCCATCTGCACCCAGCCCCACAGCGCGTAGGCACGGATCACGTGATCCGCAGCCACTGACCTCATCGTCCTGGGACGGCGTCACGTGACGCGCACGTGACAGAACGCGCTCTTCGCCGTCCACGTGATCTGAAAGCCGGGGCGCCGATAAGGTAGAGGGTGGGCACCTCCTACCGCTTGGCGTCACACGCCGCGACGGGAGCCTGCCTCGGCTCGCGGGGGGGGGAGGGGGCGAGCGAGCGTCCCCGGCCTTTCCGCGCGCCTCTGGCTCCCGCGCGTGGGGCGGGGCCGCGCGCCCTGAGGCGTCCGCGTGGCTCTCCCCGCCCCGCGAGCGCTCTGTTGTGCGGGCGGTCCGCGTGGCCCTTCGTCTGTCGCTTCCCCTTCCCTCGCTCGGAAACGGGGGTACAACGCCAGCCCGTTGTATGCTGGCAGCTCTGTGGGCACCGGCGTTTCTCTGCGTTTGGGGAGGAGGTCGCCGAGAGGAGCTGTAAATGTCTGCTGCTGGCCCCAGAGTCAGCACAAGCAGATAGCCCAGTGCTAGGTAATTTCAGGGTAAGATTATCTGAAAGATAATAACGGGCAGTGGTGAGAGCCAAATTTTTAATCTAGATTGTATTTGTTTTAATTCCTGTTTAAAAGCACTTCACTGGAAGCAGAAAACTGATGAATTTAGGAAATGCCTTGAGGGTCTCATGCCCAGCCAATATCCAGGAACAATAGGAATGCCAAATAGTTTTTACCTAAAGCTTTTCCTTATAGCAGAGAAATCGTGGAACTGTGGAATAATGTCAAGTTAGATGAGAGTAGCCAGCAATGTGTGCTTGCAGCCCAGAAAGCCAACCATATCCTGGGCTATATCAAAAGAAGCGTGGACAGTAGGGAGTGGGAGGTGATTCTCCACTTCAGCTCTGTTCTCATGAGACCCCACTTGGAGAACTGCGTTTAGCTCTGGGGCCTGCAATGTAAGAAAGACGTGGACCTCTTAGAGCAGGTCCAGAGGAGGGCCACGAAGATGATCAGAGGGGCTGGAGCACCTCTCTCTATTCTTGGTGAAGTCAGGAGGGCCATCAGTAAAACTACTACCTTGGACTTCCGGAGGTCAGACTTTGAATTGTTCAGGACACTGGTAGGGAGGGTCCCTTGGGCCCTAGGTCCTGAAGGGCAGAGGGGTTCAGGAAGGCTGGATGCTTCTCAGGAAGGAAGTCTTCAAGGTATAGGAGCAGGCTGTCACCCTGTGCCATAAGATGGGCCAGCGGGGAAGAAGACCGGCGTGGCTCAACAGGGAACTTTTGATGAGCGTCCAGGAGAAACAGAGAGTTTATGGCCAGTGGAAGAAGGGGCAGACAGCTTGGGGAGAGTACAAGGAAGTTGCTAGGATATGCAAAGAAAAAAATCAGGAAGGCCAAAGCCCAGCATGAGCTCAACCTGGCCGCTATGGTCAAAGATAACAAAAAAATGTTTTTATAAATACATTAATGGCAAGAGGAGGGCCAAAGAGAATCTCCATTCTTTACTAGATGCAGGGGGGAACATGACTACTAAGGATAAGGAAAAGGCTGAGGTTCTTAACACCTTCTTTGCATCTGTCTTTACTAGCCAGACCACTTATGTGAGAAACAGGGTTGTGTTTTTGTAATAGAAGGTGTTTTTGCAGGGGAAAATTCCACTAACCTTGCATATTCAAAAGTGTTTGTGCGGCATAGCAGTGGGGAGTATGTTAAGCAGGTAAGGGGAAGGTCCCACTGTCATAAGGAAGATAGCTAAGAAAAACAGGATGAGCAGTACGAAATCAGTAAAAACAAAAATCACGGGCCCTCTAGTCATGAGAGAATAAGAAAAAAAAAAAAGAAAAGGAGAAATTACCAGTTGGTCAAATTAAATTGTATGTATATGGTATAGAATTGTGTTGAATAGGTTGTGAACCTCTAGTACTCAGCCAATGAGGAAATGGGAGAAATCAGGTGTTGACGCGCGGAAAAGACTCCACAACCATAGGGTTGTAAAGTAGGTATACTTTATTGCGGTGCACCAGGCGCACTGTGAATAGCTTCCCTCAAAAAAAGTGCGCACCTGCCCGGTTGTCTCTCACAATGTTATACATGAATACTGTTACATATTACATGAGCTCTAATACATATTCATTATTTTCCCCGAAAAGGCGGACCTCTTCCAAGTACTCATTTCCATACTCCCCGCTGTTAGCTCCCTCTTGGTTGCGCATGCGCAATGTAGCCTGGTGGTCGTGGGCAGGGGTCTTTCAGGATGAAGACAACGAGGAAGAGGAGGTTAAACTTTTTACCTTTCTGGACTTTGACCTTCTGTTGGACAGTATTTATGCCTTTTTGCTTATCTTTGCCTTGTTTCCTGCCAACAAGTTGTTCATCCTTCCCTAACGAGTTGTTCGTTCTTCCCTCATCCGTTGGCCTTGAGCGATATCTTCATTTTACATCTGCTTCTCATAAGGTTCTCATCTACATCCCCTATAATTAGGATATTTTTAGGTTCTCATCTACATCCCCGATAATTAGGGTATTTTACCATATATGTTCGGATAAGTTTTAGCATCTTCCCCAACTCAATTCCCCCCTTTCTTCTAAATTAAGTAAATTCTTTTACTTACTACTTATTTCTGGCCTCCTCTCTATACCTATTTGTAAGCGCATATTCCTCTGAGACATCGTAATATTAGGCAAAGAAATCTTCCGAAAAATAACAGAGCCACACACGTAGTAAACAATTGTTTTAACCATGTCAAATTTGGTAACCAACTGGTTAGTTTTTCCCATAATTCAGTGAACCCAAGTGAGGTGTCATCCGTGACACCTCATACAATAAGTGAGTATGTTTCCATATTTCCTCTAAGTCAGTTTCTACTCTTTGGAATTGATCAATATATGTACAGCAACTTTGATTTATTACAGTGCACTCTCCCCCTTCCTTCGCTGTTAATAAATCTAATGCCATTTGATTTTGTAAAACCACCTTATTGAGAGATGAGACTTCTACCTGTAGTGCTTTTATCACATCTGTGGTGGAATTCTCTATCTGTTCTAATTCAGCTGAAATATTTATTCTTGCCTTTTCCAATTCGCTTACTCCTAAGCTAGGAATTAGCCATCGTAACAAAACTATGGTATCCTGTAGGTCTTTCTACCAAAGGATTCAGTGGGATTGCTGGAGTTACGCGTTTCCATGGGGACCTTAAAATTCCCATAGGTGCTACTGGCCCATTATAAAAAGAATTGGGAGGTGCCAAATATCCCCCTGTACAGTGACCCTTCCAGTTAGGTGGTAAATTCTTCCTTGCCCTCCCATCACCACATAGCCACCAATACCCTATTCCTAATTTGCACCCGCTTTCCGAAGACCCATCCACCCCAGACTCCTCATCAGGGTCGTATGCTAGTTGGATAGTAATATTACAAAATGACCTTAAATTGCCTAGATTATATCCCCCTCCGTTTACCGTTTTTGAACAATCAGGTTCCTGACCAAACTAAACCCCAAATCATGCAAGATCTTTTGTTTGCTATCATTGTCCCCCATACATCGACTTTTAACAGTAACATTTCGCCATGCTTGTAAAGCAAATTTCAGTCCCTCAGGGAGGGCATAATTTACCCATTCCATTCCCCAACATTTAGCGGACCATGTCTGATTACTATATAACGCAGTAGTCCAATTTCCTGTGGGTATCCCGTACAGCGGGATTTCCATATTGCCCCTCGTAAGTGCAGTACATATCCAACAGTCAGATAAATTTAAGGATCAAGCCACTCTTTCGGTTATGTTTACATATGAGTTTTCCTTCCATGCTCGAGCTGATACAATAATTGCAAGCAATGTCTAAAATCTATACATGCCGCCTTTTCAATTTCAACTTATTTGGTCCCGTCATCTCAAGTGTCCATGGACCTCGTATTGACTTCTTGATTCTCGTGTGGTGAATCCAAGCAGGTTGTTCTTTAATTTTTACTGTGGTGTATGACGTAAGAAGCACCTGAGAGGGTCCTTCCCATTGAGGTTTCAGTCTTTTCTGCAAGAGACTTTACATATATATAATCTCCAGGTTGTACATTGTGTATAGGTCTATCCAAACCCCTACTCTGGGTTCCAGCTACACATTTTCCAATTTTGTCTAATTGTTTCCCTAATGCCACCATATAGGATGTCATAATTTCATCTCCTGCTTGTGTGGACATCCCCTTCTGTATTCCATAGGGTCGTCCGTACAGGATTTCAAAAGGGCTCAGTCCCTCCTTTGCTCTTGTCCTTGTTCGTATGCGTAAGAGAGCCAAAGGAAGAGACTGAGGCCAGGCCAGATTAGCTTCCTGACCCAATTTTACAATCTGTTGTTTGATCAAGTGGTACATCTTTTCTACCTGGCCGCTCGACTGAGGGCGATATGGGGTATGAGGTTGCCAATCTATACCTAGATGGTGGCTGATTTGTCGCACTATTCTTGAAATAAAATGCAGTCCCCTGTCAGAGGATATAGTAGCTGGTACCCCAAAACGTGGTATTATTTCCTGTATTAATATTCTTATCACCTCCCTAGCCTTGGCTGTTCTGGTAGGAAACGCCTCTGGCCAACCTGAAAAGGTGTCAGTTAATACCAACATATATCGGTACCCCCCTTTTCTTGGGAGTTCCGGAAAATCAATCTGCCATTGTTGTCCAGGCCCATTACCCTTTCCAATTTGGCCTATGTCTAATTTTGGAGTATTTTGGGGATTAGTGTGGAGGCAAAGGTCACACTGCTGAGTCACTTGTCTCAGAGTGGTATATAGGTTCCTTGCTACACTTTCTCTGATGAAATGTTTATATAAGGCTTCTGCCCCCCAATGCCTCTTTCTATGTTCCTCTCTTATCAAGGGCCGTATCATATAGGAGGAAATAATTATTTTCCCTTGGGGGGTAAGAGCCCACCCTTCCTCACTATAGGAACCTTCTAGATCAGTGATTAATTTCTGATCTTCCTTTGTATATTTAGGCTTACCTTCTAGGGAGGTTTGCCTATCGGGGATCAGGGCCCCTTCTGTTTTTACCTCCTTTTTGGCTGCCTGTTTTGCCTCTCTGTCTGCCAGCTCATTTCCTTTTTCCAGTTCTGAGTTTACTTTTTGGTGTGCTCTGATGTGCATGATTGCCACTTTCTCAGGGAGCTGAACTGCTTCCAACAACTTCATGATTTCCTTTGCATGCTTGATGTTTTTGCCCTGTGAATTCAACAATCCCCTCTCCTTCCAGATCGCTCCGTGCACGTGTACAGCCCCAAAGGCATATTTTGAGTCCGTATAGATGTTTACGATTTTGCCTTGGGCCAATTCCAAGGCACGGGTCAGAGCAATTATTTCCACCTTTTGTGCAGAGGTGTTCGCAGGTAAAGGCCTGGACTCTATTACCTCTTTGCAAGTGGTAACTGCATACCCAGCATGTCATTTTCCGCTGATGACATAGGTGCTCCCATCAGTGAACCAGTTTTCTGTGTTTTCCATAGGATTCTCTTTCAGATCCGGACGACACGAGTATATTGCTTCGATGGTTTCCAGACAGTCGTGATACACTGGTTCCCCTGTGTTCCCACTGAGAAAAGAAGCTGGATTGACAATGTTAGTGATTACAATTTCCACATCATCCTGTTCCACCATTGTAGCCTGATATTTCAAAAATCTTTGTGGGGAGAGCCAATGTCCCCCTTTTGCTTCCAGTACTGCAGATACCGCATGGGACACTAACACAGTCATTTTCTGGCCCAAGGTGAATTTTCGGGCCTCCTGGATGTTTAGCACTATGGCCGTGACCGCTCGCAAGCATCCAGGCCACCCCTTTGCAGTCGTGTCCAATTGTTTGGAAAAATAAGCAACTGCTCTATGGTATGGGCCCAGGTCTTGTGCTAATATTCCCAGGGCAATCCCCTGCTTCTCGTGGGGAAAAAAGGAAAAATGGCTTACTCTCATGTGGCAGTCCAAAAGCCAGAGCTGACATCAGGGCCTTCTTCAGTAGCTTGAAAGCTTGTATTGCTTCCTTGTTCCATTGGAGGCATATCTGTTCAGTAGTTGTGAGTGCACATGGGTTTAACAAGCAGTCCATAATTATAAATCCATAGACGGCACCACCCGGTCATAGCCAAAAAGGTCTGTAGTTTCTTCACTGTTTGTGGCCTTGGAGTTTGGCGTATTGCCTCTTTTCAAGCCTGTCCCAAGGTCCTTTCCCCAGCACTGATTTCATATCCCAGATAGGTTACCTGTTGTTGCACTACTTGGGCCTTTTTCTTAGATACCCTGTATCCTTGGAGTCCGAGAAAATTTAGCAGATTCACTGTCCAAGTCAGGCAGGTGTCCCTTGTTCTAGTAGCAATCAGAATGTCATCAACATATTGCAGTAATTTCCCTTCTCCTGGAGGGACCTCCCAGGATTCAAGATCTTTCGCTAACAGATTCCCAAATATTGTGGGGCTATTCTTGAATGCTTGGGGTAACACCATCCAGGTGAGTTGGGTCCTATGCCCACTCTTGGGGTTTTCCCATTCGAATGCAAATATTTTCTGGCTGGCTTCATGGCCGGGGAGGCAAAAGAAGGCATCCTTTAAGTCTAAAACTGTAAACCAGGCTAGTTCTGGCGTTAATACAGTTAACAGACTGTATGGGTTCGCTACCCCTGGGTAGAGATCCTCAGTTATCTTATTTACTGCCTGTAGATCCTGGACCACCCTATATGACCCATCTGGCTTGCAGACAGGTAATATAGGGGTATTAAAATCGGATTCACATTCCCTCAACAATCCTAATTTCAGAAATTTTTCTATTATTGGTCGAATTCCTTCCCTGTCTTCCCGCTTTAGAGGGTACTGCTTGATCCTTACTGTCTGCTTTCCCTCCTTGAGTCTAATCTCAACAGGTGGGGCATTTTTAGCTCTCCCAGGTACCTCGGTAGCCCATACCCCTGGGTATACCTGGTTTACGACTTCTTCATTAACTTTTCCTTCCATTGGAAGGTTGACTAGGGCTAAGCTCATTATCTGTATATATTGTTGATCATTTACCTCCAGAGTAATCTCCCCTTTTTCAAATTTTATTACTGCTCCTAATTGCTCTAATAAATCTCTACCTAAGAGTGCCCATGGGGAGCTGGGCATATATAAAAATCTGTGTATGCCCCATTTTTTCCCTAACTTGTACTTCAAAGGTTCACAAAAGTATGCCTTTTCAGGTTGGCCGGTTGCACTTTTACCCTAACATAATCACTCCCTAAAGGCATTAATGCTTGATTTAGAACCCAACATGTTGCCCCCGTATCAACAAGAAATTTCACTTTCTTCTGTTCCTCCCCTAGCTTCATTATAACCAATGGTGGATCCGCTAGGGTAGATTCCCCAGGTCCCCGTCAATGTTCTTTCACATGAGCTACCACTCTCCTTCTCTGGTTCTCTCTTCCTGCCCCTGTACTTTCCTGTCTCTCCAGACATTCACCTTTCCAGTGCCCAAACCTTTTGCACAATGCGCATTGGTCCTTTCCCAACTGAGGTGGTCCCCACATGGGTTTCCTTTCTCCCTTGACAACTGCCACTATTCTCTTCTGCCCTTGCTTATAATCCTCCCTATTACTGAACGCTCTCCACGCTTCATCCAATAGCACTTCCAAATTCCTGCTCTCTGTGGTGTGCAGCTTCTGGAGCTTGCGCCTAATACCTCCTGTTCACTGTCCCAAAAACAAAGATACTAGCTGTTGTATTCCTACCTCCGACCCGGGATCCAGCGGTGTGTCACAGCGCATTACATCCCTCAGTCGATCCAGAAACTCAGATGGTGACTCGGAGGGTCCTTGCTTAATTGCATACAGAGCTGACCAGTTTATGGTCTTGGGAATGGCCCTCTCCATTCCTTTCGAAATCCACCCCTGATAGGGCTGCAACCTCTCCATATGGACCGACCTATTTGGGTCCCATTTTGGATCTTGAAGGGGGAGATACTTCTTAACATCCTGTTGTGGTTTAACCCGGCTGGCAGCTAAACACTACACGGCCGTTCGCTCACCCTCCCCCCTCCCTCTCTGGGATGGGGGAGAGAAACGGGAAAGTGAAGCCTGTGAGTTGAGATAAAGACAGTTTATTAAGACAGGAAAATAATAATAATAATAATTATGATAATAGTACTACTACTAATAATGTGTATGAAACAAGTGATGCACAATGCAATTACTCACCACCTGCTGACCGATGCCCAGCCTATCCCCGAGCAGCCGGCCCCCCCCACCCCGGCCAGCCACCCCTATATATTGTTTAGCATGACGTCAGATGGTATGGAATACCCCTTTGGCCCGTTTGGGTCAGCTGTCCTGGGTCTGTCCCCTCCCAGCTCCTGCTGCACCCCCAGCCTGCTCGCTGGCAGGACAGAGCGAGAAGCTGAAAAGTCCTTGGCTTGGTGTAAGCACTGCTCTGCAACAATTAGAACATCAGCATGTTCTCAGCGCTCTTCTCATCCTAATCCAAAACATAGCACCCTACCAGCTACTAAGAGAAAATTAACTCTACCCTAACTGAAACCAGGACACGTCCTCTCCTGCAACCTTATAATGTTCCTCAGCCAGATCTGCAGTTTTCAGAATCAGCTGTTTCTCTGTTTCTGTCATATATTCCAATAACAGCTGAATATCATTCCAGTCAGGGTTATATTGTCTCACAATAAACTGGAAATGTTTAGTTACCCCTGTCGGATCATTCCGGTACTCTTCGGCAACCCTCTTCCAGGCCTCTAAATCAGTGGTAGAGAAAGGTACCCTGATCAGCATTGTTCCGCCATCAGGTCCTACTGCCTCTCGAAGAGGTGCCTGTAAAATAGACTTTTTCCTAGTACGGGAGGATACAGGACTATCTGGAGGAGTCACAGTCTCATCTGAGTCATCTTCCTGTTCCTGTGGTCGAGGGGGAGGCTTAAATATATCTATCAGGTCTTGTTGTGGTCCCTGATGAATTTTACTTATCTTAGTACACCTTTGCCCGATGCTGCACGCTGAACAACACCGTCTCAATTTGCCTTTAAGTCCCTTATTGTTTCCTTGCTTGAGGGCTAACACTATGGGGTCCTGTGGAGGCACAATTCCACAGTCCCTCTGCCACTCTGGGTGATTTCGGAGAGTGAAAAACATGTCTGCATATGCAGCCTCATCCCATTTACTTTCTCTTCTCAGAAACAACATTAACTGTAATATAGTGTTATAGTTAATAGTTCCATTTAGGGGCCACTTCTCTCCATCCTCTAATTTATAAAGTGGCCACCACTGATTACAATATTTGATAAGAGTTCTTTTACTCTCTGTCCCCCCTCGCCCCACTATATCCCTCCAATGTGTTAGTATACATCCTAAAGGGCTTTTCTGTGGGATTTCTTTGCTTTGACTTTGTCCCATTCTAATCTGTAGCAGTTAACGTTCCACCGTCCTCTCAGGAGCTGCTTACTAATTTATCCCAATCCATCCAAAATCCACAATATATGCAAATAAAATCAGGCCACCGTAAATCAACTGCCTGTAGACGATTACACCAAGGACATCTAAGCCTGAAAGACCGATAATACGCCTGAGCAAATTTAGTTCCCTTTGGTATACGCCCCAATAGCAGTTCTTATATTACACTATATTTACATATCTTCACATGTGTTTAAAAGAATACTTTAACAACAAATGCCCGTGAAGGGATGCACGACATGGACTCCTGATGGCTCTTGAACAGGAGACATTTATTGCCATTTTTCACTACTACATATGCTTTCCCTGTAGCCCCATGCGCTGTCCACGCTCCCGAATCTGTCATACAATTGGTTAGAGACCCTCAGCCACACGCCTTGAGCCAGCCAGCAATTGACCACTGCCCAAATCTCATCTTTAACACTGTAGCCAATTTACTTTATCTCGACCTTGCTCAAGTTTTTGCTTCTACTGCTTGTTTCCTCATTATCTCTAATTCAGGGATGTGTGAAACACCGCAAAGCCACCTGCGAATTCCTTTCCCACAAAATGTCCTAAAAAAACATTACTTTTAATTTTAACAACTTTTGTTTTTTCTTTCTCTAGGTCTGCCAGCAGCTGACAAGGTAAAAAGATGTGCTTTTCTTTCATTCTTGTGAAGTTAGAGGCGGTGCCGATTTAAACTGTGACTGAGGCTCTGCAATGGTGCAAGTCTATCCTACTACTTCAAATTCAGTGGCGGAACATGAGTTTACATTAATTACCTTTTAAGGATTCAAGCAATTTAAAGCTTTTGGACAATGACAGTTATCTAAAAACATTCCTACAGGTTTATTTTCTTCATTTACATTTGGTTGCTATCTCCATCTCATTCAAAGCAGTCAGGACTGGGTTGCTTCTCTCTTCTCTGGAAATTTGCACTAGGAACCAGTGTTAGAATCAGAATCCTGATCTAAGAGTATGATGAAAAATGTCGCACTCCAAGTTGGAAATTGGAGAGGAAAATGTTCATGTATTCGTAAGAATTGTGCTCAAACAGCTGATGACACTTTTTCTTACACCTTAACAGATGCTTACACCTTTTAACTTTCTACCTGAGAAGCAACAGGTAGTTTCTATGTTTCCCTTGGGGATAGTGTACTCTTCTGTATTTTGCTTCTATACAAACAGTTCAAAATTGTAAAGTCATGTTGTCAGTCATACAACCAAACAACCTTGCATGGCATTCTATGTTCCCCCCCAGATAGATCAAGCCCTGAATGCAAGACCAGACAAGTAAATAATGCCAACATGTAAAACTAACTTGTACATACATTACTTTTTGGCAGGCTTTTTGGCACTTTGTGGGGCTTAACTGTACTTCAGTGAGAAGAATATTCTCTGGTGTGAACTGAAATTATACCTCTATGCCACAATTTCTATATTTTTTTTTTTGGGGGGTGGGGGGAGAGGAGCAGAATTCCTTGTGGACACCTGAAGGAGTTGCAAAATAATAATAAAATTGAGGTGAAGGAAAAGTTCCTTTTCTGTTGTTGTTGTTTTTGTTTTCTTTTCCATACAGTCTTAAAATGAAGGTACCCTTTTCTGGCCTTTGGCAGATCGTAAGCATGCCAGAACACTTCACATTATGTAGATCACATTTGTCTGAAATGATAATATTATACCTCTAGTCTGCTGCAGGCTGAAAAGTAGCCTATGCCTCAGGTACTGTTTTAGGCCTTTGCTTTTGTTACTACATCCTTGTAAGTCTTCAAAAGGGAAATGAAATTATCCTATTCAGAAGAAACACCATCCAGAAGAAACTTCAGTTGGGAGGACCTGAATTCTCACTGAAACCAAAGGTGGGTATAAAATCATAGAATAGCCTGAGTTGGAATGGTCCTGTAAGGATCATCGAGTCCAACTCCTGGCACCACACAGGTCTACCCCAAAATTCAGACCATGTGACTAAGTGCACAGTCGAAATGTATCTTAAACTCTGGCAGGCTTGGTGCAGTGACTCCTTCCATGGGGAGCCTGTTCCAGTGGGCGTCCTGGAGGGGTCCCACTGGAGGGGTCCTGCAGGGAGCCTGGGGGCCCGCCGGGGGGGTCACAAGGGGGAGTCCTCCGGGGCCCCCGGGGGCTTGCCAGGGGTTACACGGAGGGGTCCTCTGGGGCGCCGGGGGTCACCGGGGGGGGCGGTCATCCGGGCTGCCCCTGAGCCCGCTGTGTGTCACCAGGGGGGTTCCTCTGGCGCACCCGGGGACCCGCCGGGGGTCACCAGGGGAGGTCCTCTGGGGTGCCTGGGGGCCCACTGCGGGTCACCGGAGGAGGTCCTCCGAGGCGCCCGTTGGCCTGCCTTTGGTCAGCAGGAGGGGTCCTCTAGGGCGCCCGTGAGTCTGCAGGGGGTCACCGGAGAGGATCCTCCAGGGTACTCTGGGGCCTGCTGGGGGTCACCTGGAGGGGTCCTCCGGGGCTCCTGAGGGACTGCTGGGGGTCACCGGGGGGGGTCCCCCAGGGCGCTGGGGAGCCTGTGGGGGGTCACCTGGAGGGGTCCTCCAGGGCGCTGGGGAGCCCGCCGGGGGTCACCGGGGGGGGTCCTCCGGAGTGCCCAGGGGTCCGCCTGGAGTCACCAAGTGGTGGGCCACCATGTTAGGTAAGAGCTCCGCTGCTGAGCGGAGCCAATAAGTGATGTTGTTTGCCCATCTGTGAGAGCATATTTAAGGCAGGGAAAAAAAAAAAAACACGCAGCGCCACGCAGCAGCTGGGAGAGGGAGAGGAGTGAGGAACAGCCTTGCAGGCGCCAAGGTCAGTGAAGAAGGAGGGGGAGAGGTACTCCAGGCGCCGGAGCAGAACTCCCCTGCAGCCTGTTGTGAGGACCATGGTGAAGCAGGCTGTCCCATTGCAGCCCATGGAGTACCACGGTGGAGCAGGGTTCCACGCTGCAGCTGGTGGAGGAGACCACGGTGGAGTAGGTGGACCTGCACTGATGGAGGCTGCGACCTGTGGAAGACCCTTGCCGGAGCAGATTCTGGGCGGGCCTGTAGACCATGGAGAGGAGACCATGCAGGAGCAGGTGAGCTGGCAGGAGCTGCTGCCCGTGGGGGACCCAGGTTGGAGCAGTTTGCTCCTGAGGGATGGACCTGGTGGTATGGACCTACATCTGGAGCAGTTCTTGAAGAGCTGCTGCCTGTGGGAAGCCCATGCCAGATCGGTTCACCAAGGACTGCATCCTGTGGGAGGAACCCCACAGCACAGGGGATGAGGGCGTCCGATAAGGAGTGGCGGCAAAGAAGCGCTATAGACTGACCATAAACACCGATCACCTGCACCGCTGGGGGGGAGAAGGTGGAAGAGGGTGGTTGGGGGGGGGGAAGGTGCTTTTGGTTGCTTTCCTTCGTTTCTCGCTTCTCTAGGTTGTGTAGTAATAAGCAATAAATCTTACTATCTCCCTATGCTGAGTGTGTTTTGCTTATCACGATATTTACTGTGTGATCTCCTCATCCTTATCTCAACCCTTGAGCCCTTTTCATTGCATTTTCTCCCTGCCCTTCTTTGAGGAGGGGAGTGAGAGAGTGATTGGGATGGAGCTCGGTCGCCCACCCCTGTAAAACCACCACAGGGGAAGATGTTCAGGTGTTTCCCTCTGAGGGTCTGAGGTGAGGCTGTTTGGGACAGAGGAGCAGCGTGGCAGGTGGTTGCTTGCGAATACAGTGATCATTTTGTCCTTTAGTATTCCCAGGTGGCATGGGTGATGGTGGCAGTTCCTTTCGAGCTTGGATCTAACTTCCAGGTACAGAGGCAAGTGGAATGCTGTTTTGAAACGAAAACATTAAATATGGGGTCCCTTGCGTTGTTGAGGGATGGGTGCTAATGCTGTCAGCTGAATGTTTATCTTCTGACTGTGTTTTCCTTTGCTCAGGCTGAAACGCAGTGTGCAGTACAGGATGTCACGACCCGAGCTACCTCTGGAGTGACTCTGGTGAGTGATGAACAGAGGTAGCTGTTATTTTTGGGGTGCGGTTGTTGCTGCACTTACTTTACTACATCAAATAGAGTAAAATTCCAGTTTGCCTTTTAGAGGTGCTATAGGTGGCTTCAGAGAACGGGTGGAAGTATCTGCCATGCGGGGTAAGTAAGCGGCTGAGGTAAAGGAGGGGATGAGAGTAACTGTCCTGAGGGTGCTGTGGCTGTTGCTGCTGTGGTTGCTTTCTCTTTTGCTTATCAGGTGCCACAGGCAAGGCGGGCTGTGATAGTCTTAGAATAGGAGCAAAGCAGGTCACTTGAATGCTGTTTGGTTCCTGAGGCAGGTGTTGTAGAGGAGAAAAGCTTTCAATATTCAAAGCTGAAGCAAAAATAAATAAGCCACAGCTGCTGCTTCTCCTCTTTCTCCTTTCTTGTGCTTTGCCCCTCCCCTTCCCCAGGTGATTGGCTTCGGGTTCCAGGCAGGGCCTAATGGTAGTTGACTCACAGGCATCCCATCAGAGAGCTCATTCTGCCTGGGCTGCACTTTAGGGTAAGTGCTTTGGTTTTCCTTCAGTCAGTTGCAGGGGTCTTTAGGTGGTTAAGAGTCTATGGACTGATGCGTTTCCAAGTAGAGACTGGTACGCCCATCTTTGTGAGGTAACAACCAGTAGGATCTGTTAGAGCAAACCAATCTAGTAATAGGTGCCTGTATTGCATGCAGCTCTTCTTCAGGTGAGTAATTGTTATAGCATGTGTACGGATAGGATGGCAGTGTTACTTTGTGTGTTTGCTTTGTGGTTCTGGGTCCCTTATGATTTTTGCTGAATTAGGGCAAATATTATCGAAGTTATAACCTTAGTCGCAAAGTGATGGAGCAGGGTTTAGGAGAAAAGTACTACTCAAGCTCCCTGTATAAGCATGTATCTGAAAACAGCAGCAGTAGGCGTGTAAGGTGTAGTCTTTTTCAGGGTTAGGGACAGTTTGTTATAGTTTTGGAGCTTTTGCCTATGGTTTTGCTGGCTGTAGAGTCTTTAGATGTTGCAGCCTTCTAGATTTTAAGTGCTTGGAATTCACGTAATAGAGGTGAGTTTAGGAGGTGTTGCCGGTTAACTTGTTTTTGGGAAATGGTGGCGTACGGTTCCTTTTTTTTGAGTTATCTTTTAATCTCTAGGTATATCAAGCCATTTGCGTAACTGTCCAGAGGCTTCAGAACGAGCTTCAGTACGCATCAGAAGGGGCTTGACCGCATAAGTGCAGTATTACGGAGAGACTGAGCAGGGTCACCTGTCTCATCTATAAAGGATAAGTCTGTGATTACCCCTGTTGGGGCTGCTGTGCATTCATGGCCTTTTGGCATTTGTGGACCTGAGGGTGTTTGTTTTTTTTCTGGCTCTCATCTCTGTGTTTGAGTCCTCTGCAAGGAGCTGTACTGTTTGCGTGTCCATCACAGATATGACCTTCTCTTTTTGTTTCTTGTAGCCCAGGGCATGGGCACGGACACTTGAATGAGGCACGAGGGTGAGTGGGACGGCAGTGTGGGCCCTGAGTTGGTCAGTGGATTGTGTTAGTCTGCTTTGCCTGTTGGGCAGGCTTTGGAAGCACCTTGCGACAGCAGAGTACATCTCCTGCCACGTTCCTGAGGTGCGCCAGGCGTCAGCGGTTCCAGTTCCTGAAATGTTGGAGATTCTCGCAGCGCCAGAGGAGCTGGGAGTGTGATGCATCTCCTTGGGATGTTAGGTGAGCAAAGAGGTGGTACTGGGTTGGGGAACGTGGGTCTGGGGCTTGGCTGTTGGGGTAGGGGAGGAAAGAAGAGGAGTGGGTATAGACTGTTTTGTGGATTGTCACGCTTGTTCATTCGTTCTCCTTGGTTTAAGCTAGGTGACCTTGGCTCAGCACAGTAAATGGAAGCGCTAAGCCTGGATTGGGAAGGTGAGTGGAGAAAAGTTGGAAAAAGGGCATTGGTTTTGGTTTGGTAGTCTATTGGTCCCACCTCTTGGTGACTCCTCTTTTCCGGGGACAAAGAAGATACTGGGAACATCCTAGCTGGCCTCTGTGGTCCACCTTGAGGATGGATTCGGACCCTTGAGAATTAAGTCCAGGGGCAAATACTGTGTGTTTGGGGGTGGCTGGCAGGGGAAGGTGGGCAGTTGTCTGGAGTTGGTCTATCTGACCTCAGTAGCAGAGCAGGTCAGTGGACTACTGTTTTGTTTTGGAGGTGGGTGTTTCACTGGAAGAAGTTTGGCTGGTGTGCCAGTGCCTGATGGCACTTTATTTCTGCAGGTGAAGAGGAGCCTCATGCCGGAAGCAATGTCCTGGCTAGCCTTTGTGTTCCTTGATGAGGATGGAACCTGCCTCCCATCATTCCCAAGGTAAGTTGTGGGGCAAGTGCTATGCTTGCTTTCGGGTTTTGAATGCACACATAGGGCGAGGATCTGTGCTTTTAAGTCATTGCAGTGGATGGGGCCTTTTAGGATTGATTACGGTCAGACAGTGTGTGGGGGGGTGGGATTCCGTCAGGTAAGGCTTGAGCACATGCCAGGCAGGGCAGTTCCAGCTTGGTGCCTGTGTTCTGTTGTCTGTGCTGCGCTGTTGCTCTTGGCGCTTGGCAGGCCCTGGGGAAGCCATCCTGAGGGTGTAGAACACTTGACCTCACTGGAATAACGCTGATGCTCAATCGGAAGCTGAGCATTTCTTGTCTTGCAGCGGGAGCCTAAAGAGATCATTTCTTCTGTGCGTGTAACTTTTTGTATCAAATGTTTCTTGATGTGATCATCATATGTTACGCGCTCCTCAGGTCTTGATATCCTCATTGCCTTCTTCCATTGGATGGATTAGATGGGCAACTCGGTAGCCACACCAAAGGTCCTAAATGCTTGTTTCATCATCGTAGGGCTGATCTGAGCACTTCTTGACTGGCAGTCACAGCTTAAAGCGCAGATGTGTTTCAGGTCTTGTGCATCATATTCGGTTTCAGATGGCATCTGTTTCCATCCTCGCTGTTGCGGAAGTCATGTGGGCTTCATCAGGAGCTCTGTCTTGGGAGTTCATTTCCGAAGCATTTTTCTTCCGGGGTTTGCACTCCCCATCCTTCTGGTCTCTTGTCTTAAAGGCAGGCTTTGTATGCCTCCATCATCCCAGTTCTGGCAGTTGCTTCCAGTCGCAGGTCGTGACATTTGAGTCTCTCCTTGGGTCTGCTGCTGCAGAGCACCTGTTCTAACTTGCTGTTGCTGTGGGGCTTCCCTCTGGGAGTCATTTTTTTTAGCGCCTTGTGTTCTGTGTTTTGTTCGTAATGTTTGTAGCGTGCCTGTGTGTGTGTGTTTGGCCTGGAGCTGTCCTGCCTGGCAGTTAGTGATGGTAGCTACCGTGGCGGTCCATCGGTGTACTAATACATTGTCCAGACTGTTTCGGCAAAGACATCTGGTCTGCCTCTGGGCACGTACTGAAGGGCAGCTGGCACAGAGTCATCTCCGTGGTGTTTGGCAAATGTGGAGGGGGAGACCTGAGCTGCTTGCGAGCAGCTGTTCACATAGTGCTTGAATAGTGCTAGAGGAGAGGTCTGCCATTGAATCTTGAAAGCTTGCAGATACAGGTTTTGATTTTTTTTATTTTTATTTCTTTCCCCTCCCCAGTAGAGGGGTAAACCTTAGGAGGAACTGGTCACAGGAAAGAGCTCCTTCTGGAACTGTCAAGGACTCAGTAGGCAACCTGGTGACTGGCTTGATCTACTTTCCAGGTGCTGAGGCAAGGGGGCTGCTGTTTTGAAATGATAAAATTAGACATGGGGTCCCTTGTGTTGTTGAGGGATGGGTGCTAATGCTGGCATCTGAATGATTATCTTCTGACTGTTTTCATTTGTTAAAGCTGAAACACAGCGTACAACATGGGACTTCACGTCCAGAGCTGCTTTTAGCAAGGTGAGCGATGAACAGATGTAGCAGTTATTTTAGGGGTGCGGTTGTCACTGCAGTTACTGAACTACACAAAATACAGTTAAAGTCCTGTTTATATTCCAGTGGTGTTGTAGCTGGCTTAAGATGGAAGCATCTGCCTCGAGGGCAGGTGAGGGGGCAGAGTAAGGGAGCAGATGAGAGTACCTGTCCTACCTGTGCTGCGGCTTTGGATGCTGCCGTGGTCTATGCTTTTCTTTTTCTTTCGCAGGTGCCTTGCACAGACTCAGAGGGGCCAAGCTGCACTCTGAAGAGCAGCACTAGAAGGGCAGGCTGGTCGTGAGTGGGGTTGGAGCAGAATGGCCAAGTTGCGCAAGGTGACTGCGAAGGGTATCCATTTTGCTTTTCAGGTGTCATGGCAGGCTCTACACAGAAGTGGCTGAGGATTTGAGAAGAGGTTACAGAGCATCAAGGAGCAGCACGTGCAGTGACGGTTTCCAAACGGTATGGTTGCTTTCTCTTCTGTTCATCAGGTGCCACAGGCAAGGTGGGCTGTGACGTTAGTCTTTAGAATTGGAGCAAAGCAGGTCACTAGAATGCCGCAGGGCATCTGAGAAGGGTGTTTTAACAGAAAAAGCTTGTCTGGCATGGCAGTGCCTGATGGCAGTGTGTTTCCACAGGTGAAGAGGTGCCTGAAGCCCCATCCTGTCTAGCCTGCGCACACCTCGCTGAGAACGAAAGCCGCTTTCCAGTAATTCAGAAAGCCAAGTTACGTCTCGGCCTCGAGCATCTGGGGCCTGTGCTTTTGGGCCTGTCTGTAGCATTTGGCACTTGCATTAATACTTTCTTGGCATATATTTAGGCTTTTGGGGCCAGTGTCTTGGGGGGGTGTGGAGCTGCTTGTACACCTTAGGGGCTTGCATCTGGGGGGGGGGTTGGGAGTTGCTTGTACACCTTTGGGGACTGTGGCTGGGGGGGGTCAGGGCCTGCATCTGGGGGGGTTGGAAGCTGCTCCTACAATGTAGGGATCTGTATCTGTGGGGGTTGGGAGCTGCTTGTACACAGTATGGGCTTGCGTTTGGGGGCAGGTGTTGGGAGCTGCTTGTACAATGTAGGGATCTGCATCTGGAGGGGGTTTGGAGCTGCTTGTCCACCTTTGGGGCTTGCATCTGGAGGGGTTTGGGGCCTGCCTCTGGGGGGGTGGTTGTGAGCTGCTTGTATACTGTAGGGGCCTGCTTGTACACCTTTGGTGGGGCCTGCGTCTGGGGGGGGTGGGAGCTGCTTGTACACTGTAGGGGTCCGGGTCTTGGGGGGTTGGGGCTGTTTGTACACCTTTGGGGTGTGCCTCTGGGGAGGGTGGGGAGTTCAGTGAGTCCTGTTGAGCGTGGTGTTGCGTAAAGGCTCCCCCAGGGAGTTCAGGTGTACCCAAAGGCTTCCGCTGAGAGCACTTTTGGATGGCAGAAAGTGGCACCGTACGTGTTTTTTCAGGTCTAACTCGGGTTCAGCTTCTTGTTCCGGTTAGGGTTATGTTTAGGGTTGTTAGGAAAGAGTGAAGACGCAGAGTCCTGTTGAGTGTGGGGTTGCGTAAAGGCTCCCCCAGGGAGTTCAGGTGTACCCAAAGGCTTCCGCTGAGAGCACTTTTTGACGGCAGAAAGTGGCACCGTACGTGTTTTTTCGGGTCTAACTCGGGTTCAGCTTCTTGTTCCGGTTAGGGTTATGTTTAGGGTTGTTAGGAAAGAGTGAAGACTCAGAGTCCTGTTGAGTGTGGGGTTGCGTAAAGGCTCCCCCAGGGAGTTCAGGTGTACCCAAAGGCTTCCGCTGAGAGCACTTTTTGATGGCAGAAAGTGGCACCGTACGTGTTTTTTCGGGTCTAACTCGGGTTGAGCTTCTTGTTGCGGTTAGGGTTATGTTTAGGGTTGTTAGGAAAGAGTGAAGACGCAGAGTCCTGTTGAGTGTGGGGTTGCGTAAAGGCTCCCCCAGGGAGTTCAGGTGTACCCAAAGGCTTCCGCTGAGAGCACTTTTTGATGGCAGAAAGTGGCACCGTACGTGTTTTTTCGGGTCTAACTCGGGTTCAGCTTCTTGTTCCGGTTAGGGTTATGTTTAGGGTTGTTAGGAAAGAGTGAAGATGCAGAGTCCTGTTGAGTGTGGGGTTGCGTAAAGGCTCCCCCAGGGAGTTCAGGTGTACCCAAAGGCTTCCGCTGAGAGCACTTTTAGACGGCAGAAAGTGGCACCGTACGTGTTTTTTCGGGTCTAACTCGGGTTGAGCTTCTTGTTCCGGTTAGGGTTATGTTTAGGGTTGTTAGGAAAGAGTGAAGACGCAGAGTCCTGTTGAGTGTGGGGTTGCGTAAAGGCTCCCCCAGGGAGTTCAGGTGTACCCAAAGGCTTCCGCTGAGAGCACTTTTTGACGGCAGAAAGTGGCACCGTACGTGTTTTTTCGGGTCTAACTCGGGTTGAGCTTCTTGTTCCGGTTAGGGTTATGTTTAGGGTTGTTAGGAAAGAGTGAAGACTCAGAGTCCTGTTGAGTGTGGGGTTGCGTAAAGGCTCCCCCAGGGAGTTCAGGTGTACCCAAAGGCTTCCGCTGAGAGCACTTTTTGATGGCAGAAAGTGGCACCGTACGTGTTTTTTCGGGTCTAACTCGGGTTCAGCTTCTTGTTGCGGTTAGGGTTATGTTTAGGGTTGTTAGGAAAGAGTGAAGACGCAGAGTCCTGTTGAGTGTGGGGTTGCGTAAAGGCTCCCCCAGGGAGTTCAGGTGTACCCAAAGGCTTCCGCTGAGAGCACTTTTTGATGGCAGAAAGTGGCACCGTACGTGTTTTTTCGGGTCTAACTCGGGTTGAGCTTCTTGTTGCGGTTAGGGTTATGTTTAGGGTTGTTAGGAAAGAGTGAAGACGCAGAGTCCTGTTGAGTGTGGGGTTGCGTAAAGGCTCCCCCAGGGAGTTCAGGTGTACCCAAAGGCTTCCGCTGAGAGCACTTTTTGATGGCAGAAAGTGGCACCGTACGTGTTTTTTCGGGTCTAACTCGGGTTCAGCTTCTTGTTGCGGTTAGGGTTATGTTTAGGGTTGTTAGGAAAGAGTGAAGACGCAGAGTCCTGTTGAGTGTGGGGTTGCGTAAAGGCTCCTCCAGGGAGTTCAGGTGTACCCAAAGGCTTCCGCTGAGAGCACTTTTTGATGGCAGAAAGTGGCACCGTACGTGTTTTTTCGGGTCTAACTCGGGTTCAGCTTCTTGTTGCGGTTAGGGTTATGTTTAGGGTTGTTAGGAAAGAGTGAAGACGCAGAGTCCTGTTGAGTGTGGGGTTGCGTAAAGGCTCCCCCAGGGAGTTCAGGTGTACCCAAAGGCTTCCGCTGAGAGCACTTTTGGATGGCAGAAAGTGGCACCGTACGTGTTTTTTCGGGTCTAACTCGGGTTCAGCTTCTTGTTGCGGTTAGGATTATGTTTAGGGTTGTTAGGAAAGAGTGAAGACGCAGAGTCCTGTTGAGTGTGGGGTTGCGTAAAGGCTCCCCCAGGGAGTTCAGGTGTACCCAAAGGCTTCCGCTGAGAGCACTTTTTGATGGCAGAAAGTGGCACCGTACGTGTTTTTTCGGGTCTAACTCGGGTTCAGCTTCTTGTTGCGGTTAGGGATATGTTTAGGGTTGTTAGGAAAGAGTGAAGACGCAGAGTCCTGTTGAGTGTGGGGTTGCGTAAAGGCTCCCCCAGGGAGTTCAGGTGTACCCAAAGGCTTCCGCTGACAGCACTTTTTGATGGCAGAAAGTGGCACCGTCCGTGTTTTTTCGGGTCTAACTCGGGTTCAGCTTCTTGTTGCGGTTAGGGATATGTTTAGGGTTGTTAGGAAAGAGTGAAGACGCAGAGTCCTGTTGAGTGTGGGGTTGCGTAAAGGCTCCCCCAGGGAGTTCAGGTGTACCCAAAGGCTTCCGCTGAGAGCACTTTTGGATGGCAGAAAGTGGCACCGTACGTGTTTTTTCGGGTCTAACTCGGGTTCAGCTTCTTGTTGCGGTTAGGGTTATGCTTAGGGTTGTTAGGAAAGAGTGAAGACGCAGAGTCCTGTTGAGTGTGGGGTTGCGTAAAGGCTCCCCCAGGGAGTTCAGGTGTACCCAAAGGCTTCCGCTGAGAGCACTTTTTGATGGCAGAAAGTGGCACCGTACGTGTTTTTTTGGGTCTAACTCGGGTTCAGCTTCTTGTTGCGGTTAGGGTTATGTTTAGGGTTGTTAGGAAAGAGTGAAGACGCAGAGTCCTGTTGAGTGTGGGGTTGCGTAAAGGCTCCTCCAGGGAGTTCAGGTGTACCCAAAGGCTTCCGCTGAGAGCACTTTTTGATGGCAGAAAGTGGCACCGTACGTGTTTTTTCGGGTCTAACTCGGGTTCAGCTTCTTGTTGCGGTTAGGGTTATGTTTAGGGTTGTTAGGAAAGAGTGAAGACGCAGAGTCCTGTTGAGTGTGGGGTTGCGTAAAGGCTCCCCCAGGGAGTTCAGGTGTACCCAAAGGCTTCCGCTGAGAGCACTTTTTGATGGCAGAAAGTGGCACCGTACGTGTTTTTTCGGGTCTAACTCGGGTTCAGCTTCTTGTTGCGGTTAGGGTTATGTTTAGGGTTGTTAGGAAAGAGTGAAGACGCAGAGTCCTGTTGAGTGTGGGGTTGCGTAAAGGCTCCCCCAGGGAGTTCAGGTGTACCCAAAGGCTTCCGCTGAGAGCACTTTTAGACGGCAGAAAGTGGCACCGTACGTGTTTTTTCGGGTCTAACTCGGGTTGAGCTTCTTGTTCCGGTTAGGGTTATGTTTAGGGTTGTTAGGAAAGAGTGAAGACGCAGAGTCCTGTTGAGTGTGGGGTTGCGTAAAGGCTCCCCCAGGGAGTTCAGGTGTACCCAAAGGCTTCCGCTGAGAGCACTTTTTGATGGCAGAAAGTGGCACCGTACGTGTTTTTTCGGGTCTAACTCGGGTTCAGCTTCTTGTTGCGGTTAGGGATATGTTTAGGGTTGTTAGGAAAGAGTGAAGACGCAGAGTCCTGTTGAGTGTGGGGTTGCGTAAAGGCTCCCCCAGGGAGTTCAGGTGTACCCAAAGGCTTCCGCTGAGAGCACTTTTTGATGGCAGAAAGTGGCACCGTACGTGTTTTTTCGGGTCTAACTCGGGTTCAGCTTCTTGTTGCGGTTAGGGATATGTTTAGGGTTGTTAGGAAAGAGTGAAGACGCAGAGTCCTGTTGAGTGTGGGGTTGCGTAAAGGCTCCTCCAGGGAGTTCAGGTGTACCCAAAGGCTTCCGCTGAGAGCACTTTTTGATGGCAGAAAGTGGCACCGTACGTGTTTTTTCGTGTCTAACTCGGGTTCAGCTTCTTGTTGCGGTTAGGGTTATGCTTAGGGTTGTTAGGAAAGAGTGAAGACGCAGAGTCCTGTTGAGTGTGGGGTTGCGTAAAGGCTCCCCCAGGGAGTTCAGGTGTACCCAAAGGCTTCCGCTGAGAGCACTTTTGGATGGCAGAAAGTGGCACCGTACGTGTTTTTTCGGGTCTAACTCGGGTTCAGCTTCTTGTTCCGGTTAGGGTTATGTTTAGGGTTGTTAGGAAAGAGTGAAGACGCAGAGTCCTGTTGAGTGTGGGGTTGCGTAAAGGCTCCTCCAGGGAGTTCAGGTGTACCCAAAGGCTTCCGCTGAGAGCACTTTTTGACGGCAGAAAGTGGCACCGTACGTGTTTTTTCGGGTCTAACTCGGGTTCAGCTTCTTGTTGCGGTTAGGGTTATGTTTAGGGTTGTTAGGAAAGAGTGAAGACGCAGAGTCCTGTTGAGTGTGGGGTTGCGTAAAGGCTCCCCCAGGGAGTTCAGGTGTACCCAAAGGCTTCCGCTGAGAGCACTTTTTGATGGCAGAAAGTGGCACCGTACGTGTTTTTTCGGGTCTAACTCGGGTTCAGCTTCTTGTTGCGGTTAGGGTTATGTTTAGGGTTGTTAGGAAAGAGTGAAGACGCAGAGTCCTGTTGAGTGTGGGGTTGCGTAAAGGCTCCCCCAGGGAGTTCAGGTGTACCCAAAGGCTTCCGCTGAGAGCACTTTTTGATGGCAGAAAGTGGCACCGTACGTGTTTTTTCGGGTCTAACTCGGGTTCAGCTTCTTGTTGCGGTTAGGGTTATGTTTAGGGTTGTTAGGAAAGAGTGAAGACGCAGAGTCCTGTTGAGTGTGGGGTTGCGTAAAGGCTCCCCCAGGGAGTTCAGGTGTACCCAAAGGCTTCTGCTGAGAGCACTTTTTGATGGCAGAAAGTGGCACCGTACGTGTTTTTTCGGGTCTAACTCGGGTTCAGCTTCTTGTTGCGGTTAGGGTTATGTTTAGGGTTGTTAGGAAAGAGTGAAGACGCAGAGTCCTGTTGAGTGTGGGGTTGCGTAAAGGCTCCCCCAGGGAGTTCAGGTGTACCCAAAGGCTTCCGCTGAGAGCACTCTTTGATGGCAGAAAGTGGCACCGTACGTGTTTTTTCGGGTCTAACTCGGGTTCAGCTTCTTGTTGCGGTTAGGGTTATGTTTAGGGTTGTTAGGAAAGAGTGAAGACGCAGAGTCCTGTTGAGTGTGGGGTTGCGTAAAGGCTCCTCCAGGGAGTTCAGGTGTACCCAAAGGCTTCCGCTGAGAGCACTTTTTGATGGCAGAAAGTGGCACCGTACGTGTTTTTTCGGGTCTAACTCGGGTTCAGCTTCTTGTTGCGGTTAGGGTTATGTTTCGGGTTGTTAGGAAAGAGTGAAGACGCAGAGTCCTGTTGAGTGTGGGGTTGCGTAAAGGCTCCCCCAGGGAGTTCAGGTGTACCCAAAGGCTTCCGCTGAGAGCACTTTTTGATGGCAGAAAGTGGCACCGTCCGTGTTTTTTCGGGTCTAACTCGGGTTCAGCTTCTTGTTGCGGTTAGGGTTATGTTTAGGGTTGTTAGGAAAGAGTGAAGACGCAGAGTCCTGTTGAGTGTGGGGTTGCGTAAAGGCTCCCCCAGGGAGTTCAGGTGTACCCAAAGGCTTCTGCTGAGAGCACTTTTTGATGGCAGAAAGTGGCACCGTACGTGTTTTTTCGGGTCTAACTCGGGTTCAGCTTCTTGTTGCGGTTAGGGTTATGTTTAGGGTTGTTAGGAAAGAGTGAAGACGCAGAGTCCTGTTGAGTGTGGGGTTGCGTAAAGGCTCCCCCAGGGAGTTCAGGTGTACCCAAAGGCTTCCGCTGAGAGCACTTTTTGATGGCAGAAAGTGGCACCGTACGTGTTTTTTCGGGTCTAACTCGGGTTGAGCTTCTTGTTCCGGTTAGGGTTATGTTTAGGGTTGTTAGGAAAGAGTGAAGACTCAGAGTCCTGTTGAGTGTGGGGTTGCGTAAAGGCTCCCCCAGGGAGTTCAGGTGTACCCAAAGGCTTCCGCTGAGAGCACTTTTGGATGGCAGAAAGTGGCACCGTACGTGTTTTTTCGGGTCTAACTCGGGTTCAGCTTCTTGTTGCGGTTAGGGTTATGTTTAGGGTTGTTAGGAAAGAGTGAAGACGCAGAGTCCTGTTGAGTGTGGGGTTGCGTAAAGGCTCCCCCAGGGAGTTCAGGTGTACCCAAAGGCTTCCGCTGAGAGCACTTTTTGATGGCAGAAAGTGGCACCGTCCGTGTTTTTTCGGGTCTAACTCGGGTTCAGCTTCTTGTTGCGGTTAGGGTTATGTTTAGGGTTGTTAGGAAAGAGTGAAGACGCAGAGTCCTGTTGAGTGTGGGGTTGCGTAAAGGCTCCCCCAGGGAGTTCAGGTGTACCCAAAGGCTTCCGCTGAGAGCACTTTTTGATGGCAGAAAGTGGCACCGTACGTGTTTTTTCGGGTCTAACTCGGGTTCAGCTTCTTGTTGCGGTTAGGGTTATGTTTAGGGTTGTTAGGAAAGAGTGAAGACGCAGAGTCCTGTTGAGTGTGGGGTTGCGTAAAGGCTCCCCCAGGGAGTTCAGGTGTACCCAAAGGCTTCTGCTGAGAGCACTTTTTGATGGCAGAAAGTGGCACTGTACGTGTTTTTTCGGGTCTAACTCGGGTTCAGCTTCTTGTTGCGGTTAGGGTTATGTTTAGGGTTGTTAGGAAAGAGTGAAGACGCAGAGTCCTGTTGAGTGTGGGGTTGCGTAAAGGCTCCCCCAGGGAGTTCAGGTGTACCCAAAGGCTTCCGCTGAGAGCACTTTTGGATGGCAGAAAGTGGCACCGTACGTGTTTTTTCGGGTCTAACTCGGGTTCAGCTTCTTGTTGCGGTTAGGGTTATGTTTAGGGTTGTTAGGAAAGAGTGAAGACGCAGAGTCCTGTTGAGTGTGGGGTTGCGTAAAGGCTCCCCCAGGGAGTTCAGGTGTACCCAAAGGCTTCCGCTGAGAGCACTTTTTGATGGCAGAAAGTGGCACCGTCCGTGTTTTTTCGGGTCTAACTCGGGTTCAGCTTCTTGTTGCGGTTAGGGTTATGTTTAGGGTTGTTAGGAAAGAGTGAAGACGCAGAGTCCTGTTGAGTGTGGGGTTGCGTAAAGGCTCCCCCAGGGAGTTCAGGTGTACCCAAAGGCTTCCGCTGAGAGCACTTTTTGATGGCAGAAAGTGGCACCGTACGTGTTTTTTCGGGTCTAACTCGGGTTCAGCTTCTTGTTGCGGTTAGGGTTATGTTTAGGGTTGTTAGGAAAGAGTGAAGACGCAGAGTCCTGTTGAGTGTGGGGTTGCGTAAAGGCTCCCCCAGGGAGTTCAGGTGTACCCAAAGGCTTCTGCTGAGAGCACTTTTTGATGGCAGAAAGTGGCACCGTACGTGTTTTTTCGGGTCTAACTCGGGTTCAGCTTCTTGTTGCGGTTAGGGTTATGTTTAGGGTTGTTAGGAAAGAGTGAAGACGCAGAGTCCTGTTGAGTGTGGGGTTGCGTAAAGGCTCCCCCAGGGAGTTCAGGTGTACCCAAAGGCTTCCGCTGAGAGCACTTTTTGATGGCAGAAAGTGGCACCGTACGTGTTTTTTCGGGTCTAACTCGGGTTCAGCTTCTTGTTGCGGTTAGGGTTATGTTTAGGGTTGTTAGGAAAGAGTGAAGACGCAGAGTCCTGTTGAGTGTGGGGTTGCGTAAAGGCTCCCCCAGGGAGTTCAGGTGTACCCAAAGGCTTCCGCTGAGAGCACTTTTTGACGGCAGAAAGTGGCACCGTACGTGTTTTTTCGGGTCTAACTCGGGTTGAGCTTCTTGTTCCGGTTAGGGTTATGTTTAGGGTTGTTAGGAAAGAGTGAAGACTCAGAGTCCTGTTGAGTGTGGGGTTGCGTAAAGGCTCCCCCAGGGAGTTCAGGTGTACCCAAAGGCTTCCGCTGAGAGCACTTTTGGATGGCAGAAAGTGGCACCGTCCGTGTTTTTTCGGGTCTAACTCGGGTTCAGCTTCTTGTTGCGGTTAGGGTTATGTTTAGGGTTGTTAGGAAAGAGTGAAGACGCAGAGTCCTGTTGAGTGTGGGGTTGCGTAAAGGCTCCCCCAGGGAGTTCAGGTGTACCCAAAGGCTTCCGCTGAGAGCACTTTTTGATGGCAGAAAGTGGCACCGTACGTGTTTTTTCGGGTCTAACTCGGGTTCAGCTTCTTGTTGCGGTTAGGGTTATGTTTAGGGTTGTTAGGAAAGAGTGAAGACGCAGAGTCCTGTTGAGTGTGGGGTTGCGTAAAGGCTCCCCCAGGGAGTTCAGGTGTACCGAAAGGCTTCTGCTGAGAGCACTTTTTGATGGCAGAAAGTGGCACCGTACGTGTTTTTTCGGGTCTAACTCGGGTTCAGCTTCTTGTTGCGGTTAGGGTTATGTTTAGGGTTGTTAGGAAAGAGTGAAGACGCAGAGTCCTGTTGAGTGTGGGGTTGCGTAAAGGCTCCCCCAGGGAGTTCAGGTGTACCCAAAGGCTTCCGCTGAGAGCACTTTTTGATGGCAGAAAGTGGCACCGTACGTGTTTTTTTGGGTCTAACTCGGGTTCAGCTTCTTGTTGCGGTTAGGGTTATGTTTAGGGTTGTTAGGAAAGAGTGAAGACGCAGAGTCCTGTTGAGTGTGGGGTTGCGTAAAGGCTCCCCCAGGGAGTTCAGGTGTACCCAAAGGCTTCCGCTGAGAGCACTTTTTGATGGCAGAAAGTGGCACCGTCCGTGTTTTTTCGGGTCTAACTCGGGTTCAGCTTCTTGTTGCGGTTAGGGTTATGTTTAGGGTTGTTAGGAAAGAGTGAAGACGCAGAGTCCTGTTGAGTGTGGGGTTGCGTAAAGGCTCCCCCAGGGAGTTCAGGTGTACCCAAAGGCTTCCGCTGAGAGCACTTTTTGATGGCAGAAAGTGGCACCGTACGTGTTTTTTCGGGTCTAACTCGGGTTCAGCTTCTTGTTCCGGTTAGGGTTATGTTTAGGGTTGTTAGGAAAGAGTGAAGACGCAGAGTCCTGTTGAGTGTGGGGTTGCGTAAAGGCTCCCCCAGGGAGTTCAGGTGTACCCAAAGGCTTCCGCTGAGAGCACTTTTTGATGGCAGAAAGTGGCACCGTACGTGTTTTTTCGGGTCTAACTCGGGTTCAGCTTCTTGTTGCGGTTAGGGTTATGTTTAGGGTTGTTAGGAAAGAGTGAAGACGCAGAGTCCTGTTGAGTGTGGGGTTGCGTAAAGGCTCCCCCAGGGAGTTCAGGTGTACCCAAAGGCTTCTGCTGAGAGCACTTTTTGATGGCAGAAAGTGGCACCGTACGTGTTTTTTCGGGTCTAACTCGGGTTGAGCTTCTTGTTGCGGTTAGGGTTATGTTTAGGGTTGTTAGGAAAGAGTGAAGACGCAGAGTCCTGTTGAGTGTGGGGTTGCGTAAAGGCTCCCCCAGGGAGTTCAGGTGTACCCAAAGGCTTCCGCTGAGAGCACTTTTGGATGGCAGAAAGTGGCACCGTACGTGTTTTTTCGGGTCTAACTCGGGTTGAGCTTCTTGTTGCGGTTAGGGTTATGTTTAGGGTTGTTAGGAAAGAGTGAAGACGCAGAGTCCTGTTGAGTGTGGGGTTGCGTAAAGGCTCCCCCAGGGAGTTCAGGTGTACCCAAAGGCTTCCGCTGAGAGCACTTTTTGATGGCAGAAAGTGGCACCGTACGTGTTTTTTTGGGTCTAACTCGGGTTCAGCTTCTTGTTGCGGTTAGGGTTATGTTTAGGGTTGTTAGGAAAGAGTGAAGACGCAGAGTCCTGTTGAGTGTGGGGTTGCGTAAAGGCTCCCCCAGGGAGTTCAGGTGTACCGAAAGGCTTCCGCTGAGAGCACTTTTTGATGGCAGAAAGTGGCACCGTCCGTGTTTTTTCGGGTCTAACTCGGGTTCAGCTTCTTGTTGCGGTTAGGGTTATGTTTAGGGTTGTTAGGAAAGAGTGAAGACGCAGAGTCCTGTTGAGTGTGGGGTTGCGTAAAGGCTCCCCCAGGGAGTTCAGGTGTACCCAAAGGCTTCCGCTGAGAGCACTTTTGGATGGCAGAAAGTGGCACCGTCCGTGTTTTTTCGGGTCTAACTCGGGTTCAGCTTCTTGTTGCGGTTAGGGTTATGTTTAGGGTTGTTAGGAAAGAGTGAAGACGCAGAGTCCTGTTGAGTGTGGGGTTGCGTAAAGGCTCCCCCAGGGAGTTCAGGTGTACCCAAAGGCTTCCGCTGAGAGCACTTTTTGATGGCAGAAAGTGGCACCGTCCGTGTTTTTTCGGGTCTAACTCGGGTTCAGCTTCTTGTTGCGGTTAGGGTTATGTTTAGGGTTGTTAGGAAAGAGTGAAGACGCAGAGTCCTGTTGAGTGTGGGGTTGCGTAAAGGCTCCCCCAGGGAGTTCAGGTGTACCCAAAGGCTTCTGCTGAGAGCACTTTTTGATGGCAGAAAGTGGCACCGTACGTGTTTTTTCGGGTCTAACTCGGGTTCAGCTTCTTGTTGCGGTTAGGGTTATGTTTAGGGTTGTTAGGAAAGAGTGAAGACGCAGAGTCCTGTTGAGTGTGGGGTTGCGTAAAGGCTCCCCCAGGGAGTTCAGGTGTACCCAAAGGCTTCCGCTGAGAGCACTTTTGGATGGCAGAAAGTGGCACCGTACGTGTTTTTTCGGGTCTAACTCGGGTTCAGCTTCTTGTTGCGGTTAGGGTTATGTTTAGGGTTGTTAGGAAAGAGTGAAGACGCAGAGTCCTGTTGAGTGTGGGGTTGCGTAAAGGCTCCCCCAGGGAGTTCAGGTGTACCCAAAGGCTTCCGCTGAGAGCACTTTTGGATGGCAGAAAGTGGCACCGTACGTGTTTTTTCGGGTCTAACTCGGGTTGAGCTTCTTGTTGCGGTTAGGGTTATGTTTAGGGTTGTTAGGAAAGAGTGAAGACTCAGAGTCCTGTTGAGTGTGGGGTTGCGTAAAGGCTCCCCCAGGGAGTTCAGGTGTACCCAAAGGCTTCCGCTGAGAGCACTTTTGGATGGCAGAAAGTGGCACCGTACGTGTTTTTTCGGGTCTAACTCGGGTTCAGCTTCTTGTTGCGGTTAGGGTTATGTTTAGGGTTGTTAGGAAAGAGTGAAGACGCAGAGTCCTGTTGAGTGTGGGGTTGCGTAAAGGCTCCCCCAGGGAGTTCAGGTGTACCCAAAGGCTTCCGCTGAGAGCACTTTTTGATGGCAGAAAGTGGCACCGTACGTGTTTTTTCGGGTCTAACTCGGGTTCAGCTTCTTGTTGCGGTTAGGGTTATGTTTAGGGTTGTTAGGAAAGAGTGAAGACGCAGAGTCCTGTTGAGTGTGGGGTTGCGTAAAGGCTCCCCCAGGGAGTTCAGGTGTACCGAAAGGCTTCTGCTGAGAGCACTTTTTGATGGCAGAAAGTGGCACCGTACGTGTTTTTTCGTGTCTAACTCGGGTTCAGCTTCTTGTTGCGGTTAGGGTTATGTTTAGGGTTGTTAGGAAAGAGTGAAGACGCAGAGTCCTGTTGAGTGTGGGGTTGCGTAAAGGCTCCCCCAGGGAGTTCAGGTGTACCCAAAGGCTTCCGCTGAGAGCACTTTTTGATGGCAGAAAGTGGCACCGTCCGTGTTTTTTCGGGTCTAACTCGGGTTCAGCTTCTTGTTGCGGTTAGGGTTATGTTTAGGGTTGTTAGGAAAGAGTGAAGACGCAGAGTCCTGTTGAGTGTGGGGTTGCGTAAAGGCTCCCCCAGGGAGTTCAGGTGTACCCAAAGGCTTCTGCTGAGAGCACTTTTTGATGGCAGAAAGTGGCACTGTACGTGTTTTTTCGGGTCTAACTCGGGTTCAGCTTCTTGTTGCGGTTAGGGTTATGTTTAGGGTTGTTAGGAAAGAGTGAAGACGCAGAGTCCTGTTGAGTGTGGGGTTGCGTAAAGGCTCCCCCAGGGAGTTCAGGTGTACCCAAAGGCTTCCGCTGAGAGCACTTTTTGATGGCAGAAAGTGGCACCGTACGTGTTTTTTCGGGTCTAACTCGGGTTCAGCTTCTTGTTGCGGTTAGGGTTATGTTTAGGGTTGTTAGGAAAGAGTGAAGACGCAGAGTCCTGTTGAGTGTGGGGTTGCGTAAAGGCTCCCCCAGGGAGTTCAGGTGTACCCAAAGGCTTCCGCTGAGAGCACTTTTTGATGGCAGAAAGTGGCACCGTCCGTGTTTTTTCGGGTCTAACTCGGGTTCAGCTTCTTGTTGCGGTTAGGGTTATGTTTAGGGTTGTTAGGAAAGAGTGAAGACGCAGAGTCCTGTTGAGTGTGGGGTTGCGTAAAGGCTCCCCCAGGGAGTTCAGGTGTACCCAAAGGCTTCTGCTGAGAGCACTTTTTGATGGCAGAAAGTGGCACCGTACGTGTTTTTTCGGGTCTAACTCGGGTTCAGCTTCTTGTTGCGGTTAGGGTTATGTTTAGGGTTGTTAGGAAAGAGTGAAGACGCAGAGTCCTGTTGAGTGTGGGGTTGCGTAAAGGCTCCCCCAGGGAGTTCAGGTGTACCCAAAGGCTTCCGCTGAGAGCACTTTTTGATGGCAGAAAGTGGCACCGTACGTGTTTTTTCGGGTCTAACTCGGGTTCAGCTTCTTGTTGCGGTTAGGGTTATGTTTAGGGTTGTTAGGAAAGAGTGAAGACGCAGAGTCCTGTTGAGTGTGGGGTTGCGTAAAGGCTCCCCCAGGGAGTTCAGGTGTACCCAAAGGCTTCCGCTGAGAGCACTTTTTGACGGCAGAAAGTGGCACCGTACGTGTTTTTTCGGGTCTAACTCGGGTTGAGCTTCTTGTTCCGGTTAGGGTTATGTTTAGGGTTGTTAGGAAAGAGTGAAGACTCAGAGTCCTGTTGAGTGTGGGGTTGCGTAAAGGCTCCCCCAGGGAGTTCAGGTGTACCCAAAGGCTTCCGCTGAGAGCACTTTTTGATGGCAGAAAGTGGCACCGTACGTGTTTTTTCGGGTCTAACTCGGGTTCAGCTTCTTGTTCCGGTTAGGGTTATGTTTAGGGTTGTTAGGAAAGAGTGAAGACGCAGAGTCCTGTTGAGTGTGGGGTTGCGTAAAGGCTCCCCCAGGGAGTTCAGGTGTACCCAAAGGCTTCCGCTGAGAGCACTTTTTGATGGCAGAAAGTGGCACCGTACGTGTTTTTTCGGGTCTAACTCGGGTTCAGCTTCTTGTTCCGGTTAGGGTTATGTTTAGGGTTGTTAGGAAAGAGTGAAGACGCAGAGTCCTGTTGAGTGTGGGGTTGCGTAAAGGCTCCCCCAGGGAGTTCAGGTGTACCCAAAGGCTTCTGCTGAGAGCACTTTTTGATGGCAGAAAGTGGCACCGTACGTGTTTTTTCGGGTCTAACTCGGGTTGAGCTTCTTGTTGCGGTTAGGGTTATGTTTAGGGTTGTTAGGAAAGAGTGAAGACGCAGAGTCCTGTTGAGTGTGGGGTTGCGTAAAGGCTCCCCCAGGGAGTTCAGGTGTACCCAAAGGCTTCCGCTGAGAGCACTTTTGGATGGCAGAAAGTGGCACCGTACGTGTTTTTTCGGGTCTAACTCGGGTTGAGCTTCTTGTTGCGGTTAGGGTTATGTTTAGGGTTGTTAGGAAAGAGTGAAGACGCAGAGTCCTGTTGAGTGTGGGGTTGCGTAAAGGCTCCCCCAGGGAGTTCAGGTGTACCCAAAGGCTTCCGCTGAGAGCACTTTTTGATGGCAGAAAGTGGCACCGTACGTGTTTTTTTGGGTCTAACTCGGGTTCAGCTTCTTGTTGCGGTTAGGGTTATGTTTAGGGTTGTTAGGAAAGAGTGAAGACGCAGAGTCCTGTTGAGTGTGGGGTTGCGTAAAGGCTCCCCCAGGGAGTTCAGGTGTACCCAAAGGCTTCCGCTGAGAGCACTTTTTGATGGCAGAAAGTGGCACCGTCCGTGTTTTTTCGGGTCTAACTCGGGTTCAGCTTCTTGTTGCGGTTAGGGTTATGTTTAGGGTTGTTAGGAAAGAGTGAAGACGCAGAGTCCTGTTGAGTGTGGGGTTGCGTAAAGGCTCCCCCAGGGAGTTCAGGTGTACCCAAAGGCTTCCGCTGAGAGCACTTTTGGATGGCAGAAAGTGGCACCGTCCGTGTTTTTTCGGGTCTAACTCGGGTTCAGCTTCTTGTTGCGGTTAGGGTTATGTTTAGGGTTGTTAGGAAAGAGTGAAGACGCAGAGTCCTGTTGAGTGTGGGGTTGCGTAAAGGCTCCCCCAGGGAGTTCAGGTGTACCCAAAGGCTTCCGCTGAGAGCACTTTTTGATGGCAGAAAGTGGCACCGTCCGTGTTTTTTCGGGTCTAACTCGGGTTCAGCTTCTTGTTGCGGTTAGGGTTATGTTTAGGGTTGTTAGGAAAGAGTGAAGACGCAGAGTCCTGTTGAGTGTGGGGTTGCGTAAAGGCTCCCCCAGGGAGTTCAGGTGTACCCAAAGGCTTCCGCTGAGAGCACTTTTGGATGGCAGAAAGTGGCACCGTACGTGTTTTTTCGGGTCTAACTCGGGTTCAGCTTCTTGTTGCGGTTAGGGTTATGTTTAGGGTTGTTAGGAAAGAGTGAAGACGCAGAGTCCTGTTGAGTGTGGGGTTGCGTAAAGGCTCCCCCAGGGAGTTCAGGTGTACCCAAAGGCTTCCGCTGAGAGCACTTTTGGATGGCAGAAAGTGGCACCGTACGTGTTTTTTCGGGTCTAACTCGGGTTGAGCTTCTTGTTGCGGTTAGGGTTATGTTTAGGGTTGTTAGGAAAGAGTGAAGACTCAGAGTCCTGTTGAGTGTGGGGTTGCGTAAAGGCTCCCCCAGGGAGTTCAGGTGTACCCAAAGGCTTCCGCTGAGAGCACTTTTGGATGGCAGAAAGTGGCACCGTCCGTGTTTTTTCGGGTCTAACTCGGGTTCAGCTTCTTGTTGCGGTTAGGGTTATGTTTAGGGTTGTTAGGAAAGAGTGAAGACGCAGAGTCCTGTTGAGTGTGGGGTTGCGTAAAGGCTCCCCCAGGGAGTTCAGGTGTACCCAAAGGCTTCCGCTGAGAGCACTTTTTGATGGCAGAAAGTGGCACCGTACGTGTTTTTTCGGGTCTAACTCGGGTTCAGCTTCTTGTTGCGGTTAGGGTTATGTTTAGGGTTGTTAGGAAAGAGTGAAGACGCAGAGTCCTGTTGAGTGTGGGGTTGCGTAAAGGCTCCCCCAGGGAGTTCAGGTGTACCGAAAGGCTTCTGCTGAGAGCACTTTTTGATGGCAGAAAGTGGCACCGTACGTGTTTTTTCGTGTCTAACTCGGGTTCAGCTTCTTGTTGCGGTTAGGGTTATGTTTAGGGTTGTTAGGAAAGAGTGAAGACGCAGAGTCCTGTTGAGTGTGGGGTTGCGTAAAGGCTCCCCCAGGGAGTTCAGGTGTACCCAAAGGCTTCCGCTGAGAGCACTTTTTGATGGCAGAAAGTGGCACCGTCCGTGTTTTTTCGGGTCTAACTCGGGTTCAGCTTCTTGTTGCGGTTAGGGTTATGTTTAGGGTTGTTAGGAAAGAGTGAAGACGCAGAGTCCTGTTGAGTGTGGGGTTGCGTAAAGGCTCCCCCAGGGAGTTCAGGTGTACCCAAAGGCTTCTGCTGAGAGCACTTTTTGATGGCAGAAAGTGGCACTGTACGTGTTTTTTCGGGTCTAACTCGGGTTCAGCTTCTTGTTGCGGTTAGGGTTATGTTTAGGGTTGTTAGGAAAGAGTGAAGACGCAGAGTCCTGTTGAGTGTGGGGTTGCGTAAAGGCTCCCCCAGGGAGTTCAGGTGTACCCAAAGGCTTCCGCTGAGAGCACTTTTTGATGGCAGAAAGTGGCACCGTACGTGTTTTTTCGGGTCTAACTCGGGTTCAGCTTCTTGTTGCGGTTAGGGTTATGTTTAGGGTTGTTAGGAAAGAGTGAAGACGCAGAGTCCTGTTGAGTGTGGGGTTGCGTAAAGGCTCCCCCAGGGAGTTCAGGTGTACCCAAAGGCTTCCGCTGAGAGCACTTTTTGATGGCAGAAAGTGGCACCGTCCGTGTTTTTTCGGGTCTAACTCGGGTTCAGCTTCTTGTTGCGGTTAGGGTTATGTTTAGGGTTGTTAGGAAAGAGTGAAGACGCAGAGTCCTGTTGAGTGTGGGGTTGCGTAAAGGCTCCCCCAGGGAGTTCAGGTGTACCCAAAGGCTTCTGCTGAGAGCACTTTTTGATGGCAGAAAGTGGCACCGTACGTGTTTTTTCGGGTCTAACTCGGGTTCAGCTTCTTGTTGCGGTTAGGGTTATGTTTAGGGTTGTTAGGAAAGAGTGAAGACGCAGAGTCCTGTTGAGTGTGGGGTTGCGTAAAGGCTCCCCCAGGGAGTTCAGGTGTACCCAAAGGCTTCCGCTGAGAGCACTTTTTGATGGCAGAAAGTGGCACCGTACGTGTTTTTTCGGGTCTAACTCGGGTTCAGCTTCTTGTTGCGGTTAGGGTTATGTTTAGGGTTGTTAGGAAAGAGTGAAGACGCAGAGTCCTGTTGAGTGTGGGGTTGCGTAAAGGCTCCCCCAGGGAGTTCAGGTGTACCCAAAGGCTTCCGCTGAGAGCACTTTTTGACGGCAGAAAGTGGCACCGTACGTGTTTTTTCGGGTCTAACTCGGGTTGAGCTTCTTGTTCCGGTTAGGGTTATGTTTAGGGTTGTTAGGAAAGAGTGAAGACTCAGAGTCCTGTTGAGTGTGGGGTTGCGTAAAGGCTCCCCCAGGGAGTTCAGGTGTACCCAAAGGCTTCCGCTGAGAGCACTTTTGGATGGCAGAAAGTGGCACCGTCCGTGTTTTTTCGGGTCTAACTCGGGTTCAGCTTCTTGTTGCGGTTAGGGTTATGTTTAGGGTTGTTAGGAAAGAGTGAAGACGCAGAGTCCTGTTGAGTGTGGGGTTGCGTAAAGGCTCCCCCAGGGAGTTCAGGTGTACCCAAAGGCTTCCGCTGAGAGCACTTTTTGATGGCAGAAAGTGGCACCGTACGTGTTTTTTCGGGTCTAACTCGGGTTCAGCTTCTTGTTGCGGTTAGGGTTATGTTTAGGGTTGTTAGGAAAGAGTGAAGACGCAGAGTCCTGTTGAGTGTGGGGTTGCGTAAAGGCTCCCCCAGGGAGTTCAGGTGTACCGAAAGGCTTCTGCTGAGAGCACTTTTTGATGGCAGAAAGTGGCACCGTACGTGTTTTTTCGGGTCTAACTCGGGTTCAGCTTCTTGTTGCGGTTAGGGTTATGTTTAGGGTTGTTAGGAAAGAGTGAAGACGCAGAGTCCTGTTGAGTGTGGGGTTGCGTAAAGGCTCCCCCAGGGAGTTCAGGTGTACCCAAAGGCTTCCGCTGAGAGCACTTTTTGATGGCAGAAAGTGGCACCGTACGTGTTTTTTCGGGTCTAACTCGGGTTCAGCTTCTTGTTGCGGTTAGGGTTATGTTTAGGGTTGTTAGGAAAGAGTGAAGACGCAGAGTCCTGTTGAGTGTGGGGTTGCGTAAAGGCTCCCCCAGGGAGTTCAGGTGTACCCAAAGGCTTCCGCTGAGAGCACTTTTTGATGGCAGAAAGTGGCACCGTCCGTGTTTTTTCGGGTCTAACTCGGGTTCAGCTTCTTGTTGCGGTTAGGGTTATGTTTAGGGTTGTTAGGAAAGAGTGAAGACGCAGAGTCCTGTTGAGTGTGGGGTTGCGTAAAGGCTCCCCCAGGGAGTTCAGGTGTACCCAAAGGCTTCCGCTGAGAGCACTTTTTGATGGCAGAAAGTGGCACCGTACGTGTTTTTTCGGGTCTAACTCGGGTTCAGCTTCTTGTTGCGGTTAGGGTTATGTTTAGGGTTGTTAGGAAAGAGTGAAGACGCAGAGTCCTGTTGAGTGTGGGGTTGCGTAAAGGCTCCCCCAGGGAGTTCAGGTGTACCCAAAGGCTTCCGCTGAGAGCACTTTTTGATGGCAGAAAGTGGCACCGTACGTGTTTTTTCGGGTCTAACTCGGGTTCAGCTTCTTGTTGCGGTTAGGGTTATGTTTAGGGTTGTTAGGAAAGAGTGAAGACGCAGAGTCCTGTTGAGTGTGGGGTTGCGTAAAGGCTCCCCCAGGGAGTTCAGGTGTACCGAAAGGCTTCTGCTGAGAGCACTTTTTGATGGCAGAAAGTGGCACCGTACGTGTTTTTTCGGGTCTAACTCGGGTTCAGCTTCTTGTTGCGGTTAGGGTTATGTTTAGGGTTGTTAGGAAAGAGTGAAGACGCAGAGTCCTGTTGAGTGTGGGGTTGCGTAAAGGCTCCCCCAGGGAGTTCAGGTGTACCCAAAGGCTTCCGCTGAGAGCACTTTTTGATGGCAGAAAGTGGCACCGTACGTGTTTTTTCGGGTCTAACTCGGGTTCAGCTTCTTGTTGCGGTTAGGGTTATGTTTAGGGTTGTTAGGAAAGAGTGAAGACGCAGAGTCCTGTTGAGTGTGGGGTTGCGTAAAGGCTCCCCCAGGGAGTTCAGGTGTACCCAAAGGCTTCCGCTGAGAGCACTTTTTGATGGCAGAAAGTGGCACCGTCCGTGTTTTTTCGGGTCTAACTCGGGTTCAGCTTCTTGTTGCGGTTAGGGTTATGTTTAGGGTTGTTAGGAAAGAGTGAAGACGCAGAGTCCTGTTGAGTGTGGGGTTGCGTAAAGGCTCCCCCAGGGAGTTCAGGTGTACCCAAAGGCTTCCGCTGAGAGCACTTTTTGATGGCAGAAAGTGGCACCGTCCGTGTTTTTTCGGGTCTAACTCGGGTTCAGCTTCTTGTTGCGGTTAGGGTTATGTTTAGGGTTGTTAGGAAAGAGTGAAGACGCAGAGTCCTGTTGAGTGTGGGGTTGCGTAAAGGCTCCCCCAGGGAGTTCAGGTGTACCCAAAGGCTTCCGCTGAGAGCACTTTTTGATGGCAGAAAGTGGCACCGTACGTGTTTTTTCGGGTCTAACTCGGGTTCAGCTTCTTGTTCCGGTTAGGGTTATGTTTAGGGTTGTTAGGAAAGAGTGAAGACGCAGAGTCCTGTTGAGTGTGGGGTTGCGTAAAGGCTCCCCCAGGGAGTTCAGGTGTACCCAAAGGCTTCTGCTGAGAGCACTTTTTGATGGCAGAAAGTGGCACCGTACGTGTTTTTTCGGGTCTAACTCGGGTTCAGCTTCTTGTTGCGGTTAGGGTTATGTTTAGGGTTGTTAGGAAAGAGTGAAGACGCAGAGTCCTGTTGAGTGTGGGGTTGCGTAAAGGCTCCCCCAGGGAGTTCAGGTGTACCCAAAGGCTTCCGCTGAGAGCACTTTTGGATGGCAGAAAGTGGCACCGTACATGTTTTTTCGGGTCTAACTCGGGTTTAGCTTCTTGTTGCGGTTAGGGTTATGTTTAGGGTTGTTAGGAAAGAGTGAAGACGCAGAGTCCTGTTGAGTGTGGGGTTGCGTAAAGGCTCCCCCAGGGAGTTCAGGTGTACCCAAAGGCTTCCGCTGAGAGCACTTTTTGACGGCAGAAAGTGGCACCGTACGTGTTTTTTCGGGTCTAACTCGGGTTCAGCTTCTTGTTGCGGTTAGGGTTATGTTTAGGGTTGTTAGGAAAGAGTGAAGACGCAGAGTCCTGTTGAGTGTGGGGTTGCGTAAAGGCTCCCCCAGGGAGTTCAGGTGTACCCAAAGGCTTCCGCTGAGAGCACTTTTTGATGGCAGAAAGTGGCACCGTACGTGTTTTTTCGGGTCTAACTCGGGTTGAGCTTCTTGTTGCGGTTAGGGTTATGTTTAGGGTTGTTAGGAAAGAGTGAAGACGCAGAGTCCTGTTGAGTGTGGGGTTGCGTAAAGGCTCCCCCAGGGAGTTCAGGTGTACCCAAAGGCTTCCGCTGAGAGCACTTTTTGATGGCAGAAAGTGGCACCGTACGTGTTTTTTCGGGTCTAACTCGGGTTCAGCTTCTTGTTGCGGTTAGGGTTATGTTTAGGGTTGTTAGGAAAGAGTGAAGACGCAGAGTCCTGTTGAGTGTGGGGTTGCGTAAAGGCTCCCCCAGGGAGTTCAGGTGTACCCAAAGGCTTCCGCTGAGAGCACTTTTTGATGGCAGAAAGTGGCACCGTACGTGTTTTTTCGGGTCTAACTCGGGTTCAGCTTCTTGTTGCGGTTAGGGTTATGTTTAGGGTTGTTAGGAAAGAGTGAAGACGCAGAGTCCTGTTGAGTGTGGGGTTGCGTAAAGGCTCCCCCAGGGAGTTCAGGTGTACCCAAAGGCTTCCGCTGAGAGCACTTTTGGATGGCAGAAAGTGGCACCGTACGTGTTTTTTCGGGTCTAACTCGGGTTCAGCTTCTTGTTGCGGTTAGGGTTATGCTTAGGGTTGTTAGGAAAGAGTGAAGACGCAGAGTCCTGTTGAGTGTGGGGTTGCATAAAGGCTCCCCCAGGGAGTTCAGGTGTACCCAAAGGCTTCCGCTGAGAGCACTTTTTGATGGCAGAAAGTGGCACCGTACGTGTTTTTTTGGGTCTAACTCGGGTTCAGCTTCTTGTTGCGGTTAGGGTTATGTTTAGGGTTGTTAGGAAAGAGTGAAGACGCAGAGTCCTGTTGAGTGTGGGGTTGCGTAAAGGCTCCCCCAGGGAGTTCAGGTGTACCCAAAGGCTTCCGCTGAGAGCACTTTTTGATGGCAGAAAGTGGCACCGTCCGTGTTTTTTCGGGTCTAACTCGGGTTCAGCTTCTTGTTGCGGTTAGGGTTATGTTTAGGGTTGTTAGGAAAGAGTGAAGACGCAGAGTCCTGTTGAGTGTGGGGTTGCGTAAAGGCTCCCCCAGGGAGTTCAGGTGTACCCAAAGGCTTCTGCTGAGAGCACTTTTTGATGGCAGAAAGTGGCACCGTACGTGTTTTTTCGGGTCTAACTCGGGTTCAGCTTCTTGTTGCGGTTAGGGTTATGTTTAGGGTTGTTAGGAAAGAGTGAAGACGCAGAGTCCTGTTGAGTGTGGGGTTGCGTAAAGGCTCCCCCAGGGAGTTCAGGTGTACCCAAAGGCTTCCGCTGAGAGCACTTTTGGATGGCAGAAAGTGGCACCGTACGTGTTTTTTTCGGGTCTAACTCGGGTTCAGCTTCTTGTTGCGGTTAGGGTTATGTTTAGGGTTGTTAGGAAAGAGTGAAGACGCAGAGTCCTGTTGAGTGTGGGGTTGCGTAAAGGCTCCCCCAGGGAGTTCAGGTGTACCCAAAGGCTTCCGCTGAGAGCACTTTTTGATGGCAGAAAGTGGCACCGTACGTGTTTTTTCGGGTCTAACTCGGGTTGAGCTTCTTGTTCCGGTTAGGGTTATGTTTAGGGTTGTTAGGAAAGAGTGAAGACTCAGAGTCCTGTTGAGTGTGGGGTTGCGTAAAGGCTCCCCCAGGGAGTTCAGGTGTACCCAAAGGCTTCCGCTGAGAGCACTTTTGGATGGCAGAAAGTGGCACCGTCCGTGTTTTTTCGGGTCTAACTCGGGTTCAGCTTCTTGTTGCGGTTAGGGTTATGTTTAGGGTTGTTAGGAAAGAGTGAAGACGCAGAGTCCTGTTGAGTGTGGGGTTGCGTAAAGGCTCCCCCAGGGAGTTCAGGTGTACCCAAAGGCTTCCGCTGAGAGCACTTTTGGATGGCAGAAAGTGGCACCGTACGTGTTTTTTCGGGTCTAACTCGGGTTCAGCTTCTTGTTGCGGTTAGGGTTATGTTTAGGGTTGTTAGGAAAGAGTGAAGACGCAGAGTCCTGTTGAGTGTGGGGTTGCGTAAAGGCTCCCCCAGGGAGTTCAGGTGTACCCAAAGGCTTCCGCTGAGAGCACTTTTTGATGGCAGAAAGTGGCACCGTACGTGTTTTTTCGGGTCTAACTCGGGTTCAGCTTCTTGTTGCGGTTAGGGTTATGCTTAGGGTTGTTAGGAAAGAGTGAAGACGCAGAGTCCTGTTGAGTGTGGGGTTGCGTAAAGGCTCCCCCAGGGAGTTCAGGTGTACCCAAAGGCTTCCGCTGAGAGCACTTTTTGATGGCAGAAAGTGGCACCGTACGTGTTTTTTCGGGTCTAACTCGGGTTCAGCTTCTTGTTGCGGTTAGGGTTATGTTTAGGGTTGTTAGGAAAGAGTGAAGACGCAGAGTCCTGTTGAGTGTGGGGTTGCGTAAAGGCTCCCCCAGGGAGTTCAGGTGTACCCAAAGGCTTCCGCTGAGAGCACTTTTTGATGGCAGAAAGTGGCACCGTACGTGTTTTTTCGGGTCTAACTCGGGTTCAGCTTCTTGTTGCGGTTAGGGTTATGTTTAGGGTTGTTAGGAAAGAGTGAAGACGCAGAGTCCTGTTGAGTGTGGGGTTGCGTAAAGGCTCCCCCAGGGAGTTCAGGTGTACCCAAAGGCTTCTGCTGAGAGCACTTTTTGATGGCAGAAAGTGGCACCGTACGTGTTTTTTCGGGTCTAACTCGGGTTCAGCTTCTTGTTGCGGTTAGGGTTATGTTTAGGGTTGTTAGGAAAGAGTGAAGACGCAGAGTCCTGTTGAGTGTGGGGTTGCGTAAAGGCTCCCCCAGGGAGTTCAGGTGTACCCAAAGGCTTCCGCTGAGAGCACTTTTGGATGGCAGAAAGTGGCACCGTACATGTTTTTTCGGGTCTAACTCGGGTTTAGCTTCTTGTTGCGGTTAGGGTTATGTTTAGGGTTGTTAGGAAAGAGTGAAGACGCAGAGTCCTGTTGAGTGTGGGGTTGCGTAAAGGCTCCCCCAGGGAGTTCAGGTGTACCCAAAGGCTTCCGCTGAGAGCACTTTTTGACGGCAGAAAGTGGCACCGTACGTGTTTTTTCGGGTCTAACTCGGGTTCAGCTTCTTGTTGCGGTTAGGGTTATGTTTAGGGTTGTTAGGAAAGAGTGAAGACGCAGAGTCCTGTTGAGTGTGGGGTTGCGTAAAGGCTCCCCCAGGGAGTTCAGGTGTACCCAAAGGCTTCCGCTGAGAGCACTTTTTGATGGCAGAAAGTGGCACCGTACGTGTTTTTTCGGGTCTAACTCGGGTTCAGCTTCTTGTTGCGGTTAGGGTTATGTTTAGGGTTGTTAGGAAAGAGTGAAGACGCAGAGTCCTGTTGAGTGTGGGGTTGCGTAAAGGCTCCCCCAGGGAGTTCAGGTGTACCCAAAGGCTTCCGCTGAGAGCACTTTTTGATGGCAGAAAGTGGCACCGTACGTGTTTTTTCGGGTCTAACTCGGGTTCAGCTTCTTGTTGCGGTTAGGGTTATGTTTAGGGTTGTTAGGAAAGAGTGAAGACGCAGAGTCCTGTTGAGTGTGGGGTTGCGTAAAGGCTCCCCCAGGGAGTTCAGGTGTACCCAAAGGCTTCCGCTGAGAGCACTTTTGGATGGCAGAAAGTGGCACCGTCCGTGTTTTTTCGGGTCTAACTCGGGTTCAGCTTCTTGTTGCGGTTAGGGTTATGTTTAGGGTTGTTAGGAAAGAGTGAAGACGCAGAGTCCTGTTGAGTGTGGGGTTGCGTAAAGGCTCCCCCAGGGAGTTCAGGTGTACCCAAAGGCTTCCGCTGAGAGCACTTTTGGATGGCAGAAAGTGGCACCGTACGTGTTTTTTCGGGTCTAACTCGGGTTCAGCTTCTTGTTGCGGTTAGGGTTATGCTTAGGGTTGTTAGGAAAGAGTGAAGACGCAGAGTCCTGTTGAGTGTGGGGTTGCATAAAGGCTCCCCCAGGGAGTTCAGGTGTACCCAAAGGCTTCCGCTGAGAGCACTTTTTGATGGCAGAAAGTGGCACCGTACGTGTTTTTTCGGGTCTAACTCGGGTTCAGCTTCTTGTTGCGGTTAGGGTTATGTTTAGGGTTGTTAGGAAAGAGTGAAGACGCAGAGTCCTGTTGAGTGTGGGGTTGCGTAAAGGCTCCCCCAGGGAGTTCAGGTGTACCCAAAGGCTTCCGCTGAGAGCACTTTTTGATGGCAGAAAGTGGCACCGTACGTGTTTTTTCGGGTCTAACTCGGGTTGAGCTTCTTGTTGCGGTTAGGGTTATGTTTAGGGTTGTTAGGAAAGAGTGAAGACGCAGAGTCCTGTTGAGTGTGGGGTTGCGTAAAGGCTCCCCCAGGGAGTTCAGGTGTACCCAAAGGCTTCCGCTGAGAGCACTTTTGGATGGCAGAAAGTGGCACCGTCCGTGTTTTTTCGGGTCTAACTCGGGTTCAGCTTCTTGTTGCGGTTAGGGTTATGTTTAGGGTTGTTAGGAAAGAGTGAAGACGCAGAGTCCTGTTGAGTGTGGGGTTGCGTAAAGGCTCCCCCAGGGAGTTCAGGTGTACCCAAAGGCTTCCGCTGAGAGCACTTTTTGATGGCAGAAAGTGGCACCGTCCGTGTTTTTTCGGGTCTAACTCGGGTTCAGCTTCTTGTTGCGGTTAGGGTTATGTTTAGGGTTGTTAGGAAAGAGTGAAGACGCAGAGTCCTGTTGAGTGTGGGGTTGCGTAAAGGCTCCCCCAGGGAGTTCAGGTGTACCCAAAGGCTTCCGCTGAGAGCACTTTTTGATGGCAGAAAGTGGCACCGTACGTGTTTTTTCGGGTCTAACTCGGGTTCAGCTTCTTGTTGCGGTTAGGGTTATGTTTAGGGTTGTTAGGAAAGAGTGAAGACGCAGAGTCCTGTTGAGTGTGGGGTTGCGTAAAGGCTCCCCCAGGGAGTTCAGGTGTACCCAAAGGCTTCCGCTGAGAGCACTTTTTGATGGCAGAAAGTGGCACCGTACGTGTTTTTTCGGGTCTAACTCGGGTTCAGCTTCTTGTTGCGGTTAGGGTTATGTTTAGGGTTGTTAGGAAAGAGTGAAGACGCAGAGTCCTGTTGAGTGTGGGGTTGCGTAAAGGCTCCCCCAGGGAGTTCAGGTGTACCCAAAGGCTTCCGCTGAGAGCACTTTTGGATGGCAGAAAGTGGCACCGTACGTGTTTTTTCGGGTCTAACTCGGGTTCAGCTTCTTGTTGCGGTTAGGGTTATGTTTAGGGTTGTTAGGAAAGAGTGAAGACGCAGAGTCCTGTTGAGTGTGGGGTTGCATAAAGGCTCCCCCAGGGAGTTCAGGTGTACCCAAAGGCTTCCGCTGAGAGCACTTTTGGATGGCAGAAAGTGGCACCGTACGTGTTTTTTTGGGTCTAACTCGGGTTCAGCTTCTTGTTGCGGTTAGGGTTATGTTTAGGGTTGTTAGGAAAGAGTGAAGACGCAGAGTCCTGTTGAGTGTGGGGTTGCGTAAAGGCTCCCCCAGGGAGTTCAGGTGTACCCAAAGGCTTCCGCTGAGAGCACTTTTTGATGGCAGAAAGTGGCACCGTACGTGTTTTTTCGGGTCTAACTCGGGTTCAGCTTCTTGTTGCGGTTAGGGTTATGCTTAGGGTTGTTAGGAAAGAGTGAAGACGCAGAGTCCTGTTGAGTGTGGGGTTGCGTAAAGGCTCCCCCAGGGAGTTCAGGTGTACCCAAAGGCTTCCGCTGAGAGCACTTTTTGATGGCAGAAAGTGGCACCGTACGTGTTTTTTCGGGTCTAACTCGGGTTGAGCTTCTTGTTCCGGTTAGGGTTATGTTTAGGGTTGTTAGGAAAGAGTGAAGACGCAGAGTCCTGTTGAGTGTGGGGTTGCGTAAAGGCTCCCCCAGGGAGTTCAGGTGTACCCAAAGGCTTCCGCTGAGAGCACTTTTTGATGGCAGAAAGTGGCACCGTCCGTGTTTTTTCGGGTCTAACTCGGGTTCAGCTTCTTGTTGCGGTTAGGGTTATGTTTAGGGTTGTTAGGAAAGAGTGAAGACGCAGAGTCCTGTTGAGTGTGGGGTTGCGTAAAGGCTCCCCCAGGGAGTTCAGGTGTACCCAAAGGCTTCCGCTGAGAGCACTTTTTGATGGCAGAAAGTGGCACCGTACGTGTTTTTTCGGGTCTAACTCGGGTTCAGCTTCTTGTTGCGGTTAGGGTTATGTTTAGGGTTGTTACGAAAGAGTGAAGACGCAGAGTCCTGTTGAGTGTGGGGTTGCGTAAAGGCTCCCCCAGGGAGTTCAGGTGTACCCAAAGGCTTCCGCTGAGAGCACTTTTGGATGGCAGAAAGTGGCACCGTACGTGTTTTTTCGGGTCTAACTCGGGTTCAGCTTCTTGTTGCGGTTAGGGTTATGTTTAGGGTTGTTAGGAAAGAGTGAAGACGCAGAGTCCTGTTGAGTGTGGGGTTGCGTAAAGGCTCCCCCAGGGAGTTCAGGTGTACCCAAAGGCTTCCGCTGAGAGCACTTTTTGATGGCAGAAAGTGGCACCGTACGTGTTTTTTCGGGTCTAACTCGGGTTGAGCTTCTTGTTGCGGTTAGGGTTATGTTTAGGGTTGTTAGGAAAGAGTGAAGACGCAGAGTCCTGTTGAGTGTGGGGTTGCGTAAAGGCTCCCCCAGGGAGTTCAGGTGTACCCAAAGGCTTCCGCTGAGAGCACTTTTTGATGGCAGAAAGTGGCACCGTACGTGTTTTTTCGGGTCTAGCTCGGGTTCAGCTTCTTTTTGCGGTTAGCGTTATGTTCAGGGTTGTTAGGAAAGAGTGAAGACGCAGAGTCCTGTTGAGTGTGGGGTTGCGTAAAGGCTCCCCCAGGGAGTTCAGGTGTACCCAAAGGCTTCCGCTGAGAGCACTTTTTGATGGCAGAAAGTGGCACCGTACGTGTTTTTTCGGGTCTAACTCGGGTTCAGCTTCTTGTTGCGGTTAGGGTTATGTTTAGGGTTGTTAGGAAAGAGTGAAGACGCAGAGTCCTGTTGAGTGTGGGGTTGCATAAAGGCTCCCCCAGGGAGTTCAGGTGTACCCAAAGGCTTCCGCTGAGAGCACTTTTTGATGGCAGAAAGTGGCACCGTACGTGTTTTTTCGGGTCTAACTCGGGTTCAGCTTCTTGTTGCGGTTAGGGTTATGTTTAGGGTTGTTAGGAAAGAGTGAAGACGCAGAGTCCTGTTGAGTGTGGGGTTGCATAAAGGCTCCCCCAGGGAGTTCAGGTGTACCCAAAGGCTTCCGCTGAGAGCACTTTTGGATGGCAGAAAGTGGCACCGTACGTGTTTTTTTGGGTCTAACTCGGGTTCAGCTTCTTGTTGCGGTTAGGGTTATGTTTAGGGTTGTTAGGAAAGAGTGAAGACGCAGAGTCCTGTTGAGTGTGGGGTTGCGTAAAGGCTCCCCCAGGGAGTTCAGGTGTACCCAAAGGCTTCCGCTGAGAGCACTTTTTGATGGCAGAAAGTGGCACCGTACGTGTTTTTTCGGGTCTAACTCGGGTTCAGCTTCTTGTTGCGGTTAGGGTTATGCTTAGGGTTGTTAGGAAAGAGTGAAGACGCAGAGTCCTGTTGAGTGTGGGGTTGCGTAAAGGCTCCCCCAGGGAGTTCAGGTGTACCCAAAGGCTTCCGCTGAGAGCACTTTTTGATGGCAGAAAGTGGCACCGTACGTGTTTTTTTGGGTCTAACTCGGGTTCAGCTTCTTGTTGCGGTTAGGGTTATGTTTAGGGTTGTTAGGAAAGAGTGAAGACGCAGAGTCCTGTTGAGTGTGGGGTTGCGTAAAGGCTCCCCCAGGGAGTTCAGGTGTACCCAAAGGCTTCCGCTGAGAGCACTTTTGGATGGCAGAAAGTGGCACCGTACGTGTTTTTTCGGGTCTAACTCGGGTTCAGCTTCTTGTTGCGGTTAGGGTTATGTTTAGGGTTGTTAGGAAAGAGTGAAGACGCAGAGTCCTGTTGAGTGTGGGGTTGCGTAAAGGCTCCCCCAGGGAGTTCAGGTGTACCCAAAGGCTTCCGCTGAGAGCACTTTTTGATGGCAGAAAGTGGCACCGTCCGTGTTTTTTCGGGTCTAACTCGGGTTCAGCTTCTTGTTGCGGTTAGGGTTATGTTTAGGGTTGTTAGGAAAGAGTGAAGACGCAGAGTCCTGTTGAGTGTGGGGTTGCGTAAAGGCTCCCCCAGGGAGTTCAGGTGTACCCAAAGGCTTCCGCTGAGAGCACTTTTTGATGGCAGAAAGTGGCACCGTACGTGTTTTTTCGGGTCTAACTCGGGTTCAGCTTCTTGTTGCGGTTAGGGTTATGTTTAGGGTTGTTAGGAAAGAGTGAAGACGCAGAGTCCTGTTGAGTGTGGGGTTGCGTAAAGGCTCCCCCAGGGAGTTCAGGTGTACCCAAAGGCTTCCGCTGAGAGCACTTTTGGATGGCAGAAAGTGGCACCATACGTGTTTTTTCGGGTCTAACTCGGGTTCAGCTTCTTGTTGCGGTTAGGGTTATGTTTAGGGTTGTTAGGAAAGAGTGAAGACGCAGAGTCCTGTTGAGTGTGGGGTTGCGTAAAGGCTCCCCCAGGGAGTTCAGGTGTACCCAAAGGCTTCCGCTGAGAGCACTTTTTGATGGCAGAAAGTGGCACCGTACGTGTTTTTTCGGGTCTAACTCGGGTTCAGCTTCTTGTTGCGGTTAGGGTTATGTTTAGGGTTGTTAGGAAAGAGTGAAGACGCAGAGTCCTGTTGAGTGTGGGGTTGCGTAAAGGCTCCCCCAGGGAGTTCAGGTGTACCCAAAGGCTTCCGCTGAGAGCACTTTTTGATGGCAGAAAGTGGCACCGTACGTGTTTTTTCGGGTCTAACTCGGGTTCAGCTTCTTGTTGCGGTTAGGGTTATGTTTAGGGTTGTTAGGAAAGAGTGAAGACGCAGAGTCCTGTTGAGTGTGGGGTTGCGTAAAGGCTCCCCCAGGGAGTTCAGGTGTACCCAAAGGCTTCCGCTGAGAGCACTTTTTGATGGCAGAAAGTGGCACCGTACGTGTTTTTTCGGGTCTAACTCGGGTTCAGCTTCTTGTTGCGGTTAGGGTTATGTTTAGGGTTTTTAGGAAAGAGTGAAGACGCAGAGTCCTGTTGAGTGTGGGGTTGCGTAAAGGCTCCCCCAGGGAGTTCAGGTGTACCCAAAGGCTTCCGCTGAGAGCACTTTTGGATGGCAGAAAGTGGCACCGTACGTGTTTTTTCGGGTCTAACTCAGGTTCAGCTTCTTGTTGCGGTTAGGGTTATGTTTAGGGTTGTTAGGAAAGAGTGAAGACGCAGAGTCCTGTTGAGTGTGGGGTTGCGTAGAGGCTCCCCCAGGGAGTTCAGGTGTACCCAAAGGCTTCCGCTGAGAGCACTTTTTGATGGCAGAAAGTGGCACCGTACGTGTTTTTTCGGGTCTAACTCGGGTTGAGCTTCTTGTTCCGGTTAGGGTTATGTTTAGGGTTGTTAGGAAAGAGTGAAGACGCAGAGTCCTGTTGAGTGTGGGGTTGCGTAAAGGCTCCCCCAGGGAGTTCAGGTGTACCCAAAGGCTTCCGCTGAGAGCACTTTTTGATGGCAGAAAGTGGCACCGTACGTGTTTTTTCGGGTCTAACTCGGGTTCAGCTTCTTGTTGCGGTTAGGGTTATGTTTAGGGTTGTTAGGAAAGAGTGAAGACGCAGAGTCCTGTTGAGTGTGGGGTTGCGTAAAGGCTCCCCCAGGGAGTTCAGGTGTACCCAAAGGCTTCCGCTGAGAGCACTTTTTGATGGCAGAAAGTGGCACCGTACGTGTTTTTTCGGGTCTAACTCGGGTTCAGCTTCTTGTTGCGGTTAGGGTTATGTTTAGGGTTGTTAGGAAAGAGTGAAGACGCAGAGTCCTGTTGAGTGTGGGGTTGCGTAAAGGCTCCCCCAGGGAGTTCAGGTGTACCCAAAGGCTTCCGCTGAGAGCACTTTTGGATGGCAGAAAGTGGCACCGTACGTGTTTTTTCGGGTCTAACTCGGGTTCAGCTTCTTGTTCCGGTTAGGCTTATGTTTAGGGTTGTTAGGAAAGAGTGAAGACGCAGAGTCCTGTTGAGTGTGGGGTTGCGTAAAGGCTCCCCCAGGGAGTTCAGGTGTACCCAAAGGCTTCCGCTGAGAGCACTTTTTGATGGCAGAAAGTGGCACCGTACGTGTTTTTTCGGGTCTAACTCGGGTTCAGCTTCTTGTTGCGGTTAGGGTTATGTTTAGGGTTGTTAGGAAAGAGTGAAGACGCAGAGTCCTGTTGAGTGTGGGGTTGCGTAAAGGCTCCCCCAGGGAGTTCAGGTGTACCCAAAGGCTTCCGCTGAGAGCACTTTTTGATGGCAGAAAGTGGCACCGTACGTGTTTTTTCGGGTCTAACTCGGGTTCAGCTTCTTGTTGCGGTTAGGGTTATGTTTAGGGTTGTTAGGAAAGAGTGAAGACGCAGAGTCCTGTTGAGTGTGGGGTTGCGTAAAGGCTCCCCCAGGGAGTTCAGGTGTACCCAAAGGCTTCCGCTGAGAGCACTTTTGGATGGCAGAAAGTGGCACCGTACGTGTTTTTTCGGGTCTAACTCGGGTTGAGCTTCTTGTTCCGGTTAGGCTTATGTTTAGGGTTGTTAGGAAAGAGTGAAGACTCAGAGTCCTGTTGAGTGTGGGGTTGCGTAAAGGCTCCCCCAGGGAGTTCAGGTGTACCCAAAGGCTTCCGCTGAGAGCACTTTTGGATGGCAGAAAGTGGCACCGTACGTGTTTTTTCGGGTCTAACTCGGGTTCAGCTTCTTGTTGCGGTTAGGGTTATGTTTAGGGTTGTTAGGAAAGAGTGAAGACGCAGAGTCCTGTTGAGTGTGGGGTTGCGTAAAGGCTCCCCCAGGGAGTTCAGGTGTACCCAAAGGCTTCCGCTGAGAGCACTTTTTGATGGCAGAAAGTGGCACCGTACGTGTTTTTTCGGGTCTAACTCGGGTTCAGCTTCTTGTTGAGGTTAGGGTTATGTTTAGGGTTGTTAGGAAAGAGTGAAGACGCAGAGTCCTGTTGAGTGTGGGGTTGCGTAAAGGCTCCCCCAGGGAGTTCAGGTGTACCCAAAGGCTTCCGCTGAGAGCACTTTTTGATGGCAGAAAGTGGCACCGTACGTGTTTTTTCGGGTCTAACTCGGGTTCAGCTTCTTGTTGCGGTTAGGGTTATGCTTAGGGTTGTTAGGAAAGAGTGAAGACGCAGAGTCCTGTTGAGTGTGGGGTTGCGTAAAGGCTCCCCCAGGGAGTTCAGGTGTACCCAAAGGCTTCCGCTGAGAGCACTTTTTGATGGCAGAAAGTGGCACCGTACGTGTTTTTTCGGGTCTAACGGGTTCAGCATCTTGTTGCGGTTAGGGTTATGTTTAGGGTTGTTAGGAAAGAGTGAAGACGCAGAGTCCTGTTGAGTGTGGGGTTGCGTAAAGGCTCCCCCAGGGAGTTCAGGTGTACCCAAAGGCTTCCGCTGAGAGCACTTTTTGATGGCAGAAAGTGGCACCGTACGTGTTTTTTCGGGTCTAACTCGGGTTCAGCTTCTTGTTGCGGTTAGGGTTATGTTTAGGGTTGTTAGGAAAGAGTGAAGACGCAGAGTCCTGTTGAGTGTGGGGTTGCGTAAAGGCTCCCCCAGGGAGTTCAGGTGTACCCAAAGGCTTCCGCTGAGAGCACTTTTTGATGGCAGAAAGTGGCACCGTACGTGTTTTTTCGGGTCTAACACGGGTTCAGCTTCTTGTTGCGGTTAGGGTTATGTTTAGGGTTGTTAGGAAAGAGTGAAGACGCAGAGTCCTGTTGAGTGTGGGGTTGCGTAAAGGCTCCCCCAGGGAGTTCAGGTGTACCCAAAGGCTTCCGCTGAGAGCACTTTTTGATGGCAGAAAGTGGCACCGTACGTGTTTTTTCGGGTCTAACTCGGGTTCAGCTTCTTGTTGCGGTTAGGGTTATGTTTAGGGTTGTTAGGAAAGAGTGAAGACGCAGAGCCCTGTTGAGTGTGGGGTTGCGTAAAGGCTCCCCCAGGGAGTTCAGGTGTACCCAAAGGCTTCCGCTGAGAGCACTTTTTGATGGCAGAAAGTGGCACCGTACGTGTTTTTTCGGGTCTAACTCGGGTTCAGCTTCTTGTTGCGGTTAGGGTTATGTTTAGGGTTTTTAGGAAAGAGTGAAGACGCAGAGTCCTGTTGAGTGTGGGGTTGCGTAAAGGCTCCCCCAGGGAGTTCAGGTGTACCCAAAGGCTTCCGCTGAGAGCACTTTTTGATGGCAGAAAGTGGCACCGTACGTGTTTTTTCGGGTCTAACTCAGGTTCAGCTTCTTGTTGCGGTTAGGGTTATGTTTAGGGTTGTTAGGAAAGAGTGAAGACGCAGAGTCCTGTTGAGTGTGGGGTTGCGTAGAGGCTCCCCCAGGGAGTTCAGGTGTACCCAAAGGCTTCCGCTGAGAGCACTTTTTGATGGCAGAAAGTGGCACCGTACGTGTTTTTTCGGGTCTAACTCGGGTTGAGCTTCTTGTTCCGGTTAGGGTTATGTTTAGGGTTGTTAGGAAAGAGTGAAGACGCAGAGTCCTGTTGAGTGTGGGGTTGCGTAAAGGCTCCCCCAGGGAGTTCAGGTGTACCCAAAGGCTTCCGCTGAGAGCACTTTTTGATGGCAGAAAGTGGCACCGTACGTGTTTTTTCGGGTCTAACTCGGGTTCAGCTTCTTGTTGCGGTTAGGGTTATGTTTAGGGTTGTTAGGAAAGAGTGAAGACGCAGAGTCCTGTTGAGTGTGGGGTTGCGTAAAGGCTCCCCCAGGGAGTTCAGGTGTACCCAAAGGCTTCCGCTGAGAGCACTTTTTGATGGCAGAAAGTGGCACCGTACGTGTTTTTTCGGGTCTAACTCGGGTTCAGCTTCTTGTTGCGGTTAGGGTTATGTTTAGGGTTGTTAGGAAAGAGTGAAGACGCAGAGTCCTGTTGAGTGTGGGGTTGCGTAAAGGCTCCCCCAGGGAGTTCAGGTGTACCCAAAGGCTTCCGCTGAGAGCACTTTTGGATGGCAGAAAGTGGCACCGTACGTGTTTTTTCGGGTCTAACTCGGGTTGAGCTTCTTGTTCCGGTTAGGCTTATGTTTAGGGTTGTTAGGAAAGAGTGAAGACGCAGAGTCCTGTTGAGTGTGGGGTTGCGTAAAGGCTCCCCCAGGGAGTTCAGGTGTACCCAAAGGCTTCCGCTGAGAGCACTTTTGGATGGCAGAAAGTGGCACCGTACGTGTTTTTTCGGGTCTAACTCGGGTTCAGCTTCTTGTTGCGGTTAGGGTTATGTTTAGGGTTGTTAGGAAAGAGTGAAGACGCAGAGTCCTGTTGAGTGTGGGGTTGCGTAAAGGCTCCCCCAGGGAGTTCAGGTGTACCCAAAGGCTTCCGCTGAGAGCACTTTTTGATGGCAGAAAGTGGCACCGTACGTGTTTTTTCGGGTCTAACTCGGGTTCAGCTTCTTGTTCCGGTTAGGCTTATGTTTAGGGTTGTTAGGAAAGAGTGAAGACGCAGAGTCCTGTTGAGTGTGGGGTTGCGTAAAGGCTCCCCCAGGGAGTTCAGGTGTACCCAAAGGCTTCCGCTGAGAGCACTTTTTGATGGCAGAAAGTGGCACCGTACGTGTTTTTTCGGGTCTAACTCGGGTTCAGCTTCTTGTTGCGGTTAGGGTTATGTTTAGGGTTGTTAGGAAAGAGTGAAGACGCAGAGCCCTGTTGAGTGTGGGGTTGCGTAAAGGCTCCCCCAGGGAGTTCAGGTGTACCCAAAGGCTTCCGCTGAGAGCACTTTTTGATGGCAGAAAGTGGCACCGTACGTGTTTTTTCGGGTCTAACACGGGTTCAGCTTCTTGTTGCGGTTAGGGTTATGTTTAGGGTTGTTAGGAAAGAGTGAAGACGCAGAGTCCTGTTGAGTGTGGGGTTGCGTAAAGGCTCCCCCAGGGAGTTCAGGTGTACCCAAAGGCTTCCGCTGAGAGCACTTTTTGATGGCAGAAAGTGGCACCGTACGTGTTTTTTCGGGTCTAACTCGGGTTCAGCTTCTTGTTGCGGTTAGGGTTATGTTTAGGGTTGTTAGGAAAGAGTGAAGACGCAGAGCCCTGTTGAGTGTGGGGTTGCGTAAAGGCTCCCCCAGGGAGTTCAGGTGTACCCAAAGGCTTCCGCTGAGAGCACTTTTTGATGGCAGAAAGTGGCACCGTACGTGTTTTTTCGGGTCTAACTCGGGTTCAGCTTCTTGTTGCGGTTAGGGTTATGTTTAGGGTTTTTAGGAAAGAGTGAAGACGCAGAGTCCTGTTGAGTGTGGGGTTGCGTAAAGGCTCCCCCAGGGAGTTCAGGTGTACCCAAAGGCTTCCGCTGAGAGCACTTTTTGATGGCAGAAAGTGGCACCGTACGTGTTTTTTCGGGTCTAACTCAGGTTCAGCTTCTTGTTGCGGTTAGGGTTATGTTTAGGGTTGTTAGGAAAGAGTGAAGACGCAGAGTCCTGTTGAGTGTGGGGTTGCGTAGAGGCTCCCCCAGGGAGTTCAGGTGTACCCAAAGGCTTCCGCTGAGAGCACTTTTTGATGGCAGAAAGTGGCACCGTACGTGTTTTTTCGGGTCTAACTCGGGTTGAGCTTCTTGTTCCGGTTAGGGTTATGTTTAGGGTTGTTAGGAAAGAGTGAAGACGCAGAGTCCTGTTGAGTGTGGGGTTGCGTAAAGGCTCCCCCAGGGAGTTCAGGTGTACCCAAAGGCTTCCGCTGAGAGCACTTTTTGATGGCAGAAAGTGGCACCGTACGTGTTTTTTCGGGTCTAACTCGGGTTCAGCTTCTTGTTGCGGTTAGGGTTATGTTTAGGGTTGTTAGGAAAGAGTGAAGACGCAGAGTCCTGTTGAGTGTGGGGTTGCGTAAAGGCTCCCCCAGGGAGTTCAGGTGTACCCAAAGGCTTCCGCTGAGAGCACTTTTTGATGGCAGAAAGTGGCACCGTACGTGTTTTTTCGGGTCTAACTCGGGTTCAGCTTCTTGTTGCGGTTAGGGTTATGTTTAGGGTTGTTAGGAAAGAGTGAAGACGCAGAGTCCTGTTGAGTGTGGGGTTGCGTAAAGGCTCCCCCAGGGAGTTCAGGTGTACCCAAAGGCTTCCGCTGAGAGCACTTTTGGATGGCAGAAAGTGGCACCGTACGTGTTTTTTCGGGTCTAACTCGGGTTGAGCTTCTTGTTCCGGTTAGGCTTATGTTTAGGGTTGTTAGGAAAGAGTGAAGACGCAGAGTCCTGTTGAGTGTGGGGTTGCGTAAAGGCTCCCCCAGGGAGTTCAGGTGTACCCAAAGGCTTCCGCTGAGAGCACTTTTGGATGGCAGAAAGTGGCACCGTACGTGTTTTTTCGGGTCTAACTCGGGTTCAGCTTCTTGTTGCGGTTAGGGTTATGTTTAGGGTTGTTAGGAAAGAGTGAAGACGCAGAGTCCTGTTGAGTGTGGGGTTGCGTAAAGGCTCCCCCAGGGAGTTCAGGTGTACCCAAAGGCTTCCGCTGAGAGCACTTTTTGATGGCAGAAAGTGGCACCGTACGTGTTTTTTCGGGTCTAACTCGGGTTCAGCTTCTTGTTCCGGTTAGGCTTATGTTTAGGGTTGTTAGGAAAGAGTGAAGACGCAGAGTCCTGTTGAGTGTGGGGTTGCGTAAAGGCTCCCCCAGGGAGTTCAGGTGTACCCAAAGGCTTCCGCTGAGAGCACTTTTTGATGGCAGAAAGTGGCACCGTACGTGTTTTTTCGGGTCTAACTCGGGTTCAGCTTCTTGTTGCGGTTAGGGTTATGTTTAGGGTTGTTAGGAAAGAGTGAAGACGCAGAGCCCTGTTGAGTGTGGGGTTGCGTAAAGGCTCCCCCAGGGAGTTCAGGTGTACCCAAGGCTTCTGCTGAGAGCACTTTTTGATGGCAGAAAGTGGCACCGTACGTGTTTTTTCGGGTCTAACTCGGGTTCAGCTTCTTGTTGCGGTTAGGGTTATGTTTAGGGTTGTTAGGAAAGAGTGAAGACGCAGAGTCCTGTTGAGTGTGGGGTTGCATAAAGGCTCCCCCAGGGAGTTCAGGTGTACCCAAAGGCTTCCGCTGAGAGCACTTTTTGATGGCAGAAAGTGGCACCGTCCGTGTTTTTTCGGGTCTAACTCGGGTTCAGCTTCTTGTTGCGGTTAGGGTTATGTTTAGGGTTGTTAGGAAAGAGTGAAGACGCAGAGTCCTGTTGAGTGTGGGGTTGCGTAAAGGCTCCCCCAGGGAGTTCAGGTGTACCCAAAGGCTTCCGCTGAGAGCACTTTTTGATGGCAGAAAGTGGCACCGTACGTGTTTTTTTGGGTCTAACTCGGGTTCAGCTTCTTGTTGCGGTTAGGGTTATGTTTAGGGTTGTTAGGAAAGAGTGAAGACGCAGAGTCCTGTTGAGTGTGGGGTTGCGTAAAGGCTCCCCCAGGGAGTTCAGGTGTACCCAAAGGCTTCCGCTGAGAGCACTTTTTGATGGCAGAAAGTGGCACCGTACGTGTTTTTTCGGGTCTAACTCGGGTTCAGCTTCTTGTTCCGGTTAGGGTTATGTTTAGGGTTGTTAGGAAAGAGTGAAGACGCAGAGTCCTGTTGAGTGTGGGGTTGCGTAAAGGCTCCCCCAGGGAGTTCAGGTGTACCCAAAGGCTTCCGCTGAGAGCACTTTTGGATGGCAGAAAGTGGCACCGTACGTGTTTTTTCGGGTCTAACTCGGGTTCAGCTTCTTGTTGCGGTTAGGGATATGTTTAGGGTTGTTAGGAAAGAGTGAAGACGCAGAGTCCTGTTGAGTGTGGGGTTGCGTAAAGGCTCCCCCAGGGAGTTCAGGTGTACCCAAAGGCTTCCGCTGAGAGCACTTTTTGATGGCAGAAAGTGGCACCGTACGTGTTTTTTCGGGTCTAACTCGGGTTCAGCTTCTTGTTGCGGTTAGGGTTATGTTTAGGGTTGTTAGGAAAGAGTGAAGACGCAGAGTCCTGTTGAGTGTGGGGTTGCGTAAAGGCTCCCCCAGGGAGTTCAGGTGTACCCAAAGGCTTCCGCTGAGAGCACTTTTTGATGGCAGAAAGTGGCACCGTACGTGTTTTTTCGGGTCTAACTCGGGTTCAGCTTCTTGTTGCGGTTAGGGTTATGTTTAGGGTTGTTAGGAAAGAGTGAAGACTCAGAGTCCTGTTGAGTGTGGGGTTGCGTAAAGGCTCCCCCAGGGAGTTCAGGTGTACCCAAAGGCTTCCGCTGAGAGCACTTTTGGATGGCAGAAAGTGGCACCGTACGTGTTTTTTCGGGTCTAACTCGGGTTCAGCTTCTTGTTGCGGTTAGGGTTATGTTTAGGGTTGTTAGGAAAGAGTGAAGACGCAGAGTCCTGTTGAGTGTGGGGTTGCATAAAGGCTCCCCCAGGGAGTTCAGGTGTACCCAAAGGCTTCCGCTGAGAGCACTTTTTGATGGCAGAAAGTGGCACCGTACGTGTTTTTTTGGGTCTAACTCGGGTTCAGCTTCTTGTTCCGGTTAGGCTTATGTTTAGGGTTGTTAGGAAAGAGTGAAGACGCAGAGTCCTGTTGAGTGTGGGGTTGCGTAAAGGCTCCCCCAGGGAGTTCAGGTGTACCCAAAGGCTTCCGCTGAGAGCACTTTTTGATGGCAGAAAGTGGCACCGTACGTGTTTTTTCGGGTCTAACTCGGGTTCAGCTTCTTGTTGCGGTTAGGGTTATGTTTAGGGTTGTTAGGAAAGAGTGAAGACGCAGAGTCCTGTTGAGTGTGGGGTTGCGTAAAGGCTCCCCCAGGGAGTTCAGGTGTACCCAAAGGCTTCCGCTGAGAGCACTTTTTGATGGCAGAAAGTGGCACCGTCCGTGTTTTTTCGGGTCTAACTCGGGTTCAGCTTCTTGTTGCGGTTAGGGTTATGTTTCGGGTTGTTAGGAAAGAGTGAAGACGCAGAGTCCTGTTGAGTGTGGGGTTGCGTAAAGGCTCCCCCAGGGAGTTCAGGTGTACCCAAAGGCTTCCGCTGAGAGCACTTTTTGATGGCAGAAAGTGGCACCGTACGTGTTTTTTCGGGTCTAACTCGGGTTGAGCTTCTTGTTGCGGTTAGGGTTATGTTTAGGGTTGTTAGGAAAGAGTGAAGACGCAGAGTCCTGTTGAGTGTGGGGTTGCGTAAAGGCTCCCCCAGGGAGTTCAGGTGTACCCAAAGGCTTCCGCTGAGAGCACTTTTTGATGGCAGAAAGTGGCACCATACGTGTTTTTTCGGGTCTAACTCGGGTTCAGCTTCTTGTTGCGGTTAGGGTTATGTTTAGGGTTGTTAGGAAAGAGTGAAGACGCAGAGTCCTGTTGAGTGTGGGGTTGCGTAAAGGCTCCCCCAGGGAGTTCAGGTGTACCCAAAGGCTTCCGCTGAGAGCACTTTTTGATGGCAGAAAGTGGCACCGTACGTGTTTTTTCGGGTCTAACTCGGGTTCAGCTTCTTGTTGCGGTTAGGGTTATGTTTAGGGTTGTTAGGAAAGAGTGAAGACGCAGAGTCCTGTTGAGTGTGGGGTTGCGTAAAGGCTCCCCCAGGGAGTTCAGGTGTACCCAAAGGCTTCCGCTGAGAGCACTTTTTGATGGCAGAAAGTGGCACCGTACGTGTTTTTTCGGGTCTAACTCAGGTTCAGCTTCTTGTTGCGGTTAGGGTTATGTTTAGGGTTGTTAGGAAAGAGTGAAGACGCAGAGTCCTGTTGAGTGTGGGGTTGCGTAGAGGCTCCCCCAGGGAGTTCAGGTGTACCCAAAGGCTTCCGCTGAGAGCACTTTTTGATGGCAGAAAGTGGCACCGTACGTGTTTTTTCGGGTCTAACTCGGGTTCAGCTTCTTGTTGCGGTTAGGGTTATGTTTAGGGTTGTTAGGAAAGAGTGAAGACGCAGAGTCCTGTTGAGTGTGGGGTTGCGTAAAGGCTCCCCCAGGGAGTTCAGGTGTACCCAAAGGCTTCCGCTGAGAGCACTTTTTGATGGCAGAAAGTGGCACCGTACGTGTTTTTTCGGGTCTAACTCGGGTTCAGCTTCTTGTTGCGGTTAGGGTTATGTTTAGGGTTGTTAGGAAAGAGTGAAGACGCAGAGTCCTGTTGAGTGTGGGGTTGCGTAAAGGCTCCCCCAGGGAGTTCAGGTGTACCCAAAGGCTTCCGCTGAGAGCACTTTTTGATGGCAGAAAGTGGCACCGTACGTGTTTTTTCGGGTCTAACTCGGGTTCAGCTTCTTGTTGCGGTTAGGGTTATGTTTAGGGTTGTTAGGAAAGAGTGAAGACGCAGAGTCCTGTTGAGTGTGGGGTTGCGTAAAGGCTCCCCCAGGGAGTTCAGGTGTACCCAAAGGCTTCCGCTGAGAGCACTTTTGGATGGCAGAAAGTGGCACCGTACGTGTTTTTTCGGGTCTAACTCGGGTTCAGCTTCTTGTTGCGGTTAGGGTTATGTTTAGGGTTGTTAGGAAAGAGTGAAGACGCAGAGTCCTGTTGAGTGTGGGGTTGCGTAAAGGCTCCCCCAGGGAGTTCAGGTGTACCCAAAGGCTTCCGCTGAGAGCACTTTTTGATGGCAGAAAGTGGCACCAAAAGTGTTTTTTCGGGTCTAACTCGGGTTCAGCTTCTTGTTGCGGTTAGGGTTATGTTTAGGGTTGTTAGGAAAGAGTGAAGACGCAGAGTCCTGTTGAGTGTGGGGTTGCGTAAAGGCTCCCCCAGGGAGTTCAGGTGTACCCAAAGGCTTCCGCTGAGAGCACTTTTTGATGGCAGAAAGTGGCACCGTACGTGTTTTTTCGGGTCTAACTCGGGTTGAGCTTCTTGTTGCGGTTAGGGTTATGTTTAGGGTTGTTAGGAAAGAGTGAAGACGCAGAGTCCTGTTGAGTGTGGGGTTGCGTAAAGGCTCCCCCAGGGAGTTCAGGTGTACCCAAAGGCTTCCGCTGAGAGCACTTTTTGATGGCAGAAAGTGGCACCGTACGTGTTTTTTCGGGTCTAACTCGGGTTCAGCTTCTTGTTGCGGTTAGGGTTATGTTTAGGGTTGTTAGGAAAGAGTGAAGACGCAGAGTCCTGTTGAGTGTGGGGTTGCGTAAAGGCTCCCCCAGGGAGTTCAGGTGTACCCAAAGGCTTCCGCTGAGAGCACTTTTTGATGGCAGAAAGTGGCACCGTACGTGTTTTTTCGGGTCTAACTCGGGTTCAGCTTCTTGTTGCGGTTAGGGTTATGTTTAGGGTTGTTAGGAAAGAGTGAAGACGCAGAGTCCTGTTGAGTGTGGGGTTGCGTAAAGGCTCCCCCAGGGAGTTCAGGTGTACCCAAAGGCTTCCGCTGAGAGCACTTTTGGATGGCAGAAAGTGGCACCGTACGTGTTTTTTCGGGTCTAACTCGGGTTCAGCTTCTTGTTGCGGTTAGGGTTATGTTTAGGGTTGTTAGGAAAGAGTGAAGACGCAGAGTCCTGTTGAGTGTGGGGTTGCGTAAAGGCTCCCCCAGGGAGTTCAGGTGTACCCAAAGGCTTCCGCTGAGAGCACTTTTTGATGGCAGAAAGTGGCACCGTACGTGTTTTTTCGGGTCTAACTCGGGTTGAGCTTCTTGTTGCGGTTAGGGTTATGTTTAGGGTTGTTAGGAAAGAGTGAAGACGCAGAGTCCTGTTGAGTGTGGGGTTGCGTAAAGGCTCCCCCAGGGAGTTCAGGTGTACCCAAAGGCTTCCGCTGGGAGCACTTTTTGATGGCAGAAAGTGGCACCGTACGTGTTTTTTCGGGTCTAACTCGGGTTCAGCTTCTTGTTGCGGTTAGGGTTATGTTTAGGGTTGTTAGGAAAGAGTGAAGACGCAGAGTCCTGTTGAGTGTGGGGTTGCGTAAAGGCTCCCCCAGGGAGTTCAGGTGTACCCAAAGGCTTCCACTGAGAGCACTTTTTGATGGCAGAAAGTGGCACCATACGTGTTTTTTCGGGTCTAACTCGGGTTCAGCTTCTTGTTGCGGTTAGGGTTATGTTTAGGGTTGTTAGGAAAGAGTGAAGACGCAGAGTCCTGTTGAATGTGGGGTTGCGTAAAGGCTCCCCCAGGGAATTCAGGTGTACCCAAAGGCTTCCGCTGAGAGCACTTTTGGATGGCAGAAAGTGGCACCGTACGTGTTTTTTCGGGTCTAACTCGGGTTGAGCTTCTTGTTGCGGTTAGGGTTATGTTTAGGGTTGTTAGGAAAGAGTGAAGACGCAGAGTCCTGTTGAGTGTGGGGTTGCGTAAAGGCTCCCCCAGGGAGTTCAGGTGTACCCAAAGGCTTCCGCTGAGAGCACTTTTTGATGGCAGAAAGTGGCACCGTACGTGTTTTTTCGGGTCTAACTCGGGTTCAGCTTCTTGTTGCGGTTAGGGTTATGTTTAGGGTTGTTAGGAAAGAGTGAAGACGCAGAGTCCTGTTGAGTGTGGGGTTGCGTAAAGGCTCCCCCAGGGAGTTCAGGTGTACCCAAAGGCTTCCGCTGAGAGCACTTTTTGATGGCAGAAAGTGGCACCGTACGTGTTTTTTCGGGTCTAACTCGGGTTCAGCTTCTTGTTGCGGTTAGGGTTATGTTTAGGGTTGTTAGGAAAGAGTGAAGACGCAGAGTCCTGTTGAGTGTGGGGTTGCGTAAAGGCTCCCCCAGGGAGTTCAGGTGTTCCCAAAGTCTTCCGCTGAGAGCACTTTTGGATGGCAGAAAGTGGCTCCATACGTGTTTTTTCGGGTCTAACTCGGGTTCAGCTTCTTGTTGCGGTTAGGGTTATGTTTAGGGTTGTTAGGAAAGAGTGAAGACGCAGAGTCCTGTTGAGTGTGGGGTTGCGTAAAGGCTCCCCCAGGGAGTTCAGGTGTACCCAAAGGCTTCCGCTGAGAGCACTTTTTGATGGCAGAAAGTGGCACCGTACGTGTTTTTTCGGGTCTAACTCGGGTTCAGCTTCTTGTTGCGGTTAGGGTTATGTTTAGGGTTGTTAGGAAAGAGTGAAGACGCAGAGTCCTGTTGAGTGTGGGGTTGCGTAAAGGCTCCCCCAGGGAGTTCAGGTGTACCCAAAGGCTTCCGCTGAGAGCACTTTTGGATGGCAGAAAGTGGCACCGTACGTGTTTTTTCGGGTCTAACTCGGGTTCAGCTTCTTGTTGCGGTTAGGGTTATGTTTAGGGTTGTTAGGAAAGAGTGAAGACGCAGAGTCCTGTTGAGTGTGGGGTTGCGTAAAGGCTCCCCCAGGGAGTTCAGGTGTACCCAAAGGCTTCCGCTGAGAGCACTTTTGGATGGCAGAAAGTGGCACCGTCCGTGTTTTTTCGGGTCTAACTCGGGTTCAGCTTCTTGTTGCGGTTAGGGTTATGTTTAGGGTTGTTAGGAAAGAGTGAAGACGCAGAGTCCTGTTGAGTGTGGGGTTGCGTAAAGGCTCCCCCAGGGAGTTCAGGTGTACCCAAAGGCTTCCGCTGAGAGCACTTTTGGATGGCAGAAAGTGGCACCGTACGTGTTTTTTCGGGTCTAACTCGGGTTCAGCTTCTTGTTGCGGTTAGGGTTATGTTTAGGGTTGTTAGGAAAGAGTGAAGACGCAGAGTCCTGTTGAGTGTGGGGTTGCGTAAAGGCTCCCCCAGGGAGTTCAGGTGTACCCAAAGGCTTCCGCTGAGAGCACTTTTTGATGGCAGAAAGTGGCACCGTACGTGTTTTTTCGGGTCTAACTCGGGTTCAGCTTCTTGTTCCGGTTAGGCTTATGTTTAGGGTTGTTAGGAAGGAGTGAAGACGCAGAGTCCTGTTGAGTGTGGGGTTGCTTAAAGGCTCCCCCAGGGAATTCAGGTGTACCCAAAGGCTTCCGCTGAGAGCACTTTTTGATGGCAGAAAGTGGCACCGTCCGTGTTTTTTCGGGTCTAACTCGGGTTCAGCTTCTTGTTGCGGTTAGGGTTATGTTTAGGGTTGTTAGGAAAGAGTGAAGACGCAGAGTCCTGTTGAGTGTGGGGTTGCGTAAAGGCTCCCCCAGGGAGTTCAGGTGTACCCAAAGGCTTCCACTGAGAGCACTTTTTGATGGCAGAAAGTGGCACCGTACGTGTTTTTTCGGGTCTAACTCGGGTTGAGCTTCTTGTTGCGGTTAGGGTTATGTTTAGGGTTGTTAGGAAAGAGTGAAGACGCAGAGTCCTGTTGAGTGTGGGGTTGCGTAAAGGCTCCCCCAGGGAGTTCAGGTGTACCCAAAGGCTTCCGCTGAGAGCACTTTTTGATGGCAGAAAGTGGCACCGTCCGTGTTTTTTCGGGTCTAACTCGGGTTCAGCTTCTTGTTGCGGTTAGGGTTATGTTTAGGGTTGTTAGGAAAGAGTGAAGACGCAGAGTCCTGTTGAGTGTGGGGTTGCGTAAAGGCTCCCCCAGGGAGTTCAGGTGTACCCAAAGGCTTCCGCTGAGAGCACTTTTTGATGGCAGAAAGTGGCACCGTGCGTGATTTTTCGGGTCTAACTCGGGTTCAGCTTCTTGTTGCGGTTAGGGTTATGTTTAGGGTTGTTAGGAAAGAGTGAAGACGCAGAGTCCTGTTGAGTGTGGGGTTGCGTAAAGGCTCCCCCAGGGAGTTCAGGTGTACCCAAAGGCTTCCGCTGAGAGCACTTTTTGATGGCAGAAAGTGGCACCGTCCGTGTTTTTTCGGGTCTAACTCGGGTTGAGCTTCTTGTTGCGGTTAGGGTTATGTTTAGGGTTGTTAGGAAAGAGTGAAGACGCAGAGTCCTGTTGAGTGTGGGGTTGCGTAAAGGCTCCCCCAGGGAGTTCAGGTGTACCCAAAGGCTTCCGCTGAGAGCACTTTTTGACGGCAGAAAGTGGCACCGTACGTGTTTTTTCGGGTCTAACTCGGGTTCAGCTTCTTGTTGCGGTTAGGGTTATGTTTAGGGTTGTTAGGAAAGAGTGAAGACGCAGAGTCCTGTTGAGTGTGGGGTTGCGTAAAGGCTCCCCCAGGGAGTTCAGGTGTACCCAAAGGCTTCCGCTGAGAGCACTTTTTGATGGCAGAAAGTGGCACCGTGCGTGATTTTTCGGGTCTAACTCGGGTTCAGCTTCTTGTTGCGGTTAGGGTTATGTTTAGGGTTGTTAGGAAAGAGTGAAGACGCAGAGTCCTGTTGAGTGTGGGGTTGCGTAAAGGCTCCCCCAGGGAGTTCAGGTGTACCCAAAGGCTTCCGCTGAGAGCACTTTTTGATGGCAGAAAGTGGCACCGTACGTGTTTTTTCGGGTCTAAGTCGGGTTCAGCTTCTTGTTGCGGTTAGGGATATGTTTAGGGTTGTTAGGAAAGAGTGAAGACGCAGAGTCCTGTTGAGTGTGGGGTTGCGTAAAGGCTCCCCCAGGGAGTTCAGGTGTACCCAAAGGCTTCCGCTGAGAGCACTTTTTGATGGCAGAAAGTGGCACCGTACGTGTTTTTTCGGGTCTAACTCGGGTTCAGCTTCTTGTTGCGGTTAGGGTTATGTTTAGGGTTGTTAGGAAAGAGTGAAGACGCAGAGTCCTGTTGAGTGTGGGGTTGCGTAAAGGCTCCCCCAGGGAGTTCAGGTGTACCCAAAGGCTTCCGCTGAGAGCACTTTTTGATGGCAGAAAGTGGCACCGTACGTGTTTTTTCGGGTCTAACTCGGGTTCAGCTTCTTGTTGCGGTTAGGGTTATGTTTAGGGTTGTTAGGAAAGAGTGAAGACGCAGAGTCCTGTTGAGTGTGGGGTTGCGTAAAGGCTCCCCCAGGGAGTTCAGGTGTACCCAAAGGCTTCCGCTGGGAGCACTTTTTGATGGCAGAATGTGGCACCGTCCGTGTTTTTTCGGGTCTAACTCGGGTTGAGCTTCTTGTTGCGGTTAGGGTTATGTTTAGGGTTGTTAGGAAAGAGTGAAGACGCAGAGTCCTGTTGAGTGTGGGGTTGCGTAAAGGCTCCCCCAGGGAGTTCAGGTGTACCCAAAGGCTTCCGCTGAGAGCACTTTTTGATGGCAGAAAGTGGCACCGTACGTGTTTTTTCGGGTCTAACTCGGGTTCAGCTTCTTGTTGCGGTTAGGGTTATGTTTAGGGTTGTTAGGAAAGAGTGAAGACGCAGAGTCCTGTTGAGTGTGGGGTTGCGTAAAGGCTCCCCCAGGGAATTCAGGTGTACCCAAAGGCTTCCGCTGAGAGCACTTTTTGATGGCAGAAAGTGGCACCGTACGTGTTTTTTCGGGTCTAACTCGGGTTCAGCTTCTTGTTGCGGTTAGGGTTATGTTTAGGGTTGTTAGGAAAGAGTGAAGACGCAGAGTCCTGTTGAGTGTGGGGTTGCGTAAAGGCTCCCCCAGGGAGTTCAGGTGTACCCAAAGGCTTCCGCTGAGAGCACTTTTTGATGGCAGAAAGTGGCACCGTACGTGTTTTTTCGGGTCTAACTCGGGTTCAGCTTCTTGTTGCGGTTAGGGTTATGTTTAGGGTTGTTAGGAAAGAGTGAAGACGCAGAGTCCTGTTGAGTGTGGGGTTGCGTAAAGGCTCCCCCAGGGAGTTCAGGTGTACCCAAAGGCTTCCGCTGAGAGCACTTTTGGATGGCAGAAAGTGGCACCGTACGTGTTTTTTCGGGTCTAACTCGGGTTCAGCTTCTTGTTGCGGTTAGGGTTATGTTTAGGGTTGTTAGGAAAGAGTGAAGACGCAGAGTCCTGTTGAGTGTGGGGTTGCGTAAAGGCTCCCCCAGGGAGTTCAGGTGTACCCAAAGGCTTCCGCTGAGAGCACTTTTGGATGGCAGAAAGTGGCACCATACGTGTTTTTTCGGGTCTAACTCGGGTTCAGCTTCTTGTTGCGGTTAGGGTTATGTTTAGGGTTGTTAGGAAAGAGTGAAGACGCAGAGTCCTGTTGAGTGTGGGGTTGCGTAAAGGCTCCCCCAGGGAGTTCAGGTGTACCCAAAGGCTTCCGCTGAGAGCACTTTTTGATGGCAGAAAGTGGCACCATACGTGTTTTTTCGGGTCTAACTCGGGTTCAGCTTCTTGTTGCGGTTAGGGTTATGTTTAGGGTTGTTAGGAAAGAGTGAAGACGCAGAGTCCTGTTGAGTGTGGGGTTGCGTAAAGGCTCCCCCAGGGAGTTCAGGTGTACCCAAAGGCTTCCGCTGAGAGCACTTTTTGATGGCAGAAAGTGGCACCGTACGTGTTTTTTCGGGTCTAACTCGGGTTCAGCTTCTTGTTGCGGTTAGGGTTATGTTTAGGGTTGTTAGGAAAGAGTGAAGACGCAGAGCCCTGTTGAGTGTGGGGTTGCGTAAAGGCTCCCCCAGGGAGTTCAGGTGTACCCAAAGGCTTCCGCTGAGAGCACTTTTTGATGGCAGAAAGTGGCACCGTACGTGTTTTTTCGGGTCTAACTCGGGTTCAGCTTCTTGTTGCGGTTAGGGTTATGTTTAGGGTTTTTAGGAAAGAGTGAAGACGCAGAGTCCTGTTGAGTGTGGGGTTGCGTAAAGGCTCCCCCAGGGAGTTCAGGTGTACCCAAAGGCTTCCGCTGAGAGCACTTTTTGATGGCAGAAAGTGGCACCGTACGTGTTTTTTCGGGTCTAACTCAGGTTCAGCTTCTTGTTGCGGTTAGGGTTATGTTTAGGGTTGTTAGGAAAGAGTGAAGACGCAGAGTCCTGTTGAGTGTGGGGTTGCGTAGAGGCTCCCCCAGGGAGTTCAGGTGTACCCAAAGGCTTCCGCTGAGAGCACTTTTTGATGGCAGAAAGTGGCACCGTACGTGTTTTTTCGGGTCTAACTCGGGTTGAGCTTCTTGTTCCGGTTAGGGTTATGTTTAGGGTTGTTAGGAAAGAGTGAAGACGCAGAGTCCTGTTGAGTGTGGGGTTGCGTAAAGGCTCCCCCAGGGAGTTCAGGTGTACCCAAAGGCTTCCGCTGAGAGCACTTTTTGATGGCAGAAAGTGGCACCGTACGTGTTTTTTCGGGTCTAACTCGGGTTCAGCTTCTTGTTGCGGTTAGGGTTATGTTTAGGGTTGTTAGGAAAGAGTGAAGACGCAGAGTCCTGTTGAGTGTGGGGTTGCGTAAAGGCTCCCCCAGGGAGTTCAGGTGTACCCAAAGGCTTCCGCTGAGAGCACTTTTTGATGGCAGAAAGTGGCACCGTACGTGTTTTTTCGGGTCTAACTCGGGTTCAGCTTCTTGTTGCGGTTAGGGTTATGTTTAGGGTTGTTAGGAAAGAGTGAAGACGCAGAGTCCTGTTGAGTGTGGGGTTGCGTAAAGGCTCCCCCAGGGAGTTCAGGTGTACCCAAAGGCTTCCGCTGAGAGCACTTTTTGATGGCAGAAAGTGGCACCGTACGTGTTTTTTCGGGTCTAACACGGGTTCAGCTTCTTGTTGCGGTTAGGGTTATGTTTAGGGTTGTTAGGAAAGAGTGAAGACGCAGAGTCCTGTTGAGTGTGGGGTTGCGTAAAGGCTCCCCCAGGGAGTTCAGGTGTACCCAAAGGCTTCCGCTGAGAGCACTTTTTGATGGCAGAAAGTGGCACCGTACGTGTTTTTTCGGGTCTAACTCGGGTTCAGCTTCTTGTTCCGGTTAGGGTTATGTTTAGGGTTGTTAGGAAAGAGTGAAGACGCAGAGCCCTGTTGAGTGTGGGGTTGCGTAAAGGCTCCCCCAGGGAGTTCAGGTGTACCCAAAGGCTTCCGCTGAGAGCACTTTTTGATGGCAGAAAGTGGCACCGTACGTGTTTTTTCGGGTCTAACTCGGGTTCAGCTTCTTGTTGCGGTTAGGGTTATGTTTAGGGTTTTTAGGAAAGAGTGAAGACGCAGAGTCCTGTTGAGTGTGGGGTTGCGTAAAGGCTCCCCCAGGGAGTTCAGGTGTACCCAAAGGCTTCCGCTGAGAGCACTTTTTGATGGCAGAAAGTGGCACCGTACGTGTTTTTTCGGGTCTAACTCAGGTTCAGCTTCTTGTTGCGGTTAGGGTTATGTTTAGGGTTGTTAGGAAAGAGTGAAGACGCAGAGTCCTGTTGAGTGTGGGGTTGCGTAGAGGCTCCCCCAGGGAGTTCAGGTGTACCCAAAGGCTTCCGCTGAGAGCACTTTTTGATGGCAGAAAGTGGCACCGTACGTGTTTTTTCGGGTCTAACTCGGGTTGAGCTTCTTGTTCCGGTTAGGGTTATGTTTAGGGTTGTTAGGAAAGAGTGAAGACGCAGAGTCCTGTTGAGTGTGGGGTTGCGTAAAGGCTCCCCCAGGGAGTTCAGGTGTACCCAAAGGCTTCCGCTGAGAGCACTTTTTGATGGCAGAAAGTGGCACCGTACGTGTTTTTTCGGGTCTAACTCGGGTTCAGCTTCTTGTTGCGGTTAGGGTTATGTTTAGGGTTGTTAGGAAAGAGTGAAGACGCAGAGTCCTGTTGAGTGTGGGGTTGCGTAAAGGCTCCCCCAGGGAGTTCAGGTGTACCCAAAGGCTTCCGCTGAGAGCACTTTTTGATGGCAGAAAGTGGCACCGTACGTGTTTTTTCGGGTCTAACTCGGGTTCAGCTTCTTGTTGCGGTTAGGGTTATGTTTAGGGTTGTTAGGAAAGAGTGAAGACGCAGAGTCCTGTTGAGTGTGGGGTTGCGTAAAGGCTCCCCCAGGGAGTTCAGGTGTACCCAAAGGCTTCCGCTGAGAGCACTTTTGGATGGCAGAAAGTGGCACCGTACGTGTTTTTTCGGGTCTAACTCGGGTTGAGCTTCTTGTTCCGGTTAGGCTTATGTTTAGGGTTGTTAGGAAAGAGTGAAGACGCAGAGTCCTGTTGAGTGTGGGGTTGCGTAAAGGCTCCCCCAGGGAGTTCAGGTGTACCCAAAGGCTTCCGCTGAGAGCACTTTTGGATGGCAGAAAGTGGCACCGTACGTGTTTTTTCGGGTCTAACTCGGGTTCAGCTTCTTGTTGCGGTTAGGGTTATGTTTAGGGTTGTTAGGAAAGAGTGAAGACGCAGAGTCCTGTTGAGTGTGGGGTTGCGTAAAGGCTCCCCCAGGGAGTTCAGGTGTACCCAAAGGCTTCCGCTGAGAGCACTTTTGGATGGCAGAAAGTGGCACCGTACGTGTTTTTTCGGGTCTAACTCGGGTTCAGCTTCTTGTTGCGGTTAGGGTTATGTTTAGGGTTGTTAGGAAAGAGTGAAGACGCAGAGCCCTGTTGAGTGTGGGGTTGCGTAAAGGCTCCCCCAGGGAGTTCAGGTGTACCCAAGGCTTCTGCTGAGAGCACTTTTTGATGGCAGAAAGTGGCACCGTACGTGTTTTTTCGGGTCTAACTCGGGTTCAGCTTCTTGTTGCGGTTAGGGTTATGTTTAGGGTTGTTAGGAAAGAGTGAAGACGCAGAGTCCTGTTGAGTGTGGGGTTGCATAAAGGCTCCCCCAGGGAGTTCAGGTGTACCCAAAGGCTTCCGCTGAGAGCACTTTTTGATGGCAGAAAGTGGCACCGTCCGTGTTTTTTCGGGTCTAACTCGGGTTCAGCTTCTTGTTGCGGTTAGGGTTATGTTTAGGGTTGTTAGGAAAGAGTGAAGACGCAGAGTCCTGTTGAGTGTGGGGTTGCGTAAAGGCTCCCCCAGGGAGTTCAGGTGTACCCAAAGGCTTCCGCTGAGAGCACTTTTGGATGGCAGAAAGTGGCACCGTACGTGCTTTTTTGGGTCTAACTCGGGTTCAGCTTCTTGTTGCGGTTAGGGTTATGTTTAGGGTTGTTAGGAAAGAGTGAAGACGCAGAGTCCTGTTGAGTGTGGGGTTGCGTAAAGGCTCCCCCAGGGAGTTCAGGTGTACCCAAAGGCTTCCGCTGAGAGCACTTTTTGATGGCAGAAAGTGGCACCGTACGTGTTTTTTTGGGTCTAACTCGGGTTCAGCTTCTTGTTCCGGTTAGGGTTATGTTTAGGGTTGTTAGGAAAGAGTGAAGACGCAGAGTCCTGTTGAGTGTGGGGTTGCGTAAAGGCTCCCCCAGGGAGTTCAGGTGTACCCAAAGGCTTCCGCTGAGAGCACTTTTTGATGGCAGAAAGTGGCACCGTACGTGTTTTTTCGGGTCTAACTCGGGTTCAGCTTCTTGTTGCGGTTAGGGATATGTTTAGGGTTGTTAGGAAAGAGTGAAGACGCAGAGTCCTGTTGAGTGTGGGGTTGCGTAAAGGCTCCCCCAGGGAGTTCAGGTGTACCCAAAGGCTTCCGCTGAGAGCACTTTTTGATGGCAGAAAGTGGCACCGTACGTGTTTTTTCGGGTCTAACTCGGGTTCAGCTTCTTGTTGCGGTTAGGGTTATGTTTCGGGTTGTTAGGAAAGAGTGAAGACGCAGAGTCCTGTTGAGTGTGGGGTTGCGTAAAGGCTCCCCCAGGGAGTTCAGGTGTACCCAAAGGCTTCCGCTGAGAGCACTTTTTGATGGCAGAAAGTGGCACCGTACGTGTTTTTTTGGGTCTAACTCGGGTTCAGCTTCTTGTTCCGGTTAGGCTTATGTTTAGGGTTGTTAGGAAAGAGTGAAGACGCAGAGTCCTGTTGAGTGTGGGGTTGCGTAAAGGCTCCCCCAGGGAGTTCAGGTGTACCCAAAGGCTTCCGCTGAGAGCACTTTTTGATGGCAGAAAGTGGCACCGTACGTGTTTTTTCGGGTCTAACTCGGGTTCAGCTTCTTGTTGCGGTTAGGGTTATGTTTAGGGTTGTTAGGAAAGAGTGAAGACGCAGAGTCCTGTTGAGTGTGGGGTTGCGTAAAGGCTCCCCCAGGGAGTTCAGGTGTACCCAAAGGCTTCCGCTGAGAGCACTTTTTGATGGCAGAAAGTGGCACCGTACGTGTTTTTTCGGGTCTAACTCGGGTTCAGCTTCTTGTTGCGGTTAGGGTTATGTTTAGGGTTGTTAGGAAAGAGTGAAGGCGCAGAGTCCTGTTGAGTGTGGGGTTGCGTAAAGGCTCCCCCAGGGAGTTCAGGTGTACCCAAAGGCTTCCGCTGAGAGCACTTTTTGATGGCAGAAAGTGGCACCGTACGTGTTTTTTCGGGTCTAACTCGGGTTGAGCTTCTTGTTGCGGTTAGGGTTATGTTTAGGGTTGTTAGGAAAGAGTGAAGACGCAGAGTCCTGTTGAGTGTGGGGTTGCGTAAAGGCTCCCCCAGGGAGTTCAGGTGTACCCAAAGGCTTCCGCTGAGAGCACTTTTTGATGGCAGAAAGTGGCACCGTACGTGTTTTTTCGGGTCTAACTCAGGTTCAGCTTCTTGTTGCGGTTAGGGTTATGTTTAGGGTTGTTAGGAAAGAGTGAAGACGCAGAGTCCTGTTGAGTGTGGGGTTGCGTAGAGGCTCCCCCAGGGAGTTCAGGTGTACCCAAAGGCTTCCGCTGAGAGCACTTTTTGATGGCAGAAAGTGGCACCGTACGTGTTTTTTCGGGTCTAACTCGGGTTCAGCTTCTTGTTGCGGTTAGGGTTATGTTTAGGGTTGTTAGGAAAGAGTGAAGACGCAGAGTCCTGTTGAGTGTGGGGTTGCGTAAAGGCTCCCCCAGGGAGTTCAGGTGTACCCAAAGGCTTCCGCTGAGAGCACTTTTTGATGGCAGAAAGTGGCACCGTACGTGTTTTTTCGGGTCTAACTCGGGTTCAGCTTCTTGTTGCGGTTAGGGTTATGTTTAGGGTTGTTAGGAAAGAGTGAAGACGCAGAGTCCTGTTGAGTGTGGGGTTGCGTAAAGGCTCCCCCAGGGAGTTCAGGTGTACCCAAAGGCTTCCGCTGAGAGCACTTTTTGATGGCAGAAAGTGGCACCATACGTGTTTTTTCGGGTCTAACTCGGGTTCAGCTTCTTGTTGCGGTTAGGGTTATGTTTAGGGTTGTTAGGAAAGAGTGAAGACGCAGAGTCCTGTTGAGTGTGGGGTTGCGTAAAGGCTCCCCCAGGGAGTTCAGGTGTACCCAAAGGCTTCCGCTGAGAGCACTTTTTGATGGCAGAAAGTGGCACCGTACGTGTTTTTTCGGGTCTAACTCGGGTTGAGCTTCTTGTTCCGGTTAGGGTTATGTTTAGGGTTGTTAGGAAAGAGTGAAGACGCAGAGTCCTGTTGAGTGTGGGGTTGCGTAAAGGCTCCCCCAGGGAGTTCAGGTGTACCCAAAGGCTTCCGCTGAGAGCACTTTTTGATGGCAGAAAGTGGCACCGTACGTGTTTTTTCGGGTCTAACTCGGGTTCAGCTTCTTGTTGCGGTTAGGGTTATGTTTAGGGTTGTTAGGAAAGAGTGAAGACGCAGAGTCCTGTTGAGTGTGGGGTTGCGTAAAGGCTCCCCCAGGGAGTTCAGGTGTACCCAAAGGCTTCCGCTGAGAGCACTTTTTGATGGCAGAAAGTGGCACCGTACGTGTTTTTTCGGGTCTAACTCGGGTTCAGCTTCTTGTTGCGGTTAGGGTTATGTTTAGGGTTGTTAGGAAAGAGTGAAGACGCAGAGTCCTGTTGAGTGTGGGGTTGCGTAAAGGCTCCCCCAGGGAGTTCAGGTGTACCCAAAGGCTTCCGCTGAGAGCACTTTTTGATGGCAGAAAGTGGCACCGTATGTGTTTTTTCGGGTCTAACTCGGGTTCAGCTTCTTGTTGCGGTTAGGGTTATGTTTAGGGTTGTTAGGAAAGAGTGAAGACGCAGAGTCCTGTTGAGTGTGGGGTTGCGTAAAGGCTCCCCCAGGGAGTTCAGGTGTACCCAAAGGCTTCCGCTGAGAGCACTTTTTGATGGCAGAAAGTGGCACCGTGCGTGTTTTTTCGGGTCTAACTCGGGTTCAGCTTCTTGTTGCGGTTAGGGTTATGTTTAGGGTTGTTAGGAAAGAGTGAAGACGCAGAGTCCTGTTGAGTGTGGGGTTGCGTAAAGGCTCCCCCAGGGAGTTCAGGTGTACCCAAAGGCTTCCGCTGAGAGCACTTTTTGATGGCAGAAAGTGGCACCGTACGTGTTTTTTCGGGTCTAACTCGGGTTGAGCTTCTTGTTGCGGTTAGGGTTATGTTTAGGGTTGTTAGGAAAGAGTGAAGACGCAGAGTCCTGTTGAGTGTGGGGTTGCGTAAAGGCTCCCCCAGGGAGTTCAGGTGTACCCAAAGGCTTCCGCTGGGAGCACTTTTTGATGGCAGAAAGTGGCACCGTACGTGTTTTTTCGGGTCTAACTCGGGTTCAGCTTCTTGTTGCGGTTAGGGTTATGTTTAGGGTTGTTAGGAAAGAGTGAAGACGCAGAGTCCTGTTGAGTGTGGGGTTGCGTAAAGGCTCCCCCAGGGAGTTCAGGTGTACCCAAAGGCTTCCACTGAGAGCACTTTTTGATGGCAGAAAGTGGCACCGTACGTGTTTTTTCGGGTCTAACTCGGGTTCAGCTTCTTGTTGCGGTTAGGGTTATGTTTAGGGTTGTTAGGAAAGAGTGGAGACGCAGAGTCCTGTTGAATGTGGGGTTGCGTAAAGGCTCCCCCAGGGAATTCAGGTGTACCCAAAGGCTTCCGCTGAGAGCACTTTTTGATGGCAGAAAGTGGCACCGTACGTGTTTTTTCGGGTCTAACTCGGGTTGAGCTTCTTGTTGCGGTTAGGGTTATGTTTAGGGTTGTTAGGAAAGAGTGAAGACGCAGAGTCCTGTTGAGTGTGGGGTTGCGTAAAGGCTCCCCCAGGGAGTTCAGGTGTACCCAAAGGCTTCCGCTGAGAGCACTTTTTGATGGCAGAAAGTGGCACCGTATGTGTTTTTTCGGGTCTAACTCGGGTTCAGCTTCTTGTTGCGGTTAGGGTTATGTTTAGGGTTGTTAGGAAAGAGTGAAGACGCAGAGTCCTGTTGAGTGTGGGGTTGCGTAAAGGCTCCCCCAGGGAGTTCAGGTGTACCCAAAGGCTTCCGCTGAGAGCACTTTTTGATGGCAGAAAGTGGCACCGTGCGTGTTTTTTCGGGTCTAACTCGGGTTCAGCTTCTTGTTGCGGTTAGGGTTATGTTTAGGGTTGTTAGGAAAGAGTGAAGACGCAGAGTCCTGTTGAGTGTGGGGTTGCGTAAAGGCTCCCCCAGGGAGTTCAGGTGTACCCAAAGGCTTCCGCTGAGAGCACTTTTTGATGGCAGAAAGTGGCACCGTACGTGTTTTTTCGGGTCTAACTCGGGTTGAGCTTCTTGTTGCGGTTAGGGTTATGTTTAGGGTTGTTAGGAAAGAGTGAAGACGCAGAGTCCTGTTGAGTGTGGGGTTGCGTAAAGGCTCCCCCAGGGAGTTCAGGTGTACCCAAAGGCTTCCGCTGGGAGCACTTTTTGATGGCAGAAAGTGGCACCGTACGTGTTTTTTCGGGTCTAACTCGGGTTCAGCTTCTTGTTGCGGTTAGGGTTATGTTTAGGGTTGTTAGGAAAGAGTGAAGACGCAGAGTCCTGTTGAGTGTGGGGTTGCGTAAAGGCTCCCCCAGGGAGTTCAGGTGTACCCAAAGGCTTCCACTGAGAGCACTTTTTGATGGCAGAAAGTGGCACCGTACGTGTTTTTTCGGGTCTAACTCGGGTTCAGCTTCTTGTTGCGGTTAGGGTTATGTTTAGGGTTGTTAGGAAAGAGTGAAGACGCAGAGTCCTGTTGAATGTGGGGTTGCGTAAAGGCTCCCCCAGGGAATTCAGGTGTACCCAAAGGCTTCCGCTGAGAGCACTTTTTGATGGCAGAAAGTGGCACCGTACGTGTTTTTTCGGGTCTAACTCGGGTTGAGCTTCTTGTTGCGGTTAGGGTTATGTTTAGGGTTGTTAGGAAAGAGTGAAGACGCAGAGTCCTGTTGAGTGTGGGGTTGCGTAAAGGCTCCCCCAGGGAGTTCAGGTGTACCCAAAGGCTTCCGCTGAGAGCACTTTTTGATGGCAGAAAGTGGCACCGTACGTGTTTTTTCGGGTCTAACTCGGGTTCAGCTTCTTGTTGCGGTTAGGGTTATGTTTAGGGTTGTTAGGAAAGAGTGAAGACGCAGAGTCCTGTTGAGTGTGGGGTTGCGTAAAGGCTCCCCCAGGGAGTTCAGGTGTACCCAAAGGCTTCCGCTGAGAGCACTTTTTGATGGCAGAAAGTGGCACCGTACGTGTTTTTTCGGGTCTAACTCGGGTTCAGCTTCTTGTTGCGGTTAGGGTTATGTTTAGGGTTGTTAGGAAAGAGTGAAGACGCAGAGTCCTGTTGAGTGTGGGGTTGCGTAAAGGCTCCCCCAGGGAGTTCAGGTGTTCCCAAAGTCTTCCGCTGAGAGCACTTTTGGATGGCAGAAAGTGGCTCCATACGTGTTTTTTCGGGTCTAACTCGGGTTCAGCTTCTTGTTGCGGTTAGGGTTATGTTTAGGGTTGTTAGGAAAGAGTGAAGACGCAGAGTCCTGTTGAGTGTGGGGTTGCGTAAAGGCTCCCCCAGGGAGTTCAGGTGTACCCAAAGGCTTCCGCTGAGAGCACTTTTTGATGGCAGAAAGTGGCACCGTCCGTGTTTTTTCGGGTCTAACTCGGGTTGAGCTTCTTGTTGCGGTTAGGGTTATGTTTAGGGTTGTTAGGAAAGAGTGAAGACGCAGAGTCCTGTTGAGTGTGGGGTTGCGTAAAGGCTCCCCCAGGGAGTTCAGGTGTACCCAAAGGCTTCCGCTGAGAGCACTTTTGGATGGCAGAAAGTGGCACCGTACGTGTTTTTTCGGGTCTAACTCGGGTTCAGCTTCTTGTTGCGGTTAGGGTTATGTTTAGGGTTGTTAGGAAAGAGTGAAGACGCAGAGTCCTGTTGAGTGTGGGGTTGCGTAAAGGCTCCCCCAGGGAGTTCAGGTGTACCCAAAGGCTTCCGCTGAGAGCACTTTTTGATGGCAGAAAGTGGCAACGTACGTGTTTTTTCGGGTCTAACTCAGGTTCAGCTTCTTGTTCCGGTTAGGGTTATGTTTAGGGTTGTTAGGAAAGAGTGAAGACGCAGAGTCCTGTTGAGTGTGGGGTTGCGTAAAGGCTCCCCCAGGGAGTTCAGGTGTACCCAAAGGCTTCCGCTGAGAGCACTTTTGGATGGCAGAAAGTGGCACCGTCCGTGTTTTTTCGGGTCTAACTCGGGTTGAGCTTCTTGTTGCGGTTAGGGTTATGTTTAGGGTTGTTAGGAAAGAGTGAAGACGCAGAGTCCTGTTGAGTGTGGGGTTGCGTAAAGGCTCCCCCAGGGAGTTCAGGTGTACCCAAAGGCTTCCGCTGAGAGCACTTTTGGATGGCAGAAAGTGGCACCGTACGTGTTTTTTCGGGTCTAACTCGGGTTCAGCTTCTTGTTGCGGTTAGGGTTATGTTTAGGGTTGTTAGGAAAGAGTGAAGACGCAGAGTCCTGTTGAGTGTGGGGTTGCGTAAAGGCTCCCCCAGGGAGTTCAGGTGTACCCAAAGGCTTCCGCTGAGAGCACTTTTTGATGGCAGAAAGTGGCACCGTGCGTGATTTTTCGGGTCTAACTCGGGTTCAGCTTCTTGTTGCGGTTAGGGTTATGTTTAGGGTTGTTAGGAAAGAGTGAAGACGCAGAGTCCTGTTGAGTGTGGGGTTGCGTAAAGGCTCCCCCAGGGAGTTCAGGTGTACCCAAAGGCTTCCGCTGAGAGCACTTTTGGATGGCAGAAAGTGGCACCGTACGTGTTTTTTCGGGTCTAAGTCGGGTTGAGCTTCTTGTTGCGGTTAGGGTTATGTTTAGGGTTGTTAGGAAAGAGTGAAGACGCAGAGTCCTGTTGAGTGTGGGGTTGCGTAAAGGCTCCCCCAGGGAGTTCAGGTGTACCCAAAGGCTTCCGCTGAGAGCACTTTTTGATGGCAGAAAGTGGCACCGTACGTGTTTTTTCGGGTCTAACTCGGGTTCAGCTTCTTGTTGCGGTTAGGGTTATGTTTAGGGTTGTTAGGAAAGAGTGAAGACGCAGAGTCCTGTTGAGTGTGGGGTTGCGTAAAGGCTCCCCCAGGGAGTTCAGGTGTACCCAAAGGCTTCCGCTGAGAGCACTTTTTGATGGCAGAAAGTGGCACCGTACGTGTTTTTTCGGGTCTAACTCGGGTTCAGCTTCTTGTTGCGGTTAGGGTTATGTTTAGGGTTGTTAGGAAAGAGTGAAGACGCAGAGTCCTGTTGAGTGTGGGGTTGCGTAAAGGCTCCCCCAGGGAGTTCAGGTGTACCCAAAGGCTTCCGCTGGGAGCACTTTTTGATGGCAGAATGTGGCACCGTACGTGTTTTTTCGGGTCTAACTCGGGTTGAGCTTCTTGTTGCGGTTAGGGTTATGTTTAGGGTTGTTAGGAAAGAGTGAAGACGCAGAGTCCTGTTGAGTGTGGGGTTGCGTAAAGGCTCCCCCAGGGAGTTCAGGTGTACCCAAAGGCTTCCGCTGAGAGCACTTTTTGATGGCAGAAAGTGGCACCGTACGTGTTTTTTCGGGTCTAACTCGGGTTCAGCTTCTTGTTGCGGTTAGGGTTATGTTTAAGGTTGTTAGGAAAGAGTGAAGACGCAGAGTCCTGTTGAGTGTGGGGTTGCGTAAAGGCTCCCCCAGGGAATTCAGGTGTACCCAAAGGCTTCCGCTGAGAGCACTTTTTGATGGCAGAAAGTGGCACCGTACGTGTTTTTTCGGGTCTAACTCGGGTTCAGCTTCTTGTTGCGGTTAGGGTTATGTTTAGGGTTGTTAGGAAAGAGTGAAGACGCAGAGTCCTGTTGAGTGTGGGGTTGCGTAAAGGCTCCCCCAGGGAGTTCAGGTGTACCCAAAGGCTTCCGCTGAGAGCACTTTTTGATGGCAGAAAGTGGCACCGTACGTGTTTTTTCGGGTCTAACTCGGGTTCAGCTTCTTGTTGCGGTTAGGGTTATGTTTAGGGTTGTTAGGAAAGAGTGAAGACGCAGAGTCCTGTTGAGTGTGGGGTTGCGTAAAGGCTCCCCCAGGGAGTTCAGGTGTACCCAAAGGCTTCCGCTGAGAGCACTTTTGGATGGCAGAAAGTGGCACCGTACGTGTTTTTTCGGGTCTAACTCGGGTTCAGCTTCTTGTTGCGGTTAGGGTTATGTTTAGGGTTGTTAGGAAAGAGTGAAGACGCAGAGTCCTGTTGAGTGTGGGGTTGCGTAAAGGCTCCCCCAGGGAGTTCAGGTGTACCCAAAGGCTTCCGCTGAGAGCACTTTTTGATGGCAGAAAGTGGCACCGTACGTGTTTTTTCGGGTCTAACTCGGGTTCAGCTTCTTGTTCCGGTTAGGCTTATGTTTAGGGTTGTTAGGAAAGAGTGAAGACGCAGAGTCCTGTTGAGTGTGGGGTTGCGTAAAGGCTCCCCCAGGGAATTCAGGTGTACCCAAAGGCTTCCGCTGAGAGCACTTTTTGATGGCAGAAAGTGGCACCGTACGTGTTTTTTTCGGGTCTAACTCGGGTTCAGCTTCTTGTTGCGGTTAGGGTTATGTTTAGGGTTGTTAGGAAAGAGTGAAGACGCAGAGTCCTGTTGAGTGTGGGGTTGCGTAAAGGCTCCCCCAGGGAGTTCAGGTGTACCGAAAGGCTTCCGCTGAGAGCACTTTTGGATGGCAGAAAGTGGCACCGTACGTGTTTTTTCGGGTCTAACTCGGGTTCAGCTTCTTGTTCCGGTTAGGCTTATGTTTAGGGTTGTTAGGAAAGAGTGAAGACGCAGAGTCCTGTTGAGTGTGGGGTTGCGTAAAGGCTCCCCCAGGGAATTCAGGTGTACCCAAAGGCTTCCGCTGAGAGCACTTTTTGATGGCAGAAAGTGGCACCGTACGTGTTTTTTTCGGGTCTAACTCGGGTTCAGCTTCTTGTTGCGGTTAGGGTTATGTTTAGGGTTGTTAGGAAAGAGTGAAGACGCAGAGTCCTGTTGAGTGTGGGGTTGCGTAAAGGCTCCCCCAGGGAGTTCAGGTGTACCCAAAGGCTTCCGCTGAGAGCACTTTTTGATGGCAGAAAGTGGCACCGTACGTGTTTTTTCGGGTCTAACTCGGGTTCAGCTTCTTGTTGCGGTTAGGGTTATGTTTAGGGTTGTTAGGAAAGAGTGAAGACGCAGAGTCCTGTTGAGTGTGGGGTTGCGTAAAGGCTCCCCCAGGGAATTCACGTGTACCCAAAGGCTTCCGCTGGGAGCACTTTTTGATGGCAGAAAGTGGCACCGTCCGTGTTTTTTCGGGTCTAACTCGGGTTGAGCTTCTTGTTGCGGTTAGGGTTATGTTTAGGGTTGTTAGGAAAGAGTGAAGACGCAGAGTCCTGTTGAGTGTGGGGTTGCGTAAAGGCTCCCCCAGGGAGTTCAGGTGTACCCAAAGGCTTCCGCTGAGAGCACTTTTTGATGGCAGAAAGTGGCACCGTACGTGTTTTTTCGGGTCTAACTCGGGTTCAGCTTCTTGTTGCGGTTAGGGTTATGTTTAGGGTTGTTAGGAAAGAGTGAAGACGCAGAGTCCTGTTGAGTGTGGGGTTGCGTAAAGGCTCCCCCAGGGAATTCAGGTGTACCCAAAGGCTTCCGCTGAGAGCACTTTTTGATGGCAGAAAGTGGCACCGTACGTGTTTTTTCGGGTCTAACTCGGGTTCAGCTTCTTGTTGCGGTTAGGGTTATGTTTAGGGTTGTTAGGAAAGAGTGAAGACGCAGAGTCCTGTTGAGTGTGGGGTTGCGTAAAGGCTCCCCCAGGGAGTTCAGGTGTACCCAAAGGCTTCCGCTGAGAGCACTTTTTGATGGCAGAAAGTGGCACCGTACGTGTTTTTTCGGGTCTAACTCGGGTTCAGCTTCTTGTTGCGGTTAGGGTTATGTTTAGGGTTGTTAGGAAAGAGTGAAGACGCAGAGTCCTGTTGAGTGTGGGGTTGCGTAAAGGCTCCCCCAGGGAGTTCAGGTGTACCCAAAGGCTTCCGCTGAGAGCACTTTTGGATGGCAGAAAGTGGCACCGTACGTGTTTTTTCGGGTCTAAGTCGGGTTGAGCTTCTTGTTGCGGTTAGGGTTATGTTTAGGGTTGTTAGGAAAGAGTGAAGACGCAGAGTCCTGTTGAGTGTGGGGTTGCGTAAAGGCTCCCCCAGGGAGTTCAGGTGTACCCAAAGGCTTCCGCTGAGAGCACTTTTTGATGGCAGAAAGTGGCACCGTACGTGTTTTTTCGGGTCTAACTCGGGTTCAGCTTCTTGTTCCGGTTAGGCTTATGTTTAGGGTTGTTAGGAAAGAGTGAAGACGCAGAGTCCTGTTGAGTGTGGGGTTGCGTAAAGGCTCCCCCAGGGAGTTCAGGTGTACCCAAAGGCTTCCGCTGAGAGCACTTTTTGATGGCAGAAAGTGGCACCGTACGTGTTTTTTCGGGTCTAACTCGGGTTCAGCTTCTTGTTGCGGTTAGGGTTATGTTTAGGGTTGTTAGGAAAGAGTGAAGATGCAGAGTCCTGTTGAGTGTGGGGTTGCGTAAAGGCTCCCCCAGGGAGTTCAGGTGTACCCAAAGGCTTCCGCTGAGAGCACTTTTGGATGGCAGAAAGTGGCACCGTCCGTGTTTTTTCGGGTCTAACTCGGGTTGAGCTTCTTGTTGCGGTTAGGGTTATGTTTAGGGTTGTTAGGAAAGAGTGAAGACGCAGAGTCCTGTTGAGTGTGGGGTTGCGTAAAGGCTCCCCCAGGGAGTTCAGGTGTACCCAAAGGCTTCCGCTGAGAGCACTTTTTGATGGCAGAAAGTGGCACCGTACGTGTTTTTTCGGGTCTAACTCGGGTTCAGCTTCTTGTTGCGGTTAGGGTTATGTTTAGGGTTGTTAGGAAAGAGTGAAGACGCAGAGTCCTGTTGAGTGTGGGGTTGCGTAAAGGCTCCCCCAGGGAATTCAGGTGTACCCAAAGGCTTCCGCTGAGAGCACTTTTTGATGGCAGAAAGTGGCACCGTCCGTGTTTTTTCGGGTCTAACTCGGGTTCAGCTTCTTGTTGCGGTTAGGGTTATGTTTAGGGTTGTTAGGAAAGAGTGAAGACGCAGAGTCCTGTTGAGTGTGGGGTTGCGTAAAGGCTCCCCCAGGGAGTTCAGGTGTACCCAAAGGCTTCCACTGAGAGCACTTTTTGATGGCAGGAAGTGGCACCGTACGTGTTTTTTCGGGTCTAACTCGGGTTCAGCTTCTTGTTGCGGTTAGGGTTATGTTTAGGGTTGTTAGGAAAGAGTGAAGACGCAGAGTCCTGTTGAGTGTGGGGTTGCGTAAAGGCTCCCCCAGGGAGTTCAGGTGTACCCAAAGGCTTCCGCTGAGAGCACTTTTTGATGGCAGGAAGTGGCACCGTCCGTGTTTTTTCGGGTCTAACTCGGGTTGAGCTTCTTGTTGCGGTTAGGGTTATGTTTAGGGTTGTTAGGAAAGAGTGAAGACGCAGAGTCCTGTTGAGTGTGGGGTTGCGTAAAGGCTCCCCCAGGGAGTTCAGGTGTACCCAAAGGCTTCCGCTGAGAGCACTTTTGGATGGCAGAAAGTGGCACCGTACGTGTTTTTTCGGGTCTAACTCGGGTTCAGCTTCTTGTTGCGGTTAGGGTTATGTTTAGGGTTGTTAGGAAAGAGTGAAGACGCAGAGTCCTGTTGAGTGTGGGGTTGCGTAAAGGCTCCCCCAGGGAGTTCAGGTGTACCCAAAGGCTTCCGCTGAGAGCACTTTTTGATGGCAGAAAGTGGCACCGTGCGTGATTTTTCGGGTCTAACTCGGGTTCAGCTTCTTGTTGCGGTTAGGGTTATGTTTAGGGTTGTTAGGAAAGAGTGAAGACGCAGAGTCCTGTTGAGTGTGGGGTTGCGTAAAGGCTCCCCCAGGGAGTTCAGGTGTACCCAAAGGCTTCCGCTGAGAGCACTTTTTGATGGCAGAAAGTGGCACCGTACGTGTTTTTTCGGGTCTAAGTCGGGTTCAGCTTCTTGTTGCGGTTAGGCTTATGTTTAGGGTTGTTAGGAAAGAGTGAAGACGCAGAGTCCTGTTGAGTGTGGGGTTGCGTAAAGGCTCCCCCAGGGAGTTCAGGTGTACCCAAAGGCTTCCGCTGAGAGCACTTTTTGACGGCAGAAAGTGGCACCGTACGTGTTTTTTCGGGTCTAACTCGGGTTGAGCTTCTTGTTGCGGTTAGGGTTATGTTTAGGGTTGTTAGGAAAGAGTGAAGACGCAGAGTCCTGTTGAGTGTGGGGTTGCGTAAAGGCTCCCCCAGGGAGTTCAGGTGTACCCAAAGGCTTCCGCTGAGAGCACTTTTTGACGGCAGAAAGTGGCACCGTACGTGTTTTTTCGGGTCTAACTCGGGTTCAGCTTCTTGTTGCGGTTAGGGTTATGTTTAGGGTTGTTAGGAAAGAGTGAAGACGCAGAGTCCTGTTGAGTGTGGGGTTGCGTAAAGGCTCCTCCAGGGAGTTCAGGTGTACCCAAAGGCTTCCGCTGAGAGCACTTTTTGATGGCAGAAAGTGGCACCGTACGTGTTTTTTCGGGTCTAACTCGGGTTCAGCTTCTTGTTGCGGTTAGGGTTATGTTTAGGGTTGTTAGGAAAGAGTGAAGACGCAGAGTCCTGTTGAGTGTGGGGTTGCGTAAAGGCTCCCCCAGGGAGTTCAGGTGTACCCAAAGGCTTCCGCTGAGAGCACTTTTTGATGGCAGAAAGTGGCACCGTACGTGTTTTTTCGGGTCTAACTCGGGTTCAGCTTCTTGTTGCGGTTAGGGTTATGTTTAGGGTTGTTAGGAAAGAGTGAAGACGCAGAGTCCTGTTGAGTGTGGGGTTGCGTAAAGGCTCCCCCAGGGAGTTCAGGTGTACCCAAAGGCTTCCGCTGAGAGCACTTTTTGATGGCAGAAAGTGGCACCGTATGTGTTTTTTCGGGTCTAACTCGGGTTGAGCTTCTTGTTGCGGTTAGGGTTATGTTTAGGGTTGTTAGGAAAGAGTGAAGACGCAGAGTCCTGTTGAGTGTGGGGTTGCGTAAAGGCTCCCCCAGGGAGTTCAGGTGTACCCAAAGGCTTCCGCTGGGAGCACTTTTTGATGGCAGAATGTGGCACCGTACGTGTTTTTTCGGGTCTAACTCGGGTTGAGCTTCTTGTTGCGGTTAGGGTTATGTTTAGGGTTGTTAGGAAAGAGTGAAGACGCAGAGTCCTGTTGAGTGTGGGGTTGCGTAAAGGCTCCCCCAGGGAGTTCAGGTGTACCCAAAGGCTTCCGCTGAGAGCACTTTTTGATGGCAGAAAGTGGCACCGTACGTGTTTTTTCGGGTCTAACTCGGGTTCAGCTTCTTGTTGCGGTTAGGGTTATGTTTAGGGTTGTTAGGAAAGAGTGAAGACGCAGAGTCCTGTTGAGTGTGGGGTTGCGTAAAGGCTCCCCCAGGGAATTCAGGTGTACCCAAAGGCTTCTGCTGAGAGCACTTTTTGATGGCAGAAAGTGGCACCGTACGTGTTTTTTCGGGTCTAACTCGGGTTCAGCTTCTTGTTGCGGTTAGGGTTATGTTTAGGGTTGTTAGGAAAGAGTGAAGACGCAGAGTCCTGTTGAGTGTGGGGTTGCGTAAAGGCTCCCCCAGGGAGTTCAGGTGTACCCAAAGGCTTCCGCTGAGAGCACTTTTTGATGGCAGAAAGTGGCACCGTACGTGTTTTTTCGGGTCTAACTCGGGTTCAGCTTCTTGTTGCGGTTAGGGTTATGTTTAGGGTTGTTAGGAAAGAGTGAAGACGCAGAGTCCTGTTGAGTGTGGGGTTGCGTAAAGGCTCCCCCAGGGAGTTCAGGTGTACCCAAAGGCTTCCGCTGAGAGCACTTTTTGATGGCAGAAAGTGGCACCGTACGTGTTTTTTCGGGTCTAACTCGGGTTCAGCTTCTTGTTGCGGTTAGGGTTATGTTTAGGGTTGTTAGGAAAGAGTGAAGACGCAGAGTCCTGTTGAGTGTGGGGTTGCGTAAAGGCTCCCCCAGGGAGTTCAGGTGTACCCAAAGGCTTCCGCTGAGAGCACTTTTTGATGGCAGAAAGTGGCACCGTACGTGTTTTTTCGGGTCTAACTCGGGTTCAGCTTCTTGTTCCGGTTAGGCTTATGTTTAGGGTTGTTAGGAAAGAGTGAAGACGCAGAGTCCTGTTGAGTGTGGGGTTGCGTAAAGGCTCCCCCAGGGAATTCAGGTGTACCCAAAGGCTTCCGCTGAGAGCACTTTTTGATGGCAGAAAGTGGCACCGTACGTGTTTTTTTCGGGTCTAACTCGGGTTCAGCTTCTTGTTGCGGTTAGGGTTATGTTTAGGGTTGTTAGGAAAGAGTGAAGACGCAGAGTCCTGTTGAGTGTGGGGTTGCGTAAAGGCTCCCCCAGGGAGTTCAGGTGTACCCAAAGGCTTCCGCTGAGAGCACTTTTGGATGGCAGAAAGTGGCACCGTACGTGTTTTTTCGGGTCTAACTCGGGTTCAGCTTCTTGTTGCGGTTAGGGTTATGTTTAGGGTTGTTAGGAAAGAGTGAAGACGCAGAGTCCTGTTGAGTGTGGGGTTGCGTAAAGGCTCCCCCAGGGAGTTCAGGTGTACCCAAAGGCTTCCGCTGAGAGCACTTTTTGATGGCAGAAAGTGGCACCGTACGTGTTTTTTCGGGTCTAACTCGGGTTCAGCTTCTTGTTGCGGTTAGGGTTATGTTTAGGGTTGTTAGGAAAGAGTGAAGACGCAGAGTCCTGTTGAGTGTGGGGTTGCGTAAAGGCTCCCCCAGGGAATTCAGGTGTACCCAAAGGCTTCCGCTGGGAGCACTTTTTGATGGCAGAAAGTGGCACCGTACGTGTTTTTTCGGGTCTAACTCGGGTTGAGCTTCTTGTTGCGGTTAGGGTTATGTTTAGGGTTGTTAGGAAAGAGTGAAGACGCAGAGTCCTGTTGAGTGTGGGGTTGCGTAAAGGCTCCCCCAGGGAGTTCAGGTGTACCCAAAGGCTTCCGCTGAGAGCACTTTTTGATGGCAGAAAGTGGCACCGTACGTGTTTTTTCGGGTCTAACTCGGGTTCAGCTTCTTGTTGCGGTTAGGGTTATGTTTAGGGTTGTTAGGAAAGAGTGAAGACGCAGAGTCCTGTTGAGTGTGGGGTTGCGTAAAGGCTCCCCCAGGGAATTCAGGTGTACCCAAAGGCTTCCGCTGAGAGCACTTTTTGATGGCAGAAAGTGGCACCGTACGTGTTTTTTCGGGTCTAACTCGGGTTCAGCTTCTTGTTGCGGTTAGGGTTATGTTTAGGGTTGTTAGGAAAGAGTGAAGACGCAGAGTCCTGTTGAGTGTGGGGTTGCGTAAAGGCTCCCCCAGGGAGTTCAGGTGTACCCAAAGGCTTCCGCTGAGAGCACTTTTTGATGGCAGAAAGTGGCACCGTACGTGTTTTTTCGGGTCTAACTCGGGTTCAGCTTCTTGTTGCGGTTAGGGTTATGTTTAGGGTTGTTAGGAAAGAGTGAAGACGCAGAGTCCTGTTGAGTGTGGGGTTGCGTAAAGGCTCCCCCAGGGAGTTCAGGTGTACCCAAAGGCTTCCGCTGAGAGCACTTTTGGATGGCAGAAAGTGGCACCGTACGTGTTTTTTCGGGTCTAACTCGGGTTGAGCTTCTTGTTGCGGTTAGGGTTATGTTTAGGGTTGTTAGGAAAGAGTGAAGACGCAGAGTCCTGTTGAGTGTGGGGTTGCGTAAAGGCTCCCCCAGGGAGTTCAGGTGTACCCAAAGGCTTCCGCTGAGAGCACTTTTTGATGGCAGAAAGTGGCACCGTACGTGTTTTTTCGGGTCTAACTCGGGTTCAGCTTCTTGTTCCGGTTAGGCTTATGTTTAGGGTTGTTAGGAAAGAGTGAAGACGCAGAGTCCTGTTGAGTGTGGGGTTGCGTAAAGGCTCCCCCAGGGAATTCAGGTGTACCCAAAGGCTTCCGCTGAGAGCACTTTTTGATGGCAGAAAGTGGCACCGTACGTGTTTTTTCGGGTCTAACTCGGGTTCAGCTTCTTGTTGCGGTTAGGGTTATGTTTAGGGTTGTTAGGAAAGAGTGAAGACGCAGAGTCCTGTTGAGTGTGGGGTTGCGTAAAGGCTCCCCCAGGGAGTTCAGGTGTACCCAAAGGCTTCCGCTGAGAGCACTTTTGGATGGCAGAAAGTGGCACCGTCCGTGTTTTTTCGGGTCTAACTCGGGTTGAGCTTCTTGTTGCGGTTAGGGTTATGTTTAGGGTTGTTAGGAAAGAGTGAAGACGCAGAGTCCTGTTGAGTGTGGGGTTGCGTAAAGGCTCCCCCAGGGAGTTCAGGTGTACCCAAAGGCTTCCGCTGAGAGCACTTTTTGATGGCAGAAAGTGGCACCGTACGTGTTTTTTCGGGTCTAACTCGGGTTCAGCTTCTTGTTGCGGTTAGGGTTATGTTTAGGGTTGTTAGGAAAGAGTGAAGACGCAGAGTCCTGTTGAGTGTGGGGTTGCGTAAAGGCTCCCCCAGGGAATTCAGGTGTACCCAAAGGCTTCCGCTGAGAGCACTTTGTGATGGCAGAAAGTGGCACCGTCCGTGTTTTTTCGGGTCTAACTCGGGTTCAGCTTCTTGTTGCGGTTAGGGTTATGTTTAGGGTTGTTAGGAAAGAGTGAAGACGCAGAGTCCTGTTGAGTGTGGGGTTGCGTAAAGGCTCCCCCAGGGAGTTCAGGTGTACCCAAAGGCTTCCGCTGAGAGCACTTTTTGATGGCAGGAAGTGGCACCGTACGTGTTTTTTCGGGTCTAACTTGGGTTCAGCTTCTTGTTGCGGTTAGGGTTATGTTTAGGGTTGTTAGGAAAGAGTGAAGACGCAGAGTCCTGTTGAGTGTGGGGTTGCGTAAAGGCTCCCCCAGGGAGTTCAGGTGTACCCAAAGGCTTCCGCTGAGAGCACTTTTTGATGGCAGAAAGTGGCACCGTCCGTGTTTTTTCGGGTCTAACTCGGGTTCAGCTTCTTGTTGCGGTTAGGGTTATGTTTAGGGTTGTTAGGAAAGAGTGAAGACGCAGAGTCCTGTTGAGTGTGGGGTTGCGTAAAGGCTCCCCCAGGGAGTTCAGGTGTACCCAAAGGCTTCCGCTGAGAGCACTTTTTGATGGCAGAAAGTGGCACCGTACGTGTTTTTTAGGGTCTAACTCGGGTTCAGCTTCTTGTTCCGGTTAGGCTTATGTTTAGGGTTGTTAGGAAAGAGTGAAGACGCAGAGTCCTGTTGAGTGTGGGGTTGCGTAAAGGCTCCCCCAGGGAGTTTAGGTGTACCCAAAGGCTTCCGCTGAGAGCACTTTTTGATGGCAGAAAGTGGCACCGTACGTGTTTTTTCGGGTCTAACTCGGGTTGAGCTTCTTGTTGCGGTTAGGGTTATGTTTAGGGTTGTTAGGAAAGAGTGAAGACGCAGAGTCCTGTTGAGTGTGGGGTTGCGTAA